>NW_028244718.1:0-1240000 GCF_964263255.1 Lissotriton vulgaris
TGCCTGGCTGCTGTTCACTGAAAAGCTCATTCTGGGTACATTTTTGTTATACATTTGCTTCTGCCGGGTCAGCTGAGCAGTGAATTTCTACGTAACTACCCCCTATCAGGGGAGACCCAGGGCTGCATCTTTTGAGCGCAGTACTGAGCCTGAAAAGCGTTTACAACCCCACTTACAAGTAAAACTAGCTAAATTGTGCCTGGCTGCTGTTCACTGAAAAGCTCATTCTGGGTACATTTTTGTTATACATTTGCTTCTGCCGGGTCAGCTGAGCAGTGAATTTCTACGTAACTACCCCCTATCAGGGGAGACCTCAGGGCTGCATCTTTTGAGCGCAGTACTGAGCCTGAAAAGCGTTTACAACCCCACTTACAAGTAAAACTAGCTAAATTGTGCCTGGCTGCTGTTCACTGAAAAGCTCATTCTGGGTACATTTTTGTTATACATTTGCTTCTGCCGGGTCAGCTGAGCAGTGAATTTCTACGTAACTACCCCCTATCAGGGGAGACCTCAGGGCTGCATCTTTTGAGCACAGTACTGAGCCTGAAAAGCGTTTACAACCCCACTTACAAGTAAAACTAGCTAAATTGTGCCTGGCTGCTGTTCACTGAAAAGCTCATTCTGGGTACATTTTTGGTATACATTTGCTTCTGCCGGGTCAGCTGAGCAGTGTATTTCTACTTAACTACCCCCTATCAGGAGAGACCTCAGGGTTGCATCTTTTGAGCGCAGTACTGAGCCTGAAAAGCGTTTACAACCCCAGTTACAAGTAAAACTAGCTAAAATGTGCCTGGCTGCTGTTCACTGAAAAGCTCATTCTGGGTACATTTTTGGTATACATTTGCTTCTGCCGGGTCAGCTGAACAGTGAATTTCTACTTAACTACCTCCTATCAGGAGAGACCTCAGGGCTGTATCTTTTGAGTGCAGTACTGAGCCTGAAAAGCGTTTACAACCCCACTTACAAGTAAAACTAGCTAAAATGTGCCTGGCTGCTGTTCACTGAATAGCTCATTCTGGGTACATTTTTGGTATACATTTGCTTCTGCAGGGTCAGCTGAGCAGTGAATTTCTACTTAACTACCTCCTATCAGGAGAGACCTCAGGGCTGCATCTTTTGAGCGCAGTACTGAGCCTGAAAACCGTTTACAACCCCACTTACAAGTAAAACTAGCTAAAATGTGCCTGGCTGCTGTTCACTGAAAAGCTCATTCTGGGTACATTTTTGGTATACATTTGCTTCTGCCGGGTCAGCTTAGCAGTGAATTTCTACTTAACTACCCCCTATCAGGAGAGACCTCAGGGCTGCATCTTTTGAGGGCAGTACTGAGCCTGAAAAGCGTTTCCAACCCCACTTACAAGTAAAACTAGCTAAATTGTGCCTGGCTGCTGTTCACTGAAAAGCTCATTCTGGGTACATTTTTGTTATACATTTGCTTCTGCCGGGTTAGCTGAGCAGTGAATTTCAACGTAACTACCCCCTATCAGGGGAGACCTCAGGGCTGCATCTTTTGAGCGCAGTACTGAGCCTGAAAAGCGTTTACAACCCCACTTACAAGTAAAACTAGCTAAATTGTGCCTGGCTGCTGTTCACTGAAAAGCTCATTCTGGGTACATTTTTGGTATACATTTGCTTCTGCCGGGTCAGCTGAGCAGTGTATTTCTACTTAACTACCCCCTATCAGGAGAGACCTCAGGGCTGCATCTTTTGAGCGCAGTACTGAGCCTGAAAACCGTTTACAACCCCACTTACAAGTAAAACTAGCTAAAATGTGCCTGGCTGCTGTTCACTGAAAAGCTCATTCTGGGTACATTTTTGTTATACATTTGCTTCTGCCGGGTCAGCTGAGCAGTGAATTTCTACTTAACTACCCCCTATCAGGAGAGACCTCAGGGCTGCATCTTTTGAGCGCAGTACTGAGCCTGAAAAGCCTTTCCAACCCCACTTACAAGTAAAACTAGCTAAAATGTGCCTGGCTGCTGTTCACTGAAAAGCTCATTCTGGGTACATTTTTGGTATACATTTGCTTCTGCCGGGTCAGCTGAGCAGTGAATTTCTACTTAACTACCTCCTATCAGGAGAGACCTCAGGGCTGCATGTTTTGAGCGCAGTACTGAGCCTGAAAAGCGTTTACAACCCCACTTACAAGTAAAACTAGCTAAAATGTGCCTGGCTGCTGTTCACTGAATAGCTCATTCTGGGTCCATTTTTGGTATACATTTGCTTCTGCCGGGTCAGCTGAGCAGTGAATTTCTACTTAACTACCTCCTATCAGGAGAGACCTCAGGGCTGCATCTTTTGAGCACAGTACTGAGCCTGAAAAGCGTTTACAACCCCACTTACAAGTAAAACTAGCTAAAATGTGCCTGGCTGCTGTTCACTGAAAAGCTCATTCTGGGTACATTTTTGGTATACATTTGCTTCTGCCGGGTCAGCTGAGCAGTGAATTTCTACTTAACTACCTCCTATCAGGAGAGACCTCAGGGCTGCATGTTTTGAGCGCAGTACTGAGCCTGAAAACCGTTTACAACCCCACTTACAAGTAAAACTAGCTAAAATGTGCCTGGCTGCTGTTCACTGAAAAGCTCATTCTGGGTACATTTTTGTTATACATTTGCTTCTGCCGGGTCAGCTGAGCAGTGAATTTCAACGTAACTACCCCCTATCAGGGGAGACCTCAGGGCTGCATCTTTTGAGCGCAGTACTGAGCCTGAAAAGCGTTTACAACCCCACTTACAAGTAAAACTAGCTAAATTGTGCCTGGCTGCTGTTCACTGAAAAGCTCATTCTGGGTAGATTTTTGTTATACATTTGCTTCTGCCGGGTCAGCTGAGCAGTGTATTTCTACTTAACTACCCCCTATCAGGAGAGACCTCAGGGTTGCATCTTTTGAGCGCAGTACTGAGCCTGAAAAGCGTTTACAACCCCAGTTACAAGTAAAACTAGCTAAAATGTGCCTGGCTGCTGTTCACTGAAAAGCTCATTCTGGGTACATTTTTGGTATACATTTGCTTCTGCCGGGTCAGCTGAACAGTGAATTTCTACTTAACTACCTCCTATCAGGAGAGACCTCAGGGCTGTATCTTTTGAGTGCAGTACTGAGCCTGAAAAGCGTTTCCAACCCCACTTACAAGTAAAACTAGCTAAAATGTGCCTGGCTGCTGTTCACTGAAAAGCTCATTCTGGGTACATTTTTGGTATACATTTGCTTCTGCAGGGTCAGCTGAGCAGTGAATTTCTACTTAACTACCTCCTATCAGGAGAGACCTCAGGGCTGCATCTTGTGAGCGCAGTACTGAGCCTGAAAACCGTTTACAACCCCACTTACAAGTAAAACTAGCTAAAATGTGCCTGGCTGCTGTTCACTGAAAAGCTCATTCTGGGTACATTTTTGTTATACATTTGCTTCTGCCGGGTCAGCTGAGCAGTGAATTTCTACTTAACTACCCCCTATCAGGAGAGACCTCAGGGCTGCATCTTTTGAGCGCAGTACTGAGCCTGAAAAGCGTTTCCAACCCCACTTACAAGTAAAACTAGCTAAAATGTGCCTGGCTGCTGTTCACTGAAAAGCTCATTCTGGGTACATTTTTGGTATACATTTGCTTCTGCCGGGTCAGCTGAGCAGTGAATTTCTACTTAACTACCTCCTATCAGGAGAGACCTCAGGGCTGCATCTTTTGAGCGCAGTAATGAGCCTGAAAAGCATTTACAACCCCAGTTACAAGTAAAACTAGCTAAAATGTGTCTGGCTGCTGTTCACTGAAAAGCTCATTCTGGGTACATTTTTGGTATACATTTGCTTCTGCCGGGTCAGCTGAGCAGTGTATTTCTACTTAACTACCCCCTATCAGGAGAGACCTCAGGGCTGCATCTTTTGAGCGCAGTACTGAGCCTGAAAAGCGTTTACAACCCCACTTACAAGTAAAACTAGCTAAAATGTGCCTGGCTGCTGTTCACTGAAAAGCTCATTCTGGGTACATTTTTGTTATACATTTGCTTCTGCCGGGTCAGCTGAGCAGTGAATTTCTACGTAACTACCCCCTATCAGGGGAGACCCAGGGCTGCATCTTTTGAGCGCAGTACTGAGCCTGAAAAGCGTTTACAACCCCACTTACAAGTAAAACTAGCTAAATTGTGCCTGGCTGCTGTTCACTGAAAAGCTCATTCTGGGTACATTTTTGTTATACATTTGCTTCTGCCGGGTCAGCTGAGCAGTGAATTTCTACGTAACTACCCCCTATCAGGGGAGACCTCAGGGCTGCATCTTTTGAGCGCAGTACTGAGCCTGAAAAGCGTTTACAACCCCACTTACAAGTAAAACTAGCTAAATTGTGCCTGGCTGCTGTTCACTGAAAAGCTCATTCTGGGTACATTTTTGTTATACATTTGCTTCTGCCGGGTCAGCTGAGCAGTGAATTTCTACGTAACTACCCCCTATCAGGGGAGACCTCAGGGCTGCATCTTTTGAGCACAGTACTGAGCCTGAAAAGCGTTTACAACCCCACTTACAAGTAAAACTAGCTAAATTGTGCCTGGCTGCTGTTCACTGAAAAGCTCATTCTGGGTACATTTTTGGTATACATTTGCTTCTGCCGGGTCAGCTGAGCAGTGTATTTCTACTTAACTACCCCCTATCAGGAGAGACCTCAGGGTTGCATCTTTTGAGCGCAGTACTGAGCCTGAAAAGCGTTTACAACCCCAGTTACAAGTAAAACTAGCTAAAATGTGCCTGGCTGCTGTTCACTGAAAAGCTCATTCTGGGTACATTTTTGGTATACATTTGCTTCTGCCGGGTCAGCTGAACAGTGAATTTCTACTTAACTACCTCCTATCAGGAGAGACCTCAGGGCTGTATCTTTTGAGTGCAGTACTGAGCCTGAAAAGCGTTTACAACCCCACTTACAAGTAAAACTAGCTAAAATGTGCCTGGCTGCTGTTCACTGAATAGCTCATTCTGGGTACATTTTTGGTATACATTTGCTTCTGCAGGGTCAGCTGAGCAGTGAATTTCTACTTAACTACCTCCTATCAGGAGAGACCTCAGGGCTGCATCTTTTGAGCGCAGTACTGAGCCTGAAAACCGTTTACAACCCCACTTACAAGTAAAACTAGCTAAAATGTGCCTGGCTGCTGTTCACTGAAAAGCTCATTCTGGGTACATTTTTGGTATACATTTGCTTCTGCCGGGTCAGCTTAGCAGTGAATTTCTACTTAACTACCCCCTATCAGGAGAGACCTCAGGGCTGCATCTTTTGAGCGCAGTACTGAGCTTGAAAAGCGTTTCCAACCCCACTTACAAGTAAAACTAGCTAAAATGTGCCTGGCTGCTGTTCACTGAATAGCTCATTCTGGGTCCATTTTTGGTATACATTTGCTTCTGCCGGGTCAGCTGAGCAGTGAATTTCTACTTAACTACCTCCTATCAGGAGAGACCTCAGGGCTGCATCTTTTGAGCACAGTACTGAGCCTGAAAAGCGTTTACAACCCCACTTACAAGTAAAACTAGCTAAAATGTGCCTGGCTGCTGTTCACTGAAAAGCTCATTCTGGGTACATTTTTGGTATACATTTGCTTCTGCCGGGTCAGCTGAGCAGTGTATTTCTACTTAACTACCCCCTATCAGGAGAGACCTCAGGGTTGCATCTTTTGAGCGCAGTACTGAGCCTGAAAAGCGTTTACAACCCCAGTTACAAGTAAAACTAGCTAAAATGTGCCTGGCTGCTGTTCACTGAAAAGCTCATTCTGGGTACATTTTTGGTATAATTTGCTTCTGCCGGGTCAGCTGAACAGTGAATTTCTACTTAACTACCTCCTATCAGGAGAGACCTCAGGGCTGTATCTTTTGAGTGCAGTACTGAGCCTGAAAAGCGTTTACAACCCCACTTACAAGTAAAACTAGCTAAAATGTGCCTGGCTGCTGTTCACTGAATAGCTCATTCTGGGTACATTTTTGGTATACATTTGCTTCTGCAGGGTCAGCTGAGCAGTGAATTTCTACTTAACTACCTCCTATCAGGAGAGACCTCAGGGCTGCATCTTTTGAGCGCAGTACTGAGCCTGAAAACCGTTTACAACCCCACTTACAAGTAAAACTAGCTAAAATGTGCCTGGCTGCTGTTCACTGAAAAGCTCATTCTGGGTACATTTTTGGTATACATTTGCTTCTGCCGGGTCAGCTTAGCAGTGAATTTCTACTTAACTACCCCCTATCAGGAGAGACCTCAGGGCTGCATCTTTTGAGCGCAGTACTGAGCCTGAAAAGCGTTTCCAACCCCACTTACAAGTAAAACTAGCTAAAATGTGCCTGGCTGCTGTTCACTGAATAGCTCATTCTGGGTCCATTTTTGGTATACATTTGCTTCTGCCGGGTCAGCTGAGCAGTGAATTTCTACTTAACTACCTCCTATCAGGAGAGACCTCAGGGCTGCATCTTTTGAGCACAGTACTGAGCCTGAAAAGCGTTTACAACCCCACTTACAAGTAAAACTAGCTAAAATGTGCCTGGCTGCTGTTCACTGAAAAGCTCATTCTGGGTACATTTTTGGTATACATTTGCTTCTGCCGGGTCAGCTGAGCAGTGAATTTCTACTTAACTACCTCCTATCAGGAGAGACCTCAGGGCTGCATGTTTTGAGCGCAGTACTGAGCCTGAAAAGCGTTTACAACCCCACTTACAAGTAAAACTAGCTAAAATGTGCCTGGCTGCTGTTCACTGAATAGCTCATTCTGGGTCCATTTTTGGTATACATTTGCTTCTGCCGGGTCAGCTGAGCAGTGAATTTCGGCTTAACTACCTCCTATCAGGAGAGACCTCAGGGCTGCATCTTTTGAGCACAGTACTGAGCCTGAAAAGCGTTTACAACCCCCCTTACAAGTAAAACTAGCTAAAATGTGCCTGGCTGCTGTTCACTGAAAAGCTCATTCTGGGTACATTTTTGGTATACATTTGCTTCTGCCGGGTCAGCTGAGCAGTGAATTTCTACTTAACTACCCCCTATCAGGAGAGACCTCAGGGCTGCATCTTTTGAGCGCAGTACTGAGCCTGAAAACCGTTTACCACCCCAGTTACAAGTAAAACTAGCTAAAATGTGCCTGGCTGCTGTTCACTGAAAAGCTCATTCTGGGTACATTTTTGGTACACATTTGCTTCTGCCGGGTCAGCTGAGCAGTGAATTTCTACTTAACTACCTCCTATCAGGAGAGACCTCAGGGCTGCATCTTTTGAGCGCAGTACTGAGCCTGAAAAGCGTTTACCACCCCACTTACAAGTAAAACTAGCTAAAATGTGGCTGGCTGCTGTTCACTGAAAAGCTCATTCTGGGTACATTTTCGGTATACATTTGCTTCTGCAGGGTCAGCTGAGCAGTGAATTTCTACTTAACTACCTCCTATCAGGAGAGACCTCAGGGCTGCATCTTTTGAGCGCAGTACTGAGCCTGAAAAGCGTTTACAACCTCACTTACAAGTAAAACTAGCTAAAATGTGCCTGGCAGCTGTTCACTGAAAAGCTCATTCTGGGTACATTTTTGGTATACATTTGCTTCTGCCGGGTCAGCTGAGCAGTGAATTTCTACGTAACTACCCCCTATCAGGGGAGACCTCAGGGCTGCATCTTTTGAGCGCAGTACTGAGCCTGAAAAGCGTTTACAACCCCACTTACAAGTAAAACTAGCTAAATTGTGCCTGGCTGCTGTTCACTGAAAAGCTCATTCTGGGTACATTTTTGGTATACATTTGCTTCTGCCGGGTCAGCTGAGCAGTGTATTTCTACTTAACTACCCCCTATCAGGAGAGACCTCAGGGTTGCATCTTTTGAGCGCAGTACTGAGCCTGAAAAGCGTTTACAACCCCAGTTACAAGTAAAACTAGCTAAAATGTGCCTGGCTGCTGTTCACTGAAAATCTCATTCTGGGTACATTTTTGGTATACATTTGCTTCTGCCGGGTCAGCTGAACAGTGAATTTCTACTTAACTACCTCCTATCAGGAGAGACCTCAGGGCTGTATCTTTTGAGTGCAGTACTGAGCCTGAAAAGCGTTTACAACCCCACTTACAAGTAAAACTAGCTAAAATGTGCCTGGCTGCTGTTCACTGAATAGCTCATTCTGGGTACATTTTTGGTATACATTTGCTTCTGCCGGGTCAGCTGAACAGTGAATTTCTACTTAACTACCTCCTATCAGGAGAGACCTCAGGGCTGCATCTTTTGAGCGCAGTACTGAGCCTGAAAACCGTTTACAACCCCACTTACAAGTAAAACTAGCTAAAATGTGCCTGGCTGCTGTTCACTGAAAAGCTCATTCTGGGTACATTTTTGTTATACATTTGCTTCTGCCGGGTCAGCTGAGCAGTGAATTTCTACGTAACTACCCCCTATCAGGGGAGACCTCAGGGCTGCATCTTTTGAGCGCAGTACTGAGCCTGAAAAGCGTTTACAACCCCACTTACAAGTAAAACTAGCTAAATTGTGCCTGGCTGCTGTTCACTGAAAAGCTCATTCTGGGTACATTTTTGGTATACATTTGCTTCTGCCGGGTCAGCTGAGCAGTGAATTTCTACGTAACTACCCCCTATCAGGGGAGACCTCAGGGCTGCATCTTTTGAGCGCAGTACTGAGCCTGAAAAGCGTTTACAACCCCACTTACAAGTAAAACTAGCTAAATTGTGCCTGGCTGCTGTTCACTGAAAAGCTCATTCTGGGTACATTTTTGGTATACATTTGCTTCTGCCGGGTCAGCTGAGCAGTGTATTTCTACTTAACTACCCCCTATCAGGAGAGACCTCAGGGTTGCATCTTTTGAGCGCAGTACTGAGCCTGAAAAGCGTTTACAACCCCAGTTACAAGTAAAACTAGCTAAAATGTGCCTGGCTGCTGTTCACTGAAAAGCTCATTCTGGGTACATTTTTGGTATACATTTGCTTCTGCCGGGTCAGCTGAACAGTGAATTTCTACTTAACTACCTCCTATCAGGAGAGACCTCAGGGCTGTATCTTTTGAGTGCAGTACTGAGCCTGAAAAGCGTTTACAACCCCACTTACAAGTAAAACTAGCTAAAATGTGCCTGGCTGCTGTTCACTGAATAGCTCATTCTGGGTACATTTTTGGTATACATTTGCTTCTGCCGGGTCAGCTGAACAGTGAATTTCTACTTAACTACCTCCTATCAGGAGAGACCTCAGGGCTGCATCTTTTGAGCGCAGTACTGAGCCTGAAAACCGTTTACAACCCCACTTACAAGTAAAACTAGCTAAAATGTGCCTGGCTGCTGTTCACTGAATAGCTCATTCTGGGTCCATTTTTGGTATACATTTGCTTCTGCCGGGTCAGCTGAGCAGTGAATTTCTACTTAACTACCTCCTATCAGGAGAGACCTCAGGGCTGCATCTTTTGAGCACAGTACTGAGCCTGAAAAGCGTTTACAACCCCACTTACAAGTAAAACTAGCTACAATGTGTCTGGCTGCTGTTCACTGAAAAGCTCATTCTGGGTACATTTTTGGTATACATTTGCTTCTGCCGGGTCAGCTGAGCAGTGTATTTCTACTTAACTACCCCCTATCAGGAGAGACCTCAGGGTTGCATCTTTTGAGCGCAGTACTGAGCCTGAAAAGCGTTTACAACCCCAGTTACAAGTAAAACTAGCTAAAATGTGCCTGGCTGCTGTTCACTGAAAAGCTCATTCTGGGTACATTTTTGGTATACATTTGCTTCTGCCGGGTCAGCTGAACAGTGAATTTCTACTTAACTACCTCCTATCAGGAGAGACCTCAGGGCTGTATCTTTTGAGTGCAGTACTGAGCCTGAAAAGCGTTTACAACCCCACTTACAAGTAAAACTAGCTAAAATGTGCCTGGCTGCTGTTCACTGAATAGCTCATTCTGGGTACATTTTTGGTATACATTTGCTTCTGCAGGGTCAGCTGAGCAGTGAATTTCTACTTAACTACCTCCTATCAGGAGAGACCTCAGGGCTGCATCTTTTGAGCGCAGTACTGAGCCTGAAAACCGTTTACAACCCCACTTACAAGTAAAACTAGCTAAAATGTGCCTGGCTGCTGTTCACTGAAAAGCTCATTCTGGGTACATTTTTGGTATACATTTGCTTCTGCCGGGTCAGCTTAGCAGTGAATTTCTACTTAACTACCCCCTATCAGGAGAGACCTCAGGGCTGCATCTTTTGAGCGCAGTACTGAGCCTGAAAAGCGTTTCCAACCCCACTTACAAGTAAAACTAGCTAAAATGTGCCTGGCTGCTGTTCACTGAATAGCTCATTCTGGGTCCATTTTTGGTATACATTTGCTTCTGCCGGGTCAGCTGAGCAGTGAATTTCTACTTAACTACCTCCTATCAGGAGAGACCTCAGGGCTGCATCTTTTGAGCACAGTACTGAGCCTGAAAAGCGTTTACAACCCCACTTACAAGTAAAACTAGCTAAAATGTGCCTGGCTGCTGTTCACTGAAAAGCTCATTCTGGGTACATTTTTGGTATACATTTGCTTCTGCCGGGTCAGCTGAGCAGTGAATTTCTACTTAACTACCTCCTATCAGGAGAGACCTCAAGGCTGCATGTTTTGAGCGCAGTACTGAGCCTGAAAAGCGTTTACAACCCCACTTACAAGTAAAACTAGCTAAAATGTGCCTGGCTGCTGTTCACTGAATAGCTCATTCTGGGTCCATTTTTGGTATACATTTGCTTCTGCCGGGTCAGCTGAGCAGTGAATTTCGGCTTAACTACCTCCTATCAGGAGAGACCTCAGGGCTGCATCTTTTGAGCACAGTACTGAGCCTGAAAAGCGTTTACAACCCCCCTTACAAGTAAAACTAGCTAAAATGTGCCTGGCTGCTGTTCACTGAAAAGCTCATTCTGGGTACATTTTTGGTATACATTTGCTTCTGCCGGGTCAGCTGAGCAGTGAATTTCTACTTAACTACCCCCTATCAGGAGAGACCTCAGGGCTGCATCTTTTGAGTGCAGTACTGAGCCTGAAAACCGTTTACCACCCCAGTTACAAGTAAAACTAGCTAAAATGTGCCTGGCTGCTGTTCACTGAAAAGCTCATTCTGGGTACATTTTTGGTACACATTTGCTTCTGCCGGGTCAGCTGAGCAGTGAATTTCTACTTAACTACCTCCTATCAGGAGAGACCTCAGGGCTGCATCTTTTGAGCGCAGTACTGAGCCTGAAAAGCGTTTACCACCCCACTTACAAGTAAAACTAGCTAAAATGTGGCTGGCTGCTGTTCACTGAAAAGCTCATTCTGGGTACATTTTCGGTATACATTTGCTTCTGCAGGGTCAGCTGAGCAGTGAATTTCTACTTAACTACCTCCTATCAGGAGAGACCTCAGGGCTGCATCTTTTGAGCGCAGTACTGAGCCTGAAAAGCGTTTACAACCTCACTTACAAGTAAAACTAGCTAAAATGTGCCTGGCAGCTGTTCACTGAAAAGCTCATTCTGGGTACATTTTTGGTATACATTTGCTTCTGCCGGGTCAGCTGAGCAGTGAATTTCTACGTAACTACCCCCTATCAGGGGAGACCTCAGGGCTGCATCTTTTGAGCGCAGTACTGAGCCTGAAAAGCGTTTACAACCCCACTTACAAGTAAAACTAGCTAAATTGTGCCTGGCTGCTGTTCACTGAAAAGCTCATTCTGGGTACATTTTTGGTCTACATTTGCTTCTGCCGGGTCAGCTGAGCAGTGTATTTCTACTTAACTACCCCCTATCAGGAGAGACCTCAGGGTTGCATCTTTTGAGCGCAGTACTGAGCCTGAAAAGCGTTTACAACCCCAGTTACAAGTAAAACTAGCTAAAATGTGCCTGGCTGCTGTTCACTGAAAAGCTCATTCTGGGTACATTTTTGGTATACATTTGCTTCTGCCGGGTCAGCTGAACAGTGAATTTCTACTTAACTACCTCCTATCAGGAGAGACCTCAGGGCTGTATCTTTTGAGTGCAGTACTGAGCCTGAAAAGCGTTTACAACCCCACTTACAAGTAAAACTAGCTAAAATGTGCCTGGCTGCTGTTCACTGAATAGCTCATTCTGGGTACATTTTTGGTATACATTTGCTTCTGCCGGGTCAGCTGAACAGTGAATTTCTACTTAACTACCTCCTATCAGGAGAGACCTCAGGGCTGCATCTTTTGAGCGCAGTACTGAGCCTGAAAACCGTTTACAACCCCACTTACAAGTAAAACTAGCTAAAATGTGCCTGGCTGCTGTTCACTGAAAAGCTCATTCTGGGTACATTTTTGTTATACATTTGCTTCTGCCGGGTCAGCTGAGCAGTGAATTTCTACGTAACTACCCCCTATCAGGGGAGACCTCAGGGCTGCATCTTTTGAGCGCAGTACTGAGCCTGAAAAGCGTTTACAACCCCACTTACAAGTAAAACTAGCTAAATTGTGCCTGGCTGCTGTTCACTGAAAAGCTCATTCTGGGTACATTTTTGGTATACATTTGCTTCTGCCGGGTCAGCTGAGCAGTGTATTTCTACTTAACTACCCCCTATCAGGAGAGACCTCAGGGTTGCATCTTTTGAGCGCAGTACTGAGCCTGAAAAGCGTTTACAACCCCAGTTACAAGTAAAACTAGCTAAAATGTGCCTGGCTGCTGTTCACTGAAAAGCTCATTCTGGGTACATTTTTGGTATACATTTGCTTCTGCCGGGTCAGCTGAACAGTGAATTTCTACTTAACTACCTCCTATCAGGAGAGACCTCAGGGCTGTATCTTTTGAGTGCAGTACTGAGCCTGAAAAGCGTTTACAACCCCACTTACAAGTAAAACTAGCTAAAATGTGCCTGGCTGCTGTTCACTGAATAGCTCATTCTGGGTACATTTTTGGTATACATTTGCTTCTGCCGGGTCAGCTGAACAGTGAATTTCTACTTAACTACCTCCTATCAGGAGAGACCTCAGGGCTGCATCTTTTGAGCGCAGTACTGAGCCTGAAAACCGTTTACAACCCCACTTACAAGTAAAACTAGCTAAAATGTGCCTGGCTGCTGTTCACTGAAAAGCTCATTCTGGGTACATTTTTGTTATACATTTGCTTCTGCCGGGTCAGCTGAGCAGTGAATTTCTACTTAACTACCCCCTATCAGGAGAGACCTCAGGGCTGCATCTTTTGAGCGCAGTACTGAGCCTGAAAAGCGTTTCCAACCCCACTTACAAGTAAAACTAGCTAAAATGTGTCTGGCTGCTGTTCACTGAATAGCTCATTCTGGGTACATTTTTGGTATACATTTGCTTCTGCAGGGTCAGCTGAGCAGTGAATTTCTACTTAACTACCTCCTATCAGGAGAGACCTCAGGGCTGCATCTTTTGAGCGCAGTACTGAGCCTGAAAAGCGTTTCCAACCCCACTTACAAGTAAAACTAGCTAAAATGTGCCTGGCTGCTGTTCACTGAAAAGCTCATTCTGGGTACATTTTTGGTATACATTTGCTTCTGCCGGGTCAGCTGAGCAGTGAATTTCTACTTAACTACCCCCTATCAGGAGAGACCTCAGGGCTGCATGTTTTGAGCGCAGTACTGAGCCTGAAAAGCGTTTACAACCCCACTTACAAGTAAAACTAGCTAAAATGTGCCTGGCTGCTGTTCACTGAATAGCTCATTCTGGGTCCATTTTTGGTATACATTTGCTTCTGCCGGGTCAGCTGAGCAGTGAATTTCTACTTAACTACCTCCTATCAGGAGAGACCTCAGGGCTGCATGTTTTGAGCGCAGTACTGAGCCTGAAAAGCGTTTACAACCCCACTTACAAGTAAAACTAGCTAAAATGTGCCTGGCTGCTGTTCACTGAATAGCTCATTCTGGGTCCATTTTTGGTATACATTTGCTTCTGCCGGGTCAGCTGAGCAGTGAATTTCTACTTAACTACCTCCTATCAGGAGAGACCTCAGGGCTGCATGTTTTGAGCGCAGTACTGAGCCTGAAAAGCGTTCACAACCCCACTTACAAGTAAAACTAGCTAAAATGTGTCTGGCTGCTGTTCACTGAAAAGCTCATTCTGGGTACATTTTTGGTATACATTTGCTTCTGCCGGGTCAGCTGAGCAGTGTATTTCTACTTAACTACCCCCTATCAGGAGAGACCTCAGGGCTGCATCTTTTGAGCGCAGTACTGAGCCTGAAAAGCGTTTACAACCCCACTTACAAGTAAAACTAGCTAAAATGTGCCTGGCTGCTGTTCACTGAAAAGCTCATTCTGGGTACATTTTTGTTATACATTTGCTTCTGCCGGGTCAGCTGAGCAGTGAATTTCTACGTAACTACCCCCTATCAGGGGAGACCTCAGGGCTGCATCTTTTGAGCGCAGTACTGAGCCTGAAAAGCGTTTACAACCCCACTTACAAGTAAAACTAGCTAAATTGTGCCTGGCTGCTGTTCACTGAAAAGCTCATTCTGGGTACATTTTTGTTATACATTTGCTTCTGCCGGGTCAGCTGAGCAGTGAATTTCTACGTAACTACCCCCTATCAGGAGAGACCTCAGGGCTGCATCTTTTGAGCGCAGTACTGAGCCTGAAAACCGTTTACAACCCCACTTACAAGTAAAACTAGCTAAAATGTGCCTGGCTGCTGTTCACTGAAAAGCTCATTCTGGGTACATTTTTGTTATACATTTGCTTCTGCCGGGTCAGCTGAGCAGTGAATTTCTACTTAACTACCCCCTATCAGGAGAGACCTCAGGGCTGCATCTTTTGAGCGCAGTACTGAGCCTGAAAAGCGTTTCCAACCCCACTTACAAGTAAAACTAGCTAAAATGTGCCTGGCTGCTGTTCACTGAAAAGCTCATTCTGGGTACATTTTTGGTATACATTTGCTTCTGCCGGGTCAGCTGAGCAGTGAATTTCTATTAACTACCTCCTATCAGGAGAGACCTCAGGGCTGCATGTTTTGAGCGCAGTACTGAGCCTGAAAAGCGTTTACAACCCCACTTACAAGTAAAACTAGCTAAAATGTGCCTGGCTGCTGTTCACTGAATAGCTCATTCTGGGTCCATTTTTGGTATACATTTGCTTCTGCCGGGTCAGCTGAGCAGTGAATTTCTACTTAACTACCTCCTATCAGGAGAGACCTCAGGGCTGCATCTTTTGAGCACAGTACTGAGCCTGAAAAGCGTTTACAACCCCACTTACAAGTAAAACTAGCTAAAATGTGCCTGGCTGCTGTTCACTGAAAAGCTCATTCTGGGTACATTTTTGGTATACATTTGCTTCTGCCGGGTCAGCTGAGCAGTGAATTTCTACTTAACTACCTCCTATCAGGAGAGACCTCAGGGCTGCATGTTTTGAGCGCAGTACTGAGCCTGAAAAGCGTTTACAACCCCACTTACAAGTAAAACTAGCTAAAATGTGCCTGGCTGCTGTTCACTGAATAGCTCATTCTGGGTACATTTTTGTTATACATTTGCTTCTGCCGGGTCAGCTGAGCAGTGAATTTCTACTTAACTACCTCCTATCAGGAGAGACCTCAGGGCTGCATCTTTTGAGCACAGTACTGAGCCTGAAAAGCGTTTACAACCCCACTTACAAGTAAAACTAGCTAAAATGTGCCTGGCTGCTGTTCACTGAAAAGCTCATTCTGGGTACATTTTTGTTATACATTTGCTTCTGCCGGGTCAGCTGAGCAGTGAGTTTCTACTTAACTACCCCCTATCAGGAGAGACCTCTGGGCTGCATCTTTTGAGCGCACTACTGAGCCTGAAAAGCGTTTACAACCCCACTTACAAGTAAAACTAGCTAAAATGTGCCTGGCTGCTGTTCACTGAATAGCTCATTCTGGGTACATTTTTGGTATACATTTGCTTCTGCCGGGTCAGCTGAGCAGTGAATTTCTACTTAACTACCCCTTATCAGGAGAGACCTCAGGGCTGCATCTTTTGAGCGCAGTACTGAGCCTGAAAAGCATTTACAACCCCAGTTACAAGTAAAACTAGCTAAAATGTGTCTGGCTGCTGTTCACTGAAAAGCTCATTCTGGGTACATTTTTGGTATACATTTGCTTCTGCCGGGTCAGCTGAGCAGTGTATTTCTACTTAACTACCCCCTATCAGGAGAGACGTCAGGGCTGCATCTTTTGAGCGCAGTACTGAGCCTGAAAAGCGTTTACAACCCCAGTTACAAGTAAAACTAGCTAAAATGTGCCTGGCTGCTGTTCACTGAAAAGCTCATTCTGGGTACATTTTTGTTATACATTTGCTTCTGCCGGGTCAGCTGAGCAGTGAATTTCTACGTAACTACCCCCTATCAGGGGAGACCTCAGGGCTGCATCTTTTGAGCGCAGTACTGAGCCTGAAAAGCGTTTACAACCCCACTTACAAGTAAAACTAGCTAAATTGTGCCTGGCTGCTGTTCACTGAAAAGCTCATTCTGAGTACATTTTTGTTATACATTTGCTTCTGCCGGGTTAGCTGAGCAGTGAATTTCAACGTAACTACCCCCTATCAGGGGAGACCTCAGGTCTGCATCTTTTGAGCGCAGTACTGAGCCTGAAAAGCGTTTACAACCCCACTTACAAGTAAAACTAGCTAAATTGTGCCTGGCTGCTGTTCACTGAAAAGCTCATTCTGGGTAGATTTTTGTTATACATTTGCTTCTGCCGGGTCAGCTGAGCAGTGTATTTCTACTTAACTACCCCCTATCAGGAGAGACCTCAGGGTTGCATCTTTTGAGCGCAGTACTGAGCCTGAAAAGCGTTTACAACCCCAGTTACAAGTAAAACTAGCTAAAATGTGCCTGGCTGCTGTTCACTGAAAAGCTCATTCTGGGTACATTTTTGGTATACATTTGCTTCTGCCGGGTCAGCTGAACAGTGAATTTCTACTTAACTACCTCCTATCAGGAGAGACCTCAGGGCTGTATCTTTTGAGTGCAGTACTGAGCCTGAAAAGCGTTTACAACCCCACTTACAAGTAAAACTAGCTAAAATGTGCCTGGCTGTTGTTCACTGAAAAGCTCATTCTGGGTACATTTTTGGTATACATTTGCTTCTGCAGGGTCAGCTGAGCAGTGAATTTCTACTTAACTACCTCCTATCAGGAGAGACCTCAGGGCTGCATCTTGTGAGCGCAGTACTGAGCCTGAAAACCGTTTACAACCCCACTTACAAGTAAAACTAGCTAAAATGTGCCTGGCTGCTGTTCACTGAAAAGCTCATTCTGGGTACATTTTTGTTATACATTTGCTTCTGCCGGGTCAGCTGAGCAGTGAATTTCTACTTAACTACCCCCTATCAGGAGAGACCTCAGGGCTGCATCTTTTGAGCGCAGTACTGAGCCTGAAAAGCGTTTCCAACCCCACTTACAAGTAAAACTAGCTAAAATGTGCCTGGCTGCTGTTCACTGAAAAGCTCATTCTGGGTACATTTTTGGTATACATTTGCTTCTGCCGGGTCAGCTGAGCAGTGAATTTCTACTTAACTACCTCCTATCAGGAGAGACCTCAGGGCTGCATGTTTTGAGCGCACTACTGAGCCTGAAAAGCGTTTACAACCCCACTTACAAGTAAAACTAGCTAAAATGTGCCTGGCTGCTGTTCACTGAATAGCTCATTCTGGGTACATTTTTGGTATACATTTGCTTCTGCCGGGTCAGCTGAGCAGTGAATTTCTACGTAACTACCCCCTATCAGGGGAGACCTCAGGGCTGCATCTTTTGAGCGCAGTACTGAGCCTGAAAAGCGTTTACAACCCCACTTACAAGTAAAACTAGCTAAATTGTGCCTGGCTGCTGTTCACTGAAAAGCTCATTCTGGGTACATTTTTGTTATACATTTGCTTCTGCCGGGTTAGCTGAGCAGTGAATTTCAACGTAACTACCCCCTATCAGGGGAGACCTCAGGGCTGCATCTTTTGAGCGCAGTACTGAGCCTGAAAAGCGTTTACAACCCCACTTACAAGTAAAACTAGCTAAAATGTGCCTGGCTGCTGTTCACTGAAAAGCTCATTCTGGGTACATTTTTGGTATACATTTGCTTCTGCCGGGTCAGCTGAGCAGTGTATTTCTACTTAACTACCCCCTATCAGGAGAGACCTCAGGGTTGCATCTTTTGAGCGCAGTACTGAGCCTGAAAAGCGTTTACAACCCCAGTTACAAGTAAAACTAGCTAAAATGTGCCTGGCTGCTGTTCACTGAAAAGCTCATTCTGGGTACATTTTTGGTATACATTTGCTTCTGCCGGGTCAGCTGAACAGTGAATTTCTACTTAACTACCTCCTATCAGGAGAGACCTCAGGGCTGTATCTTTTGAGTGCAGTACTGAGCCTGAAAAGCGTTTACAACCCCACTTACAAGTAAAACTAGCTAAAATGTGCCTGGCTGCTGTTCACTGAAAAGCTCATTCTGGGTACATTTTTGGTATACATTTGCTTCTGCCGGGTCAGCTGAGCAGTGTATTTCTACTTAACTACCCCCTATCAGGAGAGACCTCAGGGTTGCATCTTTTGAGCGCAGTACTGAGCCTGAAAAGCGTTTACAACCCCAGTTACAAGTAAAACTAGCTAAAATGTGCCTGGCTGCTGTTCACTGAAAAGCTCATTCTGGGTACATTTTTGGTATACATTTGCTTCTGCCGGGTCAGCTGAACAGTGAATTTCTACTTAACTACCTCCTATCAGGAGAGACCTCAGGGCTGTATCTTTTGAGTGCAGTACTGAGCCTGAAAAGCGTTTACAACCCCACTTACAAGTAAAACTAGCTAAAATGTGCCTGGCTGTTGTTCACTGAAAAGCTCATTCTGGGTACATTTTTGGTATACATTTGCTTCTGCAGGGTCAGCTGAGCAGTGAATTTCTACTTAACTACCTCCTATCAGGAGAGACCTCAGGGCTGCATCTTGTGAGCGCAGTACTGAGCCTGAAAACCGTTTACAACCCCACTTACAAGTAAAACTAGCTAAAATGTGCCTGGCTGCTGTTCACTGAAAAGCTCATTCTGGGTACATTTTTGTTATACATTTGCTTCTGCCGGGTCAGCTGAGCAGTGAATTTCTACTTAACTACCCCCTATCAGGAGAGACCTCAGGGCTGCATCTTTTGAGCGCAGTACTGAGCCTGAAAAGCGTTTCCAACCCCACTTACAAGTAAAACTAGCTAAAATGTGCCTGGCTGCTGTTCACTGAAAAGCTCATTCTGGGTACATTTTTGGTATACATTTGCTTCTGCCGGGTCAGCTGAGCAGTGAATTTCTACTTAACTACCTCCTATCAGGAGAGACCTCAGGGCTGCATGTTTTGAGCGCACTACTGAGCCTGAAAAGCGTTTACAACCCCACTTACAAGTAAAACTAGCTAAAATGTGCCTGGCTGCTGTTCACTGAATAGCTCATTCTGGGTACATTTTTGGTATACATTTGCTTCTGCCGGGTCAGCTGAGCAGTGAATTTCTACGTAACTACCCCCTATCAGGGGAGACCTCAGGGCTGCATCTTTTGAGCGCAGTACTGAGCCTGAAAAGCGTTTACAACCCCACTTACAAGTAAAACTAGCTAAATTGTGCCTGGCTGCTGTTCACTGAAAAGCTCATTCTGGGTACATTTTTGTTATACATTTGCTTCTGCCGGGTTAGCTGAGCAGTGAATTTCAACGTAACTACCCCCTATCAGGGGAGACCTCAGGGCTGCATCTTTTGAGCGCAGTACTGAGCCTGAAAAGCGTTTACAACCCCACTTACAAGTAAAACTAGCTAAAATGTGCCTGGCTGCTGTTCACTGAAAAGCTCATTCTGGGTACATTTTTGGTATACATTTGCTTCTGCCGGGTCAGCTGAGCAGTGTATTTCTACTTAACTACCCCCTATCAGGAGAGACCTCAGGGTTGCATCTTTTGAGCGCAGTACTGAGCCTGAAAAGCGTTTACAACCCCAGTTACAAGTAAAACTAGCTAAAATGTGCCTGGCTGCTGTTCACTGAAAAGCTCATTCTGGGTACATTTTTGGTATACATTTGCTTCTGCCGGGTCAGCTGAACAGTGAATTTCTACTTAACTACCTCCTATCAGGAGAGACCTCAGGGCTGTATCTTTTGAGTGCAGTACTGAGCCTGAAAAGCGTTTACAACCCCACTTACAAGTAAAACTAGCTAAAATGTGCCTGGCTGCTGTTCACTGAAAAGCTCATTCTGGGTACATTTTTGGTATACATTTGCTTCTGCCGGGTCAGCTGAGCAGTGTATTTCTACTTAACTACCCCCTATCAGGAGAGACCTCAGGGCTGCATCTTTTGAGCGCAGTACTGAGCCTGAAAAGCGTTTACAACCCCAGTTACAAGTAAAACTAGCTAAAATGTGCCTGGCTGCTGTTCACTGAAAAGCTCATTCTGGGTACATTTTTGTTATACATTTGCTTCTGCCGGGTCAGCTGAGCAGTGAATTTCTACGTAACTACCCCCTATCAGGGGAGACCTCAGGGCTGCATCTTTTGAGCGCAGTACTGAGCCTGAAAAGCGTTTACAACCCCACTTACAAGTAAAACTAGCTAAATTGTGCCTGGCTGCTGTTCACTGAAAAGCTCATTCTGAGTACATTTTTGTTATACATTTGCTTCTGCCGGGTTAGCTGAGCAGTGAATTTCAACGTAACTACCCCCTATCAGGGGAGACCTCAGGTCTGCATCTTTTGAGCGCAGTACTGAGCCTGAAAAGCGTTTACAACCCCACTTACAAGTAAAACTAGCTAAATTGTGCCTGGCTGCTGTTCACTGAAAAGCTCATTCTGGGTAGATTTTTGTTATACATTTGCTTCTGCCGGGTCAGCTGAGCAGTGTATTTCTACTTAACTACCCCCTATCAGGAGAGACCTCAGGGTTGCATCTTTTGAGCGCAGTACTGAGCCTGAAAAGCGTTTACAACCCCAGTTACAAGTAAAACTAGCTAAAATGTGCCTGGCTGCTGTTCACTGAAAAGCTCATTCTGGGTACATTTTTGGTATACATTTGCTTCTGCCGGGTCAGCTGAACAGTGAATTTCTACTTAACTACCTCCTATCAGGAGAGACCTCAGGGCTGTATCTTTTGAGTGCAGTACTGAGCCTGAAAAGCGTTTACAACCCCACTTACAAGTAAAACTAGCTAAAATGTGCCTGGCTGCTGTTCACTGAAAAGCTCATTCTGGGTACATTTTTGGTATACATTTGCTTCTGCCGGGTCAGCTGAGCAGTGAATTTCTACTTAACTACCTCCTATCAGGAGAGACCTCAGGGCTGCATCTTGTGAGCGCAGTACTGAGCCTGAAAACCGTTTACAACCCCACTTACAAGTAAAACTAGCTAAAATGTGCCTGGCTGCTGTTCACTGAAAAGCTCATTCTGGGTACATTTTTGTTATACATTTGCTTCTGCCGGGTCAGCTGAGCAGTGAATTTCTACTTAACTACCCCCTATCAGGAGAGACCTCAGGGCTGCATCTTTTGAGCGCAGTACTGAGCCTGAAAAGCGTTTCCAACCCCACTTACAAGTAAAACTAGCTAAAATGTGCCTGGCTGCTGTTCACTGAAAAGCTCATTCTGGGTACATTTTTGGTATACATTTGCTTCTGCCGGGTCAGCTGAGCAGTGAATTTCTACTTAACTACCTCCTATCAGGAGAGACCTCAGGGCTGCATGTTTTGAGCGCACTACTGAGCCTGAAAAGCGTTTACAACCCCACTTACAAGTAAAACTAGCTAAAATGTGCCTGGCTGCTGTTCACTGAATAGCTCATTCTGGGTACATTTTTGGTATACATTTGCTTCTGCCGGGTCAGCTGAGCAGTGAATTTCTACGTAACTACCCCCTATCAGGGGAGACCTCAGGGCTGCATCTTTTGAGCGCAGTACTGAGCCTGAAAAGCGTTTACAACCCCACTTACAAGTAAAACTAGCTAAATTGTGCCTGGCTGCTGTTCACTGAAAAGCTCATTCTGGGTACATTTTTGTTATACATTTGCTTCTGCCGGGTTAGCTGAGCAGTGAATTTCAACGTAACTACCCCCTATCAGGGGAGACCTCAGGGCTGCATCTTTTGAGCGCAGTACTGAGCCTGAAAAGCGTTTACAACCCCACTTACAAGTAAAACTAGCTAAATTGTGCCTGGCTGCTGTTCACTGAAAAGCTCATTCTGGGTAGATTTTTGTTATACATTTGCTTCTGCCGGGTCAGCTGAGCAGTGTATTTCTACTTAACTACCCCCTATCAGGAGAGACCTCAGGGTTGCATCTTTTGAGCGCAGTACTGAGCCTGAAAAGCGTTTACAACCCCAGTTACAAGTAAAACTAGCTAAAATGTGCCTGGCTGCTGTTCACTGAAAAGCTCATTCTGGGTACATTTTTGGTATACATTTGCTTCTGCCGGGTCAGCTGAACAGTGAATTTCTACTTAACTACCTCCTATCAGGAGAGACCTCAGGGCTGTATCTTTTGAGTGCAGTACTGAGCCTGAAAAGCGTTTACAACCCCACTTACAAGTAAAACTAGCTAAAATGTGCCTGGCTGCTGTTCACTGAAAAGCTCATTCTGGGTACATTTTTGGTATACATTTGCTTCTGCAGGTTCAGCTGAGCAGTGAATTTCTACTTAACTACCTCCTATCAGGAGAGACCTCAGGGCTGCATCTTGTGAGCGCAGTACTGAGCCTGAAAACCGTTTACAACCCCACTTACAAGTAAAACTAGCTAAAATGTGCCTGGCTGCTGTTCACTGAAAAGCTCATTCTGGGTACATTTTTGTTATACATTTGCTTCTGCCGGGTCAGCTGAGCAGTGAATTTCTACTTAACTACCCCCTATCAGGAGAGACCTCAGGGCTGCATCTTTTGAGCGCAGTACTGAGCCTGAAAAGCGTTTCCAACCCCACTTACAAGTAAAACTAGCTAAAATGTGCCTGGCTGCTGTTCACTGAAAAGCTCATTCTGGGTACATTTTTGGTATACATTTGCTTCTGCCGGGTCAGCTGAGCAGTGAATTTCTACGTAACTACCCCCTATCAGGGGAGACCTCAGGGCTGCATCTTTTGAGCGCAGTACTGAGCCTGAAAAGCGTTTACAACCCCACTTACAAGTAAAACTAGCTAAATTGTGCCTGGCTGCTGTTCACTGAAAAGCTAATTCTGGGTACATTTTTGTTATACATTTGCTTCTGCCGGGTCAGCTGAGCAGTGAATTTCTACGTAACTACCCCCTATCAGGGGAGACCTCAGGGCTGCATCTTTTGAGCGCAGTACTGAGCCTGAAAAGCGTTTACAACCCCACTTACAAGTAAAACTAGCTAAATTGTGCCTGGCTGCTGTTCACTGAAAAGCTCATTCTGGGTACATTTTTGTTATACATTTGCTTCTGCCGGGTCAGCTGAGCAGTGAATTTCTACGTAACTACCCCCTATCAGGGGAGACCTCAGGGCTGCATCTTTTGAGCGCAGTACTGAGCCTGAAAAGCGTTTACAACCCCACTTACAAGTAAAACTAGCTAAATTGTGCCTGGCTGCTGTTCACTGAAAAGCTCATTCTGGGTACATTTTTGGTATACATTTGCTTCTGCCGGGTCAGCTGAGCAGTGTATTTCTACTTAACTACCCCCTATCAGGAGAGACCTCAGGGTTGCATCTTTTGAGCGCAGTACTGAGCCTGAAAAGCGTTTACAACCCCAGTTACAAGTAAAACTAGCTAAAATGTGCCTGGCTGCTGTTCACTGAAAAGCTCATTCTGGGTACATTTTTGGTATACATTTGCTTCTGCCGGGTCAGCTGAACAGTGAATTTCTACTTAACTACCTCCTATCAGGAGAGACCTCAGGGCTGTATCTTTTGAGCGCAGTACTGAGCCTGAAAAGCGTTTACAACCCCACTTACAAGTAAAACTAGCTAAAATGTGCCTGGCTGCTGTTCACTGAATAGCTCATTCTGGGTACATTTTTGGTATACATTTGCTTCTGCAGGGTCAGCTGAGCAGTGAATTTCTACTTAACTACCTCCTATCAGGAGAGACCTCAGGGCTGCATCTTTTGAGCGCAGTACTGAGCCTGAAAACCGTTTACAACCCCACTTACAAGTAAAACTAGCTAAAATGTGCCTGGCTGCTGTTCACTGAAAAGCTCATTCTGGGTACATTTTTGTTATACATTTGCTTCTGCCGGGTCAGCTGAGCAGTGAATTTCTACTTAACTACCCCCTATCAGGAGAGACCTCAGGGCTGCATCTTTTGAGCGCAGTACTGAGCCTGAAAAGCCTTTCCAACCCCACTTACAAGTAAAACTAGCTAAAATGTGCCTGGCTGCTGTTCACTGAAAAGCTCATTCTGGGTACATTTTTGGTATACATTTGCTTCTGCCGGGTCAGCTGAGCAGTGAATTTCTACTTAACTACCTCCTATCAGGAGAGACCTCAGGGCTGCATGTTTTGAGCGCAGTACTGAGCCTGAAAAGCGTTTACAACCCCACTTACAAGTAAAACTAGCTAAAATGTGCCTGGCTGCTGTTCACTGAATAGCTCATTCTGGGTCCATTTTTGGTATACATTTGCTTCTGCCGGGTCAGCTGAGCAGTGAATTTCTACTTAACTACCTCCTATCAGGAGAGACCTCAGGGCTGCATCTTTTGAGCACAGTACTGAGCCTGAAAAGCGTTTACAACCCCACTTACAAGTAAAACTAGCTAAAATGTGCCTGGCTGCTGTTCACTGAAAAGCTCATTCTGGGTACATTTTTGGTATACATTTGCTTCTGCCGGGTCAGCTGAGCAGTGAATTTCTACTTAACTACCTCCTATCAGGAGAGACCTCAGGGCTGCATGTTTTGAGCGCAGTACTGAGCCTGAAAACCGTTTACAACCCCACTTACAAGTAAAACTAGCTAAAATGTGCCTGGCTGCTGTTCACTGAAAAGCTCATTCTGGGTACATTTTTGTTATACATTTGCTTCTGCCGGGTCAGCTGAGCAGTGAATTTCTACTTAACTACCCCCTATCAGGAGAGACCTCAGGGCTGCATGTTTTGAGCGCAGTACTGAGCCTGAAAACCGTTTACAACCCCACTTACAAGTAAAACTAGCTAAAATGTGCCTGGCTGCTGTTCACTGAAAAGCTCATTCTGGGTACATTTTTGTTATACATTTGCTTCTGCCGGGTCAGCTGAGCAGTGAATTTCTACTTAACTACCCCCTATCAGGAGAGACCTCAGGGCTGCATCTTTTGAGCGCAGTACTGAGCCTGAAAAGCGTTTCCAACCCCACTTACAAGTAAAACTAGCTAAAATGTGCCTGGCTGCTGTTCACTGAAAAGTTCATTCTGGGTACATTTTTGGTATACATTTGCTTCTGCCGGGTCAGCTGAGCAGTGAATTTCTACTTAACTACCTCCTATCAGGAGAGACCTCAGGGCTGCATGTTTTGAGCGCACTACTGAGCCTGAAAAGCGTTTACAACCCCACTTACAAGTAAAACTAGCTAAAATGTGCCTGGCTGCTGTTCACTGAATAGCTCATTCTGGGTACATTTTTGGTATACATTTGCTTCTGCCGGGTCAGCTGAGCAGTGAATTTCTACGTAACTACCCCCTATCAGGGGAGACCTCAGGGCTGCATCTTTTGAGCGCAGTACTGAGCCTGAAAAGCGTTTACAACCCCACTTACAAGTAAAACTAGCTAAATTGTGCCTGGCTGCTGTTCACTGAAAAGCTCATTCTGGGTACATTTTTGTTATACATTTGCTTCTGCCGGGTTAGCTGAGCAGTGAATTTCAACGTAACTACCCCCTATCAGGGGAGACCTCAGGGCTGCATCTTTTGAGCGCAGTACTGAGCCTGAAAAGCGTTTACAACCCCACTTACAAGTAAAACTAGCTAAATTGTGCCTGGCTGCTGTTCACTGAAAAGCTCATTCTGGGTACATTTTTGGTATACATTTGCTTCTGCCGGGTCAGCTGAGCAGTGTATTTCTACTTAACTACCCCCTATCAGGAGAGACCTCAGGGCTGCATCTTTTGAGCGCAGTACTGAGCCTGAAAACCGTTTACAACCCCACTTACAAGTAAAACTAGCTAAAATGTGCTTGGCTGCTGTTCACTGAAAAGCTCATTCTGGGTACATTTTTGTTATACATTTGCTTCTGCCGGGTCAGCTGAGCAGTGAATTTCTACTTAACTACCCCCTATCAGGAGAGACCTCAGGGCTGCATCTTTTGAGCGCAGTACTGAGCCTGAAAAGCCTTTCCAACCCCACTTACAAGTAAAACTAGCTAAAATGTGCCTGGCTGCTGTTCACTGAAAAGCTCATTCTGGGTACATTTTTGGTATACATTTGCTTCTGCCGGGTCAGCTGAGCAGTGAATTTCTACTTAACTACCTCCTATCAGGAGAGACCTCAGGGCTGCATGTTTTGAGCGCAGTACTGAGCCTGAAAAGCGTTTACAACCCCACTTACAAGTAAAACTAGCTAAAATGTGCCTGGCTGCTGTTCACTGAATAGCTCATCTGGGTCCATTTTTGGTATACATTTGCTTCTGCCGGGTCAGCTGAGCAGTGAATTTCTACTTAACTACCTCCTATCAGGAGAGACCTCAGGGCTGCATCTTTTGAGCACAGTACTGAGCCTGAAAAGCGTTTACAACCCCACTTACAAGTAAAACTAGCTAAAATGTGCCTGGCTGCTGTTCACTGAAAAGCTCATTCTGGGTACATTTTTGGTATACATTTGCTTCTGCCGGGTCAGCTGAGCAGTGAATTTCTACTTAACTACCTCCTATCAGGAGAGACCTCAGGGCTGCATGTTTTGAGCGCAGTACTGAGCCTGAAAACCGTTTACAACCCCACTTACAAGTAAAACTAGCTAAAATGTGCCTGGCTGCTGTTCACTGAAAAGCTCATTCTGGGTACATTTTTGTTATACATTTGCTTCTGCCGGGTCAGCTGAGCAGTGAATTTCTACTTAACTACCCCCTATCAGGAGAGACCTCAGGGCTGCATCTTTTGAGCGCAGTACTGAGCCTGAAAAGCGTTTCCAACCCCACTTACAAGTAAAACTAGCTAAAATGTGCCTGGCTGCTGTTCACTGAAAAGCTCATTCTGGGTACATTTTTGGTATACATTTGCTTCTGCCGGGTCAGCTGAGCAGTGAATTTCTACTTAACTACCTCCTATCAGGAGAGACCTCAGGGCTGCATGTTTTGAGCGCAGTACTGAGCCTGAAAACCGTTTACAACCCCACTTACAAGTAAAACTAGCTAAAATGTGCCTGGCTGCTGTTCACTGAAAAGCTCATTCTGGGTACATTTTTGGTATACATTTGCTTCTGCCGGGTCAGCTGAGCAGTGAATTTCTACGTAACTACCCCCTATCAGGGGAGACCTCAGGGCTGCATCTTTTGAGCGCAGTACTGAGCCTGAAAAGCGTTTACAACCCCACTTACAAGTAAAACTAGCTAAATTGTGCCTGGCTGCTGTTCACTGAAAAGCTAATTCTGGGTACATTTTTGTTATACATTTGCTTCTGCCGGGTCAGCTGAGCAGTGAATTTCTACGTAACTACCCCCTATCAGGGGAGACCTCAGGGCTGCATCTTTTGAGCGCAGTACTGAGCCTGAAAAGCGTTTAAAACCCCACTTACAAGTAAAACTAGCTAAATTGTGCCTGGCTGCTGTTCACTGAAAAGCTCATTCTGGGTACATTTTTGTTATACATTTGCTTCTGCCGGGTCAGCTGAGCAGTGAATTTCTACGTAACTACCCCCTATCAGGGGAGACCTCAGGGCTGCATCTTTTGAGCGCAGTACTGAGCCTGAAAAGCGTTTACAACCCCACTTACAAGTAAAACTAGCTAAATTGTGCCTGGCTGCTGTTCACTGAAAAGCTCATTCTGGGTACATTTTTGGTATACATTTGCTTCTGCCGGGTCAGCTGAGCAGTGTATTTCTACTTAACTACCCCCTATCAGGAGAGACCTCAGGGTTGCATCTTTTGAGCGCAGTACTGAGCCTGAAAAGCGTTTACAACCCCAGTTACAAGTAAAACTAGCTAAAATGTGCCTGGCTGCTGTTCACTGAAAAGCTCATTCTGGGTACATTTTTGGTATACATTTGCTTCTGCCGGGTCAGCTGAACAGTGAATTTCTACTTAACTACCTCCTATCAGGAGAGACCTCAGGGCTGTATCTTTTGAGCACAGTACTGAGCCTGAAAAGCGTTTACAACCCCACTTACAAGTAAAACTAGCTAAAATGTGCCTGGCTGCTGTTCACTGAATAGCTCATTCTGGGTACATTTTTGGTATACATTTGCTTCTGCAGGGTCAGCTGAGCAGTGAATTTCTACTTAACTACCTCCTATCAGGAGAGACCTCAGGGCTGCATCTTTTGAGCGCAGTACTGAGCCTGAAAACCGTTTACAACCCCACTTACAAGTAAAACTAGCTAAAATGTGCCTGGCTGCTGTTCACTGAAAAGCTCATTCTGGGTACATTTTTGTTATACATTTGCTTCTGCCGGGTCAGCTGAGCAGTGAATTTCTACTTAACTACCCCCTATCAGGAGAGACCTCAGGGCTGCATCTTTTGAGCGCAGTACTGAGCCTGAAAAGCCTTTCCAACCCCACTTACAAGTAAAACTAGCTAAAATGTGCCTGGCTGCTGTTCACTGAAAAGCTCATTCTGGGTACATTTTTGGTATACATTTGCTTCTGCCGGGTCAGCTGAGCAGTGAATTTCTACTTAACTACCTCCTATCAGGAGAGACCTCAGGGCTGCATGTTTTGAGCGCAGTATTGAGCCTGAAAAGCGTTTACAACCCCACTTACAAGTAAAACTAGCTAAAATGTGCCTGGCTGCTGTTCACTGAATAGCTCATTCTGGGTCCATTTTTGGTATACATTTGCTTCTGCCGGGTCAGCTGAGCAGTGAATTTCTACTTAACTACCTCCTATCAGGAGAGACCTCAGGGCTGCATCTTTTGAGCACAGTACTGAGCCTGAAAAGCGTTTACAACCCCACTTACAAGTAAAACTAGCTAAAATGTGCCTGGCTGCTGTTCACTGAAAAGCTCATTCTGGGTACATTTTTGGTATACATTTGCTTCTGCCGGGTCAGCTGAGCAGTGAATTTCTACTTAACTACCTCCTATCAGGAGAGACCTCAGGGCTGCATGTTTTGAGCGCAGTACTGAGGCTGAAAACCGTTTACAACCCCACTTACAAGTAAAACTAGCAAAAATGTGCCTGGCTGCTGTTCACTGAAAAGCTCATTCTGGGTACATTTTTGTTATACATTTGCTTCTGCCGGGTCAGCTGAGCAGTGAATTTCTACTTAACTACCCCCTATCAGGAGAGACCTCAGGGCTGCATCTTTTGAGCGCAGTACTGAGCCTGAAAAGCGTTTCCAACCCCACTTACAAGTAAAACTAGCTAAAATGTGCCTGGCTGCTGTTCACTGAAAAGCTCATTCTGGGTACATTTTTGGTATACATTTGCTTCTGCCGGGTCAGCTGAGCAGTGAATTTCTACTTAACTACCTCCTATCAGGAGAGACCTCAGGGCTGCATGTTTTGAGCGCACTACTGAGCCTGAAAAGCGTTTACAACCCCACTTACAAGTAAAACTAGCTAAAATGTGCCTGGCTGCTGTTCACTGAATAGCTCATTCTGGGTACATTTTTGGTATACATTTGCTTCTGCCGGGTCAGCTGAGCAGTGAATTTCTACGTAACTACCCCCTATCAGGGGAGACCTCAGGGCTGCATCTTTTGAGCGCAGTACTGAGCCTGAAAAGCGTTTACAACCCCACTTACAAGTAAAACTAGCTAAATTGTGCCTGGCTGCTGTTCACTGAAAAGCTCATTCTGGGTACATTTTTGTTATACATTTGCTTCTGCCGGGTTAGCTGAGCAGTGAATTTCAACGTAACTACCCCCTATCAGGGGAGACCTCAGGGCTGCATCTTTTGAGCGCAGTACTGAGCCTGAAAAGCGTTTACAACCCCACTTACAAGTAAAACTAGCTAAATTGTGCCTGGCTGCTGTTCACTGAAAAGCTCATTCTGGGTACATTTTTGGTATACATTTGCTTCTGCCGGGTCAGCTGAGCAGTGTATTTCTACTTAACTACCCCCTATCAGGAGAGACCTCAGGGCTGCATCTTTTGAGCGCAGTACTGAGCCTGAAAACCGTTTACAACCCCACTTACAAGTAAAACTAGCTAAAATGTGCCTGGCTGCTGTTCACTGAAAAGCTCATTCTGGGTACATTTTTGTTATACATTTGCTTCTGCCGGGTCAGCTGAGCAGTGAATTTCTACTTAACTACCCCCTATCAGGAGAGACCTCAGGGCTGCATCTTTTGAGCGCAGTACTGAGCCTGAAAAGCCTTTCCAACCCCACTTACAAGTAAAACTAGCTAAAATGTGCCTGGCTGCTGTTCACTGAAAAGCTCATTCTGGGTACATTTTTGGTATACATTTGCTTCTGCCGGGTCAGCTGAGCAGTGAATTTCTACTTAACTACCTCCTATCAGGAGAGACCTCAGGGCTGCATGTTTTGAGCGCAGTACTGAGCCTGAAAAGCGTTTACAACCCCACTTACAAGTAAAACTAGCTAAAATGTGCCTGGCTGCTGTTCACTGAATAGCTCATTCTGGGTCCATTTTTGGTATACATTTGCTTCTGCCGGGTCAGCTGAGCAGTGAATTTCTACTTAACTACCTCCTATCAGGAGAGACCTCAGGGCTGCATCTTTTGAGCACAGTACTGAGCCTGAAAAGCGTTTACAACCCCACTTACAAGTAAAACTAGCTAAAATGTGCCTGGCTGCTGTTCACTGAAAAGCTCATTCTGGGTACATTTTTGGTATACATTTGCTTCTGCCGGGTCAGCTGAGCAGTGAATTTCTACTTAACTACCTCCTATCAGGAGAGACCTCAGGGCTGCATGTTTTGAGCGCAGTACTGAGCCTGAAAACCGTTTACAACCCCACTTACAAGTAAAACTAGCTAAAATGTGCCTGGCTGCTGTTCACTGAAAAGCTCATTCTGGGTACATTTTTGTTATACATTTGCTTCTGCCGGGTCAGCTGAGCAGTGAATTTCTACTTAACTACCCCCTATCAGGAGAGACCTCAGGGCTGCATCTTTTGAGCGCAGTACTGAGCCTGAAAAGCGTTTCCAACCCCACTTACAAGTAAAACTAGCTAAAATGTGCCTGGCTGCTGTTCACTGAAAAGCTCATTCTGGGTACATTTTTGGTATACATTTGCTTCTGCCGGGTCAGCTGAGCAGTGAATTTCTACTTAACTACCTCCTATCAGGAGAGACCTCAGGGCTGCATGTTTTGAGCGCACTACTGAGCCTGAAAAGCGTTTACAACCCCACTTACAAGTAAAACTAGCTAAAATGTGCCTGGCTGCTGTTCACTGAATAGCTCATTCTGGGTACATTTTTGGTATACATTTGCTTCTGCCGGGTCAGCTGAGCAGTGAATTTCTACGTAACTACCCCCTATCAGGGGAGACCTCAGGGCTGCATCTTTTGAGCGCAGTACTGAGCCTGAAAAGCGTTTACAACCCCACTTACAAGTAAAACTAGCTAAATTGTGCCTGGCTGCTGTTCACTGAAAAGCTCATTCTGGGTACATTTTTGTTATACATTTGCTTCTGCCGGGTTAGCTGAGCAGTGAATTTCAACGTAACTACCCCCTATCAGGGGAGACCTCAGGGCTGCATCTTTTGAGCGCAGTACTGAGCCTGAAAAGCGTTTACAACCCCACTTACAAGTAAAACTAGCTAAATTGTGCCTGGCTGCTGTTCACTGAAAAGCTCATTCTGGGTACATTTTTGGTATACATTTGCTTCTGCCGGGTCAGCTGAGCAGTGTATTTCTACTTAACTACCCCCTATCAGGAGAGACCTCAGGGTTGCATCTTTTGAGCGCAGTACTGAGCCTGAAAAGCGTTTACAACCCCAGTTACAAGTAAAACTAGCTAAAATGTGCCTGGCTGCTGTTCACTGAAAAGCTCATTCTGGGTACATTTTTGGTATACATTTGCTTCTGCCGGGTCAGCTGAACAGTGAATTTCTACTTAACTACCTCCTATCAGGAGAGACCTCAGGGCTGTATCTTTTGAGTGCAGTACTGAGCCTGAAAAGCGTTTACAACCCCACTTACAAGTAAAACTAGCTAAAATGTGTCTGGCTGCTGTTCACTGAATAGCTCATTCTGGGTACATTTTTGGTATACATTTGCTTCTGCAGGGTCAGCTGAGCAGTGAATTTCTACTTAACTACCTCCTATCAGGAGAGACCTCAGGGCTGCATCTTTTGAGCGCAGTACTGAGCCTGAAAACCGTTTACAACCCCACTTACAAGTAAAACTAGCTAAAATGTGCCTGGCTGCTGTTCACTGAAAAGCTCATTCTGGGTACATTTTTGGTATACATTTGCTTCTGCCGGGTCAGCTGAGCAGTGAATTTCTACTTAACTACCTCCTATCAGGAGAGACCTCAGGGCTGCATGTTTTGAGCGCACTACTGAGCCTGAAAAGCGTTTACAACCCCACTTACAAGTAAAACTAGCTAAAATGTGCCTGGCTGCTGTTCACTGAATAGCTCATTCTGGGTACATTTTTGGTATACATTTGCTTCTGCCGGGTCAGCTGAGCAGTGAATTTCTACGTAACTACCCCCTATCAGGGGAGACCTCAGGGCTGCATCTTTTGAGCGCAGTACTGAGCCTGAAAAGCGTTTACAACCCCACTTACAAGTAAAACTAGCTAAATTGTGCCTGGCTGCTGTTCACTGAAAAGCTCATTCTGGGTACATTTTTGTTATACATTTGCTTCTGCCGGGTTAGCTGAGCAGTGAATTTCAACGTAACTACCCCCTATCAGGGGAGACCTCAGGGCTGCATCTTTTGAGCGCAGTACTGAGCCTGAAAAGCGTTTACAACCCCACTTACAAGTAAAACTAGCTAAATTGTGCCTGGCTGCTGTTCACTGAAAAGCTCATTCTGGGTACATTTTTGGTATACATTTGCTTCTGCCGGGTCAGCTGAGCAGTGTATTTCTACTTAACTACCCCCTATCAGGAGAGACCTCAGGGTTGCATCTTTTGAGCGCAGTACTGAGCCTGAAAACCGTTTACAACCCCACTTACAAGTAAAACTAGCTAAAATGTGCCTGGCTGCTGTTCACTGAAAAGCTCATTCTGGGTACATTTTTGGTATACATTTGCTTCTGCCGGGTCAGCTGAGCAGTGAATTTCTACGTAACTACCCCCTATCAGGGGAGACCTCAGGGCTGCATCTTTTGAGCGCAGTACTGAGCCTGAAAAGCGTTTACAACCCCACTTACAAGTAAAACTAGCTAAATTGTGCCTGGCTGCTGTTCACTGAAAAGCTAATTCTGGGTACATTTTTGTTATACATTTGCTTCTGCCGGGTCAGCTGAGCAGTGAATTTCTACGTAACTACCCCCTATCAGGGGAGACCTCAGGGCTGCATCTTTTGAGCGCAGTACTGAGCCTGAAAAGCGTTTACAACCCCACTTACAAGTAAAACTAGCTAAATTGTGCCTGGCTGCTGTTCACTGAAAAGCTCATTCTGGGTACATTTTTGTTATACATTTGCTTCTGCCGGGTCAGCTGAGCAGTGAATTTCTACGTAACTACCCCCTATCAGGGGAGACCTCAGGGCTGCATCTTTTGAGCGCAGTACTGAGCCTGAAAAGCGTTTACAACCCCACTTACAAGTAAAACTAGCTAAATTGTGCCTGGCTGCTGTTCACTGAAAAGCTCATTCTGGGTACATTTTTGGTATACATTTGCTTCTGCCGGGTCAGCTGAGCAGTGTATTTCTACTTAACTACCCCCTATCAGGAGAGACCTCAGGGTTGCATCTTTTGAGCGCAGTACTGAGCCTGAAAAGCGTTTACAACCCCAGTTACAAGTAAAACTAGCTAAAATGTGCCTGGCTGCTGTTCACTGAAAAGCTCATTCTGGGTACATTTTTGGTATACATTTGCTTCTGCCGGGTCAGCTGAACAGTGAATTTCTACTTAACTACCTCCTATCAGGAGAGACCTCAGGGCTGTATCTTTTGAGCGCAGTACTGAGCCTGAAAAGCGTTTACAACCCCACTTACAAGTAAAACTAGCTAAAATGTGCCTGGCTGCTGTTCACTGAATAGCTCATTCTGGGTACATTTTTGGTATACATTTGCTTCTGCAGGGTCAGCTGAGCAGTGAATTTCTACTTAACTACCTCCTATCAGGAGAGACCTCAGGGCTGCATCTTTTGAGCGCAGTACTGAGCCTGAAAACCGTTTACAACCCCACTTACAAGTAAAACTAGCTAAAATGTGCCTGGCTGCTGTTCACTGAAAAGCTCATTCTGGGTACATTTTTGTTATACATTTGCTTCTGCCGGGTCAGCTGAGCAGTGAATTTCTACTTAACTACCCCCTATCAGGAGAGACCTCAGGGCTGCATCTTTTGAGCGCAGTACTGAGCCTGAAAAGCCTTTCCAACCCCACTTACAAGTAAAACTAGCTAAAATGTGCCTGGCTGCTGTTCACTGAAAAGCTCAATCTGGGTACATTTTTGGTATACATTTGCTTCTGCCGGGTCAGCTGAGCAGTGAATTTCTACTTAACTACCTCCTATCAGGAGAGACCTCAGGGCTGCATGTTTTGAGCGCAGTACTGAGCCTGAAAAGCGTTTACAACCCCACTTACAAGTAAAACTAGCTAAAATGTGCCTGGCTGCTGTTCACTGAATAGCTCATTCTGGGTCCATTTTTGGTATACATTTGCTTCTGCCGGGTCAGCTGAGCAGTGAATTTCTACTTAACTACCTCCTATCAGGAGAGACCTCAGGGCTGCATCTTTTGAGCACAGTACTGAGCCTGAAAAGCGTTTACAACCCCACTTACAAGTAAAACTAGCTAAAATGTGCCTGGCTGCTGTTCACTGAAAAGCTCATTCTGGGTACATTTTTGGTATACATTTGCTTCTGCCGGGTCAGCTGAGCAGTGAATTTCTACTTAACTACCTCCTATCAGGAGAGACCTCAGGGCTGCATGTTTTGAGCGCAGTACTGAGCCTGAAAACCGTTTACAACCCCACTTACAAGTAAAACTAGCAAAAATGTGCCTGGCTGCTGTTCACTGAAAAGCTCATTCTGGGTACATTTTTGTTATACATTTGCTTCTGCCGGGTCAGCTGAGCAGTGAATTTCTACTTAACTACCCCCTATCAGGAGAGACCTCAGGGCTGCATCTTTTGAGCGCAGTACTGAGCCTGAAAAGCGTTTCCAACCCCACTTACAAGTAAAACTAGCTAAAATGTGCCTGGCTGCTGTTCACTGAAAAGCTCATTCTGGGTACATTTTTGGTATACATTTGCTTCTGCCGGGTCAGCTGAGCAGTGAATTTCTACTTAACTACCTCCTATCAGGAGAGACCTCAGGGCTGCATGTTTTGAGCGCACTACTGAGCCTGAAAAGCGTTTACAACCCCACTTACAAGTAAAACTAGCTAAAATGTGCCTGGCTGCTGTTCACTGAATAGCTCATTCTGGGTACATTTTTGGTATACATTTGCTTCTGCCGGGTCAGCTGAGCAGTGAATTTCTACGTAACTACCCCCTATCAGGGGAGACCTCAGGGCTGCATCTTTTGAGCGCAGTACTGAGCCTGAAAAGCGTTTACAACCCCACTTACAAGTAAAACTAGCTAAATTGTGCCTGGCTGCTGTTCACTGAAAAGCTCATTCTGGGTACATTTTTGTTATACATTTGCTTCTGCCGGGTTAGCTGAGCAGTGAATTTCAACGTAACTACCCCCTATCAGGGGAGACCTCAGGGCTGCATCTTTTGAGCGCAGTACTGAGCCTGAAAAGCGTTTACAACCCCACTTACAAGTAAAACTAGCTAAATTGTGCCTGGCTGCTGTTCACTGAAAAGCTCATTCTGGGTACATTTTTGGTATACATTTGCTTCTGCCGGGTCAGCTGAGCAGTGTATTTCTACTTAACTACCCCCTATCAGGAGAGACCTCAGGGCTGCATCTTTTGAGCGCAGTACTGAGCCTGAAAACCGTTTACAACCCCACTTACAAGTAAAACTAGCTAAAATGTGCCTGGCTGCTGTTCACTGAAAAGCTCATTCTGGGTACATTTTTGTTATACATTTGCTTCTGCCGGGTCAGCTGAGCAGTGAATTTCTACTTAACTACCCCCTATCAGGAGAGACCTCAGGGCTGCATCTTTTGAGCGCAGTACTGAGCCTGAAAAGCCTTTCCAACCCCACTTACAAGTAAAACTAGCTAAAATGTGCCTGGCTGCTGTTCACTGAAAAGCTCATTCTGGGTACATTTTTGGTATACATTTGCTTCTGCCGGGTCAGCTGAGCAGTGAATTTCTACTTAACTACCTCCTATCAGGAGAGACCTCAGGGCTGCATGTTTTGAGCGCAGTACTGAGCCTGAAAAGCGTTTACAACCCCACTTACAAGTAAAACTAGCTAAAATGTGCCTGGCTGCTGTTCACTGAATAGCTCATTCTGGGTCCATTTTTGGTATACATTTGCTTCTGCCGGGTCAGCTGAGCAGTGAATTTCTACTTAACTACCTCCTATCAGGAGAGACCTCAGGGCTGCATCTTTTGAGCACAGTACTGAGCCTGAAAAGCGTTTACAACCCCACTTACAAGTAAAACTAGCTAAAATGTGCCTGGCTGCTGTTCACTGAAAAGCTCATTCTGGGTACATTTTTGGTATACATTTGCTTCTGCCGGGTCAGCTGAGCAGTGAATTTCTACTTAACTACCTCCTATCAGGAGAGACCTCAGGGCTGCATGTTTTGAGCGCAGTACTGAGCCTGAAAACCGTTTACAACCCCACTTACAAGTAAAACTAGCTAAAATGTGCCTGGCTGCTGTTCACTGAAAAGCTCATTCTGGGTACATTTTTGTTATACATTTGCTTCTGCCGGGTCAGCTGAGCAGTGAATTTCTACTTAACTACCCCCTATCAGGAGAGACCTCAGGGCTGCATCTTTTGAGCGCAGTACTGAGCCTGAAAAGCGTTTCCAACCCCACTTACAAGTAAAACTAGCTAAAATGTGCCTGGCTGCTGTTCACTGAAAAGCTCATTCTGGGTACATTTTTGGTATACATTTGCTTCTGCCGGGTCAGCTGAGCAGTGAATTTCTACTTAACTACCTCCTATCAGGAGAGACCTCAGGGCTGCATGTTTTGAGCGCACTACTGAGCCTGAAAAGCGTTTACAACCCCACTTACAAGTAAAACTAGCTAAAATGTGCCTGGCTGCTGTTCACTGAATAGCTCATTCTGGGTAAATTTTTGGTATACATTTGCTTCTGCCGGGTCAGCTGAGCAGTGAATTTCTACGTAACTACCCCCTATCAGGGGAGACCTCAGGGCTGCATCTTTTGAGCGCAGTACTGAGCCTGAAAAGCGTTTACAACCCCACTTACAAGTAAAACTAGCTAAATTGTGCCTGGCTGCTGTTCACTGAAAAGCTCATTCTGGGTACATTTTTGTTATACATTTGCTTCTGCCGGGTTAGCTGAGCAGTGAATTTCAACGTAACTACCCCCTATCAGGGGAGACCTCAGGGCTGCATCTTTTGAGCGCAGTACTGAGCCTGAAAAGCGTTTACAACCCCACTTACAAGTAAAACTAGCTAAATTGTGCCTGGCTGCTGTTCACTGAAAAGCTCATTCTGGGTACATTTTTGGTATACATTTGCTTCTGCCGGGTCAGCTGAGCAGTGTATTTCTACTTAACTACCCCCTATCAGGAGAGACCTCAGGGTTGCATCTTTTGAGCGCAGTACTGAGCCTGAAAAGCGTTTACAACCCCAGTTACAAGTAAAACTAGCTAAAATGTGCCTGGCTGCTGTTCACTGAAAAGCTCATTCTGGGTACATTTTTGGTATACATTTGCTTCTGCCGGGTCAGCTGAACAGTGAATTTCTACTTAACTACCTCCTATCAGGAGAGACCTCAGGGCTGTATCTTTTGAGTGCAGTACTGAGCCTGAAAACCGTTTACAACCCCACTTACAAGTAAAACTAGCTAAAATGTGCCTGGCTGCTGTTCACTGAATAGCTCATTCTGGGTACATTTTTGGTATACATTTGCTTCTGCCGGGTCAGCTGAGCAGTGAATTTCTACTTAACTACCTCCTATCAGGAGAGACCTCAGGGCTGCATGTTTTGAGCACAGTACTGAGCCTGAAAAGCGTTTACAACCCCACTTACAAGTAAAACTAGCTAAAATGTGCCTGGCTGCTGTTCACTGAAAAGCTCATTCTGGGTACATTTTTGGTATACATTTGCTTCTGCCGGGTCAGCTGAGCAGTGAATTTCTACTTAACTACCTACTATCAGGAGAGACCTCAGGGCTGCATGTTTTGAGCGAAGTACTGAGCCTGAAAAGCGTTTACAACCCCACTTACAAGTAAAACTAGCTAAAATGTGCCTGGCTGCTGTTCACTGAATAGCTCATTCTGGGTACATTTTTGGTATACATTTGCTTCTGCCGGGTCAGCTGAGCAGTGAATTTCTACTTAACTACCTCCTATCAGGAGAGACCTCAGGGCTGCATCTTTTGAGCACAGTACTGAGCCTGAAAAGCGTTCACAACCCCACTTACAAGTAAAACTAGCTAAAATGTGCCTGGCTGCTGTTCACTGAAAAGCTCATTCTGGGTACATTTTTGTTATACATTTGCTTCTGCCGGGTCAGCTGAGCAGTGAGTTTCTACTTAACTACCCCCTATCAGGAGAGACCTCAGGGCTGCATCTTTTGAGCGCAGTACTGAGCCTGAAAAGCATTTACAACCCCAGTTACAAGTAAAACTAGCTAAAATGTGTCTGGCTGCTGTTCACTGAAAAGCTCATTCTGGGTACATTTTTGGTATACATTTGCTTCTGCCGGGTCAGCTGAGCAGTGTATTTCTACTTAACTACCCCCTATCAGGAGAGACCTCAGGGCTGCATCTTTTGAGCGCAGTACTGAGCCTGAAAAGCGTTTACAACCCCAGTTACAAGTAAAACTAGCTAAAATGTGCCTGGCTGCTGTTCACTGAAAAGCTCATTCTGGGTACATTTTTGTTATACATTTGCTTCTGCCGGGTCAGCTGAGCAGTGAATTTCTACGTAACTACCCCCTATCAGGGGAGACCTCAGGGCTGCATCTTTTGAGCGCAGTACTGAGCCTGAAAAGCGTTTACAACCCCACTTACAAGTAAAACTAGCTAAATTGTGCCTGGCTGCTGTTCACTGAAAAGCTCATTCTGGGTACATTTTTGTTATACATTTGCTTCTGCCGGGTCAGCTGAGCAGTGAATTTCTACGTAACTACCCCCTATCAGGGGAGACCTCAGGGCTGCATCTTTTGAGCGCAGTACTGAGCCTGAAAAGCGTTTACAACCCCACTTACAAGTAAAACTAGCTAAATTGTGCCTGGCTGCTGTTCACTGAAAAGCTCATTCTGGGTACATTTTTGGTATACATTTGCTTCTGCCGGGTCAGCTGAGCAGTGTATTTCTACTTAACTACCCCCTATCAGGAGAGACCTCAGGGTTGCATCTTTTGAGCGCAGTACTGAGCCTGAAAAGCGTTTACAACCCTAGTTACAAGTAAAACTAGCTAAAATGTGCCTGGCTGCTGTTCACTGAAAAGCTCATTCTGGGTACATTTTTGGTATACATTTGCTTCTGCCGGGTCAGCTGAACAGTGAATTTCTACTTAACTACCTCCTATCAGGAGAGACCTCAGGGCTGTATCTTTTGAGTGCAGTACTGAGCCTGAAAAGCGTTTACAACCCCACTTACAAGTAAAACTAGCTAAAATGTGCCTGGCTGTTGTTCACTGAATAGCTCATTCTGGGTACATTTTTGGTATACATTTGCTTCTGCAGGGTCAGCTGAGCAGTGAATTTCTACTTAACTACCTCCTATCAGGAGAGACCTCAGGGCTGCATCTTTTGAGCGCAGTACTGAGCCTGAAAACCGTTTACAACCCCACTTACAAGTAAAACTAGCTAAAATGTGCCTGGCTGCTGTTCACTGAAAAGCTCATTCTGGGTACATTTTTGTTATACATTTGCTTCTGCCGGGTCAGCTGAGCAGTGAATTTCTACTTAACTACCCCATATCAGGAGAGACCTCAGGGCTGCATCTTTTGAGCGCAGTACTGAGCCTGAAAAGCGTTTCCAACCCCACTTACAAGTAAAACTAGCTAAAATGTGTCTGGCTGCTGTTCACTGAATAGCTCATTCTGGGTACATTTTTGGTATACATTTGCTTCTGCAGGGTCAGCTGAGCAGTGAATTTCTACTTAACTACCTCCTATCAGGAGAGACCTCAGGGCTGCATCTTTTGAGCGCAGTACTGAGCCTGAAAACCGTTTACAACCCCACTTACAAGTAAAACTAGCTAAAATGTGCCTGGCTGCTGTTCACTGAAAAGCTCATTCTGGGTACATTTTTGTTATACATTTGCTTCTGCCGGGTCAGCTGAGCAGTGAATTTCTACTTAACTACCCCCTATCAGGAGAGACCTCAGGGCTGCATCTTTTGAGCGCAGTACTGAGCCTGAAAAGCGTTTCCAACCCCACTTACAAGTAAAACTAGCTAAAATGTGCCTGGCTGCTGTTCACTGAAAAGCTCATTCTGGGTACATTTTTGGTATACATTTGCTTCTGCCGGGTCAGCTGAGCAGTGAATTTCTACTTAACTACCTCCTATCAGGAGAGACCTCAGGGCTGCATGTTTTTAGCGCAGTACTGAGCCTGAAAAGCGTTTACAACCCCACTTACAAGTAAAACTAGCTAAAATGTGCCTGGCTGCTGTTCACTGAATAGCTCATTCTGGGTCAATTTTTGGTATACATTTGCTTCTGCCGGGTCAGCTGAGCAGTGAATTTCTACTTAACTACCTCCTATCAGGAGAGACCTCAGGGCTGCATCTTTTGAGCACAGTACTGAGCCTGAAAAGCGTTTACAACCCCACTTACAAGTAAAACTAGCTAAAATGTGCCTGGCTGCTGTTCACTGAAAAGCTCATTCTGGGTACATTTTTGGTATACATTTGCTTCTGCCGGGTCAGCTGAGCAGTGAATTTCTACTTAACTACCTCCTATCAGGAGAGACCTCAGGGCTGCATGTTTTGAGCGCAGTACTGAGCCTGAAAAGCGTTTACAACCCCACTTACAAGTAAAACTAGCTAAAATGTGCCTGGCTGCTGTACACTGAATAGCTCATTCTGGGTACATTTTTGGTATACATTTGCTTCTGCCGGGTCAGCTGAGCAGTGAATTTCTACTTAACTACCTCCTATCAGGAGAGACCTCAGGGCTGTATCTTTTGAGTGCAGTACTGAGCCTGAAAAGCGTTTACAACCCCACTTACAAGTAAAACTAGCTAAAATGTGCCTGGCTGCTGTTCACTGAATAGCTCATTCTGGGTACATTTTTGGTATACATTTGCTTCTGCAGGGTCAGCTGAGCAGTGAATTTCTACTTAACTACCTCCTATCAGGAGAGACCTCAGGACTGCATCTTTTGAGCGCAGTACTGAGCCTGAAAAGCGTTTACAACCCCACTTACAAGTAAAACTAGCTAAAATGTGCCTGGCTGCTGTTCACTGAAAAGCTCATTCTGGGTACATTTTTGGTATACATTTGCTTCTGCCGGGTCAGCTGAGCAGTGAATTTCTACTTAACTACCCCCTATCAGGAGAGACCTCAGGGCTGCATCTTTTGAGCGCAGTACTGAGCCTGAAAAGCGTTTCCAACCCCACTTACAAGTAAAACTAGCTAAAATGTGTCTGGCTGCTGTTCACTGAATAGCTCATTCTGGGTACATTTTTGGTATACATTTGCTTCTGCAGGGTCAGCTGAGCAGTGAATTTCTACTTAACTACCTCCTATCAGGAGAGACCTCAGGGCTGCATCTTTTGAGCGCAGTACTGAGCCTGAAAACCGTTTACAACCCCACTTACAAGTAAAACTAGCTAAAATGTGCCTGGCTGCTGTTCACTGAAAAGCTCATTCTGGGTACATTTTTGTTATACATTTGCTTCTGCCGGGTCAGCTGAGCAGTGAATTTCTACTTAACTACCCCCTATCAGGAGAGACCTCAGGGCTGCATCTTTTGAGCGCAGTACTGAGCCTGAAAAGCGTTTCCAACCCCACTTACAAGTAAAACTAGCTAAAATGTGCCTGGCTGCTGTTCACTGAAAAGCTCATTCTGGGTACATTTTTGGTATACATTTGCTTCTGCCGGGTCAGCTGAGCAGTGAATTTCTACTTAACTACCTCCTATCAGGAGAGACCTCAGGGCTGCATGTTTTGAGCGCAGTACTGAGCCTGAAAAGCGTTTACAACCCCACTTACAAGTAAAACTAGCTAAAATGTGCCTGGCTGCTGTTCACTGAATAGCTCATTCTGGGTCCATTTTTGGTATACATTTGCTTCTGCCGGGTCAGCTGAGCAGTGAATTTCTACTTAACTACCTCCTATCAGGAGAGACCTCAGGGCTGCATCTTTTGAGCACGTACTGAGCCTGAAAAGCGTTTACAACCCCACTTACAAGTAAAACTAGCTAAAATGTGCCTGGCTGCTGTTCACTGAAAAGCTCATTCTGGGTACATTTTTGGTATACATTTGCTTCTGCCGGGTCAGCTGAGCAGTGAATTTCTACTTAACTACCTCCTATCAGGAGAGACCTCAGGGCTGCATGTTTTGAGCGCAGTACTGAGCCTGAAAAGCGTTTACAACCCCACTTACAAGTAAAACTAGCTAAAATGTGCCTGGCTGCTGTTCACTGAATAGCTCATTCTGGGTACATTTTTGTTATACATTTGCTTCTGCCGGGTCAGCTGAGCAGTGAATTTCTACTTAACTACCTCCTATCAGGAGAGACCTCAGGGCTGCATCTTTTGAGCACAGTACTGAGCCTGAAAAGCGTTTACAACCCCACTTACAAGTAAAACTAGCTAAAATGTGCCTGGCTGCTGTTCACTGAAAAGCTCATTCTGGGTACATTTTTGTTATACATTTGCTTCTGCCGGGTCAGCTGAGCAGTGAGTTTCTACTTAACTACCCCCTATCAGGAGAGACCTCTGGGCTGCATCTTTTGAGCGCACTACTGAGCCTGAAAAGCGTTTACAACCCCACTTACAAGTAAAACTAGCTAAAATGTGCCTGGCTGCTGTTCACTGAATAGCTCATTCTGGGTACATTTTTGGTATACATTTGCTTCTGCCGGGTCAGCTGAGCAGTGAATTTCTACTTAACTACCTCCTATCAGGAGAGACCTCAGGGCTGCATCTTTTGAGCACAGTACTGAGCCTGAAAAGCGTTTACAACCCCACTTACAAGTAAAACTAGCTAAAATGTGCCTGGCTGCTGTTCACTGAAAAGCTCATTCTGGGTACATTTTTGTTATACATTTGCTTCTGCCGGGTCAGCTGAGCAGTGAGTTTCTACTTAACTACCCCCTATCAGGAGAGACCTCAGGGCTGCATCTTTTGAGCGCACTACTGAGCCTGAAAAGCGTTTACAACCCCACTTACAAGTAAAACTAGCTAAAATGTGCCTGGCTGCTGTTCACTGAATAGCTCATTCTGGGTACATTTTTGGTATACATTTGCTTCTGCCGGGTCAGCTGAGCAGTGAATTTCTACTTAACTACCCCTTATCAGGAGAGACCTCAGGGCTGCATCTTTTGAGCGCAGTACTGAGCCTGAAAAGCATTTACAACCCCAGTTACAAGTAAAACTAGCTAAAATGTGTCTGGCTGCTGTTCACTGAAAAGCTCATTCTGGGTACATTTTTGGTATACATTTGCTTCTGCCGGGTCAGCTGAGCAGTGTATTTCTACTTAACTACCCCCTATCAGGAGAGACCTCAGGGCTGCATCTTTTGAGCGCAGTACTGAGCCTGAAAAGCGTTTACAACCCCAGTTACAAGTAAAACTAGCTAAAATGTGCCTGGCTGCTGTTCACTGAAAAGCTCATTCTGGGTACATTTTTGTTATACATTTGCTTCTGCCGGGTCAGCTGAGCAGTGAATTTCTACGTAACTACCCCCTATCAGGGGAGACCTCAGGGCTGCATCTTTTGAGCGCAGTACTGAGCCTGAAAAGCGTTTACAACCCCACTTACAAGTAAAACTAGCTAAATTGTGCCTGGCTGCTGTTCACTGAAAAGCTCATTCTGGGTACATTTTTGTTATACATTTGCTTCTGCCGGGTCAGCTGAGCAGTGAATTTCTACGTAACTACCCCCTATCAGGGGAGACCTCAGGGCTGCATCTTTTGAGCGCAGTACTGAGCCTGAAAAGCGTTTACAACCCCACTTACAAGTAAAACTAGCTAAATTGTGCCTGGCTGCTGTTCACTGAAAAGCTCATTCTGGGTACATTTTTGGTATACATTTGCTTCTGCCGGGTCAGCTGAGCAGTGTATTTCTACTTAACTACCCCCTATCAGGAGAGACCTCAGGGTTGCATCTTTTGAGCGCAGTACTGAGCCTGAAAAGCGTTTACAATCCTAGTTACAAGTAAAACTAGCTAAAATGTGCCTGGCTGCTGTTCACTGAAAAGCTCATTCTGGGTACATTTTTGGTATACATTTGCTTCTGCCGGGTCAGCTGAACAGTGAATTTCTACTTAACTACCTCCTATCAGGAGAGACCTCAGGGCTGTATCTTTTGAGTGCAGTACTGAGCCTGAAAAGCGTTTACAACCCCACTTACAAGTAAAACTAGCTAAAATGTGCCTGGCTGCTGTTCACTGAATAGCTCATTCTGGGTACATTTTTGGTATACATTTGCTTCTGCAGGGTCAGCTGAGCAGTGAATTTCTACTTAACTACCTCCTATCAGGAGAGACCTCAGGGCTGCATCTTTTGAGCGCAGTACTGAGCCTGAAAACCGTTTACAACCCCACTTACAAGTAAAACTAGCTAAAATGTGCCTGGCTGCTGTTCACTGAAAAGCTCATTCTGGGTACATTTTTGTTATACATTTGCTTCTGCCGGGTCAGCTGAGCAGTGAATTTCTACTTAACTACCCCCTATCAGGAGAGACCTCAGGGCTGCATCTTTTGAGCGCAGTACTGAGCCTGAAAAGCGTTTCCAACCCCACTTACAAGTAAAACTAGCTAAAATGTGTCTGGCTGCTGTTCACTGAATAGCTCATTCTGGGTACATTTTTGGTATACATTTGCTTCTGCAGGGTCAGCTGAGCAGTGAATTTCTACTTAACTACCTCCTATCAGGAGAGACCTCAGGGCTGCATGTTTTGAGCGCAGTACTGAGCCTGAAAAGCGTTTACAACCCCACTTACAAGTAAAACTAGCTAAAATGTGCCTGGCTGCTGTTCACTGAATAGCTCATTCTGGGTACATTTTTGTTATACATTTGCTTCTGCCGGGTCAGCTGAGCAGTGAATTTCTACTTAACTACCCCCTATCAGGAGAGACCTCAGGGCTGCATCTTTTGAGCGCAGTACTGAGCCTGAAAAGCGTTTCCAACCCCACTTACAAGTAAAACTAGCTAAAATGTGCCTGGCTGCTGTTCACTGAAAAGCTCATTCTGGGTACATTTTTGGTATACATTTGCTTCTGCCGGGTCAGCTGAGCAGTGAATTTCTACTTAACTACCTCCTATCAGGAGAGACCTCAGGGCTGCATGTTTTTAGCGCAGTACTGAGCCTGAAAAGCGTTTACAACCCCACTTACAAGTAAAACTAGCTAAAATGTGCCTGGCTGCTGTTCACTGAATAGCTCATTCTGGGTCAATTTTTGGTATACATTTGCTTCTGCCGGGTCAGCTGAGCAGTGAATTTCTACTTAACTACCTCCTATCAGGAGAGACCTCAGGGCTGCATCTTTTGAGCACAGTACTGAGCCTGAAAAGCGTTTACAACCCCACTTACAAGTAAAACTAGCTAAAATGTGCCTGGCTGCTGTTCACTGAAAAGCTCATTCTGGGTACATTTTTGGTATACATTTGCTTCTGCCGGGTCAGCTGAGCAGTGAATTTCTACTTAACTACCTCCTATCAGGAGAGACCTCAGGGCTGCATGTTTTGAGCGCAGTACTGAGCCTGAAAAGCGTTTACAACCCCACTTACAAGTAAAACTAGCTAAAATGTGCCTGGCTGCTGTTCACTGAATAGCTCATTCTGGGTACATTTTTGGTATACATTTGCTTCTGCCGGGTCAGCTGAGCAGTGAATTTCTACTTAACTACCTCCTATCAGGAGAGACCTCAGGGCTGCATGTTTTGAGCGCAGTACTGAGCCTGAAAAGCGTTTACAACCCCACTTACAAGTAAAACTAGCTAAAATGTGCCTGGCTGCTGTTCACTGAATAGCTCATTCTGGGTACATTTTTGGTATACATTTGCTTCTGCCGGGTCAGCTGAGCAGTGAATTTCTACTTAACTACCTCCTATCAGGAGAGACCTCAGGGCTGCATCTTTTGAGCACAGTACTGAGCCTGAAAAGCGTTTACAACCCCACTTACAAGTAAAACTAGCTAAAATGTGCCTGGCTGCTGTTCACTGAAAAGCTCATTCTGGGTACATTTTTGGTATACATTTGCTTCTGCCGGGTCAGCTGAGCAGTGTATTTCTACTTAACTACCCCCTATCAGGAGAGACCTCAGGGTTGCATCTTTTGAGCGCAGTACTGAGCCTGAAAAGCGTTTACAACCCTAGTTACAAGTAAAACTAGCTAAAATGTGCCTGGCTGCTGTTCACTGAAAAGCTCATTCTGGGTACATTTTTGGTATACATTTGCTTCTGCCGGGTCAGCTGAACAGTGAATTTCTACTTAACTACCTCCTATCAGGAGAGACCTCAGGGCTGTATCTTTTGAGTGCAGTACTGAGCCTGAAAAGCGTTTACAACCCCACTTACAAGTAAAACTAGCTAAAATGTGCCTGGCTGCTGTTCACTGAATAGCTCATTCTGGGTACATTTTTGGTATACATTTGCTTCTGCAGGGTCAGCTGAGCAGTGAATTTCTACTTAACTACCTCCTATCAGGAGAGACCTCAGGGCTGCATCTTTTGAGCGCAGTACTGAGCCTGAAAAGCGTTTACAACCCCACTTACAAGTAAAACTAGCTAAAATGTGCCTGGCTGCTGTTCACTGAAAAGCTCATTCTGGGTACATTTTTGGTATACATTTGCTTCTGCCGGGTCAGCTGAGCAGTGAATTTCTACTTAACTACCCCCTATCAGGAGAGACCTCAGGGCTGCATCTTTTGAGCGCAGTACTGAGCCTGAAAAGCGTTTCCAACCCCACTTACAAGTAAAACTAGCTAAAATGTGTCTGGCTGCTGTTCACTGAATAGCTCATTCTGGGTACATTTTTGGTATACATTTGCTTCTGCAGGGTCAGCTGAGCAGTGAATTTCTACTTAACTACCCCCTATCAGGAGAGACCTCAGGGCTGCTTCTTTTGAGCGCAGTACTGAGCCTGAAAAGCGTTTCCAACCCCACTTACAAGTAAAACTAGCTAAAATGTGCCTGGCTGCTGTTCACTGAAAAGCTCATTCTGGGTACATTTTTGGTATACATTTGCTTCTGCCGGGTCAGCTGAGCAGTGAATTTCTACTTAACTACCTCCTATCAGGAGAGACCTCAGGGCTGCATGTTTTGAGCGCAGTACTGAGCCTGAAAAGCGTTTACAACCCCACTTACAAGTAAAACTAACTAAAATGTGCCTGGCTGCTGTTCACTGAATAGCTCATTCTGGGTCCATTTTTGGTATACATTTGCTTCTGCCGGGTCAGCTGAGCAGTGAATTTCTACTTAACTACCTCCTATCAGGAGAGACCTCAGGGCTGCATCTTTTGAGCACAGTACTGAGCCTGAAAAGCGTTTACAACCCCACTTACAAGTAAAACTAGCTAAAATGTGCCTGGCTGCTGTTCACTGAATAGCTCATTCTGGGTACATTTTTGGTATACATTTGCTTCTGCCGGGTCAGCTGAGCAGTGAATTTCTACTTAACTACCTCCTATCAGGAGAGACCTCAGGGCTGCATCTTTTGAGCACAGTACTGAGCCTGAAAAGCGTTTACAACCCCACTTACAAGTAAAACTAGCTAAAATGTGCCTGGCTGCTGTTCACTGAAAAGCTCATTCTGGGTACATTTTTGTTATACATTTGCTTCTGCCGGGTCAGCTGAGCAGTGAGTTTCTACTTAACTACCCCCTATCAGGAGAGACCTCTGGGCTGCATCTTTTGAGCGCACTACTGAGCCTGAAAAGCGTTTACAACCCCACTTACAAGTAAAACTAGCTAAAATGTGCCTGGCTGCTGTTCACTGAATAGCTCATTCTGGGTACATTTTTGGTATACATTTGCTTCTGCCGGGTCAGCTGAGCAGTGAATTTCTACTTAACTACCCCTTATCAGGAGAGACCTCAGGGCTGCATCTTTTGAGCGCAGTACTGAGCCTGAAAAGCATTTACAACCCCAGTTACAAGTAAAACTAGCTAAAATGTGTCTGGCTGCTGTTCACTGAAAAGCTCATTCTGGGTACATTTTTGGTATACATTTGCTTCTGCCGGGTCAGCTGAGCAGTGTATTTCTACTTAACTACCCCCTATCAGGAGAGACCTCAGGGCTGCATCTTTTGAGCGCAGTACTGAGCCTGAAAAGCGTTTACAACCCCAGTTACAAGTAAAACTAGCTAAAATGTGCCTGGCTGCTGTTCACTGAAAAGCTCATTCTGGGTACATTTTTGTTATACATTTGCTTCTGCCGGGTCAGCTGAGCAGTGAATTTCTACGTAACTACCCCCTATCAGGGGAGACCTCAGGGCTGCATCTTTTGAGCGCAGTACTGAGCCTGAAAAGCGTTTACAACCCCACTTACAAGTAAAACTAGCTAAATTGTGCCTGGCTGCTGTTCACTGAAAAGCTCATTCTGGGAACATTTTTGTTATACATTTGCTTCTGCCGGGTTAGCTGAGCAGTGAATTTCAACGTAACTACCCCCTATCAGGGGAGACCTCAGGGCTGCATCTTTTGAGCGCAGTACTGAGCCTGAAAAGCGTTTACAACCCCACTTACAAGTAAAACTAGCTAAATTGTGCCTGGCTGCTGTTCACTGAAAAGCTCATTCTGGGTAGATTTTTGTTATACATTTGCTTCTGCCGGGTCAGCTGAGCAGTGTATTTCTACTTAACTACCCCCTATCAGGAGAGACCTCAGGGTTGCATCATTTGAGCGCAGTACTGAGCCTGAAAAGCGTTTACAACCCCAGTTACAAGTAAAACTAGCTAAAATGTGCCTGGCTGCTGTTCACTGAAAAGCTCATTCTGGGTACATTTTTGGTATACATTTGCTTCTGCCGGGTCAGCTGAACAGTGAATTTCTACTTAACTACCTCCTATCAGGAGAGACCTCAGGGCTGTATCTTTTGAGTGCAGTACTGAGCCTGAAAAGCGTTTACAACCCCACTTACAAGTAAAACTAGCTAAAATGTGCCTGGCTGCTGTTCACTGAAAAGCTCATTCTGGGTACATTTTTGGTATACATTTGCTTCTGCAGGGTCAGCTGAGCAGTGAATTTCTACTTAACTACCTCCTATCAGGAGAGACCTCAGGGCTGCATCTTGTGAGCGCAGTACTGAGCCTGAAAACCGTTTACAACCCCACTTACAAGTAAAACTAGCTAAAATGTGCCTGGCTGCTGTTCACTGAAAAGCTCATTCTGGGTACATTTTTGTTATACATTTGCTTCTGCCGGGTCAGCTGAGCAGTGAATTTCTACTTAACTACCCCCTATCAGGAGAGACCTCAGGGCTGCATCTTTTGAGCGCAGTACTGAGCCTGAAAAGCGTTTCCAACCCCACTTACAAGTAAAACTAGCTAAAATGTGCCTGGCTGCTGTTCACTGAAAAGCTCATTCTGGGTACATTTTTGGTATACATTTGCTTCTGCCGGGTCAGCTGAGCAGTGAATTTCTACTTAACTACCTCCTATCAGGAGAGACCTCAGGGCTGCATGTTTTGAGCGCACTACTGAGCCTGAAAAGCGTTTACAACCCCACTTACAAGTAAAACTAGCTAAAATGTGCCTGGCTGCTGTTCACTGAATAGCTCATTCTGGGTACATTTTTGGTATACATTTGCTTCTGCCGGGTCAGCTGAGCAGTGAATTTCTACGTAACTACCCCCTATCAGGGGAGACCTCAGGGCTGCATCTTTTGAGCGCAGTACTGAGCCTGAAAAGCGTTTACAACCCCACTTACAAGTAAAACTAGCTAAATTGTGCCTGGCTGCTGTTCACTGAAAAGCTCATTCTGGGTACATTTTTGTTATACATTTGCTTCTGCCGGGTTAGCTGAGCAGTGAATTTCAACGTAACTACCCCCTATCAGGGGAGACCTCAGGGCTGCATCTTTTGAGCGCAGTACTGAGCCTGAAAAGCGTTTACAACCCCACTTACAAGTAAAACTAGCTAAATTGTGCCTGGCTGCTGTTCACTGAAAAGCTCATTCTGGGTAGATTTTTGTTATACATTTGCTTCTGCCGGGTCAGCTGAGCAGTGTATTTCTACTTAACTACCCCCTATCAGGAGAGACCTCAGGGTTGCATCTTTTGAGCGCAGTACTGAGCCTGAAAAGCGTTTACAACCCCAGTTACAAGTAAAACTAGCTAAAATGTGCCTGGCTGCTGTTCACTGAAAAGCTCATTCTGGGTACATTTTTGGTATACATTTGCTTCTGCCGGGTCAGCTGAACAGTGAATTTCTACTTAACTACCTCCTATCAGGAGAGACCTCAGGGCTGTATCTTTTGAGTGCAGTACTGAGCCTGAAAAGCGTTTACAACCCCACTTACAAGTAAAACTAGCTAAAATGTGCCTGGCTGCTGTTCACTGAAAAGCTCATTCTGGGTACATTTTTGGTATACATTTGCTTCTGCAGGGTCAGCTGAGCAGTGAATTTCTACTTAACTACCTCCTATCAGGAGAGACCTCAGGGCTGCATCTTGTGAGCGCAGTACTGAGCCTGAAAACCGTTTACAACCCCACTTACAAGTAAAACTAGCTAAAATGTGCCTGGCTGCTGTTCACTGAAAAGCTCATTCTGGGTACATTTTTGTTATACATTTGCTTCTGCCGGGTCAGCTGAGCAGTGAATTTCTACTTAACTACCCCCTATCAGGAGAGACCTCAGGGCTGCATCTTTTGAGCGCAGTACTGAGCCTGAAAAGCGTTTCCAACCCCACTTACAAGTAAAACTAGCTAAAATGTGCCTGGCTGCTGTTCACTGAAAAGCTCATTCTGGGTACATTTTTGGTATACATTTGCTTCTGCCGGGTCAGCTGAGCAGTGAATTTCTACTTAACTACCTCCTATCAGGAGAGACCTCAGGGCTGCATGTTTTGAGCGCACTACTGAGCCTGAAAAGCGTTTACAACCCCACTTACAAGTAAAACTAGCTAAAATGTGCCTGGCTGCTGTTCACTGAATAGCTCATTCTGGGTACATTTTTGGTATACATTTGCTTCTGCCGGGTCAGCTGAGCAGTGAATTTCTACGTAACTACCCCCTATCAGGGGAGACCTCAGGGCTGCATCTTTTGAGCGCAGTACTGAGCCTGAAAAGCGTTTACAACCCCACTTACAAGTAAAACTAGCTAAATTGTGCCTGGCTGCTGTTCACTGAAAAGCTCATTCTGGGTACATTTTTGTTATACATTTGCTTCTGCCGGGTCAGCTGAGCAGTGAATTTCTACGTAACTACCCCCTATCAGGGGAGACCTCAGGGCTGCATCTTTTGAGCGCAGTACTGAGCCTGAAAAGCGTTTACAACCCCACTTACAAGTAAAACTAGCTAAATTGTGCCTGGCTGCTGTTCACTGAAAAGCTCATTCTGGGTACATTTTTGTTATACATTTGCTTCTGCCGGGTCAGCTGAGCAGTGAATTTCTACGTAACTACCCCCTATCAGGGGAGACCTCAGGGCTGCATCTTTTGAGCGCAGTACTGAGCCTGAAAAGCGTTTACAACCCCACTTACAAGTAAAACTAGCTAAATTGTGCCTGGCTGCTGTTCACTGAAAAGCTCATTCTGGGTACATTTTTGGTATACATTTGCTTCTGCCGGGTCAGCTGAGCAGTGTATTTCTACTTAACTACCCCCTATCAGGAGAGACCTCAGGGTTGCATCTTTTGAGCGCAGTACTGAGCCTGAAAAGCGTTTACAACCCCAGTTACAAGTAAAACTAGCTAAAATGTGCCTGGCTGCTGTTCACTGAAAAGCTCATTCTGGGTACATTTTTGGTATACATTTGCTTCTGCCGGGTCAGCTGAGCAGTGAATTTCTACTTAACTACCTCCTATCAGGAGAGACCTCAGGGCTGCATGTTTTGAGCGCAGTACTGAGCCTGAAAAGCGTTTACAACCCCACTTACAAGTAAAACTAACTAAAATGTGCCTGGCTGCTGTTCACTGAATAGCTCATTCTGGGTCCATTTTTGGTATACATTTGCTTCTGCCGGGTCAGCTGAGCAGTGAATTTCTACTTAACTACCTCCTATCAGGAGAGACCTCAGGGCTGCATCTTTTGAGCACAGTACTGAGCCTGAAAAGCGTTTACAACCCCACTTACAAGTAAAACTAGCTAAAATGTGCCTGGCTGCTGTTCACTGAATAGCTCATTCTGGGTACATTTTTGGTATACATTTGCTTCTGCCGGGTCAGCTGAGCAGTGAATTTCTACTTAACTACCTCCTATCAGGAGAGACCTCAGGGCTGCATCTTTTGAGCACAGTACTGAGCCTGAAAAGCGTTTACAACCCCACTTACAAGTAAAACTAGCTAAAATGTGCCTGGCTGCTGTTCACTGAAAAGCTCATTCTGGGTACATTTTTGTTATACATTTGCTTCTGCCGGGTCAGCTGAGCAGTGAGTTTCTACTTAACTACCCCCTATCAGGAGAGACCTCTGGGCTGCATCTTTTGAGCGCACTACTGAGCCTGAAAAGCGTTTACAACCCCACTTACAAGTAAAACTAGCTAAAATGTGCCTGGCTGCTGTTCACTGAATAGCTCATTCTGGGTACATTTTTGGTATACATTTGCTTCTGCCGGGTCAGCTGAGCAGTGAATTTCTACTTAACTACCCCTTATCAGGAGAGACCTCAGGGCTGCATCTTTTGAGCGCAGTACTGAGCCTGAAAAGCATTTACAACCCCAGTTACAAGTAAAACTAGCTAAAATGTGTCTGGCTGCTGTTCACTGAAAAGCTCATTCTGGGTACATTTTTGGTATACATTTGCTTCTGCCGGGTCAGCTGAGCAGTGTATTTCTACTTAACTACCCCCTATCAGGAGAGACCTCAGGGCTGCATCTTTTGAGCGCAGTACTGAGCCTGAAAAGCGTTTACAACCCCAGTTACAAGTAAAACTAGCTAAAATGTGCCTGGCTGCTGTTCACTGAAAAGCTCATTCTGGGTACATTTTTGTTATACATTTGCTTCTGCCGGGTCAGCTGAGCAGTGAATTTCTACGTAACTACCCCCTATCAGGGGAGACCTCAGGGCTGCATCTTTTGAGCGCAGTACTGAGCCTGAAAAGCGTTTACAACCCCACTTACAAGTAAAACTAGCTAAATTGTGCCTGGCTGCTGTTCACTGAAAAGCTCATTCTGGGAACATTTTTGTTATACATTTGCTTCTGCCGGGTTAGCTGAGCAGTGAATTTCAACGTAACTACCCCCTATCAGGGGAGACCTCAGGGCTGCATCTTTTGAGCGCAGTACTGAGCCTGAAAAGCGTTTACAACCCCACTTACAAGTAAAACTAGCTAAATTGTGCCTGGCTGCTGTTCACTGAAAAGCTCATTCTGGGTAGATTTTTGTTATACATTTGCTTCTGCCGGGTCAGCTGAGCAGTGTATTTCTACTTAACTACCCCCTATCAGGAGAGACCTCAGGGTTGCATCATTTGAGCGCAGTACTGAGCCTGAAAAGCGTTTACAACCCCAGTTACAAGTAAAACTAGCTAAAATGTGCCTGGCTGCTGTTCACTGAAAAGCTCATTCTGGGTACATTTTTGGTATACATTTGCTTCTGCCGGGTCAGCTGAACAGTGAATTTCTACTTAACTACCTCCTATCAGGAGAGACCTCAGGGCTGTATCTTTTGAGTGCAGTACTGAGCCTGAAAAGCGTTTACAACCCCACTTACAAGTAAAACTAGCTAAAATGTGCCTGGCTGCTGTTCACTGAAAAGCTCATTCTGGGTACATTTTTGGTATACATTTGCTTCTGCAGGGTCAGCTGAGCAGTGAATTTCTACTTAACTACCTCCTATCAGGAGAGACCTCAGGGCTGCATCTTGTGAGCGCAGTACTGAGCCTGAAAACCGTTTACAACCCCACTTACAAGTAAAACTAGCTAAAATGTGCCTGGCTGCTGTTCACTGAAAAGCTCATTCTGGGTACATTTTTGTTATACATTTGCTTCTGCCGGGTCAGCTGAGCAGTGAATTTCTACTTAACTACCCCCTATCAGGAGAGACCTCAGGGCTGCATCTTTTGAGCGCAGTACTGAGCCTGAAAAGCGTTTCCAACCCCACTTACAAGTAAAACTAGCTAAAATGTGCCTGGCTGCTGTTCACTGAAAAGCTCATTCTGGGTACATTTTTGGTATACATTTGCTTCTGCCGGGTCAGCTGAGCAGTGAATTTCTACTTAACTACCTCCTATCAGGAGAGACCTCAGGGCTGCATGTTTTGAGCGCACTACTGAGCCTGAAAAGCGTTTACAACCCCACTTACAAGTAAAACTAGCTAAAATGTGCCTGGCTGCTGTTCACTGAATAGCTCATTCTGGGTACATTTTTGGTATACATTTGCTTCTGCCGGGTCAGCTGAGCAGTGAATTTCTACGTAACTACCCCCTATCAGGGGAGACCTCAGGGCTGCATCTTTTGAGCGCAGTACTGAGCCTGAAAAGCGTTTACAACCCCACTTACAAGTAAAACTAGCTAAATTGTGCCTGGCTGCTGTTCACTGAAAAGCTCATTCTGGGTACATTTTTGTTATACATTTGCTTCTGCCGGGTTAGCTGAGCAGTGAATTTCAACGTAACTACCCCCTATCAGGGGAGACCTCAGGGCTGCATCTTTTGAGCGCAGTACTGAGCCTGAAAAGCGTTTACAACCCCACTTACAAGTAAAACTAGCTAAATTGTGCCTGGCTGCTGTTCACTGAAAAGCTCATTCTGGGTAGATTTTTGTTATACATTTGCTTCTGCCGGGTCAGCTGAGCAGTGTATTTCTACTTAACTACCCCCTATCAGGAGAGACCTCAGGGTTGCATCTTTTGAGCGCAGTACTGAGCCTGAAAAGCGTTTACAACCCCAGTTACAAGTAAAACTAGCTAAAATGTGCCTGGCTGCTGTTCACTGAAAAGCTCATTCTGGGTACATTTTTGGTATACATTTGCTTCTGCCGGGTCAGCTGAACAGTGAATTTCTACTTAACTACCTCCTATCAGGAGAGACCTCAGGGCTGTATCTTTTGAGTGCAGTACTGAGCCTGAAAAGCGTTTACAACCCCACTTACAAGTAAAACTAGCTAAAATGTGCCTGGCTGCTGTTCACTGAAAAGCTCATTCTGGGTACATTTTTGGTATACATTTGCTTCTGCAGGGTCAGCTGAGCAGTGAATTTCTACTTAACTACCTCCTATCAGGAGAGACCTCAGGGCTGCATCTTGTGAGCGCAGTACTGAGCCTGAAAACCGTTTACAACCCCACTTACAAGTAAAACTAGCTAAAATGTGCCTGGCTGCTGTTCACTGAAAAGCTCATTCTGGGTACATTTTTGTTATACATTTGCTTCTGCCGGGTCAGCTGAGCAGTGAATTTCTACTTAACTACCCCCTATCAGGAGAGACCTCAGGGCTGCATCTTTTGAGCGCAGTACTGAGCCTGAAAAGCGTTTCCAACCCCACTTACAAGTAAAACTAGCTAAAATGTGCCTGGCTGCTGTTCACTGAAAAGCTCATTCTGGGTACATTTTTGGTATACATTTGCTTCTGCCGGGTCAGCTGAGCAGTGAATTTCTACTTAACTACCTCCTATCAGGAGAGACCTCAGGGCTGCATGTTTTGAGCGCACTACTGAGCCTGAAAAGCGTTTACAACCCCACTTACAAGTAAAACTAGCTAAAATGTGCCTGGCTGCTGTTCACTGAATAGCTCATTCTGGGTACATTTTTGGTATACATTTGCTTCTGCCGGGTCAGCTGAGCAGTGAATTTCTACGTAACTACCCCCTATCAGGGGAGACCTCAGGGCTGCATCTTTTGAGCGCAGTACTGAGCCTGAAAAGCGTTTACAACCCCACTTACAAGTAAAACTAGCTAAATTGTGCCTGGCTGCTGTTCACTGAAAAGCTAATTCTGGGTACATTTTTGTTATACATTTGCTTCTGCCGGGTCAGCTGAGCACTGAATTTCTACGTAACTACCCCCTATCAGGGGAGACCTCAGGGCTGCATCTTTTGAGCGCAGTACTGAGCCTGAAAAGCGTTTACAACCCCACTTACAAGTAAAACTAGCTAAATTGTGCCTGGCTGCTGTTCACTGAAAAGCTCATTCTGGGTACATTTTTGTTATACATTTGCTTCTGCCGGGTCAGCTGAGCAGTGAATTTCTACGTAACTACCCCCTATCAGGGGAGACCTCAGGGCTGCATCTTTTGAGCGCAGTACTGAGCCTGAAAAGCGTTTACAACCCCACTTACAAGTAAAACTAGCTAAATTGTGCCTGGCTGCTGTTCACTGAAAAGCTCATTCTGGGTACATTTTTGGTATACATTTGCTTCTGCCGGGTCAGCTGAGCAGTGTATTTCTACTTAACTACCCCCTATCAGGAGAGACCTCAGGGTTGCATCTTTTGAGCGCAGTACTGAGCCTGAAAAGCGTTTACAACCCCAGTTACAAGTAAAACTAGCTAAAATGTGCCTGGCTGCTGTTCACTGAAAAGCTCATTCTGGGTACATTTTTGGTATACATTTGCTTCTGCCGGGTCAGCTGAACAGTGAATTTCTACTTAACTACCTCCTATCAGGAGAGACCTCAGGGCTGTATCTTTTGAGCGCAGTACTGAGCCTGAAAAGCGTTTACAACCCCACTTACAAGTAAAACTAGCTAAAATGTGCCTGGCTGCTGTTCACTGAATAGCTCATTCTGGGTACATTTTTGGTATACATTTGCTTCTGCAGGGTCAGCTGAGCAGTGAATTTCTACTTAACTACCTCCTATCAGGAGAGACCTCAGGGCTGCATCTTTTGAGCGCAGTACTGAGCCTGAAAACCGTTTACAACCCCACTTACAAGTAAAACTAGCTAAAATGTGCCTGGCTGCTGTTCACTGAAAAGCTCATTCTGGGTACATTTTTGTTATACATTTGCTTCTGCCGGGTCAGCTGAGCAGTGAATTTCTACTTAACTACCCCCTATCAGGAGAGACCTCAGGGCTGCATCTTTTGAGCGCAGTACTGAGCCTGAAAAGCCTTTCCAACCCCACTTACAAGTAAAACTAGCTAAAATGTGCCTGGCTGCTGTTCACTGAAAAGCTCATTCTGGGTACATTTTTGGTATACATTTGCTTCTGCCGGGTCAGCTGAGCAGTGAATTTCTACTTAACTACCTCCTATCAGGAGAGACCTCAGAGCTGCATGTTTTGAGCGCAGTACTGAGCCTGAAAAGCGTTTACAACCCCACTTACAAGTAAAACTAGCTAAAATGTGCCTGGCTGCTGTTCACTGAATAGCTCATTCTGGGTCCATTTTTGGTATACATTTGCTTCTGCCGGGTCAGCTGAGCAGTGAATTTCTACTTAACTACCTCCTATCAGGAGAGACCTCAGGGCTGCATCTTTTGAGCACAGTACTGAGCCTGAAAAGCGTTTACAACCCCACTTACAAGTAAAACTAGCTAAAATGTGCCTGGCTGCTGTTCACTGGAAAGCTCATTCTGGGTACATTTTTGGTATACATTTGCTTCTGCCGGGTCAGCTGAGCAGTGAATTTCTACTTAACTACCTCCTATCAGGAGAGACCTCAGGGCTGCATGTTTTGAGCGCAGTACTGAGCCTGAAAACCGTTTACAACCCCACTTACAAGTAAAACTAGCTAAAATGTGCCTGGCTGCTGTTCACTGAAAAGCTCATTCTGGGTACATTTTTGTTATACATTTGCTTCTGCCGGGTCAGCTGAGCAGTGAATTTCTACTTAACTACCCCCTATCAGGAGAGACCTCAGGGCTGCATCTTTTGAGCGCAGTACTGAGCCTGAAAAGCGTTTCCAACCCCACTTACAAGTAAAACTAGCTAAAATGTGCCTGGCTGCTGTTCACTGAAAAGCTCATTCTGGGTACATTTTTGGTATACATTTGCTTCTGCCGGGTCAGCTGAGCAGTGAATTTCTACTTAACTACCTCCTATCAGGAGAGACCTCAGGGCTGCATGTTTTGAGCGCACTACTGAGCCTGAAAAGCGTTTACAACCCCACTTACAAGTAAAACTAGCTAAAATGTGCCTGGCTGCTGTTCACTGAATAGCTCATTCTGGGTACATTTTTGGTATACATTTGCTTCTGCCGGGTCAGCTGAGCAGTGAATTTCTACGTAACTACCCCCTATCAGGGGAGACCTCAGGGCTGCATCTTTTGAGCGCAGTACTGAGCCTGAAAAGCGTTTACAACCCCACTTACAAGTAAAACTAGCTAAATTGTGCCTGGCTGCTGTTCACTGAAAAGCTCATTCTGGGTACATTTTTGTTATACATTTGCTTCTGCCGGGTTAGCTGAGCAGTGAATTTCAACGTAACTACCCCCTATCAGGGGAGACCTCAGGGCTGCATCTTTTGAGCGCAGTACTGAGCCTGAAAAGCGTTTACAACCCCACTTACAAGTAAAACTAGCTAAATTGTGCCTGGCTGCTGTTCACTGAAAAGCTCATTCTGGGTACATTTTTGGTATACATTTGCTTCTGCCGGGTCAGCTGAGCAGTGTATTTCTACTTAACTACCCCCTATCAGGAGAGACCTCAGGGTTGCATCTTTTGAGCGCAGTACTGAGCCTGAAAAGCGTTTACAACCCCAGTTACAAGTAAAACTAGCTAAAATGTGCCTGGCTGCTGTTCACTGAAAAGCTCATTCTGGGTACATTTTTGGTATACATTTGCTTCTGCCGGGTCAGCTGAACAGTGAATTTCTACTTAACTACCTCCTATCAGGAGAGACCTCAGGGCTGTATCTTTTGAGTGCAGTACTGAGCCTGAAAAGCGTTTACAACCCCACTTACAAGTAAAACTAGCTAAAATGTGCCTGGCTGCTGTTCACTGAAAAGCTCATTCTGGGTACATTTTTGGTATACATTTGCTTCTGCAGGGTCAGCTGAGCAGTGAATTTCTACTTAACTACCTCCAATCAGGAGAGACCTCAGGGCTGCATCTTGTGAGCGCAGTACTGAGCCTGAAAACCGTTTACAACCCCACTTACAAGTAAAACTAGCTAAAATGTGCCTGGCTGCTGTTCACTGAAAAGCTCATTCTGGGTACATTTTTGTTATACATTTGCTTCTGCCGGGTCAGCTGAGCAGTGAATTTCTACTTAACTACCCCCTATCAGGAGAGACCTCAGGGCTGCATCTTTTGAGCGCAGTACTGAGCCTGAAAAGCGTTTCCAACCCCACTTACAAGTAAAACTAGCTAAAATGTGCCTGGCTGCTGTTCACTGAAAAGCTCATTCTGGGTACATTTTTGGTATACATTTGCTTCTGCCGGGTCAGCTGAGCAGTGAATTTCTACTTAACTACCTCCTATCAGGAGAGACCTCAGGGCTGCATGTTTTGAGCGCACTACTGAGCCTGAAAAGCGTTTACAACCCCACTTACAAGTAAAACTAGCTAAAATGTGCCTGGCTGCTGTTCACTGAATAGCTCATTCTGGGTACATTTTTGGTATACATTTGCTTCTGCCGGGTCAGCTGAGCAGTGAATTTCTACGTAACTACCCCCTATCAGGGGAGACCTCAGGGCTGCATCTTTTGAGCGCAGTACTGAGCCTGAAAAGCGTTTACAACCCCACTTACAAGTAAAACTAGCTAAATTGTGCCTGGCTGCTGTTCACTGAAAAGCTAATTCTGGGTACATTTTTGTTATACATTTGCTTCTGCCGGGTCAGCTGAGCAGTGAATTTCTACGTAACTACCCCCTATCAGGGAAGACCTCAGGGCTGCATCTTTTGAGCGCAGTACTGAGCCTGAAAAGCGTTTACAACCCCACTTACAAGTAAAACTAGCTAAATTGTGCCTGGCTGCTGTTCACTGAAAAGCTCATTCTGGGTACATTTTTGTTATACATTTGCTTCTGCCGGGTCAGCTGAGCAGTGAATTTCTACGTAACTACCCCCTATCAGGGGAGACCTCAGGGCTGCATCTTTTGAGCGCAGTACTGAGCCTGAAAAGCGTTTACAACCCCACTTACAAGTAAAACTAGCTAAAATGTGCCTGGCTGCTGTTCACTGGAAAGCTCATTCTGGGTACATTTTTGGTATACATTTGCTTCTGCCGGGTCAGCTGAGCAGTGAATTTCTACTTAACTACCTCCTATCAGGAGAGACCTCAGGGCTGCATGTTTTGAGCGCAGTACTGAGCCTGAAAACCGTTTACAACCCCACTTACAAGTAAAACTAGCTAAAATGTGCCTGGCTGCTGTTCACTGAAAAGCTCATTCTGGGTACATTTTTGTTATACATTTGCTTCTGCCGGGTCAGCTGAGCAGTGAATTTCTACTTAACTACCCCCTATCAGGAGAGACCTCAGGGCTGCATCTTTTGAGCGCAGTACTGAGCCTGAAAAGCGTTTCCAACCCCACTTACAAGTAAAACTAGCTAAAATGTGCCTGGCTGCTGTTCACTGAAAAGCTCATTCTGGGTACATTTTTGGTATACATTTGCTTCTGCCGGGTCAGCTGAGCAGTGAATTTCTACTTAACTACCTCCTATCAGGAGAGACCTCAGGGCTGCATGTTTTGAGCGCACTACTGAGCCTGAAAAGCGTTTACAACCCCACTTACAAGTAAAACTAGCTAAAATGTGCCTGGCTGCTGTTCACTGAATAGCTCATTCTGGGTACATTTTTGGTATACATTTGCTTCTGCCGGGTCAGCTGAGCAGTGAATTTCTACGTAACTACCCCCTATCAGGGGAGACCTCAGGGCTGCATCTTTTGAGCGCAGTACTGAGCCTGAAAAGCGTTTACAACCCCACTTACAAGTAAAACTAGCTAAATTGTGCCTGGCTGCTGTTCACTGAAAAGCTCATTCTGGGTACATTTTTGTTATACATTTGCTTCTGCCGGGTTAGCTGAGCAGTGAATTTCAACGTAACTACCCCCTATCAGGGGAGACCTCAGGGCTGCATCTTTTGAGCGCAGTACTGAGCCTGAAAAGCGTTTACAACCCCACTTACAAGTAAAACTAGCTAAATTGTGCCTGGCTGCTGTTCACTGAAAAGCTCATTCTGGGTACATTTTTGGTATACATTTGCTTCTGCCGGGTCAGCTGAGCAGTGTATTTCTACTTAACTACCCCCTATCAGGAGAGACCTCAGGGTTGCATCTTTTGAGCGCAGTACTGAGCCTGAAAAGCGTTTACAACCCCAGTTACAAGTAAAACTAGCTAAAATGTGCCTGGCTGCTGTTCACTGAAAAGCTCATTCTGGGTACATTTTTGGTATACATTTGCTTCTGCCGGGTCAGCTGAACAGTGAATTTCTACTTAACTACCTCCTATCAGGAGAGACCTCAGGGCTGTATCTTTTGAGTGCAGTACTGAGCCTGAAAAGCGTTTACAACCCCACTTACAAGTAAAACTAGCTAAAATGTGCCTGGCTGCTGTTCACTGAAAAGCTCATTCTGGGTACATTTTTGGTATACATTTGCTTCTGCAGGGTCAGCTGAGCAGTGAATTTCTACTTAACTACCTCCTATCAGGAGAGACCTCAGGGCTGCATCTTGTGAGCGCAGTACTGAGCCTGAAAACCGTTTACAACCCCACTTACAAGTAAAACTAGCTAAAATGTGCCTGGCTGCTGTTCACTGAAAAGCTCATTCTGGGTACATTTTTGTTATACATTTGCTTCTGCCGGGTCAGCTGAGCAGTGAATTTCTACTTAACTACCCCCTATCAGGAGAGACCTCAGGGCTGCATCTTTTGAGCGCAGTACTGAGCCTGAAAAGCGTTTCCAACCCCACTTACAAGTAAAACTAGCTAAAATGTGCCTGGCTGCTGTTCACTGAAAAGCTCATTCTGGGTACATTTTTGGTATACATTTGCTTCTGCCGGGTCAGCTGAGCAGTGAATTTCTACTTAACTACCTCCTATCAGGAGAGACCTCAGGGCTGCATGTTTTGAGCGCACTACTGAGCCTGAAAAGCGTTTACAACCCCACTTACAAGTAAAACTAGCTAAAATGTGCCTGGCTGCTGTTCACTGAATAGCTCATTCTGGGTACATTTTTGGTATACATTTGCTTCTGCCGGGTCAGCTGAGCAGTGAATTTCTACGTAACTACCCCCTATCAGGGGAGACCTCAGGGCTGCATCTTTTGAGCGCAGTACTGAGCCTGAAAAGCGTTTACAACCCCACTTACAAGTAAAACTAGCTAAATTGTGCCTGGCTGCTGTTCACTGAAAAGCTAATTCTGGGTACATTTTTGTTATACATTTGCTTCTGCCGGGTCAGCTGAGCAGTGAATTTCTACGTAACTACCCCCTATCAGGGAAGACCTCAGGGCTGCATCTTTTGAGCGCAGTACTGAGCCTGAAAAGCGTTTACAACCCCACTTACAAGTAAAACTAGCTAAATTGTGCCTGGCTGCTGTTCACTGAAAAGCTCATTCTGGGTACATTTTTGTTATACATTTGCTTCTGCCGGGTCAGCTGAGCAGTGAATTTCTACGTAACTACCCCCTATCAGGGGAGACCTCAGGGCTGCATCTTTTGAGCGCAGTACTGAGCCTGAAAAGCGTTTACAACCCCACTTACAAGTAAAACTAGCTAAATTGTGCCTGGCTGCTGTTCACTGAAAAGCTCATTCTGGGTACATTTTTGGTATACATTTGCTTCTGCCGGGTCAGCTGAGCAGTGTATTTCTACTTAACTACCCCCTATCAGGAGAGACCTCAGGGTTGCATCTTTTGAGCGCAGTACTGAGCCTGAAAAGCGTTTACAACCCCAGTTACAAGTAAAACTAGCTAAAATGTGCCTGGCTGCTGTTCACTGAAAAGCTCATTCTGGGTACATTTTTGGTATACATTTGCTTCTGCCGGGTCAGCTGAACAGTGAATTTCTACTTAACTACCTCCTATCAGGAGAGACCTCAGGGCTGCATCTTTTGAGCGCAGTACTGAGCCTGAAAACCGTTTACAACCCCACTTACAAGTAAAACTAGCTAAAATGTGCCTGGCTGCTGTTCACTGAAAAGCTCATTCTGGGTACATTTTTGTTATACATTTGCTTCTGCCGGGTCAGCTGAGCAGTGAATTTCTACTTAACTACCCCCTATCAGGAGAGACCTCAGGGCTGCATCTTTTGAGCGCAGTACTGAGCCTGAAAAGCCTTTCCAACCCCACTTACAAGTAAAACTAGCTAAAATGTGCCTGGCTGCTGTTCACTGAAAAGCTCATTCTGGGTACATTTTTGGTATACATTTGCTTCTGCCGGGTCAGCTGAGCAGTGAATTTCTACTTAACTACCTCCTATCAGGAGAGACCTCAGGGCTGCATGTTTTGAGCGCAGTACTGAGCCTGAAAAGCGTTTACAACCCCACTTACAAGTAAAACTAGCTAAAATGTGCCTGGCTGCTGTTCACTGAATAGCTCATTCTGGGTCCATTTTTGGTATACATTTGCTTCTGCCGGGTCAGCTGAGCAGTGAATTTCTACTTAACTACCTCCTATCAGGAGAGACCTCAGGGCTGCATCTTTTGAGCACAGTACTGAGCCTGAAAAGCGTTTACAACCCCACTTACAAGTAAAACTAGCTAAAATGTGCCTGGCTGCTGTTCACTGAAAAGCTCATTCTGGGTACATTTTTGGTATACATTTGCTTCTGCCGGGTCAGCTGAGCAGTGAATTTCTACTTAACTACCTCCTATCAGGAGAGACCTCAGGGCTGCATGTTTTGAGCACAGTACTGAGCCTGAAAAGCGTTTACAACCCCCCTTACAAGTAAAACTAGCTAAAATGTGCCTGGCTGCTGTTCACTGAAAAGCTCATTCTGGGTACATTTTTGGTATACATTTGCTTCTGCCGGGTCAGCTGAGCAGTGAATTTCTACTTAACTACCCCCTATCAGGAGAGACCTCAGGGCTGCATCTTTTGAGCGCAGTACTGAGCCTGAAAACCGTTTACCACCCCAGTTACAAGTAAAACTAGCTAAAATGTGCCTGGCTGCTGTTCACTGAAAAGCTCATTCTGGGTACATTTTTGGTACACATTTGCTTCTGCCGGGTCAGCTGAGCAGTGAATTTCTACTTAACTACCTCCTATCAGGAGAGACCTCAGGGCTGCATCTTTTGAGCGCAGTACTGAGCCTGAAAAGCGTTTACCACCCCACTTACAAGTAAAACTAGCTAAAATGTGGCTGGCTGCTGTTCACTGAAAAGCTCATTCTGGGTACATTTTTGGTATACATTTGCTTCTGCAGGGTCAGCTGAGCAGTGAATTTCTACTTAACTACCTCCTATCAGGAGAGACCTCAGGGCTGCATCTTTTGAGCGCAGTACTGAGCCTGAAAACCGTTTACAACCCCACTTACAAGTAAACTAGCTAAAATGTGCCTGGCAGCTGTTCACTGAAAAGCTCATTCTGGGTACATTTTTGGTATACATTTGCTTCTGCCGGATCAGCTGAACAGTGTATTTCTACTTAACTACCCCCTATCAGGAGAGACCTCAGGGCTGCATCTTTTGAGCGCAGTACTGAGCCTGAAAAGCGTTTACAACCCCAGTTACAAGTAAAACTAGCTAAAATGTGCCTGGCTGCTGTTCACTGAAAAGCTCATTCTGGGTACATTTTTGGTATACATTTGCTTCTGCCGGGTCAGCTGAACAGTGAATTTCTACTTAACTACCTCCTATCAGGAGAGACCTCAGGGCTGTATCTTTTGAGTGCAGTACTGAGCCTGAAAAGCGTTTACAACCCCACTTACAAGTAAAACTAGCTAAAATGTGCCTGGCTGCTGTTCGCTGAATAGCTCATTCTGGGTACATTTTTGGTATACATTTGCTTCTGCAGGGTCAGCTGAGCAGTGAATTTCTACTTAACTACCTCCTATCAGGAGAGACCTCAGGGCTGCATCTTTTGAGCGCAGTACTGAGCCTGAAAAGCGTTTACCACCCCACTTACAAGTAAAACTAGCTAAAATGTGCCTGGCTGCTGTTCACTGAAAAGCTCATTCTGGGTACATTTTTGTTATACATTTGCTTCTGCCGGGTCAGCTGAGCAGTGAATTTCTACTTAACTACCCCCTATCAGGAGAGACCTCAGGGCTGCATCTTTTGAGCGCAGTACTGAGCCTGAAAAGCGTTTCCAACCCCACTTACAAGTAAAACTAGCTAAAATGTGCCTGGCTGCTGTTCACTGAAAAGCTCATTCTGGGTACATTTTTGGTATACATTTGCTTCTGCCGGGTCAGCTGAGCAGTGAATTTCTACTTAACTACCTCCTATCAGGAGAGACCTCAGGGCTGCATGTTTTGAGCGCACTACTGAGCCTGAAAAGCGTTTACAACCCCACTTACAAGTAAAACTAGCTAAAATGTGCCTGGCTGCTGTTCACTGAATAGCTCATTCTGGGTACATTTTTGGTATACATTTGCTTCTGCCGGGTCAGCTGAGCAGTGAATTTCTACTTAACTACCTCCTATCAGGAGAGACCTCAGGGCTGCATCTTTTGAGCGCAGTACTGAGCCTGAAAAGCATTTACAACCCCAGTTACAAGTAAAACTAGCTAAAATGTGTCTGGCTGCTGTTCACTGAAAAGCTCATTCTGGGTACATTTTTGGTATACATTTGCTTCTGCCGGGTCAGCTGAGCAGTGTATTTCTACTTAACTACCCCCTATCAGGAGAGACCTCAGGGCTGCATCTTTTGAGCGCAGTACTGAGCCTGAAAAGCGTTTACAACCCCACTTACAAGTAAAACTAGCTAAAATGTGCCTGGCTGCTGTTCACTGAAAAGCTCATTCTGGGTACATTTTTGTTATACATTTGCTTCTGCCGGGTCAGCTGAGCAGTGAATTTCTACGTAACTACCCCCTATCAGGGGAGACCTCAGGGCTGCATCTTTTGAGCGCAGTACTGAGCCTGAAAAGCGTTTACAACCCCACTTACAAGTAAAACTAGCTAAATTGTGCCTGGCTGCTGTTCACTGAAAAGCTCATTCTGGGTACATTTTTGTTATACATTTGCTTCTGCCGGGTCAGCTGAGCAGTGAATTTCTACGTAACTACCCCCTATCAGGGGAGACCTCAGGGCTGCATCTTTTGAGCGCAGTACTGAGCCTGAAAAGCGTTTACAACCCCACTTACAAGTAAAACTAGCTAAATTGTGCCTGGCTGCTGTTCACTGAAAAGCTCATTCTGGGTACATTTTTGTTATACATTTGCTTCTGCCGGGTCAGCTGAGCAGTGAATTTCTACGTAACTACCCCCTATCAGGGGAGACCTCAGGGCTGCATCTTTTGAGCGCAGTACTGAGCCTGAAAAGCGTTTACAACCCCACTTACAAGTAAAACTAGCTAAATTGTGCCTGGCTGCTGTTCACTGAAAAGCTCATTCTGGGTACATTTTTGGTATACATTTGCTTCTGCCGGGTCAGCTGAGCAGTGTATTTCTACTTAACTACCCGCTATCAGGAGAGACCTCAGGGTTGCATCTTTTGAGCGCAGTACTGAGCCTGAAAAGCGTTTACAACCCCACTTACAAGTAAAACTAGCTAAATTGTGCCTGGCTGCTGTTCACTGAAAAGCTCATTCTGGGTAGATTTTTGTTATACATTTGCTTCTGCCGGGTCAGCTGAGCAGTGTATTTCTACTTAACTACCCCCTATCAGGAGAGACCTCAGGGTTGCATCTTTTGAGCGCAGTACTGAGCCTGAAAAGCGTTTACAACCCCAGTTACAAGTAAAACTAGCTAAAATGTGCCTGGCTGCTGTTCACTGAAAAGCTCATTCTGGGTACATTTTTGGTATACATTTGCTTCTGCCGGGTCAGCTGAACAGTGAATTTCTACTTAACTACCTCCTATCAGGAGAGACCTCAGGGCTGTATCTTTTGAGTGCAGTACTGAGCCTGAAAAGCGTTTACAACCCCACTTACAAGTAAAACTAGCTAAAATGTGCCTGGCTGCTGTTCACTGAAAAGCTCATTCTGGGTACATTTTTGGTATACATTTGCTTCTGCCGGGTCAGCTGAGCAGTGAATTTCTACTTAACTACCCCCTATCAGGAGAGACCTCAGGGCTGCATCTTTTGAGCGCAGTACTGAGCCTGAAAAGCGTTTCCAACCCCACTTACAAGTAAAACTAGCTAAAATGTGCCTGGCTGCTGTTCACTGAAAAGCTCATTCTGGGTACATTTTTGGTATACATTTGCTTCTGCCGGGTCAGCTGAGCAGTGAATTTCTACTTAACTACCTCCTATCAGGAGAGACCTCAGGGCTGCATGTTTTGAGCGCACTACTGAGCCTGAAAAGCGTTTACAACCCCACTTACAAGTAAAACTAGCTAAAATGTGCCTGGCTGCTGTTCACTGAATAGCTCATTCTGGGTACATTTTTGGTATACATTTGCTTCTGCCGGGTCAGCTGAGCAGTGAATTTCTACGTAACTACCCCCTATCAGGGGAGACCTCAGGGCTGCATCTTTTGAGCGCAGTACTGAGCCTGAAAAGCGTTTACAACCCCACTTACAAGTAAAACTAGCTAAATTGTGCCTGGCTGCTGTTCACTGAAAAGCTAATTCTGGGTACATTTTTGTTATACATTTGCTTCTGCCGGGTCAGCTGAGCAGTGAATTTCTACGTAACTACCCCCTATCAGGGGAGACCTCAGGGCTGCATCTTTTGAGCGCAGTACTGAGCCTGAAAAGCGTTTACAACCCCACTTACAAGTAAAACTAGCTAAATTGTGCCTGGCTGCTGTTCACTGAAAAGCTCATTCTGGGTACATTTTTGTTATACATTTGCTTCTGCCGGGTCAGCTGAGCAGTGAATTTCTACGTAACTACCCCCTATCAGGGGAGACCTCAGGGCTGCATCTTTTGAGCGCAGTACTGAGCCTGAAAAGCGTTTACAACCCCACTTACAAGTAAAACTAGCTAAATTGTGCCTGGCTGCTGTTCACTGAAAAGCTCATTCTGGGTACATTTTTGGTATACATTTGCTTCTGCCGGGTCAGCTGAGCAGTGTATTTCTACTTAACTACCCCCTATCAGGAGAGACCTCAGGGTTGCATCTTTTGAGCGCAGTACTGAGCCTGAAAAGCGTTTACAACCCCAGTTACAAGTAAAACTAGCTAAAATGTGCCTGGCTGCTGTTCACTGAAAAGCTCATTCTGGGTACATTTTTGGTATACATTTGCTTCTGCCGGGTCAGCTGAACAGTGAATTTCTACTTAACTACCTCCTATCAGGAGAGACCTCAGGGCTGTATCTTTTGAGCGCAGTACTGAGCCTGAAAAGCGTTTACAACCCCACTTACAAGTAAAACTAGCTAAAATGTGCCTGGCTGCTGTTCACTGAATAGCTCATTCTGGGTACATTTTTGGTATACATTTGCTTCTGCAGGGTCAGCTGAGCAGTGAATTTCTACTTAACTACCTCCTATCAGGAGAGACCTCAGGGCTGCATCTTTTGAGCGCAGTACTGAGCCTGAAAACCGTTTACAACCCCACTTACAAGTAAAACTAGCTAAAATGTGCCTGGCTGCTGTTCACTGAAAAGCTCATTCTGGGTACATTTTTGTTATACATTTGCTTCTGCCGGGTCAGCTGAGCAGTGAATTTCTACTTAACTACCCCCTATCAGGAGAGACCTCAGGGCTGCATCTTTTGAGCGCAGTACTGAGCCTGAAAAGCCTTTCCAACCCCACTTACAAGTAAAACTAGCTAAAATGTGCCTGGCTGCTGTTCACTGAAAAGCTCATTCTGGGTACATTTTTGGTATACATTTGCTTCTGCCGGGTCAGCTGAGCAGTGAATTTCTACTTAACTACCTCCTATCAGGAGAGACCTCAGGGCTGCATGTTTTGAGCGCAGTACTGAGCCTGAAAAGCGTTTACAACCCCACTTACAAGTAAAACTAGCTAAAATGTGCCTGGCTGCTGTTCACTGAAAAGCTCATTCTGGGTACATTTTTGTTATACATTTGCTTCTGCCGGGTCAGCTGAGCAGTGAGTTTCTACTTAACTACCCCCTATCAGGAGAGACCTCTGGGCTGCATCTTTTGAGCGCACTACTGAGCCTGAAAAGCGTTTACAACCCCACTTACAAGTAAAACTAGCTAAAATGTGCCTGGCTGCTGTTCACTGAATAGCTCATTCTGGGTACATTTTTGGTATACATTTGCTTCTGCCGGGTCAGCTGAGCAGTGAATTTCTACTTAACTACCTCCTATCAGGAGAGACCTCAGGGCTGCATCTTTTGAGCACAGTACTGAGCCTGAAAAGCGTTTACAACCCCACTTACAAGTAAAACTAGCTAAAATGTGCCTGGCTGCTGTTCACTGAAAAGCTCATTCTGGGTACATTTTTGTTATACATTTGCTTCTGCCGGGTCAGCTGAGCAGTGAGTTTCTACTTAACTACCCCCTATCAGGAGAGACCTCAGGGCTGCATCTTTTGAGCGCACTACTGAGCCTGAAAAGCGTTTACAACCCCACTTACAAGTAAAACTAGCTAAAATGTGCCTGGCTGCTGTTCACTGAATAGCTCATTCTGGGTACATTTTTGGTATACATTTGCTTCTGCCGGGTCAGCTGAGCAGTGAATTTCTACTTAACTACCCCTTATCAGGAGAGACCTCAGGGCTGCATCTTTTGAGCGCAGTACTGAGCCTGAAAAGCATTTACAACCCCAGTTACAAGTAAAACTAGCTAAAATGTGTCTGGCTGCTGTTCACTGAAAAGCTCATTCTGGGTACATTTTTGGTATACATTTGCTTCTGCCGGGTCAGCTGAGCAGTGTATTTCTACTTAACTACCCCCTATCAGGAGAGACCTCAGGGCTGCATCTTTTGAGCGCAGTACTGAGCCTGAAAAGCGTTTACAACCCCAGTTACAAGTAAAACTAGCTAAAATGTGCCTGGCTGCTGTTCACTGAAAAGCTCATTCTGGGTACATTTTTGTTATACATTTGCTTCTGCCGGGTCAGCTGAGCAGTGAATTTCTACGTAACTACCCCCTATCAGGGGAGACCTCAGGGCTGCATCTTTTGAGCGCAGTACTGAGCCTGAAAAGCGTTTACAACCCCACTTACAAGTAAAACTAGCTAAATTGTGCCTGGCTGCTGTTCACTGAAAAGCTCATTCTGGGTACATTTTTGTTATACATTTGCTTCTGCCGGGTCAGCTGAGCAGTGAATTTCTACGTAACTACCCCCTATCAGGGGAGACCTCAGGGCTGCATCTTTTGAGCGCAGTACTGAGCCTGAAAAGCGTTTACAACCCCACTTACAAGTAAAACTAGCTAAATTGTGCCTGGCTGCTGTTCACTGAAAAGCTCATTCTGGGTACATTTTTGGTATACATTTGCTTCTGCCGGGTCAGCTGAGCAGTGTATTTCTACTTAACTACCCCCTATCAGGAGAGACCTCAGGGTTGCATCTTTTGAGCGCAGTACTGAGCCTGAAAAGCGTTTACAATCCTAGTTACAAGTAAAACTAGCTAAAATGTGCCTGGCTGCTGTTCACTGAAAAGCTCATTCTGGGTACATTTTTGGTATACATTTGCTTCTGCCGGGTCAGCTGAACAGTGAATTTCTACTTAACTACCTCCTATCAGGAGAGACCTCAGGGCTGTATCTTTTGAGTGCAGTACTGAGCCTGAAAAGCGTTTACAACCCCACTTACAAGTAAAACTAGCTAAAATGTGCCTGGCTGCTGTTCACTGAATAGCTCATTCTGGGTACATTTTTGGTATACATTTGCTTCTGCAGGGTCAGCTGAGCAGTGAATTTCTACTTAACTACCTCCTATCAGGAGAGACCTCAGGGCTGCATCTTTTGAGCGCAGTACTGAGCCTGAAAACCGTTTACAACCCCACTTACAAGTAAAACTAGCTAAAATGTGCCTGGCTGCTGTTCACTGAAAAGCTCATTCTGGGTACATTTTTGTTATACATTTGCTTCTGCCGGGTCAGCTGAGCAGTGAATTTCTACTTAACTACCCCCTATCAGGAGAGACCTCAGGGCTGCATCTTTTGAGCGCAGTACTGAGCCTGAAAAGCGTTTCCAACCCCACTTACAAGTAAAACTAGCTAAAATGTGTCTGGCTGCTGTTCACTGAATAGCTCATTCTGGGTACATTTTTGGTATACATTTGCTTCTGCAGGGTCAGCTGAGCAGTGAATTTCTACTTAACTACCTCCTATCAGGAGAGACCTCAGGGCTGCATGTTTTGAGCGCAGTACTGAGCCTGAAAAGCGTTTACAACCCCACTTACAAGTAAAACTAGCTAAAATGTGCCTGGCTGCTGTTCACTGAATAGCTCATTCTGGGTACATTTTTGTTATACATTTGCTTCTGCCGGGTCAGCTGAGCAGTGAATTTCTACTTAACTACCCCCTATCAGGAGAGACCTCAGGGCTGCATCTTTTGAGCGCAGTACTGAGCCTGAAAAGCGTTTCCAACCCCACTTACAAGTAAAACTAGCTAAAATGTGCCTGGCTGCTGTTCACTGAAAAGCTCATTCTGGGTACATTTTTGGTATACATTTGCTTCTGCCGGGTCAGCTGAGCAGTGAATTTCTACTTAACTACCTCCTATCAGGAGAGACCTCAGGGCTGCATGTTTTTAGCGCAGTACTGAGCCTGAAAAGCGTTTACAACCCCACTTACAAGTAAAACTAGCTAAAATGTGCCTGGCTGCTGTTCACTGAATAGCTCATTCTGGGTCAATTTTTGGTATACATTTGCTTCTGCCGGGTCAGCTGAGCAGTGAATTTCTACTTAACTACCTCCTATCAGGAGAGACCTCAGGGCTGCATCTTTTGAGCACAGTACTGAGCCTGAAAAGCGTTTACAACCCCACTTACAAGTAAAACTAGCTAAAATGTGCCTGGCTGCTGTTCACTGAAAAGCTCATTCTGGGTACATTTTTGGTATACATTTGCTTCTGCCGGGTCAGCTGAGCAGTGAATTTCTACTTAACTACCTCCTATCAGGAGAGACCTCAGGGCTGCATGTTTTGAGCGCAGTACTGAGCCTGAAAAGCGTTTACAACCCCACTTACAAGTAAAACTAGCTAAAATGTGCCTGGCTGCTGTTCACTGAATAGCTCATTCTGGGTACATTTTTGGTATACATTTGCTTCTGCCGGGTCAGCTGAGCAGTGAATTTCTACTTAACTACCTCCTATCAGGAGAGACCTCAGGGCTGCATCTTTTGAGCACAGTACTGAGCCTGAAAAGCGTTTACAACCCCACTTACAAGTAAAACTAGCTAAAATGTGCCTGGCTGCTGTTCACTGAAAAGCTCATTCTGGGTACATTTTTGGTATACATTTGCTTCTGCCGGGTCAGCTGAGCAGTGTATTTCTACTTAACTACCCCCTATCAGGAGAGACCTCAGGGTTGCATCTTTTGAGCGCAGTACTGAGCCTGAAAAGCGTTTACAACCCTAGTTACAAGTAAAACTAGCTAAAATGTGCCTGGCTGCTGTTCACTGAAAAGCTCATTCTGGGTACATTTTTGGTATACATTTGCTTCTGCCGGGTCAGCTGAACAGTGAATTTCTACTTAACTACCTCCTATCAGGAGAGACCTCAGGGCTGTATCTTTTGAGTGCAGTACTGAGCCTGAAAAGCGTTTACAACCCCACTTACAAGTAAAACTAGCTAAAATGTGCCTGGCTGCTGTTCACTGAATAGCTCATTCTGGGTACATTTTTGGTATACATTTGCTTCTGCAGGGTCAGCTGAGCAGTGAATTTCTACTTAACTACCTCCTATCAGGAGAGACCTCAGGGCTGCATCTTTTGAGCGCAGTACTGAGCCTGAAAAGCGTTTACAACCCCACTTACAAGTAAAACTAGCTAAAATGTGCCTGGCTGCTGTTCACTGAAAAGCTCATTCTGGGTACATTTTTGGTATACATTTGCTTCTGCCGGGTCAGCTGAGCAGTGAATTTCTACTTAACTACCCCCTATCAGGAGAGACCTCAGGGCTGCATCTTTTGAGCGCAGTACTGAGCCTGAAAAGCGTTTCCAACCCCACTTACAAGTAAAACTAGCTAAAATGTGCCTGGCTGCTGTTCACTGAAAAGCTCATTCTGGGTACATTTTTGGTATACATTTGCTTCTGCCGGGTCAGCTGAGCAGTGAATTTCTACTTAACTACCTCCTATCAGGAGAGACCTCAGGGCTGCATGTTTTGAGCGCAGTACTGAGCCTGAAAAGCGTTTACAACCCCACTTACAAGTAAAACTAACTAAAATGTGCCTGGCTGCTGTTCACTGAATAGCTCATTCTGGGTCCATTTTTGGTATACATTTGCTTCTGCCGGGTCAGCTGAGCAGTGAATTTCTACTTAACTACCTCCTATCAGGAGAGACCTCAGGGCTGCATCTTTTGAGCACAGTACTGAGCCTGAAAAGCGTTTACAACCCCACTTACAAGTAAAACTAGCTAAAATGTGCCTGGCTGCTGTTCACTGAATAGCTCATTCTGGGTACATTTTTGGTATACATTTGCTTCTGCCGGGTCAGCTGAGCAGTGAATTTCTACTTAACTACCTCCTATCAGGAGAGACCTCAGGGCTGCATCTTTTGAGCACAGTACTGAGCCTGAAAAGCGTTTACAACCCCACTTACAAGTAAAACTAGCTAAAATGTGCCTGGCTGCTGTTCACTGAAAAGCTCATTCTGGGTACATTTTTGTTATACATTTGCTTCTGCCGGGTCAGCTGAGCAGTGAGTTTCTACTTAACTACCCCCTATCAGGAGAGACCTCTGGGCTGCATCTTTTGAGCGCACTACTGAGCCTGAAAAGCGTTTACAACCCCACTTACAAGTAAAACTAGCTAAAATGTGCCTGGCTGCTGTTCACTGAATAGCTCATTCTGGGTACATTTTTGGTATACATTTGCTTCTGCCGGGTCAGCTGAGCAGTGAATTTCTACTTAACTACCCCTTATCAGGAGAGACCTCAGGGCTGCATCTTTTGAGCGCAGTACTGAGCCTGAAAAGCATTTACAACCCCAGTTACAAGTAAAACTAGCTAAAATGTGTCTGGCTGCTGTTCACTGAAAAGCTCATTCTGGGTACATTTTTGGTATACATTTGCTTCTGCCGGGTCAGCTGAGCAGTGTATTTCTACTTAACTACCCCCTATCAGGAGAGACCTCAGGGCTGCATCTTTTGAGCGCAGTACTGAGCCTGAAAAGCGTTTACAACCCCAGTTACAAGTAAAACTAGCTAAAATGTGCCTGGCTGCTGTTCACTGAAAAGCTCATTCTGGGTACATTTTTGTTATACATTTGCTTCTGCCGGGTCAGCTGAGCAGTGAATTTCTACGTAACTACCCCCTATCAGGGGAGACCTCAGGGCTGCATCTTTTGAGCGCAGTACTGAGCCTGAAAAGCGTTTACAACCCCACTTACAAGTAAAACTAGCTAAATTGTGCCTGGCTGCTGTTCACTGAAAAGCTCATTCTGGGAACATTTTTGTTATACATTTGCTTCTGCCGGGTTAGCTGAGCAGTGAATTTCAACGTAACTACCCCCTATCAGGGGAGACCTCAGGGCTGCATCTTTTGAGCGCAGTACTGAGCCTGAAAAGCGTTTACAACCCCACTTACAAGTAAAACTAGCTAAATTGTGCCTGGCTGCTGTTCACTGAAAAGCTCATTCTGGGTAGATTTTTGTTATACATTTGCTTCTGCCGGGTCAGCTGAGCAGTGTATTTCTACTTAACTACCCCCTATCAGGAGAGACCTCAGGGTTGCATCATTTGAGCGCAGTACTGAGCCTGAAAAGCGTTTACAACCCCAGTTACAAGTAAAACTAGCTAAAATGTGCCTGGCTGCTGTTCACTGAAAAGCTCATTCTGGATACATTTTTGGTATACATTTGCTTCTGCCGGGTCAGCTGAACAGTGAATTTCTACTTAACTACCTCCTATCAGGAGAGACCTCAGGGCTGTATCTTTTGAGTGCAGTACTGAGCCTGAAAAGCGTTTACAACCCCACTTACAAGTAAAACTAGCTAAAATGTGCCTGGCTGCTGTTCACTGAAAAGCTCATTCTGGGTACATTTTTGGTATACATTTGCTTCTGCAGGGTCAGCTGAGCAGTGAATTTCTACTTAACTACCTCCTATCAGGAGAGACCTCAGGGCTGCATCTTGTGAGCGCAGTACTGAGCCTGAAAACCGTTTACAACCCCACTTACAAGTAAAACTAGCTAAAATGTGCCTGGCTGCTGTTCACTGAAAAGCTCATTCTGGGTACATTTTTGTTATACATTTGCTTCTGCCGGGTCAGCTGAGCAGTGAATTTCTACTTAACTACCCCCTATCAGGAGAGACCTCAGGGCTGCATCTTTTGAGCGCAGTACTGAGCCTGAAAAGCGTTTCCAACCCCACTTACAAGTAAAACTAGCTAAAATGTGCCTGGCTGCTGTTCACTGAAAAGCTCATTCTGGGTACATTTTTGGTATACATTTGCTTCTGCCGGGTCAGCTGAGCAGTGAATTTCTACTTAACTACCTCCTATCAGGAGAGACCTCAGGGCTGCATGTTTTGAGCGCACTACTGAGCCTGAAAAGCGTTTACAACCCCACTTACAAGTAAAACTAGCTAAAATGTGCCTGGCTGCTGTTCACTGAATAGCTCATTCTGGGTACATTTTTGGTATACATTTGCTTCTGCCGGGTCAGCTGAGCAGTGAATTTCTACGTAACTACCCCCTATCAGGGGAGACCTCAGGGCTGCATCTTTTGAGCGCAGTACTGAGCCTGAAAAGCGTTTACAACCCCACTTACAAGTAAAACTAGCTAAATTGTGCCTGGCTGCTGTTCACTGAAAAGCTCATTCTGGGTACATTTTTGTTATACATTTGCTTCTGCCGGGTTAGCTGAGCAGTGAATTTCAACGTAACTACCCCCTATCAGGGGAGACCTCAGGGCTGCATCTTTTGAGCGCAGTACTGAGCCTGAAAAGCGTTTACAACCCCACTTACAAGTAAAACTAGCTAAATTGTGCCTGGCTGCTGTTCACTGAAAAGCTCATTCTGGGTAGATTTTTGTTATACATTTGCTTCTGCCGGGTCAGCTGAGCAGTGTATTTCTACTTAACTACCCCCTATCAGGAGAGACCTCAGGGTTGCATCTTTTGAGCGCAGTACTGAGCCTGAAAAGCGTTTACAACCCCAGTTACAAGTAAAACTAGCTAAAATGTGCCTGGCTGCTGTTCACTGAAAAGCTCATTCTGGGTACATTTTTGGTATACATTTGCTTCTGCCGGGTCAGCTGAACAGTGAATTTCTACTTAACTACCTCCTATCAGGAGAGACCTCAGGGCTGTATCTTTTGAGTGCAGTACTGAGCCTGAAAAGCGTTTACAACCCCACTTACAAGTAAAACTAGCTAAAATGTGCCTGGCTGCTGTTCACTGAAAAGCTCATTCTGGGTACATTTTTGGTATACATTTGCTTCTGCAGGGTCAGCTGAGCAGTGAATTTCTACTTAACTACCTCCTATCAGGAGAGACCTCAGGGCTGCATCTTGTGAGCGCAGTACTGAGCCTGAAAACCGTTTACAACCCCACTTACAAGTAAAACTAGCTAAAATGTGCCTGGCTGCTGTTCACTGAAAAGCTCATTCTGGGTACATTTTTGTTATACATTTGCTTCTGCCGGGTCAGCTGAGCAGTGAATTTCTACTTAACTACCCCCTATCAGGAGAGACCTCAGGGCTGCATCTTTTGAGCGCAGTACTGAGCCTGAAAAGCGTTTCCAACCCCACTTACAAGTAAAACTAGCTAAAATGTGCCTGGCTGCTGTTCACTGAAAAGCTCATTCTGGGTACATTTTTGGTATACATTTGCTTCTGCCGGGTCAGCTGAGCAGTGAATTTCTACTTAACTACCTCCTATCAGGAGAGACCTCAGGGCTGCATGTTTTGAGCGCACTACTGAGCCTGAAAAGCGTTTACAACCCCACTTACAAGTAAAACTAGCTAAAATGTGCCTGGCTGCTGTTCACTGAATAGCTCATTCTGGGTACATTTTTGGTATACATTTGCTTCTGCCGGGTCAGCTGAGCAGTGAATTTCTACGTAACTACCCCCTATCAGGGGAGACCTCAGGGCTGCATCTTTTGAGCGCAGTACTGAGCCTGAAAAGCGTTTACAACCCCACTTACAAGTAAAACTAGCTAAATTGTGCCTGGCTGCTGTTCACTGAAAAGCTAATTCTGGGTACATTTTTGTTATACATTTGCTTCTGCCGGGTCAGCTGAGCAGTGAATTTCTACGTAACTACCCCCTATCAGGGGAGACCTCAGGGCTGCATCTTTTGAGCGCAGTACTGAGCCTGAAAAGCGTTTACAACCCCACTTACAAGTAAAACTAGCTAAATTGTGCCTGGCTGCTGTTCACTGAAAAGCTCATTCTGGGTACATTTTTGTTATACATTTGCTTCTGCCGGGTCAGCTGAGCAGTGAATTTCTACGTAACTACCCCCTATCAGGGGAGACCTCAGGGCTGCATCTTTTGAGCGCAGTACTGAGCCTGAAAAGCGTTTACAACCCCACTTACAAGTAAAACTAGCTAAATTGTGCCTGGCTGCTGTTCACTGAAAAGCTCATTCTGGGTACATTTTTGGTATACATTTGCTTCTGCCGGGTCAGCTGAGCAGTGTATTTCTACTTAACTACCCCCTATCAGGAGAGACCTCAGGGTTGCATCTTTTGAGCGCAGTACTGAGCCTGAAAAGCGTTTACAACCCCAGTTACAAGTAAAACTAGCTAAAATGTGTCTGGCTGCTGTTCACTGAATAGCTCATTCTGGGTACATTTTTGGTATACATTTGCTTCTGCAGGGTCAGCTGAGCAGTGAATTTCTACTTAACTACCCCCTATCAGGAGAGACCTCAGGGCTGCTTCTTTTGAGCGCAGTACTGAGCCTGAAAAGCGTTTCCAACCCCACTTACAAGTAAAACTAGCTAAAATGTGCCTGGCTGCTGTTCACTGAAAAGCTCATTCTGGGTACATTTTTGGTATACATTTGCTTCTGCCGGGTCAGCTGAGCAGTGAATTTCTACTTAACTACCTCCTATCAGGAGAGACCTCAGGGCTGCATGTTTTGAGCGCAGTACTGAGCCTGAAAAGCGTTTACAACCCCACTTACAAGTAAAACTAACTAAAATGTGCCTGGCTGCTGTTCACTGAATAGCTCATTCTGGGTCCATTTTTGGTATACATTTGCTTCTGCCGGGTCAGCTGAGCAGTGAATTTCTACTTAACTACCTCCTATCAGGAGAGACCTCAGGGCTGCATCTTTTGAGCACAGTACTGAGCCTGAAAAGCGTTTACAACCCCACTTACAAGTAAAACTAGCTAAAATGTGCCTGGCTGCTGTTCACTGAATAGCTCATTCTGGGTACATTTTTGGTATACATTTGCTTCTGCCGGGTCAGCTGAGCAGTGAATTTCTACTTAACTACCTCCTATCAGGAGAGACCTCAGGGCTGCATCTTTTGAGCACAGTACTGAGCCTGAAAAGCGTTTACAACCCCACTTACAAGTAAAACTAGCTAAAATGTGCCTGGCTGCTGTTCACTGAAAAGCTCATTCTGGGTACATTTTTGTTATACATTTGCTTCTGCCGGGTCAGCTGAGCAGTGAGTTTCTACTTAACTACCCCCTATCAGGAGAGACCTCTGGGCTGCATCTTTTGAGCGCACTACTGAGCCTGAAAAGCGTTTACAACCCCACTTACAAGTAAAACTAGCTAAAATGTGCCTGGCTGCTGTTCACTGAATAGCTCATTCTGGGTACATTTTTGGTATACATTTGCTTCTGCCGGGTCAGCTGAGCAGTGAATTTCTACTTAACTACCCCTTATCAGGAGAGACCTCAGGGCTGCATCTTTTGAGCGCAGTACTGAGCCTGAAAAGCATTTACAACCCCAGTTACAAGTAAAACTAGCTAAAATGTGTCTGGCTGCTGTTCACTGAAAAGCTCATTCTGGGTACATTTTTGGTATACATTTGCTTCTGCCGGGTCAGCTGAGCAGTGTATTTCTACTTAACTACCCCCTATCAGGAGAGACCTCAGGGCTGCATCTTTTGAGCGCAGTACTGAGCCTGAAAAGCGTTTACAACCCCAGTTACAAGTAAAACTAGCTAAAATGTGCCTGGCTGCTGTTCACTGAAAAGCTCATTCTGGGTACATTTTTGTTATACATTTGCTTCTGCCGGGTCAGCTGAGCAGTGAATTTCTACGTAACTACCCCCTATCAGGGGAGACCTCAGGGCTGCATCTTTGGAGCGCAGTACTGAGCCTGAAAAGCGTTTACAACCCCACTTACAAGTAAAACTAGCTAAATTGTGCCTGGCTGCTGTTCACTGAAAAGCTCATTCTGGGAACATTTTTGTTATACATTTGCTTCTGCCGGGTTAGCTGAGCAGTGAATTTCAACGTAACTACCCCCTATCAGGGGAGACCTCAGGGCTGCATCTTTTGAGCGCAGTACTGAGCCTGAAAAGCGTTTACAACCCCACTTACAAGTAAAACTAGCTAAATTGTGCCTGGCTGCTGTTCACTGAAAAGCTCATTCTGGGTAGATTTTTGTTATACATTTGCTTCTGCCGGGTCAGCTGAGCAGTGTATTTCTACTTAACTACCCCCTATCAGGAGAGACCTCAGGGTTGCATCATTTGAGCGCAGTACTGAGCCTGAAAAGCGTTTACAACCCCAGTTACAAGTAAAACTAGCTAAAATGTGCCTGGCTGCTGTTCACTGAAAAGCTCATTCTGGGTACATTTTTGGTATACATTTGCTTCTGCCGGGTCAGCTGAACAGTGAATTTCTACTTAACTACCTCCTATCAGGAGAGACCTCAGGGCTGTATCTTTTGAGTGCAGTACTGAGCCTGAAAAGCGTTTACAACCCCACTTACAAGTAAAACTAGCTAAAATGTGCCTGGCTGCTGTTCACTGAAAAGCTCATTCTGGGTACATTTTTGGTATACATTTGCTTCTGCAGGGTCAGCTGAGCAGTGAATTTCTACTTAACTACCTCCTATCAGGAGAGACCTCAGGGCTGCATCTTGTGAGCGCAGTACTGAGCCTGAAAACCGTTTACAACCCCACTTACAAGTAAAACTAGCTAAAATGTGCCTGGCTGCTGTTCACTGAAAAGCTCATTCTGGGTACATTTTTGTTATACATTTGCTTCTGCCGGGTCAGCTGAGCAGTGAATTTCTACTTAACTACCCCCTATCAGGAGAGACCTCAGGGCTGCATCTTTTGAGCGCAGTACTGAGCCTGAAAAGCGTTTCCAACCCCACTTACAAGTAAAACTAGCTAAAATGTGCCTGGCTGCTGTTCACTGAAAAGCTCATTCTGGGTACATTTTTGGTATACATTTGCTTCTGCCGGGTCAGCTGAGCAGTGAATTTCTACTTAACTACCTCCTATCAGGAGAGACCTCAGGGCTGCATGTTTTGAGCGCACTACTGAGCCTGAAAAGCGTTTACAACCCCACTTACAAGTAAAACTAGCTAAAATGTGCCTGGCTGCTGTTCACTGAATAGCTCATTCTGGGTACATTTTTGGTATACATTTGCTTCTGCCGGGTCAGCTGAGCAGTGAATTTCTACGTAACTACCCCCTATCAGGGGAGACCTCAGGGCTGCATCTTTTGAGCGCAGTACTGAGCCTGAAAAGCGTTTACAACCCCACTTACAAGTAAAACTAGCTAAATTGTGCCTGGCTGCTGTTCACTGAAAAGCTCATTCTGGGTACATTTTTGTTATACATTTGCTTCTGCCGGGTTAGCTGAGCAGTGAATTTCAACGTAACTACCCCCTATCAGGGGAGACCTCAGGGCTGCATCTTTTGAGCGCAGTACTGAGCCTGAAAAGCGTTTACAACCCCACTTACAAGTAAAACTAGCTAAATTGTGCCTGGCTGCTGTTCACTGAAAAGCTCATTCTGGGTAGATTTTTGTTATACATTTGCTTCTGCCGGGTCAGCTGAGCAGTGTATTTCTACTTAACTACCCCCTATCAGGAGAGACCTCAGGGTTGCATCTTTTGAGCGCAGTACTGAGCCTGAAAAGCGTTTACAACCCCAGTTACAAGTAAAACTAGCTAAAATGTGCCTGGCTGCTGTTCACTGAAAAGCTCATTCTGGGTACATTTTTGGTATACATTTGCTTCTGCCGGGTCAGCTGAACAGTGAATTTCTACTTAACTACCTCCTATCAGGAGAGACCTCAGGGCTGTATCTTTTGAGTGCAGTACTGAGCCTGAAAAGCGTTTACAACCCCACTTACAAGTAAAACTAGCTAAAATGTGCCTGGCTGCTGTTCACTGAAAAGCTCATTCTGGGTACATTTTTGGTATACATTTGCTTCTGCAGGGTCAGCTGAGCAGTGAATTTCTACTTAACTACCTCCTATCAGGAGAGACCTCAGGGCTGCATCTTGTGAGCGCAGTACTGAGCCTGAAAACCGTTTACAACCCCACTTACAAGTAAAACTAGCTAAAATGTGCCTGGCTGCTGTTCACTGAAAAGCTCATTCTGGGTACATTTTTGTTATACATTTGCTTCTGCCGGGTCAGCTGAGCAGTGAATTTCTACTTAACTACCCCCTATCAGGAGAGACCTCAGGGCTGCATCTTTTGAGCGCAGTACTGAGCCTGAAAAGCGTTTCCAACCCCACTTACAAGTAAAACTAGCTAAAATGTGCCTGGCTGCTGTTCACTGAAAAGCTCATTCTGGGTACATTTTTGGTATACATTTGCTTCTGCCGGGTCAGCTGAGCAGTGAATTTCTACTTAACTACCTCCTATCAGGAGAGACCTCAGGGCTGCATGTTTTGAGCGCACTACTGAGCCTGAAAAGCGTTTACAACCCCACTTACAAGTAAAACTAGCTAAAATGTGCCTGGCTGCTGTTCACTGAATAGCTCATTCTGGGTACATTTTTGGTATACATTTGCTTCTGCCGGGTCAGCTGAGCAGTGAATTTCTACGTAACTACCCCCTATCAGGGGAGACCTCAGGGCTGCATCTTTTGAGCGCAGTACTGAGCCTGAAAAGCGTTTACAACCCCACTTACAAGTAAAACTAGCTAAATTGTGCCTGGCTGCTGTTCACTGAAAAGCTAATTCTGGGTACATTTTTGTTATACATTTGCTTCTGCCGGGTCAGCTGAGCAGTGAATTTCTACGTAACTACCCCCTATCAGGGGAGACCTCAGGGCTGCATCTTTTGAGCGCAGTACTGAGCCTGAAAAGCGTTTACAACCCCACTTACAAGTAAAACTAGCTAAATTGTGCCTGGCTGCTGTTCACTGAAAAGCTCATTCTGGGTACATTTTTGTTATACATTTGCTTCTGCCGGGTCAGCTGAGCAGTGAATTTCTACGTAACTACCCCCTATCAGGGGAGACCTCAGGGCTGCATCTTTTGAGCGCAGTACTGAGCCTGAAAAGCGTTTACAACCCCACTTACAAGTAAAACTAGCTAAATTGTGCCTGGCTGCTGTTCACTGAAAAGCTCATTCTGGGTACATTTTTGGTATACATTTGCTTCTGCCGGGTCAGCTGAGCAGTGTATTTCTACTTAACTACCCCCTATCAGGAGAGACCTCAGGGTTGCATCTTTTGAGCGCAGTACTGAGCCTGAAAAGCGTTTACAACCCCAGTTACAAGTAAAACTAGCTAAAATGTGCCTGGCTGCTGTTCACTGAAAAGCTCATTCTGGGTACATTTTTGGTATACATTTGCTTCTGCCGGGTCAGCTGAACAGTGAATTTCTACTTAACTACCTCCTATCAGGAGAGACCTCAGGGCTGTATCTTTTGAGCGCAGTACTGAGCCTGAAAAGCGTTTACAACCCCACTTACAAGTAAAACTAGCTAAAATGTGCCTGGCTGCTGTTCACTGAATAGCTCATTCTGGGTACATTTTTGGTATACATTTGCTTCTGCAGGGTCAGCTGAGCAGTGAATTTCTACTTAACTACCTCCTATCAGGAGAGACCTCAGGGCTGCATCTTTTGAGCGCAGTACTGAGCCTGAAAACCGTTTACAACCCCACTTACAAGTAAAACTAGCTAAAATGTGCCTGGCTGCTGTTCACTGAAAAGCTCATTCTGGGTACATTTTTGTTATACATTTGCTTCTGCCGGGTCAGCTGAGCAGTGAATTTCTACTTAACTACCCCCTATCAGGAGAGACCTCAGGGCTGCATCTTTTGAGCGCAGTACTGAGCCTGAAAAGCCTTTCCAACCCCACTTACAAGTAAAACTAGCTAAAATGTGCCTGGCTGCTGTTCACTGAAAAGCTCATTCTGGGTACATTTTTGGTATACATTTGCTTCTGCCGGGTCAGCTGAGCAGTGAATTTCTACTTAACTACCTCCTATCAGGAGAGACCTCAGAGCTGCATGTTTTGAGCGCAGTACTGAGCCTGAAAAGCGTTTACAACCCCACTTACAAGTAAAACTAGCTAAAATGTGCCTGGCTGCTGTTCACTGAATAGCTCATTCTGGGTCCATTTTTGGTATACATTTGCTTCTGCCGGGTCAGCTGAGCAGTGAATTTCTACTTAACTACCTCCTATCAGGAGAGACCTCAGGGCTGCATCTTTTGAGCACAGTACTGAGCCTGAAAAGCGTTTACAACCCCACTTACAAGTAAAACTAGCTAAAATGTGCCTGGCTGCTGTTCACTGGAAAGCTCATTCTGGGTACATTTTTGGTATACATTTGCTTCTGCCGGGTCAGCTGAGCAGTGAATTTCTACTTAACTACCTCCTATCAGGAGAGACCTCAGGGCTGCATGTTTTGAGCGCAGTACTGAGCCTGAAAACCGTTTACAACCCCACTTACAAGTAAAACTAGCTAAAATGTGCCTGGCTGCTGTTCACTGAAAAGCTCATTCTGGGTACATTTTTGTTATACATTTGCTTCTGCCGGGTCAGCTGAGCAGTGAATTTCTACTTAACTACCCCCTATCAGGAGAGACCTCAGGGCTGCATCTTTTGAGCGCAGTACTGAGCCTGAAAAGCGTTTCCAACCCCACTTACAAGTAAAACTAGCTAAAATGTGCCTGGCTGCTGTTCACTGAAAAGCTCATTCTGGGTACATTTTTGGTATACATTTGCTTCTGCCGGGTCAGCTGAGCAGTGAATTTCTACTTAACTACCTCCTATCAGGAGAGACCTCAGGGCTGCATGTTTTGAGCGCACTACTGAGCCTGAAAAGCGTTTACAACCCCACTTACAAGTAAAACTAGCTAAAATGTGCCTGGCTGCTGTTCACTGAATAGCTCATTCTGGGTACATTTTTGGTATACATTTGCTTCTGCCGGGTCAGCTGAGCAGTGAATTTCTACGTAACTACCCCCTATCAGGGGAGACCTCAGGGCTGCATCTTTTGAGCGCAGTACTGAGCCTGAAAAGCGTTTACAACCCCACTTACAAGTAAAACTAGCTAAATTGTGCCTGGCTGCTGTTCACTGAAAAGCTCATTCTGGGTACATTTTTGTTATACATTTGCTTCTGCCGGGTTAGCTGAGCAGTGAATTTCAACGTAACTACCCCCTATCAGGGGAGACCTCAGGGCTGCATCTTTTGAGCGCAGTACTGAGCCTGAAAAGCGTTTACAACCCCACTTACAAGTAAAACTAGCTAAATTGTGCCTGGCTGCTGTTCACTGAAAAGCTCATTCTGGGTACATTTTTGGTATACATTTGCTTCTGCCGGGTCAGCTGAGCAGTGTATTTCTACTTAACTACCCCCTATCAGGAGAGACCTCAGGGTTGCATCTTTTGAGCGCAGTACTGAGCCTGAAAAGCGTTTACAACCCCAGTTACAAGTAAAACTAGCTAAAATGTGCCTGGCTGCTGTTCACTGAAAAGCTCATTCTGGGTACATTTTTGGTATACATTTGCTTCTGCCGGGTCAGCTGAACAGTGAATTTCTACTTAACTACCTCCTATCAGGAGAGACCTCAGGGCTGTATCTTTTGAGTGCAGTACTGAGCCTGAAAAGCGTTTACAACCCCACTTACAAGTAAAACTAGCTAAAATGTGCCTGGCTGCTGTTCACTGAAAAGCTCATTCTGGGTACATTTTTGGTATACATTTGCTTCTGCAGGGTCAGCTGAGCAGTGAATTTCTACTTAACTACCTCCAATCAGGAGAGACCTCAGGGCTGCATCTTGTGAGCGCAGTACTGAGCCTGAAAACCGTTTACAACCCCACTTACAAGTAAAACTAGCTAAAATGTGCCTGGCTGCTGTTCACTGAAAAGCTCATTCTGGGTACATTTTTGTTATACATTTGCTTCTGCCGGGTCAGCTGAGCAGTGAATTTCTACTTAACTACCCCCTATCAGGAGAGACCTCAGGGCTGCATCTTTTGAGCGCAGTACTGAGCCTGAAAAGCGTTTCCAACCCCACTTACAAGTAAAACTAGCTAAAATGTGCCTGGCTGCTGTTCACTGAAAAGCTCATTCTGGGTACATTTTTGGTATACATTTGCTTCTGCCGGGTCAGCTGAGCAGTGAATTTCTACTTAACTACCTCCTATCAGGAGAGACCTCAGGGCTGCATGTTTTGAGCGCACTACTGAGCCTGAAAAGCGTTTACAACCCCACTTACAAGTAAAACTAGCTAAAATGTGCCTGGCTGCTGTTCACTGAATAGCTCATTCTGGGTACATTTTTGGTATACATTTGCTTCTGCCGGGTCAGCTGAGCAGTGAATTTCTACGTAACTACCCCCTATCAGGGGAGACCTCAGGGCTGCATCTTTTGAGCGCAGTACTGAGCCTGAAAAGCGTTTACAACCCCACTTACAAGTAAAACTAGCTAAATTGTGCCTGGCTGCTGTTCACTGAAAAGCTAATTCTGGGTACATTTTTGTTATACATTTGCTTCTGCCGGGTCAGCTGAGCAGTGAATTTCTACGTAACTACCCCCTATCAGGGAAGACCTCAGGGCTGCATCTTTTGAGCGCAGTACTGAGCCTGAAAAGCGTTTACAACCCCACTTACAAGTAAAACTAGCTAAATTGTGCCTGGCTGCTGTTCACTGAAAAGCTCATTCTGGGTACATTTTTGTTATACATTTGCTTCTGCCGGGTCAGCTGAGCAGTGAATTTCTACGTAACTACCCCCTATCAGGGGAGACCTCAGGGCTGCATCTTTTGAGCGCAGTACTGAGCCTGAAAAGCGTTTACAACCCCACTTACAAGTAAAACTAGCTAAAATGTGCCTGGCTGCTGTTCACTGGAAAGCTCATTCTGGGTACATTTTTGGTATACATTTGCTTCTGCCGGGTCAGCTGAGCAGTGAATTTCTACTTAACTACCTCCTATCAGGAGAGACCTCAGGGCTGCATGTTTTGAGCGCAGTACTGAGCCTGAAAACCGTTTACAACCCCACTTACAAGTAAAACTAGCTAAAATGTGCCTGGCTGCTGTTCACTGAAAAGCTCATTCTGGGTACATTTTTGTTATACATTTGCTTCTGCCGGGTCAGCTGAGCAGTGAATTTCTACTTAACTACCCCCTATCAGGAGAGACCTCAGGGCTGCATCTTTTGAGCGCAGTACTGAGCCTGAAAAGCGTTTCCAACCCCACTTACAAGTAAAACTAGCTAAAATGTGCCTGGCTGCTGTTCACTGAAAAGCTCATTCTGGGTACATTTTTGGTATACATTTGCTTCTGCCGGGTCAGCTGAGCAGTGAATTTCTACTTAACTACCTCCTATCAGGAGAGACCTCAGGGCTGCATGTTTTGAGCGCACTACTGAGCCTGAAAAGCGTTTACAACCCCACTTACAAGTAAAACTAGCTAAAATGTGCCTGGCTGCTGTTCACTGAATAGCTCATTCTGGGTACATTTTTGGTATACATTTGCTTCTGCCGGGTCAGCTGAGCAGTGAATTTCTACGTAACTACCCCCTATCAGGGGAGACCTCAGGGCTGCATCTTTTGAGCGCAGTACTGAGCCTGAAAAGCGTTTACAACCCCACTTACAAGTAAAACTAGCTAAATTGTGCCTGGCTGCTGTTCACTGAAAAGCTCATTCTGGGTACATTTTTGTTATACATTTGCTTCTGCCGGGTTAGCTGAGCAGTGAATTTCAACGTAACTACCCCCTATCAGGGGAGACCTCAGGGCTGCATCTTTTGAGCGCAGTACTGAGCCTGAAAAGCGTTTACAACCCCACTTACAAGTAAAACTAGCTAAATTGTGCCTGGCTGCTGTTCACTGAAAAGCTCATTCTGGGTACATTTTTGGTATACATTTGCTTCTGCCGGGTCAGCTGAGCAGTGTATTTCTACTTAACTACCCCCTATCAGGAGAGACCTCAGGGTTGCATCTTTTGAGCGCAGTACTGAGCCTGAAAAGCGTTTACAACCCCAGTTACAAGTAAAACTAGCTAAAATGTGCCTGGCTGCTGTTCACTGAAAAGCTCATTCTGGGTACATTTTTGGTATACATTTGCTTCTGCCGGGTCAGCTGAACAGTGAATTTCTACTTAACTACCTCCTATCAGGAGAGACCTCAGGGCTGTATCTTTTGAGTGCAGTACTGAGCCTGAAAAGCGTTTACAACCCCACTTACAAGTAAAACTAGCTAAAATGTGCCTGGCTGCTATTCACTGAAAAGCTCATTCTGGGTACATTTTTGGTATACATTTGCTTCTGCAGGGTCAGCTGAGCAGTGAATTTCTACTTAACTACCTCCTATCAGGAGAGACCTCAGGGCTGCATCTTGTGAGCGCAGTACTGAGCCTGAAAACCGTTTACAACCCCACTTACAAGTAAAACTAGCTAAAATGTGCCTGGCTGCTGTTCACTGAAAAGCTCATTCTGGGTACATTTTTGTTATACATTTGCTTCTGCCGGGTCAGCTGAGCAGTGAATTTCTACTTAACTACCCCCTATCAGGAGAGACCTCAGGGCTGCATCTTTTGAGCGCACTACTGAGCCTGAAAAGCGTTTACAACCCCACTTACAAGTAAAACTAGCTAAAATGTGCCTGGCTGCTGTTCACTGAATAGCTCATTCTGGGTACATTTTTGGTATACATTTGCTTCTGCCGGGTCAGCTGAGCAGTGAATTTCTACGTAACTACCCCCTATCAGGGGAGACCTCAGGGCTGCATCTTTTGAGCGCAGTACTGAGCCTGAAAAGCGTTTACAACCCCACTTACAAGTAAAACTAGCTAAATTGTGCCTGGCTGCTGTTCACTGAAAAGCTCATTCTGGGTACATTTTTGTTATACATTTGCTTCTGCCGGGTTAGCTGAGCAGTGAATTTCAACGTAACTACCCCCTATCAGGGGAGACCTCAGGGCTGCATCTTTTGAGCGCAGTACTGAGCCTGAAAAGCGTTTACAACCCCACTTACAAGTAAAACTAGCTAAATTGTGCCTGGCTGCTGTTCACTGAAAAGCTCATTCTGGGTACATTTTTGGTATACATTTGCTTCTGCCGGGTCAGCTGAGCAGTGTATTTCTACTTAACTACCCCCTATCAGGAGAGACCTCAGGGTTGCATCTTTTGAGCGCAGTACTGAGCCTGAAAAGCGTTTACAACCCCAGTTACAAGTAAAACTAGCTAAAATGTGCCTGGCTGCTGTTCACTGAAAAGCTCATTCTGGGTACATTTTTGGTATACATTTGCTTCTGCCGGGTCAGCTGAACAGTGAATTTCTACTTAACTACCTCCTATCAGGAGAGACCTCAGGGCTGTATCTTTTGAGTGCAGTACTGAGCCTGAAAAGCGTTTACAACCCCACTTACAAGTAAAACTAGCTAAAATGTGCCTGGCTGCTATTCACTGAAAAGCTCATTCTGGGTACATTTTTGGTATACATTTGCTTCTGCAGGGTCAGCTGAGCAGTGAATTTCTACTTAACTACCTCCTATCAGGAGAGACCTCAGGGCTGCATCTTGTGAGCGCAGTACTGAGCCTGAAAACCGTTTACAACCCCACTTACAAGTAAAACTAGCTAAAATGTGCCTGGCTGCTGTTCACTGAAAAGCTCATTCTGGGTACATTTTTGTTATACATTTGCTTCTGCCGGGTCAGCTGAGCAGTGAATTTCTACTTAACTACCCCCTATCAGGAGAGACCTCAGGGCTGCATCTTTTGAGCGCAGTACTGAGCCTGAAAAGCGTTTCCAACCCCACTTACAAGTAAAACTAGCTAAAATGTGCCTGGCTGCTGTTCACTGAAAAGCTCATTCTGGGTACATTTTTGGTATACATTTGCTTCTGCCGGGTCAGCTGAGCAGTGAATTTCTACTTAACTACCTCCTATCAGGAGAGACCTCAGGGCTGCATGTTTTGAGCGCACTACTGAGCCTGAAAAGCGTTTACAACCCCACTTACAAGTAAAACTAGCTAAAATGTGCCTGGCTGCTGTTCACTGAATAGCTCATTCTGGGTACATTTTTGGTATACATTTGCTTCTGCCGGGTCAGCTGAGCAGTGAATTTCTACGTAACTACCCCCTATCAGGGGAGACCTCAGGGCTGCATCTTTTGAGCGCAGTACTGAGCCTGAAAAGCGTTTACAACCCCACTTACAAGTAAAACTAGCTAAATTGTGCCTGGCTGCTGTTCACTGAAAAGCTAATTCTGGGTACATTTTTGTTATACATTTGCTTCTGCCGGGTCAGCTGAGCAGTGAATTTCTACGTAACTACCCCCTATCAGGGAAGACCTCAGGGCTGCATCTTTTGAGCGCAGTACTGAGCCTGAAAAGCGTTTACAACCCCACTTACAAGTAAAACTAGCTAAATTGTGCCTGGCTGCTGTTCACTGAAAAGCTCATTCTGGGTACATTTTTGTTATACATTTGCTTCTGCCGGGTCAGCTGAGCAGTGAATTTCTACGTAACTACCCCCTATCAGGGGAGACCTCAGGGCTGCATCTTTTGAGCGCAGTACTGAGCCTGAAAAGCGTTTACAACCCCACTTACAAGTAAAACTAGCTAAATTGTGCCTGGCTGCTGTTCACTGAAAAGCTCATTCTGGGTACATTTTTGGTATACATTTGCTTCTGCCGGGTCAGCTGAGCAGTGTATTTCTACTTAACTACCCCCTATCAGGAGAGACCTCAGGGTTGCATCTTTTGAGCGCAGTACTGAGCCTGAAAAGCGTTTACAACCCCAGTTACAAGTAAAACTAGCTAAAATGTGCCTGGCTGCTGTTCACTGAAAAGCTCATTCTGGGTACATTTTTGGTATACATTTGCTTCTGCCGGGTCAGCTGAACAGTGAATTTCTACTTAACTACCTCCTATCAGGAGAGACCTCAGGGCTGCATCTTTTGAGCGCAGTACTGAGCCTGAAAACCGTTTACAACCCCACTTACAAGTAAAACTAGCTAAAATGTGCCTGGCTGCTGTTCACTGAAAAGCTCATTCTGGGTACATTTTTGTTATACATTTGCTTCTGCCGGGTCAGCTGAGCAGTGAATTTCTACTTAACTACCCCCTATCAGGAGAGACCTCAGGGCTGCATCTTTTGAGCGCAGTACTGAGCCTGAAAAGCCTTTCCAACCCCACTTACAAGTAAAACTAGCTAAAATGTGCCTGGCTGCTGTTCACTGAAAAGCTCATTCTGGGTACATTTTTGGTATACATTTGCTTCTGCCGGGTCAGCTGAGCAGTGAATTTCTACTTAACTACCTCCTATCAGGAGAGACCTCAGGGCTGCATGTTTTGAGCGCAGTACTGAGCCTGAAAAGCGTTTACAACCCCACTTACAAGTAAAACTAGCTAAAATGTGCCTGGCTGCTGTTCACTGAATAGCTCATTCTGGGTCCATTTTTGGTATACATTTGCTTCTGCCGGGTCAGCTGAGCAGTGAATTTCTACTTAACTACCTCCTATCAGGAGAGACCTCAGGGCTGCATCTTTTGAGCACAGTACTGAGCCTGAAAAGCGTTTACAACCCCACTTACAAGTAAAACTAGCTAAAATGTGCCTGGCTGCTGTTCACTGAAAAGCTCATTCTGGGTACATTTTTGGTATACATTTGCTTCTGCCGGGTCAGCTGAGCAGTGAATTTCTACTTAACTACCTCCTATCAGGAGAGACCTCAGGGCTGCATGTTTTGAGCACAGTACTGAGCCTGAAAAGCGTTTACAACCCCCCTTACAAGTAAAACTAGCTAAAATGTGCCTGGCTGCTGTTCACTGAAAAGCTCATTCTGGGTACATTTTTGGTATACATTTGCTTCTGCCGGGTCAGCTGAGCAGTGAATTTCTACTTAACTACCCCCTATCAGGAGAGACCTCAGGGCTGCATCTTTTGAGCGCAGTACTGAGCCTGAAAACCGTTTACCACCCCAGTTACAAGTAAAACTAGCTAAAATGTGCCTGGCTGCTGTTCACTGAAAAGCTCATTCTGGGTACATTTTTGGTACACATTTGCTTCTGCCGGGTCAGCTGAGCAGTGAATTTCTACTTAACTACCTCCTATCAGGAGAGACCTCAGGGCTGCATCTTTTGAGCGCAGTACTGAGCCTGAAAAGCGTTTACCACCCCACTTATAAGTAAAACTAGCTAAAATGTGGCTGGCTGCTGTTCACTGAAAAGCTCATTCTGGGTACATTTTTGGTATACATTTGCTTCTGCAGGGTCAGCTGAGCAGTGAATTTCTACTTAACTACCTCCTATCAGGAGAGACCTCAGGGCTGCATCTTTTGAGCGCAGTACTGAGCCTGAAAACCGTTTACAACCCCACTTACAAGTAAACTAGCTAAAATTGTGCCTGGCTGCTGTTCACTGAAAAGCTCATTCTGGGTAGATTTTTGTTATACATTTGCTTCTGCCGGGTCAGCTGAGCAGTGTATTTCTACTTAACTACCCCCTATCAGGAGAGACCTCAGGGTTGCATCATTTGAGCGCAGTACTGAGCCTGAAAAGCGTTTACAACCCCAGTTACAAGTAAAACTAGCTAAAATGTGCCTGGCTGCTGTTCACTGAAAAGCTCATTCTGGGTACATTTTTGGTATACATTTGCTTCTGCCGGGTCAGCTGAACAGTGAATTTCTACTTAACTACCTCCTATCAGGAGAGACCTCAGGGCTGTATCTTTTGAGTGCAGTACTGAGCCTGAAAAGCGTTTACAACCCCACTTACAAGTAAAACTAGCTAAAATGTGCCTGGCTGCTGTTCACTGAAAAGCTCATTCTGGGTACATTTTTGGTATACATTTGCTTCTGCAGGGTCAGCTGAGCAGTGAATTTCTACTTAACTACCTCCTATCAGGAGAGACCTCAGGGCTGCATCTTGTGAGCGCAGTACTGAGCCTGAAAACCGTTTACAACCCCACTTACAAGTAAAACTAGCTAAAATGTGCCTGGCTGCTGTTCACTGAAAAGCTCATTCTGGGTACATTTTTGTTATACATTTGCTTCTGCCGGGTCAGCTGAGCAGTGAATTTCTACTTAACTACCCCCTATCAGGAGAGACCTCAGGGCTGCATCTTTTGAGCGCAGTACTGAGCCTGAAAAGCGTTTCCAACCCCACTTACAAGTAAAACTAGCTAAAATGTGCCTGGCTGCTGTTCACTGAAAAGCTCATTCTGGGTACATTTTTGGTATACATTTGCTTCTGCCGGGTCAGCTGAGCAGTGAATTTCTACTTAACTACCTCCTATCAGGAGAGACCTCAGGGCTGCATGTTTTGAGCGCACTACTGAGCCTGAAAAGCGTTTACAACCCCACTTACAAGTAAAACTAGCTAAAATGTGCCTGGCTGCTGTTCACTGAATAGCTCATTCTGGGTACATTTTTGGTATACATTTGCTTCTGCCGGGTCAGCTGAGCAGTGAATTTCTACGTAACTACCCCCTATCAGGGGAGACCTCAGGGCTGCATCTTTTGAGCGCAGTACTGAGCCTGAAAAGCGTTTACAACCCCACTTACAAGTAAAACTAGCTAAATTGTGCCTGGCTGCTGTTCACTGAAAAGCTCATTCTGGGTACATTTTTGTTATACATTTGCTTCTGCCGGGTTAGCTGAGCAGTGAATTTCAACGTAACTACCCCCTATCAGGGGAGACCTCAGGGCTGCATCTTTTGAGCGCAGTACTGAGCCTGAAAAGCGTTTACAACCCCACTTACAAGTAAAACTAGCTAAATTGTGCCTGGCTGCTGTTCACTGAAAAGCTCATTCTGGGTAGATTTTTGTTATACATTTGCTTCTGCCGGGTCAGCTGAGCAGTGTATTTCTACTTAACTACCCCCTATCAGGAGAGACCTCAGGGTTGCATCTTTTGAGCGCAGTACTGAGCCTGAAAAGCGTTTACAACCCCAGTTACAAGTAAAACTAGCTAAAATGTGCCTGGCTGCTGTTCACTGAAAAGCTCATTCTGGGTACATTTTTGGTATACATTTGCTTCTGCCGGGTCAGCTGAACAGTGAATTTCTACTTAACTACCTCCTATCAGGAGAGACCTCAGGGCTGTATCTTTTGAGTGCAGTACTGAGCCTGAAAAGCGTTTACAACCCCACTTACAAGTAAAACTAGCTAAAATGTGCCTGGCTGCTGTTCACTGAAAAGCTCATTCTGGGTACATTTTTGGTATACATTTGCTTCTGCAGGGTCAGCTGAGCAGTGAATTTCTACTTAACTACCTCCTATCAGGAGAGACCTCAGGGCTGCATCTTGTGAGCGCAGTACTGAGCCTGAAAACCGTTTACAACCCCACTTACAAGTAAAACTAGCTAAAATGTGCCTGGCTGCTGTTCACTGAAAAGCTCATTCTGGGTACATTTTTGTTATACATTTGCTTCTGCCGGGTCAGCTGAGCAGTGAATTTCTACTTAACTACCCCCTATCAGGAGAGACCTCAGGGCTGCATCTTTTGAGCGCAGTACTGAGCCTGAAAAGCGTTTCCAACCCCACTTACAAGTAAAACTAGCTAAAATGTGCCTGGCTGCTGTTCACTGAAAAGCTCATTCTGGGTACATTTTTGGTATACATTTGCTTCTGCCGGGTCAGCTGAGCAGTGAATTTCTACTTAACTACCTCCTATCAGGAGAGACCTCAGGGCTGCATGTTTTGAGCGCACTACTGAGCCTGAAAAGCGTTTACAACCCCACTTACAAGTAAAACTAGCTAAAATGTGCCTGGCTGCTGTTCACTGAATAGCTCATTCTGGGTACATTTTTGGTATACATTTGCTTCTGCCGGGTCAGCTGAGCAGTGAATTTCTACGTAACTACCCCCTATCAGGGGAGACCTCAGGGCTGCATCTTTTGAGCGCAGTACTGAGCCTGAAAAGCGTTTACAACCCCACTTACAAGTAAAACTAGCTAAATTGTGCCTGGCTGCTGTTCACTGAAAAGCTAATTCTGGGTACATTTTTGTTATACATTTGCTTCTGCCGGGTCAGCTGAGCAGTGAATTTCTACGTAACTACCCCCTATCAGGGGAGACCTCAGGGCTGCATCTTTTGAGCGCAGTACTGAGCCTGAAAAGCGTTTACAACCCCACTTACAAGTAAAACTAGCTAAATTGTGCCTGGCTGCTGTTCACTGAAAAGCTCATTCTGGGTACATTTTTGTTATACATTTGCTTCTGCCGGGTCAGCTGAGCAGTGAATTTCTACGTAACTACCCCCTATCAGGGGAGACCTCAGGGCTGCATCTTTTGAGCGCAGTACTGAGCCTGAAAAGCGTTTACAACCCCACTTACAAGTAAAACTAGCTAAATTGTGCCTGGCTGCTGTTCACTGAAAAGCTCATTCTGGGTACATTTTTGGTATACATTTGCTTCTGCCGGGTCAGCTGAGCAGTGTATTTCTACTTAACTACCCCCTATCAGGAGAGACCTCAGGGTTGCATCTTTTGAGCGCAGTACTGAGCCTGAAAAGCGTTTACAACCCCAGTTACAAGTAAAACTAGCTAAAATGTGCCTGGCTGCTGTTCACTGAAAAGCTCATTCTGGGTACATTTTTGGTATACATTTGCTTCTGCCGGGTCAGCTGAACAGTGAATTTCTACTTAACTACCTCCTATCAGGAGAGACCTCAGGGCTGTATCTTTTGAGCGCAGTACTGAGCCTGAAAAGCGTTTACAACCCCACTTACAAGTAAAACTAGCTAAAATGTGCCTGGCTGCTGTTCACTGAATAGCTCATTCTGGGTACATTTTTGGTATACATTTGCTTCTGCAGGGTCAGCTGAGCAGTGAATTTCTACTTAACTACCTCCTATCAGGAGAGACCTCAGGGCTGCATCTTTTGAGCGCAGTACTGAGCCTGAAAACCGTTTACAACCCCACTTACAAGTAAAACTAGCTAAAATGTGCCTGGCTGCTGTTCACTGAAAAGCTCATTCTGGGTACATTTTTGTTATACATTTGCTTCTGCCGGGTCAGCTGAGCAGTGAATTTCTACTTAACTACCCCCTATCAGGAGAGACCTCAGGGCTGCATCTTTTGAGCGCAGTACTGAGCCTGAAAAGCCTTTCCAACCCCACTTACAAGTAAAACTAGCTAAAATGTGCCTGGCTGCTGTTCACTGAAAAGCTCATTCTGGGTACATTTTTGGTATACATTTGCTTCTGCCGGGTCAGCTGAGCAGTGAATTTCTACTTAACTACCTCCTATCAGGAGAGACCTCAGAGCTGCATGTTTTGAGCGCAGTACTGAGCCTGAAAAGCGTTTACAACCCCACTTACAAGTAAAACTAGCTAAAATGTGCCTGGCTGCTGTTCACTGAATAGCTCATTCTGGGTCCATTTTTGGTATACATTTGCTTCTGCCGGGTCAGCTGAGCAGTGAATTTCTACTTAACTACCTCCTATCAGGAGAGACCTCAGGGCTGCATCTTTTGAGCACAGTACTGAGCCTGAAAAGCGTTTACAACCCCACTTACAAGTAAAACTAGCTAAAATGTGCCTGGCTGCTGTTCACTGGAAAGCTCATTCTGGGTACATTTTTGGTATACATTTGCTTCTGCCGGGTCAGCTGAGCAGTGAATTTCTACTTAACTACCTCCTATCAGGAGAGACCTCAGGGCTGCATGTTTTGAGCGCAGTACTGAGCCTGAAAACCGTTTACAACCCCACTTACAAGTAAAACTAGCTAAAATGTGCCTGGCTGCTGTTCACTGAAAAGCTCATTCTGGGTACATTTTTGTTATACATTTGCTTCTGCCGGGTCAGCTGAGCAGTGAATTTCTACTTAACTACCCCCTATCAGGAGAGACCTCAGGGCTGCATCTTTTGAGCGCAGTACTGAGCCTGAAAAGCGTTTCCAACCCCACTTACAAGTAAAACTAGCTAAAATGTGCCTGGCTGCTGTTCACTGAAAAGCTCATTCTGGGTACATTTTTGGTATACATTTGCTTCTGCCGGGTCAGCTGAGCAGTGAATTTCTACTTAACTACCTCCTATCAGGAGAGACCTCAGGGCTGCATGTTTTGAGCGCACTACTGAGCCTGAAAAGCGTTTACAACCCCACTTACAAGTAAAACTAGCTAAAATGTGCCTGGCTGCTGTTCACTGAATAGCTCATTCTGGGTACATTTTTGGTATACATTTGCTTCTGCCGGGTCAGCTGAGCAGTGAATTTCTACGTAACTACCCCCTATCAGGGGAGACCTCAGGGCTGCATCTTTTGAGCGCAGTACTGAGCCTGAAAAGCGTTTACAACCCCACTTACAAGTAAAACTAGCTAAATTGTGCCTGGCTGCTGTTCACTGAAAAGCTCATTCTGGGTACATTTTTGTTATACATTTGCTTCTGCCGGGTTAGCTGAGCAGTGAATTTCAACGTAACTACCCCCTATCAGGGGAGACCTCAGGGCTGCATCTTTTGAGCGCAGTACTGAGCCTGAAAAGCGTTTACAACCCCACTTACAAGTAAAACTAGCTAAATTGTGCCTGGCTGCTGTTCACTGAAAAGCTCATTCTGGGTACATTTTTGGTATACATTTGCTTCTGCCGGGTCAGCTGAGCAGTGTATTTCTACTTAACTACCCCCTATCAGGAGAGACCTCAGGGTTGCATCTTTTGAGCGCAGTACTGAGCCTGAAAAGCGTTTACAACCCCAGTTACAAGTAAAACTAGCTAAAATGTGCCTGGCTGCTGTTCACTGAAAAGCTCATTCTGGGTACATTTTTGGTATACATTTGCTTCTGCCGGGTCAGCTGAACAGTGAATTTCTACTTAACTACCTCCTATCAGGAGAGACCTCAGGGCTGTATCTTTTGAGTGCAGTACTGAGCCTGAAAAGCGTTTACAACCCCACTTACAAGTAAAACTAGCTAAAATGTGCCTGGCTGCTGTTCACTGAAAAGCTCATTCTGGGTACATTTTTGGTATACATTTGCTTCTGCAGGGTCAGCTGAGCAGTGAATTTCTACTTAACTACCTCCAATCAGGAGAGACCTCAGGGCTGCATCTTGTGAGCGCAGTACTGAGCCTGAAAACCGTTTACAACCCCACTTACAAGTAAAACTAGCTAAAATGTGCCTGGCTGCTGTTCACTGAAAAGCTCATTCTGGGTACATTTTTGTTATACATTTGCTTCTGCCGGGTCAGCTGAGCAGTGAATTTCTACTTAACTACCCCCTATCAGGAGAGACCTCAGGGCTGCATCTTTTGAGCGCAGTACTGAGCCTGAAAAGCGTTTCCAACCCCACTTACAAGTAAAACTAGCTAAAATGTGCCTGGCTGCTGTTCACTGAAAAGCTCATTCTGGGTACATTTTTGGTATACATTTGCTTCTGCCGGGTCAGCTGAGCAGTGAATTTCTACTTAACTACCTCCTATCAGGAGAGACCTCAGGGCTGCATGTTTTGAGCGCACTACTGAGCCTGAAAAGCGTTTACAACCCCACTTACAAGTAAAACTAGCTAAAATGTGCCTGGCTGCTGTTCACTGAATAGCTCATTCTGGGTACATTTTTGGTATACATTTGCTTCTGCCGGGTCAGCTGAGCAGTGAATTTCTACGTAACTACCCCCTATCAGGGGAGACCTCAGGGCTGCATCTTTTGAGCGCAGTACTGAGCCTGAAAAGCGTTTACAACCCCACTTACAAGTAAAACTAGCTAAATTGTGCCTGGCTGCTGTTCACTGAAAAGCTAATTCTGGGTACATTTTTGTTATACATTTGCTTCTGCCGGGTCAGCTGAGCAGTGAATTTCTACGTAACTACCCCCTATCAGGGAAGACCTCAGGGCTGCATCTTTTGAGCGCAGTACTGAGCCTGAAAAGCGTTTACAACCCCACTTACAAGTAAAACTAGCTAAATTGTGCCTGGCTGCTGTTCACTGAAAAGCTCATTCTGGGTACATTTTTGTTATACATTTGCTTCTGCCGGGTCAGCTGAGCAGTGAATTTCTACGTAACTACCCCCTATCAGGGGAGACCTCAGGGCTGCATCTTTTGAGCGCAGTACTGAGCCTGAAAAGCGTTTACAACCCCACTTACAAGTAAAACTAGCTAAAATGTGCCTGGCTGCTGTTCACTGGAAAGCTCATTCTGGGTACATTTTTGGTATACATTTGCTTCTGCCGGGTCAGCTGAGCAGTGAATTTCTACTTAACTACCTCCTATCAGGAGAGACCTCAGGGCTGCATGTTTTGAGCGCAGTACTGAGCCTGAAAACCGTTTACAACCCCACTTACAAGTAAAACTAGCTAAAATGTGCCTGGCTGCTGTTCACTGAAAAGCTCATTCTGGGTACATTTTTGTTATACATTTGCTTCTGCCGGGTCAGCTGAGCAGTGAATTTCTACTTAACTACCCCCTATCAGGAGAGACCTCAGGGCTGCATCTTTTGAGCGCAGTACTGAGCCTGAAAAGCGTTTCCAACCCCACTTACAAGTAAAACTAGCTAAAATGTGCCTGGCTGCTGTTCACTGAAAAGCTCATTCTGGGTACATTTTTGGTATACATTTGCTTCTGCCGGGTCAGCTGAGCAGTGAATTTCTACTTAACTACCTCCTATCAGGAGAGACCTCAGGGCTGCATGTTTTGAGCGCACTACTGAGCCTGAAAAGCGTTTACAACCCCACTTACAAGTAAAACTAGCTAAAATGTGCCTGGCTGCTGTTCACTGAATAGCTCATTCTGGGTACATTTTTGGTATACATTTGCTTCTGCCGGGTCAGCTGAGCAGTGAATTTCTACGTAACTACCCCCTATCAGGGGAGACCTCAGGGCTGCATCTTTTGAGCGCAGTACTGAGCCTGAAAAGCGTTTACAACCCCACTTACAAGTAAAACTAGCTAAATTGTGCCTGGCTGCTGTTCACTGAAAAGCTCATTCTGGGTACATTTTTGTTATACATTTGCTTCTGCCGGGTTAGCTGAGCAGTGAATTTCAACGTAACTACCCCCTATCAGGGGAGACCTCAGGGCTGCATCTTTTGAGCGCAGTACTGAGCCTGAAAAGCGTTTACAACCCCACTTACAAGTAAAACTAGCTAAATTGTGCCTGGCTGCTGTTCACTGAAAAGCTCATTCTGGGTACATTTTTGGTATACATTTGCTTCTGCCGGGTCAGCTGAGCAGTGTATTTCTACTTAACTACCCCCTATCAGGAGAGACCTCAGGGTTGCATCTTTTGAGCGCAGTACTGAGCCTGAAAAGCGTTTACAACCCCAGTTACAAGTAAAACTAGCTAAAATGTGCCTGGCTGCTGTTCACTGAAAAGCTCATTCTGGGTACATTTTTGGTATACATTTGCTTCTGCCGGGTCAGCTGAACAGTGAATTTCTACTTAACTACCTCCTATCAGGAGAGACCTCAGGGCTGTATCTTTTGAGTGCAGTACTGAGCCTGAAAAGCGTTTACAACCCCACTTACAAGTAAAACTAGCTAAAATGTGCCTGGCTGCTGTTCACTGAAAAGCTCATTCTGGGTACATTTTTGGTATACATTTGCTTCTGCAGGGTCAGCTGAGCAGTGAATTTCTACTTAACTACCTCCTATCAGGAGAGACCTCAGGGCTGCATCTTGTGAGCGCAGTACTGAGCCTGAAAACCGTTTACAACCCCACTTACAAGTAAAACTAGCTAAAATGTGCCTGGCTGCTGTTCACTGAAAAGCTCATTCTGGGTACATTTTTGTTATACATTTGCTTCTGCCGGGTCAGCTGAGCAGTGAATTTCTACTTAACTACCCCCTATCAGGAGAGACCTCAGGGCTGCATCTTTTGAGCGCAGTACTGAGCCTGAAAAGCGTTTCCAACCCCACTTACAAGTAAAACTAGCTAAAATGTGCCTGGCTGCTGTTCACTGAAAAGCTCATTCTGGGTACATTTTTGGTATACATTTGCTTCTGCCGGGTCAGCTGAGCAGTGAATTTCTACTTAACTACCTCCTATCAGGAGAGACCTCAGGGCTGCATGTTTTGAGCGCACTACTGAGCCTGAAAAGCGTTTACAACCCCACTTACAAGTAAAACTAGCTAAAATGTGCCTGGCTGCTGTTCACTGAATAGCTCATTCTGGGTACATTTTTGGTATACATTTGCTTCTGCCGGGTCAGCTGAGCAGTGAATTTCTACGTAACTACCCCCTATCAGGGGAGACCTCAGGGCTGCATCTTTTGAGCGCAGTACTGAGCCTGAAAAGCGTTTACAACCCCACTTACAAGTAAAACTAGCTAAATTGTGCCTGGCTGCTGTTCACTGAAAAGCTAATTCTGGGTACATTTTTGTTATACATTTGCTTCTGCCGGGTCAGCTGAGCAGTGAATTTCTACGTAACTACCCCCTATCAGGGAAGACCTCAGGGCTGCATCTTTTGAGCGCAGTACTGAGCCTGAAAAGCGTTTACAACCCCACTTACAAGTAAAACTAGCTAAATTGTGCCTGGCTGCTGTTCACTGAAAAGCTCATTCTGGGTACATTTTTGTTATACATTTGCTTCTGCCGGGTCAGCTGAGCAGTGAATTTCTACGTAACTACCCCCTATCAGGGGAGACCTCAGGGCTGCATCTTTTGAGCGCAGTACTGAGCCTGAAAAGCGTTTACAACCCCACTTACAAGTAAAACTAGCTAAATTGTGCCTGGCTGCTGTTCACTGAAAAGCTCATTCTGGGTACATTTTTGGTATACATTTGCTTCTGCCGGGTCAGCTGAGCAGTGTATTTCTACTTAACTACCCCCTATCAGGAGAGACCTCAGGGTTGCATCTTTTGAGCGCAGTACTGAGCCTGAAAAGCGTTTACAACCCCAGTTACAAGTAAAACTAGCTAAAATGTGCCTGGCTGCTGTTCACTGAAAAGCTCATTCTGGGTACATTTTTGGTATACATTTGCTTCTGCCGGGTCAGCTGAACAGTGAATTTCTACTTAACTACCTCCTATCAGGAGAGACCTCAGGGCTGCATCTTTTGAGCGCAGTACTGAGCCTGAAAACCGTTTACAACCCCACTTACAAGTAAAACTAGCTAAAATGTGCCTGGCTGCTGTTCACTGAAAAGCTCATTCTGGGTACATTTTTGTTATACATTTGCTTCTGCCGGGTCAGCTGAGCAGTGAATTTCTACTTAACTACCCCCTATCAGGAGAGACCTCAGGGCTGCATCTTTTGAGCGCAGTACTGAGCCTGAAAAGCCTTTCCAACCCCACTTACAAGTAAAACTAGCTAAAATGTGCCTGGCTGCTGTTCACTGAAAAGCTCATTCTGGGTACATTTTTGGTATACATTTGCTTCTGCCGGGTCAGCTGAGCATTGAATTTCTACTTAACTACCTCCTATCAGGAGAGACCTCAGGGCTGCATGTTTTGAGCGCAGTACTGAGCCTGAAAAGCGTTTACAACCCCACTTACAAGTAAAACTAGCTAAAATGTGCCTGGCTGCTGTTCACTGAATAGCTCATTCTGGGTCCATTTTTGGTATACATTTGCTTCTGCCGGGTCAGCTGAGCAGTGAATTTCTACTTAACTACCTCCTATCAGGAGAGACCTCAGGGCTGCATCTTTTGAGCACAGTACTGAGCCTGAAAAGCGTTTACAACCCCACTTACAAGTAAAACTAGCTAAAATGTGCCTGGCTGCTGTTCACTGAAAAGCTCATTCTGGGTACATTTTTGGTATACATTTGCTTCTGCCGGGTCAGCTGAGCAGTGAATTTCTACTTAACTACCTCCTATCAGGAGAGACCTCAGGGCTGCATGTTTTGAGCACAGTACTGAGCCTGAAAAGCGTTTACAACCCCCCTTACAAGTAAAACTAGCTAAAATGTGCCTGGCTGCTGTTCACTGAAAAGCTCATTCTGGGTACATTTTTGGTATACATTTGCTTCTGCCGGGTCAGCTGAGCAGTGAATTTCTACTTAACTACCCCCTATCAGGAGAGACCTCAGGGCTGCATCTTTTGAGCGCAGTACTGAGCCTGAAAACCGTTTACCACCCCAGTTACAAGTAAAACTAGCTAAAATGTGCCTGGCTGCTGTTCACTGAAAAGCTCATTCTGGGTACATTTTTGGTACACATTTGCTTCTGCCGGGTCAGCTGAGCAGTGAATTTCTACTTAACTACCTCCTATCAGGAGAGACCTCAGGGCTGCATCTTTTGAGCGCAGTACTGAGCCTGAAAAGCGTTTACCACCCCACTTACAAGTAAAACTAGCTAAAATGTGGCTGGCTGCTGTTCACTGAAAAGCTCATTCTGGGTACATTTTTGGTATACATTTGCTTCTGCAGGGTCAGCTGAGCAGTGAATTTCTACTTAACTACCTCCTATCAGGAGAGACCTCAGGGCTGCATCTTTTGAGCGCAGTACTGAGCCTGAAAACCGTTTACAACCCCACTTACAAGTAAACTAGCTAAAATGTGCCTGGCAGCTGTTCACTGAAAAGCTCATTCTGGGTACATTTTTGGTATACATTTGCTTCTGCCGGATCAGCTGAACAGTGTATTTCTACTTAACTACCCCCTATCAGGAGAGACCTCAGGGCTGCATCTTTTGAGCGCAGTACTGAGCCTGAAAAGCGTTTACAACCCCAGTTACAAGTAAAACTAGCTAAAATGTGCCTGGCTGCTGTTCACTGAAAAGCTCATTCTGGGTACATTTTTGGTATACATTTGCTTCTGCCGGGTCAGCTGAACAGTGAATTTCTACTTAACTACCTCCTATCAGGAGAGACCTCAGGGCTGTATCTTTTGAGTGCAGTACTGAGCCTGAAAAGCGTTTACAACCCCACTTACAAGTAAAACTAGCTAAAATGTGCCTGGCTGCTGTTCGCTGAATAGCTCATTCTGGGTACATTTTTGGTATACATTTGCTTCTGCAGGGTCAGCTGAGCAGTGAATTTCTACTTAACTACCTCCTATCAGGAGAGACCTCAGGGCTGCATCTTTTGAGCGCAGTACTGAGCCTGAAAAGCGTTTACCACCCCACTTACAAGTAAAACTAGCTAAAATGTGCCTGGCTGCTGTTCACTGAAAAGCTCATTCTGGGTACATTTTTGTTATACATTTGCTTCTGCCGGGTCAGCTGAGCAGTGAATTTCTACTTAACTACCCCCTATCAGGAGAGACCTCAGGGCTGCATCTTTTGAGCGCAGTACTGAGCCTGAAAAGCGTTTCCAACCCCACTTACAAGTAAAACTAGCTAAAATGTGCCTGGCTGCTGTTCACTGAAAAGCTCATTCTGGGTACATTTTTGGTATACATTTGCTTCTGCCGGGTCAGCTGAGCAGTGAATTTCTACTTAACTACCTCCTATCAGGAGAGACCTCAGGGCTGCATGTTTTGAGCGCACTACTGAGCCTGAAAAGCGTTTACAACCCCACTTACAAGTAAAACTAGCTAAAATGTGCCTGGCTGCTGTTCACTGAATAGCTCATTCTGGGTACATTTTTGGTATACATTTGCTTCTGCCGGGTCAGCTGAGCAGTGAATTTCTACTTAACTACCTCCTATCAGGAGAGACCTCAGGGCTGCATCTTTTGAGCGCAGTACTGAGCCTGAAAAGCATTTACAACCCCAGTTACAAGTAAAACTAGCTAAAATGTGTCTGGCTGCTGTTCACTGAAAAGCTCATTCTGGGTACATTTTTGGTATACATTTGCTTCTGCCGGGTCAGCTGAGCAGTGTATTTCTACTTAACTACCCCCTATCAGGAGAGACCTCAGGGCTGCATCTTTTGAGCGCAGTACTGAGCCTGAAAAGCGTTTACAACCCCACTTACAAGTAAAACTAGCTAAAATGTGCCTGGCTGCTGTTCACTGAAAAGCTCATTCTGGGTACATTTTTGTTATACATTTGCTTCTGCCGGGTCAGCTGAGCAGTGAATTTCTACGTAACTACCCCCTATCAGGGGAGACCTCAGGGCTGCATCTTTTGAGCGCAGTACTGAGCCTGAAAAGCGTTTACAACCCCACTTACAAGTAAAACTAGCTAAATTGTGCCTGGCTGCTGTTCACTGAAAAGCTCATTCTGGGTACATTTTTGTTATACATTTGCTTCTGCCGGGTCAGCTGAGCAGTGAATTTCTACGTAACTACCCCCTATCAGGGGAGACCTCAGGGCTGCATCTTTTGAGCGCAGTACTGAGCCTGAAAAGCGTTTACAACCCCACTTACAAGTAAAACTAGCTAAATTGTGCCTGGCTGCTGTTCACTGAAAAGCTCATTCTGGGTACATTTTTGTTATACATTTGCTTCTGCCGGGTCAGCTGAGCAGTGAATTTCTACGTAACTACCCCCTATCAGGGGAGACCTCAGGGCTGCATCTTTTGAGCGCAGTACTGAGCCTGAAAAGCGTTTACAACCCCACTTACAAGTAAAACTAGCTAAATTGTGCCTGGCTGCTGTTCACTGAAAAGCTCATTCTGGGTACATTTTTGGTATACATTTGCTTCTGCCGGGTCAGCTGAGCAGTGTATTTCTACTTAACTACCCCCTATCAGGAGAGACCTCAGGGTTGCATCTTTTGAGCGCAGTACTGAGCCTGAAAAGCGTTTACAACCCCACTTACAAGTAAAACTAGCTAAATTGTGCCTGGCTGCTGTTCACTGAAAAGCTCATTCTGGGTAGATTTTTGTTATACATTTGCTTCTGCCGGGTCAGCTGAGCAGTGTATTTCTACTTAACTACCCCCTATCAGGAGAGACCTCAGGGTTGCATCTTTTGAGCGCAGTACTGAGCCTGAAAAGCGTTTACAACCCCAGTTACAAGTAAAACTAGCTAAAATGTGCCTGGCTGCTGTTCACTGAAAAGCTCATTCTGGGTACATTTTTGGTATACATTTGCTTCTGCCGGGTCAGCTGAACAGTGAATTTCTACTTAACTACCTCCTATCAGGAGAGACCTCAGGGCTGTATCTTTTGAGTGCAGTACTGAGCCTGAAAAGCGTTTACAACCCCACTTACAAGTAAAACTAGCTAAAATGTGCCTGGCTGCTGTTCACTGAAAAGCTCATTCTGGGTACATTTTTGGTATACATTTGCTTCTGCAGGGTCAGCTGAGCAGTGAATTTCTACTTAACTACCTCCTATCAGGAGAGACCTCAGGGCTGCATCTTGTGAGCGCAGTACTGAGCCTGAAAACCGTTTACAACCCCACTTACAAGTAAAACTAGCTAAAATGTGCCTGGCTGCTGTTCACTGAAAAGCTCATTCTGGGTACATTTTTGTTATACATTTGCTTCTGCCGGGTCAGCTGAGCAGTGAATTTCTACTTAACTACCCCCTATCAGGAGAGACCTCAGGGCTGCATCTTTTGAGCGCAGTACTGAGCCTGAAAAGCGTTTCCAACCCCACTTACAAGTAAAACTAGCTAAAATGTGCCTGGCTGCTGTTCACTGAAAAGCTCATTCTGGGTACATTTTTGGTATACATTTGCTTCTGCCGGGTCAGCTGAGCAGTGAATTTCTACTTAACTACCTCCTATCAGGAGAGACCTCAGGGCTGCATGTTTTGAGCGCACTACTGAGCCTGAAAAGCGTTTACAACCCCACTTACAAGTAAAACTAGCTAAAATGTGCCTGGCTGCTGTTCACTGAATAGCTCATTCTGGGTACATTTTTGGTATACATTTGCTTCTGCCGGGTCAGCTGAGCAGTGAATTTCTACGTAACTACCCCCTATCAGGGGAGACCTCAGGGCTGCATCTTTTGAGCGCAGTACTGAGCCTGAAAAGCGTTTACAACCCCACTTACAAGTAAAACTAGCTAAATTGTGCCTGGCTGCTGTTCACTGAAAAGCTCATTCTGGGTACATTTTTGTTATACATTTGCTTCTGCCGGGTTAGCTGAGCAGTGAATTTCAACGTAACTACCCCCTATCAGGGGAGACCTCAGGGCTGCATCTTTTGAGCGCAGTACTGAGCCTGAAAAGCGTTTACAACCCCACTTACAAGTAAAACTAGCTAAATTTTGCCTGGCTGCTGTTCACTGAAAAGCTCATTCTGGGTAGATTTTTGTTATACATTTGCTTCTGCCGGGTCAGCTTAGCAGTGTATTTCTACTTAACTACCCCCTATCAGGAGAGACCTCAGGGTTGCATCTTTTGAGCGCAGTACTGAGCCTGAAAAGCGTTTACAACCCCAGTTACAAGTAAAACTAGCTAAAATGTGCCTGGCTGCTGTTCACTGAAAAGCTCATTCTGGGTACATTTTTGGTATACATTTGCTTCTGCCGGGTCAGCTGAACAGTGAATTTCTACTTAACTACCTCCTATCAGGAGAGACCTCAGGGCTGTATCTTTTGAGTGCAGTACTGAGCCTGAAAAGCGTTTACAACCCCACTTACAAGTAAAACTAGCTAAAATGTGCCTGGCTGCTGTTCACTGAAAAGCTCATTCTGGGTACATTTTTGGTATACATTTGCTTCTGCAGGGTCAGCTGAGCAGTGAATTTCTACTTAACTACCTCCTATCAGGAGAGACCTCAGGGCTGCATCTTGTGAGCGCAGTACTGAGCCTGAAAACCGTTTACAACCCCACTTACAAGTAAAACTAGCTAAAATGTGCCTGGCTGCTGTTCACTGAAAAGCTCATTCTGGGTACATTTTTGTTATACATTTGCTTCTGCCGGGTCAGCTGAGCAGTGAATTTCTACTTAACTACCCCCTATCAGGAGAGACCTCAGGGCTGCATCTTTTGAGCGCAGTACTGAGCCTGAAAAGCGTTTCCAACCCCACTTACAAGTAAAACTAGCTAAAATGTGCCTGGCTGCTGTTCACTGAAAAGCTCATTCTGGGTACATTTTTGGTATACATTTGCTTCTGCCGGGTCAGCTGAGCAGTGAATTTCTACTTAACTACCTCCTATCAGGAGAGACCTCAGGGCTGCATGTTTTGAGCGCACTACTGAGCCTGAAAAGCGTTTACAACCCCACTTACAAGTAAAACTAGCTAAAATGTGCCTGGCTGCTGTTCACTGAATAGCTCATTCTGGGTACATTTTTGGTATACATTTGCTTCTGCCGGGTCAGCTGAGCAGTGAATTTCTACGTAACTACCCCCTATCAGGGGAGACCTCAGGGCTGCATCTTTTGAGCGCAGTACTGAGCCTGAAAAGCGTTTACAACCCCACTTACAAGTAAAACTAGCTAAATTGTGCCTGGCTGCTGTTCACTGAAAAGCTAATTCTGGGTACATTTTTGTTATACATTTGCTTCTGCCGGGTCAGCTGAGCAGTGAATTTCTACGTAACTACCCCCTATCAGGGGAGACCTCAGGGCTGCATCTTTTGAGCGCAGTACTGAGCCTGAAAAGCGTTTACAACCCCACTTACAAGTAAAACTAGCTAAATTGTGCCTGGCTGCTGTTCACTGAAAAGCTCATTCTGGGTACATTTTTGTTATACATTTGCTTCTGCCGGGTCAGCTGAGCAGTGAATTTCTACGTAACTACCCCCTATCAGGGGAGACCTCAGGGCTGCATCTTTTGAGCGCAGTACTGAGCCTGAAAAGCGTTTACAACCCCACTTACAAGTAAAACTAGCTAAATTGTGCCTGGCTGCTGTTCACTGAAAAGCTCATTCTGGGTACATTTTTGGTATACATTTGCTTCTGCCGGGTCAGCTGAGCAGTGTATTTCTACTTAACTACCCCCTATCAGGAGAGACCTCAGGGTTGCATCTTTTGAGCGCAGTACTGAGCCTGAAAAGCGTTTACAACCCCAGTTACAAGTAAAACTAGCTAAAATGTGCCTGGCTGCTGTTCACTGAAAAGCTCATTCTGGGTACATTTTTGGTATACATTTGCTTCTGCCGGGTCAGCTGAACAGTGAATTTCTACTTAACTACCTCCTATCAGGAGAGACCTCAGGGCTGTATCTTTTGAGCGCAGTACTGAGCCTGAAAAGCGTTTACAACCCCACTTACAAGTAAAACTAGCTAAAATGTGCCTGGCTGCTGTTCACTGAATAGCTCATTCTGGGTACATTTTTGGTATACATTTGCTTCTGCAGGGTCAGCTGAGCAGTGAATTTCTACTTAACTACCTCCTATCAGGAGAGACCTCAGGGCTGCATCTTTTGAGCGCAGTACTGAGCCTGAAAACCGTTTACAACCCCACTTACAAGTAAAACTAGCTAAAATGTGCCTGGCTGCTGTTCACTGAAAAGCTCATTCTGGGTACATTTTTGTTATACATTTGCTTCTGCCGGGTCAGCTGAGCAGTGAATTTCTACTTAACTACCCCCTATCAGGAGAGACCTCAGGGCTGCATCTTTTGAGCGCAGTACTGAGCCTGAAAAGCCTTTCCAACCCCACTTACAAGTAAAACTAGCTAAAATGTGCCTGGCTGCTGTTCACTGAAAAGCTCATTCTGGGTACATTTTTGGTATACATTTGCTTCTGCCGGGTCAGCTGAGCAGTGAATTTCTACTTAACTACCTCCTATCAGGAGAGACCTCAGGGCTGCATGTTTTGAGCGCAGTACTGAGCCTGAAAAGCGTTTACAACCCCACTTACAAGTAAAACTAGCTAAAATGTGCCTGGCTGCTGTTCACTGAATAGCTCATTCTGGGTCCATTTTTGGTATACATTTGCTTCTGCCGGGTCAGCTGAGCAGTGAATTTCTACTTAACTACCTCCTATCAGGAGAGACCTCAGGGCTGCATCTTTTGAGCACAGTACTGAGCCTGAAAAGCGTTTACAACCCCCCTTACAAGTAAAACTAGCTAAAATGTGCCTGGCTGCTGTTCACTGAAAAGCTCATTCTGGGTACATTTTTGGTATACATTTGCTTCTGCCGGGTCAGCTGAGCAGTGAATTTCTACTTAACTACCTCCTATCAGGAGAGACCTCAGGGCTGCATCTTTTGAGCGCAGTACTGAGCCTGAAAAGCGTTTCCAACCCCACTTACAAGTAAAACTAGCTAAAATGTGCCTGGCTGCTGTTCACTGAATAGCTCATTCTGGGTACATTTTTGGTATACATTTGCTTCTGCAGGGTCAGCTGAGCAGTGAATTTCTACTTAACTACCTCCTATCAGGAGAGACCTCAGGGCTGCATCTTTTGAGCGCAGTACTGAGCCTGAAAAGCGTTTACCACCCCACTTACAAGTAAAACTAGCTAAAATGTGCCTGGCTGCTGTTCACTGAAAAGCTCATTCTGGGTACATTTTTGTTATACATTTGCTTCTGCCGGGTCAGCTGAGCAGTGAATTTCTACTTAACTACCTCCTATCAGGAGAGACCTCAGGGCTGCATCTTTTGAGCACAGTACTGAGCCTGAAAAGCGTTTACAACCCCCCTTACAAGTAAAACTAGCTAAAATGTGCCTGGCTGCTGTTCACTGAATAGCTCATTCTGGGTACATTTTTGGTATACATTTGCTTCTGCAGGGTCAGCTGAGCAGTGAATTTCTACTTAACTACCTCCTATCAGGAGAGACCTCAGGGCTGCATCTTTTGAGCGCAGTACTGAGCCTGAAAACCGTTTACAACCCCACTTACAAGTAAAACTAGCTAAAATGTGCCTGGCTGCTGTTCACTGAAAAGCTCATTCTGGGTACATTTTTGTTATACATTTGCTTCTGCCGGGTCAGCTGAGCAGTGAATTTCTACTTAACTACCCCCTATCAGGAGAGACCTCAGGGCTGCATCTTTTGAGCGCAGTACTGAGCCTGAAAAGCCTTTCCAACCCCACTTACAAGTAAAACTAGCTAAAATGTGCCTGGCTGCTGTTCACTGAAAAGCTCATTCTGGGTACATTTTTGGTATACATTTGCTTCTGCCTGGTCAGCTGAGCAGTGAATTTCTACTAACTACCTCCTATCAGGAGAGACCTCAGGGCTGCATCTTTTGAGCGCAGTACTGAGCCTGAAAAGCGTTTACCACCCCACTTACAAGTAAAACTAGCTAAAATGTGGCTGGCTGCTGTTCACTGAAAAGCTCATTCTGGGTACATTTTTGGTATACATTTGCTTCTGCAGGGTCAGCTGAGCAGTGAATTTCTACTTAACTACCTCCTATCAGGAGAGACCTCAGGGCTGCATCTTTTGAGCGCAGTACTGAGCCTGAAAACCGTTTACAACCCCACTTACAAGTAAAACTAGCTAAAATGTGCCTGGCAGCTGTTCACTGAAAAGCTCATTCTGGGTACATTTTTGGTATACATTTGCTTCTGCCGGATCAGCTGAACAGTGTATTTCTACTTAACTACCCCCTATCAGGAGAGACCTCAGGGCTGCATCTTTTGAGCGCAGTACTGAGCCTGAAAAGCGTTTACAACCCCAGTTACAAGTAAAACTAGCTAAAATGTGCCTGGCTGCTGTTCACTGAAAAGCTCATTCTGGGTACATTTTTGGTATACATTTGCTTCTGCCGGGTCAGCTGAACAGTGAATTTCTACTTAACTACCTCCTATCAGGAGAGACCTCAGGGCTGTATCTTTTGAGTGCAGTACTGAGCCTGAAAAGCGTTTACAACCCCACTTACAAGTAAAACTAGCTAAAATGTGCCTGGCTGCTGTTCACTGAAAAGCTCATTCTGGGTACATTTTTGGTATACATTTGCTTCTGCAGGGTCAGCTGAGCAGTGAATTTCTACTTAACTACCTCCTATCAGGAGAGACCTCAGGGCTGCATCTTGTGAGCGCAGTACTGAGCCTGAAAACCGTTTACAACCCCACTTACAAGTAAAACTAGCTAAAATGTGCCTGGCTGCTGTTCACTGAAAAGCTCATTCTGGGTACATTTTTGTTATACATTTGCTTCTGCCGGGTCAGCTGAGCAGTGAATTTCTACTTAACTACCCCCTATCAGGAGAGACCTCAGGGCTGCATCTTTTGAGCGCAGTACTGAGCCTGAAAAGCGTTTCCAACCCCACTTACAAGTAAAACTAGCTAAAATGTGCCTGGCTGCTGTTCACTGAAAAGCTCATTCTGGGTACATTTTTGGTATACATTTGCTTCTGCCGGGTCAGCTGAGCAGTGAATTTCTACTTAACTACCTCCTATCAGGAGAGACCTCAGGGCTGCATGTTTTGAGCGCAGTACTGAGCCTGAAAAGCGTTTACAACCCCACTTACAAGTAAAACTAGCTAAAATGTGCCTGGCTGCTGTTCACTGAATAGCTCATTCTGGGTACATTTTTGGTATACATTTGCTTCTGCAGGGTCAGCTGAGCAGTGAATTTCTACTTAACTACCTCCTATCAGGAGAGACCTCAGGGCTGCATCTTTTGAGCGCAGTACTGAGCCTGAAAACCGTTTACAACCCCACTTACAAGTAAAACTAGCTAAAATGTGCCTGGCTGCTGTTCACTGAAAAGCTCATTCTGGGTACATTTTTGTTATACATTTGCTTCTGCCGGGTCAGCTGAGCAGTGAATTTCTACTTAACTACCCCCTATCAGGAGAGACCTCAGGGCTGCATCTTTTGAGCGCAGTACTGAGCCTGAAAAGCCTTTCCAACCCCACTTACAAGTAAAACTAGCTAAAATGTGCCTGGCTGCTGTTCACTGAAAAGCTCATTCTGGGTACATTTTTGGTATACATTTGCTTCTGCCGGGTCAGCTGAGCAGTGAATTTCTACTTAACTACCTCCTATCAGGAGAGACCTCAGGGCTGCATCTTTTGAGCGCAGTACTGAGCCTGAAAAGCGTTTCCAACCCCACTTACAAGTAAAACTAGCTAAAATGTGCCTGGCTGCTGTTCACTGAAAAGCTCATTCTGGGTACATTTTTGGTATACATTTGCTTCTGCCGGGTCAGCTGAGCAGTGAATTTCTACTTAACTACCTCCTATCAGGAGAGACCTCAGGGCTGCATGTTTTGAGCGCAGTACTGAGCCTGAAAAGCGTTTACAACCCCACTTACAAGTAAAACTAGCTAAAATGTGCCTGGCTGCTGTTCACTGAATAGCTCATTCTGGGTACATTTTTGGTATACATTTGCTTCTGCCGGGTCAGCTGAGCAGTGAATTTCGGCTTAACTACCTCCTATCAGGAGAGACCTCAGGCTGCATCTTTTGAGCACAGTACTGAGCCTGAAAAGCGTTTACAACCCCCCTTACAAGTAAAACTAGCTAAAATGTGCCTGGCTGCTGTTCACTGAAAAGCTCATTCTGGGTACATTTTTGGTATACATTTGCTTCTGCCGGGTCAGCTGAGCAGTGAATTTCTACTTAACTACCCCCTATCAGGAGAGACCTCAGGGCTGCATCTTTTGAGCGCAGTACTGAGCCTGAAAACCGTTTACCACCCCAGTTACAAGTAAAACTAGCTAAAATGTGCCTGGCTGCTGTTCACTGAAAAGCTCATTCTGGGTACATTTTTGGTACACATTTGCTTCTGCCGGGTCAGCTGAGCAGTGAATTTCTACTTAACTACCTCCTATCAGGAGAGACCTCAGGGCTGCATCTTTTGAGCGCAGTACTGAGCCTGAAAAGCGTTTACCACCCCACTTACAAGTAAAACTAGCTAAAATGTGGCTGGCTGCTGTTCACTGAAAAGCTCATTCTGGGTACATTTTTGGTATACATTTGCTTCTGCAGGGTCAGCTGAGCAGTGAATTTCTACTTAACTACCTCCTATCAGGAGAGACCTCAGGGCTGCATCTTTTGAGCGCAGTACTGAGCCTGAAAACCGTTTACAACCCCACTTACAAGTAAAACTAGCTAAAATGTGCCTGGCAGCTGTTCACTGAAAAGCTCATTCTGGGTACATTTTTGGTATACATTTGCTTCTGCCGGATCAGCTGAACAGTGTATTTCTACTTAACTACCCCCTATCAGGAGAGACCTCAGGGCTGCATCTTTTGAGCGCAGTACTGAGCCTGAAAAGCGTTTACAACCCCAGTTACAAGTAAAACTAGCTAAAATGTGCCTGGCTGCTGTTCACTGAAAAGCTCATTCTGGGTACATTTTTGGTATACATTTGCTTCTGCCGGGTCAGCTGAACAGTGAATTTCTACTTAACTACCTCCTATCAGGAGAGACCTCAGGGCTGTATCTTTTGAGTGCAGTACTGAGCCTGAAAAGCGTTTACAACCCCACTTACAAGTAAAACTAGCTAAAATGTGCCTGGCTGCTGTTCGCTGAATAGCTCATTCTGGGTACATTTTTGGTATACATTTGCTTCTGCAGGGTCAGCTGAGCAGTGAATTTCTACTTAACTACCTCCTATCAGGAGAGACCTCAGGGCTGCATCTTTTGAGCGCAGTACTGAGCCTGAAAAGCGTTTACCACCCCACTTACAAGTAAAACTAGCTAAAATGTGCCTGGCTGCTGTTCACTGAAAAGCTCATTCTGGGTACATTTTTGTTATACATTTGCTTCTGCCGGGTCAGCTGAGCAGTGAATTTCTACTTAACTACCCCCTATCAGGAGAGACCTCAGGGCTGCATCTTTTGAGCGCAGTACTGAGCCTGAAAAGCGTTTCCAACCCCACTTACAAGTAAAACTAGCTAAAATGTGCCTGGCTGCTGTTCACTGAAAAGCTCATTCTGGGTACATTTTTGGTATACATTTGCTTCTGCCGGGTCAGCTGAGCAGTGAATTTCTACTTAACTACCTCCTATCAGGAGAGACCTCAGGGCTGCATGTTTTGAGCGCACTACTGAGCCTGAAAAGCGTTTACAACCCCACTTACAAGTAAAACTAGCTAAAATGTGCCTGGCTGCTGTTCACTGAATAGCTCATTCTGGGTACATTTTTGGTATACATTTGCTTCTGCCGGGTCAGCTGAGCAGTGAATTTCTACTTAACTACCTCCTATCAGGAGAGACCTCAGGGCTGCATCTTTTGAGCGCAGTACTGAGCCTGAAAAGCATTTACAACCCCAGTTACAAGTAAAACTAGCTAAAATGTGTCTGGCTGCTGTTCACTGAAAAGCTCATTCTGGGTACATTTTTGGTATACATTTGCTTCTGCCGGGTCAGCTGAGCAGTGTATTTCTACTTAACTACCCCCTATCAGGAGAGACCTCAGGGCTGCATCTTTTGAGCGCAGTACTGAGCCTGAAAAGCGTTTACAACCCCACTTACAAGTAAAACTAGCTAAAATGTGCCTGGCTGCTGTTCACTGAAAAGCTCATTCTGGGTACATTTTTGTTATACATTTGCTTCTGCCGGGTCAGCTGAGCAGTGAATTTCTACGTAACTACCCCCTATCAGGGGAGACCTCAGGGCTGCATCTTTTGAGCGCAGTACTGAGCCTGAAAAGCGTTTACAACCCCACTTACAAGTAAAACTAGCTAAATTGTGCCTGGCTGCTGTTCACTGAAAAGCTCATTCTGGGTACATTTTTGTTATACATTTGCTTCTGCCGGGTCAGCTGAGCAGTGAATTTCTACGTAACTACCCCCTATCAGGGGAGACCTCAGGGCTGCATCTTTTGAGCGCAGTACTGAGCCTGAAAAGCGTTTACAACCCCACTTACAAGTAAAACTAGCTAAATTGTGCCTGGCTGCTGTTCACTGAAAAGCTCATTCTGGGTACATTTTTGTTATACATTTGCTTCTGCCGGGTCAGCTGAACAGTGAATTTCTACTTAACTACCTCCTATCAGGAGAGACCTCAGGGCTGTATCTTTTGAGTGCAGTACTGAGCCTGAAAAGCGTTTACAACCCCACTTACAAGTAAAACTAGCTAAAATGTGCCTGGCTGCTGTTCGCTGAATAGCTCATTCTGGGTACATTTTTGGTATACATTTGCTTCTGCAGGGTCAGCTGAGCAGTGAATTTCTACTTAACTACCTCCTATCAGGAGAGACCTCAGGGCTGCATCTTTTGAGCGCAGTACTGAGCCTGAAAAGCGTTTACCACCCCACTTACAAGTAAAACTAGCTAAAATGTGCCTGGCTGCTGTTCACTGAAAAGCTCATTCTGGGTACATTTTTGTTATACATTTGCTTCTGCCGGGTCAGCTGAGCAGTGAATTTCTACTTAACTACCCCCTATCAGGAGAGACCTCAGGGCTGCATCTTTTGAGCGCAGTACTGAGCCTGAAAAGCATTTACAACCCCAGTTACAAGTAAAACTAGCTAAAATGTGTCTGGCTGCTGTTCACTGAAAAGCTCATTCTGGGTACATTTTTGGTATACATTTGCTTCTGCCGGGTCAGCTGAGCAGTGTATTTCTACTTAACTACCCCCTATCAGGAGAGACCTCAGGGCTGCATCTTTTGAGCGCAGTACTGAGCCTGAAAAGCGTTTACAACCCCACTTACAAGTAAAACTAGCTAAAATGTGCCTGGCTGCTGTTCACTGAAAAGCTCATTCTGGGTACATTTTTGTTATACATTTGCTTCTGCCGGGTCAGCTGAGCAGTGAATTTCTACGTAACTACCCCCTATCAGGGGAGACCTCAGGGCTGCATCTTTTGAGCGCAGTACTGAGCCTGAAAAGCGTTTACAACCCCACTTACAAGTAAAACTAGCTAAATTGTGCCTGGCTGCTGTTCACTGAAAAGCTCATTCTGGGTACATTTTTGTTATACATTTGCTTCTGCCGGGTCAGCTGAGCAGTGAATTTCTACGTAACTACCCCCTATCAGGGGAGACCTCAGGGCTGCATCTTTTGAGCGCAGTACTGAGCCTGAAAAGCGTTTACAACCCCACTTACAAGTAAAACTAGCTAAATTGTGCCTGGCTGCTGTTCACTGAAAAGCTCATTCTGGGTACATTTTTGTTATACATTTGCTTCTGCCGGGTCAGCTGAGCAGTGAATTTCTACGTAACTACCCCCTATCAGGAGAGACCTCAGGGTTGCATCTTTTGAGCGCAGTACTGAGCCTGAAAAGCGTTTACAACCCCACTTACAAGTAAAACTAGCTAAATTGTGCCTGGCTGCTGTTCACTGAAAAGCTCATTCTGGGTAGATTTTTGTTATACATTTGCTTCTGCCGGGTCAGCTGAGCAGTGTATTTCTACTTAACTACCCCCTATCAGGAGAGACCTCAGGGTTGCATCTTTTGAGCGCAGTACTGAGCCTGAAAAGCGTTTACAACCCCAGTTACAAGTAAAACTAGCTAAAATGTGCCTGGCTGCTGTTCACTGAAAAGCTCATTCTGGGTACATTTTTGGTATACATTTGCTTCTGCCGGGTCAGCTGAACAGTGAATTTCTACTTAACTACCTCCTATCAGGAGAGACCTCAGGGCTGTATCTTTTGAGTGCAGTACTGAGCCTGAAAAGCGTTTACAACCCCACTTACAAGTAAAACTAGCTAAAATGTGCCTGGCTGCTGTTCACTGAAAAGCTCATTCTGGGTACATTTTTGGTATACATTTGCTTCTGCAGGGTCAGCTGAGCAGTGAATTTCTACTTAACTACCTCCTATCAGGAGAGACCTCAGGGCTGCATCTTGTGAGCGCAGTACTGAGCCTGAAAACCGTTTACAACCCCACTTACAAGTAAAACTAGCTAAAATGTGCCTGGCTGCTGTTCACTGAAAAGCTCATTCTGGGTACATTTTTGTTATACATTTGCTTCTGCCGGGTCAGCTGAGCAGTGAATTTCTACTTAACTACCCCCTATCAGGAGAGACCTCAGGGCTGCATCTTTTGAGCGCAGTACTGAGCCTGAAAAGCGTTTCCAACCCCACTTACAAGTAAAACTAGCTAAAATGTGCCTGGCTGCTGTTCACTGAAAAGCTCATTCTGGGTACATTTTTGGTATACATTTGCTTCTGCCGGGTCAGCTGAGCAGTGAATTTCTACTTAACTACCTCCTATCAGGAGAGACCTCAGGGCTGCATGTTTTGAGCGCAGTACTGAGCCTGAAAAGCGTTTACAACCCCACTTACAAGTAAAACTAGCTAAAATGTGCCTGGCTGCTGTTCACTGAATAGCTCATTCTGGGTACATTTTTGGTATACATTTGCTTCTGCAGGGTCAGCTGAGCAGTGAATTTCTACTTAACTACCTCCTATCAGGAGAGACCTCAGGGCTGCATCTTTTGAGCGCAGTACTGAGCCTGAAAACCTTTACAACCCCACTTACAAGTAAAACTAGCTAAAATGTGCCTGGCTGCTGTTCACTGAAAAGCTCATTCTGGGTACATTTTTGTTATACATTTGCTTCTGCCGGGTCAGCTGAGCAGTGAATTTCTACTTAACTACCCCCTATCAGGAGAGACCTCAGGGCTGCATCTTTTGAGCGCAGTACTGAGCCTGAAAAGCCTTTCCAACCCCACTTACAAGTAAAACTAGCTAAAATGTGCCTGGCTGCTGTTCACTGAAAAGCTCATTCTGGGTACATTTTTGGTATACATTTGCTTCTGCCGGGTCAGCTGAGCAGTGAATTTCTACTTAACTACCTCCTATCAGGAGAGACCTCAGGGCTGCATGTTTTGAGCGCAGTACTGAGCCTGAAAAGCGTTTACAACCCCACTTACAAGTAAAACTAGCTAAAATGTGCCTGGCTGCTGTTCACTGAATAGCTCATTCTGGGTCCATTTTTGGTATACATTTGCTTCTGCCGGGTCAGCTGAGCAGTGAATTTCTACTTAACTACCTCCTATCAGGAGAGACCTCAGGGCTGCATCTTTTGAGCACAGTACTGAGCCTGAAAAGCGTTTACAACCCCACTTACAAGTAAAACTAGCTAAAATGTGCCTGGCTGCTGTTCACTGAAAAGCTCATTCTGGGTACATTTTTGGTATACATTTGCTTCTGCCGGGTCAGCTGAGCAGTGAATTTCTACTTAACTACCTCCTATCAGGAGAGACCTCAGGGCTGCATGTTTTGAGCGCAGTACTGAGCCTGAAAAGCGTTTACAACCCCACTTACAAGTAAAACTAGCTAAAATGTGCCTGGCTGCTGTTCACTGAATAGCTCATTCTGGGTACATTTTTGGTATACATTTGCTTCTGCCGGGTCAGCTGAGCAGTGAATTTCGGCTTAACTACCTCCTATCAGGAGAGACCTCAGGGCTGCATCTTTTGAGCACAGTACTGAGCCTGAAAAGCGTTTACAACCCCCCTTACAAGTAAAACTAGCTAAAATGTGCCTGGCTGCTGTTCACTGAAAAGCTCATTCTGGGTACATTTTTGGTATACATTTGCTTCTGCCGGGTCAGCTGAGCAGTGAATTTCTACTTAACTACCCCCTATCAGGAGAGACCTCAGGGCTGCATCTTTTGAGCGCAGTACTGAGCCTGAAAACCGTTTACCACCCCAGTTACAAGTAAAACTAGCTAAAATGTGCCTGGCTGCTGTTCACTGAAAAGCTCATTCTGGGTACATTTTTGGTACACATTTGCTTCTGCCGGGTCAGCTGAGCAGTGAATTTCTACTTAACTACCTCCTATCAGGAGAGACCTCAGGGCTGCATCTTTTGAGCGCAGTACTGAGCCTGAAAAGCGTTTACCACCCCACTTACAAGTAAAACTAGCTAAAATGTGGCTGGCTGCTGTTCACTGAAAAGCTCATTCTGGGTACATTTTTGGTATACATTTGCTTCTGCAGGGTCAGCTGAGCAGTGAATTTCTACTTAACTACCTCCTATCAGGAGAGACCTCAGGGCTGCATCTTTTGAGCGCAGTACTGAGCCTGAAAACCGTTTACAACCCCACTTACAAGTAAAACTAGCTAAAATGTGCCTGGCAGCTGTTCACTGAAAAGCTCATTCTGGGTACATTTTTGGTATACATTTGCTTCTGCCGGATCAGCTGAACAGTGTATTTCTACTTAACTACCCCCTATCAGGAGAGACCTCAGGGCTGCATCTTTTGAGCGCAGTACTGAGCCTGAAAAGCGTTTACAACCCCAGTTACAAGTAAAACTAGCTAAAATGTGCCTGGCTGCTGTTCACTGAAAAGCTCATTCTGGGTACATTTTTGGTATACATTTGCTTCTGCCGGGTCAGCTGAACAGTGAATTTCTACTTAACTACCTCCTATCAGGAGAGACCTCAGGGCTGTATCTTTTGAGTGCAGTACTGAGCCTGAAAAGCGTTTACAACCCCACTTACAAGTAAAACTAGCTAAAATGTGCCTGGCTGCTGTTCGCTGAATAGCTCATTCTGGGTACATTTTTGGTATACATTTGCTTCTGCAGGGTCAGCTGAGCAGTGAATTTCTACTTAACTACCTCCTATCAGGAGAGACCTCAGGGCTGCATCTCTTGAGCGCAGTACTGAGCCTGAAAAGCGTTTACCACCCCACTTACAAGTAAAACTAGCTAAAATGTGCCTGGCTGCTGTTCACTGAAAAGCTCATTCTGGGTACATTTTTGTTATACATTTGCTTCTGCCGGGTCAGCTGAGCAGTGAATTTCTACTTAACTACCCCCTATCAGGAGAGACCTCAGGGCTGCATCTTTTGAGCGCAGTACTGAGCCTGAAAAGCGTTTCCAACCCCACTTACAAGTAAAACTAGCTAAAATGTGCCTGGCTGCTGTTCACTGAAAAGCTCATTCTGGGTACATTTTTGGTATACATTTGCTTCTGCCGGGTCAGCTGAGCAGTGAATTTCTACTTAACTACCTCCTATCAGGAGAGACCTCAGGGCTGCATGTTTTGAGCGCACTACTGAGCCTGAAAAGCGTTTACAACCCCACTTACAAGTAAAACTAGCTAAAATGTGCCTGGCTGCTGGTCACTGAATAGCTCATTCTGGGTACATTTTTGGTATACATTTGCTTCTGCCGGGTCAGCTGAGCAGTGAATTTCTACTTAACTACCTCCTATCAGGAGAGACCTCAGGGCTGCATCTTTTGAGCGCAGTACTGAGCCTGAAAAGCATTTACAACCCCAGTTACAAGTAAAACTAGCTAAAATGTGTCTGGCTGCTGTTCACTGAAAAGCTCATTCTGGGTACATTTTTGGTATACATTTGCTTCTGCCGGGTCAGCTGAGCAGTGTATTTCTACTTAACTACCCCCTATCAGGAGAGACCTCAGGGTTGCATCTTTTGAGCGCAGTACTGAGCCTGAAAAGCGTTTACAACCCCACTTACAAGTAAAACTAGCTAAAATGTGCCTGGCTGCTGTTCACTGAAAAGCTCATTCTGGGTACATTTTTGGTATACATTTGCTTCTGCCGGGTCAGCTGAACAGTGAATTTCTACTTAACTACCTCCTATCAGGAGAGACCTCAGGGCTGTATCTTTTGAGTGCAGTACTGAGCCTGAAAAGCGTTTACAACCCCACTTACAAGTAAAACTAGCTAAAATGTGCCTGGCTGCTGTTCACTGAATAGCTCATTCTGGGTACATTTTTGGTATACATTTGCTTCTGCAGGGTCAGCTGAGCAGTGAATTTCTACTTAAAACTACCTCCTATCAGGAGAGACCTCAGGGCTGCATCTTTTGAGCGCAGTACTGAGCCTGAAAACCGTTTACAACCCCACTTACAAGTAAAACTAGCTAAAATGTGCCTGGCTGCTGTTCACTGAAAAGCTCATTCTGGGTACATTTTTGTTATACATTTGCTTCTGCCGGGTCAGCTGAGCAGTGAATTTCTACTTAACTACCCCCTATCAGGAGAGACCTCAGGGCTGCATCTTTTGAGCGCAGTACTGAGCCTGAAAAGCGTTTCCAACCCCACTTACAAGTAAAACTAGCTAAAATGTGCCTGGCTGCTGTTCACTGAAAAGCTCATTCTGGGTACATTTTTGGTATGCATTTGCTTCTGCCGGGTCAGCTGAGCAGTGAATTTCTACTTAACTACCTCCTATCAGGAGAGACCTCAGGGCTGCATGTTTTGAGCGCAGTACTGAGCCTGAAAAGCGTTTACAACCCCACTTACAAGTAAAACTAGCTAAAATGTGCCTGGCTGCTGTTCACTGAATAGCTCATTCTGGGTACATTTTTGGTATACATTTGCTTCTGCCGGGTCAGCTGAGCAGTGAATTTCGGCTTAACTACCTCCTATCAGGAGAGACCTCAGGGCTGCATCTTTTGAGCACAGTACTGAGCCTGAAAAGCGTTTACAACCCCCCTTACAAGTAAAACTAGCTAAAATGTGCCTGGCTGCTGTTCACTGAAAAGCTCATTCTGGGTACATTTTTGGTATACATTTGCTTCTGCCGGGTCAGCTGAGCAGTGAATTTCGGCTTAACTACCTCCTATCAGGAGAGACCTCAGGGCTGCATCTTTTGAGCACAGTACTGAGCCTGAAAAGCGTTTACAACCCCCCTTACAAGTAAAACTAGCTAAAATGTGCCTGGCTGCTGTTCACTGAAAAGCTCATTCTGGGTACATTTTTGGTATACATTTGCTTCTGCCGGGTCAGCTGAGCAGTGAATTTCTACTTAACTACCCCCTATCAGGAGAGACCTCAGGGCTGCATCTTTTGAGCGCAGTACTGAGCCTGAAAACCGTTTACCACCCCAGTTACAAGTAAAACTAGCTAAAATGTGCCTGGCTGCTGTTCACTGAAAAGCTCATTCTGGGTACATTTTTGGTACACATTTGCTTCTGCCGGGTCAGCTGAGCAGTGAATTTCTACTTAACTACCTCCTATCAGGAGAGACCTCAGGGCTGCATCTTTTGAGCGCAGTACTGAGCCTGAAAAGCGTTTACCACCCCACTTACAAGTAAAACTAGCTAAAATGTGGCTGGCTGCTGTTCACTGAAAAGCTCATTCTGGGTACATTTTTGGTATACATTTGCTTCTGCAGGGTCAGCTGAGCAGTGAATTTCTACTTAACTACCTCCTATCAGGAGAGACCTCAGGGCTGCATCTTTTGAGCGCAGTACTGAGCCTGAAAACCGTTTACAACCCCACTTACAAGTAAAACTAGCTAAAATGTGCCTGGCAGCTGTTCACTGAAAAGCTCATTCTGGGTACATTTTTGGTATACATTTGCTTCTGCCGGATCAGCTGAACAGTGTATTTCTACTTAACTACCCCCTATCAGGAGAGACCTCAGGGCTGCATCTTTTGAGCGCAGTACTGAGCCTGAAAAGCGTTTACAACCCCAGTTACAAGTAAAACTAGCTAAAATGTGCCTGGCTGCTGTTCACTGAAAAGCTCATTCTGGGTACATTTTTGGTATACATTTGCTTCTGCCGGGTCAGCTGAACAGTGAATTTCTACTTAACTACCTCCTATCAGGAGAGACCTCAGGGCTGTATCTTTTGAGTGCAGTACTGAGCCTGAAAAGCGTTTACAACCCCACTTACAAGTAAAACTAGCTAAAATGTGCCTGGCTGCTGTTCGCTGAATAGCTCATTCTGGGTACATTTTTGGTATACATTTGCTTCTGCAGGGTCAGCTGAGCAGTGAATTTCTACTTAACTACCTCCTATCAGGAGAGACCTCAGGGCTGCATCTCTTGAGCGCAGTACTGAGCCTGAAAAGCGTTTACCACCCCACTTACAAGTAAAACTAGCTAAAATGTGCCTGGCTGCTGTTCACTGAAAAGCTCATTCTGGGTACATTTTTGTTATACATTTGCTTCTGCCGGGTCAGCTGAGCAGTGAATTTCTACTTAACTACCCCCTATCAGGAGAGACCTCAGGGCTGCATCTTTTGAGCGCAGTACTGAGCCTGAAAAGCGTTTCCAACCCCACTTACAAGTAAAACTAGCTAAAATGTGCCTGGCTGCTGTTCACTGAAAAGCTCATTCTGGGTACATTTTTGGTATACATTTGCTTCTGCCGGGTCAGCTGAGCAGTGAATTTCTACTTAACTACCTCCTATCAGGAGAGACCTCAGGGCTGCATGTTTTGAGCGCACTACTGAGCCTGAAAAGCGTTTACAACCCCACTTACAAGTAAAACTAGCTAAAATGTGCCTGGCTGCTGGTCACTGAATAGCTCATTCTGGGTACATTTTTGGTATACATTTGCTTCTGCCGGGTCAGCTGAGCAGTGAATTTCTACTTAACTACCTCCTATCAGGAGAGACCTCAGGGCTGCATCTTTTGAGCGCAGTACTGAGCCTGAAAAGCATTTACAACCCCAGTTACAAGTAAAACTAGCTAAAATGTGTCTGGCTGCTGTTCACTGAAAAGCTCATTCTGGGTACATTTTTGGTATACATTTGCTTCTGCCGGGTCAGCTGAGCAGTGTATTTCTACTTAACTACCCCCTATCAGGAGAGACCTCAGGGCTGCATCTTTTGAGCGCAGTACTGAGCCTGAAAAGCGTTTACAACCCCACTTACAAGTAAAACTAGCTAAAATGTGCCTGGCTGCTGTTCACTGAAAAGCTCATTCTGGGTACATTTTTGGTATACATTTGCTTCTGCCGGGTCAGCTGAGCAGTGTATTTCTACTTAACTACCCCCTATCAGGAGAGACCTCAGGGTTGCATCTTTTGAGCGCAGTACTGAGCCTGAAAAGCGTTTACAACCCCAGTTACAAGTAAAACTAGCTAAAATGTGCCTGGCTGCTGTTCACTGAAAAGCTCATTCTGGGTACATTTTTGGTATACATTTGCTTCTGCCGGGTCAGCTGAACAGTGAATTTCTACTTAACTACCTCCTATCAGGAGAGACCTCAGGGCTGTATCTTTTGAGTGCAGTACTGAGCCTGAAAAGCGTTTACAACCCCACTTACAAGTAAAACTAGCTAAAATGTGCCTGGCTGCTGTTCACTGAATAGCTCATTCTGGGTACATTTTTGGTATACATTTGCTTCTGCAGGGTCAGCTGAGCAGTGAATTTCTACTTAAAACTACCTCCTATCAGGAGAGACCTCAGGGCTGCATCTTTTGAGCGCAGTACTGAGCCTGAAAACCGTTTACAACCCCACTTACAAGTAAAACTAGCTAAAATGTGCCTGGCTGCTGTTCACTGAAAAGCTCATTCTGGGTACATTTTTGTTATACATTTGCTTCTGCCGGGTCAGCTGAGCAGTGAATTTCTACTTAACTACCCCCTATCAGGAGAGACCTCAGGGCTGCATCTTTTGAGCGCAGTACTGAGCCTGAAAAGCGTTTCCAACCCCACTTACAAGTAAAACTAGCTAAAATGTGCCTGGCTGCTGTTCACTGAAAAGCTCATTCTGGGTACATTTTTGGTATGCATTTGCTTCTGCCGGGTCAGCTGAGCAGTGAATTTCTACTTAACTACCTCCTATCAGGAGAGACCTCAGGGCTGCATGTTTTGAGCGCAGTACTGAGCCTGAAAAGCGTTTACAACCCCACTTACAAGTAAAACTAGCTAAAATGTGCCTGGCTGCTGTTCACTGAAAAGCTCATTCTGGGTACATTTTTGGTATACATTTGCTTCTGCCGGGTCAGCTGAGCAGTGAATTTCTACTTAACTACCTCCTATCAGGAGAGACCTCAGGGCTGCATGTTTTGAGCGCAGTACTGAGCCTGAAAAGCGTTTACAACCCCACTTACAAGTAAAACTAGCTAAAATGTGCCTGGCTGCTGTTCACTGAATAGCTCATTCTGGGTACATTTTTGGTATACATTTGCTTCTGCCGGGTCAGCTGAGCAGTGAATTTCGGCTTAACTACCTCCTATCAGGAGAGACCTCAGGGCTGCATCTTTTGAGCACAGTACTGAGCCTGAAAAGCGTTTACAACCCCCCTTACAAGTAAAACTAGCTAAAATGTGCCTGGCTGCTGTTCACTGAAAAGCTCATTCTGGGTACATTTTTGGTATACATTTGCTTCTGCCGGGTCAGCTGAGCAGTGAATTTCGGCTTAACTACCTCCTATCAGGAGAGACCTCAGGGCTGCATCTTTTGAGCACAGTACTGAGCCTGAAAAGCGTTTACAACCCCCCTTACAAGTAAAACTAGCTAAAATGTGCCTGGCTGCTGTTCACTGAAAAGCTCATTCTGGGTACATTTTTGGTATACATTTGCTTCTGCCGGGTCAGCTGAGCAGTGAATTTCTACTTAACTACCTCCTATCAGGAGAGACCTCAGGGCTGCATCTTTTGAGCGCAGTACTGAGCCTGAAAAGCGTTTCCAACCCCACTTACAAGTAAAACTAGCTAAAATGTGCCTGGCTGCTGTTCACTGAAAAGCTCATTCTGGGTACATTTTTGGTATACATTTGCTTCTGCCGGGTCAGCTGAGCAGTGAATTTCTACTTAACTACCTCCTATCAGGAGAGACCTCAAGGCTGCATGTTTTGAGCGCAGTACTGAGCCTGAAAAGCGTTTACAACCCCACTTACAAGTAAAACTAGCTAAAATGTGCCTGGCTGTTGTTCACTGAATAGCTCATTCTGGGTCCATTTTTGGTATACATTTGCTTCTGCCGGGTCAGCTGAGCAGTGAATTTCTACTTAACTACCTCCTATCAGGAGAGACCTCAGGGCTGCATGTTTTGAGCGCAGTACTGAGCCTGAAAAGCGTTTACAACCCCACTTACAAGTAAAACTAGCTAAAATGTGCCTGGCTGCTGTTCACTGAATAGCTCATTCTGGGTCCATTTTTGGTATACATTTGCTTCTGCCGGGTCAGCTGAGCAGTGAATTTCGGCTTAACTACCTCCTATCAGGAGAGACCTCAGGGCTGCATCTTTTGAGCACAGTACTGAGCCTGAAAAGCGTTTACAACCCCCCTTACAAGTAAAACTAGCTAAAATGTGCCTGGCTGCTGTTCACTGAAAAGCTCATTCTGGGTACATTTTTGGTATACATTTGCTTCAGCCGGGTCAGCTGAGCAGTGAATTTCTACTTAACTACCCCCTATCAGGAGAGACCTCAGGGCTGCATCTTTTGAGCGCAGTACTGAGCCTGAAAACCGTTTACCACCCCACTTACAAGTAAAACTAGCTAAAATGTGGCTGGCTGCTGTTCACTGAAAAGCTCATTCTGGGTACATTTTTGGTATACATTTGCTTCTGCAGGGTCAGCTGAGCAGTGAATTTCTACTTAACTACCTCCTATCAGGAGAGACCTCAGGGCTGCATCTTTTGAGCGCAGTACTGAGCCTGAAAACCGTTTACAACCCCACTTACAAGTAAAACTAGCTAAAATGTGCCTGGCAGCTGTTCACTGAAAAGCTCATTCTGGGTACATTTTTGGTATACATTTGCTTCTGCCGGATCAGCTGAACAGTGTATTTCTACTTAACTACCCCCTATCAGGAGAGACCTCAGGGCTGCATCTTTTGAGCGCAGTACTGAGCCTGAAAAGCGTTTACAACCCCACTTACAAGTAAAACTAGCTAAAATGTGCCTGGCTGCTGTTCACTGAAAAGCTCATTCTGGGTACATTTTTGGTATACATTTGCTTCTGCCGGGTCAGCTGAGCAGTGAATTTCTACTTAACTACCTCCTATCAGGAGAGACCTCAGGGCTGCATGTTTTGAGCGCACTACTGAGCCTGAAAAGCGTTTACAACCCCACTTACAAGTAAAACTAGCTAAAATGTGCCTGGCTGCTGTTCACTGAATAGCTCATTCTGGGTACATTTTTGGTATACATTTGCTTCTGCCGGGTCAGCTGAGCAGTGAATTTCTACTTAACTACCTCAGGGAAAGACCTCAGGGCTGCATCTTTTGAGCGCAGTACTGAGCCTGAAAAGCATTTACAACCCCAGTTACAAGTAAAACTAGCTAAAATGTGTCTGGCTGCTGTTCACTGAAAAGCTCATTCTGGGTACATTTTTGGTATACATTTGCTTCTGCCGGGTCAGCTGAGCAGTGTATTTCTACTTAACTACCCCCTATCAGGAGAGACCTCAGGGCTGCATCTTTTGAGCGCAGTACTGAGCCTGAAAAGCGTTTACAACCCCACTTACAAGTAAAACTAGCTAAAATGTGCCTGGCTGCTGTTCACTGAAAAGCTCATTCTGGGTACATTTTTGTTATACATTTGCTTCTGCTGGGTCAGCTGAGCAGTGAATTTCTACGTAACTACCCCCTATCAGGGGAGACCTCAGGGCTGCATCTTTTGAGCGCAGTACTGAGCCTGAAAAGCGTTTACAACCCCACTTACAAGTAAAACTAGCTAAATTGTGCCTGGCTGCTGTTCACTGAAAAGCTCATTCTGGGTACATTTTTGGTATACATTTGCTTCTGCCGGGTCAGCTGAACAGTGAATTTCTACTTAACTACCTCCTATCAGGAGAGACCTCAGGGCTGTATCTTTTGAGTGCAGTACTGAGCCTGAAAAGCGTTTACAACCCCACTTACAAGTAAAACTAGCTAAAATGTGCCTGGCTGCTGTTCACTGAATAGCTCATTCTGGGTACATTTTTGGTATACATTTGCTTCTGCAGGGTCAGCTGAGCAGTGAATTTCTACTTAACTACCTCCTATCAGGAGAGACCTCAGGGCTGCATCTTTTGAGCGCAGTACTGAGCCTGAAAACCGTTTACAACCCCACTTACAAGTAAAACTAGCTAAAATGTGCCTGGCTGCTGTTCACTGAAAAGCTCATTCTGGGTACATTTTTGTTATACATTTGCTTCTGCCGGGTCAGCTGAGCAGTGAATTTCTACTTAACTACCCCCTATCAGGAGAGACCTCAGGGCTCCATCTTTTGAGCGCAGTACTGAGCCTGAAAAGCGTTTCCAACCCCACTTACAAGTAAAACTAGCTAAAATGTGCCTGGCTGCTGTTCACTGAAAAGCTCATTCTGGGTACATTTTTGGTATACATTTGCTTCTGCCGGGTCAGCTGAGCAGTGAATTTCTACTTAACTACCTCCTATCAGGAGAGACCTCAGGGCTGCATGTTTTGAGCGCAGTACTGAGCCTGAAAAGCGTTTACAACCCCACTTACAAGTAAAACTAGCTAAAATGTGCCTGGCTGCTGTTCACTGAATAGCTCATTCTGGGTCTATTTTTGGTATACATTTGCTTCTGCCGGGTCAGCTGAGCAGTGAATTTCTACTTAACTACCTCCTATCAGGAGAGACCTCAGGGCTGCATCTTTTGAGCGCAGTACTGAGCCTGAAAAGCGTTTAAACCCCACTTACAAGTAAAACTAGCTAAAATGTGCCTGGCTGCTGTTCACTGAAAAGCTCATTCTGGGTACATTTTTGGTATACATTTGCTTCTGCCGGGTCAGCTGAGCAGTGAATTTCTACTTAACTACCTCCTATCAGGAGAGACCTCAGGGCTGCATGTTTTGAGCGCAGTACTGAGCCTGAAAAGCGTTTACAACCCCACTTACAAGTAAAACTAGCTAAAATGTGCCTGGCTGCTGTTCACTGAATAGCTCTTTCTGGGTACATTTTTGGTATACATTTGCTTCTGCCGGGTCAGCTGAGCAGTGAATTTCTACTTAACTACCTCCTATCAGGAGAGACCTCAGGGCTGCATGTTTTGAGCGCAGTACTGAGCCTGAAAAGCGTTTACAACCCCACTTACAAGTAAAACTAGCTAAAATGTGCCTGGCTGCTGTTCACTGAATAGCTCATTCTGGGTACATTTTTGGTATACATTTGCTTCTGCCGGGTCAGCTGAGCAGTGAGTTTCTACTTAACTACCTCCTATCAGGAGAGACCTCAGGGCTGCATCTTTTGAGCACAGTACTGAGCCTGAAAAGCGTTTACAACCCCACTTACAAGTAAAACTAGCTAAAATGTGCCTGGCTGCTGTTCACTGAAAAGCTCATTCTGGGTACATTTTTGTTATACATTTGCTTCTGCCGGGTCAGCTGAGCAGTGAGTTTCTACTTAACTACCTCCTATCAGGAGAGACCTCAGGGCTGCATCTTTTGAGCACAGTACTGAGCCTGAAAAGCGTTTACAACCCCACTTACAAGTAAAACTAGCTAAAATGTGCCTGGCTGCTGTTCACTGAAAAGCTCATTCTGGGTACATTTTTGTTATACATTTGCTTCTGCCGGGTCAGCTGAGCAGTGAGTTTCTACTTAACTACCCCCTATCAGGAGAGACCTCAGGGCTGCATCTTTTGAGCGCACTACTGAGCCTGAAAAGCGTTTACAACCCCACTTACAAGTAAAACTAGCTAAAATGTGCCTGGCTGCTGTTCACTGAATAGCTCATTCTGGGTACATTTTTGGTATACATTTGCTTCTGCCGGGTCAGCTGAGCAGTGAATTTCTACTTAACTACCCCTTATCAGGAGAGACCTCAGGGCTGCATCTTTTGAGTGCAGTACTGAGCCTGAAAAGCGTTTACAACCCCAGTTACAAGTAAAACTAGCTAAAATGTGCCTGGCTGCTGTTCACTGAAAAGCTCATTCTGGGTACATTTTTGTTATACATTTGCTTCTGCCGGATCAGCTGAGCAGTGAATTTCTACGTAACTACCCCCTATCAGGGGAGACCTCAGGGCTGCATCTTTTGAGCGCAGTACTGAGCCTGAAAAGCGTTTACAACCCCAGTTACAAGTAAAACTAGCTAAAATGTGCCTGGCTGCTGTTCACTGAAAAGCTCATTCTGGGTACATTTTTGGTATACATTTGCTTCTGCCGGGTCAGCTGAACAGTGAATTTCTCCTTAACTACCTCCTATCAGGAGAGACCTCAGGGCTGTATCTTTTGAGTGCAGTACTGAGCCTGAAAAGCGTTTACAACCCCACTTACAAGTAAAACTAGCTAAAATGTGCCTGGCTGCTGTTCACTGAATAGCTCATTCTGGGTACATTTTTGGTATACATTTGCTTCTGCAGGGTCAGCTGAGCAGTGAATTTCTACTTAACTACCTCCTATCAGGAGAGACCTCAGGGCTGCATCTTTTGAGCGCAGTACTGAGCCTGAAAACCGTTTACAACCCCACTTACAAGTAAAACTAGCTAAAATGTGCCTGGCTGCTGTTCACTGAAAAGCTCATTCTGGGTACATTTTTGGTATACATTTGCTTCTGCCGGGTCAGCTGAGCAGTGAATTTCTACTTAACTACCTCCTATCAGGAGAGACCTCAGGGCTGCATGTTTTGAGCGCACTACTGAGCCTGAAAAGCGTTTACAACCCCACTTACAAGTAAAACTAGCTAAAATGTGCCTGGCTGCTGTTCACTGAATAGCTCATTCTGGGTACATTTTTGGTATACATTTGCTTCTGCCGGGTCAGCTGAGCAGTGAATTTCTACTTAACTACCTCCTATCAGGAGAGACCTCAGGGCTGCATCTTTTGAGCGCAGTACTGAGCCTGAAAAGCGTTTACAACCCCAGTTACAAGTAAAACTAGCTAAAATGTGTCTGGCTGCTGTTCACTGAAAAGCTCATTCTGGGTACATTTTTGGTATACATTTGCTTCTGCCGGGTCAGCTGAGCAGTGTATTTCTACTTAACTACCCCCTATCAGGAGAGACCTCAGGGCTGCATCTTTTGAGCGCAGTACTGAGCCTGAAAAGCGTTTACAACCCCACTTACAAGTAAAACTAGCTAAAATGTGCCTGGCTGCTGTTCACTGAAAAGCTCATTCTGGGTACATTTTTGTTATACATTTGCTTCTGCCGGGTCAGCTGAGCAGTGAATTTCTACGTAACTACCCCCTATCAGGGGAGACCTCAGGGCTGCATCTTTTGAGCGCAGTACTGAGCCTGAAAAGCGTTTACAACCCCACTTACAAGTAAAACTAGCTAAATTGTGCCTGGCTGCTGTTCACTGAAAAGCTCATTCTGGGTACATTTTTGTTATACATCTGCTTCTGCCGGGTCAGCTGAGCAGTGAATTTCTACGTAACTACCCCCTATCAGGGGAGACCTCAGGGCTGCATCTTTTGAGCGCAGTACTGAGCCTGAAAAGCGTTTACAACCCCACTTACAAGTAAAACTAGCTAAATTGTGCCTGGCTGCTGTTCACTGAAAAGCTCATTCTGGGTACATTTTTGGTATACATTTGCTTCTGCCGGGTCAGCTGAGCAGTGTATTTCTACTTAACTACCCCCTATCAGGAGAGACCTCAGGGCTGCATCTTTTGAGCGCAGTACTGAGCCTGAAAAGCGTTTACAACCCCAGTTACAAGTAAAACTAGCTAAAATGTGCCTGGCTGCTGTTCACTGAAAAGCTCATTCTGGGTACATTTTTGTTATACATTTGCTTCTGCCGGGTCAGCTGAGCAGTGAATTTCTACGTAACTACCCCCTATCAGGGGAGACCTCAGGGCTGCATCTTTTGAGCGCAGTACTGAGCCTGAAAAGCGTTTACAACCCCACTTACAAGTAAAACTAGCTAAATTGTGCCTGGCTGCTGTTCACTGAAAAGCTCATTCTGGGTACATTTTTGTTATACATTTGCTTCTGCCGGGTCAGCTGAGCAGTGAATTTCTACGTAACTACCCCCTATCAGGGGAGACCTCAGGGCTGCATCTTTTGAGCGCAGTACTGAGCCTGAAAAGCGTTTACAACCCCACTTACAAGTAAAACTAGCTAAATTGTGCCTGGCTGCTGTTCACTGAAAAGCTCATTCTGGGTACATTTTTGGTATACATTTGCTTCTGCCGGGTCAGCTGAGCAGTGTATTTCTACTTAACTACCCCCTATCAGGAAAGACCTCAGGGTTGCATCTTTTGAGCGCAGTACTGAGCCTGAAAAGCGTTTACAACCCCAGTTACAAGTAAAACTAGCTAAAATGTGCCTGGCTGCTGTTCACTGAAAAGCTCATTCTGGGTACATTTTTGGTATACATTTGCTTCTGCCGGGTCAGCTGAACAGTGAATTTCTACTTAACTACCTCCTATCAGGAGAGACCTCAGGGCTGTATCTTTTGAGTGCAGTACTGAGCCTGAAAAGCGTTTACAACCCCACTTACAAGTAAAACTAGCTAAAATGTGCCTGGCTGCTGTTCACTGAATAGCTCATTCTGGGTACATTTTTGGTATACATTTGCTTCTGCAGGGTCAGCTGAGCAGTGAATTTCTACTTAAAACTACCTCCTATCAGGAGAGACCTCAGGGCTGCATCTTTTGAGCGCAGTACTGAGCCTGAAAACCGTTTACAACCCCACTTACAAGTAAAACTAGCTAAAATGTGCCTGGCTGCTGTTCACTGAAAAGCTCATTCTGGGTACATTTTTGTTATACATTTGCTTCTGCCGGGTCAGCTGAGCAGTGAATTTCTACTTAACTACCCCCTATCAGGAGAGACCTCAGGGCTGCATCTTTTGAGCGCAGTACTGAGCCTGAAAAGCGTTTCCAACCCCACTTACAAGTAAAACTAGCTAAAATGTGCCTGGCTGCTGTTCACTGAAAAGCTCATTCTGGGTACATTTTTGGTATACATTTGCTTCTGCCGGGTCAGCTGAGCAGTGAATTTCTACTTAACTACCTCCTATCAGGAGAGACCTCAGGGCTGCATGTTTTGAGCGCAGTACTGAGCCTGAAAAGCGTTTACAACCCCACTTACAAGTAAAACTAGCTAAAATGTGCCTGGCTGCTGTTCACTGAATAGCTCATTCTGGGTCCATTTTTGGTATACATTTGCTTCTGCCGGGTCAGCTGAGCAGTGAATTTCAACTTAACTACCTCCTATCAGGAGAGACCTCAGGGCTGCATCTTTTGAGCACAGTACTGAGCCTGAAAAGCGTTTACAACCCCACTTACAAGTAAAACTAGCTAAAATGTGCCTGGCTGCTGTTCACTGAAAAGCTCATTCTGGGTACATTTTTGGTATACATTTGCTTCTGCCGGGTCAGCTGAGCAGTGAATTTCTACTTAACTACCTCCTATCAGGAGAGACCTCAGGGCTGCATGTTTTGAGCGCAGTACTGAGCCTGAAAAGCGTTTACAACCCCACTTACAAGTAAAACTAGCTAAAATGTGCCTGGCTGCTGTTCACTGAATAGCTCATTCTGGGTACATTTTTGGTATACATTTGCTTCTGCCGGGTCAGCTGAGCAGTGAATTTCGGCTTAACTACCTCCTATCAGGAGAGACCTCAGGGCTGCATCTTTTGAGCACAATACTGAGCCTGAAAAGCGTTTACAACCCCCCTTACAAGTAAAACTAGCTAAAATGTGCCTGGCTGCTGTTCACTGAAAAGCTCATTCTGGGTACATTTTTGGTATACATTTGCTTCTGCCGGGTCAGCTGAGCAGTGAATTTCTACTTAACTACCTCCTATCAGGAGAGACCTCAGGGCTGCATCTTTTGAGCGCAGTACTGAGCCTGAAAAGCGTTTACCACCCCACTTACAAGTAAAACTAGCTAAAATGTGGCTGGCTGCTGTTCACTGAAAAGCTCATTCTGGGTACATTTTTGGTATACATTTGCTTCTGCAGGGTCAGCTGAGCAGTGAATTTCTACTTAACTACCTCCTATCAGGAGAGACCTCAGGGCTGCATCTTTTGAGCGCAGTACTGAGCCTGAAAACCGTTTACAAAACCACTTACAAGTAAAACTAGCTAAAATGTGCCTGGCAGCTGTTCACTGAAAAGCTCATTCTGGGTACATTTTTGGTATACATTTGCTTCTGCCGGATCAGCTGAACAGTGTATTTCTACTTAACTACCCCCTATCAGGAGAGACCTCAGGGCTGCATCTTTTGAGCACAGTACTGAGCCTGAAAAGCGTTTACAACCCCAGTTACAAGTAAAACTAGCTAAAATGTGCCTGGCTGCTGTTCACTGAAAAGCTCATTCTGGGTACATTTTTGGTATACATTTGCTTCTGCCGGGTCAGCTGAACAGTGAATTTCTACTTAACTACCTCCTATCAGGAGAGACCTCAGGGCTGTATCTTTTGAGTGCAGTACTGAGCCTGAAAAGCGTTTACAACCCCACTTACAAGTAAAACTAGCTAAAATGTGCCTGGCTGCTGTTCGCTGAATAGCTCATTCTGGGTACATTTTTGGTATACATTTGCTTCTGCAGGGTCAGCTGAGCAGTGAATTTCTACTTAACTACCTCCTATCAGGAGAGACCTCAGGGCTGCATCTTGTGAGCGCAGTACTGAGCCTGAAAACCGTTTACAACCCCAACAAGTAAAACTAGCTAAAATGTGCCTGGCTGCTGTTCACTGAAAAGCTCATTCTGGGTACATTTTTGTTATACATTTGCTTCTGCCGGGTCAGCTGAGCAGTGAATTTCTACTTAACTACCCCCTATCAGGAGAGACCTCAGGGCTGCATCTTTTGAGCGCAGTACTGAGCCTGAAAAGCGTTTCCAACCCCACTTACAAGTAAAACTAGCTAAAATGTGCCTGGCTGCTGTTCACTGAAAAGCTCATTCTGGGTACATTTTTGGTATACATTTGCTTCTGCCGGGTCAGCTGAGCAGTGAATTTCTACTTAACTACCTCCTATCAGGAGAGACCTCAGGGCTGCATGTTTTGAGCGCACTACTGAGCCTGAAAAGCGTTTACAACCCCACTTACAAGTAAAACTAGCTAAAATGTGCCTGGCTCACTGAATAGCTCATTCTGGGTACATTTTTGGTATACATTTGCTTCTGCCGGGTCAGCTGAGCAGTGAATTTCTACTTAACTACCTCCTATCAGGAGAGACCTCAGGGCTGCATCTTTTGAGCGCAGTACTGAGCCTGAAAAGCATTTACAACCCCAGTTACAAGTAAAACTAGCTAAAATGTGTCTGGCTGCTGTTCACTGAAAAGCTCATTCTGGGTACATTTTTGGTATACATTTGCTTCTGCCGGGTCAGCTGAGCAGTGTATTTCTACTTAACTACCCCCTATCAGGAGAGACCTCAGGGCTGCATCTTTTGAGCGCAGTACTGAGCCTGAAAAGCGTTTACAACCCCACTTACAAGTAAAACTAGCTAAAATGTGCCTGGCTGCTGTTCACTGAAAAGCTCATTCTGGGTACATTTTTGTTATACATTTGCTTCTGCCGGGTCAGCTGAGCAGTGAATTTCTACGTAACTACCCCCTATCAGGGGAGACCTCAGGGCTGCATCTTTTGAGCGCAGTACTGAGCCTGAAAAGCGTTTACAACCCACTTACAAGTAAAACTAGCTAAATTGTGCCTGGCTGCTGTTCACTGAAAAGCTCATTCTGGGTACATTTTTGTTATACATTTGCTTCTGCCGGGTCAGCTGAGCAGTGAATTTCTACGTAACTACCCCCTATCAGGGGAGACCTCAGGGCTGCATCTTTTGAGCGCAGTACTGAGCCTGAAAAGCGTTTACAACCCCACTTACAAGTAAAACTAGCTAAATTGTGCCTGGCTGCTGTTCACTGAAAAGCTCATTCTGGGTACATTTTTGTTATACATTTGCTTCTGCCGGGTCAGCTGAGCAGTGAATTTCTACGTAACTACCCCCTATCAGAGGAGACCTCAGGGCTGCATCTTTTGAGCGCAGTACTGAGCCTGAAAAGCGTTTACAACCCCAGTTACAAGTAAAACTAGCTAAAATGTGCCTGGCTGCTGTTCACTGAAAAGCTCATTCTGGGTACATTTTTGGTATACATTTGCTTCTGCCGGGTCAGCTGAGCAGTGAATTTCTACTTAACTACCCCCTATCAGGAGAGACCTCAGGGCTGCATCTTTTGAGCGCAGTACTGAGCCTGAAAACCGTTTACAACCCCACTTACAAGTAAAACTAGCTAAAATGTGCCTGGCTGCTGTTCACTGAAAAGCTCATTCTGGGTACATTTTTGTTATACATTTGCTTCTGCAGGGTCAGCTGAGCAGTGAATTTCTACTTAACTACCTCCTATCAGGAGAGACCTCAGGGCTGTATCTTTTGAGTGCAGTACTGAGCCTGAAAAGCGTTTACAACCCCACTTACAAGTAAAACTAGCTAAAATGTGCCTGGCTGCTGTTCACTGAATAGCTCATTCTGGGTACATTTTTGGTATACATTTGCTTCTGCAGGGTCAGCTGAGCAGTGAATTTCTACTTAACTACCTCCTATCAGGAGAGACCTCAGGGCTGCATCTTTTGAGCGCAGTACTGAGCCTGAAAACCGTTTACAACCCCACTTACAAGTAAAACTAGCTAAAATGTGCCTGGCTGCTGTTCACTGAAAAGCTCATTCTGGGTACATTTTTGTTATACATTTGCTTCTGCCGGGTCAGCTGAGCAGTGAATTTCTACTTAACTACCCCCTATCAGGAGAGACCTCAGGGCTGCATCTTTTGAGCGCAGTACTGAGCCTGAAAACCGTTTACAACCCCACTACAAGTAAAACTAGCTACAATGTGCCTGGCTGCTGTTCACTGAAAAGCTCATTCTGGGTACATTTTTGTTATACATTTGCTTCTGCCGGGTCAGCTGAGCAGTGAATTTCTACTTAACTACCCCCTATCAGGAGAGACCTCAGGGCTGCATCTTTTGAGCGCAGTACTGAGCCTGAAAAGCGTTTCCAACCCCACTTACAAGTAAAACTAGCTAAAATGTGCCTGGCTGCTGTTCACTGAAAAGCTCATTCTGGGTACATTTTTGGTATACATTTGCTTCTGCCGGGTCAGCTGAGCAGTGAATTTCTATTTAACTACCTCCTATCAGGAGAGACCTCAGGGCTGCATGTTTTGAGCGCAGTACTGAGCCTGAAAAGCGTTTACAACCCCACTTACAAGTAAAACTAGCTAAAATGTGCCTGGCTGCTGTTCACTGAATAGCTCATTCTGGGTACATTTTTGGTATACATTTGCTTCTGCCGGGTCAGCTGAGCAGTGAATTTCGGCTTAACTACCTCCTATCAGGAGAGACCTCAGGGCTGCATCTTTTGAGCACAGTACTGAGCCTGAAAAGCGTTTACAACCCCCCTTACAAGTAAAACTAGCTAAAATGTGCCTGGCTGCTGTTCACTGAAAAGCTCATTCTGGGTACATTTTTGGTATACATTTGCTTCTGCCGGGTCAGCTGAGCAGTGAATTTCTACTTAACTACCCCCTATCAGGAGAGACCTCAGGGCTGCATCTTTTGAGCGCAGTACTGAGCCTGAAAACCGTTTACCACCCCAGTTACAAGTAAAACTAGCTAAAATGTGCCTGGCTGCTGTTCACTGAAAAGCTCATTCTGGGTACATTTTTGGTACACATTTGCTTCTGCCGGGTCAGCTGAGCAGTGAATTTCTACTTAACTACCTCCTATCAGGAGAGACCTCAGGGCTGCATCTTTTGAGCGCAGTACTGAGCCTGAAAAGCGTTTACCACCCCACTTACAAGTAAAACTAGCTAAAATGTGGCTGGCTGCTGTTCACTGAAAAGCTCATTCTGGGTACATTTTTGGTATACATTTGCTTCTGCAGGGTCAGCTGAGCAGTGAATTTCTACTTAACTACCTCCTATCAGGAGAGACCTCAGGGCTGCATGTTTTGAGCGCAGTACTGAGCCTGAAAAGCGTTTACAACCCCACTTACAAGTAAAACTAGCTAAAATGTGCCTGGCTGCTGTTCACTGAATAGCTCATTCTGGGTACATTTTTGGTATACATTTGCTTCTGCCGGGTCAGCTGAGCAGTGAATTTCGGCTTAACTACCTCCTATCAGGAGAGACCTCAGGGCTGCATCTTTTGAGCACAGTACTGAGCCTGAAAAGCGTTTACAACCCCCCTTACAAGTAAAACTAGCTAAAATGTGCCTGGCTGCTGTTCACTGAAAAGCTCATTCTGGGTACATTTTTGGTATACATTTGCTTCTGCCGGGTCAGCTGAGCAGTGAATTTCTACTTAACTACCCCCTATCAGGAGAGACCTCAGGGCTGCATCTTTTGAGCGCAGTACTGAGCCTGAAAACCGTTTACCACCCCAGTTACAAGTAAAACTAGCTAAAATGTGCCTGGCTGCTGTTCACTGAAAAGCTCATTCTGGGTACATTTTTGGTACACATTTGCTTCTGCCGGGTCAGCTGAGCAGTGAATTTCTACTTAACTACCTCCTATCAGGAGAGACCTCAGGGCTGCATCTTTTGAGCGCAGTACTGGGCCTGAAAAGCGTTTCCAACCCCACTTACAAGTAAAACTAGCTAAAATGTGCCTGGCTGCTGTTCACTGAAAAGCTCATTCTGGGTACATTTTTGGTATACATTTGCTTCTGCAGGGTCAGCTGAGCAGTGAATTTCTACTTAACTACCTCCTATCAGGAGAGACCTCAGGGCTGCATCTTTTGAGCGCAGTACTGAGCCTGAAAAGCGTTTACAACCCCACTTACAAGTAAAACTAGCTAAAATGTGCCTGGCTGCTGTTCACTGAAAAGCTCATTCTGGGTACATTTTTGGTATACATTTGCTTCTGCCGGGTCAGCTGAGCAGTGAATTTCTACTTAACTACCTCCTATCAGGAGAGACCTCAGGGCTGCATGTTTTGAGCGCAGTACTGAGCCTGAAAAGCGTTTACAACCCCACTTACAAGTAAAACTAGCTAAAATGTGCCTGGCTGCTGTTCACTGAATAGCTCATTCTGGGTCCATTTTTGGTATACATTTGCTTCTGCCGGGTCAGCTGAGCAGTGAATTTCTACTTAACTACCTCCTATCAGGAGAGACCTCAGGGCTGCATCTTTTGAGCACAGTACTGAGCCTGAAAAGCGTTTACAACCCCACTTACAAGTAAAACTAGCTAAAATGTGCCTGGCTGCTGTTCACTGAAAAGCTCATTCTGGGTACATTTTTGGTATACATTTGCTTCTGCCGGGTCAGCTGAGCAGTGAATTTCTACTTAACTACCTCCTATCAGGAGAGACCTCAGGGCTGCATGTTTTGAGCGCAGTACTGAGCCTGAAAAGCGTTTACAACCCCACTTACAAGTAAAACTAGCTAAAATGTGCCTGGCTGCTGTTCACTTAATAGCTCATTCTGGGTACATTTTTGGTATACATTTGCTTCTGCCGGGTCAGCTGAGCAGTGAATTTCTACTTAACTACCTCCTATCAGGAGAGACCTCAGGGCTGCATGTTTTGAGCGCAGTACTGAGCCTGAAAAGCGTTTACAACCCCACTTACAAGTAAAACTAGCTAAAATGTGCCTGGCTGCTGTTCACTGAATAGCTCATTCTGGGTACATTTTTGGTATACATTTGCTTCTGCCGGGTCAGCTGAGCAGTGAATTTCTACTTAACTACCTCCTATCAGGAGAGACCTCAGGGCTGCATCTTTTGAGCACAGTACTGAGGCTGAAAAGCGTTTACAACCCCACTTACAAGTAAAACTAGCTAAAATGTGCCTGGCTGCTGTTCACTGAAAAGCTCATTCTGGGTACATTTTTGGTATACATTTGCTTCTGCCGGGTCAGCTGAGCAGTGAATTTCTACTTAACTACCCCCTATCAGGAGAGACCTCAGGGCTGCATCTTTTGAGCGCAGTACTGAGCCTGAAAACCGTTTACCACCCCAGTTACAAGTAAAACTAGCTAAAATGTGCCTGGCTGCTGTTCACTGAAAAGCTCATTCTGGGTACATTTTTGGTACACATTTGCTTCTGCCGGGTCAGCTGAGCAGTGAATTTCTACTTAACTACCTCCTATCAGGAGAGACCTCAGGGCTGCATGTTTTGAGCGCAGTACTGAGCCTGAAAAGCGTTTACAACCCCACTTACAAGTAAAACTAGCTAAAATGTGCCTGGCTGCTGTTCACTGAATAGCTCATTCTGGGTACATTTTTGGTATACATTTGCTTCTGCCGGGTCAGCTGAGCAGTGAATTTCTACTTAACTACCTCCTATCAGGCGAGACCTCAGGGCTGCATCTTTTGAGCACAGTACTGAGCCTGAAAAGCGTTTACAACCCCACTTACAAGTAAAACTTGCTAAAATGTGCCTGGCTGCTGTTCACTGAAAAGCTCATTCTGGGTACATTTTTGTTATACTTTTGCTTCTGCCGGGTCAGCTGAGCAGTGAGTTTCTACTTAACTACCCCCTATCAGGAGAGACCTCAGGGCTGCATCTTTTGAGCGCACTACTGAGCCTGAAAAGCGTTTACAACCCCACTTACAAGTAAAACTAGCTAAAATGTGCCTGGCTGCTGTTCACTGAATAGCTCATTCTGGGTACATTTTTGGTATACATTTGCTTCTGCCGGGTCAGCTGAGCAGTGAATTTCTACTTAACTACCCCTTATCAGGAGAGACCTCAGGGCTGCATCCTTTGAGCGCAGTACTGAGCCTGAAAAGCATTTACAACCCCAGTTACAAGTAAAACTAGCTAAAATGTGTCTGGCTGCTGTTCACTGAAAAGCTCATTCTGGGTACATTTTTGGTATACATTTGCTTCTGCCGGGTCAGCTGAGCAGTGTATTTCTACTTAACTACCCCCTATCAGGAGAGACCTCAGGGCTGCATCTTTTGAGCGCAGTACTGAGCCTGAAAAGCGTTTACAACCCCAGTTACAAGTAAAACTAGCTAAAATGTGCCTGGCTGCTGTTCACTGAAAAGCTCATTCTGGGTACATTTTTGTTATACATTTGCTTCTGCCGGGTCAGCTGAGCAGTGAATTTCTACGTAACTACCCCCTATCAGGGGAGACCTCAGGGCTGCATCTTTTGAGCGCAGTACTGAGCCTAAAAAGCGTTTACAACCCCACTTACAAGTAAAACTAGCTAAATTGTGCCTGGCTGCTGTTCACTGAAAAGCTCATTCTGGGTACATTTTTGTTATACATTTGCTTCTGCCGGGTCAGCTGAGCAGTGAATTTCTACGTAACTACCCCCGATCAGGGGAGACCTCAGGGCTGCATCTTTTGAGCGCAGTACTGAGCCTGAAAAGCGTTTACAACCCCACTTACAAGTAAAACTAGCTAAATTGTGCCTGGCTGCTGTTCACTGAAAAGCTCATTCTGGGTACATTTTTGGTATACATTTGCTTCTGCCGGGTCAGCTGAGCAGTGTATTTCTACTTAAGTACCCCCTATCAGGAGAGACCTCAGGGTTGCATCTTTTGAGCGCAGTACTGAGCCTGAAAAGCGTTTACAACCCCAGTTACAAGTAAAACTAGCTAAAATGTGCCTGGCTGCTGTTCACTGAAAAGCTCATTCTGGGTACATTTTTGGTATACATTTGCTTCTGCCGGGTCAGCTGAGCAGTGAATTTCTACTTAACTACCCCCTATCAGGAGAGACCTCAGGGCTGCATCTTTTGAGCGCAGTACTGAGCCTGAAAAGCGTTTCCAACCCCACTTACAAGTAAAACTAGCTAAAATGTGCCTGGCTGCTGTTCACTGAAAAGCTCATTCTGGGTACATTTTTGGTATACATTTGCTTCTGCCGGGTCAGCTGAGCAGTGTATTTCTACTTAACTACCCCCTATCAGGAGAGACCTCAGGGTTGCATCTTTTGAGCGCAGTACTGAGCCTGAAAAGCGTTTACAACCCCAGTTACAAGTAAAACTAGCTAAAATGTGCCTGGCTGCTGTTCACTGAAAAGCTCATTCTGGGTACATTTTTGGTATACATTTGCTTCTGCCGGGTCAGCTGAACAGTGAATTTCTACTTAACTACCTCCTATCAGGAGAGACCTCAGGGCTGTATCTTTTGAGTGCAGTACTGAGCCTGAAAAGCGTTTACAACCCCACTTACAAGTAAAACTAGCTAAAATGTGCCTGGCTGCTGTTCACTGAATAGCTCATTCTGGGTACATTTTTGGTATACATTTGCTTCTGCAGGGTCAGCTGAGCAGTGAATTTCTACTTAACTACCTCCTATCAGGAGAGACCTCAGGGCTGCATCTTTTGAGCGCAGTACTGAGCCTGAAAACCGTTTACAACCCCACTTACAAGTAAAACTAGCTAAAATGTGCCTGGCTGCTGTTCACTGAAAAGCTCATTCTGGGTACATTTTTGTTATACATTTGCTTCTGCCGGGTCAGCTGAGCAGTGAATTTCTACTTAACTACCCCCTATCAGGAGAGACCTCAGGGCTGCATCTTTTGAGCGCAGTACTGAGCCTGAAAAGCGTTTCCAACCCCACTTACAAGTAAAACTAGCTAAAATGTGCCTGGCTGCTGTTCACTGAAAAGCTCATTCTGGGTACATTTTTGGTATACATTTGCTTCTGCCGGGTCAGCTGAGCAGTGAATTTCTACTTAACTACCTCCTATCAGGAGAGACCTCAGGGCTGCATGTTTTGAGCGCAGTACTGAGCCTGAAAAGCGTTTACAACCCCACTTACAAGTAAAACTAGCTAAAATGTGCCTGGCTGCTGTTCACTGAATAGCTCATTCTGGGTCCATTTTTGGTATACATTTGCTTCTGCCGGGTCAGCTGAGCAGTGAATTTCTACTTAACTACCTCCTATCAGGAGAGACCTCAGGGCTGCATCTTTTGAGCACAGTACTGAGCCTGAAAAGCGTTTAAACCCCACTTACAAGTAAAACTAGCTAAAATGTGCCTGGCTGCTGTTCACTGAAAAGCTCATTCTGGGTACATTTTTGGTATACATTTGCTTCTGCCGGGTCAGCTGAGCAGTGAATTTCTACTTAACTACCTCCTATCAGGAGAGACCTCAGGGCTGCATGTTTTGAGCGCAGTACTGAGCCTGAAAAGCGTTTACAACCCCACTTACAAGTAAAACTAGCTAAAATGTGCCTGGCTGCTGTTCACTGAATAGCTCTTTCTGGGTACATTTTTGGTATACATTTGCTTCTGCCGGGTCAGCTGAGCAGTGAATTTCTACTTAACTACCTCCTATCAGGAGAGACCTCAGGGCTGCATGTTTTGAGCGCAGTACTGAGCCTGAAAAGCGTTTACAACCCCACTTACAAGTAAAACTAGCTAAAATGTGCCTGGCTGCTGTTCACTGAAAAGCTCATTCTGGGTACATTTTTGTTATACATTTGCTTCCGCCGGGTCAGCTGAGCAGTGAGTTTCTACTTAACTACCCCCTATCAGGAGAGACCTCAGGGCTGCATCTTTTGAGCGCACTACTGAGCCTGAAAAGCGTTTACAACCCCACTTACAAGTAAAACTAGCTAAAATGTGCCTGGCTGCTGTTCACTGAATAGCTCATTCTGGGTACATTTTTGGTATACATTTGCTTCTGCCGGGTCAGCTGAGCAGTGAATTTCTACTTAACTACCCCTTATCAGGAGAGACCTCAGGGCTGCATCTTTTGAGTGCAGTACTGAGCCTGAAAAGCGTTTACAACCCCAGTTACAAGTAAAACTAGCTAAAATGTGCCTGGCTGCTGTTCACTGAAAAGCTCATTCTGGGTACATTTTTGTTATACATTTGCTTCTGCCGGGTCAGCTGAGCAGTGAATTTCTACGTAACTACCCCCTATCAGGGGAGACCTCAGGGCTGCATCTTTTGAGCGCAGTACTGAGCCTGAAAAGCGTTTACAACCCCACTTACAAGTAAAACTAGCTAAAATGTGCCTGGCTGCTGTTCACTGAAAAGCTCATTCTGGGTACATTTTTGTTATACATTTGCTTCTGCCGGGTCAGCTGAGCAGTGAGTTTCTACTTAACTACCCCCTATCAGGAGAGACCTCAGGGCTGCATCTTTTGAGCGCACTACTGAGCCTGAAAAGCGTTTACAACCCCACTTACAAGTAAAACTAGCTAAAATGTGCCTGGCTGCTGTTCACTGAAAAGCTCATTCTGGGTACATTTTTGTTATACATTTGCTTCTGCCGGGTCAGCTGAGCAGTGAATTTCTACGTAACTACCCCCTATCAGGGGAGACCTCAGGGCTGCATCTTTTGAGCGCAGTACTGAGCCTGAAAAGCGTTTACAACCCCAGTTACAAGTAAAACTAGCTAAAATGTGCCTGGCTGCTGTTCACTGAAAAGCTCATTCTGGGTACATTTTTGGTATACATTTGCTTCTGCCGGGTCAGCTGAACAGTGAATTTCTCCTTAACTACCTCCTATCAGGAGAGACCTCAGGGCTGTATCTTTTGAGTGCAGTACTGAGCCTGAAAAGCGTTTACAACCCCACTTACAAGTAAAACTAGCTAAAATGTGCCTGGCTGCTGTTCACTGAATAGCTCATTCTGGGTACATTTTTGGTATACATTTGCTTCTGCAGGGTCAGCTGAGCAGTGAATTTCTACTTAACTACCTCCTATCAGGAGAGACCTCAGGGCTGCATCTTTTGAGCGCAGTACTGAGCCTGAAAACCGTTTACAACCCCACTTACAAGTAAAACTAGCTAAAATGTGCCTGGCTGCTGTTCACTGAAAAGCTCATTCTGGGTACATTTTTGGTATACATTTGCTTCTGCCGGGTCAGCTGAGCAGTGAATTTCTACTTAACTACCTCCTATCAGGAGAGACCTCAGGGCTGCATGTTTTGAGCGCACTACTGAGCCTGAAAAGCGTTTACAACCCCACTTACAAGTAAAACTAGCTAAAATGTGCCTGGCTGCTGTTCACTGAATAGCTCATTCTGGGTACATTTTTGGTATACATTTGCTTCTGCCGGGTCAGCTGAGCAGTGAATTTCTACTTAACTACCTCCTATCAGGAGAGACCTCAGGGCTGCATCTTTTGAGCGCAGTACTGAGCCTGAAAAGCATTTACAACCCCAGTTACAAGTAAAACTAGCTAAAATGTGTCTGGCTGCTGTTCACTGAAAAGCTCATTCTGGGTACATTTTTGGTATACATTTGCTTCTGCCGGGTCAGCTGAGCAGTGTATTTCTACTTAACTACCCCCTATCAGGAGAGACCTCAGGGCTGCATCTTTTGAGCGCAGTACTGAGCCTGAAAAGCGTTTACAACCCCACTTACAAGTAAAACTAGCTAAAATGTGCCTGGCTGCTGTTCACTGAAAAGCTCATTCTGGGTACATTTTTGTTATACATTTGCTTCTGCCGGGTCAGCTGAGCAGTGAATTTCTACGTAACTACCCCCTATCAGGGGAGACCTCAGGGCTGCATCTTTTGAGCGCAGTACTGAGCCTGAAAAGCGTTTACAACCCCACTTACAAGTAAAACTAGCTAAATTGTGCCTGGCTGCTGTTCACTGAAAAGCTCATTCTGGGTACATTTTTGTTATACATTTGCTTCTGCCGGGTCAGCTGAGCAGTGAATTTCTACGTAACTACCCCCTATCAGGGGAGACCTCAGGGCTGCATCTTTTGAGCGCAGTACTGAGCCTGAAAAGCGTTTACAACCCCACTTACAAGTAAAACTAGCTAAATTGTGCCTGGCTGCTGTTCACTGAAAAGCTCATTCTGGGTACATTTTTGTTATACATTTGCTTCTGCCGGGTCAGCTGAGCAGTGAATTTCTACGTAACTACCCCCTATCAGGGGAGACCTCAGGGCTGCATCTTTTGAGCGCAGTACTGAGCCTGAAAAGCGTTTACAACCCCACTTACAAGTAAAACTAGCTAAAATGTGCCTGGCTGCTGTTCACTGAAAAGCTCATTCTGGGTACATTTTTGTTATACATTTGCTTCTGCCGGGTCAGCTGAGCAGTGAATTTCTACGTAACTACCCCCTATCAGGGGAGACCTCAGGGCTGCATCTTTTGAGCGCAGTACTGAGCCTGAAAAGCGTTTACAACCCCACTTACAAGTAAAACTAGCTAAATTGTGCCTGGCTGCTGTTCACTGAAAAGCTCATTCTGGGTACATTTTTGTTATACATTTGCTTCTGCTGGGTCAGCTGAGCAGTGAATTTCTACGTAACTACCCCCTATCAGGGGAGACCTCAGGGCTGCATCTTTTGAGCGCAGTACTGAGCCTGAAAAGCGTTTACAACCCCACTTACAAGTAAAACTAGCTAAATTGTGCCTGGCTGCTGTTCACTGAAAAGCTCATTCTGGGTACATTTTTGGTATACATTTGCTTCTGCCGGGTCAGCTGAGCAGTGTATTTCTACTTAACTACCCCCTATCAGGAGAGACCTCAGGGTTGCATCTTTTGAGCGCAGTACTGAGCCTGAAAAGCGTTTACAACCCCAGTTACAAGTAAAACTAGCTAAAATGTGCCTGGCTGCTGTTCACTGAAAAGCTCATTCTGGGTACATTTTTGGTATACATTTGCTTCTGCCGGGTCAGCTGAACAGTGAATTTCTACTTAACTACCTCCTATCAGGAGAGACCTCAGGGCTGTATCTTTTGAGTGCAGTACTGAGCCTGAAAAGCGTTTACAACCCCACTTACAAGTAAAACTAGCTAAAATGTGCCTGGCTGCTGTTCACTGAATAGCTCATTCTGGGTACATTTTTGGTATACATTTGCTTCTGCAGGGTCAGCTGAGCAGTGAATTTCTACTTAAAACTACCTCCTATCAGGAGAGACCTCAGGGCTGCATCTTTTGAGCGCAGTACTGAGCCTGAAAACCGTTTACAACCCCACTTACAAGTAAAACTAGCTAAAATGTGCCTGGCTGCTGTTCACTGAAAAGCTCATTCTGGGTACATTTTTGTTATACATTTGCTTCTGCCGGGTCAGCTGAGCAGTGAATTTCTACTTAACTACCCCCTATCAGGAGAGACCTCAGGGCTGCATCTTTTGAGCGCAGTACTGAGCCTGAAAAGCGTTTCCAACCCCACTTACAAGTAAAACTAGCTAAAATGTGCCTGGCTGCTGTTCACTGAAAAGCTCATTCTGGGTACATTTTTGGTATACATTTGCTTCTGCCGGGTCAGCTGAGCAGTGAATTTCTACTTAACTACCTCCTATCAGGAGAGACCTCAGGGCTGCATGTTTTGAGCGCAGTACTGAGCCTGAAAAGCGTTTACAACCCCACTTACAAGTAAAACTAGCTAAAATGTGCCTGGCTGCTGTTCACTGAATAGCTCATTCTGGGTCCATTTTTGGTATACATTTGCTTCTGCCGGGTCAGCTGAGCAGTGAATTTCTACTTAACTACCTCCTATCAGGAGAGACCTCAGGGCTGCATCTTTTGAGCACAGTACTGAGCCTGAAAAGCGTTTACAACCCCACTTACAAGTAAAACTAGCTAAAATGTGCCTGGCTGCTGTTCACTGAAAAGCTCATTCTGGGTACATTTTTGGTATACATTTGCTTCTGCCGGGTCAGCTGAGCAGTGAATTTCTACTTAACTACCTCCTATCAGGAGAGACCTCAGGGCTGCATGTTTTGAGCGCAGTACTGAGCCTGAAAAGCGTTTACAACCCCACTTACAAGTAAAACTAGCTAAAATGTGCCTGGCTGCTGTTCACTGAATAGCTCATTCTGGGTACATTTTTGGTATACATTTGCTTCTGCCGGGTCAGCTGAGCAGTGAATTTCGGCTTAACTACCTCCTATCAGGAGAGACCTCAGGGCTGCATCTTTTGAGCACAGTACTGAGCCTGAAAAGCGTTTACAACCCCCCTTACAAGTAAAACTAGCTAAAATGTGCCTGGCTGCTGTTCACTGAAAAGCTCATTCTGGGTACATTTTTGGTATACATTTGCTTCTGCCGGGTCAGCTGAGCAGTGAATTTCTACTTAACTACCTCCTATCAGGAGAGACCTCAGGGCTGCATCTTTTGAGCGCAGTACTGAGCCTGAAAAGCGTTTACCACCCCACTTACAAGTAAAACTAGCTAAAATGTGGCTGGCTGCTGTTCACTGAAAAGCTCATTCTGGGTACATTTTTGGTATACATTTGCTTCTGCAGGGTCAGCTGAGCAGTGAATTTCTACTTAACTACCTCCTATCAGGAGAGACCTCAGGGCTGCATCTTTTGAGCGCAGTACTGAGCCTGAAAACCGTTTACAACCCCACTTACAAGTAAAACTAGCTAAAATGTGCCTGGCAGCTGTTCACTGAAAAGCTCATTCTGGGTACATTTTTGGTATACATTTGCTTCTGCCGGATCAGCTGAACAGTGTATTTCTACTTAACTACCCCCTATCAGGAGAGACCTCAGGGCTGCATCTTTTGAGCACAGTACTGAGCCTGAAAAGCGTTTACAACCCCAGTTACAAGTAAAACTAGCTAAAATGTGCCTGGCTGCTGTTCACTGAAAAGCTCATTCTGGGTACATTTTTGGTATACATTTGCTTCTGCCGGGTCAGCTGAACAGTGAATTTCTACTTAACTACCTCCTATCAGGAGAGACCTCAGGGCTGTATCTTTTGAGTGCAGTACTGAGCCTGAAAAGCGTTTACAACCCCACTTACAAGTAAAACTAGCTAAAATGTGCCTGGCTGCTGTTCGCTGAATAGCTCATTCTGGGTACATTTTTGGTATACATTTGCTTCTGCAGGGTCAGCTGAGCAGTGAATTTCTACTTAACTACCTCCTATCAGGAGAGACCTCAGGGCTGCATCTTGTGAGCGCAGTACTGAGCCTGAAAACCGTTTACAACCCCAACAAGTAAAACTAGCTAAAATGTGCCTGGCTGCTGTTCACTGAAAAGCTCATTCTGGGTACATTTTTGTTATACATTTGCTTCTGCCGGGTCAGCTGAGCAGTGAATTTCTACTTAACTACCCCCTATCAGGAGAGACCTCAGGGCTGCATCTTTTGAGCGCAGTACTGAGCCTGAAAAGCGTTTCCAACCCCACTTACAAGTAAAACTAGCTAAAATGTGCCTGGCTGCTGTTCACTGAAAAGCTCATTCTGGGTACATTTTTGGTATACATTTGCTTCTGCCGGGTCAGCTGAGCAGTGAATTTCTACTTAACTACCTCCTATCAGGAGAGACCTCAGGGCTGCATGTTTTGAGCGCACTACTGAGCCTGAAAAGCGTTTACAACCCCACTTACAAGTAAAACTAGCTAAAATGTGCCTGGCTCACTGAATAGCTCATTCTGGGTACATTTTTGGCATACATTTGCTTCTGCCGGGTCAGCTGAGCAGTGAATTTCTACTTAACTACCTCCTATCAGGAGAGACCTCAGGGCTGCATCTTTTGAGCGCAGTACTGAGCCTGAAAAGCATTTACAACCCCAGTTACAAGTAAAACTAGCTAAAATGTGTCTGGCTGCTGTTCACTGAAAAGCTCATTCTGGGTACATTTTTGGTATACATTTGCTTCTGCCGGGTCAGCTGAGCAGTGTATTTCTACTTAACTACCCCCTATCAGGAGAGACCTCAGGGCTGCATCTTTTGAGCGCAGTACTGAGCCTGAAAAGCGTTTACAACCCCACTTACAAGTAAAACTAGCTAAAATGTGCCTGGCTGCTGTTCACTGAAAAGCTCATTCTGGGTACATTTTTGTTATACATTTGCTTCTGCCGGGTCAGCTGAGCAGTGAATTTCTACGTAACTACCCCCTATCAGGGGAGACCTCAGGGCTGCATCTTTTGAGCGCAGTACTGAGCCTGAAAAGCGTTTACAACCCCACTTACAAGTAAAACTAGCTAAATTGTGCCTGGCTGCTGTTCACTGAAAAGCTCATTCTGGGTACATTTTTGTTATACATTTGCTTCTGCCGGGTCAGCTGAGCAGTGAATTTCTACGTAACTACCCCCTATCAGAGGAGACCTCAGGGCTGCATCTTTTGAGCGCAGTACTGAGCCTGAAAAGCGTTTACAACCCCAGTTACAAGTAAAACTAGCTAAAATGTGCCTGGCTGCTGTTCACTGAAAAGCTCATTCTGGGTACATTTTTGGTATACATTTGCTTCTGCCGGGTCAGCTGAGCAGTGAATTTCTACTTAACTACCCCCTATCAGGAGAGACCTCAGGGCTGCATCTTTTGAGCGCAGTACTGAGCCTGAAAACCGTTTACAACCCCACTTACAAGTAAAACTAGCTAAAATGTGCCTGGCTGCTGTTCACTGAAAAGCTCATTCTGGGTACATTTTTGTTATACATTTGCTTCTGCAGGGTCAGCTGAGCAGTGAATTTCTACTTAACTACCTCCTATCAGGAGAGACCTCAGGGCTGTATCTTTTGAGTGCAGTACTGAGCCTGAAAAGCGTTTACAACCCCACTTACAAGTAAAACTAGCTAAAATGTGCCTGGCTGCTGTTCACTGAATAGCTCATTCTGGGTACATTTTTGGTATACATTTGCTTCTGCAGGGTCAGCTGAGCAGTGAATTTCTACTTAACTACCTCCTATCAGGAGAGACCTCAGGGCTGCATCTTTTGAGCGCAGTACTGAGCCTTAAAACCGTTTACAACCCCACTTACAAGTAAAACTAGCTAAAATGTGCCTGGCTGCTGTTCACTGAAAAGCTCATTCTGGGTACATTTTTGTTATACATTTGCTTCTGCCGGGTCAGCTGAGCAATGAATTTCTACTTAACTACCCCCTATCAGGAGAGACCTCAGGGCTGCATCTTTTGAGCGCAGTACTGAGCCTGAAAACCGTTTACAACCCCACTTACAAGTAAAACTAGCTAAAATGTGCCTGGCTGCTGTTCACTGAAAAGCTCATTCTGGGTACATTTTTGTTATACATTTGCTTCTGCCGGGTCAGCTGAGCAGTGAATTTCTACTTAACTACCCCCTATCAGGAGAGACCTCAGGGCTGCATCTTTTGAGCGCAGTACTGAGCCTGAAAAGCGTTTCCAACCCCACTTACAAGTAAAACTAGCTAAAATGTGCCTGGCTGCTGTTCACTGAAAAGCTCATTCTGGGTACATTTTTGGTATACATTTGCTTCTGCCGGGTCAGCTGAGCAGTGAATTTCTACTTAACTACCTCCTATCAGGAGAGACCTCAGGGCTGCATGTTTTGAGCGCAGTACTGAGCCTGAAAAGCGTTTACAACCCCAGTTACAAGTAAAACTAGCTAAAATGTGCCTGGCTGCTGTTCACTGAATAGCTCATTCTGGGTACATTTTTGGTATACAGTTGCTTCTGCCGGGTCAGCTGAGCAGTGAATTTCGGCTTAACTACCTCCTATCAGGAGAGACCTCAGGGCTGCATCTTTTGAGCACAGTACTGAGCCTGAAAAGCGTTTACAACCCCCCTTACAAGTAAAACTAGCTAAAATGTGCCTGGCTGCTGTTCACTGAAAAGCTCATTCTGGGTACATTTTTGGTATACATTTGCTTCTGCCGGGTCAGCTGAGCAGTGAATTTCTACTTAACTACCCCCTATCAGGAGAGACCTCAGGGCTGCATCTTTTGAGCGCAGTACTGAGCCTGAAAACCGTTTACCACCCCAGTTACAAGTAAAACTAGCTAAAATGTGCCTGGCTGCTGTTCACTGAAAAGCTCATTCTGGGTACATTTTTGGTACACATTTGCTTCTGCCGGGTCAGCTGAGCAGTGAATTTCTACTTAACTACCTCCTATCAGGAGAGACCTCAGGGCTGCATCTTTTGAGCGCAGTACTGAGCCTAAAAAGCGTTTACCACCCCACTTACAAGTAAAACTAGCTAAAATGTGGCTGGCTGCTGTTCACTGAAAAGCTCATTCTGGGTACATTTTTGGTATACATTTGCTTCTGCAGGGTCAGCTGAGCAGTGAATTTCTACTTAACTACCTCCTATCAGGAGAGACCTCAGGGCTGCATGTTTTGAGCGCAGTACTGAGCCTGAAAAGCGTTTACAACCCCACTTACAAGTAAAACTAGCTAAAATGTGCCTGGCTGCTGTTCACTGAATAGCTCATTCTGGGTACATTTTTGGTATACATTTGCTTCTGCCGGGTCAGCTGAGCAGTGAATTTCGGCTTAACTACCTCCTATCAGGAGAGACCTCAGGGCTGCATCTTTTGAGCACAGTACTGAGCCTGAAAAGCGTTTACAACCCCCCTTACAAGTAAAACTAGCTAAAATGTGCCTGGCTGCTGTTCACTGAAAAGCTCATTCTGGGTACATTTTTGGTATACATTTGCTTCTGCCGGGTCAGCTGAGCAGTGAATTTCTACTTAACTACCCCCTATCAGGAGAGACCTCAGGGCTGCATCTTTTGAGCGCAGTACTGAGCCTGAAAACCGTTTACCACCCCAGTTACAAGTAAAACTAGCTAAAATGTGCCTGGCTGCTGTTCACTGAAAAGCTCATTCTGGGTACATTTTTGGTACACATTTGCTTCTGCCGGGTCAGCTGAGCAGTGAATTTCTACTTAACTACCTCCTATCAGGAGAGACCTCAGGGCTGCATCTTTTGAGCGCAGTACTGAGCCTGAAAAGCGTTTACCACCCCACTTACAAGTAAAACTAGCTAAAATGTGGCTGGCTGCTGTTCACTGAAAAGCTCATTCTGGGTACATTTTTGGTATACATTTGCTTCTGCAGGGTCAGCTGAGCAGTGAATTTCTACTTAACTACCTCCTATCAGGAGAGACCTCAGGGCTGCATCTTTTGAGCGCAGTACTGAGCCTGAAAACCGTTTACAACCCCACTTACAAGTAAAACTAGCTAAAATGTGCCTGGCAGCTGTTCACTGAAAAGCTCATTCTGGGTACATTTTTGGTATACATTTGCTTCTGCCGGATCAGCTGAACAGTGTATTTCTACTTAACTACCCCCTATCAGGAGAGACCTCAGGGCTGCATCTTTTGAGCGCAGTACTGAGCCTGAAAAGCGTTTACAACCCCACTTACAAGTAAAACTAGCTAAAATGTGCCTGGCTGCTGTTCACTGAAAAGCTCATTCTGGGTACATTTTTGGTATACATTTGCTTCTGCCGGGTCAGCTGAGCAGTGAATTTCTACTTAACTACCTCCTATCAGGAGAGACCTCAGGGCTGCATGTTTTGAGCGCACTACTGAGCCTGAAAAGCGTTTACAACCCCACTTACAAGTAAAACTAGCTAAAATGTGCCTGGCTGCTGTTCACTGAATAGCTCATTCTGGGTACATTTTTGGTATACATTTGCTTCTGCCGGGTCAGCTGAGCAGTGAATTTCTACTTAACTACCTCAGGGAGAGACCTCAGGGCTGCATCTTTTGAGCGCAGTACTGAGCCTGAAAAGCATTTACAACCCCAGTTACAAGTAAAACTAGCTAAAATGTGTCTGGCTGCTGTTCACTGAAAAGCTCATTCTGGGTACATTTTTGGTATACATTTGCTTCTGCCGGGTCAGCTGAGCAGTGTATTTCTACTTAACTACCCCCTATCAGGAGAGACCTCAGGGCTGCATCTTTTGAGCGCAGTACTGAGCCTGAAAAGCGTTTACAACCCCACTTACAAGTAAAACTAGCTAAAATGTGCCTGGCTGCTGTTCACTGAAAAGCTCATTCTGGGTACATTTTTGTTATACATTTGCTTCTGCCGGGTCAGCTGAGCAGTGAATTTCTACTTAACTACCCCCTATCAGGAGAGACCTCAGGGCTGCATCTTTTGAGCGCAGTACTGAGCCTGAAAAGCGTTTCCAACCCCACTTACAAGTAAAACTAGCTAAAATGTGCCTGGCTGCTGTTCACTGAAAAGCTCATTCTGGGTACATTTTTGGTATACATTTGCTTCTGCCGGGTCAGCTGAGCAGTGAATTTCTACTTAACTACCTCCTATCAGGAGAGACCTCAGGGCTGCATGTTTTGAGCGCAGTACTGAGCCTGAAAAGCGTTTAAACCCCACTTACAAGTAAAACTAGCTAAAATGTGCCTGGCTGCTGTTCACTGAAAAGCTCATTCTGGGTACATTTTTGGTATACATTTGCTTCTGCCGGGTCAGCTGAGCAGTGAATTTCTACTTAACTACCTCCTATCAGGAGAGACCTCAGGGCTGCATGTTTTGAGCGCAGTACTGAGCCTGAAAAGCGTTTACAACCCCACTTACAAGTAAAACTAGCTAAATTGTGCCTGGCTGCTGTTCACTGAAAAGCTCATTCTGGGTACATTTTTGGTATACGTTTGCTTCTGCCGGGTCAGCTGAGCAGTGTATTTCTACTTAACTACCCCCTATCAGGAGAGACCTCAGGGTTGCATCTTTTGAGCGCAGTACTGAGCCTGAAAAGCGTTTACAACCCCAGTTACAAGTAAAACTAGCTAAAATGTGCCTGGCTGCTGTTCACTGAAAAGCTCATTCTGGGTACATTTTTGGTATACATTTGCTTCTGCCGGGTCAGCTGAACAGTGAATTTCTACTTAACTACCTCCTATCAGGAGAGACCTCAGGGCTGTATCTTTTGAGTGCAGTACTGAGCCTGAAAAGCGTTTACAACCCCACTTACAAGTAAAACTAGCTAAAATGTGCCTGGCTGCTGTTCACTGAATAGCTCATTCTGGGTACATTTTTGGTATACATTTGCTTCTGCAGGGTCAGCTGAGCAGTGAATTTCTACTTAACTACCTCCTATCAGGAGAGACCTCAGGGCTGCATCTTTTGAGCGCAGTACTGAGCCTGAAAACCGTTTACAACCCCACTTACAAGTAAAACTAGCTAAAATGTGCCTGGCTGCTGTTCACTGAAAAGCTCATTCTGGGTACATTTTTGTTATACATTTGCTTCTGCCGGGTCAGCTGAGCAGTGAATTTCTACTTAACTACCCCCTATCAGGAGAGACCTCAGGGCTGCATCTTTTGAGCGCAGTACTGAGCCTGAAAAGCGTTTCCAACCCCACTTACAAGTAAAACTAGCTAAAATGTGCCTGGCTGCTGTTCACTGAAAAGCTCATTCTGGGTACATTTTTGGTATACATTTGCTTCTGCCGGGTCAGCTGAGCAGTGAATTTCTACTTAACTACCTCCTATCAGGAGAGACCTCAGGGCTGCATGTTTTGAGCGCAGTACTGAGCCTGAAAAGCGTTTAAACCCCACTTACAAGTAAAACTAGCTAAAATGTGCCTGGCTGCTGTTCACTGAAAAGCTCATTCTGGGTACATTTTTGGTATACATTTGCTTCTGCCGGGTCAGCTGAGCAGTGAATTTCTACTTAACTACCTCCTATCAGGAGAGACCTCAGGGCTGCATGTTTTGAGCGCAGTACTGAGCCTGAAAAGCGTTTACAACCCCACTTACAAGTAAAACTAGCTAAAATGTGCCTGGCTGCTGTTCATTGAATAGCTCTTTCTGGGTACATTTTTGGTGTACATTTGCTTCTGCCGGGTCAGCTGAGCAGTGAATTTCTACTTAACTACCTCCTATCAGGAGAGACCTCAGGGCTGCATGTTTTGAGCGCAGTACTGAGCCTGAAAAGCGTTTACAACCCCACTTACAAGTAAAACTAGCTAAAATGTGCCTGGCTGCTGTTCACTGAATAGCTCATTCTGGGTACATTTTTGGTATACATTTGCTTCTGCCGGGTCAGCTGAGCAGTGAGTTTCTACTTAACTACCTCCTATCAGGAGAGACCTCAGGGCTGCATCTTTTGAGCACAGTACTGAGCCTGAAAAGCGTTTACAACCCCACTTACAAGTAAAACTAGCTAAAATGTGCCTGGCTGCTGTTCACTGAAAAGCTCATTCTGGGTACATTTTTGTTATACATTTGCTTCTGCCGGGTCAGCTGAGCAGTGAGTTTCTACTTAACTACCCCCTATCAGGAGAGACCTCAGGGCTGCATCTTTTGAGCGCAGTACTGAGCCTGAAAAGCATTTACAACCCCAGTTACAAGTAAAACTAGCTAAAATGTGTCTGGCTGCTGTTCACTGTAAAGCTCATTCTGGGTACATTTTTGGTATACATTTGCTTCTGCCGGGTCAGCTGAGCAGTGTATTTCTACTTAACTACCCCCTATCAGGAGAGACCTCAGGGCTGCATCTTTTGAGTGCAGTACTGAGCCTGAAAAGCGTTTACAACCCCAGTTACAAGTAAAACTAGCTAAAATGTGCCTGGCTGCTGTTCACTGAAAAGCTCATTCTGGGTACATTTTTGTTATACATTTGCTTCTGCCGGGTCAGCTGAGCAGTGAATTTCTACGTAACTAACCCCTATCAGGGGAGACCTCAGGGCTGCATCTTTTGAGCCCAGTACTGAGCCTGAAAAGCGTTTACAACCCCAGTTACAAGTAAAACTAGCTAAAATGTGCCTGGCTGCTGTTCACTGAATAGCTCATTCTGGGTACATTTTTGGTATACATTTGCTTCTGCAGGGTCAGCTGAGCAGTGAATTTCTACTTAACTACCCCCTATCAGGAGAGACCTCAGGGCTGCATCTTTTGAGCGCAGTACTGAGCCTGAAAAGCGTTTCCAACCCCACTTACAAGTAAAACTAGCTAAAATGTGCCTGGCTGCTGTTCACTGAAAAGCTCATTCTGGGTACATTTTTGGTATACATTTGCTTCTGCAGGGTCAGCTGAGCAGTGAATTTCTACTTAACTACCTCCTATCAGGAGAGACCTCAGGGCTGCATCTTTTGAGCGCAGTACTGAGCCTGAAAAGCGTTTCCAACCCCACTTACAAGTAAAACTAGCTAAAATGTGCCTGGCTGCTGTTCACTGAAAAGCTCATTCTGGGTACATTTTTGTTATACATTTGCTTCTGCCGGGTCAGCTGAGCAGTGAATTTCTACTTAACTACCCCCTATCAGGAGAGACCTCAGGGCTGCATCTTTTGAGCGCAGTACTGAGCCTGAAAAGCGTTTCCAACCCCACTTACAAGTAAAACTAGCTAAAATGTGCCTGGCTGCTGTTCACTGAAAAGCTCATTCTGGGTACATTTTTGGTATACATTTGCTTCTGCCGGGTCAGCTGAGCAGTGAATTTCTACTTAACTACCTCCTATCAGGAGAGACCTCAGGGCTGCATGTTTTGAGCGCAGTACTGAGCCTGAAAAGCGTTTACAACCCCACTTACAAGTAAAACTAGCTAAAATGTGCCTGGCTGCTGTTCACTGAATAGCTCATTCTGGGTCCATTTTTGGTATACATTTGCTTCTGCCGGGTCAGCTGAGCAGTGAATTTCTACTTAACTACCTCCTATCAGGAGAGACCTCAGGGCTGCATCTTTTGAGCACAGTACTGAGCCTGAAAAGCGTTTACAACCCCACTTACAAGTAAAACTAGCTAAAATGTGCCTGGCTGCTGTTCACTGAAAAGCTCATTCTGGGTACATTTTTGGTATACATTTGCTTCTGCAGGGTCAGCTGAGCAGTGAATTTCTACTTAACTACCTCCTATCAGGAGAGACCTCAGGGCTGCATGTTTTGAGCGCAGTACTGAGCCTGAAAAGCGTTTACAACCCCACTTACAAGTAAAACTAGCTAAAATGTGCCTGGCTGCTGTTCACTGAAAAGCTCATTCTGGGTACATTTTTGGTATACATTTGCTTCTGCCGGGTCAGCTGAGCAGTGAATTTCTACTTAACTACCTCCTATCAGGAGAGACCTCAGGGCTGCATGTTTTGAGCGCAGTACTGAGCCTGAAAAGCGTTTACAACCCCACTTACAAGTAAAACTAGCTAAAATGTGCCTGGCTGCTGTTCACTGAATAGCTCATTCTGGGTACATTTTTGGTATACATTTGCTTCTGCCGGGTCAGCTGAGCAGTGAATTTCTACTTAACTACCTCCTATCAGGAGAGACCTCAGGGCTGCATCTTTTGAGCACAGTACTGAGGCTGAAAAGCGTTTACAACCCCACTTACAAGTAAAACTAGCTAAAATGTGCCTGGCTGCTGTTCACTGAAAAGCTCATTCTGGGTACATTTTTGGTATACATTTGCTTCTGCAGGGTCAGCTGAGCAGTGAATTTCTACTTAACTACCTCCTATCAGGAGAGACCTCAGGGCTGCATGTTTTGAGCGCAGTACTGAGCCTGAAAAGCGTTTACAACCCCACTTACAAGTAAAACTAGCTAAAATGTGCCTGGCTGCTGTTCACTGAAAAGCTCATTCTGGGTACATTTTTGGTATACATTTGCTTCTGCCGGGTCAGCTGAGCAGTGAATTTCTACTTAACTACCTCCTATCAGGAGAGACCTCAGGGCTGCATGTTTTGAGCGCAGTACTGAGCCTGAAAAGCGTTTACAACCCCACTTACAAGTAAAACTAGCTAAAATGTGCCTGGCTGCTGTTCACTGAATAGCTCATTCTGGGTACATTTTTGGTATACATTTGCTTCTGCCGGGTCAGCTGAGCAGTGAATTTCTACTTAACTACCTCCTATCAGGAGAGACCTCAGGGCTGCATCTTTTGAGCACAGTACTGAGGCTGAAAAGCGTTTACAACCCCACTTACAAGTAAAACTAGCTAAAATGTGCCTGGCTGCTGTTCACTGAAAAGCTCATTCTGGGTACATTTTTGGTATACATTTGCTTCTGCCGGGTCAGCTGAGCAGTGAATTTCTACTTAACTACCCCCTATCAGGAGAGACCTCAGGGCTGCATCTTTTGAGCGCAGTACTGAGCCTGAAAACCGTTTACCACCCCAGTTACAAGTAAAACTAGCTAAAATGTGCCTGGCTGCTGTTCACTGAAAAGCTCATTCTGGGTACATTTTTGGTACACATTTGCTTCTGCCGGGTCAGCTGAGCAGTGAATTTCTACTTAACTACCTCCTATCAGGAGAGACCTCAGGGCTGCATGTTTTGAGCGCAGTACTGAGCCTGAAAAGCGTTTACAACCCCACTTACAAGTAAAACTAGCTAAAATGTGCCTGGCTGCTGTTCACTGAATAGCTCATTCTGGGTACATTTTTGGTATACATTTGCTTCTGCCGGGTCAGCTGAGCAGTGAATTTCTACTTAACTACCTCCTATCAGGAGAGACCTCAGGGCTGCATCTTTTGAGCACAGTACTGAGCCTGAAAAGCGTTTACAACCCCACTTACAAGTAAAACTTGCTAAAATGTGCCTGGCTGCTGTTCACTGAAAAGCTCATTCTGGGTACATTTTTGTTATACATTTGCTTCTGCCGGGTCAGCTGAGCAGTGAGTTTCTACTTAACTACCCCCTATCAGGAGAGACCTCAGGGCTGCATCTTTTGAGCGCACTACTGAGCCTGAAAAGCGTTTACAACCCCACTTACAAGTAAAACTAGCTAAAATGTGCCTGGCTGCTGTTCACTGAATAGCTCATTCTGGGTACATTTTTGGTATACATTTGCTTCTGCCGGGTCAGCTGAGCAGTGAATTTCTACTTAACTACCCCTTATCAGGAGAGACCTCAGGGCTGCATCTTTTGAGCGCAGTACTGAGCCTGAAAAGCATTTACAACCCCAGTTACAAGTAAAACTAGCTAAAATGTGTCTGGCTGCTGTTCACTGAAAAGCTCATTCTGGGTACATTTTTGGTATACATTTGCTTCTGCCGGGTCAGCTGAGCAGTGTATTTCTACTTAACTACCCCCTATCAGGAGAGACCTCAGGGCTGCATCTTTTGAGCGCAGTACTGAGCCTGAAAAGCGTTTACAACCCCAGTTACAAGTAAAACTAGCTAAAATGTGCCTGGCTGCTGTTCACTGAAAAGCTCATTCTGGGTACATTTTTGTTATACATTTGCTTCTGCCGGGTCAGCTGAGCAGTGAATTTCTACGTAACTACCCCCTATCAGGGGAGACCTCAGGGCTGCATCTTTTGAGCGCAGTACTGAGCCTGAAAAGCGTTTACAACCCCACTTACAAGTAAAACTAGCTAAATTGTGCCTGGCTGCTGTTCACTGAAAAGCTCATTCTGGGTACATTTTTGTTATACATTTGCTTCTGCCGGGTCAGCTGAGCAGTGAATTTCTACGTAACTACCCCCGATCAGGGGAGACCTCAGGGCTGCATCTTTTGAGCGCAGTACTGAGCCTGAAAAGCGTTTACAACCCCACTTACAAGTAAAACTAGCTAAATTGTGCCTGGCTGCTGTTCACTGAAAAGCTCATTCTGGGTACATTTTTGGTATACATTTGCTTCTGCCGGGTCAGCTGAGCAGTGTATTTCTACTTAACTACCCCCTATCAGGAGAGACCTCAGGGTTGCATCTTTTGAGCGCAGTACTGAGCCTGAAAAGCGTTTACAACCCCAGTTACAAGTAAAACTAGCTAAAATGTGCCTGGCTGCTGTTCACTGAAAAGCTCATTCTGGGTACATTTTTGGTATACATTTGCTTCTGCCGGGTCAGCTGAGCAGTGAATTTCTACTTAACTACCCCCTATCAGGAGAGACCTCAGGGCTGCATCTTTTGAGCGCAGTACTGAGCCTGAAAAGCGTTTCCAACCCCACTTACAAGTAAAACTAGCTAAAATGTGCCTGGCTGCTGTTCACTGAAAAGCTCATTCTGGGTACATTTTTGGTATACATTTGCTTCTGCCGGGTCAGCTGAGCAGTGAATTTCTACTTAACTACCTCCTATCAGGAGAGACCTCAGGGCTGCATGTTTTGAGCGCACTACTGAGCCTGAAAAGCGTTTACAACCCCACTTACAAGTAAAACTAGCTAAAATGTGCCTGGCTGCTGTTCACTGAATAGCTCATTCTGGGTACATTTTTGGTATACATTTGCTTCTGCCGGGTCAGCTGAGCAGTGAATTTCTACTTAACTACCTCCTATCAGGAGAGACCTCAGGGCTGCATCTTTTGAGCGCAGTACTGAGCCTGAAAAGCGTTTACAACCCCAGTTACAAGTAAAACTAGCTAAAATGTGTCTGGCTGCTGTTCACTGAAAAGCTCATTCTGGGTACATTTTTGGTAAACATTTGCTTCTGCCGGGTCAGCTGAGCAGTGTATTTCTACTTAACTACCCCCTATCAGGAGAGACCTCAGGGCTGCATCTTTTGAGCGCAGTACTGAGCCTGAAAAGCGTTTACAACCCCACTTACAAGTAAAACTAGCTAAAATGTGCCTGGCTGCTGTACACTGAAAAGCTCATTCTTGGTACATTTTTGTTATACATTTGCTTCTGCCGGGTCAGCTGAGCAGTGAATTTCTACGTAACTACCCCCTATCAGGGGAGACCTCAGGGCTGCATCTTTTGAGCGCAGTACTGAGCCTGAAAAGCGTTTACAACCCCACTTACAAGTAAAACTAGCTAAATTGTGCCTGGCTGCTGTTCACTGAAAAGCTCATTCTGGGTACATTTTTGTTATACATTTGCTTCTGCCGGGTCAGCTGAGCAGTGAATTTCTACGTAACTACCCCCTATCAGGGGAGACCTCAGGGCTGCATCTTTTGAGCGCAGTACTGAGCCTGAAAAGCGTTTACAACCCCACTTACAAGTAAAACTAGCTAAATTGTGCCTGGCTGCTGTTCACTGAAAAGCTCATTCTGGGTACATTTTTGTTATACATTTGCTTCTGCCGGGTCAGCTGAGCAGTGAATTTCTACGTAACTACCCCCTATCAGGGGAGACCTCAGGGCTGCATCTTTTGAGCGCAGTACTGAGCCTGAAAAGCGTTTACAACCCCACTTACAAGTAAAACTAGCTAAATTGTGCCTGGCTGCTGTTCACTGAAAAGCTCATTCTGGGTACATTTTTGGTATACATTTGCTTCTGCCGGGTCAGCTGAGCAGTGTATTTCTACTTAACTACCTCCTATCAGGAGAGACCTCAGGGCTGTATCTTTTGAGTGCAGTACTGAGCCTGAAAAGCGTTTACAACCCCACTTACAAGTAAAACTAGCTAAAATGTGCCTGGCTGCTGTTCACTGAATAGCTCATTCTGGGTACATTTTTGGTATACATTTGCTTCTGCAGGGTCAGCTGAGCAGTGAATTTCTACTTAACTACCTCCTATCAGGAGAGACCTCAGGGCTGCATCTTTTGAGCGCAGTACTGAGCCTGAAAACCGTTTCCAACCCCACTTACAAGTAAAACTAGCTAAAATGTGCCTGGCTGCTGTTCACTGAAAAGCTCATTCTGGGTACATTTTTGGTATACATTTGCTTCTGCAGGGTCAGCTGAGCAGTGAATTTCTACTTAACTACCTCCTATCAGGAGAGACCTCAGGGCTGCATCTTTTGAGCGCAGTACTGAGCCGAAAACCGTTTACAACCCCACTTACAAGTAAAACTAGCTAAAATGTGCCTGGCTGCTGTTCACTGAAAAGCTCATTCTGGGTACATTTTTGTTATACATTTGCTTCTGCCGGGTCAGCTGAGCAGTGAATTTCTACTTAACTACCCCCTATCAGGAGAGACCTCAGGGCTGCATCTTTTGAGCGCAGTACTGAGCCTGAAAAGCGTTTCCAACCCCACTTACAAGTAAAACTAGCTAAAATGTGCCTGGCTGCTGTTCACTGAAAAGCTCATTCTGGGTACATTTTTGGTATACATTTGCTTCTGCTGGGTCAGCTGAGCAGTGAATTTCTACTTAACTACCTCCTATCAGGAGAGACCTCAGGGCTGCATCTTTTGAGCACAGTACTGAGCCTGAAAAGCGTTTACAACCCCACTTACAAGTAAAACTAGCTAAAATGTGCCTGGCTGCTGTTCACTGAAAAGCTCATTCTGGGTACATTTTTGTTATACATTTGCTTCTGCCGGGTCAGCTGAGCAGTGAGTTTCTACTTAACTACCCCCTATCAGGAGAGACCTCAGGGCTGCATCTTTTGAGCGCACTACTGAGCCTGAAAAGCGTTTACAACCCCACTTACAAGTAAAACTAGCTAAAATGTGCCTGGCTGCTGTTCACTGAATAGCTCATTCTGGGTACATTTTTGGTATACATTTGCTTCTGCAGGGTCAGCTGAGCAGTGAATTTCTACTTAACTACCTCCTATCAGGAGAGACCTCAGGGCTGCATGTTTTGAGCGCAGTACTGAGCCTGAAAAGCGTTTACAACCCCACTTACAAGTAAAACTAGCTAAAATGTGCCTGGCTGCTGTTCACTGAAAAGCTCATTCTGGGTACATTTTTGGTATACATTTGCTTCTGCCGGGTCAGCTGAGCAGTGAATTTCTACTTAACTACCCCCTATCAGGAGAGACCTCAGGGCTGCATCTTTTGAGCGCACTACTGAGCCTGAAAAGCGTTTACAACCCCACTTACAAGTAAAACTAGCTAAAATGTGCCTGGCTGCTGTTCACTGAATAGCTCATTCTGGGTACATTTTTGGTATACATTTGCTTCTGCCGGGTCAGCTGAGCAGTGTATTTCTACTTAACTACCCCCTATCAGGAGAGACCTCAGGGCTGCATCTTTTGAGCGCAGTACTGAGCCTGAAAAGCATTTACAACCCCAGTTACAAGTAAAACTAGCTAAAATGTGCCTGGCTGCTGTTCACTGAAAAGCTCATTCTGGGTACATTTTTGTTATACATTTGCTTCTGCCGGGTCAGCTGAGCAGTGAATTTCTACGTAACTACCCCCTATCAGGGGAGACCTCAGGGCTGCATCTTTTGAGCGCAGTACTGAGCCTGAAAGGCGTTTACAACCCCACTTACAAGTAAAACTAGCTAAATTGTGCCTGGCTGCTGTTCACTGAAAAGCTCATTCTGGGTACATTTTTGTTATACATTTGCTTCTGCCGGGTCAGCTGAGCAGTGAATTTCTACGTAACTACCCCCTATCAGGGGAGACCTCAGGGCTGCATCTTTTGAGCGCAGTACTGAGCCTGAAAAGCGTTTACAACCCCACTTACAAGTAAAACTAGCTAAATTGTGCCTGGCTGCTGTTCACTGAAAAGCTCATTCTGGGTACATTTTTGGTATACATTTCCTTCTGCCGGGTCAGCTGAGCAGTGTATTTCTACTTAACTACCCCCTATCAGGAGAGACCTCAGGGTTGCATCTTTTGAGCGCAGTACTGAGCCTGAAAAGCGTTTACAACCCCAGTTACAAGTAAAACTAGCTAAAATGTGCCTGGCTGCTGTTCACTGAAAAGCTCATTCTGGGTACATTTTTGGTATACATTTGCTTCTGCCGGGTCAGCTGAGCAGTGAATTTCTACTTAACTACCCCCTATCAGGAGAGACCTCAGGGCTGCATCTTTTGAGCGCAGTACTGAGCCTGAAAAGCGTTTACAACCCCACTTACAAGTAAAACTAGCTAAAATGTGCCTGGCTGCTGTTCACTGAAAAGCTCATTCTGGGTACATTTTTGGTATACATTTGCTTCTGCCGGGTCAGCTGAGCAGTGAATTTCTACTTAACTACCTCCTATCAGGAGAGACCTCAGGGCTGCATGTTTTGAGCGCACTACTGAGCCTGAAAAGCGTTTACAACCCCACTTACAAGTAAAACTAGCTAAAATGTGCCTGGCTGCTGTTCACTGAATAGCTCATTCTTGGTACATTTTTGGTATACATTTGCTTCTGCCGGGTCAGCTGAGCAGTGAATTTCTACTTAACTACCTCCTATCAGGAGAGACCTCAGGGCTGCATCTTTTGAGCGCAGTACTGAGCCTGAAAAGCATTTACAACCCCAGTTACAAGTAAAACTAGCTAAAATGTGTCTGGCTGCTGTTCACTGAAAAGCTCATTCTGGGTACATTTTTGGTATACATTTGCTTCTGCCGGGTCAGCTGAGCAGTGTATTTCTACTTAACTAGCCCCTATCAGGAGAGACCTCAGGGCTGCATCTTTTGAGCGCAGTACTGAGCCTGAAAAGCGTTTACAACCCCATTTACAAGTAAAACTAGCTAAAATGTGCCTGGCTGCTGTTCACTGAAAAGCTCATTCTGGGTACATTTTTGTTATACATTTGCTTCTGCCGGGTCAGCTGAGCAGTGAATTTCTACGTAACTACCCCCTATCAGGGGAGACCTCAGGGCTGCATCTTTTGAGCGCAGTACTGAGCCTGAAAAGCGTTTACAACCCCACTTACAAGTAAAACTAGCTAAATTGTGCCTGGCTGCTGTTCACTGAAAAGCTCATTCTGGGTACATTTTTGTTATACATTTGCTTCTGCCGGGTCAGCTGAGCAGTGAATTTCTACGTAACTACCCCCTATCAGGGGAGACCTCAGGGCTGCATCTTTTGAGCGCAGTACTGAGCCTGAAAAGCGTTTACAACCCCACTTACAAGTAAAACTAGCTAAATTGTGCCTGGCTGCTGTTCACTGAAAAGCTCATTCTGGGTACATTTTTGGTATACATTTGCTTCTGCCGGGTCAGCTGAGCAGTGTATTTCTACTTAACTACCCCCTATCAGGAGAGACCTCAGGGTTGCATCTTTTGAGCGCAGTACTGAGCCTGAAAAGCGTTTACAACCCCAGTTACAAGTAAAACTAGCTAAAATGTGCCTGGCTGCTGTTCACTGAAAAGCTCATTCTGGGTACATTTTTGGTATACATTTGCTTCTGCCGGGTCAGCTGAACAGTGAATTTCTACTTAACTACCTCCTATCAGGAGAGACCTCAGGGCTGTATCTTTTGAGTGCAGTACTGAGCCTGAAAAGCGTTTACAACCCCACTTACAAGTAAAACTAGCTAAAATGTGCCTGGCTGCTGTTCACTGAATAGCTCATTCTGGGTACATTTTTGGTATACATTTGCTTCTGCAGGGTCAGCTGAGCAGTGAATTTCTACTTAACTACCTCCTATAAGGAGAGACCTCAGGGCTGCATCTTTTGAGCGCAGTACTGAGCCTGAAAACCGTTTACAACCCCACTTACAAGTAAAACTAGCTAAATTGTGCCTGGCTGCTGTTCACTGAAAAGCTCATTCTGGGTACATTTTTGGTATACATTTGCTTCTGCCGGGTCAGCTGAGCAGTGAATTTCTACTTAACTACCTCCTATCAGGAGAGACCTCAGGGCTGCATCTTTTGAGCACAGTACTGAGCCTGAAAAGCGTTTACAACCCCACTTACAAGTAAAACTAGCTAAAATGTGCCTGGCTGCTGTTCACTGAAAAGCTCATTCTGGGTACATTTTTGTTATACATTTGCTTCTGCCGGGTCAGCTGAGCAGTGAGTTTCTACTTAACTACCCCCTATCAGGAGAGACCTCAGGGCTGCATCTTTTGAGCGCACTACTGAGCCTGAAAAGCGTTTACAACCCCACTTACAAGTAAAACTAGCTAAAATGTGCCTGGCTGCTGTTCACTGAATAGCTCATTCTGGGTACATTTTTGGTATACATTTGCTTCTGCCGGGTCAGCTGAGCAGTGTATTTCTACTTAACTACCCCCTATCAGGAGAGACCTCAGGGCTGCATCTTTTGAGCGCAGTACTGAGCCTGAAAAGCATTTACAACCCCAGTTACAAGTAAAACTAGCTAAAATGTGCCTGGCTGCTGTTCACTGAAAAGCTCATTCTGGGTACATTTTTGTTATACATTTGCTTCTGCCGGGTCAGCTGAGCAGTGAATTTCTACGTAACTACCCCCTATCAGGGGAGACCTCAGGGCTGCATCTTTTGAGCGCAGTACTGAGCCTGAAAAGCGTTTACAACCCCACTTACAAGTAAAACTAGCTAAATTGTGCCTGGCTGCTGTTCACTGAAAAGATCATTCTGGGTACATTTTTGTTATACATTTGCTTCTGCCGGGTCAGCTGAGCAGTGAATTTCTACGTAACTACCCCCTATCAGGGGAGACCTCAGGGCTGCATCTTTTGAGCGCAGTACTGAGCCTGAAAAGCGTTTACAACCCCACTTACAAGTAAAACTAGCTAAATTGTGCCTGGCTGCTGTTCACTGAAAAGCTAATTCTGGGTACATTTTTGGTATACATTTCCTTCTGCCGGGTCAGCTGAGCAGTGTATTTCTACTTAACTACCCCCTATCAGGAGAGACCTCAGGGCTGCATGTTTTGAGCGCACTACTGAGCCTGAAAAGCGTTTACAACCCCACTTACAAGTAAAACTAGCTAAAATGTGCCTGGCTGCTGTTCACTGAATAGCTCATTCTTGGTACATTTTTGGTATACATTTGCTTCTGCCGGGTCAGCTGAGCAGTGAATTTCTACTTAACTACCTCCTATCAGGAGAGACCTCAGGGCTGCATCTTTTGAGCGCAGTACTGAGCCTGAAAAGCATTTACAACCCCAGTTACAAGTAAAACTAGCTAAAATGTGTCTGGCTGCTGTTCACTGAAAAGCTCATTCTGGGTACATTTTTGGTATACATTTGCTTCTGCCGGGTCAGCTGAGCAGTGTATTTTTACTTAACTACCCCCTATCAGAAGAGACCTCAGGGCTGCATCTTTTGAGCGCAGTACTGAGCCTGAAAAGCGTTTACAACCCCACTTACAAGTAAAACTAGCTAAAATGTGCCTGGCTGCTGTTCACTGAAAAGCTCATTCTGGGTACATTTTTGGTATACATTTGCTTCTGCCGGGTCAGCTGAGCAGTGAATTTCTACGTAACTACCCCCCTATCAGGGGAGACCTCAGGGCTGCATCTTTTGAGCGCAGTACTGAGCCTGAAAAGCGTTTACAACCCCACTTACAAGTAAAACTAGCTAAAATGTGCCTGGCTGCTGTTCACTGAAAAGCTCATTCTGGGTACATTTTTGGTATACATTTGCTTCTGCCGGGTCAGCTGAGCAGTGAATTTCTACTTAACTACCCCCTATCAGGAGAGACCTCAGGGTTGCATCTTTTGAGCGCAGTACTGAGCCTGAAAAGCGTTTACAACCCCAGTTACAAGTAAAACTAGCTAAAATGTGCCTGGCTGCTGTTCACTTAAAAGCTCATTCTGGGTACATTTTTGGTATACATTTGCTTCTGCCGGGCCAGCTGAACAGTGAATTTCTACTTAACTACCTCCTATCAGGAGAGACCTCAGGGCTGTATCTTTTGAGTGCAGTACTGAGCCTGAAAAGCGTTTACAACCCCACTTACAAGTAAAACTAGCTAAAATGTGCCTGGCTGCTGTTCACTGAATAGCTCATTCTGGGTACATTTTTGGTATACATTTGCTTCTGCAGGGTCAGCTGAGCAGTGAATTTCTACTTAACTACCTCCTATCAGGAGAGACCTCAGGGCTGCATCTTTTGAGCGCAGTACTGAGCCTGAAAACCGTTTACAACCCCACTTACAAGTAAAACTAGCTAAATTGTGCCTGGCTGCTGTTCACTGAAAAGATCATTCTGGGTACATTTTTGGTATACATTTGCTTCTGCCGGGTCAGCTGAGCAGTGAATTTCTACTTAACTACCTCCTATCAGGAGAGACCTCAGGGCTGCATCTTTTGAGCACAGTACTGAGCCTGAAAAGCGTTTACAACCCCACTTACAAGTAAAACTAGCTAAAATGTGCCTGGCTGCTGTTCACTGAAAAGCTCATTCTGGGTACATTTTTGTTATACATTTGCTTCTGCCGAGTCAGCTGAGCAGTGAGTTTCTACTTAACTACCCCCTATCAGGAGAGACCTCAGGGCTGCATCTTTTGAGCGCACTACTGAGCCTGAAAAGCGTTTACAACCCCACTTACAAGTAAAACTAGCTAAAATGTGCCTGGCTGCTGTTCACTGAATAGCTCATTCTGGGTACATTTTTGGTATACATTTGCTTCTGCCGGGTCAGCTGAGCAGTGTATTTCTACTTAACTACCCCCTATCAGGAGAGACCTCAGGGCTGCATCTTTTGAGCGCAGTACTGAGCCTGAAAAGCATTTACAACCCCAGTTACAAGTAAAACTAGCTAAAATGTGCCTGGCTGCTGTTCACTGAAAAGCTCATTCTGGGTACATTTTTGTTATACATTTGCTTCTGCCGGGTCAGCTGAGCAGTGAATTTCTACGTAACTACCCCCTATCAGGGGAGACCTCAGGGCTGCATCTTTTGAGCGCAGTACTGAGCCTGAAAAGCGTTTACAACCCCACTTACAAGTAAAACTAGCTAAATTGTGCCTGGCTGCTGTTCACTGAAAAGATCATTCTGGGTACATTTTTGTTATACATTTGCTTCTGCCGGGTCAGCTGAGCAGTGAATTTCTACGTAACTACCCCCTATCAGGTGACCTCAGAGACCTCAGGGCTGCATCTTTTGAGCGCAGTACTGAGCCTGAAAAGCGTTTACAACCCCACTTACAAGTAAAACTAGCTAAATTGTGCCTGGCTGCTGTTCACTGAAAAGCTCATTCTGGGTACATTTTTGGTATACATTTCCTTCTGCCGGGTCAGCTGAGCAGTGTATTTCTACTTAACTACCCCCTATCAGGAGAGACCTCAGGGTTGCATCTTTTGAGCGCAGTACTGAGCCTGAAAAGCGTTTACAACCCCAGTTACAAGTAAAACTAGCTAAAATGTGCCTGGCTGCTGTTCACTGAAAAGCTCATTCTGGGTACATTTTTGGTATACATTTGCTTCTGCCGGGTCAGCTGAGCAGTGAATTTCTACTTAACTACCCCCTATCAGGAGAGACCTCAGGGCTGCATCTTTTGAGCGCAGTACTGAGCCTGAAAAGCGTTTCCAACCCCACTTACAAGTAAAACTAGCTAAAATGTGCCTGGCTGCTGTTCACTGAAAAGCTCATTCTGGGTACATTTTTGGTATACATTTGCTTCTGCCGGGTCAGCTGAGCAGTGAATTTCTACTTAACTACCTCATATCAGGAGAGACCTCAGGGCTGCATGTTTTGAGCGCACTACTGAGCCTGAAAAGCGTTTACAACCCCACTTACAAGTAAAACTAGCTAAAATGTGCCTGGCTGCTGTTCACTGAATAGCTCATTCTTGGTACATTTTTGGTATACATTTGCTTCTGCCGGGTCAGCTGAGCAGTGAATTTCTACTTAACTACCTCCTATCAGGAGAGACCTCAGGGCTGCATCTTTTGAGCGCAGTACTGAGCCTGAAAAGCATTTACAACCCCAGTTACAAGTAAAACTAGCTAAAATGTGTCTGGCTGCTGTTCACTGAAAAGCTCATTCTGGGTACATTTTTGGTATACATTTGCTTCTGCCGGGTCAGCTGAGCAGTGTATTTCTACTTAACTACCCCCTATCAGAAGAGACCTCAGGGCTGCATCTTTTGAGCGCAGTACTGAGCCTGAAAAGCGTTTACAACCCCACTTACAAGTAAAACTAGCTAAAATGTGCCTGGCTGCTGTTCACTGAAAAGCTCATTCTGGGTACATTTTTGTTATACATTTGCTTCTGCCGGGTCAGCTGAGCAGTGAATTTCTACGTAACTACCCCCTATCAGGGGAGACCTCAGGGCTGCATCTTTTGAGCGCAGTACTGAGCCTGAAAAGCGTTTCCAACCCCACTTACAAGTAAAACTAGCTAAAATGTGCCTGGCTGCTGTTCACTGAAAAGCTCATTCTGGGTACATTTTTGGTATACATTTGCTTCTGCTGGGTCAGCTGAGCAGTGAATTTCTACTTAACTACCTCCTATCAGGAGAGACCTCAGGGCTGCATGTTTTGAGCGCAGTACTGAGCCTGAAAAGCGTTTACAAACCCACTTACAAGTAAAACTAGCTAAAATGTGCCTGGCTGCTGTTCACTGAATAGCTCATTCTGGGTACATTTTTGGTATACATTTGCTTCTGCCGGGTCAGCTGAGCAGTGAATTTCTACTTAACTACCTCCTATCAGGAGAGACTTCAGGGCTGCATCTTTTGAGCACAGTACTGAGCCTGAAAAGCGTTTACAACCCCACTTACAAGTAAAACTAGCTAAAATGTGCCTGGCTGCTGTTCACTGAAAAGCTCATTCTGGGTACATTTTTGTTATACATTTGCTTCTGCCGGGTCAGCTGAGCAGTGAGTTTCTACTTAACTACCCCCTATCAGGAGAGACCTCAGGGCTGCATCTTTTGAGCGCACTACTGAGCCTGAAAAGCGTTTACAACCCCACTTACAAGTAAAACTAGCTAAAATGTGCCTGGCTGCTGTTCACTGAATAGCTCATTCTGGGTACATTTTTGGTATACATTTGCTTCTGCCGGGTCAGCTGAGCAGTGAATTTCTACTTAACTACCCCTTATCAGGAGAGACCTCAGGGCTGCATCTTTTGAGCGCAGTACTGAGCCTGAAAAGCATTTATCACCCCAGTTACAAGTAAAACTAGCTAAAATGTGTCTGCTTGCTGTTCACTGTAAAGCTCATTCTGGGTACATTTTTGGTATACATTTGCTTCTGCCGGGTCAGCTGAGCAGTGTATTTTTACTTAACTACCCCCTATCAGGAGAGACCTCAGGGCTGCATCTTTTGAGTGCAGTACTGAGCCTGAAAAGCGTTTACAACCCCACTTACAAGTAAAACTAGCTAAAATGTGCCTGGCTGCTGTTCACTGAAAAGCTCATTCTGGGTACATTTTTGTTATACATTTGCTTCTGCCGGGTCAGCTGAGCAGTGAATTTCTACGTAACTACCCCCCTATCAGGGGAGACCTCAGGGCTGCATCTTTTGAGCGCAGTACTGAGCCTGAAAAGCGTTTACAACCCCACTTACAAGTAAAACTAGCTAAATTGTGCCTGGCTGCTGTTCACTGAAAAGCTCATTCTGGGTACATTTTTGTTATACATTTGCTTCTGCCGGGTCAGCTGAGCAGTGAATTTCTACGTAACTACCCCCTATCAGGGGAGACCTCAGGGCTGCATCTTTTGAGCGCAGTACTGAGCCTGAAAAGCGTTTACAACCCCACTTACAAGTAAAACTAGCTAAATTGTGCCTGGCTGCTGTTCACTGAAAAGCTCATTCTGGGTACATTTTTGGTATACATTTGCTTCTGCTGGGTCAGCTGAGCAGTGAATTTCTACTTAACTACCTCCTATCAGGAGAGACCTCAGGGCTGCATCTTTTGAGCACAGTACTGAGCCTGAAAAGCGTTTACAACCCCACTTACAAGTAAAACTAGCTAAAATGTGCCTGGCTGCTGTTCACTGAAAAGCTCATTCTGGGTACATTTTTGTTATACATTTGCTTCTGCCGGGTCAGCTGAGCAGTGAGTTTCTACTTAACTACCCCCTATCAGGAGAGACCTCAGGGCTGCATCTTTTGAGCGCACTACTGAGCCTGAAAAGCGTTTACAACCCCACTTACAAGTAAAACTAGCTAAAATGTGCCTGGCTGCTGTTCACTGAATAGCTCATTCTGGGTACATTTTTGGTATACATTTGCTTCTGCAGGGTCAGCTGAGCAGTGAATTTCTACTTAACTACCTCCTATCAGGAGAGACCTCAGGGCTGCATGTTTTGAGCGCAGTACTGAGCCTGAAAAGCGTTTACAACCCCACTTACAAGTAAAACTAGCTAAAATGTGCCTGGCTGCTGTTCACTGAATAGCTCATTCTGGGTACATTTTTGGTATACATTTGCTTCTGCCGGGTCAGCTGAGCAGTGAATTTCTACTTAACTACCTCCTATCAGGAGAGACCTCAGGGCTGCATCTTTTGAGCACAGTACTGAGCCTGAAAAGCGTTTACAACCCCACTTACAAGTAAAACTAGCTAAAATGTGCCTGGCTGCTGTTCACTGAAAAGCTCATTCTGGGTACATTTTTGTTATACATTTGCTTCTGCCGGGTCAGCTGAGCAGTGAGTTTCTACTTAACTACCCCCTATCAGGAGAGACCTCAGGGCTGCATCTTTTGAGCGCACTACTGAGCCTGAAAAGCATTTACAACCCCAGTTACAAGTAAAACTAGCTAAAATGTGCCTGGCTGCTGTTCACTGAAAAGCTCATTCTGGGTATATTTTTGTTATACATTTGCTTCTGCCGGGTCAGCTGAGCAGTGAATTTCTACGTAACTACCCCCTATCAGGGGAGACCTCAGGGCTGCATCTTTTGAGCGCAGTACTGAGCCTGAAAAGCGTTTACAACCCCACTTACAAGTAAAACTAGCTAAATTGTGCCTGGCTGCTGTTCACTGAAAAGCTCATTCTGGGTACATTTTTGTTATACATTTCCTTCTGCCGGGTCAGCTGAGCAGTGTATTTCTACTTAACTACCCCCTATCAGGAGAGACCTCAGGGTTGCATCTTTTGAGCGCAGTACTGAGCCTGAAAAGCGTTTACAACCCCAGTTACAAGTAAAACTAGCTAAAATGTGCCTGGCTGCTGTTCACTGAAAAGCTCATTCTGGGTACATTTTTGGTATACATTTGCTTCTGCCGGGTCAGCTGAGCAGTGAATTTCTACTTAACTACCCCCTATCAGGAGAGACCTCAGGGCTGCATCTTTTGAGCGCAGTACTGAGCCTGAAAAGCGTTTACAACCCCACTTACAAGTAAAACTAGCTAAAATGTGCCTGGCTGCTGTTCACTGAAAAGCTCATTCTGGGTACATTTTTGGTATACATTTGCTTCTGCCGGGTCAGCTGAGCAGTGAATTTCTACTTAACTACCTCCTATCAGGAGAGACCTCAGGGCTGCATGTTTTGAGCGCACTACTGAGCCTGAAAAGCGTTTACAACCCCACTTACAAGTAAAACTAGCTAAAATGTGCCTGGCTGCTGTTCACTGAATAGCTCATTCTTGGTACATTTTTGGTATACATTTGCTTCTGCCGGGTCAGCTGAGCAGTGAATTTCTACTTAACTACCTCCTATCAGGAGAGACCTCAGGGCTGCATCTTTTGAGCGCAGTACTGAGCCTGAAAAGCATTTACAACCCCAGTTACAAGTAAAACTAGCTAAAATGTGTCTGGCTGCTGTTCACTGAAAAGCTCATTCTGGGTACATTTTTGGTATACAATTTGCTTCTGCCGGGTCAGCTGAGCAGTGTATTTCTACTTAACTAGCCCCTATCACAGGAGAGACCTCAGGGCTGCATCTTTTGAGCGCAGTACTGAGCCTGAAAAGCGTTTACAACCCCATTTACAAGTAAAACTAGCTAAAATGTGCCTGGCTGCTGTTCACTGAAAAGCTCATTCTGGGTACATTTTTGTTATACATTTGCTTCTGCCGGGTCAGCTGAGCAGTGAATTTCTACGTAACTACCCCCTATCAGGGGAGACCTCAGGGCTGCATCTTTTGAGCGCAGTACTGAGCCTGAAAAGCGTTTACAACCCCACTTACAAGTAAAACTAGCTAAATTGTGCCTGGCTGCTGTTCACTGAAAAGCTCATTCTGGGTACATTTTTGTTATACATTTGCTTCTGCCGGGTCAGCTGACCAGTGAATTTCTACGTAACTACCCCCTATCAGGGGAGACCTCAGGGCTGCATCTTTTGAGCGCAGTACTGAGCCTGAAAAGCGTTTACAACCCCACTTACAAGTAAAACTAGCTAAATTGTGCCTGGCTGCTGTTCACTGAAAAGCTCATTCTGGGTACATTTTTGGTATACATTTGCTTCTGCCGGGTCAGCTGAGCAGTGTATTTCTACTTAACTACCCCCTATCAGGAGAGACCTCAGGGTTGCATCTTTTGAGCGCAGTACTGAGCCTGAAAAGCGTTTACAACCCCAGTTACAAGTAAAACTAGCTAAAATGTGCCTGGCTGCTGTTCACTGAAAAGCTCATTCTGGGTACATTTTTGGTATACATTTGCTTCTGCCGGGTCAGCTGAGCAGTGAATTTCTACTTAACTACCTCCTATCAGGAGAGACCTCAGGGCTGCATGTTTTGAGCGCACTACTGAGCCTGAAAAGCGTTTACAACCCCACTTACAAGTAAAACTAGCTAAAATGTGCCTGGCTGCTGTTCACTGAATAGCTCATTCTTGGTACATTTTTGGTATACATTTGCTTCTGCCGGGTCAGCTGAGCAGTGAATTTCTACTTAACTACCTCCTATCAGGAGAGACCTCAGGGCTGCATCTTTTGAGCGCAGTACTGAGCCTGAAAAGCATTTACAACCCCAGTTACAAGTAAAACTAGCTAAAATGTGTCTGGCTGCTGTTCACTGAAAAGCTCATTCTGGGTACATTTTTGGTATACAATTTGCTTCTGCCGGGTCAGCTGAGCAGTGTATTTCTACTTAACTAGCCCCTATCACAGGAGAGACCTCAGGGCTGCATCTTTTGAGCGCAGTACTGAGCCTGAAAAGCGTTTACAACCCCATTTACAAGTAAAACTAGCTAAAATGTGCCTGGCTGCTGTTCACTGAAAAGCTCATTCTGGGTACATTTTTGTTATACATTTGCTTCTGCCGGGTCAGCTGAGCAGTGAATTTCTACGTAACTACCCCCTATCAGGGGAGACCTCAGGGCTGCATCTTTTGAGCGCAGTACTGAGCCTGAAAAGCGTTTACAACCCCACTTACAAGTAAAACTAGCTAAATTGTGCCTGGCTGCTGTTCACTGAAAAGCTCATTCTGGGTACATTTTTGTTATACATTTGCTTCTGCCGGGTCAGCTGACCAGTGAATTTCTACGTAACTACCCCCTATCAGGGGAGACCTCAGGGCTGCATCTTTTGAGCGCAGTACTGAGCCTGAAAAGCGTTTACAACCCCACTTACAAGTAAAACTAGCTAAATTGTGCCTGGCTGCTGTTCACTGAAAAGCTCATTCTGGGTACATTTTTGGTATACATTTGCTTCTGCCGGGTCAGCTGAGCAGTGTATTTCTACTTAACTACCCCCTATCAGGAGAGACCTCAGGGTTGCATCTTTTGAGCGCAGTACTGAGCCTGAAAAGCGTTTACAACCCCAGTTACAAGTAAAACTAGCTAAAATGTGCCTGGCTGCTGTTCACTGAAAAGCTCATTCTGGGTACATTTTTGGTATACATTTGCTTCTGCCGGGTCAGCTGAACAGTGAATTTCTACTTAACTACCTCCTATCAGGAGAGACCTCAGGGCTGTATCTTTTGAGTGCAGTACTGAGCCTGAAAAGCGTTTACAACCCCACTTACAAGTAAAACTAGCTAAAATGTGCCTGGCTGCTGTTCACTGAATAGCTCATTCTGGGTACATTTTTGGTATACATTTGCTTCTGCAGGGTCAGCTGAGCAGTGAATTTCTACTTAACTACCTCCTATCAGGAGAGACCTCAGGGCTGCATCTTTTGAGCGCAGTACTGAGCCTGAAAACCGTTTACAACCCCACTTACAAGTAAAACTAGCTAAATTGTGCCTGGCTGCTGTTCACTGAAAAGCTCATTCTGGGTACATTTTTGGTATACATTTGCTTCTGCCGGGTCAGCTGAGCAGTGAATTTCTACTTAACTACCTCCTATCAGGAGAGACCTCAGGGCTGCATCTTTTGAGCACAGTACTGAGCCTGAAAAGCGTTTACAACCCCACTTACAAGTAAAACTAGCTAAAATGTGCCTGGCTGCTGTTCACTGAAAAGCTCATTCTGGGTACATTTTTGTTATACATTTGCTTCTGCCGGGTCAGCTGAGCAGTGAGTTTCTACTTAACTACCCCCTATCAGGAGAGACCTCAGGGCTGCATCTTTTGAGCGCACTACTGAGCCTGAAAAGCGTTTACAACCCCACTTACAAGTAAAACTAGCTAAAATGTGCCTGGCTGCTGTTCACTGAATAGCTCATTCTGGGTACATTTTTGGTATACATTTGCTTCTGCCGGGTCAGCTGAGCAGTGTATTTCTACTTAACTACCCCCTATCAGGAGAGACCTCAGGGCTGCATCTTTTGAGCGCAGTACTGAGCCTGAAAAGCATTTACAACCCCAGTTACAAGTAAAACTAGCTAAAATGTGCCTGGCTGCTGTTCACTGAAAAGCTCATTCTGGGTACATTTTTGTTATACATTTGCTTCTGCCGGGTCAGCTGAGCAGTGAATTTCTACGTAACTACCCCCTATCAGGGGAGACCTCAGGGCTGCATCTTTTGAGCGCAGTACTGAGCCTGAAAAGCGTTTACAACCCCACTTACAAGTAAAACAAGCTAAATTGTGCCTGGCTGCTGTTCACTGAAAAGATCATTCTGGGTACATTTTTGTTATACATTTGCTTCTGCCGGGTCAGCTGAGCAGTGAATTTCTACGTAACTACCCCCTATCAGGGGAGACCTCAGGGCTGCATCTTTTGAGCGCAGTACTGAGCCTGAAAAGCGTTTACAACCCCACTTACAAGTAAAACTAGCTAAATTGTGCCTGGCTGCTGTTCACTGAAAAGCTCATTCTGGGTACATTTTTGGTATACATTTCCTTCTGCCGGGTCAGCTGAGCAGTGTATTTCTACTTAACTACCCCCTATCAGGAGAGACCTCAGGGCTGCATGTTTTGAGCGCACTACTGAGCCTGAAAAGCGTTTACAACCCCACTTACAAGTAAAACTAGCTAAAATGTGCCTGGCTGCTGTTCACTGAATAGCTCATTCTTGGTACATTTTTGGTATACATTTGCTTCTGCCGGGTCAGCTGAGCAGTGAATTTCTACTTAACTACCTCCTATCAGGAGAGACCTCAGGGCTGCATCTTTTGAGCGCAGTACTGAGCCTGAAAAGCATTTACAACCCCAGTTACAAGTAAAACTAGCTAAAATGTGTCTGGCTGCTGTTCACTGAAAAGCTCATTCTGGGTACATTTTTGGTATACATTTGCTTCTGCCGGGTCAGCTGAGCAGTGTATTTTTACTTAACTACCCCCTATCAGGAGAGACCTCAGGGCTGCATCTTTTGAGCGCAGTACTGAGCCTGAAAAGCGTTTACAACCCCACTTACAAGTAAAACTAGCTAAAATGTGCCTGGCTGCTGTTCACTGAAAAGCTCATTCTGGGTACATTTTTGTTATACATTTGCTTCTGCCGGGTCAGCTGAGCAGTGAATTTCTACGTAACTACCCCCCTATCAGGGGAGACCTCAGGGCTGCATCTTTTGAGCGCAGTACTGAGCCTGAAAAGCGTTTACAACCCCACTTACAAGTAAAACTAGCTAAATTGTGCCTGGCTGCTGTTCACTGAAAAGCTCATTCTGGGTACATTTTTGTTATACATTTGCTTCTGCCGGGTCAGCTGAGCAGTGAATTTCTACGTAACTACCCCCTATCAGGGGAGACCTCAGGGCTGCATCTTTTGAGCGCAGTACTGAGCCTGAAAAGCGTTTACAACCCCACTTACAAGTAAAACTAGCTAAATTGTGCCTGGCTGCTGTTCACTGAAAAGCTCATTCTGGGTACATTTTTGGTATACATTTGCTTCTGCCGGGTCAGCTGAGCAGTGTATTTCTACTTAACTACCCCCTATCAGGAGAGACCTCAGGGTTGCATCTTTTGAGCGCAGTACTGAGCCTGAAAAGCGTTTACAACCCCAGTTACAAGTAAAACTAGCTAAAATGTGCCTGGCTGCTGTTCACTGAAAAGCTCATTCTGGGTACATTTTTGGTATACATTTGCTTCTGCCGGGCCAGCTGAACAGTGAATTTCTACTTAACTACCTCCTATCAGGAGAGACCTCAGGGCTGTATCTTTTGAGTGCAGTACTGAGCCTGAAAAGCGTTTACAACCCCACTTACAAGTAAAACTAGCTAAAATGTGCCTGGCTGCTGTTCACTGAATAGCTCATTCTGGGTACATTTTTGGTATACATTTGCTTCTGCAGGGTCAGCTGAGCAGTGAATTTCTACTTAACTACCTCCTATCAGGAGAGACCTCAGGGCTGCATCTTTTGAGCGCAGTACTGAGCCTGAAAACCGTTTACAACCCCACTTACAAGTAAAACTAGCTAAATTGTGCCTGGCTGCTGTTCACTGAAAAGCTCATTCTGGGTACATTTTTGGTATACATTTGCTTCTGCCGGGTCAGCTGAGCAGTGAATTTCTACTTAACTACCTCCTATCAGGAGAGACCTCAGGGCTGCATCTTTTGAGCACAGTACTGAGCCTGAAAAGCGTTTACAACCCCACTTACAAGTAAAACTAGCTAAAATGTGCCTGGCTGCTGTTCACTGAAAAGCTCATTCTGGGTACATTTTTGTTATACATTTGCTTCTGCCGAGTCAGCTGAGCAGTGAGTTTCTACTTAACTACCCCCTATCAGGAGAGACCTCAGGGCTGCATCTTTTGAGCGCACTACTGAGCCTGAAAAGCGTTTACAACCCCACTTACAAGTAAAACTAGCTAAAATGTGCCTGGCTGCTGTTCACTGAATAGCTCATTCTGGGTACATTTTTGGTATACATTTGCTTCTGCCGGGTCAGCTGAGCAGTGTATTTCTACTTAACTACCCCCTATCAGGAGAGACCTCAGGGCTGCATCTTTTGAGCGCAGTACTGAGCCTGAAAAGCATTTACAACCCCAGTTACAAGTAAAACTAGCTAAAATGTGCCTGGCTGCTGTTCACTGAAAAGCTCATTCTGGGTACATTTTTGTTATACATTTGCTTCTGCCGGGTCAGCTGAGCAGTGAATTTCTACGTAACTACCCCCTATCAGGGGAGACCTCAGGGCTGCATCTTTTGAGCGCAGTACTGAGCCTGAAAAGCGTTTACAACCCCACTTACAAGTAAAACTAGCTAAATTGTGCCTGGCTGCTGTTCACTGAAAAGATCATTCTGGGTACATTTTTGCTATACATTTGCTTCTGCCGGGTCAGCTGAGCAGTGAATTTCTACGTAACTACCCCCTATCAGGTGACCTCAGAGACCTCAGGGCTGCATCTTTTGAGCGCAGTACTGAGCCTGAAAAGCGTTTACAACCCCACTTACAAGTAAAACTAGCTAAATTGTGCCTGGCTGCTGTTCACTGAAAAGCTCATTCTGGGTACATTTTTGGTATACATTTCCTTCTGCCGGGTCAGCTGAGCAGTGTATTTCTACTTAACTACCCCCTATCAGGAGAGACCTCAGGGTTGCATCTTTTGAGCGCAGTACTGAGCCTGAAAAGCGTTTACAACCCCAGTTACAAGTAAAACTAGCTAAAATGTGCCTGGCTGCTGTTCACTGAAAAGCTCATTCTGGGTACATTTTTGGTATACATTTGCTTCTGCCGGGTCAGCTGAGCAGTGAATTTCTACTTAACTACCCCCTATCAGGAGAGACCTCAGGGCTGCATCTTTTGAGCGCAGTACTGAGCCTGAAAAGCGTTTCCAACCCCACTTACAAGTAAAACTAGCTAAAATGTGCCTGGCTGCTGTTCACTGAAAAGCTCATTCTGGGTACATTTTTGGTATACATTTGCTTCTGCCGGGTCAGCTGAGCAGTGAATTTCTACTTAACTACCTCATATCAGGAGAGACCTCAGGGCTGCATGTTTTGAGCGCACTACTGAGCCTGAAAAGCGTTTACAACCCCACTTACAAGTAAAACTAGCTAAAATGTGCCTGGCTGCTGTTCACTGAATAGCTCATTCTTGGTACATTTTTGGTATACATTTGCTTCTGCCGGGTCAGCTGAGCAGTGAATTTCTACTTAACTACCTCCTATCAGGAGAGACCTCAGGGCTGCATCTTTTGAGCGCAGTACTGAGCCTGAAAAGCATTTACAACCCCAGTTACAAGTAAAACTAGCTAAAATGTGTCTGGCTGCTGTTCACTGAAAAGCTCATTCTGGGTACATTTTTGGTATACATTTGCTTCTGCCGGGTCAGCTGAGCAGTGTATTTCTACTTAACTACCCCCTATCAGAAGAGACCTCAGGGCTGCATCTTTTGAGCGCAGTACTGAGCCTGAAAAGCGTTACAACCCCACTTACAAGTAAAACTAGCTAAAATGTGCCTGGCTGCTGTTCACTGAAAAGCTCATTCTGGGTACATTTTTGTTATACATTTGCTTCTGCCGGGTCAGCTGAGCAGTGAATTTCTACGTAACTACCCCCTATCAGGGGAGACCTCAGGGCTGCATCTTTTGAGCGCAGTACTGAGCCTGAAAAGCGTTTCCAACCCCACTTACAAGTAAAACTAGCTAAAATGTGCCTGGCTGCTGTTCACTGAAAAGCTCATTCTGGGTACATTTTTGGTATACATTTGCTTCTGCTGGGTCAGCTGAGCAGTGAATTTCTACTTAACTACCTCCTATCAGGAGAGACCTCAGGGCTGCATGTTTTGAGCGCAGTACTGAGCCTGAAAAGCGTTTACAACCCCACTTACAAGTAAAACTAGCTAAAATGTGCCTGGCTGCTGTTCACTGAATAGCTCATTCTGGGTACATTTTTGGTATACATTTGCTTCTGCCGGGTCAGCTGAGCAGTGAATTTCTACTTAACTACCTCCTATCAGGAGAGACCTCAGGGCTGCATCTTTTGAGCACAGTACTGAGCCTGAAAAGCGTTTACAACCCCACTTACAAGTAAAACTAGCTAAAATGTGCCTGGCTGCTGTTCACTGAAAAGCTCATTCTGGGTACATTTTTGTTATACATTTGCTTCTGCCGGGTCAGCTGAGCAGTGAGTTTCTACTTAACTACCCCCTATCAGGAGAGACCTCAGGGCTGCATCTTTTGAGCGCACTACTGAGCCTGAAAAGCGTTTACAACCCCACTTACAAGTAAAACTAGCTAAAATGTGCCTGGCTGCTGTTCACTGAATAGCTCATTCTGGGTACATTTTTGGTATACATTTGCTTCTGCCGGGTCAGCTGAGCAGTGAATTTCTACTTAACTACCCCTTATCAGGAGAGACCTCAGGGCTGCATCTTTTGAGCGCAGTACTGAGCCTGAAAAGCATTTACAACCCCAGTTACAAGTAAAACTAGCTAAAATGTGTCTGCTTGCTGTTCACTGTAAAGCTCATTCTGGGTACATTTTTGGTATACATTTGCTTCTGCCGGGTCAGCTGAGCAGTGTATTTTTACTTAACTACCCCCTATCAGGAGAGACCTCAGGGCTGCATCTTTTGAGTGCAGTACTGAGCCTGAAAAGCGTTTACAACCCCACTTACAAGTAAAACTAGCTAAAATGTGCCTGGCTGCTGTTCACTGAAAAGCTCATTCTGGGTACATTTTTGTTATACATTTGCTTCTGCCGGGTCAGCTGAGCAGTGAATTTCTACGAAACTACCCCCCTATCAGGGGAGACCTCAGGGCTGCATCTTTTGAGCGCAGTACTGAGCCTGAAAAGCGTTTACAACCCCACTTACAAGTAAAACTAGCTAAATTGTGCCTGGCTGCTGTTCACTGAAAAGCTCATTCTGGGTACATTTTTGTTATACATTTGCTTCTGCCGGGTCAGCTGAGCAGTGAATTTCTACGTAACTACCCCCTATCAGGGGAGACCTCAGGGCTGCATCTTTTGAGCGCAGTACTGAGCCTGAAAAGCGTTTACAACCCCACTTACAAGTAAAACTAGCTAAATTGTGCCTGGCTGCTGTTCACTGAAAAGCTCATTCTGGGTACATTTTTGGTATACATTTGCTTCTGCCGGGTCAGCTGAGCAGTGTATTTCTACTTAACTACCCCCTATCAGGAGAGACCTCAGGGTTGCATCTTTTGAGCGCAGTACTGAGCCTGAAAAGCGTTTACAACCCCAGTTACAAGTAAAACTAGCTAAAATGTGCCTGGCTGCTGTTCACTGAAAAGCTCATTCTGGGTACATTTTTGGTATACATTTGCTTCTGCCGGGTCAGCTGAACAGTGAATTTCTACTTAACTACCTCCTATCAGGAGAGACCTCAGGGCTGTATCTTTTGAGTGCAGTACTGAGCCTGAAAAGCGTTTACAACCCCACTTACAAGTAAAACTAGCTAAAATGTGCCTGGCTGCTGTTCACTGAATAGCTCATTCTGGGTACATTTTTGGTATACATTTGCTTCTGCCGGGTCAGCTGAGCAGTGTATTTCTACTTAACTACCCCCTATCAGGAGAGACCTCAGGGCTGCATCTTTTGAGCGCAGTACTGAGCCTGAAAAGCATTTACAACCCCAGTTACAAGTAAAACTAGCTAAAATGTGCCTGGCTGCTGTTCACTGAAAAGCTCATTCTGGGTACATTTTTGTTATACATTTGCTTCTGCCGGGTCAGCTGAGCAGTGAATTTCTACGTAACTACCCCCTATCAGGGGAGACCTCAGGGCTGCATCTTTTGAGCGCAGTACTGAGCCTGAAAAGCGTTTACAACCCCACTTACAAGTAAAACTAGCTAAATTGTGCCTGGCTGCTGTTCACTGAAAAGATCATTCTGGGTACATTTTTGTTATACATTTGCTTCTGCCGGGTCAGCTGAGCAGTGAATTTCTACGTAACTACCCCCTATCAGGTGACCTCAGAGACCTCAGGGCTGCATCTTTTGAGCGCAGTACTGAGCCTGAAAAGCGTTTACAACCCCACTTACAAGTAAAACTAGCTAAATTGTGCCTGGCTGCTGTTCACTGAAAAGCTCATTCTGGGTACATTTTTGGTATACATTTCCTTCTGCCGGGTCAGCTGAGCAGTGTATTTCTACTTAACTACCCCCTATCAGGAGAGACCTCAGGGTTGCATCTTTTGAGCGCAGTACTGAGCCTGAAAAGCGTTTACAACCCCAGTTACAAGTAAAACTAGCTAAAATGTGCCTGGCTGCTGTTCACTGAAAAGCTCATTCTGGGTACATTTTTGGTATACATTTGCTTCTGCCGGGTCAGCTGAGCAGTGAATTTCTACTTAACTACCCCCTATCAGGAGAGACCTCAGGGCTGCATCTTTTGAGCGCAGTACTGAGCCTGAAAAGCGTTTCCAACCCCACTTACAAGTAAAACTAGCTAAAATGTGCCTGGCTGCTGTTCACTGAAAAGCTCATTCTGGGTACATTTTTGGTATACATTTGCTTCTGCCGGGTCAGCTGAGCAGTGAATTTCTACTTAACTACCTCATATCAGGAGAGACCTCAGGGCTGCATGTTTTGAGCGCACTACTGAGCCTGAAAAGCGTTTACAACCCCACTTACAAGTAAAACTAGCTAAAATGTGCCTGGCTGCTGTTCACTGAATAGCTCATTCTTGGTACATTTTTGGTATACATTTGCTTCTGCCGGGTCAGCTGAGCAGTGAATTTCTACTTAACTACCTCCTATCAGGAGAGACCTCAGGGCTGCATCTTTTGAGCGCAGTACTGAGCCTGAAAAGCATTTACAACCCCAGTTACAAGTAAAACTAGCTAAAATGTGTCTGGCTGCTGTTCACTGAAAAGCTCATTCTGGGTACATTTTTGGTATACATTTGCTTCTGCCGGGTCAGCTGAGCAGTGTATTTCTACTTAACTACCCCCTATCAGAAGAGACCTCAGGGCTGCATCTTTTGAGCGCAGTACTGAGCCTGAAAAGCGTTTACAACCCCACTTACAAGTAAAACTAGCTAAAATGTGCCTGGCTGCTGTTCACTGAAAAGCTCATTCTGGGTACATTTTTGTTATACATTTGCTTCTGCCGGGTCAGCTGAGCAGTGAATTTCTACGTAACTACCCCCTATCAGGGGAGACCTCAGGGCTGCATCTTTTGAGCGCAGTACTGAGCCTGAAAAGCGTTTCCAACCCCACTTACAAGTAAAACTAGCTAAAATGTGCCTGGCTGCTGTTCACTGAAAAGCTCATTCTGGGTACATTTTTGGTATACATTTGCTTCTGCTGGGTCAGCTGAGCAGTGAATTTCTACTTAACTACCTCCTATCAGGAGAGACCTCAGGGCTGCATGTTTTGAGCGCAGTACTGAGCCTGAAAAGCGTTTACAACCCCACTTACAAGTAAAACTAGCTAAAATGTGCCTGGCTGCTGTTCACTGAATAGCTCATTCTGGGTACATTTTTGGTATACATTTGCTTCTGCCGGGTCAGCTGAGCAGTGAATTTCTACTTAACTACCTCCTATCAGGAGAGACCTCAGGGCTGCATCTTTTGAGCACAGTACTGAGCCTGAAAAGCGTTTACAACCCCACTTACAAGTAAAACTAGCTAAAATGTGCCTGGCTGCTGTTCACTGAAAAGCTCATTCTGGGTACATTTTTGTTATACATTTGCTTCTGCCGGGTCAGCTGAGCAGTGAGTTTCTACTTAACTACCCCCTATCAGGAGAGACCTCAGGGCTGCATCTTTTGAGCGCACTACTGAGCCTGAAAAGCGTTTACAACCCCACTTACAAGTAAAACTAGCTAAAATGTGCCTGGCTGCTGTTCACTGAATAGCTCATTCTGGGTACATTTTTGGTATACATTTGCTTCTGCCGGGTCAGCTGAGCAGTGAATTTCTACTTAACTACCCCTTATCAGGAGAGACCTCAGGGCTGCATCTTTTGAGCGCAGTACTGAGCCTGAAAAGCATTTACAACCCCAGTTACAAGTAAAACTAGCTAAAATGTGTCTGCTTGCTGTTCACTGTAAAGCTCATTCTGGGTACATTTTTGGTATACATTTGCTTCTGCCGGGTCAGCTGAGCAGTGTATTTCTACTTAACTACCCCCTATCAGGAGAGACCTCAGGGCTGCATCTTTTGAGTGCAGTACTGAGCCTGAAAAGCGTTTACAACCCCAGTTACAAGTAAAACTAGCTAAAATGTGCCTGGCTGCTGTTCACTGAAAAGCTCATTCTGGGTACATTTTTGTTATACATTTGCTTCTGCCGGGTCAGCTGAGCAGTGAATTTCTACGTAACTACCCCCTATCAGGGGAGACCTCAGGGCTGCATCTTTTGAGCGCAGTACTGAGCCTGAAAAGCGTTTACAACCCCAGTTACAAGTAAAACTAGCTCAAATGTGCCTGGCTGCTGTTCACTGAAAAGCTCATTCTGGGTACATTTTTGGTATACATTTGCTTCTGCCGGGTCAGCTGAACAGTGAATTTCTCCTTAACTACCTCCTATCAGGAGAGACCTCAGGGCTGTATCTTTTGAGTGCAGTACTGAGCCTGAAAAGCGTTTACAACCCCACTTACAAGTAAAACTAGCTAAAATGTGCCTGGCTGCTGTTCACTGAATAGCTCATTCTGGGTACATTTTTGGTATACATTTGCTTCTGCAGGGTCAGCTGAGCAGTGAATTTCTACTTAACTACCTCCTATCAGGAGAGACCTCAGGGCTGCATCTTTTGAGCGCAGTACTGAGCCTGAAAACCGTTTACAACCCCACTTACAAGTAAAACTAGCTAAAATGTGCCTGGCTGCTGTTCACTGAAAAGCTCATTCTGGGTACATTTTTGTTATACATTTGCTTCTGCCGGGTCAGCTGAGCAGTGAATTTCTACTTAACTACCCCCTATCAGGAGAGACCTCAGGGCTGCATCTTTTGAGCGCAGTACTGAGCCTGAAAAGCGTTTCCAACCCCACTTACAAGTAAAACTAGCTAAAATGTGCCTGGCTGCTGTTCACTGAAAAGCTCATTCTGGGTACATTTTTGGTATACATTTGCTTCTGCCGGGTCAGCTGAGCAGTGAATTTCTACGTAACTACCCCCTATCAGGGGAGACCTCAGGGCTGCATCTTTTGAGCGCAGTACTGAGCCTGAAAAGCGTTTCCAACCCCACTTACAAGTAAAACTAGCTAAAATGTGCCTGGCTGCTGTTCACTGAAAAGCTCATTCTGGGTACATTTTTGGTATACATTTGCTTCTGCTGGGTCAGCTGAGCAGTGAATTTCTACTTAACTACCTCCTATCAGGAGAGACCTCAGGGCTGCATGTTTTGAGCGCAGTACTGAGCCTGAAAAGCGTTTACAACCCCACTTACAAGTAAAACTAGCTAAAATGTGCCTGGCTGCTGTTCACTGAATAGCTCATTCTGGGTACATTTTTGGTATACATTTGCTTCTGCCGGGTCAGCTGAGCAGTGAATTTCTACTTAACTACCTCCTATCAGGAGAGACCTCAGGGCTGCATCTTTTGAGCACAGTACTGAGCCTGAAAAGCGTTTACAACCCCACTTACAAGTAAAACTAGCTAAAATGTGCCTGGCTGCTGTTCACTGAAAAGCTCATTCTGGGTACATTTTTGTTATACATTTGCTTCTGCCGGGTCAGCTGAGCAGTGAGTTTCTACTTAACTACCCCCTATCAGGAGAGACCTCAGGGCTGCATCTTTTGAGCGCACTACTGAGCCTGAAAAGCGTTTACAACCCCACTTACAAGTAAAACTAGCTAAAATGTGCCTGGCTGCTGTTCACTGAATAGCTCATTCTGGGTACATTTTTGGTATACATTTGCTTCTGCCGGGTCAGCTGAGCAGTGAATTTCTACTTAACTACCCCTTATCAGGAGAGACCTCAGGGCTGCATCTTTTGAGCGCAGTACTGAGCCTGAAAAGCATTTACAACCCCAGTTACAAGTAAAACTAGCTAAAATGTGTCTGCCTGCTGTTCACTGTAAAGCTCATTCTGGGTACATTTGTGGTATACATTTGCTTCTGCCGGGTCAGCTGAGCAGTGTATTTCTACTTAACTACCCCCTATCAGGAGAGACCTCAGGGCTGCATCTTTTGAGTGCAGTACTGAGCCTGAAAAGCGTTTACAACCCCAGTTACAAGTAAAACTAGCTAAAATGTGCCTGGCTGCTGTTCACTGAAAAGCTCATTCTGGGTACATTTTTGTTATACATTTGCTTCTGCCGGGTCAGCTGAGCAGTGAATTTCTACGTAACTACCCCCTATCAGGGGAGACCTCAGGGCTGCATCTTTTGAGCGCAGTACTGAGCCTGAAAAGCGTTTACAACCCCAGTTACAAGTAAAACTAGCTAAAATGTGCCTGGCTGCTGTTCACTGAAAAGCTCATTCTGGGTACATTTTTGGTATACATTTGCTTCTGCCGGGTCAGCTGAACAGTGAATTTCTCCTTAACTACCTCCTATCAGGAGAGACCTCAGGGCTGTATCTTTTGAGTGCAGTACTGAGCCTGAAAAGCGTTTACAACCCCACTTACAAGTAAAACTAGCTAAAATGTGCCTGGCTGCTGTTCACTGAATAGCTCATTCTGGGTACATTTTTGGTATACATTTGCTTCTGCAGGGTCAGCTGAGCAGTGAATTTCTACTTAACTACCTCCTATCAGGAGAGACCTCAGGGCTGCATCTTTTGAGCGCAGTACTGAGCCTGAAAACCGTTTACAACCCCACTTACAAGTAAAACTAGCTAAAATGTGCCTGGCTGCTGTTCACTGAAAAGCTCATTCTGGGTACATTTTTGTTATACATTTGCTTCTGCCGGGTCAGCTGAGCAGTGAGTTTCTACTTAACTACCCCCTATCAGGAGAGACCTCAGGGCTGCATCTTTTGAGCGCACTACTGAGCCTGAAAAGCGTTTACAACCCCACTTACAAGTAAAACTAGCTAAAATGTGCCTGGCTGCTGTTCACTGAATAGCTCATTCTGGGTACATTTTTGGTATACATTTGCTTCTGCCGGGTCAGCTGAGCAGTGAATTTCTACTTAACTACCCCTTATCAGGAGAGACCTCAGGGCTGCATCTTTTGAGCGCAGTACTGAGCCTGAAAAGCATTTACAACCCCAGTTACAAGTAAAACTAGCTAAAATGTGTCTGCTTGCTGTTCACTGTAAAGCTCATTCTGGGTACATTTTTGGTATACATTTGCTTCTGCCGGGTCAGCTGAGCAGTGTATTTCTACTTAACTACCCCCTATCAGGAGAGACCTCAGGGCTGCATCTTTTGAGCGCAGTACTGAGCCTGAAAAGCGTTTACAACCCCAGTTACAAGTAAAACTAGCTCAAATGTGCCTGGCTGCTGTTCACTGAAAAGCTCATTCTGGGTACATTTTTGGTATACATTTGCTTCTGCCGGGTCAGCTGAACAGTGAATTTCTCCTTAACTACCTCCTATCAGGAGAGACCTCAGGGCTGTATCTTTTGAGTGCAGTACTGAGCCTGAAAAGCGTTTACAACCCCACTTACAAGTAAAACTAGCTAAAATGTGCCTGGCTGCTGTTCACTGAATAGCTCATTCTGGGTACATTTTTGGTATACATTTGCTTCTGCAGGGTCAGCTGAGCAGTGAATTTCTACTTAACTACCTCCTATCAGGAGAGACCTCAGGGCTGCATCTTTTGAGCGCAGTACTGAGCCTGAAAACCGTTTACAACCCCACTTACAAGTAAAACTAGCTAAAATGTGCCTGGCTGCTGTTCACTGAAAAGCTCATTCTGGGTACATTTTTGTTATACATTTGCTTCTGCCGGGTCAGCTGAGCAGTGAATTTCTACTTAACTACCCCCTATCAGGAGAGACCTCAGGGCTGCATCTTTTGAGCGCAGTACTGAGCCTGAAAAGCGTTTCCAACCCCACTTACAAGTAAAACTAGCTAAAATGTGCCTGGCTGCTGTTCACTGAAAAGCTCATTCTGGGTACATTTTTGGTATACATTTGCTTCTGCCGGGTCAGCTGAGCAGTGAATTTCTACGTAACTACCCCCTATCAGGGGAGACCTCAGGGCTGCATCTTTTGAGCGCAGTACTGAGCCTGAAAAGCGTTTCCAACCCCACTTACAAGTAAAACTAGCTAAAATGTGCCTGGCTGCTGTTCACTGAAAAGCTCATTCTGGGTACATTTTTGGTATACATTTGCTTCTGCTGGGTCAGCTGAGCAGTGAATTTCTACTTAACTACCTCCTATCAGGAGAGACCTCAGGGCTGCATGTTTTGAGCGCAGTACTGAGCCTGAAAAGCGTTTACAACCCCACTTACAAGTAAAACTAGCTAAAATGTGCCTGGCTGCTGTTCACTGAATAGCTCATTCTGGGTACATTTTTGGTATACATTTGCTTCTGCCGGGTCAGCTGAGCAGTGAATTTCTACTTAACTACCTCCTATCAGGAGAGACCTCAGGGCTGCATCTTTTGAGCACAGTACTGAGCCTGAAAAGCGTTTACAACCCCACTTACAAGTAAAACTAGCTAAAATGTGCCTGGCTGCTGTTCACTGAAAAGCTCATTCTGGGTACATTTTTGTTATACATTTGCTTCTGCCGGGTCAGCTGAGCAGTGAGTTTCTACTTAACTACCCCCTATCAGGAGAGACCTCAGGGCTGCATCTTTTGAGCGCACTACTGAGCCTGAAAAGCGTTTACAACCCCACTTACAAGTAAAACTAGCTAAAATGTGCCTGGCTGCTGTTCACTGAATAGCTCATTCTGGGTACATTTTTGGTATACATTTGCTTCTGCCGGGTCAGCTGAGCAGTGAATTTCTACTTAACTACCCCTTATCAGGAGAGACCTCAGGGCTGCATCTTTTGAGCGCAGTACTGAGCCTGAAAAGCATTTACAACCCCAGTTACAAGTAAAACTAGCTAAAATGTGTCTGCCTGCTGTTCACTGTAAAGCTCATTCTGGGTACATTTGTGGTATACATTTGCTTCTGCCGGGTCAGCTGAGCAGTGTATTTCTACTTAACTACCCCCTATCAGGAGAGACCTCAGGGCTGCATCTTTTGAGTGCAGTACTGAGCCTGAAAAGCGTTTACAACCCCAGTTACAAGTAAAACTAGCTAAAATGTGCCTGGCTGCTGTTCACTGAAAAGCTCATTCTGGGTACATTTTTGTTATACATTTGCTTCTGCCGGGTCAGCTGAGCAGTGAATTTCTACGTAACTACCCCCTATCAGGGGAGACCTCAGGGCTGCATCTTTTGAGCGCAGTACTGAGCCTGAAAAGCGTTTACAACCCCAGTTACAAGTAAAACTAGCTAAAATGTGCCTGGCTGCTGTTCACTGAAAAGCTCATTCTGGGTACATTTTTGGTATACATTTGCTTCTGCCGGGTCAGCTGAACAGTGAATTTCTCCTTAACTACCTCCTATCAGGAGAGACCTCAGGGCTGTATCTTTTGAGTGCAGTACTGAGCCTGAAAAGCGTTTACAACCCCACTTACAAGTAAAACTAGCTAAAATGTGCCTGGCTGCTGTTCACTGAATAGCTCATTCTGGGTACATTTTTGGTATACATTTGCTTCTGCAGGGTCAGCTGAGCAGTGAATTTCTACTTAACTACCTCCTATCAGGAGAGACCTCAGGGCTGCATCTTTTGAGCGCAGTACTGAGCCTGAAAACCGTTTACAACCCCACTTACAAGTAAAACTAGCTAAAATGTGCCTGGCTGCTGTTCACTGAAAAGCTCATTCTGGGTACATTTTTGTTATACATTTGCTTCTGCCGGGTCAGCTGAGCAGTGAATTTCTACTTAACTACCCCCTATCAGGAGAGACCTCAGGGCTGCATCTTTTGAGCGCAGTACTGAGCCTGAAAAGCGTTTCCAACCCCACTTACAAGTAAAACTAGCTAAAATGTGCCTGGCTGCTGTTCACTGAAAAGCTCATTCTGGGTACATTTTTGGTATACATTTGCTTCTGCAGGGTCAGCTGAGCAGTGAATTTCTACTTAACTACCTCCTATCAGGAGAGACCTCAGGGCTGCATCTTTTGAGCGCAGTACTGAGCCTGAAAACCGTTTACAACCCCACTTACAAGTAAAACTAGCTAAAATGTGCCTGGCTGCTGTTCACTGAAAAGCTCATTCTGGGTACATTTTTGTTATACATTTGCTTCTGCCGGGTCAGCTGAGCAGTGAATTTCTACTTAACTACCCCCTATCAGGAGAGACCTCAGGGCTGCATCTTTTGAGCGCAGTACTGAGCCTGAAAAGCGTTTCCAACCCCACTTACAAGTAAAACTAGCTAAAATGTGCCTGGCTGCTGTTCACTGAAAAGCTCATTCTGGGTACATTTTTGATATACATTTGCTTCTGCCGGGTCAGCTGTGCAGTGAATTTCTACGTAACTACCCCCTATCAGGGGAGACCTCAGGGCTGCATCTTTTGAGCGCAGTACTGAGCCTGAAAAGCGTTTACAACCCCACTTACAAGTAAAACTAGCTAAATTGTGCCTGGCTGCTGTTCACTGAAAAGCTCATTCTGGGTACATTTTTGGTATACATTTGCTTCTGCCGGGTCAGCTGAGCAGTGTATTTCTACTTAACTACCCCCTATCAGGAGAGACCTCAGGGTTGCATCTTTTGAGCGCAGTACTGAGCCTGAAAAGCGTTTACAACCCCAGTTACAAGTAAAACTAGCTAAAATGTGCCTGGCTGCTGTTCACTGAAAAGCTCATTCTGGGTACATTTTTGGTATACATTTGCTTCTGCCGGGTCAGCTGAACAGTGAATTTCTACTTAACTACCTCCTATCAGGAGAGACCTCAGGGCTGTATCTTTTGAGTGCAGTACTGAGCCTGAAAAGCGTTTACAACCCCACTTACAAGTAAAACTAGCTAAAATGTGCCTGGCTGCTGTTCACTGAATAGCTCATTCTGGGTACATTTTTGGTATACATTTGCTTCTGCAGGGTCAGCTGAGCAGTGAATTTCTACTTAACTACCTCCTATCAGGAGAGACCTCAGGGCTGCATCTTTTGAGCGCAGTACTGAGCCTGAAAACCGTTTCCAACCCCACTTACAAGTGAAACTAGCTAAAATGTGCCTGGCTGCTGTTCACTGAAAAGCTCATTCTGGGTACATTTTTGGTATACATTTGCTTCTGCAGGGTCAGCTGAGCAGTGAATTTCTACTTAACTACCTCCTATCAGGAGAGACCTCAGGGCTGCATCTTTTGAGCGCAGTACTGAGCCTGAAAACCGTTTACAACCCCACTTACAAGTAAAACTAGCTAAAATGTGCCTGGCTGCTGTTCACTGAAAAGCTCATTCTGGGTCCATTTTTGGTATACATTTGCTTCTGCCGGGTCAGCTGAGCAGTGAATTTCTACTTAACTACCTCCTATCAGGAGAGACCTCAGGGCTGCATCTTTTGAGCACAGTACTGAGCCTGAAAAGCGTTTACAACCCCACTTACAAGTAAAACTAGCTAAAATGTGCCTGGCTGCTGTTCACTGAATAGCTCATTCTGGGTACATTTTTGGTATACATTTGCTTCTGCCGGGTCAGCTGAGCAGTGAATTTCTACTTAACTACCTCCTATCAGGAGAGACCTCAGGGCTGCATGTTTTGAGCGCAGTACTGAGCCTGAAAAGCGTTTACAACCCCACTTACAAGTAAAACTAGCTAAAATGTGCCTGGCTGCTGTTCACTGAATAGCTCATTCTGGGTACATTTTTGGTATACATTTGCTTCTGCCGGGTCAGCTGAGCAGTGAATTTCTACTTAACTACCTCCTATCAGGAGAGACCTCAGGGCTGCATGTTTTGAGCGCAGTACTGAGCCTGAAAAGCGTTTACAACCCCACTTACAAGTAAAACTAGCTAAAATGTGCCTGGCTGCTGTTCACTGAATAGCTCATTCTGGGTACATTTTTGGTATACATTTGCTTCTGCCGGGTCAGCTGAGCAGTGAATTTCTACTTAACTACCTCCTATCAGGAGAGACCTCAGGGCTGCATCTTTTGAGCACAGTACTGAGCCTGAAAAGCGTTTACAACCCCACTTACAAGTAAAACTAGCTAAAATGTGCCTGGCTGCTGTTCACTGAAAAGCTCATTCTGGGTACATTTTTGTTATACATTTGCTTCTGCCGGGTCAGCTGAGCAGTGAGTTTCTACTTAACTACCCCCTATCAGGAGAGACCTCAGGGCTGCATCTTTTGAGCGCACTACTGAGCCTGAAAAGCGTTTACAACCCCACTTACAAGTAAAACTAGCTAAAATGTGCCTGGCTGCTGTTCACTGAATAGCTCATTCTGGGTACATTTTTGGTATACATTTGCTTCTGCCGGGTCAGCTGAGCAGTGAATTTCTACGTAACTACCCCCTATCAGGAGAGACCTCAGGGCTGCATCTTTTGAGCGCAGTACTGAGCCTGAAAAGCGTTTACAACCCCACTTACAAGTAAAACTAGCTAAATTGTGCCTGGCTGCTGTTCACTGAAAAGCTCATTCTGGGTACATTTTTGTTATACATTTGCTTCTGCCGGGTCAGCTGAGCAGTGAATTTCTACTTAACTACCTCCTATCAGGAGAGACCTCAGGGCTGCATGTTTTGAGCGCACTACTGAGCCTGAAAAGCGTTTACAACCCCACTTACAAGTAAAACTAGCTAAAATGTGCCTGGCTGCTGTTCACTGAATAGCTCATTCTTGGTACATTTTTGGTATACATTTGCTTCTGCCGGGTCAGCTGAGCAGTGAATTTCTACTTAACTACCTCCTATCAGGAGAGACCTCAGGGCTGCATGTTTTGAGCGCACTACTGAGCCTGAAAAGCGTTTACAACCCCACTTACAAGTAAAACTAGCTAAAATGTGCCTGGCTGCTGTTCACTGAATAGCTCATTCTTGGTACATTTTTGGTATACATTTGCTTCTGCCGGGTCAGCTGAGCAGTGAATTTCTACTTAACTACCTCCTATCAGGAGAGACCTCAGGGCTGCATCTTTTGAGCGCAGTACTGAGCCTGAAAAGCATTTACAACCCCAGTTACAAGTAAAACTAGCTAAAATGTGTCTGGCTGCTGTTCACCGAAAAGCTCATTCTGGGTACATTTTTGGTATACATTTGCTTCTGCCGGGTCAGCTGAGCAGTGTATTTCTACTTAACTACCCCCTATCAGGAGAGACCTCAGGGCTGCATCTTTTGAGCGCAGTACTGAGCCTGAAAAGCGTTTACAACCCCACTTACAAGTAAAACTAGCTAAAATGTGCCTGGCTGCTGTTCACTGAAAAGCTCATTCTGGGTACATTTTTGTTATACATTTGCTTTTGCCGGGTCAGCTGAGCAGTGAATTTCTACGTAACTACCCCCTATCAGGGGAGACCTCAGGGCTGCATCTTTTGAGCGCAGTACTGAGCCTGAAAAGCGTTTACAACCCCACTTACAAGTAAAACTAGCTAAATTGTGCCTGGCTGCTGTTCACTGAAAAGCTCATTCTGGGTACATTTTTGTTATACATTTGCTTCTGCCGGGTCAGCTGAGCAGTGAATTTCTACGTAACTACCCCCTATCAGGGGAGACCTCAGGGCTGCATCTTTTGAGCGCAGTACTGAGCCTGAAAAGCGTTTACAACCCCACTTACAAGTAAAACTAGCTAAATTGTGCCTGGCTGCTGTTCACTGAAAAGCTCATTCTGGGTACATTTTTGGTATACATTTGCTTCTGCCGGGTCAGCTGAGCAGTGTATTTCTACTTAACTACCCCCTATCAGGAGAGACCTCAGGGTTGCATCTTTTGAGCGCAGTACTGAGCCTGAAAAGCGTTTACAACCCCAGTTACAAGTAAAACTAGCTAAAATGTGCCTGGCTGCTGTTCACTGAAAAGCTCATTCTGGGTACATTTTTGGTATACATTTGCTTCTGCCGGGTCAGCTGAACAGTGAATTTCTACTTAACTACCTCCTATCAGGAGAGACCTCAGGGCTGTATCTTTTGAGCGCAGTACTGAGCCTGAAAACCGTTTACAACCCCACTTACAAGTAAAACTAGCTAAAATGTGCCTGGCTGCTGTTCACTGAATAGCTCATTCTGGGTACATTTTTGGTATACATTTGCTTCTGCAGGGTCAGCTGAGCAGTGAATTTCTACTTAACTACCTCCTATCAGGAGAGACCTCAGGGCTGCATCTTTTGAGCGCAGTACTGAGCCTGAAAACCGTTTACAACCCCACTTACAAGTAAAACTAGCTAAATTGTGCCTGGCTGCTGTTCACTGAAAAGCTCATTCTGGGTACATTTTTGGTATACATTTGCTTCTGCCGGGTCAGCTGAGCAGTGAATTTCTACTTAACTACCTCCTATCAGGAGAGACCTCAGGGCTGCATCTTTTGAGCACAGTACTGAGCCTGAAAAGCGTTTACAACCCCACTTACAAGTAAAACTAGCTAAAATGTGCCTGGCTGCTGTTCACTGAAAAGCTCATTCTGGGTACATTTTTGTTATACATTTGCTTCTGCCGGGTCAGCTGAGCAGTGAGTTTCTACTTAACTACCCCCTATCAGGAGAGACCTCAGGGCTGCATCTTTTGAGCGCAGTACTGAGCCTGAAAAGCGTTTACAACCCCAGTTACAAGTAAAACTAGCTAAAATGTGCCTGGCTGCTGTTCACTGAAAAGCTCATTCTGGGTACATTTTTGTTATACATTTGCTTCTGCCGGGTCAGCTGAGCAGTGAATTTCTACGTAACTACCCCCTATCAGGGGAGACCTCAGGGCTGCATCTTTTGAGCGCAGTACTGAGCCTGAAAAGCGTTTACAACCCCACTTACAAGTAAAACTAGCTAAATTGTGCCTGGCTGCTGTTCACTGAAAAGATCATTCTGGGTACATTTTTGTTATACATTTGCTTCTGCCGGGTCAGCTGAGCAGTGAATTTCTACGTAACTACCCCCTATCAGGGGAGACCTCAGGGCTGCATCTTTTGAGCGCAGTACTGAGCCTGAAAAGCGTTTACAACCCCACTTACAAGTAAAACTAGCTAAATTGTGCCTGGCTGCTGTTCACTGAAAAGCTCATTCTGGGTACATTTTTGGTATACATTTCCTTCTGCCGGGTCAGCTGAGCAGTGTATTTCTACTTAACTACCCCCTATCAGGAGAGACCTCAGGGTTGCATCTTTTGAGCGCAGTACTGAGCCTGAAAAGCGTTTACAACCCCAGTTACAAGTAAAACTAGCTAAAATGTGCCTGGCTGCTGTTCACTGAAAAGCTCATTCTGGGTACATTTTTGGTATACATTTGCTTCTGCCGGGTCAGCTGAGCAGTGAATTTCTACTTAACTACCCCCTATCAGGAGAGACCTCAGGGCTGCATCTTTTGAGCGCAGTACTGAGCCTGAAAAGCGTTTCCAACCCCACTTACAAGTAAAACTAGCTAAAATGTGCCTGGCTGCTGTTCACTGAAAAGCTCATTCTGGGTACATTTTTGGTATACATTTGCTTCTGCCGGGTCAGCTGAGCAGTGAATTTCTACTTAACTACCCCCTATCAGGAGAGACCTCAGGGCTGCATGTTTTGAGCGCACTACTGAGCCTGAAAAGCGTTTACAACCCCACTTACAAGTAAAACTAGCTAAAATGTGCCTGGCTGCTGTTCACTGAATAGCTCATTCTTGGTACATTTTTGGTATACATTTGCTTCTGCCGGGTCAGCTGAGCAGTGAATTTTTACTTAACTACCTCCTATCAGGAGAGACCTCAGGGCTGCATCTTTTGAGCGCAGTACTGAGCCTGAAAAGCATTTACAACCCCAGTTACAAGTAAAACTAGCTAAAATGTGTCTGGCTGCTGTTCACTGAAAAGCTCATTCTGGGTACATTTTTGGTATACATTTGCTTCTGCCGGGTCAGCTGAGCAGTGTATTTCTACTTAACTACCCCCTATCAGGAGAGACCTCAGGGCTGCATCTTTTGAGCGCAGTACTGAGCCTGAAAAGCGTTTACAACCCCACTTACAAGTAAAACTAGCTAAAATGTGCCTGGCTGCTGTTCACTGAAAAGCTCATTCTGGGTACATTTTTGTTATACATTTGCTTCTGCCGGGTCAGCTGAGCAGTGAATTTCTACGTAACTACCCCCTATCAGGGGAGACCTCAGGGCTGCATCTTTTGAGCGCAGTACTGAGCCTGAAAAGCGTTTACAACCCCACTTACAAGTAAAACTAGCTAAATTGTGCCTGGCTGCTGTTCACTGAAAAGCTCATTCTGGGTACATTTTTGTTATACATTTGCTTCTGCCGGGTCAGCTAAGCAGTGAATTTCTACGTAACTACCCCCTATCAGGGGAGACCTCAGGGCTGCATCTTTTGAGCGCAGTACTGAGCCTGAAAAGCGTTTACAACCCCACTTACAAGTAAAACTAGCTAAATTGTGCCTGGCTGCTGTTCACTGAAAAGCTCATTCTGGGTACATTTTTGTTATACATTTGCTTCTGCCGGGTCAGCTGAGCAGTGAATTTCTACGTAACTACCCCCTATCAGGGGAGACCTCCGGGCTGCATCTTTTGAGCGCAGTACTGAGCCTGAAAAGCGTTTACAACCCCACTTACAAGTAAAACTAGCTAAATTGTGCCTGGCTGCTGTTCACTGAAAAGCTCATTCTGGGTACATTTTTGGTATACATTTGCTTCTGCCGGGTCAGCTGAGCAGTGTATTTCTACTTTAACTACCCCCTATCAGGAGAGACCTCAGGGTTGCATCTTTTGAGCGCAGTACTGAGCCTGAAAAGCGTTTACAACCCCACTTACAAGTAAAACTAGCTAAAATGTGCCTGGCTGCTGTTCACTGAAAAGCTCATTCTGGGTACATTTTTGGTATACATTTGCTTCTGCCGGGTCAGCTGAACAGTGAATTTCTACTTAACTACCTCCTATCAGGAGAGACCTCAGGGCTGTATCTTTTGAGTGCAGTACTGAGCCTGAAAAGCGTTTACAACCCCACTTACAAGTAAAACTAGCTAAAATGTGCCTGGCTGCTGTTCACTGAATAGCTCATTCTGGGTACATTTTTGGTATACATTTGCTTCTGCAGGGTCAGCTGAGCAGTGAATTTCTACTTAACTACCTCCTATCAGGAGAGACCTCAGGGCTGCATCTTTTGAGCGCAGTACTGAGCCTGAAAACCGTTTACAACCCCACTTACAAGTAAAACTAGCTAAATTGTGCCTGGCTGCTGTTCACTGAAAAGCTCATTCTGGGTACATTTTTGGTATACATTTGCTTCTGCCGGGTCAGCTGAGCAGTGTATTTCTACTTAACTACCCCCTATCAGGAGAGACCTCAGGGTTGCATCTTTTGAGCGCAGTACTGAGCCTGAAAACCGTTTACAACCCCACTTACAAGTAAAACTATCTAAAATGTGCCTGGCTGCTGTTCACTGAAAAGCTCATTCTGGGTACATTTTTGTTATACATTTGCTTCTGCCGGGTCAGCTGAGCAGTGAATTTCTACGTAACTACCCCCTATCAGGGGAGACCTCAGGGCTGCATCTTTTGAGCGCAGTACTGAGCCTGAAAAGCGTTTACAACCCCACTTACAAGTAAAACTAGCTAAATTGTGCCTGGCTGCTGTTCACTGAAAAGCTCATTCTGGGTACATTTTTGTTATACATTTGCTTCTGCCGGGTCAGCTGAGCAGTGAATTTCTACGTAACTACCCCCTATCAGGGGAGACCTCAGGGCTGCATCTTTTGAGCGCAGTACTGAGCCTGAAAAGCGTTTACAACCCCACTTACAAGTAAAACTAGCTAAATTGTGCCTGGCTGCTGTTCACTGAAAAGCTCATTCTGGGTACATTTTTGTTATACATTTGCTTCTGCCGGGTCAGCTGAGCAGTGAATTTCTACGTAACTACCCCCTATCAGGGGAGACCTCAGGGCTGCATCTTTTGAGCGCAGTACTGAGCCTGAAAAGCGTTTACAACCCCACTTACAAGTAAAACTAGCTAAATTGTGCCTGGCTGCTGTTCACTGAAAAGCTCATTCTGGGTACATTTTTGGTATACATTTGCTTCTGCCGGGTCAGCTGAGCAGTGTATTTCTACTTAACTACCCCCTATCAGGAGAGACCTCAGGGTTGCATCTTTTGAGCGCAGTACTGAGCCTGAAAAGCGTTTACAACCCCAGTTACAAGTAAAACTAGCTAAAATGTGCCTGGCTGCTGTTCACTGAAAAGCTCATTCTGGGTACATTTTTGGTATACATTTGCTTCTGCCGGGTCAGCTGAACAGTGAATTTCTACTTAACTACCTCCTATCAGGAGAGACCTCAGGGCTGCATCTTTTGAGTGCAGTACTGAGCCTGAAAACCGTTTACAACCCCACTTACAAGTAAAACTATCTAAAATGTGCCTGGCTGCTGTTCACTGAAAAGCTCATTCTGGGTACATTTTTGTTATACATTTGCTTCTGCCGGGTCAGCTGAGCAGTGAATTTCTACGTAACTACCCCCTATCAGGGGAGACCTCAGGGCTGCATCTTTTGAGCGCAGTACTGAGCCTGAAAAGCGTTTACAACCCCACTTACAAGTAAAACTAGCTAAATTGTGCCTGGCTGCTGTTCACTGAAAAGCTCATTCTGGGTACATTTTTGTTATACATTTGCTTCTGCCGGGTCAGCTGAGCAGTGAATTTCTACGTAACTACCCCCTATCAGGGGAGACCTCAGGGCTGCATCTTTTGAGCGCAGTACTGAGCCTGAAAAGCGTTTACAACCCCACTTACAAGTAAAACTAGCTAAATTGTGCCTGGCTGCTGTTCACTGAAAAGCTCATTCTGGGTACATTTTTGTTATACATTTGCTTCTGCCGGGTCAGCTGAACAGTGAATTTCTACTTAACTACCTCCTATCAGGAGAGACCTCAGGGCTGTATCTTTTGAGTGCAGTACTGAGCCTGAAAACCGTTTACAACCCCACTTACAAGTAAAACTATCTAAAATGTGCCTGGCTGCTGTTCACTGAATAGCTCATTCTGGGTACATTTTTGTTATACATTTGCGTCTGCCGGGTCAGCTGAGCAGTGAATTTCTACGTAACTACCCCCTATCAGGGGAGACCTCAGGGCTGCATCTTTTGAGCGCAGTACTGAGCCTGAAAAGCGTTTACAACCCCACTTACAAGTAAAACTAGCTAAAATGTGCCTGGCTGCTGTTCACTGAAAAGCTCATTCTGGGTACATTTTTGGTATACATTTGCTTCTGCAGGGTCAGCTGAGCAGTGAATTTCTACTTAACTACCTCCTATCAGGAGAGACCTCAGGGCTGTATCTTTTGAGTGCAGTACTGAGCCTGAAAAGCGTTTACAACCCCACTTACAAGTAAAACTAGCTAAATTGTGCCTGGCTGCTGTTCACTGAAAAGCTCATTCTGGGTACATTTTTGTTATACATTTGCTTCTGCCGGGTCAGCTGAACAGTGAATTTCTACTTAACTACCTCCTATCAGGAGAGACCTCAGGGCTGTATCTTTTGAGTGCAGTACTGAGCCTGAAAACCGTTTACAACCCCACTTACAAGTAAAACTATCTAAAATGTGCCTGGCTGCTGTTCACTGTATAGCTCATTCTGGGTACATTTTTGTTATACATTTGCTTCTGCCGGGTCAGCTGAGCAGTGAATTTCTACGTAACTACCCCCTATCAGGGGAGACCTCAGGGCTGCATCTTTTGAGCGCAGTACTGAGCCTGAAAAGCGTTTACAACCCCACTTACAAGTAAAACTAGCTAAATTGTGCCTGGCTGCTGTTCACTGAAAAGCTCATTCTGGGTACATTTTTGGTATACATTTGCTTCTGCCGGGTCAGCTGAGCAGTGTATTTCTACTTAACTACCCCCTATCAGGAGAGACCTCAGGGTTGCATCTTTTGAGCGCAGTACTGAGCCTGAAAAGCGTTTACAACCCCAGTTACAAGTAAAACTAGCTAAAATGTGCCTGGCTGCTGTTCACTGAAAAGCTCATTCTGGGTACATTTTTGGTATACATTTGCTTCTGCAGGGTCAGCTGAGCAGTGAATTTCTACTTAACTACCTCCTATCAGGAGAGACCTCAGGGCTGTATCTTTTGAGTGCAGTACTGAGCCTGAAAAGCGTTTACAACCCCACTTACAAGTAAAACTAGCTAAATTGTGCCTGGCTGCTGTTCACTGAAAAGCTCATTCTGGGTACATTTTTGTTATACATTTGCTTCTGCCGGGTCAGCTGAACAGTGAATTTCTACTTAACTACCTCCTATCAGGAGAGACCTCAGGGCTGTATCTTTTGAGTGCAGTACTGAGCCTGAAAAGCATTTACAACCCCACTTACAAGTAAAACTAGCTAAATTGTGCCTGGCTGCTGTTCACTGAAAAGCTCATTCTGGGTACATTTTTGTTATACATTTGCTTCTGCCGGGTCAGCTGAACAGTGAATTTCTACTTAACTACCCCCTATCAGGAGAGACCTCAGGGCTGCATCTTTTGAGCGCAGTACTGAGCCTGAAAACCGTTTACCACCCCAGTTACAAGTAAAACTAGCTAAAATGTGCCTGGCTGCTGTTCACTGAAAAGCTCATTCTGGGTACATTTTTGTTATACATTTGCTTCTGCCGGGTCAGCTGAGCAGTGAATTTCTACGTAACTACCCCCTATCAGGGGAGACCTCAGGGCTGCATCTTTTGAGCGCAGTACTGAGCCTGAAAAGCGTTTACAACCCCACTTACAAGTAAAACTAGCTAAATTGTGCCTGGCTGCTGTTCACTGAAAAGATCATTCTGGGTACATTTTTGTTATACATTTGCTTCTGCCGGGTCAGCTGAGCAGTGAATTTCTACGTAACTACCCCCTATCAGGGGAGACCTCAGGGCTGCATCTTTTGAGCGCAGTACTGAGCCTGAAAAGCGTTTACAACCCCACTTACAAGTAAAACTAGCTAAATTGTGCCTGGCTGCTGTTCACTGAAAAGCTCATTCTGGGTACATTTTTGGTATACATTTCCTTCTGCCGGGTCAGCTGAGCAGTGTATTTCTACTTAACTACCCCCTATCAGGAGAGACCTCAGGGTTGCATCTTTTGAGCGCAGTACTGAGCCTGAAAAGCGTTTACAACCCCAGGTACAAGTAAAACTAGCTAAAATGTGCCTGGCTGCTGTTCACTGAAAAGCTCATTCTGGGTACATTTTTGGTATACATTTGCTTCTGCCGGGTCAGCTGAGCAGTGAATTTCTACTTAACTACCCCCTATCAGGAGAGACCTCAGGGCTGCATCTTTTGAGCGCAGTACTGAGCCTGAAAAGCGTTTCCAACCCCACTTACAAGTAAAACTAGCTAAAATGTGCCTGGCTGCTGTTCACTGAAAAGCTCATTCTGGGTACATTTTTGGTATACATTTGCTTCTGCCGGGTCAGCTGAGCAGTGAATTTCTACTTAACTACCTCCTATCAGGAGAGACCTCAGGGCTGCATGTTTTGAGCGCACTACTGAGCCTGAAAAGCGTTTACAACCCCACTTACAAGTAAAACTAGCTAATATGTGCCTGGCTGCTGTTCACTGAATAGCTCATTCTTGGTACATTTTTGGTATACATTTGCTTCTGCCGGGTCAGCTGAGCAGTGAATTTCTACTTAACTACCTCCTATCAGGAGAGACCTCAGGGCTGCATCTTTTGAGCGCAGTACTGAGCCTGAAAAGCATTTACAACCCCAGTTACAAGTAAAACTAGCTAAAATGTGTCTGGCTGCTGTTCACTGAAAAGCTCATTCTGGGTACATTTTTGGTATACATTTGCTTCTGCCGGGTCAGCTGAGCAGTGTATTTCTACTTAACTACCCCCTATCAGGAGAGACCTCAGGGCTGCATCTTTTGAGCGCAGTACTGAGCCTGAAAAGCGTTTACAACCCCACTTACAAGTAAAACTAGCTAAAATGTGCCTGGCTGCTGTTCACTGAAAAGCTCATTCTGGGTACATTTTTGTTATACATTTGCTTCTGCCGGGTCAGCTGAGCAGTGAATTTCTACGTAACTACCCCCTATCAGGGGAGACCTCAGGGCTGCATCTTTTGAGCGCAGTACTGAGCCTGAAAAGCGTTTACAACCCCACTTACAAGTAAAACTAGCTAAATTGTGCCTGGCTGCTGTTCACTGAAAAGCTCATTCTGGGTACATTTTTGTTATACATTTGCTTCTGCCGGGTCAGCTGAGCAGTGAATTTCTACGTAACTACCCCCTATCAGGGGAGACCTCAGGGCTGCATCTTTTGAGCGCAGTACTGAGCCTGAAAAGCGTTTACAACCCCACTTACAAGTAAAACTAGCTAAATTGTGCCTGGCTGCTGTTCACTGAAAAGCTCATTCTGGGTACATTTTTGGTATACATTTGCTTCTGCCGGGTCAGCTGAGCAGTGTATTTCTACTTAACTACCCCCTATCAGGAGAGACCTCAGGGTTGCATCTTTTGAGCGCAGTACTGAGCCTGAAAAGCGTTTACAACCCCAGTTACAAGTAAAACTAGCTAAAATGTGCCTGGCTGCTGTTCACTGAAAAGCTCATTCTGGGTACATTTTTGGTATACATTTGCTTCTGCAGGGTCAGCTGAGCAGTGAATTTCTACTTAACTACCTCCTATCAGGAGAGACCTCAGGGCTGCATCTTTTGAGCGCAGTACTGAGCCTGAAAACCGTTTACAACCCCACTTACAAGTAAAACTAGCTAAATTGTGCCTGGCTGCTGTTCACTGAAAAGCTCATTCTGGGTACATTTTTGGTATACATTTGCTTCTGCCGGGTCAGCTGAGCAGTGTATTTCTACTTAACTACCCCCTATCAGGAGAGACCTCAGGGTTGCATCTTTTGAGCGCAGTACTGAGCCTGAAAACCGTTTACAACCCCACTTCAAAGTAAAACTATCTAAAATGTGCCTGGCTGCTGTTCACTGAAAAGCTCATTCTGGGTACATTTTTGTTATACATTTGCTTCTGCCGGGTCAGCTGAGCAGTGAATTTCTACGTAACTACCCCCTATCAGGGGAGACCTCAGGGCTGCATCTTTTGAGCGCAGTACTGAGCCTGAAAAGCGTTTACAACCCCACTTACAAGTAAAACTAGCTAAATTGTGCCTGGCTGCTGTTCACTGAAAAGCTCATTCTGGGTACATTTTTGTTATACATTTGCTTCTGCCGGGTCAGCTGAGCAGTGAATTTCTACGTAACTACCCCCTATCAGGGGAGACCTCAGGGCTGCATCTTTTGAGCGCAGTACTGAGCCTGAAAAGCGTTTACAACCCCACTTACAAGTAAAACTAGCTAAATTGTGCCTGGCTGCTGTTCACTGAAAAGCTCATTCTGGGTACATTTTTGTTATACATTTGCTTCTGCCGGGTCAGCTGAACAGTGAATTTCTACTTAACTACCTCCTATCAGGAGAGACCTCAGGGCTGTATCTTTTGAGTGCAGTACTGAGCCTGAAAACCGTTTACAACCCCACTTACAAGTAAAACTATCTAAAATGTGCCTGGCTGCTGTTCACTGAAAAGCTCATTCTGGGTACATTTTTGTTATACATTTGCTTCTGCCGGGTCAGCTGAGCAGTGAATTTCTACGTAACTACCCCCTATCAGGGGAGACCTCAGGGCTGCATCTTTTGAGCGCAGTACTGAGCCTGAAAAGCGTTTCCAACCCCACTTACAAGTAAAACTAGCTAAATTGTGCCTGGCTGCTGTTCACTGAAAAGCTCATTCTGGGTACATTTTTGGTATACATTTGCTTCTGCCGGGTCAGCTGAGCAGTGTATTTCTACTTAACTACCCCCTATCAGGAGAGACCTCAGGGTTGCATCTTTTGAGCGCAGTACTGAGCCTGAAAAGCGTTTACAACCCCAGTTACAAGTAAAACTAGCTAAATTGTGCCTGGCTGCTGTTCACTGAAAAGCTCATTCTGGGTACATTTTTGTTATACATTTGCTTCTGCCGGGTCAGCTGAACAGTGAATTTCTACTTAACTACCTCCTATCAGGAGAGACCTCAGGGCTGTATCTTTTGAGTGCAGTACTGAGCCTGAAAAGCGTTTACAACCCCACTTACAAGTAAAACTAGCTAAATTGTGCCTGGCTGCTGTTCACTGAAAAGCTCATTCTGGGTACATTTTTGTTATACATTTGCTTCTGCCGGGTCAGCTGAACAGTGAATTTCTACTTAACTACCCCCTATCAGGAGAGACCTCAGGGCTGCATCTTTTGAGCGCAGTACTGAGCCTGAAAACCGTTTACCACCCCAGTTACAAGTAAAACTAGCTAAAATGTGCCTGGCTGCTGTTCACTGAAAAGCTCATTCTGGGTAGATTTTTGGTACACATTTGCTTCTGCCGGGTCAGCTGAGCAGTGAATTTCTACTTAACTACCTCCTATCAGGAGAGACCTCAGGGCTGCATGTTTTGAGCGCAGTACTTAGCCTGAAAAGCGTTTACAGCCCCACTTACAAGTAAAACTAGCTAAAATGTGCCTGGCTGCTGTTCACTGAATAGCTCATTCTGGGTACATTTTTGGTATACATTTGCTTCTGCCGGGTCAGCTGAGCAGTGAATTTCTACTTAACTACCTCCTATCAGGAGAGACCTCAGGGCTGCATCTTTTGAGCACAGTACTGAGCCTGAAAAGCGTTTACAACCCCACTTACAAGTAAAACTAGCTAAAATGTGCCTGGCTGCTGTTCACTGAAAAGCTCATTCTGGGTACATTTTTGTTATACATTTGCTTCTGCCGGGTCAGCTGAGCAGTGAGTTTCTACTTAACTACCCCCTATCAGGAGAGACTTCAGGGCTGCATCTTTTGAGCGCACTACTGAGCCTGAAAAGCGTTTACAACCCCACTTACAAGTAAAACTAGCTAAAATGTGCCTGGCTGCTGTTCACTGAATAGCTCCTTCTGGGTACATTTTTGGTATACATTTGCTTCTGCCGGGTCAGCTGAGCAGTGAATTTCTACTTAACTACCCCTTGTCAGGAGAGACCTCAGGGCTGCATCTTTTGAGCGCAGTACTGAGCCTGAAAAGCATTTACAACCCCAGTTACAAGTAAAACTAGCTAAAATGTGTCTGGCTGCTGTTCACTGAAAAGCTCATTCTGGGTACATTTTTGGTATACATTTGCTTCTGCCGGGTCAGCTGAGCAGTGTATTTCTACTTAACTACCCCCTATCAGGAGAGACCTCAGGGCTGCATCTTTTGAGCGCAGTACTGAGCCTGAAAAGCGTTTACAACCCCAGTTACAAGTAAAACTAGCTAAAATGTGCCTGGCTGCTGTTCACTGAAAAGCTCATTCTGGGTACATTTTTGTTATACATTTGCTTCTGCCGGGTCAGCTGAGCAGTGAATTTCTACGTAACTACCCCCTATCAGGGGAGACCTCAGGGCTGCATCTTTTGAGCGCAGTACTGAGCCTGAAAAGCGTTTACAACCCCACTTACAAGTAAAACTGGCTAAATTGTGCCTGGCTGCTGTTCACTGAAAAGCTCATTCTGGGTACATTTTTGTTATACATTTGCTTCTGCCGGGTCAGCTGAGCAGTGAATTTCTACGTAACTACCCCCTATCAGGGGAGACCTCAGGGCTGCATCTTTTGAGCGCAGTACTGAGCCTGAAAAGCGTTTACAACCCCACTTACAAGTAAAACTAGCTAAATTGTGCCTGGCTGCTGTTCACTGAAAAGCTCATTCTGGGTACATTTTTGGTATACATTTGCTTCTGCCGGGTCAGCTGAGCAGTGTATTTCTACTTAACTACCCCCTATCAGGAGAGACCTCAGGGTTGCATATTTTGAGCGCAGTACTGAGACTGAAAACCGTTTACAACCCCAGTTACAAGTAAAACTAGCTAAAATGTGCCTGGCTGCTGTTCACTGAAAAGCTCATTCTGGGTACATTTTTGGTATACATTTGCTTCTGCCGGGTCAGCTGAACAGTGAATTTCTACTTAACTACTTCCTATCAGGAGAGACCTCAGGGCTGTATCTTTTGAGTGCAGTACTGAGCCTGAAAAGCGTTTACAACCCCACTTACAAGTAAAACTAGCTAAAATGTGCCTGGCTGCTGTTCACTGAATAGCTCATTCTGGGTACATTTTTGGTATACATTTGCTTCTGCAGGGTCAGCTGAGCAGTGAATTTCTACTTAACTACCTCCTATCAGGAGAGACCTCAGGGCTGCATCTTTTGAGCGCAGTACTGAGCCTGAAAACCGTTTACAACCCCACTTACAAGTAAAACTAGCTAAAATGTGCCTGGCTGCTGTTCACTGAAAAGCTCATTCTGGGTACATTTTTGTTATACATTTGCTTCTGCCGGGTCAGCTGAGCAGTGAATTTCTACTTAACTACCCCCTATCAGGAGAGACCTCAGGGCTGCATCTTTTGAGCGCAGTACTGAGCCTGAAAAGCGTTTCCAACCCCACTTACAAGTAAAACTAGCTAAAATGTGCCTGGCTGCTGTTCACTGAAAAGCTCATTCTGGGTACATTTTTGGTATACATTTGCTTCTGCCGGGTCAGCTGAGCAGTGAATTTCTACTTAACTACCTCCTTTCAGGAGAGACCTCAGGGCTGCATGTTTTGAGCGCACTACTGAGCCTGAAAAGCGTTTACAACCCCACTTACAAGTAAAACTAGCTAAAATGTGCCTGGCTGCTGTTCACTGAATAGCTCATTCTGGGTACATTTTTGGTATACATTTGCTTCTGCCGGGTCAGCTGAGCAGTGAATTTCTACTTAACTACCTCCTATCAGGAGAGACCTCAGGGCTGCATCTTTTGAGCGCAGTACTGAGCCTGAAAAGCGTTTACAACCCCAGTTACAAGTAAAACTAGCTAAAATGTGCCTGGCTGCTGTTCACTGAAAAGCTCATTCTGGGTACATTTTTGGTATACATTTGCTTCTGCCGGGTCAGCTGAGCAGTGTATTTCTACTTAACTACCCCCTATCAGGAGAGACCTCAGGGTTGCATCTTTTGAGCGCAGTACTGAGCCTGAAAAGCGTTTACAACCCCAGTTACAAGTAAAACTAGCTAAATTGTGCCTGGCTGCTGTTCACTGAAAAGCTCATTCTGGGTACATTTTTGTTATACATTTGCTTCTGCCGGGTCAGCTGAACAGTGAATTTCTACTTAACTACCTCCTATCAGGAGAGACCTCAGGGCTGTATCTTTTGAGTGCAGTACTGAGCCTGAAAAGCGTTTACAACCCCACTTACAAGTAAAACTAGCTAAATTGTGCCTGGCTGCTGTTCACTGAAAAGCTCATTCTGGGTACATTTTTGTTATACATTTGCTTCTGCCGGGTCAGCTGAACAGTGAATTTCTACTTAACTACCCCCTATCAGGAGAGACCTCAGGGCTGCATCTTTTGAGCGCAGTACTGAGCCTGAAAACCGTTTACCACCCCAGTTACAAGTAAAACTAGCTAAAATGTGCCTGGCTGCTGTTCACTGAAAAGCTCATTCTGGGTACATTTTTGGTACACATTTGCTTCTGCGGGTCAGCTGAGCAGTGAATTTCTACTTAACTACCTCCTATCAGGAGAGACCTCAGGGCTGCATGTTTTGAGCGCAGTACTTAGCCTGAAAAGCGTTTACAGCCCCACTTACAAGTAAAACTAGCTAAAATGTGCCTGGCTGCTGTTCACTGAATAGCTCATTCTGGGTACATTTTTGGTATACATTTGCTTCTGCCGGGTCAGCTGAGCAGTGAATTTCTACTTAACTACCTCCTATCAGGAGAGACCTCAGGGCTGCATCTTTTGAGCACAGTACTGAGCCTGAAAAGCGTTTACAACCCCACTTACAAGTAAAACTAGCTAAAATGTGCCTGGCTGCTGTTCACTGAAAAGCTCATTCTGGGTACATTTTTGTTATACATTTGCTTCTGCCGGGTCAGCTGAGCAGTGAGTTTCTACTTAACTACCCCCTATCAGGAGAGACTTCAGGGCTGCATCTTTTGAGCGCACTACTGAGCCTGAAAAGCGTTTACAACCCCACTTACAAGTAAAACTAGCTAAAATGTGCCTGGCTGCTGTTCACTGAATAGCTCCTTCTGGGTACATTTTTGGTATACATTTGCTTCTGCCGGGTCAGCTGAGCAGTGAATTTCTACTTAACTACCCCTTATCAGGAGAGACCTCAGGGCTGCATCTTTTGAGCGCAGTACTGAGCCTGAAAAGCATTTACAACCCCAGTTACAAGTAAAACTAGCTAAAATGTGTCTGGCTGCTGTTCACTGAAAAGCTCATTCTGGGTACATTTTTGGTATACATTTGCTTCTGCCGGGTCAGCTGAGCAGTGTATTTCTACTTAACTACCCCCTATCAGGAGAGACCTCAGGGCTGCATCTTTTGAGCGCAGTACTGAGCCTGAAAAGCGTTTACAACCCCAGTTACAAGTAAAACTAGCTAAAATGTGCCTGGCTGCTGTTCACTGAAAAGCTCATTCTGGGTACATTTTTGTTATACATTTGCTTCTGCCGGGTCAGCTGAGCAGTGAATTTCTACGTAACTACCCCCTATCAGGGGAGACCTCAGGGCTGCATCTTTTGAGCGCAGTACTGAGCCTGAAAAGCGTTTACAACCCCACTTACAAGTAAAACTGGCTAAATTGTGCCTGGCTGCTGTTCACTGAAAAGCTCATTCTGGGTACATTTTTGTTATACATTTGCTTCTGCCGGGTCAGCTGAGCAGTGAATTTCTACGTAACTACCCCCTATCAGGGGAGACCTCAGGGCTGCATCTTTTGAGCGCAGTACTGAGCCTGAAAAGCGTTTACAACCCCACTTACAAGTAAAACTAGCTAAATTGTGCCTGGCTGCTGTTCACTGAAAAGCTCATTCTGGGTACATTTTTGGTATACATTTGCTTCTGCCGGGTCAGCTGAGCAGTGTATTTCTACTTAACTACCCCCTATCAGGAGAGACCTCAGGGTTGCATATTTTGAGCGCAGTACTGAGACTGAAAACCGTTTACAACCCCAGTTACAAGTAAAACTAGCTAAAATGTGCCTGGCTGCTGTTCACTGAAAAGCTCATTCTGGGTACATTTTTGGTATACATTTGCTTCTGCCGGGTCAGCTGAACAGTGAATTTCTACTTAACTACCTCCTATCAGGAGAGACCTCAGGGCTGTATCTTTTGAGTGCAGTACTGAGCCTGAAAAGCGTTTACAACCCCACTTACAAGTAAAACTAGCTAAAATGTGCCTGGCTGCTGTTCACTGAATAGCTCATTCTGGGTACATTTTTGGTATACATTTGCTTCTGCAGGGTCAGCTGAGCAGTGAATTTCTACTTAACTACCTCCTATCAGGAGAGACCTCAGGGCTGCATCTTTTGAGCGCAGTACTGAGCCTGAAAACCGTTTACAACCCCACTTACAAGTAAAACTAGCTAAAATGTGCCTGGCTGCTGTTCACTGAAAAGCTCATTCTGGGTACATTTTTGTTATACATTTGCTTCTGCCGGGTCAGCTGAGCAGTGAATTTCTACTTAACTACCCCCTATCAGGAGAGACCTCAGGGCTGCATCTTTTGAGCGCAGTACTGAGCCTGAAAAGCGTTTCCAACCCCACTTACAAGTAAAACTAGCTAAAATGTGCCTGGCTGCTGTTCACTGAAAAGCTCATTCTGGGTACATTTTTGGTATACATTTGCTTCTGCCGGGTCAGCTGAGCAGTGAATTTCTACTTAACTACCTCCTATCAGGAGAGACCTCAGGGCTGCATGTTTTGAGCGCACTACTGAGCCTGAAAAGCGTTTACAACCCCACTTACAAGTAAAACTAGCTAAAATGTGCCTGGCTGCTGTTCACTGAATAGCTCATTCTGGGTACATTTTTGGTATACATTTGCTTCTGCCGGGTCAGCTGAGCAGTGAATTTCTACTTAACTACCTCCTATCAGGAGAGACCTCAGGGCTGCATCTTTTGAGCGCAGTACTGAGCCTGAAAAGCATTTACAACCCCAGTTACAAGTAAAACTAGCTAAAATGTGTCTGGCTGCTGTTCACTGAAAAGCTCATTCTGGGTACATTTTTGGTATACATTTGCTTCTGCCGGGTCAGCTGAGCAGTGTATTTCTACTTAACTACCCCCTATCAGGAGAGACCTCAGGGCTGCATCTTTTGAGCGCAGTACTGAGCCTGAAAAGCGTTTACAACCCCACTTACAAGTAAAACTAGCTAAAATGTGCCTGGCTGCTGTTCACTGAAAAGCTCATTCTGGGTACATTTTTGTTATACATTTGCTTCTGCCGGGTCAGCTGAGCAGTGAATTTCTACGTAACTACCCCCTATCAGGGGAGACCTCAGGGCTGCATCATTTGAGCGCAGTACTGAGCCTGAAAAGCGTTTACAACCCCACTTACAAGTAAAACTAGCTAAATTGTGCCTGGCTGCTGTTCACTGAAAAGCTCATTCTGGGTACATTTTTGTTATACATTTGCTTCTGCCGGGTCAGCTGAGCAGTGAATTTCTACGTAACTACCCCCTATCAGGGGAGACCTCAGGGTTGCATCTTTTGAGCGCAGTACTGAGCCTGAAACGCGTTTACAACCCCACTTACAAGTAAAACTAGCTAAATTGTGCCTGGCTGCTGTTCACTGAAAAGCTCAGTCTGGGTACATTTTTGTTATACATTTGCTTCTGCCGGGTCAGCTGAGCAGTGAATTTCTACGTAACTACCCCCTATCAGGGGAGACCTCAGGGCTGCATCTTTTGAGCGCAGTACTGAGCCTGAAAAGCGTTTACAACCCCACTTACAAGTAAAACTAGCTAAATTGTGCCTGGCTGCTGTTCACTGAAAAGCTCATTCTGGGTACATTTTTGGTATACATTTGCTTCTGCCGGGTCAGCTGAGCAGTGTATTTCTACTTAACTACCCCCTATCAGGAGAGACCTCAGGGTTGCATCTTTTGAGCGCAGTACTGAGCCTGAAAAGCGTTACAACCCCAGTTACAAGTAAAACTAGCTAAAATGTGCCTGGCTGCTGTTCACTGAAAAGCTCATTCTGGGTACATTTTTGGTATACATTTGCTTCTGCCGGGTCAGCTGAACAGTGAATTTCTACTTAACTACCTCCTATCAGGAGAGACCTCAGGGCTGTATCTTTTGAGTGCAGTACTGAGCCTGAAAAGCGTTTACAACCCCACTTACAAGTAAAACTAGCTAAAATGTGCCTGGCTGCTGTTCACTGAATAGCTCATTCTGGGTACATTTTTGGTATACATTTGCTTCTGCAGGGTCAGCTGATCAGTGAATTTCTACTTAACTACCTCCTATCAGGAGAGACCTCAGGGCTGCATCTTTTGAGCGCAGTACTGAGCCTGAAAACCGTTTACAACCCCACTTACAAGTAAAACTAGCTAAAATGTGCCTGGCTGCTGTTCACTGAAAAGCTCATTCTGGGTACATTTTTGTTATACATTTGCTTCTGCCGGGTCAGCTGAGCAGTGAATTTCTACTTAACTACCCCCTATCAGGAGAGACCTCAGGGCTGCATCTTTTGAGCGCAGTACTGAGCCTGAAAAGCGTTTCCAACCCCAGTTACAAGTAAAACTAGCTAAAATGTGTCTGGCTGCTGTTCACTGAAAAGCTCATTCTGGGTACATTTTTGGTATACATTTGCTTCTGCCGGGTCAGCTGAGCAGTGTATTTCTACTTAACTACCCCCTATCAGGAGAGACCTCAGGGCTGCATCTTTTGAGCGCAGTACTGAGCCTGAAAAGCGTTTACAACCCCACTTACAAGTAAAACTAGCTAAAATGTGCCTGGCTGCTGTTCACTGAAAAGCTCATTCTGGGTACATTTTTGTTATACATTTGCTTCTGCCGGGTCAGCTGAGCAGTGAATTTCTACGTAACTACCCCCTATCAGGGGAGACCTCAGGGCTGCATCTTTTGAGCGCAGTACTGAGCCTGAAAAGCATTTACAACCCCACTTACAAGTAAAACTAGCTAAATTGTGCCTGGCTGCTGTTCACTGAAAAGCTCATTCTGGGTACATTTTTGTTATACATTTGCTTCTGCCGGGTCAGCTGAGCAGTGAATTTCTACGTAACTACCCCCTATCAGGGGAGACCTCAGGGCTGCATCTTTTGAGTGCAGTACTGAGCCTGAAAACCGTTTACAACCCCAGTTACAAGTAAAACTAGCTAAATTGTGCCTGGCTGCTGTTCACTGAAAAGCTCATTCTGGGTACATTTTTGTTATACATTTGCTTCTGCCGGGTCAGCTGAACAGTGAATTTCTACTTAACTACCTCCTATCAGGAGAGACCTCAGGGCTGTATCTTTTGAGTGCAGTACTGAGCCTGAAAAGCGTTTACAACCCCACTTACAAGTAAAACTAGCTAAATTGTGCCTGGCTGCTGTTCACTGAAAAGCTCATTCTGGGTACATTTTTGTTATACATTTGCTTCTGCCGGGTCAGCTGAACAGTGAATTTCTACTTAACTACCCCCTATCAGGAGAGACCTCAGGGCTGCATCTTTTGAGCGCAGTACTGAGCCTGAAAACCGTTTACCACCCCAGTTACAAGTAAAACTAGCTAAAATGTGCCTGGCTGCTGTTCACTGAAAAGCTCATTCTGGGTACATTTTTGGTACACATTTGCTTCTGCCGGGTCAGCTGAGCAGTGAATTTCTACTTAACTACCTCCTATCAGGAGAGACCTCAGGGCTGCATGTTTTGAGCGCAGTACTTAGCCTGAAAAGCGTTTACAGTCCCACTTACAAGTAAAACTAGCTAAAATGTGCCTGGCTGCTGTTCACTGAATAGCTCATTCTGGGTACATTTTTGGTATACATTTGCTTCTGCCGGGTCAGCTGAGCAGTGAATTTCTACTTAACTACCTCCTATCAGGAGAGACCTCAGGGCTGCATCTTTTGAGCACAGTACTGAGCCTGAAAAGCGTTTACAACCCCACTTACAAGTAAAACTAGCTAAAATGTGCCTGGCTGCTGTTCACTGAAAAGCTCATTCTGGGTACATTTTTGTTATACATTTGCTTCTGCCGGGTCAGCTGAGCAGTGAGTTTCTACTTAACTACCCCCTATCAGGAGAGACCTCAGGGCTGCATCTTTTGAGCGCACTACTGAGCCTGAAAAGCGTTTACAACCCCACTTACAAGTAAAACTAGCTAAAATGTGCCTGGCTGCTGTTCACTGAATAGCTCCTTCTGGGTACATTTTTGGTATACATTTGCTTCTGCCGGGTCAGCTGAGCAGTGAATTTCTACTTAACTACCCCTTATCAGGAGAGACCTCAGGGCTGCATCTTTTGAGCGCAGTACTGAGCCTGAAAAGCATTTACAACCCCAGTTACAAGTAAAACTAGCTAAAATGTGTCTGGCTGCTGTTCACTGAAAAGCTCATTCTGGGTACATTTTTGGTATACATTTGCTTCTGCCGGGTCAGCTGAGCAGTGTATTTCTACTTAACTACCCCCTATCAGGAGAGACCTCAGGGCTGCATCTTTTGAGCGCAGTACTGAGCCTGAAAAGCGTTTACAACCCCACTTACAAGTAAAACTAGCTAAAATGTGCCTGGCTGCTGTTCACTGAAAAGCTCATTCTGGGTACATTTTTGTTATACATTTGCTTCTGCCGGGTCAGCTGAGCAGTGAATTTCTACGTAACTACCCCCTATCAGGGGAGACCTCAGGGCTGCATCTTTTGAGCGCAGTACTGAGCCTGAAAAGCGTTTACAACCCCACTTACAAGTAAAACTAGCTAAATTGTGCCTGGCTGCTGTTCACTGAAAAGCTCATTCTGGGTACATTTTTGTTATACATTTGCTTCTGCCGGGTCAGCTGAGCAGTGAATTTCTACGTAACTACCCCCTATCAGGGGAGACCTCAGGGCTGCATCTTTTGAGTGCAGTACTGAGCCTGAAAACCGTTTACAACCCCAGTTACAAGTAAAACTAGCTAAATTGTGCCTGGCTGCTGTTCACTGAAAAGCTCATTCTGGGTACATTTTTGTTATACATTTGCTTCTGCCGGGTCAGCTGAACAGTGAATTTCTACTTAACTACCTCCTATCAGGAGAGACCTCAGGGCTGTATCTTTTGAGTGCAGTACTGAGCCTGAAAAGCGTTTACAACCCCACTTACAAGTAAAACTAGCTAAATTGTGCCTGGCTGCTGTTCACTGAAAAGCTCATTCTGGGTACATTTTTGTTATACATTTGCTTCTGCCGGGTCAGCTGAACAGTGAATTTCTACTTAACTACCCCCTATCAGGAGAGACCTCAGGGCTGCATCTTTTGAGCGCAGTACTGAGCCTGAAAACCGTTTACCACCCCAGTTACAAGTAAAACTAGCTAAAATGTGCCTGGCTGCTGTTCACTGAAAAGCTCATTCTGGGTACATTTTTGGTACACATTTGCTTCTGCCGGGTCAGCTGAGCAGTGAATTTCTACTTAACTACCTCCTATCAGGAGAGACCTCAGGGCTGCATGTTTTGAGCGCAGTACTTAGCCTGAAAAGCGTTTACAGCCCCACTTACAAGTAAAACTAGCTAAAATGTGCCTGGCTGCTGTTCACTGAATAGCTCATTCTGGGTACATTTTTGGTATACATTTGCTTCTGCCGGGTCAGCTGAGCAGTGAATTTCTACTTAACTACCTCCTATCAGGAGAGACCTCAGGGCTGCATCTTTTGAGCACAGTACTGAGCCTGAAAAGCGTTTACAACCCCACTTACAAGTAAAACTAGCTAAAATGTGCCTGGCTGCTGTTCACTGAAAAGCTCATTCTGGGTACATTTTTGTTATACATTTGCTTCTGCCGGGTCAGCTGAGCAGTGAGTTTCTACTTAACTACCCCCTATCAGGAGAGACCTCAGGGCTGCATCTTTTGAGCGCACTACTGAGCCTGAAAAGCGTTTACAACCCCACTTACAAGTAAAACTAGCTAAAATGTGCCTGGCTGCTGTTCACTGAATAGCTCCTTCTGGGTACATTTTTGGTATACATTTGCTTCTGCCGGGTCAGCTGAGCAGTGAGTTTCTACTTAACTACCCCCTATCAGGAGAGACCTCAGGGCTGCATCTTTTGAGCGCACTACTGAGCCTGAAAAGCGTTTACAACCCCACTTACAAGTAAAACTAGCTAAAATGTGCCTGGCTGCTGTTCACTGAATAGCTCATTCTGGGTACATTTTTGGTATACATTTGCTTCTGCCGGGTCAGCTGAGCAGTGTATTTCTACTTAACTACCCCCTATCAGGAGAGACCTCAGGGCTGCATCTTTTGAGCGCAGTACTGAGCCTGAAAAGCATTTACAACCCCAGTTACAAGTAAAACTAGCTAAAATGTGCCTGGCTGCTGTTCACTGAAAAGCTCATTCTGGGTACATTTTTGTTATACATTTGCTTCTGCCGGGTCAGCTGAGCAGTGAATTTCTACGTAACTACCCCCTATCAGGGGAGACCTCAGGGCTGCATCTTTTGAGCGCAGTACTGAGCCTGAAAAGCGTTTACAACCCCACTTACAAGTAAAACTAGCTAAATTGTGCCTGGCTGCTGTTCACTGAAAAGATCATTCTGGGTACATTTTTGCTATACATTTGCTTCTGCCGGGTCAGCTGAGCAGTGAATTTCTACGTAACTACCCCCTATCAGGTGACCTCAGAGACCTCAGGGCTGCATCTTTTGAGCGCAGTACTGAGCCTGAAAAGCGTTTACAACCCCACTTACAAGTAAAACTAGCTAAATTGTGCCTGGCTGCTGTTCACTGAAAAGCTCATTCTGGGTACATTTTTGGTATACATTTCCTTCTGCCGGGTCAGCTGAGCAGTGTATTTCTACTTAACTACCCCCTATCAGGAGAGACCTCAGGGTTGCATCTTTTGAGCGCAGTACTGAGCCTGAAAAGCGTTTACAACCCCAGTTACAAGTAAAACTAGCTAAAATGTGCCTGGCTGCTGTTCACTGAAAAGCTCATTCTGGGTACATTTTTGGTATACATTTGCTTCTGCCGGGTCAGCTGAGCAGTGAATTTCTACTTAACTACCCCCTATCAGGAGAGACCTCAGGGCTGCATCTTTTGAGCGCAGTACTGAGCCTGAAAAGCGTTTCCAACCCCACTTACAAGTAAAACTAGCTAAAATGTGCCTGGCTGCTGTTCACTGAAAAGCTCATTCTGGGTACATTTTTGGTATACATTTGCTTCTGCCGGGTCAGCTGAGCAGTGAATTTCTACTTAACTACCTCATATCAGGAGAGACCTCAGGGCTGCATGTTTTGAGCGCACTACTGAGCCTGAAAAGCGTTTACAACCCCACTTACAAGTAAAACTAGCTAAAATGTGCCTGGCTGCTGTTCACTGAATAGCTCATTCTTGGTACATTTTTGGTATACATTTGCTTCTGCCGGGTCAGCTGAGCAGTGAATTTCTACTTAACTACCTCCTATCAGGAGAGACCTCAGGGCTGCATCTTTTGAGCGCAGTACTGAGCCTGAAAAGCATTTACAACCCCAGTTACAAGTAAAACTAGCTAAAATGTGTCTGGCTGCTGTTCACTGAAAAGCTCATTCTGGGTACATTTTTGGTATACATTTGCTTCTGCCGGGTCAGCTGAGCAGTGTATTTCTACTTAACTACCCCCTATCAGAAGAGACCTCAGGGCTGCATCTTTTGAGCGCAGTACTGAGCCTGAAAAGCGTTACAACCCCACTTACAAGTAAAACTAGCTAAAATGTGCCTGGCTGCTGTTCACTGAAAAGCTCATTCTGGGTACATTTTTGTTATACATTTGCTTCTGCCGGGTCAGCTGAGCAGTGAATTTCTACGTAACTACCCCCTATCAGGGGAGACCTCAGGGCTGCATCTTTTGAGCGCAGTACTGAGCCTGAAAAGCGTTTCCAACCCCACTTACAAGTAAAACTAGCTAAAATGTGCCTGGCTGCTGTTCACTGAAAAGCTCATTCTGGGTACATTTTTGGTATACATTTGCTTCTGCTGGGTCAGCTGAGCAGTGAATTTCTACTTAACTACCTCCTATCAGGAGAGACCTCAGGGCTGCATGTTTTGAGCGCAGTACTGAGCCTGAAAAGCGTTTACAACCCCACTTACAAGTAAAACTAGCTAAAATGTGCCTGGCTGCTGTTCACTGAATAGCTCATTCTGGGTACATTTTTGGTATACATTTGCTTCTGCCGGGTCAGCTGAGCAGTGAATTTCTACTTAACTACCTCCTATCAGGAGAGACCTCAGGGCTGCATCTTTTGAGCACAGTACTGAGCCTGAAAAGCGTTTACAACCCCACTTACAAGTAAAACTAGCTAAAATGTGCCTGGCTGCTGTTCACTGAAAAGCTCATTCTGGGTACATTTTTGTTATACATTTGCTTCTGCCGGGTCAGCTGAGCAGTGAGTTTCTACTTAACTACCCCCTATCAGGAGAGACCTCAGGGCTGCATCTTTTGAGCGCACTACTGAGCCTGAAAAGCGTTTACAACCCCACTTACAAGTAAAACTAGCTAAAATGTGCCTGGCTGCTGTTCACTGAATAGCTCATTCTGGGTACATTTTTGGTATACATTTGCTTCTGCCGGGTCAGCTGAGCAGTGAATTTCTACTTAACTACCCCTTATCAGGAGAGACCTCAGGGCTGCATCTTTTGAGCGCAGTACTGAGCCTGAAAAGCATTTACAACCCCAGTTACAAGTAAAACTAGCTAAAATGTGTCTGCTTGCTGTTCACTGTAAAGCTCATTCTGGGTACATTTTTGGTATACATTTGCTTCTGCCGGGTCAGCTGAGCAGTGTATTTTTACTTAACTACCCCCTATCAGGAGAGACCTCAGGGCTGCATCTTTTGAGTGCAGTACTGAGCCTGAAAAGCGTTTACAACCCCACTTACAAGTAAAACTAGCTAAAATGTGCCTGGCTGCTGTTCACTGAAAAGCTCATTCTGGGTACATTTTTGTTATACATTTGCTTCTGCCGGGTCAGCTGAGCAGTGAATTTCTACGAAACTACCCCCCTATCAGGGGAGACCTCAGGGCTGCATCTTTTGAGCGCAGTACTGAGCCTGAAAAGCGTTTACAACCCCACTTACAAGTAAAACTAGCTAAATTGTGCCTGGCTGCTGTTCACTGAAAAGCTCATTCTGGGTACATTTTTGTTATACATTTGCTTCTGCCGGGTCAGCTGAGCAGTGAATTTCTACGTAACTACCCCCTATCAGGGGAGACCTCAGGGCTGCATCTTTTGAGCGCAGTACTGAGCCTGAAAAGCGTTTACAACCCCACTTACAAGTAAAACTAGCTAAATTGTGCCTGGCTGCTGTTCACTGAAAAGCTCATTCTGGGTACATTTTTGGTATACATTTGCTTCTGCCGGGTCAGCTGAGCAGTGTATTTCTACTTAACTACCCCCTATCAGGAGAGACCTCAGGGTTGCATCTTTTGAGCGCAGTACTGAGCCTGAAAAGCGTTTACAACCCCAGTTACAAGTAAAACTAGCTAAAATGTGCCTGGCTGCTGTTCACTGAAAAGCTCATTCTGGGTACATTTTTGGTATACATTTGCTTCTGCCGGGTCAGCTGAACAGTGAATTTCTACTTAACTACCTCCTATCAGGAGAGACCTCAGGGCTGTATCTTTTGAGTGCAGTACTGAGCCTGAAAAGCGTTTACAACCCCACTTACAAGTAAAACTAGCTAAAATGTGCCTGGCTGCTGTTCACTGAATAGCTCATTCTGGGTACATTTTTGGTATACATTTGCTTCTGCCGGGTCAGCTGAGCAGTGTATTTCTACTTAACTACCCCCTATCAGGAGAGACCTCAGGGCTGCATCTTTTGAGCGCAGTACTGAGCCTGAAAAGCATTTACAACCCCAGTTACAAGTAAAACTAGCTAAAATGTGCCTGGCTGCTGTTCACTGAAAAGCTCATTCTGGGTACATTTTTGTTATACATTTGCTTCTGCCGGGTCAGCTGAGCAGTGAATTTCTACGTAACTACCCCCTATCAGGGGAGACCTCAGGGCTGCATCTTTTGAGCGCAGTACTGAGCCTGAAAAGCGTTTACAACCCCACTTACAAGTAAAACTAGCTAAATTGTGCCTGGCTGCTGTTCACTGAAAAGATCATTCTGGGTACATTTTTGTTATACATTTGCTTCTGCCGGGTCAGCTGAGCAGTGAATTTCTACGTAACTACCCCCTATCAGGTGACCTCAGAGACCTCAGGGCTGCATCTTTTGAGCGCAGTACTGAGCCTGAAAAGCGTTTACAACCCCACTTACAAGTAAAACTAGCTAAATTGTGCCTGGCTGCTGTTCACTGAAAAGCTCATTCTGGGTACATTTTTGGTATACATTTCCTTCTGCCGGGTCAGCTGAGCAGTGTATTTCTACTTAACTACCCCCTATCAGGAGAGACCTCAGGGTTGCATCTTTTGAGCGCAGTACTGAGCCTGAAAAGCGTTTACAACCCCAGTTACAAGTAAAACTAGCTAAAATGTGCCTGGCTGCTGTTCACTGAAAAGCTCATTCTGGGTACATTTTTGGTATACATTTGCTTCTGCCGGGTCAGCTGAGCAGTGAATTTCTACTTAACTACCCCCTATCAGGAGAGACCTCAGGGCTGCATCTTTTGAGCGCAGTACTGAGCCTGAAAAGCGTTTCCAACCCCACTTACAAGTAAAACTAGCTAAAATGTGCCTGGCTGCTGTTCACTGAAAAGCTCATTCTGGGTACATTTTTGGTATACATTTGCTTCTGCCGGGTCAGCTGAGCAGTGAATTTCTACTTAACTACCTCATATCAGGAGAGACCTCAGGGCTGCATGTTTTGAGCGCACTACTGAGCCTGAAAAGCGTTTACAACCCCACTTACAAGTAAAACTAGCTAAAATGTGCCTGGCTGCTGTTCACTGAATAGCTCATTCTTGGTACATTTTTGGTATACATTTGCTTCTGCCGGGTCAGCTGAGCAGTGAATTTCTACTTAACTACCTCCTATCAGGAGAGACCTCAGGGCTGCATCTTTTGAGCGCAGTACTGAGCCTGAAAAGCATTTACAACCCCAGTTACAAGTAAAACTAGCTAAAATGTGTCTGGCTGCTGTTCACTGAAAAGCTCATTCTGGGTACATTTTTGGTATACATTTGCTTCTGCCGGGTCAGCTGAGCAGTGTATTTCTACTTAACTACCCCCTATCAGAAGAGACCTCAGGGCTGCATCTTTTGAGCGCAGTACTGAGCCTGAAAAGCGTTTACAACCCCACTTACAAGTAAAACTAGCTAAAATGTGCCTGGCTGCTGTTCACTGAAAAGCTCATTCTGGGTACATTTTTGTTATACATTTGCTTCTGCCGGGTCAGCTGAGCAGTGAATTTCTACGTAACTACCCCCTATCAGGGGAGACCTCAGGGCTGCATCTTTTGAGCGCAGTACTGAGCCTGAAAAGCGTTTCCAACCCCACTTACAAGTAAAACTAGCTAAAATGTGCCTGGCTGCTGTTCACTGAAAAGCTCATTCTGGGTACATTTTTGGTATACATTTGCTTCTGCTGGGTCAGCTGAGCAGTGAATTTCTACTTAACTACCTCCTATCAGGAGAGACCTCAGGGCTGCATGTTTTGAGCGCAGTACTGAGCCTGAAAAGCGTTTACAACCCCACTTACAAGTAAAACTAGCTAAAATGTGCCTGGCTGCTGTTCACTGAATAGCTCATTCTGGGTACATTTTTGGTATACATTTGCTTCTGCCGGGTCAGCTGAGCAGTGAATTTCTACTTAACTACCTCCTATCAGGAGAGACCTCAGGGCTGCATCTTTTGAGCACAGTACTGAGCCTGAAAAGCGTTTACAACCCCACTTACAAGTAAAACTAGCTAAAATGTGCCTGGCTGCTGTTCACTGAAAAGCTCATTCTGGGTACATTTTTGTTATACATTTGCTTCTGCCGGGTCAGCTGAGCAGTGAGTTTCTACTTAACTACCCCCTATCAGGAGAGACCTCAGGGCTGCATCTTTTGAGCGCACTACTGAGCCTGAAAAGCGTTTACAACCCCACTTACAAGTAAAACTAGCTAAAATGTGCCTGGCTGCTGTTCACTGAATAGCTCATTCTGGGTACATTTTTGGTATACATTTGCTTCTGCCGGGTCAGCTGAGCAGTGAATTTCTACTTAACTACCCCTTATCAGGAGAGACCTCAGGGCTGCATCTTTTGAGCGCAGTACTGAGCCTGAAAAGCATTTACAACCCCAGTTACAAGTAAAACTAGCTAAAATGTGTCTGCTTGCTGTTCACTGTAAAGCTCATTCTGGGTACATTTTTGGTATACATTTGCTTCTGCCGGGTCAGCTGAGCAGTGTATTTCTACTTAACTACCCCCTATCAGGAGAGACCTCAGGGCTGCATCTTTTGAGTGCAGTACTGAGCCTGAAAAGCGTTTACAACCCCAGTTACAAGTAAAACTAGCTAAAATGTGCCTGGCTGCTGTTCACTGAAAAGCTCATTCTGGGTACATTTTTGTTATACATTTGCTTCTGCCGGGTCAGCTGAGCAGTGAATTTCTACGTAACTACCCCCTATCAGGGGAGACCTCAGGGCTGCATCTTTTGAGCGCAGTACTGAGCCTGAAAAGCGTTTACAACCCCAGTTACAAGTAAAACTAGCTCAAATGTGCCTGGCTGCTGTTCACTGAAAAGCTCATTCTGGGTACATTTTTGGTATACATTTGCTTCTGCCGGGTCAGCTGAACAGTGAATTTCTCCTTAACTACCTCCTATCAGGAGAGACCTCAGGGCTGTATCTTTTGAGTGCAGTACTGAGCCTGAAAAGCGTTTACAACCCCACTTACAAGTAAAACTAGCTAAAATGTGCCTGGCTGCTGTTCACTGAATAGCTCATTCTGGGTACATTTTTGGTATACATTTGCTTCTGCAGGGTCAGCTGAGCAGTGAATTTCTACTTAACTACCTCCTATCAGGAGAGACCTCAGGGCTGCATCTTTTGAGCGCAGTACTGAGCCTGAAAACCGTTTACAACCCCACTTACAAGTAAAACTAGCTAAAATGTGCCTGGCTGCTGTTCACTGAAAAGCTCATTCTGGGTACATTTTTGTTATACATTTGCTTCTGCCGGGTCAGCTGAGCAGTGAATTTCTACTTAACTACCCCCTATCAGGAGAGACCTCAGGGCTGCATCTTTTGAGCGCAGTACTGAGCCTGAAAAGCGTTTCCAACCCCACTTACAAGTAAAACTAGCTAAAATGTGCCTGGCTGCTGTTCACTGAAAAGCTCATTCTGGGTACATTTTTGGTATACATTTGCTTCTGCCGGGTCAGCTGAGCAGTGAATTTCTACGTAACTTCCCCCTATCAGGGGAGACCTCAGGGCTGCATCTTTTGAGCGCAGTACTGAGCCTGAAAAGCGTTTCCAACCCCACTTACAAGTAAAACTAGCTAAAATGTGCCTGGCTGCTGTTCACTGAAAAGCTCATTCTGGGTACATTTTTGGTATACATTTGCTTCTGCTGGGTCAGCTGAGCAGTGAATTTCTACTTAACTACCTCCTATCAGGAGAGACCTCAGGGCTGCATGTTTTGAGCGCAGTACTGAGCCTGAAAAGCGTTTACAACCCCACTTACAAGTAAAACTAGCTAAAATGTGCCTGGCTGCTGTTCACTGAATAGCTCATTCTGGGTACATTTTTGGTATACATTTGCTTCTGCCGGGTCAGCTGAGCAGTGAATTTCTACTTAACTACCTCCTATCAGGAGAGACCTCAGGGCTGCATCTTTTGAGCACAGTACTGAGCCTGAAAAGCGTTTACAACCCCACTTACAAGTAAAACTAGCTAAAATGTGCCTGGCTGCTGTTCACTGAAAAGCTCATTCTGGGTACATTTTTGTTATACATTTGCTTCTGCCGGGTCAGCTGAGCAGTGAGTTTCTACTTAACTACCCCCTATCAGGAGAGACCTCAGGGCTGCATCTTTTGAGCGCACTACTGAGCCTGAAAAGCGTTTACAACCCCACTTACAAGTAAAACTAGCTAAAATGTGCCTGGCTGCTGTTCACTGAATAGCTCATTCTGGGTACATTTTTGGTATACATTTGCTTCTGCCGGGTCAGCTGAGCAGTGAATTTCTACTTAACTACCCCTTATCAGGAGAGACCTCAGGGCTGCATCTTTTGAGCGCAGTACTGAGCCTGAAAAGCATTTACAACCCCAGTTACAAGTAAAACTAGCTAAAATGTGTCTGCCTGCTGTTCACTGTAAAGCTCATTCTGGGTACATTTGTGGTATACATTTGCTTCTGCCGGGTCAGCTGAGCAGTGTATTTCTACTTAACTACCCCCTATCAGGAGAGACCTCAGGGCTGCATCTTTTGAGTGCAGTACTGAGCCTGAAAAGCGTTTACAACCCCAGTTACAAGTAAAACTAGCTAAAATGTGCCTGGCTGCTGTTCACTGAAAAGCTCATTCTGGGTACATTTTTGTTATACATTTGCTTCTGCCGGGTCAGCTGAGCAGTGAATTTCTACGTAACTACCCCCTATCAGGGGAGACCTCAGGGCTGCATCTTTTGAGCGCAGTACTGAGCCTGAAAAGCGTTTACAACCCCAGTTACAAGTAAAACTAGCTAAAATGTGCCTGGCTGCTGTTCACTGAAAAGCTCATTCTGGGTACATTTTTGGTATACATTTGCTTCTGCCGGGTCAGCTGAACAGTGAATTTCTCCTTAACTACCTCCTATCAGGAGAGACCTCAGGGCTGTATCTTTTGAGTGCAGTACTGAGCCTGAAAAGCGTTTACAACCCCACTTACAAGTAAAACTAGCTAAAATGTGCCTGGCTGCTGTTCACTGAATAGCTCATTCTGGGTACATTTTTGGTATACATTTGCTTCTGCAGGGTCAGCTGAGCAGTGAATTTCTACTTAACTACCTCCTATCAGGAGAGACCTCAGGGCTGCATCTTTTGAGCGCAGTACTGAGCCTGAAAACCGTTTACAACCCCACTTACAAGTAAAACTAGCTAAAATGTGCCTGGCTGCTGTTCACTGAAAAGCTCATTCTGGGTACATTTTTGTTATACATTTGCTTCTGCCGGGTCAGCTGAGCAGTGAATTTCTACTTAACTACCCCCTATCAGGAGAGACCTCAGGGCTGCATCTTTTGAGCGCAGTACTGAGCCTGAAAAGCGTTTCCAACCCCACTTACAAGTAAAACTAGCTAAAATGTGCCTGGCTGCTGTTCACTGAAAAGCTCATTCTGGGTACATTTTTGGTATACATTTGCTTCTGCAGGGTCAGCTGAGCAGTGAATTTCTACTTAACTACCTCCTATCAGGAGAGACCTCAGGGCTGCATCTTTTGAGCGCAGTACTGAGCCTGAAAACCGTTTACAACCCCACTTACAAGTAAAACTAGCTAAAATGTGCCTGGCTGCTGTTCACTGAAAAGCTCATTCTGGGTACATTTTTGTTATACATTTGCTTCTGCCGGGTCAGCTGAGCAGTGAATTTCTACTTAACTACCCCCTATCAGGAGAGACCTCAGGGCTGCATCTTTTGAGCGCAGTACTGAGCCTGAAAAGCGTTTCCAACCCCACTTACAAGTAAAACTAGCTAAAATGTGCCTGGCTGCTGTTCACTGAAAAGCTCATTCTGGGTACATTTTTGATATACATTTGCTTCTGCCGGGTCAGCTGTGCAGTGAATTTCTACGTAACTACCCCCTATCAGGGGAGACCTCAGGGCTGCATCTTTTGAGCGCAGTACTGAGCCTGAAAAGCGTTTACAACCCCACTTACAAGTAAAACTAGCTAAATTGTGCCTGGCTGCTGTTCACTGAAAAGCTCATTCTGGGTACATTTTTGGTATACATTTGCTTCTGCCGGGTCAGCTGAGCAGTGTATTTCTACTTAACTACCCCCTATCAGGAGAGACCTCAGGGTTGCATCTTTTGAGCGCAGTACTGAGCCTGAAAAGCGTTTACAACCCCAGTTACAAGTAAAACTAGCTAAAATGTGCCTGGCTGCTGTTCACTGAAAAGCTCATTCTGGGTACATTTTTGGTATACATTTGCTTCTGCCGGGTCAGCTGAACAGTGAATTTCTACTTAACTACCTCCTATCAGGAGAGACCTCAGGGCTGTATCTTTTGAGTGCAGTACTGAGCCTGAAAAGCGTTTACAACCCCACTTACAAGTAAAACTAGCTAAAATGTGCCTGGCTGCTGTTCACTGAATAGCTCATTCTGGGTACATTTTTGGTATACATTTGCTTCTGCAGGGTCAGCTGAGCAGTGAATTTCTACTTAACTACCTCCTATCAGGAGAGACCTCAGGGCTGCATCTTTTGAGCGCAGTACTGAGCCTGAAAACCGTTTCCAACCCCACTTACAAGTGAAACTAGCTAAAATGTGCCTGGCTGCTGTTCACTGAAAAGCTCATTCTGGGTACATTTTTGGTATACATTTGCTTCTGCAGGGTCAGCTGAGCAGTGAATTTCTACTTAACTACCTCCTATCAGGAGAGACCTCAGGGCTGCATCTTTTGAGCGCAGTACTGAGCCTGAAAACCGTTTACAACCCCACTTACAAGTAAAACTAGCTAAAATGTGCCTGGCTGCTGTTCACTGAAAAGCTCATTCTGGGTCCATTTTTGGTATACATTTGCTTCTGCCGGGTCAGCTGAGCAGTGAATTTCTACTTAACTACCTCCTATCAGGAGAGACCTCAGGGCTGCATCTTTTGAGCACAGTACTGAGCCTGAAAAGCGTTTACAACCCCACTTACAAGTAAAACTAGCTAAAATGTGCCTGGCTGCTGTTCACTGAATAGCTCATTCTGGGTACATTTTTGGTATACATTTGCTTCTGCCGGGTCAGCTGAGCAGTGAATTTCTACTTAACTACCTCCTATCAGGAGAGACCTCAGGGCTGCATGTTTTGAGCGCAGTACTGAGCCTGAAAAGCGTTTACAACCCCACTTACAAGTAAAACTAGCTAAAATGTGCCTGGCTGCTGTTCACTGAATAGCTCATTCTGGGTACATTTTTGGTATACATTTGCTTCTGCCGGGTCAGCTGAGCAGTGAATTTCTACTTAACTACCTCCTATCAGGAGAGACCTCAGGGCTGCATGTTTTGAGCGCAGTACTGAGCCTGAAAAGCGTTTACAACCCCACTTACAAGTAAAACTAGCTAAAATGTGCCTGGCTGCTGTTCACTGAATAGCTCATTCTGGGTACATTTTTGGTATACATTTGCTTCTGCCGGGTCAGCTGAGCAGTGAATTTCTACTTAACTACCTCCTATCAGGAGAGACCTCAGGGCTGCATCTTTTGAGCACAGTACTGAGCCTGAAAAGCGTTTACAACCCCACTTACAAGTAAAACTAGCTAAAATGTGCCTGGCTGCTGTTCACTGAAAAGCTCATTCTGGGTACATTTTTGTTATACATTTGCTTCTGCCGGGTCAGCTGAGCAGTGAGTTTCTACTTAACTACCCCCTATCAGGAGAGACCTCAGGGCTGCATCTTTTGAGCGCACTACTGAGCCTGAAAAGCGTTTACAACCCCACTTACAAGTAAAACTAGCTAAAATGTGCCTGGCTGCTGTTCACTGAATAGCTCATTCTGGGTACATTTTTGGTATACATTTGCTTCTGCCGGGTCAGCTGAGCAGTGAATTTCTACGTAACTACCCCCTATCAGGAGAGACCTCAGGGCTGCATCTTTTGAGCGCAGTACTGAGCCTGAAAAGCGTTTACAACCCCACTTACAAGTAAAACTAGCTAAATTGTGCCTGGCTGCTGTTCACTGAAAAGCTCATTCTGGGTACATTTTTGTTATACATTTGCTTCTGCCGGGTCAGCTGAGCAGTGAATTTCTACTTAACTACCTCCTATCAGGAGAGACCTCAGGGCTGCATGTTTTGAGCGCACTACTGAGCCTGAAAAGCGTTTACAACCCCACTTACAAGTAAAACTAGCTAAAATGTGCCTGGCTGCTGTTCACTGAATAGCTCATTCTTGGTACATTTTTGGTATACATTTGCTTCTGCCGGGTCAGCTGAGCAGTGAATTTCTACTTAACTACCTCCTATCAGGAGAGACCTCAGGGCTGCATGTTTTGAGCGCACTACTGAGCCTGAAAAGCGTTTACAACCCCACTTACAAGTAAAACTAGCTAAAATGTGCCTGGCTGCTGTTCACTGAATAGCTCATTCTTGGTACATTTTTGGTATACATTTGCTTCTGCCGGGTCAGCTGAGCAGTGAATTTCTACTTAACTACCTCCTATCAGGAGAGACCTCAGGGCTGCATCTTTTGAGCGCAGTACTGAGCCTGAAAAGCATTTACAACCCCAGTTACAAGTAAAACTAGCTAAAATGTGTCTGGCTGCTGTTCACCGAAAAGCTCATTCTGGGTACATTTTTGGTATACATTTGCTTCTGCCGGGTCAGCTGAGCAGTGTATTTCTACTTAACTACCCCCTATCAGGAGAGACCTCAGGGCTGCATCTTTTGAGCGCAGTACTGAGCCTGAAAAGCGTTTACAACCCCACTTACAAGTAAAACTAGCTAAAATGTGCCTGGCTGCTGTTCACTGAAAAGCTCATTCTGGGTACATTTTTGTTATACATTTGCTTTTGCCGGGTCAGCTGAGCAGTGAATTTCTACGTAACTACCCCCTATCAGGGGAGACCTCAGGGCTGCATCTTTTGAGCGCAGTACTGAGCCTGAAAAGCGTTTACAACCCCACTTACAAGTAAAACTAGCTAAATTGTGCCTGGCTGCTGTTCACTGAAAAGCTCATTCTGGGTACATTTTTGTTATACATTTGCTTCTGCCGGGTCAGCTGAGCAGTGAATTTCTACGTAACTACCCCCTATCAGGGGAGACCTCAGGGCTGCATCTTTTGAGCGCAGTACTGAGCCTGAAAAGCGTTTACAACCCCACTTACAAGTAAAACTAGCTAAATTGTGCCTGGCTGCTGTTCACTGAAAAGCTCATTCTGGGTACATTTTTGGTATACATTTGCTTCTGCCGGGTCAGCTGAGCAGTGTATTTCTACTTAACTACCCCCTATCAGGAGAGACCTCAGGGTTGCATCTTTTGAGCGCAGTACTGAGCCTGAAAAGCGTTTACAACCCCAGTTACAAGTAAAACTAGCTAAAATGTGCCTGGCTGCTGTTCACTGAAAAGCTCATTCTGGGTACATTTTTGGTATACATTTGCTTCTGCCGGGTCAGCTGAACAGTGAATTTCTACTTAACTACCTCCTATCAGGAGAGACCTCAGGGCTGTATCTTTTGAGCGCAGTACTGAGCCTGAAAACCGTTTACAACCCCACTTACAAGTAAAACTAGCTAAAATGTGCCTGGCTGCTGTTCACTGAATAGCTCATTCTGGGTACATTTTTGGTATACATTTGCTTCTGCAGGGTCAGCTGAGCAGTGAATTTCTACTTAACTACCTCCTATCAGGAGAGACCTCAGGGCTGCATCTTTTGAGCGCAGTACTGAGCCTGAAAACCGTTTACAACCCCACTTACAAGTAAAACTAGCTAAATTGTGCCTGGCTGCTGTTCACTGAAAAGCTCATTCTGGGTACATTTTTGGTATACATTTGCTTCTGCCGGGTCAGCTGAGCAGTGAATTTCTACTTAACTACCTCCTATCAGGAGAGACCTCAGGGCTGCATCTTTTGAGCACAGTACTGAGCCTGAAAAGCGTTTACAACCCCACTTACAAGTAAAACTAGCTAAAATGTGCCTGGCTGCTGTTCACTGAAAAGCTCATTCTGGGTACATTTTTGTTATACATTTGCTTCTGCCGGGTCAGCTGAGCAGTGAGTTTCTACTTAACTACCCCCTATCAGGAGAGACCTCAGGGCTGCATCTTTTGAGCGCAGTACTGAGCCTGAAAAGCGTTTACAACCCCAGTTACAAGTAAAACTAGCTAAAATGTGCCTGGCTGCTGTTCACTGAAAAGCTCATTCTGGGTACATTTTTGTTATACATTTGCTTCTGCCGGGTCAGCTGAGCAGTGAATTTCTACGTAACTACCCCCTATCAGGGGAGACCTCAGGGCTGCATCTTTTGAGCGCAGTACTGAGCCTGAAAAGCGTTTACAACCCCACTTACAAGTAAAACTAGCTAAATTGTGCCTGGCTGCTGTTCACTGAAAAGATCATTCTGGGTACATTTTTGTTATACATTTGCTTCTGCCGGGTCAGCTGAGCAGTGAATTTCTACGTAACTACCCCCTATCAGGGGAGACCTCAGGGCTGCATCTTTTGAGCGCAGTACTGAGCCTGAAAAGCGTTTACAACCCCACTTACAAGTAAAACTAGCTAAATTGTGCCTGGCTGCTGTTCACTGAAAAGCTCATTCTGGGTACATTTTTGGTATACATTTCCTTCTGCCGGGTCAGCTGAGCAGTGTATTTCTACTTAACTACCCCCTATCAGGAGAGACCTCAGGGTTGCATCTTTTGAGCGCAGTACTGAGCCTGAAAAGCGTTTACAACCCCAGTTACAAGTAAAACTAGCTAAAATGTGCCTGGCTGCTGTTCACTGAAAAGCTCATTCTGGGTACATTTTTGGTATACATTTGCTTCTGCCGGGTCAGCTGAGCAGTGAATTTCTACTTAACTACCCCCTATCAGGAGAGACCTCAGGGCTGCATCTTTTGAGCGCAGTACTGAGCCTGAAAAGCGTTTCCAACCCCACTTACAAGTAAAACTAGCTAAAATGTGCCTGGCTGCTGTTCACTGAAAAGCTCATTCTGGGTACATTTTTGGTATACATTTGCTTCTGCCGGGTCAGCTGAGCAGTGAATTTCTACTTAACTACCCCCTATCAGGAGAGACCTCAGGGCTGCATGTTTTGAGCGCACTACTGAGCCTGAAAAGCGTTTACAACCCCACTTACAAGTAAAACTAGCTAAAATGTGCCTGGCTGCTGTTCACTGAATAGCTCATTCTTGGTACATTTTTGGTATACATTTGCTTCTGCCGGGTCAGCTGAGCAGTGAATTTTTACTTAACTACCTCCTATCAGGAGAGACCTCAGGGCTGCATCTTTTGAGCGCAGTACTGAGCCTGAAAAGCATTTACAACCCCAGTTACAAGTAAAACTAGCTAAAATGTGTCTGGCTGCTGTTCACTGAAAAGCTCATTCTGGGTACATTTTTGGTATACATTTGCTTCTGCCGGGTCAGCTGAGCAGTGTATTTCTACTTAACTACCCCCTATCAGGAGAGACCTCAGGGCTGCATCTTTTGAGCGCAGTACTGAGCCTGAAAAGCGTTTACAACCCCACTTACAAGTAAAACTAGCTAAAATGTGCCTGGCTGCTGTTCACTGAAAAGCTCATTCTGGGTACATTTTTGTTATACATTTGCTTCTGCCGGGTCAGCTGAGCAGTGAATTTCTACGTAACTACCCCCTATCAGGGGAGACCTCAGGGCTGCATCTTTTGAGCGCAGTACTGAGCCTGAAAAGCGTTTACAACCCCACTTACAAGTAAAACTAGCTAAATTGTGCCTGGCTGCTGTTCACTGAAAAGCTCATTCTGGGTACATTTTTGTTATACATTTGCTTCTGCCGGGTCAGCTAAGCAGTGAATTTCTACGTAACTACCCCCTATCAGGGGAGACCTCAGGGCTGCATCTTTTGAGCGCAGTACTGAGCCTGAAAAGCGTTTACAACCCCACTTACAAGTAAAACTAGCTAAATTGTGCCTGGCTGCTGTTCACTGAAAAGCTCATTCTGGGTACATTTTTGTTATACATTTGCTTCTGCCGGGTCAGCTGAGCAGTGAATTTCTACGTAACTACCCCCTATCAGGGGAGACCTCCGGGCTGCATCTTTTGAGCGCAGTACTGAGCCTGAAAAGCGTTTACAACCCCACTTACAAGTAAAACTAGCTAAATTGTGCCTGGCTGCTGTTCACTGAAAAGCTCATTCTGGGTACATTTTTGGTATACATTTGCTTCTGCCGGGTCAGCTGAGCAGTGTATTTCTACTTTAACTACCCCCTATCAGGAGAGACCTCAGGGTTGCATCTTTTGAGCGCAGTACTGAGCCTGAAAAGCGTTTACAACCCCACTTACAAGTAAAACTAGCTAAAATGTGCCTGGCTGCTGTTCACTGAAAAGCTCATTCTGGGTACATTTTTGGTATACATTTGCTTCTGCCGGGTCAGCTGAACAGTGAATTTCTACTTAACTACCTCCTATCAGGAGAGACCTCAGGGCTGTATCTTTTGAGTGCAGTACTGAGCCTGAAAAGCGTTTACAACCCCACTTACAAGTAAAACTAGCTAAAATGTGCCTGGCTGCTGTTCACTGAATAGCTCATTCTGGGTACATTTTTGGTATACATTTGCTTCTGCAGGGTCAGCTGAGCAGTGAATTTCTACTTAACTACCTCCTATCAGGAGAGACCTCAGGGCTGCATCTTTTGAGCGCAGTACTGAGCCTGAAAACCGTTTACAACCCCACTTACAAGTAAAACTAGCTAAATTGTGCCTGGCTGCTGTTCACTGAAAAGCTCATTCTGGGTACATTTTTGGTATACATTTGCTTCTGCCGGGTCAGCTGAGCAGTGTATTTCTACTTAACTACCCCCTATCAGGAGAGACCTCAGGGTTGCATCTTTTGAGCGCAGTACTGAGCCTGAAAACCGTTTACAACCCCACTTACAAGTAAAACTATCTAAAATGTGCCTGGCTGCTGTTCACTGAAAAGCTCATTCTGGGTACATTTTTGTTATACATTTGCTTCTGCCGGGTCAGCTGAGCAGTGAATTTCTACGTAACTACCCCCTATCAGGGGAGACCTCAGGGCTGCATCTTTTGAGCGCAGTACTGAGCCTGAAAAGCGTTTACAACCCCACTTACAAGTAAAACTAGCTAAATTGTGCCTGGCTGCTGTTCACTGAAAAGCTCATTCTGGGTACATTTTTGTTATACATTTGCTTCTGCCGGGTCAGCTGAGCAGTGAATTTCTACGTAACTACCCCCTATCAGGGGAGACCTCAGGGCTGCATCTTTTGAGCGCAGTACTGAGCCTGAAAAGCGTTTACAACCCCACTTACAAGTAAAACTAGCTAAATTGTGCCTGGCTGCTGTTCACTGAAAAGCTCATTCTGGGTACATTTTTGTTATACATTTGCTTCTGCCGGGTCAGCTGAGCAGTGAATTTCTACGTAACTACCCCCTATCAGGGGAGACCTCAGGGCTGCATCTTTTGAGCGCAGTACTGAGCCTGAAAAGCGTTTACAACCCCACTTACAAGTAAAACTAGCTAAATTGTGCCTGGCTGCTGTTCACTGAAAAGCTCATTCTGGGTACATTTTTGGTATACATTTGCTTCTGCCGGGTCAGCTGAGCAGTGTATTTCTACTTAACTACCCCCTATCAGGAGAGACCTCAGGGTTGCATCTTTTGAGCGCAGTACTGAGCCTGAAAAGCGTTTACAACCCCAGTTACAAGTAAAACTAGCTAAAATGTGCCTGGCTGCTGTTCACTGAAAAGCTCATTCTGGGTACATTTTTGGTATACATTTGCTTCTGCCGGGTCAGCTGAACAGTGAATTTCTACTTAACTACCTCCTATCAGGAGAGACCTCAGGGCTGCATCTTTTGAGTGCAGTACTGAGCCTGAAAACCGTTTACAACCCCACTTACAAGTAAAACTATCTAAAATGTGCCTGGCTGCTGTTCACTGAAAAGCTCATTCTGGGTACATTTTTGTTATACATTTGCTTCTGCCGGGTCAGCTGAGCAGTGAATTTCTACGTAACTACCCCCTATCAGGGGAGACCTCAGGGCTGCATCTTTTGAGCGCAGTACTGAGCCTGAAAAGCGTTTACAACCCCACTTACAAGTAAAACTAGCTAAATTGTGCCTGGCTGCTGTTCACTGAAAAGCTCATTCTGGGTACATTTTTGTTATACATTTGCTTCTGCCGGGTCAGCTGAGCAGTGAATTTCTACGTAACTACCCCCTATCAGGGGAGACCTCAGGGCTGCATCTTTTGAGCGCAGTACTGAGCCTGAAAAGCGTTTACAACCCCACTTACAAGTAAAACTAGCTAAATTGTGCCTGGCTGCTGTTCACTGAAAAGCTCATTCTGGGTACATTTTTGTTATACATTTGCTTCTGCCGGGTCAGCTGAACAGTGAATTTCTACTTAACTACCTCCTATCAGGAGAGACCTCAGGGCTGTATCTTTTGAGTGCAGTACTGAGCCTGAAAACCGTTTACAACCCCACTTACAAGTAAAACTATCTAAAATGTGCCTGGCTGCTGTTCACTGAATAGCTCATTCTGGGTACATTTTTGTTATACATTTGCGTCTGCCGGGTCAGCTGAGCAGTGAATTTCTACGTAACTACCCCCTATCAGGGGAGACCTCAGGGCTGCATCTTTTGAGCGCAGTACTGAGCCTGAAAAGCGTTTACAACCCCACTTACAAGTAAAACTAGCTAAAATGTGCCTGGCTGCTGTTCACTGAAAAGCTCATTCTGGGTACATTTTTGGTATACATTTGCTTCTGCAGGGTCAGCTGAGCAGTGAATTTCTACTTAACTACCTCCTATCAGGAGAGACCTCAGGGCTGTATCTTTTGAGTGCAGTACTGAGCCTGAAAAGCGTTTACAACCCCACTTACAAGTAAAACTAGCTAAATTGTGCCTGGCTGCTGTTCACTGAAAAGCTCATTCTGGGTACATTTTTGTTATACATTTGCTTCTGCCGGGTCAGCTGAACAGTGAATTTCTACTTAACTACCTCCTATCAGGAGAGACCTCAGGGCTGTATCTTTTGAGTGCAGTACTGAGCCTGAAAACCGTTTACAACCCCACTTACAAGTAAAACTATCTAAAATGTGCCTGGCTGCTGTTCACTGAATAGCTCATTCTGGGTACATTTTTGTTATACATTTGCTTCTGCCGGGTCAGCTGAGCAGTGAATTTCTACGTAACTACCCCCTATCAGGGGAGACCTCAGGGCTGCATCTTTTGAGCGCAGTACTGAGCCTGAAAAGCGTTTACAACCCCACTTACAAGTAAAACTAGCTAAATTGTGCCTGGCTGCTGTTCACTGAAAAGCTCATTCTGGGTACATTTTTGGTATACATTTGCTTCTGCCGGGTCAGCTGAGCAGTGTATTTCTACTTAACTACCCCCTATCAGGAGAGACCTCAGGGTTGCATCTTTTGAGCGCAGTACTGAGCCTGAAAAGCGTTTACAACCCCAGTTACAAGTAAAACTAGCTAAAATGTGCCTGGCTGCTGTTCACTGAAAAGCTCATTCTGGGTACATTTTTGGTATACATTTGCTTCTGCAGGGTCAGCTGAGCAGTGAATTTCTACTTAACTACCTCCTATCAGGAGAGACCTCAGGGCTGTATCTTTTGAGTGCAGTACTGAGCCTGAAAAGCGTTTACAACCCCACTTACAAGTAAAACTAGCTAAATTGTGCCTGGCTGCTGTTCACTGAAAAGCTCATTCTGGGTACATTTTTGTTATACATTTGCTTCTGCCGGGTCAGCTGAACAGTGAATTTCTACTTAACTACCTCCTATCAGGAGAGACCTCAGGGCTGTATCTTTTGAGTGCAGTACTGAGCCTGAAAAGCATTTACAACCCCACTTACAAGTAAAACTAGCTAAATTGTGCCTGGCTGCTGTTCACTGAAAAGCTCATTCTGGGTACATTTTTGTTATACATTTGCTTCTGCCGGGTCAGCTGAACAGTGAATTTCTACTTAACTACCCCCTATCAGGAGAGACCTCAGGGCTGCATCTTTTGAGCGCAGTACTGAGCCTGAAAACCGTTTACCACCCCAGTTACAAGTAAAACTAGCTAAAATGTGCCTGGCTGCTGTTCACTGAAAAGCTCATTCTGGGTACATTTTTGTTATACATTTGCTTCTGCCGGGTCAGCTGAGCAGTGAATTTCTACGTAACTACCCCCTATCAGGGGAGACCTCAGGGCTGCATCTTTTGAGCGCAGTACTGAGCCTGAAAAGCGTTTACAACCCCACTTACAAGTAAAACTAGCTAAATTGTGCCTGGCTGCTGTTCACTGAAAAGATCATTCTGGGTACATTTTTGTTATACATTTGCTTCTGCCGGGTCAGCTGAGCAGTGAATTTCTACGTAACTACCCCCTATCAGGGGAGACCTCAGGGCTGCATCTTTTGAGCGCAGTACTGAGCCTGAAAAGCGTTTACAACCCCACTTACAAGTAAAACTAGCTAAATTGTGCCTGGCTGCTGTTCACTGAAAAGCTCATTCTGGGTACATTTTTGGTATACATTTCCTTCTGCCGGGTCAGCTGAGCAGTGTATTTCTACTTAACTACCCCCTATCAGGAGAGACCTCAGGGTTGCATCTTTTGAGCGCAGTACTGAGCCTGAAAAGCGTTTACAACCCCAGGTACAAGTAAAACTAGCTAAAATGTGCCTGGCTGCTGTTCACTGAAAAGCTCATTCTGGGTACATTTTTGGTATACATTTGCTTCTGCCGGGTCAGCTGAGCAGTGAATTTCTACTTAACTACCCCCTATCAGGAGAGACCTCAGGGCTGCATCTTTTGAGCGCAGTACTGAGCCTGAAAAGCGTTTCCAACCCCACTTACAAGTAAAACTAGCTAAAATGTGCCTGGCTGCTGTTCACTGAAAAGCTCATTCTGGGTACATTTTTGGTATACATTTGCTTCTGCCGGGTCAGCTGAGCAGTGAATTTCTACTTAACTACCTCCTATCAGGAGAGACCTCAGGGCTGCATGTTTTGAGCGCACTACTGAGCCTGAAAAGCGTTTACAACCCCACTTACAAGTAAAACTAGCTAAAATGTGCCTGGCTGCTGTTCACTGAATAGCTCATTCTTGGTACATTTTTGGTATACATTTGCTTCTGCCGGGTCAGCTGAGCAGTGAATTTCTACTTAACTACCTCCTATCAGGAGAGACCTCAGGGCTGCATCTTTTGAGCGCAGTACTGAGCCTGAAAAGCATTTACAACCCCAGTTACAAGTAAAACTAGCTAAAATGTGTCTGGCTGCTGTTCACTGAAAAGCTCATTCTGGGTACATTTTTGGTATACATTTGCTTCTGCCGGGTCAGCTGAGCAGTGTATTTCTACTTAACTACCCCCTATCAGGAGAGACCTCAGGGCTGCATCTTTTGAGCGCAGTACTGAGCCTGAAAAGCGTTTACAACCCCACTTACAAGTAAAACTAGCTAAAATGTGCCTGGCTGCTGTTCACTGAAAAGCTCATTCTGGGTACATTTTTGTTATACATTTGCTTCTGCCGGGTCAGCTGAGCAGTGAATTTCTACGTAACTACCCCCTATCAGGGGAGACCTCAGGGCTGCATCTTTTGAGCGCAGTACTGAGCCTGAAAAGCGTTTACAACCCCACTTACAAGTAAAACTAGCTAAATTGTGCCTGGCTGCTGTTCACTGAAAAGCTCATTCTGGGTACATTTTTGTTATACATTTGCTTCTGCCGGGTCAGCTGAGCAGTGAATTTCTACGTAACTACCCCCTATCAGGGGAGACCTCAGGGCTGCATCTTTTGAGCGCAGTACTGAGCCTGAAAAGCGTTTACAACCCCACTTACAAGTAAAACTAGCTAAATTGTGCCTGGCTGCTGTTCACTGAAAAGCTCATTCTGGGTACATTTTTGGTATACATTTGCTTCTGCCGGGTCAGCTGAGCAGTGTATTTCTACTTAACTACCCCCTATCAGGAGAGACCTCAGGGTTGCATCTTTTGAGCGCAGTACTGAGCCTGAAAAGCGTTTACAACCCCAGTTACAAGTAAAACTAGCTAAAATGTGCCTGGCTGCTGTTCACTGAAAAGCTCATTCTGGGTACATTTTTGGTATACATTTGCTTCTGCAGGGTCAGCTGAGCAGTGAATTTCTACTTAACTACCTCCTATCAGGAGAGACCTCAGGGCTGCATCTTTTGAGCGCAGTACTGAGCCTGAAAACCGTTTACAACCCCACTTACAAGTAAAACTAGCTAAATTGTGCCTGGCTGCTGTTCACTGAAAAGCTCATTCTGGGTACATTTTTGGTATACATTTGCTTCTGCCGGGTCAGCTGAGCAGTGTATTTCTACTTAACTACCCCCTATCAGGAGAGACCTCAGGGTTGCATCTTTTGAGCGCAGTACTGAGCCTGAAAACCGTTTACAACCCCACTTCAAAGTAAAACTATCTAAAATGTGCCTGGCTGCTGTTCACTGAAAAGCTCATTCTGGGTACATTTTTGTTATACATTTGCTTCTGCCGGGTCAGCTGAGCAGTGAATTTCTACGTAACTACCCCCTATCAGGGGAGACCTCAGGGCTGCATCTTTTGAGCGCAGTACTGAGCCTGAAAAGCGTTTACAACCCCACTTACAAGTAAAACTAGCTAAATTGTGCCTGGCTGCTGTTCACTGAAAAGCTCATTCTGGGTACATTTTTGTTATACATTTGCTTCTGCCGGGTCAGCTGAGCAGTGAATTTCTACGTAACTACCCCCTATCAGGGGAGACCTCAGGGCTGCATCTTTTGAGCGCAGTACTGAGCCTGAAAAGCGTTTACAACCCCACTTACAAGTAAAACTAGCTAAATTGTGCCTGGCTGCTGTTCACTGAAAAGCTCATTCTGGGTACATTTTTGTTATACATTTGCTTCTGCCGGGTCAGCTGAACAGTGAATTTCTACTTAACTACCTCCTATCAGGAGAGACCTCAGGGCTGTATCTTTTGAGTGCAGTACTGAGCCTGAAAACCGTTTACAACCCCACTTACAAGTAAAACTATCTAAAATGTGCCTGGCTGCTGTTCACTGAAAAGCTCATTCTGGGTACATTTTTGTTATACATTTGCTTCTGCCGGGTCAGCTGAGCAGTGAATTTCTACGTAACTACCCCCTATCAGGGGAGACCTCAGGGCTGCATCTTTTGAGCGCAGTACTGAGCCTGAAAAGCGTTTCCAACCCCACTTACAAGTAAAACTAGCTAAATTGTGCCTGGCTGCTGTTCACTGAAAAGCTCATTCTGGGTACATTTTTGGTATACATTTGCTTCTGCCGGGTCAGCTGAGCAGTGTATTTCTACTTAACTACCCCCTATCAGGAGAGACCTCAGGGTTGCATCTTTTGAGCGCAGTACTGAGCCTGAAAAGCGTTTACAACCCCAGTTACAAGTAAAACTAGCTAAATTGTGCCTGGCTGCTGTTCACTGAAAAGCTCATTCTGGGTACATTTTTGTTATACATTTGCTTCTGCCGGGTCAGCTGAACAGTGAATTTCTACTTAACTACCTCCTATCAGGAGAGACCTCAGGGCTGTATCTTTTGAGTGCAGTACTGAGCCTGAAAAGCGTTTACAACCCCACTTACAAGTAAAACTAGCTAAATTGTGCCTGGCTGCTGTTCACTGAAAAGCTCATTCTGGGTACATTTTTGTTATACATTTGCTTCTGCCGGGTCAGCTGAACAGTGAATTTCTACTTAACTACCCCCTATCAGGAGAGACCTCAGGGCTGCATCTTTTGAGCGCAGTACTGAGCCTGAAAACCGTTTACCACCCCAGTTACAAGTAAAACTAGCTAAAATGTGCCTGGCTGCTGTTCACTGAAAAGCTCATTCTGGGTAGATTTTTGGTACACATTTGCTTCTGCCGGGTCAGCTGAGCAGTGAATTTCTACTTAACTACCTCCTATCAGGAGAGACCTCAGGGCTGCATGTTTTGAGCGCAGTACTTAGCCTGAAAAGCGTTTACAGCCCCACTTACAAGTAAAACTAGCTAAAATGTGCCTGGCTGCTGTTCACTGAATAGCTCATTCTGGGTACATTTTTGGTATACATTTGCTTCTGCCGGGTCAGCTGAGCAGTGAATTTCTACTTAACTACCTCCTATCAGGAGAGACCTCAGGGCTGCATCTTTTGAGCACAGTACTGAGCCTGAAAAGCGTTTACAACCCCACTTACAAGTAAAACTAGCTAAAATGTGCCTGGCTGCTGTTCACTGAAAAGCTCATTCTGGGTACATTTTTGTTATACATTTGCTTCTGCCGGGTCAGCTGAGCAGTGAGTTTCTACTTAACTACCCCCTATCAGGAGAGACTTCAGGGCTGCATCTTTTGAGCGCACTACTGAGCCTGAAAAGCGTTTACAACCCCACTTACAAGTAAAACTAGCTAAAATGTGCCTGGCTGCTGTTCACTGAATAGCTCCTTCTGGGTACATTTTTGGTATACATTTGCTTCTGCCGGGTCAGCTGAGCAGTGAATTTCTACTTAACTACCCCTTGTCAGGAGAGACCTCAGGGCTGCATCTTTTGAGCGCAGTACTGAGCCTGAAAAGCATTTACAACCCCAGTTACAAGTAAAACTAGCTAAAATGTGTCTGGCTGCTGTTCACTGAAAAGCTCATTCTGGGTACATTTTTGGTATACATTTGCTTCTGCCGGGTCAGCTGAGCAGTGTATTTCTACTTAACTACCCCCTATCAGGAGAGACCTCAGGGCTGCATCTTTTGAGCGCAGTACTGAGCCTGAAAAGCGTTTACAACCCCAGTTACAAGTAAAACTAGCTAAAATGTGCCTGGCTGCTGTTCACTGAAAAGCTCATTCTGGGTACATTTTTGTTATACATTTGCTTCTGCCGGGTCAGCTGAGCAGTGAATTTCTACGTAACTACCCCCTATCAGGGGAGACCTCAGGGCTGCATCTTTTGAGCGCAGTACTGAGCCTGAAAAGCGTTTACAACCCCACTTACAAGTAAAACTGGCTAAATTGTGCCTGGCTGCTGTTCACTGAAAAGCTCATTCTGGGTACATTTTTGTTATACATTTGCTTCTGCCGGGTCAGCTGAGCAGTGAATTTCTACGTAACTACCCCCTATCAGGGGAGACCTCAGGGCTGCATCTTTTGAGCGCAGTACTGAGCCTGAAAAGCGTTTACAACCCCACTTACAAGTAAAACTAGCTAAATTGTGCCTGGCTGCTGTTCACTGAAAAGCTCATTCTGGGTACATTTTTGGTATACATTTGCTTCTGCCGGGTCAGCTGAGCAGTGTATTTCTACTTAACTACCCCCTATCAGGAGAGACCTCAGGGTTGCATATTTTGAGCGCAGTACTGAGACTGAAAACCGTTTACAACCCCAGTTACAAGTAAAACTAGCTAAAATGTGCCTGGCTGCTGTTCACTGAAAAGCTCATTCTGGGTACATTTTTGGTATACATTTGCTTCTGCCGGGTCAGCTGAACAGTGAATTTCTACTTAACTACTTCCTATCAGGAGAGACCTCAGGGCTGTATCTTTTGAGTGCAGTACTGAGCCTGAAAAGCGTTTACAACCCCACTTACAAGTAAAACTAGCTAAAATGTGCCTGGCTGCTGTTCACTGAATAGCTCATTCTGGGTACATTTTTGGTATACATTTGCTTCTGCAGGGTCAGCTGAGCAGTGAATTTCTACTTAACTACCTCCTATCAGGAGAGACCTCAGGGCTGCATCTTTTGAGCGCAGTACTGAGCCTGAAAACCGTTTACAACCCCACTTACAAGTAAAACTAGCTAAAATGTGCCTGGCTGCTGTTCACTGAAAAGCTCATTCTGGGTACATTTTTGTTATACATTTGCTTCTGCCGGGTCAGCTGAGCAGTGAATTTCTACTTAACTACCCCCTATCAGGAGAGACCTCAGGGCTGCATCTTTTGAGCGCAGTACTGAGCCTGAAAAGCGTTTCCAACCCCACTTACAAGTAAAACTAGCTAAAATGTGCCTGGCTGCTGTTCACTGAAAAGCTCATTCTGGGTACATTTTTGGTATACATTTGCTTCTGCCGGGTCAGCTGAGCAGTGAATTTCTACTTAACTACCTCCTTTCAGGAGAGACCTCAGGGCTGCATGTTTTGAGCGCACTACTGAGCCTGAAAAGCGTTTACAACCCCACTTACAAGTAAAACTAGCTAAAATGTGCCTGGCTGCTGTTCACTGAATAGCTCATTCTGGGTACATTTTTGGTATACATTTGCTTCTGCCGGGTCAGCTGAGCAGTGAATTTCTACTTAACTACCTCCTATCAGGAGAGACCTCAGGGCTGCATCTTTTGAGCGCAGTACTGAGCCTGAAAAGCGTTTACAACCCCAGTTACAAGTAAAACTAGCTAAAATGTGCCTGGCTGCTGTTCACTGAAAAGCTCATTCTGGGTACATTTTTGGTATACATTTGCTTCTGCCGGGTCAGCTGAGCAGTGTATTTCTACTTAACTACCCCCTATCAGGAGAGACCTCAGGGTTGCATCTTTTGAGCGCAGTACTGAGCCTGAAAAGCGTTTACAACCCCAGTTACAAGTAAAACTAGCTAAATTGTGCCTGGCTGCTGTTCACTGAAAAGCTCATTCTGGGTACATTTTTGTTATACATTTGCTTCTGCCGGGTCAGCTGAACAGTGAATTTCTACTTAACTACCTCCTATCAGGAGAGACCTCAGGGCTGTATCTTTTGAGTGCAGTACTGAGCCTGAAAAGCGTTTACAACCCCACTTACAAGTAAAACTAGCTAAATTGTGCCTGGCTGCTGTTCACTGAAAAGCTCATTCTGGGTACATTTTTGTTATACATTTGCTTCTGCCGGGTCAGCTGAACAGTGAATTTCTACTTAACTACCCCCTATCAGGAGAGACCTCAGGGCTGCATCTTTTGAGCGCAGTACTGAGCCTGAAAACCGTTTACCACCCCAGTTACAAGTAAAACTAGCTAAAATGTGCCTGGCTGCTGTTCACTGAAAAGCTCATTCTGGGTACATTTTTGGTACACATTTGCTTCTGCGGGTCAGCTGAGCAGTGAATTTCTACTTAACTACCTCCTATCAGGAGAGACCTCAGGGCTGCATGTTTTGAGCGCAGTACTTAGCCTGAAAAGCGTTTACAGCCCCACTTACAAGTAAAACTAGCTAAAATGTGCCTGGCTGCTGTTCACTGAATAGCTCATTCTGGGTACATTTTTGGTATACATTTGCTTCTGCCGGGTCAGCTGAGCAGTGAATTTCTACTTAACTACCTCCTATCAGGAGAGACCTCAGGGCTGCATCTTTTGAGCACAGTACTGAGCCTGAAAAGCGTTTACAACCCCACTTACAAGTAAAACTAGCTAAAATGTGCCTGGCTGCTGTTCACTGAAAAGCTCATTCTGGGTACATTTTTGTTATACATTTGCTTCTGCCGGGTCAGCTGAGCAGTGAGTTTCTACTTAACTACCCCCTATCAGGAGAGACTTCAGGGCTGCATCTTTTGAGCGCACTACTGAGCCTGAAAAGCGTTTACAACCCCACTTACAAGTAAAACTAGCTAAAATGTGCCTGGCTGCTGTTCACTGAATAGCTCCTTCTGGGTACATTTTTGGTATACATTTGCTTCTGCCGGGTCAGCTGAGCAGTGAATTTCTACTTAACTACCCCTTATCAGGAGAGACCTCAGGGCTGCATCTTTTGAGCGCAGTACTGAGCCTGAAAAGCATTTACAACCCCAGTTACAAGTAAAACTAGCTAAAATGTGTCTGGCTGCTGTTCACTGAAAAGCTCATTCTGGGTACATTTTTGGTATACATTTGCTTCTGCCGGGTCAGCTGAGCAGTGTATTTCTACTTAACTACCCCCTATCAGGAGAGACCTCAGGGCTGCATCTTTTGAGCGCAGTACTGAGCCTGAAAAGCGTTTACAACCCCAGTTACAAGTAAAACTAGCTAAAATGTGCCTGGCTGCTGTTCACTGAAAAGCTCATTCTGGGTACATTTTTGTTATACATTTGCTTCTGCCGGGTCAGCTGAGCAGTGAATTTCTACGTAACTACCCCCTATCAGGGGAGACCTCAGGGCTGCATCTTTTGAGCGCAGTACTGAGCCTGAAAAGCGTTTACAACCCCACTTACAAGTAAAACTGGCTAAATTGTGCCTGGCTGCTGTTCACTGAAAAGCTCATTCTGGGTACATTTTTGTTATACATTTGCTTCTGCCGGGTCAGCTGAGCAGTGAATTTCTACGTAACTACCCCCTATCAGGGGAGACCTCAGGGCTGCATCTTTTGAGCGCAGTACTGAGCCTGAAAAGCGTTTACAACCCCACTTACAAGTAAAACTAGCTAAATTGTGCCTGGCTGCTGTTCACTGAAAAGCTCATTCTGGGTACATTTTTGGTATACATTTGCTTCTGCCGGGTCAGCTGAGCAGTGTATTTCTACTTAACTACCCCCTATCAGGAGAGACCTCAGGGTTGCATATTTTGAGCGCAGTACTGAGACTGAAAACCGTTTACAACCCCAGTTACAAGTAAAACTAGCTAAAATGTGCCTGGCTGCTGTTCACTGAAAAGCTCATTCTGGGTACATTTTTGGTATACATTTGCTTCTGCCGGGTCAGCTGAACAGTGAATTTCTACTTAACTACCTCCTATCAGGAGAGACCTCAGGGCTGTATCTTTTGAGTGCAGTACTGAGCCTGAAAAGCGTTTACAACCCCACTTACAAGTAAAACTAGCTAAAATGTGCCTGGCTGCTGTTCACTGAATAGCTCATTCTGGGTACATTTTTGGTATACATTTGCTTCTGCAGGGTCAGCTGAGCAGTGAATTTCTACTTAACTACCTCCTATCAGGAGAGACCTCAGGGCTGCATCTTTTGAGCGCAGTACTGAGCCTGAAAACCGTTTACAACCCCACTTACAAGTAAAACTAGCTAAAATGTGCCTGGCTGCTGTTCACTGAAAAGCTCATTCTGGGTACATTTTTGTTATACATTTGCTTCTGCCGGGTCAGCTGAGCAGTGAATTTCTACTTAACTACCCCCTATCAGGAGAGACCTCAGGGCTGCATCTTTTGAGCGCAGTACTGAGCCTGAAAAGCGTTTCCAACCCCACTTACAAGTAAAACTAGCTAAAATGTGCCTGGCTGCTGTTCACTGAAAAGCTCATTCTGGGTACATTTTTGGTATACATTTGCTTCTGCCGGGTCAGCTGAGCAGTGAATTTCTACTTAACTACCTCCTATCAGGAGAGACCTCAGGGCTGCATGTTTTGAGCGCACTACTGAGCCTGAAAAGCGTTTACAACCCCACTTACAAGTAAAACTAGCTAAAATGTGCCTGGCTGCTGTTCACTGAATAGCTCATTCTGGGTACATTTTTGGTATACATTTGCTTCTGCCGGGTCAGCTGAGCAGTGAATTTCTACTTAACTACCTCCTATCAGGAGAGACCTCAGGGCTGCATCTTTTGAGCGCAGTACTGAGCCTGAAAAGCATTTACAACCCCAGTTACAAGTAAAACTAGCTAAAATGTGTCTGGCTGCTGTTCACTGAAAAGCTCATTCTGGGTACATTTTTGGTATACATTTGCTTCTGCCGGGTCAGCTGAGCAGTGTATTTCTACTTAACTACCCCCTATCAGGAGAGACCTCAGGGCTGCATCTTTTGAGCGCAGTACTGAGCCTGAAAAGCGTTTACAACCCCACTTACAAGTAAAACTAGCTAAAATGTGCCTGGCTGCTGTTCACTGAAAAGCTCATTCTGGGTACATTTTTGTTATACATTTGCTTCTGCCGGGTCAGCTGAGCAGTGAATTTCTACGTAACTACCCCCTATCAGGGGAGACCTCAGGGCTGCATCATTTGAGCGCAGTACTGAGCCTGAAAAGCGTTTACAACCCCACTTACAAGTAAAACTAGCTAAATTGTGCCTGGCTGCTGTTCACTGAAAAGCTCATTCTGGGTACATTTTTGTTATACATTTGCTTCTGCCGGGTCAGCTGAGCAGTGAATTTCTACGTAACTACCCCCTATCAGGGGAGACCTCAGGGTTGCATCTTTTGAGCGCAGTACTGAGCCTGAAACGCGTTTACAACCCCACTTACAAGTAAAACTAGCTAAATTGTGCCTGGCTGCTGTTCACTGAAAAGCTCAGTCTGGGTACATTTTTGTTATACATTTGCTTCTGCCGGGTCAGCTGAGCAGTGAATTTCTACGTAACTACCCCCTATCAGGGGAGACCTCAGGGCTGCATCTTTTGAGCGCAGTACTGAGCCTGAAAAGCGTTTACAACCCCACTTACAAGTAAAACTAGCTAAATTGTGCCTGGCTGCTGTTCACTGAAAAGCTCATTCTGGGTACATTTTTGGTATACATTTGCTTCTGCCGGGTCAGCTGAGCAGTGTATTTCTACTTAACTACCCCCTATCAGGAGAGACCTCAGGGTTGCATCTTTTGAGCGCAGTACTGAGCCTGAAAAGCGTTACAACCCCAGTTACAAGTAAAACTAGCTAAAATGTGCCTGGCTGCTGTTCACTGAAAAGCTCATTCTGGGTACATTTTTGGTATACATTTGCTTCTGCCGGGTCAGCTGAACAGTGAATTTCTACTTAACTACCTCCTATCAGGAGAGACCTCAGGGCTGTATCTTTTGAGTGCAGTACTGAGCCTGAAAAGCGTTTACAACCCCACTTACAAGTAAAACTAGCTAAAATGTGCCTGGCTGCTGTTCACTGAATAGCTCATTCTGGGTACATTTTTGGTATACATTTGCTTCTGCAGGGTCAGCTGAGCAGTGAATTTCTACTTAACTACCTCCTATCAGGAGAGACCTCAGGGCTGCATCTTTTGAGCGCAGTACTGAGCCTGAAAACCGTTTACAACCCCACTTACAAGTAAAACTAGCTAAAATGTGCCTGGCTGCTGTTCACTGAAAAGCTCATTCTGGGTACATTTTTGTTATACATTTGCTTCTGCCGGGTCAGCTGAGCAGTGAATTTCTACTTAACTACCCCCTATCAGGAGAGACCTCAGGGCTGCATCTTTTGAGCGCAGTACTGAGCCTGAAAAGCGTTTCCAACCCCAGTTACAAGTAAAACTAGCTAAAATGTGTCTGGCTGCTGTTCACTGAAAAGCTCATTCTGGGTACATTTTTGGTATACATTTGCTTCTGCCGGGTCAGCTGAGCAGTGTATTTCTACTTAACTACCCCCTATCAGGAGAGACCTCAGGGCTGCATCTTTTGAGCGCAGTACTGAGCCTGAAAAGCGTTTACAACCCCACTTACAAGTAAAACTAGCTAAAATGTGCCTGGCTGCTGTTCACTGAAAAGCTCATTCTGGGTACATTTTTGTTATACATTTGCTTCTGCCGGGTCAGCTGAGCAGTGAATTTCTACGTAACTACCCCCTATCAGGGGAGACCTCAGGGCTGCATCTTTTGAGCGCAGTACTGAGCCTGAAAAGCATTTACAACCCCACTTACAAGTAAAACTAGCTAAATTGTGCCTGGCTGCTGTTCACTGAAAAGCTCATTCTGGGTACATTTTTGTTATACATTTGCTTCTGCCGGGTCAGCTGAGCAGTGAATTTCTACGTAACTACCCCCTATCAGGGGAGACCTCAGGGCTGCATCTTTTGAGTGCAGTACTGAGCCTGAAAACCGTTTACAACCCCAGTTACAAGTAAAACTAGCTAAATTGTGCCTGGCTGCTGTTCACTGAAAAGCTCATTCTGGGTACATTTTTGTTATACATTTGCTTCTGCCGGGTCAGCTGAACAGTGAATTTCTACTTAACTACCTCCTATCAGGAGAGACCTCAGGGCTGTATCTTTTGAGTGCAGTACTGAGCCTGAAAAGCGTTTACAACCCCACTTACAAGTAAAACTAGCTAAATTGTGCCTGGCTGCTGTTCACTGAAAAGCTCATTCTGGGTACATTTTTGTTATACATTTGCTTCTGCCGGGTCAGCTGAACAGTGAATTTCTACTTAACTACCCCCTATCAGGAGAGACCTCAGGGCTGCATCTTTTGAGCGCAGTACTGAGCCTGAAAACCGTTTACCACCCCAGTTACAAGTAAAACTAGCTAAAATGTGCCTGGCTGCTGTTCACTGAAAAGCTCATTCTGGGTACATTTTTGGTACACATTTGCTTCTGCCGGGTCAGCTGAGCAGTGAATTTCTACTTAACTACCTCCTATCAGGAGAGACCTCAGGGCTGCATGTTTTGAGCGCAGTACTTAGCCTGAAAAGCGTTTACAGTCCCACTTACAAGTAAAACTAGCTAAAATGTGCCTGGCTGCTGTTCACTGAATAGCTCATTCTGGGTACATTTTTGGTATACATTTGCTTCTGCCGGGTCAGCTGAGCAGTGAATTTCTACTTAACTACCTCCTATCAGGAGAGACCTCAGGGCTGCATCTTTTGAGCACAGTACTGAGCCTGAAAAGCGTTTACAACCCCACTTACAAGTAAAACTAGCTAAAATGTGCCTGGCTGCTGTTCACTGAAAAGCTCATTCTGGGTACATTTTTGTTATACATTTGCTTCTGCCGGGTCAGCTGAGCAGTGAGTTTCTACTTAACTACCCCCTATCAGGAGAGACCTCAGGGCTGCATCTTTTGAGCGCACTACTGAGCCTGAAAAGCGTTTACAACCCCACTTACAAGTAAAACTAGCTAAAATGTGCCTGGCTGCTGTTCACTGAATAGCTCCTTCTGGGTACATTTTTGGTATACATTTGCTTCTGCCGGGTCAGCTGAGCAGTGAATTTCTACTTAACTACCCCTTATCAGGAGAGACCTCAGGGCTGCATCTTTTGAGCGCAGTACTGAGCCTGAAAAGCATTTACAACCCCAGTTACAAGTAAAACTAGCTAAAATGTGTCTGGCTGCTGTTCACTGAAAAGCTCATTCTGGGTACATTTTTGGTATACATTTGCTTCTGCCGGGTCAGCTGAGCAGTGTATTTCTACTTAACTACCCCCTATCAGGAGAGACCTCAGGGCTGCATCTTTTGAGCGCAGTACTGAGCCTGAAAAGCGTTTACAACCCCACTTACAAGTAAAACTAGCTAAAATGTGCCTGGCTGCTGTTCACTGAAAAGCTCATTCTGGGTACATTTTTGTTATACATTTGCTTCTGCCGGGTCAGCTGAGCAGTGAATTTCTACGTAACTACCCCCTATCAGGGGAGACCTCAGGGCTGCATCTTTTGAGCGCAGTACTGAGCCTGAAAAGCGTTTACAACCCCACTTACAAGTAAAACTAGCTAAATTGTGCCTGGCTGCTGTTCACTGAAAAGCTCATTCTGGGTACATTTTTGTTATACATTTGCTTCTGCCGGGTCAGCTGAGCAGTGAATTTCTACGTAACTACCCCCTATCAGGGGAGACCTCAGGGCTGCATCTTTTGAGTGCAGTACTGAGCCTGAAAACCGTTTACAACCCCAGTTACAAGTAAAACTAGCTAAATTGTGCCTGGCTGCTGTTCACTGAAAAGCTCATTCTGGGTACATTTTTGTTATACATTTGCTTCTGCCGGGTCAGCTGAACAGTGAATTTCTACTTAACTACCTCCTATCAGGAGAGACCTCAGGGCTGTATCTTTTGAGTGCAGTACTGAGCCTGAAAAGCGTTTACAACCCCACTTACAAGTAAAACTAGCTAAATTGTGCCTGGCTGCTGTTCACTGAAAAGCTCATTCTGGGTACATTTTTGTTATACATTTGCTTCTGCCGGGTCAGCTGAACAGTGAATTTCTACTTAACTACCCCCTATCAGGAGAGACCTCAGGGCTGCATCTTTTGAGCGCAGTACTGAGCCTGAAAACCGTTTACCACCCCAGTTACAAGTAAAACTAGCTAAAATGTGCCTGGCTGCTGTTCACTGAAAAGCTCATTCTGGGTACATTTTTGGTACACATTTGCTTCTGCCGGGTCAGCTGAGCAGTGAATTTCTACTTAACTACCTCCTATCAGGAGAGACCTCAGGGCTGCATGTTTTGAGCGCAGTACTTAGCCTGAAAAGCGTTTACAGCCCCACTTACAAGTAAAACTAGCTAAAATGTGCCTGGCTGCTGTTCACTGAATAGCTCATTCTGGGTACATTTTTGGTATACATTTGCTTCTGCCGGGTCAGCTGAGCAGTGAATTTCTACTTAACTACCTCCTATCAGGAGAGACCTCAGGGCTGCATCTTTTGAGCACAGTACTGAGCCTGAAAAGCGTTTACAACCCCACTTACAAGTAAAACTAGCTAAAATGTGCCTGGCTGCTGTTCACTGAAAAGCTCATTCTGGGTACATTTTTGTTATACATTTGCTTCTGCCGGGTCAGCTGAGCAGTGAGTTTCTACTTAACTACCCCCTATCAGGAGAGACCTCAGGGCTGCATCTTTTGAGCGCACTACTGAGCCTGAAAAGCGTTTACAACCCCACTTACAAGTAAAACTAGCTAAAATGTGCCTGGCTGCTGTTCACTGAATAGCTCCTTCTGGGTACATTTTTGGTATACATTTGCTTCTGCCGGGTCAGCTGAGCAGTGAATTTCTACTTAACTACCCCTTATCAGGAGAGACCTCAGGGCTGCATCTTTTGAGCGCAGTACTGAGCCTGAAAAGCATTTACAACCCCAGTTACAAGTAAAACTAGCTAAAATGTGTCTGGCTGCTGTTCACTGAAAAGCTCATTCTGGGTACATTTTTGGTATACATTTGCTTCTGCCGGGTCAGCTGAGCAGTGTATTTCTACTTAACTACCCCCTATCAGGAGAGACCTCAGGGCTGCATCTTTTGAGCGCAGTACTGAGCCTGAAAAGCGTTTACAACCCCAGTTACAAGTAAAACTAGCTAAAATGTGCCTGGCTGCTGTTCACTGAAAAGCTCATTCTGGGTACATTTTTGTTATACATTTGCTTCTGCCGGGTCAGCTGAGCAGTGAATTTCTACGTAACTACCCCCTATCAGGGGAGACCTCAGGGCTGCATCTTTTGAGCGCAGTACTGAGCCTGAAAACCGTTTACAACCCCACTTACAAGTAAAACTGGCTAAATTGTGCCTGGCTGCTGTTCACTGAAAAGCTCATTCTGGGTACATTTTTGTTATACATTTGCTTCTGCCGGGTCAGCTGAGCAGTGAATTTCTACGTAACTACCCCCTATCAGGGGAGACCTCAGGGCTGCATCTTTTGAGCGCAGTACTGAGCCTGAAAAGCGTTTACAACCCCACTTACAAGTAAAACTAGCTAAATTGTGTCTGGCTGCTGTTCACTGAAAAGCTCATTCTGGGTACATTTTTGGTATACATTTGCTTCTGCCGGGTCAGCTGAGCAGTGTATTTCTACTTAACTACCCCCTATCAGGAGAGACCTCAGGGTTGCATCTTTTGAGCGCAGTACTGAGCCTGAAAACCGTTTACAACCCCAGTTACAAGTAAAACTAGCTAAAATGTGCCTGGCTGCTGTTCACTGAAAAGCTCATTCTGGGTACATTTTTGGTATACATTTGCTTCTGCCGGGTCAGCTGAACAGTGAATTTCTACTTAACTACCTCCTATCAGGAGAGACCTCAGGGCTGTATCTTTTGAGTGCAGTACTGAGCCTGAAAAGCGTTTACAACCCCACTTACAAGTAAAACTAGCTAAAATGTGCCTGGCTGCTGTTCACTGAATAGCTCATTCTGGGTACATTTTTGGTATACATTTGCTTCTGCAGGGTCAGCTGAGCAGTGAATTTCTACTTAACTACCTCCTATCAGGAGAGACCTCAGGGCTGCATCTTTTGAGCGCAGTACTGAGCCTGAAAACCGTTTACAACCCCACTTACAAGTAAAACTAGCTAAAATGTGCCTGGCTGCTGTTCACTGAAAAGCTCATTCTGGGTACATTTTTGTTATACATTTGCTTCTGCCGGGTCAGCTGAGCAGTGAATTTCTACTTAACTACCCCCTATCAGGAGAGACCTCAGGGCTGCATCTTTTGAGCGCAGTACTGAGCCTGAAAAGCGTTTCCAACCCCACTTACAAGTAAAACTAGCTAAAATGTGCCTGGCTGCTGTTCACTGAAAAGCTCATTCTGGGTACATTTTTGGTATACATTTGCTTCTGCCGGGTCAGCTGAGCAGTGAATTTCTACTTAACTACCTCCTATCAGGAGAGACCTCAGGGCTGCATGTTTTGAGCGCACTACTGAGCCTGAAAAGCGTTTACAACCCCACTTACAAGTAAAACTAGCTAAAATGTGCCTGGCTGCTGTTCACTGAATAGCTCATTCTGGGTACATTTTTGGTATACATTTGCTTCTGCCGGGTCAGCTGAGCAGTGAATTTCTACTTAACTACCTCCTATCAGGAGAGACCTCAGGGCTGCATCTTTTGAGCGCAGTACTGAGCCTGAAAAGCATTTACAACCCCAGTTACAAGTAAAACTAGCTAAAATGTGTCTGGCTGCTGTTCACTGAAAAGCTCATTCTGGGTACATTTTTGGTATACATTTGCTTCTGCCGGGTCAGCTGAGCAGTGTATTTCTACTTAACTACCCCCTATCAGGAGAGACCTCAGGGCTGCATCTTTTGAGCGCAGTACTGAGCCTGAAAAGCGTTTACAACCCCACTTACAAGTAAAACTAGCTAAAATGTGCCTGGCTGCTGTTCACTGAAAAGCTCATTCTGGGTACATTTTTGTTATACATTTGCTTCTGCCGGGTCAGCTGAGCAGTGAATTTCTACGTAACTACCCCCTATCAGGGGAGACCTCAGGGCTGCATCTTTTGAGCGCAGTACTGAGCCTGAAAAGCGTTTACAACCCCACTTACAAGTAAAACTAGCTAAATTGTGCCTGGCTGCTGTTCACTGAAAAGCTCATTCTGGGTACATTTTTGTTATACATTTGCTTCTGCCGGGTCAGCTGAGCAGTGAATTTCTACGTAACTACCCCCTATCAGGGGAGACCTCAGGGTTGCATCTTTTGAGCGCAGTACTGAGCCTGAAAAGCGTTTACAACCCCACTTACAAGTAAAACTAGCTAAATTGTGCCTGGCTGCTGTTCACTGAAAAGCTCAGTCTGGGTACATTTTTGTTATACATTTGCTTCTGCCGGGTCAGCTGAGCAGTGAATTTCTACGTAACTACCCCCTATCAGGGGAGACCTCAGGGCTGCATCTTTTGAGCGCAGTACTGAGCCTGAAAAGCGTTTACAACCCCAGTTACAAGTAAAACTAGCTAAAATGTGCCTGGCTGCTGTTCACTGAAAAGCTCATTCTGGGTACATTTTTGGTATACATTTGCTTCTGCCGGGTCAGCTGAACAGTGAATTTCTACTTAACTACCTCCTATCAGGAGAGACCTCAGGGCTGTATCTTTTGAGTGCAGTACTGAGCCTGAAAAGCGTTTACAACCCCACTTACAAGTAAAACTAGCTAAAATGTGCCTGGCTGCTGTTCACTGAATAGCTCATTCTGGGTACATTTTTGGTATACATTTGCTTCTGCAGGGTCAGCTGAGCAGTGAATTTCTACTTAACTACCTCCTATCAGGAGAGACCTCAGGGCTGCATCTTTTGAGCGCAGTACTGAGCCTGAAAACCGTTTACAACCCCACTTACAAGTAAAACTAGCTAAAATGTGCCTGGCTGCTGTTCACTGAAAAGCTCATTCTGGGTACATTTTTGTTATACATTTGCTTCTGCCGGGTCAGCTGAGCAGTGAATTTCTACTTAACTACCCCCTATCAGGAGAGACCTCAGGGCTGCATCTTTTGAGCGCAGTACTGAGCCTGAAAAGCGTTTCCAACCCCACTTACAAGTAAAACTAGCTAAAATGTGCCTGGCTGCTGTTCACTGAAAAGCTCATTCTGGGTACATTTTTGGTATACATTTGCTTCTGCCGGGTCAGCTGAGCAGTGAATTTCTACTTAACTACCTCCTATCAGGAGAGACCTCAGGGCTGCATGTTTTGAGCGCACTACTGAGCCTGAAAAGCGTTTACAACCCCACTTACAAGTAAAACTAGCTAAAATGTGCCTGGCTGCTGTTCACTGAATAGCTCATTCTGGGTACATTTTTGGTATACATTTGCTTCTGCCGGGTCAGCTGAGCAGTGTATTTCTACTTAACTACCCCCTATCAGGAGAGACCTCAGGGCTGCATCTTTTGAGCGCAGTACTGAGCCTGAAAAGCGTTTACAACCCCACTTACAAGTAAAACTAGCTAAAATGTGCCTGGCTGCTGTTCACTGAAAAGCTCATTCTGGGTACATTTTTGTTATACATTTGCTTCTGCCGGGTCAGCTGAGCAGTGAATTTCTACGTAACTACCCCCTATCAGGGGAGACCTCAGGGCTGCATCTTTTGAGCGCAGTACTGAGCCTGAAAAGCGTTTACAACCCCACTTACAAGTAAAACTAGCTAAATTGTGCCTGGCTGCTGTTCACTGAAAAGCTCATTCTGGGTACATTTTTGTTATACATTTGCTTCTGCCGGGTCAGCTGAGCAGTGAATTTCTACGTAACTACCCCCTATCAGGGGAGACCTCAGGGTTGCATCTTTTGAGCGCAGTACTGAGCCTGAAAAGCGTTTACAACCCCACTTACAAGTAAAACTAGCTAAATTGTGCCTGGCTGCTGTTCACTGAAAAGCTCAGTCTGGGTACATTTTTGTTATACATTTGCTTCTGCCGGGTCAGCTGAGCAGTGAATTTCTACGTAACTACCCCCTATCAGGGGAGACCTCAGGGCTGCATCTTTTGAGTGCAGTACTGAGCCTGAAAAGCGTTTACAACCCCACTTACAAGTAAAACTAGCTAAATTGTGCCTGGCTGCTGTTCACTGAAAAGCTCATTCTGGGTACATTTTTGGTATACATTTGCTTCTGCCGGGTCAGCTGAGCAGTGTATTTCTACTTAACTACCCCCTATCAGGAGAGACCTCAGGGTTGCATCTTTTGAGCGCAGTACTGAGCCTGAAAAGCGTTACAACCCCAGTTACAAGTAAAACTAGCTAAAATGTGCCTGGCTGCTGTTCACTGAAAAGCTCATTCTGGGTACATTTTTGGTATACATTTGCTTCTGCCGGGTCAGCTGAACAGTGAATTTCTACTTAACTACCTCCTATCAGGAGAGACCTCAGGGCTGTATCTTTTGAGTGCAGTACTGAGCCTGAAAAGCGTTTACAACCCCACTTACAAGTAAAACTAGCTAAAATGTGCCTGGCTGCTGTTCACTGAATAGCTCATTCTGGGTACATTTTTGGTATACATTTGCTTCTGCAGGGTCAGCTGAGCAGTGAATTTCTACTTAACTACCTCCTATCAGGAGAGACCTCAGGGCTGCATCTTTTGAGCGCAGTACTGAGCCTGAAAACCGTTTACAACCCCACTTACAAGTAAAACTAGCTAAAATGTGCCTGGCTGCTGTTCACTGAAAAGCTCATTCTGGGTACATTTTTGTTATACATTTGCTTCTGCCGGGTCAGCTGAGCAGTGAATTTCTACTTAACTACCCCCTATCAGGAGAGACCTCAGGGCTGCATCTTTTGAGCGCAGTACTGAGCCTGAAAAGCGTTTACAACCCCACTTACAAGTAAAACTAGCTAAATTGTGCCTGGCTGCTGTTCACTGAAAAGCTCATTCTGGGTACATTTTTGTTATACATTTGCTTCTGCCGGGTCAGCTGAGCAGTGAATTTCTACGTAACTACCCCCTATCAGGGGAGACCTCAGGGCTGCATCTTTTGAGTGCAGTACTGAGCCTGAAAACCGTTTACAACCCCAGTTACAAGTAAAACTAGCTAAATTGTGCCTGGCTGCTGTTCACTGAAAAGCTCATTCTGGGTACATTTTTGTTATACATTTGCTTCTGCCGGGTCAGCTGAACAGTGAATTTCTACTTAACTACCTCCTATCAGGAGAGACCTCAGGGCTGTATCTTTTGAGTGCAGTACTGAGCCTGAAAAGCGTTTACAACCCCACTTACAAGTAAAACTAGCTAAATTGTGCCTGGCTGCTGTTCACTGAAAAGCTCATTCTGGGTACATTTTTGTTATACATTTGCTTCTGCCGGGTCAGCTGAGCAGTGAATTTCTACGTAACTACCCCCTATCAGGGGAGACCTCAGGGTTGCATCTTTTGAGCGCAGTACTGAGCCTGAAAAGCGTTTACAACCCCACTTACAAGTAAAACTAGCTAAATTGTGCCTGGCTGCTGTTCACTGAAAAGCTCAGTCTGGGTACATTTTTGTTATACATTTGCTTCTGCCGGGTCAGCTGAGCAGTGAATTTCTACGTAACTACCCCCTATCAGGGGAGACCTCAGGGCTGCATCTTTTGAGCGCAGTACTGAGCCTGAAAAGCGTTTACAACCCCACTTACAAGTAAAACTAGCTAAATTGTGCCTGGCTGCTGTTCACTGAAAAGCTCATTCTGGGTACATTTTTGGTATACATTTGCTTCTGCCGGGTCAGCTGAGCAGTGTATTTCTACTTAACTACCCCCTATCAGGAGAGACCTCAGGGTTGCATCTTTTGAGCGCAGTACTGAGCCTGAAAAGCGTTACAACCCCAGTTACAAGTAAAACTAGCTAAAATGTGCCTGGCTGCTGTTCACTGAAAAGCTCATTCTGGGTACATTTTTGGTATACATTTGCTTCTGCCGGGTCAGCTGAACAGTGAATTTCTACTTAACTACCTCCTATCAGGAGAGACCTCAGGGCTGTATCTTTTGAGTGCAGTACTGAGCCTGAAAAGCGTTTACAACCCCACTTACAAGTAAAACTAGCTAAAATGTGCCTGGCTGCTGTTCACTGAATAGCTCATTCTGGGTACATTTTTGGTATACATTTGCTTCTGCAGGGTCAGCTGAGCAGTGAATTTCTACTTAACTACCTCCTATCAGGAGAGACCTCAGGGCTGCATCTTTTGAGCGCAGTACTGAGCCTGAAAACCGTTTACAACCCCACTTACAAGTAAAACTAGCTAAAATGTGCCTGGCTGCTGTTCACTGAAAAGCTCATTCTGGGTACATTTTTGTTATACATTTGCTTCTGCCGGGTCAGCTGAGCAGTGAATTTCTACTTAACTACCCCCTATCAGGAGAGACCTCAGGGCTGCATCTTTTGAGCGCAGTACTGAGCCTGAAAAGCGTTTACAACCCCACTTACAAGTAAAACTAGCTAAATTGTGCCTGGCTGCTGTTCACTGAAAAGCTCATTCTGGGTACATTTTTGTTATACATTTGCTTCTGCCGGGTCAGCTGAGCAGTGAATTTCTACGTAACTACCCCCTATCAGGGGAGACCTCAGGGCTGCATCTTTTGAGTGCAGTACTGAGCCTGAAAACCGTTTACAACCCCAGTTACAAGTAAAACTAGCTAAATTGTGCCTGGCTGCTGTTCACTGAAAAGCTCATTCTGGGTACATTTTTGTTATACATTTGCTTCTGCCGGGTCAGCTGAACAGTGAATTTCTACTTAACTACCTCCTATCAGGAGAGACCTCAGGGCTGTATCTTTTGAGTGCAGTACTGAGCCTGAAAAGCGTTTACAACCCCACTTACAAGTAAAACTAGCTAAAATGTGCCTGGCTGCTGTTCACTGAATAGCTCATTCTGGGTACATTTTTGGTATACATTTGCTTCTGCCGGGTCAGCTGAGCAGTGAATTTCTACTTAACTACCTCCTATCAGGAGAGACCTCAGGGCTGCATCTTTTGAGCACAGTACTGAGCCTGAAAAGCGTTTACAACCCCACTTACAAGTAAAACTAGCTAAAATGTGCCTGGCTGCTGTTCACTGAAAAGCTCATTCTGGGTACATTTTTGTTATACATTTGCTTCTGCCGGGTCAGCTGAGCAGTGAGTTTCTACTTAACTACCCCCTATCAGGAGAGACCTCAGGGCTGCATCTTTTGAGCGCACTACTGAGCCTGAAAAGCGTTTACAACCCCACTTACAAGTAAAACTAGCTAAAATGTGCCTGGCTGCTGTTCACTGAATAGCTCCTTCTGGGTACATTTTTGGTATACATTTGCTTCTGCCGGGTCAGCTGAGCAGTGAATTTCTACTTAACTACCCCTTATCAGGAGAGACCTCAGGGCTGCATCTTTTGAGCGCAGTACTGAGCCTGAAAAGCATTTACAACCCCAGTTACAAGTAAAACTAGCTAAAATGTGTCTGGCTGCTGTTCACTGAAAAGCTCATTCTGGGTACATTTTTGGTATACATTTGCTTCTGCCGGGTCAGCTGAGCAGTGTATTTCTACTTAACTACCCCCTATCAGGAGAGACCTCAGGGCTGCATCTTTTGAGCGCAGTACTGAGCCTGAAAAGCGTTTACAACCCCACTTACAAGTAAAACTAGCTAAAATGTGCCTGGCTGCTGTTCACTGAAAAGCTCATTCTGGGTACATTTTTGTTATACATTTGCTTCTGCCGGGTCAGCTGAGCAGTGAATTTCTACGTAACTACCCCCTATCAGGGGAGACCTCAGGGCTGCATCTTTTGAGCGCAGTACTGAGCCTGAAAAGCGTTTACAACCCCACTTACAAGTAAAACTAGCTAAATTGTGCCTGGCTGCTGTTCACTGAAAAGCTCATTCTGGGTACATTTTTGTTATACATTTGCTTCTGCCGGGTCAGCTGAGCAGTGAATTTCTACGTAACTACCCCCTATCAGGGGAGACCTCAGGGCTGCATCTTTTGAGTGCAGTACTGAGCCTGAAAACCGTTTACAACCCCAGTTACAAGTAAAACTAGCTAAATTGTGCCTGGCTGCTGTTCACTGAAAAGCTCATTCTGGGTACATTTTTGTTATACATTTGCTTCTGCCGGGTCAGCTGAACAGTGAATTTCTACTTAACTACCTCCTATCAGGAGAGACCTCAGGGCTGTATCTTTTGAGTGCAGTACTGAGCCTGAAAAGCGTTTACAACCCCACTTACAAGTAAAACTAGCTAAATTGTGCCTGGCTGCTGTTCACTGAAAAGCTCATTCTGGGTACATTTTTGTTATACATTTGCTTCTGCCGGGTCAGCTGAACAGTGAATTTCTACTTAACTACCCCCTATCAGGAGAGACCTCAGGGCTGCATCTTTTGAGCGCAGTACTGAGCCTGAAAACCGTTTACCACCCCAGTTACAAGTAAAACTAGCTAAAATGTGCCTGGCTGCTGTTCACTGAAAAGCTCATTCTGGGTACATTTTTGGTACACATTTGCTTCTGCCGGGTCAGCTGAGCAGTGAATTTCTACTTAACTACCTCCTATCAGGAGAGACCTCAGGGCTGCATGTTTTGAGCGCAGTACTTAGCCTGAAAAGCGTTTACAGCCCCACTTACAAGTAAAACTAGCTAAAATGTGCCTGGCTGCTGTTCACTGAATAGCTCATTCTGGGTACATTTTTGGTATACATTTGCTTCTGCCGGGTCAGCTGAGCAGTGAATTTCTACTTAACTACCTCCTATCAGGAGAGACCTCAGGGCTGCATCTTTTGAGCACAGTACTGAGCCTGAAAAGCGTTTACAACCCCACTTACAAGTAAAACTAGCTAAAATGTGCCTGGCTGCTGTTCACTGAAAAGCTCATTCTGGGTACATTTTTGTTATACATTTGCTTCTGCCGGGTCAGCTGAGCAGTGAGTTTCTACTTAACTACCCCCTATCAGGAGAGACCTCAGGGCTGCATCTTTTGAGCGCACTACTGAGCCTGAAAAGCGTTTACAACCCCACTTACAAGTAAAACTAGCTAAAATGTGCCTGGCTGCTGTTCACTGAATAGCTCCTTCTGGGTACATTTTTGGTATACATTTGCTTCTGCCGGGTCAGCTGAGCAGTGAATTTCTACTTAACTACCCCTTATCAGGAGAGACCTCAGGGCTGCATCTTTTGAGCGCAGTACTGAGCCTGAAAAGCATTTACAACCCCAGTTACAAGTAAAACTAGCTAAAATGTGTCTGGCTGCTGTTCACTGAAAAGCTCATTCTGGGTACATTTTTGGTATACATTTGCTTCTGCCGGGTCAGCTGAGCAGTGTATTTCTACTTAACTACCCCCTATCAGGAGAGACCTCAGGGCTGCATCTTTTGAGCGCAGTACTGAGCCTGAAAAGCGTTTACAACCCCACTTACAAGTAAAACTAGCTAAAATGTGCCTGGCTGCTGTTCACTGAAAAGCTCATTCTGGGTACATTTTTGTTATACATTTGCTTCTGCCGGGTCAGCTGAACAGTGAATTTCTACTTAACTACCTCCTATCAGGAGAGACCTCAGGGCTGTATCTTTTGAGTGCAGTACTGAGCCTGAAAAGCGTTTACAACCCCACTTACAAGTAAAACTAGCTAAAATGTGCCTGGCTGCTGTTCACTGAATAGCTCATTCTGGGTACATTTTTGGTATACATTTGCTTCTGCCGGGTCAGCTGAGCAGTGAATTTCTACTTAACTACCTCCTATCAGGAGAGACCTCAGGGCTGCATCTTTTGAGCACAGTACTGAGCCTGAAAAGCGTTTACAACCCCACTTACAAGTAAAACTAGCTAAAATGTGCCTGGCTGCTGTTCACTGAAAAGCTCATTCTGGGTACATTTTTGTTATACATTTGCTTCTGCCGGGTCAGCTGAGCAGTGAGTTTCTACTTAACTACCCCCTATCAGGAGAGACCTCAGGGCTGCATCTTTTGAGCGCACTACTGAGCCTGAAAAGCGTTTACAACCCCACTTACAAGTAAAACTAGCTAAAATGTGCCTGGCTGCTGTTCACTGAATAGCTCCTTCTGGGTACATTTTTGGTATACATTTGCTTCTGCCGGGTCAGCTGAGCAGTGAATTTCTACTTAACTACCCCTTATCAGGAGAGACCTCAGGGCTGCATCTTTTGAGCGCAGTACTGAGCCTGAAAAGCATTTACAACCCCAGTTACAAGTAAAACTAGCTAAAATGTGTCTGGCTGCTGTTCACTGAAAAGCTCATTCTGGGTACATTTTTGGTATACATTTGCTTCTGCCGGGTCAGCTGAGCAGTGTATTTCTACTTAACTACCCCCTATCAGGAGAGACCTCAGGGCTGCATCTTTTGAGCGCAGTACTGAGCCTGAAAAGCGTTTACAACCCCACTTACAAGTAAAACTAGCTAAAATGTGCCTGGCTGCTGTTCACTGAAAAGCTCATTCTGGGTACATTTTTGTTATACATTTGCTTCTGCCGGGTCAGCTGAGCAGTGAATTTCTACGTAACTACCCCCTATCAGGGGAGACCTCAGGGCTGCATCTTTTGAGCGCAGTACTGAGCCTGAAAAGCGTTTACAACCCCACTTACAAGTAAAACTAGCGAAATTGTGCCTGGCTGCTGTTCACTGAAAAGCTCATTCTGGGTACATTTTTGTTATACATTTGCTTCTGCCGGGTCAGCTGAGCAGTGAATTTCTACGTAACTACCCCCTATCAGGGGAGACCTCAGGGCTGCATCTTTTGAGTGCAGTACTGAGCCTGAAAACCGTTTACAACCCCAGTTACAAGTAAAACTAGCTAAATTGTGCCTGGCTGCTGTTCACTGAAAAGCTCATTCTGGGTACATTTTTGTTATACATTTGCTTCTGCCGGGTCAGCTGAACAGTGAATTTCTACTTAACTACCTCCTATCAGGAGAGACCTCAGGGCTGTATCTTTTGAGTGCAGTACTGAGCCTGAAAAGCGTTTACAACCCCACTTACAAGTAAAACTAGCTAAATTGTGCCTGGCTGCTGTTCACTGAAAAGCTCATTCTGGGTACATTTTTGTTATACATTTGCTTCTGCCGGGTCAGCTGAACAGTGAATTTCTACTTAACTACCCCCTATCAGGAGAGACCTCAGGGCTGCATCTTTTGAGCGCAGTACTGAGCCTGAAAACCGTTTACCACCCCAGTTACAAGTAAAACTAGCTAAAATGTGCCTGGCTGCTGTTCACTGAAAAGCTCATTCTGGGTACATTTTTGGTACACATTTGCTTCTGCCGGGTCAGCTGAGCAGTGAATTTCTACTTAACTACCTCCTATCAGGAGAGACCTCAGGGCTGCATGTTTTGAGCGCAGTACTTAGCCTGAAAAGCGTTTACAGCCCCACTTACAAGTAAAACTAGCTAAAATGTGCCTGGCTGCTGTTCACTGAATAGCTCATTCTGGGTACATTTTTGGTATACATTTGCTTCTGCCGGGTCAGCTGAGCAGTGAATTTCTACTTAACTACCTCCTATCAGGAGAGACCTCAGGGCTGCATCTTTTGAGCACAGTACTGAGCCTGAAAAGCGTTTACAACCCCACTTACAAGTAAAACTAGCTAAAATGTGCCTGGCTGCTGTTCACTGAAAAGCTCATTCTGGGTACATTTTTGTTATACATTTGCTTCTGCCGGGTCAGCTGAGCAGTGAGTTTCTACTTAACTACCCCCTATCAGGAGAGACCTCAGGGCTGCATCTTTTGAGCGCACTACTGAGCCTGAAAAGCGTTTACAACCCCACTTACAAGTAAAACTAGCTAAAATGTGCCTGGCTGCTGTTCACTGAATAGCTCCTTCTGGGTACATTTTTGGTATACATTTGCTTCTGCCGGGTCAGCTGAGCAGTGAATTTCTACTTAACTACCCCTTATCAGGAGAGACCTCAGGGCTGCATCTTTTGAGCGCAGTACTGAGCCTGAAAAGCATTTACAACCCCAGTTACAAGTAAAACTAGCTAAAATGTGTCTGGCTGCTGTTCACTGAAAAGCTCATTCTGGGTACATTTTTGGTATACATTTGCTTCTGCCGGGTCAGCTGAGCAGTGTATTTCTACTTAACTACCCCCTATCAGGAGAGACCTCAGGGCTGCATCTTTTGAGCGCAGTACTGAGCCTGAAAAGCGTTTACAACCCCAGTTACAAGTAAAACTAGCTAAAATGTGCCTGGCTGCTGTTCACTGAAAAGCTCATTCTGGGTACATTTTTGTTATACATTTGCTTCTGCCGGGTCAGCTGAGCAGTGAATTTCTACGTAACTACCCCCTATCAGGGGAGACCTCAGGGCTGCATCTTTTGAGCGCAGTACTGAGCCTGAAAACCGTTTACAACCCCACTTACAAGTAAAACTGGCTAAATTGTGCCTGGCTGCTGTTCACTGAAAAGCTCATTCTGGGTACATTTTTGTTATACATTTGCTTCTGCCGGGTCAGCTGAGCAGTGAATTTCTACGTAACTACCCCCTATCAGGGGAGACCTCAGGGCTGCATCTTTTGAGCGCAGTACTGAGCCTGAAAAGCGTTTACAACCCCACTTACAAGTAAAACTAGCTAAATTGTGTCTGGCTGCTGTTCACTGAAAAGCTCATTCTGGGTACATTTTTGGTATACATTTGCTTCTGCCGGGTCAGCTGAGCAGTGTATTTCTACTTAACTACCCCCTATCAGGAGAGACCTCAGGGTTGCATCTTTTGAGCGCAGTACTGAGCCTGAAAACCGTTTACAACCCCAGTTACAAGTAAAACTAGCTAAAATGTGCCTGGCTGCTGTTCACTGAAAAGCTCATTCTGGGTACATTTTTGGTATACATTTGCTTCTGCCGGGTCAGCTGAACAGTGAATTTCTACTTAACTACCTCCTATCAGGAGAGACCTCAGGGCTGTATCTTTTGAGTGCAGTACTGAGCCTGAAAAGCGTTTACAACCCCACTTACAAGTAAAACTAGCTAAAATGTGCCTGGCTGCTGTTCACTGAATAGCTCATTCTGGGTACATTTTTGGTATACATTTGCTTCTGCAGGGTCAGCTGAGCAGTGAATTTCTACTTAACTACCTCCTATCAGGAGAGACCTCAGGGCTGCATCTTTTGAGCGCAGTACTGAGCCTGAAAACCGTTTACAACCCCACTTACAAGTAAAACTAGCTAAAATGTGCCTGGCTGCTGTTCACTGAAAAGCTCATTCTGGGTACATTTTTGTTATACATTTGCTTCTGCCGGGTCAGCTGAGCAGTGAATTTCTACTTAACTACCCCCTATCAGGAGAGACCTCAGGGCTGCATCTTTTGAGCGCAGTACTGAGCCTGAAAAGCGTTTCCAACCCCACTTACAAGTAAAACTAGCTAAAATGTGCCTGGCTGCTGTTCACTGAAAAGCTCATTCTGGGTACATTTTTGGTATACATTTGCTTCTGCCGGGTCAGCTGAGCAGTGAATTTCTACTTAACTACCTCCTATCAGGAGAGACCTCAGGGCTGCATGTTTTGAGCGCACTACTGAGCCTGAAAAGCGTTTACAACCCCACTTACAAGTAAAACTAGCTAAAATGTGCCTGGCTGCTGTTCACTGAATAGCTCATTCTGGGTACATTTTTGGTATACATTTGCTTCTGCCGGGTCAGCTGAGCAGTGAATTTCTACTTAACTACCTCCTATCAGGAGAGACCTCAGGGCTGCATCTTTTGAGCGCAGTACTGAGCCTGAAAAGCATTTACAACCCCAGTTACAAGTAAAACTAGCTAAAATGTGTCTGGCTGCTGTTCACTGAAAAGCTCATTCTGGGTACATTTTTGGTATACATTTGCTTCTGCCGGGTCAGCTGAGCAGTGTATTTCTACTTAACTACCTCCTATCAGGAGAGACCTCAGGGCTGCATCTTTTGAGCGCAGTACTGAGCCTGAAAAGCGTTTACAACCCCACTTACAAGTAAAACTAGCTAAAATGTGCCTGGCTGCTGTTCACTGAATAGCTCATTCTGGGTACAATTTTGTTATACATTTGCTTCTGCCGGGTCAGCTGAGCAGTGAATTTCTACGTAACTACCCCCTATCAGGGGAGACCTCAGGGCTGCATCTTTTGAGCGCAGTACTGAGCCTGAAAAGCGTTTACAACCCCAGTTACAAGTAAAACTAGCTAAAATGTGTCTGGCTGCTGTTCACTGAAAAGCTCATTCTGGGTACATTTTTGTTATACATTTGCTTCTGCCGGGTCAGCTGAGCAGTGAATTTCTACGTAACTACCCCCTATCAGGGGAGACCTCAGGGCTGCATCTTTTGAGCGCAGTACTGAGCCTGAAAAGCGTTTACAACCCCACTTACAAGTAAAACTAGCTAAATTGTGTCTGGCTGCTGTTCACTGAAAAGCTCATTCTGGGTACATTTTTGGTATACATTTGCTTCTGCCGGGTCAGCTGAGCAGTGTATTTCTACTTAACTACCCCCTATCAGGAGAGACCTCAGGGTTGCATCTTTTGAGCGCAGTACTGAGCCTGAAAACCGTTTACAACCCCAGTTACAAGTAAAACTAGCTAAAATGTGCCTGGCTGCTGTTCACTGAAAAGCTCATTCTGGGTACATTTTTGGTATACATTTGCTTCTGCCGGGTCAGCTGAACAGTGAATTTCTACTTAACTACCTCCTATCAGGAGAGACCTCAGGGCTGTATCTTTTGAGTGCAGTACTGAGCCTGAAAAGCGTTTACAACCCCACTTACAAGTAAAACTAGCTAAAATGTGCCTGGCTGCTGTTCACTGAATAGCTCATTCTGGGTACATTTTTGGTATACATTTGCTTCTGCAGGGTCAGCTGAGCAGTGAATTTCTACTTAACTACCTCCTATCAGGAGAGACCTCAGGGCTGCATCTTTTGAGCGCAGTACTGAGCCTGAAAACCGTTTACAACCCCACTTACAAGTAAAACTAGCTAAAATGTGCCTGGCTGCTGTTCACTGAAAAGCTCATTCTGGGTACATTTTTGTTATACATTTGCTTCTGCCGGGTCAGCTGAGCAGTGAATTTCTACTTAACTACCCCCTATCAGGAGAGACCTCAGGGCTGCATCTTTTGAGCGCAGTACTGAGCCTGAAAAGCGTTTCCAACCCCACTTACAAGTAAAACTAGCTAAAATGTGCCTGGCTGCTGTTCACTGAAAAGCTCATTCTGGGTACATTTTTGGTATACATTTGCTTCTGCCGGGTCAGCTGAGCAGTGAATTTCTACTTAACTACCTCCTATCAGGAGAGACCTCAGGGCTGCATGTTTTGAGCGCACTACTGAGCCTGAAAAGCGTTTACAACCCCACTTACAAGTAAAACTAGCTAAAATGTGCCTGGCTGCTGTTCACTGAATAGCTCATTCTGGGTACATTTTTGGTATACATTTGCTTCTGCCGGGTCAGCTGAGCAGTGAATTTCTACTTAACTACCTCCTATCAGGAGAGACCTCAGGGCTGCATCTTTTGAGCGCAGTACTGAGCCTGAAAAGCATTTACAACCCCAGTTACAAGTAAAACTAGCTAAAATGTGTCTGGCTGCTGTTCACTGAAAAGCTCATTCTGGGTACATTTTTGGTATACATTTGCTTCTGCCGGGTCAGCTGAGCAGTGTATTTCTACTTAACTACCTCCTATCAGGAGAGACCTCAGGGCTGCATCTTTTGAGCGCAGTACTGAGCCTGAAAAGCGTTTACAACCCCACTTACAAGTAAAACTAGCTAAAATGTGCCTGGCTGCTGTTCACTGAATAGCTCATTCTGGGTACATTTTTGTTATACATTTGCTTCTGCCGGGTCAGCTGAGCAGTGAATTTCTACGTAACTACCCCCTATCAGGGGAGACCTCAGGGCTGCATCTTTTGAGCGCAGTACTGAGCCTGAAAAGCGTTTACAACCCCAGTTACAAGTAAAACTAGCTAAAATGTGTCTGGCTGCTGTTCACTGAAAAGCTCATTCTGGGTACATTTTTGTTATACATTTGCTTCTGCCGGGTCAGCTGAGCAGTGAATTTCTACGTAACTACCCCCTATCAGGGGAGACCTCAGGGCTGCATCTTTTGAGCGCAGTACTGAGCCTGAAAAGCGTTTACAACCCCACTTACAAGTAAAACTAGCTAAAATGTGCCTGGCTGCTGTTCACTGAAAAGCTCATTCTGGGTACATTTTTGTTATACATTTGCTTCTGCCGGGTCAGCTGAGCAGTGAATTTCTACGTAACTACCCCCTATCAGGGGAGACCTCAGGGCTGCATCTTTTGAGCGCAGTACTGAGCCTGAAAAGCGTTTACAACCCCACTTACAAGTAAAACTAGCTAAATTGTGCCTGGCTGCTGTTCACTGAAAAGCTCATTCTGGGTACATTTTTGTTATACATTTGCTTCTGCCGGGTCAGCTGAGCAGTGTATTTCTACTTAACTACCCCCTATCAGGAGAGACCTCAGGGTTGCATCTTTTGAGCGCAGTACTGAGCCTGAAAAGCGTTACAACCCCAGTTACAAGTAAAACTAGCTAAAATGTGCCTGGCTGCTGTTCACTGAAAAGCTCATTCTGGGTACATTTTTGGTATACATTTGCTTCTGCCGGGTCAGCTGAACAGTGAATTTCTACTTAACTACCTCCTATCAGGAGAGACCTCAGGGCTGCATGTTTTGAGCGCACTACTGAGCCTGAAAAGCGTTTACAACCCCACTTACAAGTAAAACTAGCTAAAATGTGCCTGGCTGCTGTTCACTGAATAGCTCATTCTGGGTACATTTTTGGTATACATTTGCTTCTGCCGGGTCAGCTGAGCAGTGAATTTCTACTTAACTACCTCCTATCAGGAGAGACCTCAGGGCTGCATCTTTTGAGCGCAGTACTGAGCCTGAAAAGCATTTACAACCCCAGTTACAAGTAAAACTAGCTAAAATGTGTCTGGCTGCTGTTCACTGAAAAGCTCATTCTGGGTACATTTTTGGTATACATTTGCTTCTGCCGGGTCAGCTGAGCAGTGTATTTCTACTTAACTACCCCCTATCAGGAGAGACCTCAGGGCTGCATCTTTTGAGCGCAGTACTGAGCCTGAAAAGCGTTTACAACCCCACTTACAAGTAAAACTAGCTAAAATGTGCCTGGCTGCTGTTCACTGAAAAGCTCATTCTGGGTACATTTTTGTTATACATTTGCTTCTGCCGGGTCAGCTGAGCAGTGAATTTCTACGTAACTACCCCCTATCAGGGGAGACCTCAGGGCTGCATCTTTTGAGCGCAGTACTGAGCCTGAAAAGCGTTTACAACCCCACTTACAAGTAAAACTAGCTAAATTGTGCCTGGCTGCTGTTCACTGAAAAGCTCATTCTGGGTACATTTTTGTTATACATTTGCTTCTGCCGGGTCAGCTGAGCAGTGAATTTCTACGTAACTACCCCCTATCAGGGGAGACCTCAGGGTTGCATCTTTTGAGCGCAGTACTGAGCCTGAAAAGCGTTTACAACCCCACTTACAAGTAAAACTAGCTAAATTGTGCCTGGCTGCTGTTCACTGAAAAGCTCAGTCTGGGTACATTTTTGTTATACATTTGCTTCTGCCGGGTCAGCTGAGCAGTGAATTTCTACGTAACTACCCCCTATCAGGGGAGACCTCAGGGCTGCATCTTTTGAGCGCAGTACTGAGCCTGAAAAGCGTTTACAACCCCACTTACAAGTAAAACTAGCTAAATTGTGCCTGGCTGCTGTTCACTGAAAAGCTCATTCTGGGTACATTTTTGGTATACATTTGCTTCTGCCGGGTCAGCTGAGCAGTGTATTTCTACTTAACTACCCCCTATCAGGAGAGACCTCAGGGTTGCATCTTTTGAGCGCAGTACTGAGCCTGAAAAGCGTTACAACCCCAGTTACAAGTAAAACTAGCTAAAATGTGCCTGGCTGTTGTTCACTGAAAAGCTCATTCTGGGTACATTTTTGGTATACATTTGCTTCTGCCGGGTCAGCTGAACAGTGAATTTCTACTTAACTACCTCCTATCAGGAGAGACCTCAGGGCTGTATCTTTTGAGTGCAGTACTGAGCCTGAAAAGCGTTTACAACCCCACTTACAAGTAAAACTAGCTAAAATGTGCCTGGCTGCTGTTCACTGAATAGCTCATTCTGGGTACATTTTTGGTATACATTTGCTTCTGCAGGGTCAGCTGAGCAGTGAATTTCTACTTAACTACCTCCTATCAGGAGAGACCTCAGGGCTGCATCTTTTGAGCGCAGTACTGAGCCTGAAAACCGTTTACAACCCCACTTACAAGTAAAACTAGCTAAAATGTGCCTGGCTGCTGTTCACTGAAAAGCTCATTCTGGGTACATTTTTGTTATACATTTGCTTCTGCCGGGTCAGCTGAGCAGTGAATTTCTACTTAACTACCCCCTATCAGGAGAGACCTCAGGGCTGCATCTTTTGAGCGCAGTACTGAGCCTGAAAAGCGTTTCCAACCCCACTTACAAGTAAAACTAGCTAAAATGTGCCTGGCTGCTGTTCACTGAAAAGCTCATTCTGGGTACATTTTTGGTATACATTTGCTTCTGCCGGGTCAGCTGAGCAGTGATTTTCTACTTAACTACCTCCTATCAGGAGAGACCTCAGGGCTGCATGTTTTGAGCGCACTACTGAGCCTGAAAAGCGTTTACAACCCCACTTACAAGTAAAACTAGCTAAAATGTGCCTGGCTGCTGTTCACTGAATAGCTCATTCTGGGTACATTTTTGGTATACATTTGCTTCTGCCGGGTCAGCTGAGCAGTGAATTTCTACTTAACTACCTCCTATCAGGAGAGACCTCAGGGCTGCATCTTTTGAGCGCAGTACTGAGCCTGAAAAGCATTTACAACCCCAGTTACAAGTAAAACTAGCTAAAATGTGTCTGGCTGCTGTTCACTGAAAAGCTCATTCTGGGTACATTTTTGGTATACATTTGCTTCTGCCGGGTCAGCTGAGCAGTGTATTTCTACTTAACTACCCCCTATCAGGAGAGACCTCAGGGCTGCATCTTTTGAGCGCAGTACTGAGCCTGAAAAGCGTTTACAACCCCACTTACAAGTAAAACTAGCTAAAATGTGCCTGGCTGCTGTTCACTGAAAAACTCATTCTGGGTACATTTTTGTTATACATTTGCTTCTGCCGGGTCAGCTGAGCAGTGAATTTCTACGTAACTACCCCCTATCAGGGGAGACCTCAGGGCTGCATCTTTTGAGCGCAGTACTGAGCCTGAAAAGCGTTTACAACCCCACTTACAAGTAAAACTAGCTAAATTGTGCCTGGCTGCTGTTCACTGAAAAGCTCATTCTGGGTACATTTTTGTTATACATTTGCTTCTGCCGGGTCAGCTGAGCAGTGAATTTCTACGTAACTACCCCCTATCAGGGGAGACCTCAGGGCTGCATCTTTTGAGCGCAGTACTGAGCCTGAAAAGCGTTTACAACCCCACTTACAAGTAAAACTAGCTAAATTGTGCCTGGCTGCTGTTCACTGAAAAGCTCATTCTGGGTACATTTTTGTTATACATTTGCTTCTGCCGGGTCAGCTGAGCAGTGAATTTCTACGTAACTACCCCCTATCAGGGGAGACCTCAGGGCTGCATCTTTTGAGCGCAGTACTGAGCCTGAAAAGCGTTTACAACCCCACTTACAAGTAAAACTAGCTAAATTGTGCCTGGCTGCTGTTCACTGAAAAGCTCATTCTGGGTACATTTTTGGTATACATTTGCTTCTGCCGGGTCAGCTGAGCAGTGTATTTCTACTTAACTACCCCCTATCAGGAGAGACCTCAGGGTTGCATCTTTTGAGCGCAGTACTGAGCATGAAAAGCGTTTACAACCCCAGTTACAAGTAAAACTAGCTAAAATGTGCCTGGCTGCTGTTCACTGAAAAGCTCATTCTGGGTACATTTTTGGTATACATTTGCTTCTGCCGGGTCAGCTGAACAGTGAATTTCTACTTAACTACCTCCTATCAGGAGAGACCTCAGGGCTGTATCTTTTGAGTGCAGTACTGAGCCTGAAAAGCGTTTACAACCCCACTTACAAGTAAAACTAGCTAAAATGTGCCTGGCTGCTGTTCACTGAATAGCTCATTCTGGGTACATTTTTGGTAAACATTTGCTTCTGCAGGGTCAGCTGAGCAGTGAATTTCTACTTAACTACCTCCTATCAGGAGAGACCTCAGGGCTGCATCTTTTGAGCGCAGTACTGAGCCTGAAAACCGTTTACAACCCCACTTACAAGTAAAACTAGCTAAAATGTGCCTGGCTGCTGTTCACTGAAAAGCTCATTCTGGGTACATTTTTGTTATACATTTGCTTCTGCCGGGTCAGCTGAGCAGTGAATTTCTACTTAACTACCCCCTATCAGGAGAGACCTCAGGGCTGCATCTTTTGAGCGCAGTACTGAGCCTGAAAAGCGTTTCCAACCCCACTTACAAGTAAAACTAGCTAAAATGTGCCTGGCTGCTGTTCACTGAAAAGCTCATTCTGGGTACATTTTTGGTATACATTTGCTTCTGCCGGGTCAGCTGAGCAGTGAATTTCTACTTAACTACCTCCTATCAGGAGAGACCTCAGGGCTGCATGTTTTGAGCGCACTACTGAGCCTGAAAAGCGTTTACAACCCCACTTACAAGTAAAACTAGCTAAAATGTGCCTGGCTGCTGTTCACTGAATAGCTCATTCTGGGTACATTTTTGGTATACATTTGCTTCTGCCGGGTCAGCTGAGCAGTGAATTTCTACTTAACTACCTCCTATCAGGAGAGACCTCAGGGCTGCATCTTTTGAGCGCAGTACTGAGCCTGAAAAGCATTTACAACCCCAGTTACAAGTAAAACTAGCTAAAATGTGCCTGGCTGCTGTTCACTGAAAAGCTCATTCTGGGTACATTTTTGTTATACATTTGCTTCTGCCGGGTCAGCTGAGCAGTGAATTTCTACGTAACTACCCCCTATCAGGGGAGACCTCAGGGCTGCATCTTTTGAGCGCAGTACTGAGCCTGAAAAGCGTTTACAACCCCACTTACAAGTAAAACTAGCTAAATTGTGCCTGGCTGCTGTTCACTGAAAAGATCATTCTGGGTACATTTTTGTTATACATTTGCTTCTGCCGGGTCAGCTGAGCAGTGAATTTCTATGTAACTACCCCCTATCAGGGGAGACCTCAGGGCTGCATCTTTTGAGCGCAGTACTGAGCCTGAAAAGCGTTTACAACCCCACTTACAAGTAAAACTAGCTAAATTGTGCCTGGCTGCTGTTCACTGAAAAGCTCATTCTGGGTACATTTTTGGTATACATTTCCTTCTGCCGGGTCAGCTGAGCAGTGTATTTCTACTTAACTACCCCCTATCAGGAGAGACCTCAGGGCTGCATGTTTTGAGCGCACTACTGAGCCTGAAAAGCGTTTACAACCCCACTTACAAGTAAAACTAGCTAAAATGTGCCTGGCTGCTGTTCACTGAATAGCTCATTCTTGGTACATTTTTGGTATACATTTGCTTCTGCCGGGTCAGCTGAGCAGTGAATTTCTACTTAACTACCTCCTATCAGGAGAGACCTCAGGGCTGCATCTTTTGAGCGCAGTACTGAGCCTGAAAAGCATTTACAACCCCAGTTACAAGTAAAACTAGCTAAAATGTGTCTGGCTGCTGTTCACTGAAAAGCTCATTCTGGGTACATTTTTGGTATACATTTGCTTCTGCCGGGTCAGCTGAGCAGTGTTTTTCTACTTAACTACCCCCTATCAGGAGAGACCTCAGGGCTGCATCTTTTGAGCGCAGTACTGAGCCTGAAAAGCGTTTACAACCCCACTTACAAGTAAAACTAGCTAAAATGTGCCTGGCTGCTCTTCACTGAAAAGCTCATTCTGGGTACATTTTTGTTATACATTTGCTTCTGCCGGGTCAGCTGAGCAGTGAATTTCTACGTAACTACCCCCTATCAGGGGAGACCTCAGGGCTGCATCTTTTGAGCGCAGTACTGAGCCTGAAAAGCGTTTACAACCCCACTTACAAGTAAAACTAGCTAAATTGTGCCTGGCTGCTGTTCACTGAAAAGCTCATTCTGGGTACATTTTTGTTATACATTTGCTTCTGCCGGGTCAGCTGAGCAGTGAATTTCTACGTAACTACCCCCTATCAGGGGAGACCTCAGGGCTGCATCTTTTGAGCGCAGTACTGAGCCTGAAAAGCGTTTACAACCCCACTTACAAGTAAAACTAGCTAAATTGTGCCTGGCTGCTGTTCACTGAAAAGCTCATTCTGGGTACATTTTTGGTATACATTTGCTTCTGCCGGGTCAGCTGAGCAGTGAATTTCTACTTAACTACCTCCTATCAGGAGAGACCTCAGGGCTGCATCTTTTGAGCGCAGTACTGAGCCTGAAAAGCGTTTACAACCCCACTTACAAGTAAAACTAGCTAAAATGTGCCTGGCTGCTGTTCACTGAAAAGCTCATTCTGGGTACATTTTTGTTATACATTTGCTTCTGCCGGGTCAGCTGAGCAGTGAGTTTCTACTTAACTACCCCCTATCAGGAGAGACCTCAGGGCTGCATCTTTTGAGCGCACTACTGAGCCTGAAAAGCGTTTACAACCCCACTTACAAGTAAAACTAGCTAAAATGTGCCTGGCTGCTGTTCACTGAATAGCTCATTCTGGGTACATTTTTGGTATACATTTGCTTCTGCCGGGTCAGCTGAGCAGTGTATTTCTACTTAACTACCCCCTATCAGGAGAGACCTCAGGGCTGCATCTTTTGAGCGCAGTACTGAGCCTGAAAAGCATTTACAACCCCAGTTACAAGTAAAACTAGCTAAAATGTGCCTGGCTGCTGTTCACTGAAAAGCTCATTCTGGGTACATTTTTGTTATACATTTGCTTCTGCCGGGTCAGCTGAGCAGTGAATTTCTACGTAACTACCCCCTATCAGGGGAGACCTCAGGGCTGCATCTTTTGAGCGCAGTACTGAGCCTGAAAAGCGTTTACAACCCCACTTACAAGTAAAACTAGCTAAATTGTGCCTGGCTGCTGTTCACTGAAAAGATCATTCTGGGTACATTTTTGTTATACATTTGCTTCTGCCGGGTCAGCTGAGCAGTGAATTTCTACGTAACTACCCCCTATCACAGGGTTCTTCAATATGTGGGGCGCGCCCCCCTGGGGGGGCTCGGCGCCATCCCAGGGGGGGCGCGGGCTCCACTTCGATCTTCCCTTTGGGCCCGTTTCTTTGTCTGGGTGATTCTCCCAGGAGGGGGCCAATTCACGGAGTCGACACCTTTGGCTGCGTGCGAGGCAGGGGTCTCCTCTGCTAAAAACGAAAGCAAACAAACAGACACGCTTTCAGTTTTAGCAGAGGAGACCCCTTGCCTCCCACTGCAGCTGAAGCTGTCAGCTCTGTTAATTAACCCCCTCCTGGGAGAGTTAGCTCTTCCCAGAAGGGAGAGAAGGTTTCGCAGAGGTTTTGAGGCACGGGCAGGGTGGGCTCTGGTCCAGGACCCCAGCCTTTCAAGGGGGGTGGGAGTGAGGGGGAGTTTGGGGGGGGGGGGCAGGAGTCCTTCAGTTATTTTGGGAAGGGAGGGAGAGGTTGCAATCCGGGTTTGGCCATGAATCGGGACAGTGGGCTCTGGTCTGTGGTCCTCAACTCATGAAGATCTTTGTGTGGGCACCCGGTGTTCATGGATGCTGGTCTGCAGATTCGAATTTGAATCAGAAAAGGTGTGAGGGTGGAGTGGTGGATGTATGGGTGGGGGGTGGATGGATGAGTGAGGGGATGGATGGTGAGTGAAGGGGTGAATGGATGGTGGGAGAGAGGATGGATGCGTGAGTGGAGGGATGGATGTGTGTGGATGATGTGTGTATGGTTGGAAGGGTAGATGGATGGGTGGAGGGGTGGATGGATCAGTGAAATGGTGGATGGATCGATGGGGGTGGATATTGGACGAGTCGGTGGGTGGATGGATGAGAGAGGTGATGGATGGATTGATGTATTGATGGGTGAAGGGATGAATGGATGGATGGATGAGTGAAGGGGTGGATGTGGGGATGGATGGGTGACTGAGGAGGGTGGATGGACGGGGGGATGGATGGAGGAGTGAAGGGGTGGATGAGTGGTCAATGGATGGATTCATGAGTGGATGAGTGGATGGGTGGATGGGTGAAGGGTGGATGGAGGGATGGGTGGCCGGGTGAGGGGGGAATGGAGAGAGAGGGGGAGGATGGATGGATGGATGAGTGATGACATGGATGAATGATTGGCAGAGTGAATGGGCAGGTGTGTGCATGGATGGGTGAGGAGAGGAGCATGGAGATGGATGGGTCAGAGAGTGCATGCATGAGTGGGGGGAGGGTGGAGAGCGGGATGGATGGGTGGATGGATGAGTGGGGTTGAGTGGGTGGACGGATGAGTGGGTGGGGGGATGGCTGGATGGGTGAGAGGGTGGGTGGTTGGATGGATGAGTGGATGGATGGATGGGTGGGTGGAGGAGTGGATGGATGGGTGGAAGAGTGGATGGATGAGTGGAGGAGTGGATGGATGAGTGGGATGATAGCTTGGGTGAATGGTTGGATGGATGAGTGGGTGGATGGATGGGTGGAAGAGTGGATGGATTGGTGAGGGGATAGATTGGGTGAAGGGATGGATGGATGATGGATGGATGGGTGAGGGGGTGGATGGAGGGATGAAGAGGTGAGATGATGGATGGAGGGATGGAAGGTGGATGGGTTTGCAAGTGGTTGAAGGGGTTTGGATGTGGATGGGGCTCAGATGGAGGGACGGAATGAATGGTGGGGGAGTTGGTGGATGACAAGGTGTACATGATGGATGGGGAGGGTTGTGATGACTTCCTTTGCTTTCTTGGTGCCATGAGAGCTGTGGTTCAGAGTGGAAGGTATTTGAATTGTTTGGCTGCTCCCTTGCCTATGTGTTACTGTTCTGTATTCTATGTGTGCTCATGTGTGGGATCTATGCATCATGCGTGTGACATTTTGCGTGACGTCCAGCTGCTACTTGAATGCAGGGCCCCCACGGGCAAGGTCGGGTTCCATGTTTTGGGTTCCGCTTGGTGAAGCACCCATGGTGTGTTCCCTATAGTGGGTTCATCACTGCGGTCCTCCCTTTGGTTCGCTTGTGCATGGTGCTTTACATCCTGCAATGTATTTGTTTATTTGTTGGGGAGTTTGTGAGATTGGGTTCTCAGCACTTGCGGTGTTGAAGACTAGGTACCGTTCAGGACTGGATGTGGAGCACAGCCTGAGGATGGCAGTGGCAGGGATCCACCCACAGATTGAGAGTCTAGGTGTGGCTGGGCACCGGCACACCCGTCACATTCATCTTGGTGGTGTTGTTGTTGATCTGTGTCCTGTGTTAGGCAGGGCATCCTAGTGGGGAGAATTTGCGCACATTTTGTCTTGGAGGATTGTGTTTTGAGCTGTCTGGTACGCCTCTGTCGTTTCGTCACACCCACTCACAGGCCTGCAGTTTGCTAGGCACTCTTGTTGTGTTGAGCATTGTTTGCCGGATATGGCCCGTGGTGTGCGCGTGGCAGTCGATCATGTGGTGTGCCGGATTCCCGAGGTTTCTGTTGGGTGGTGGGGGGGCCCAACATCTGGGGGAATTCAGCTGGGGGGGCTCAACCTGGAAAAGTTTGAAGACCTCTGCCCTATCAGGTGACCTCAGAGACCTCAGGGCTGCATCTTTTGAGCGCAGTACTGAGCCTGAAAAGCGTTTACAACCCCACTTACAAGTAAAACTAGCTAAATTGTGCCTGGCTGCTGTTCACTGAAAAGCTCATTCTGGGTACATTTTTGGTATACATTTGCTTCTGCCGGGTCAGCTGAGCAGTGTATTTCTACTTAACTACCCCCTATCAGGAGAGACCTCAGGGTTGCATCTTTTGAGCGCAGTACTGAGCATGAAAAGCGTTTACAACCCCAGTTACAAGTAAAACTAGCTAAAATGTGCCTGGCTGCTGTTCACTGAAAAGCTCATTCTGGGTACATTTTTGGTATACATTTGCTTCTGCCGGGTCAGCTGAACAGTGAATTTCTACTTAACTACCTCCTATCAGGAGAGACCTCAGGGCTGTATCTTTTGAGTGCAGTACTGAGCCTGAAAAGCGTTTACAACCCCACTTACAAGTAAAACTAGCTAAAATGTGCCTGGCTGCTGTTCACTGAATAGCTCATTCTGGGTACATTTTTGGTAAACATTTGCTTCTGCAGGGTCAGCTGAGCAGTGAATTTCTACTTAACTACCTCCTATCAGGAGAGACCTCAGGGCTGCATCTTTTGAGCGCAGTACTGAGCCTGAAAACCGTTTACAACCCCACTTACAAGTAAAACTAGCTAAAATGTGCCTGGCTGCTGTTCACTGAAAAGCTCATTCTGGGTACATTTTTGTTATACATTTGCTTCTGCCGGGTCAGCTGAGCAGTGAATTTCTACTTAACTACCCCCTATCAGGAGAGACCTCAGGGCTGCATCTTTTGAGCGCAGTACTGAGCCTGAAAAGCGTTTCCAACCCCACTTACAAGTAAAACTAGCTAAAATGTGCCTGGCTGCTGTTCACTGAAAAGCTCATTCTGGGTACATTTTTGGTATACATTTGCTTCTGCCGGGTCAGCTGAGCAGTGAATTTCTACTTAACTACCTCCTATCAGGAGAGACCTCAGGGCTGCATGTTTTGAGCGCACTACTGAGCCTGAAAAGCGTTTACAACCCCACTTACAAGTAAAACTAGCTAAAATGTGCCTGGCTGCTGTTCACTGAATAGCTCATTCTGGGTACATTTTTGGTATACATTTGCTTCTGCCGGGTCAGCTGAGCAGTGAATTTCTACTTAACTACCTCCTATCAGGAGAGACCTCAGGGCTGCATCTTTTGAGCGCAGTACTGAGCCTGAAAAGCATTTACAACCCCAGTTACAAGTAAAACTAGCTAAAATGTGCCTGGCTGCTGTTCACTGAAAAGCTCATTCTGGGTACATTTTTGTTATACATTTGCTTCTGCCGGGTCAGCTGAGCAGTGAATTTCTACGTAACTACCCCCTATCAGGGGAGACCTCAGGGCTGCATCTTTTGAGCGCAGTACTGAGCCTGAAAAGCGTTTACAACCCCACTTACAAGTAAAACTAGCTAAATTGTGCCTGGCTGCTGTTCACTGAAAAGATCATTCTGGGTACATTTTTGTTATACATTTGCTTCTGCCGGGTCAGCTGAGCAGTGAATTTCTATGTAACTACCCCCTATCAGGGGAGACCTCAGGGCTGCATCTTTTGAGCGCAGTACTGAGCCTGAAAAGCGTTTACAACCCCACTTACAAGTAAAACTAGCTAAATTGTGCCTGGCTGCTGTTCACTGAAAAGCTCATTCTGGGTACATTTTTGGTATACATTTCCTTCTGCCGGGTCAGCTGAGCAGTGTATTTCTACTTAACTACCCCCTATCAGGAGAGACCTCAGGGCTGCATGTTTTGAGCGCACTACTGAGCCTGAAAAGCGTTTACAACCCCACTTACAAGTAAAACTAGCTAAAATGTGCCTGGCTGCTGTTCACTGAATAGCTCATTCTTGGTACATTTTTGGTATACATTTGCTTCTGCCGGGTCAGCTGAGCAGTGAATTTCTACTTAACTACCTCCTATCAGGAGAGACCTCAGGGCTGCATCTTTTGAGCGCAGTACTGAGCCTGAAAAGCATTTACAACCCCAGTTACAAGTAAAACTAGCTAAAATGTGTCTGGCTGCTGTTCACTGAAAAGCTCATTCTGGGTACATTTTTGGTATACATTTGCTTCTGCCGGGTCAGCTGAGCAGTGTATTTCTACTTAACTACCCCCTATCAGGAGAGACCTCAGGGCTGCATCTTTTGAGCGCAGTACTGAGCCTGAAAAGCGTTTACAACCCCACTTACAAGTAAAACTAGCTAAAATGTGCCTGGCTGCTCTTCACTGAAAAGCTCATTCTGGGTACATTTTTGTTATACATTTGCTTCTGCCGGGTCAGCTGAGCAGTGAATTTCTACGTAACTACCCCCTATCAGGGGAGACCTCAGGGCTGCATCTTTTGAGCGCAGTACTGAGCCTGAAAAGCGTTTACAACCCCACTTACAAGTAAAACTAGCTAAATTGTGCCTGGCTGCTGTTCACTGAAAAGCTCATTCTGGGTACATTTTTGTTATACATTTGCTTCTGCCGGGTCAGCTGAGCAGTGAATTTCTACGTAACTACCCCCTATCAGGGGAGACCTCAGGGCTGCATCTTTTGAGCGCAGTACTGAGCCTGAAAAGCGTTTACAACCCCACTTACAAGTAAAACTAGCTAAATTGTGCCTGGCTGCTGTTCACTGAAAAGCTCATTCTGGGTACATTTTTGTTATACATTTGCTTCTGCCGGGTCAGCTGAGCAGTGAATTTCTACGTAACTACCCCCTATCAGGGGAGACCTCAGGGCTGCATCTTTTGAGCGCAGTACTGAGCCTGAAAAGCGTTTACAACCCCACTTACAAGTAAAACTAGCTAAATTGTGCCTGGCTGCTGTTCACTGAAAAGCTCATTCTGGGTACATTTTTGGTATACATTTGCTTCTGCCGGGTCAGCTGAGCAGTGTATTTCTACTTAACTACCCCCTATCAGGAGAGACCTCAGGGTTGCATCTTTTGAGCGCAGTACTGAGCATGAAAAGCGTTTACAACCCCAGTTACAAGTAAAACTAGCTAAAATGTGCCTGGCTTCTGTTCACTGAAAAGCTCATTCTGGGTACATTTTTGGTATACATTTGCTTCTGCCGGGTCAGCTGAACAGTGGATTTCTACTTAACTACCTCCTATCAGGAGAGACCTCAGGGCTGTATCTTTTGAGTGCAGTACTGAGCCTGAAAAGCGTTTACAACCCCACTTACAAGTAAAACTAGCTAAAATGTGCCTGGCTGCTGTTCACTGAATAGCTCATTCTGGGTACATTTTTGGTATACATTTGCTTCTGTAGGGTCAGCTGAGCAGTGAATTTCTACTTAACTACCTCCTATCAGGAGAGACCTCAGGGCTGCATCTTTTGAGCGCAGTACTGAGCCTGAAAACCGTTTACAACCCCACTTACAAGTAAAACTAGCTAAATTGTGCCTGGCTGCTGTTCACTGAAAAGCTCATTCTGGGTACATTTTTGGTATACATTTGCTTCTGCCGGGTCAGCTGAGCAGTGAATTTCTACTTAACTACCTCCTATCAGGAGAGACCTCAGGGCTGCATCTTTTGAGCACAGTACTGAGCCTGAAAAGCGTTTACAACCCCACTTACAAGTAAAACTAGCTAAAATGTGCCTGGCTGCTGTTCACTGAAAAGCTCATTCTGGGTACATTTTTGTTATACATTTGCTTCTGCCGGGTCAGCTGAGCAGTGAGTTTCTACTTAACTACCCCCTATCAGGAGAGACCTCAGGGCTGCATCTTTTGAGCGCACTACTGAGCCTGAAAAGCGTTTACAACCCCACTTACAAGTAAAACTAGCTAAAATGTGCCTGGCTGCTGTTCACTGAATAGCTCATTCTGGGTACATTTTTGGTATACATTTGCTTCTGCCGGGTCAGCTGAGCAGTGTATTTCTACTTAACTACCCCCTATCAGGAGAGACCTCAGGGCTGCATCTTTTGAGCGCAGTACTGAGCCTGAAAAGCATTTACAACCCCAGTTACAAGTAAAACTAGCTAAAATGTGCCTGGCTGCTGTTCACTGAAAAGCTCATTCTGGGTACATTTTTGTTATACATTTGCTTCTGCCGGGTCAGCTGAGCAGTGAATTTCTACGTAACTACCCCCTATCAGGGGAGACCTCAGGGCTGCATCTTTTGAGCGCAGTACTGAGCCTGAAAAGCGTTTACAACCCCACTTACAAGTAAAACTAGCTAAATTGTGCCTGGCTGCTGTTCACTGAAAAGATCATTCTGGGTACATTTTTGTTATACATTTGCTTCTGCCGGGTCAGCTGAGCAGTGAATTTCTACGTAACTACCCCCTATCACAGGGTTCTTCAATATGTGGGGCGCGCCCCCCTGGGGGGGCTCGGCGCCATCCCAGGGGGGGCGCGGGCTCCACTTCGATCTTCCCTTTGGGCCCGTTTCTTTGTCTGGGTGATTCTCCCAGGAGGGGGCCAATTCACGGAGTCGACACCTTTGGCTGCGTGCGAGGCAGGGGTCTCCTCTGCTAAAAACGAAAGCAAACAAACAGACACGCTTTCAGTTTTAGCAGAGGAGACCCCTTGCCTCCCACTGCAGCTGAAGCTGTCAGCTCTGTTAATTAACCCCCTCCTGGGAGAGTTAGCTCTTCCCAGAAGGGAGAGAAGGTTTCGCAGAGGTTTTGAGGCACGGGCAGGGTGGGCTCTGGTCCAGGACCCCAGCCTTTCAAGGGGGGTGGGAGTGAGGGGGAGTTTGGGGGGGGGGCAGGAGTCCTTCAGTTATTTTGGGAAGGGAGGGAGAGGTTGCAATCCGGGTTTGGCCATGAATCGGGACAGTGGGCTCTGGTCTGTGGTCCTCAACTCATGAAGATCTTTGTGTGGGCACCCGGTGTTCATGGATGCTGGTCTGCAGATTCGAATTTGAATCAGAAAAGGTGTGAGGGTGGAGTGGTGGATGTATGGGTGGGGGGTGGATGGATGAGTGAGGGGATGGATGGTGAGTGAAGGGGTGAATGGATGGTGGGAGAGAGGATGGATGCGTGAGTGGAGGGATGGATGTGTGTGGATGATGTGTGTATGGTTGGAAGGGTAGATGGATGGGTGGAGGGGTGGATGGATCAGTGAAATGGTGGATGGATCGATGGGGGTGGATATTGGACGAGTCGGTGGGTGGATGGATGAGAGAGGTGATGGATGGATTGATGTATTGATGGGTGAAGGGATGAATGGATGGATGGATGAGTGAAGGGGTGGATGTGGGGATGGATGGGTGACTGAGGAGGGTGGATGGACGGGGGGATGGATGGAGGAGTGAAGGGGTGGATGAGTGGTCAATGGATGGATTCATGAGTGGATGAGTGGATGGGTGGATGGGTGAAGGGTGGATGGAGGGATGGGTGGCCGGGTGAGGGGGGAATGGAGAGAGAGGGGGAGGATGGATGGATGGATGAGTGATGACATGGATGAATGATTGGCAGAGTGAATGGGCAGGTGTGTGCATGGATGGGTGAGGAGAGGAGCATGGAGATGGATGGGTCAGAGAGTGCATGCATGAGTGGGGGGAGGGTGGAGAGCGGGATGGATGGGTGGATGGATGAGTGGGGTTGAGTGGGTGGACGGATGAGTGGGTGGGGGGATGGCTGGATGGGTGAGAGGGTGGGTGGTTGGATGGATGAGTGGATGGATGGATGGGTGGGTGGAGGAGTGGATGGATGGGTGGAAGAGTGGATGGATGAGTGGAGGAGTGGATGGATGAGTGGGATGATAGCTTGGGTGAATGGTTGGATGGATGAGTGGGTGGATGGATGGGTGGAAGAGTGGATGGATTGGTGAGGGGATAGATTGGGTGAAGGGATGGATGGATGATGGATGGATGGGTGAGGGGGTGGATGGAGGGATGAAGAGGTGAGATGATGGATGGAGGGATGGAAGGTGGATGGGTTTGCAAGTGGTTGAAGGGGTTTGGATGTGGATGGGGCTCAGATGGAGGGACGGAATGAATGGTGGGGGAGTTGGTGGATGACAAGGTGTACATGATGGATGGGGAGGGTTGTGATGACTTCCTTTGCTTTCTTGGTGCCATGAGAGCTGTGGTTGAGTGGAAGGTATTTGAATTGTTTGGCTGCTCCCTTGCCTATGTGTTACTGTTCTGTATTCTATGTGTGCTCATGTGTGGGATCTATGCATCATGCGTGTGACATTTTGCGTGACGTCCAGCTGCTACTTGAATGCAGGGCCCCCACGGGCAAGGTCGGGTTCCATGTTTTGGGTTCCGCTTGGTGAAGCACCCATGGTGTGTTCCCTATAATGGGTTCATCACTGCGGTCCTCCCTTTGGTTCGCTTGTGCATGGTGCTTTACATCCTGCAATGTATTTGTTTATTTGTTGGGGAGTTTGTGAGATTGGGTTCTCAGCACTTGCGGTGTTGAAGACTAGGTACCGTTCAGGACTGGATGTGGAGCACAGCCTGAGGATGGCAGTGGCAGGGATCCACCCACAGATTGAGAGTCTAGGTGTGGCTGGGCACCGGCACACCCGTCACATTCATCTTGGTGGTGTTGTTGTTGATCTGTGTCCTGTGTTAGGCAGGGCATCCTAGTGGGGAGAATTTGCGCACATTTTGTCTTGGAGGATTGTGTTTTGAGCTGTCTGGTACGCCTCTGTCGTTTCGTCACACCCACTCACAGGCCTGCAGTTTGCTAGGCACTCTTGTTGTGTTGAGCATTGTTTGCCGGATATGGCCCGTGGTGTGCGCGTGGCAGTCGATCATGTGGTGTGCCGGATTCCCGAGGTTTCTGTTGGGTGGTGGGGGGGCCCAACATCTGGGGGAATTCAGCTGGGGGGGCTCAACCTGGAAAAGTTTGAAGACCTCTGCCCTATCAGGTGACCTCAGAGACCTCAGGGCTGCATCTTTTGAGCGCAGTACTGAGCCTGAAAAGCGTTTACAACCCCACTTACAAGTAAAACTAGCTAAATTGTGCCTGGCTGCTGTTCACTGAAAAGCTCATTCTGGGTACATTTTTGGTATACATTTCCTTCTGCCGGGTCAGCTGAGCAGTGTATTTCTACTTAACTACCCCCTATCAGGAGAGACCTCAGGGTTGCATCTTTTGAGCGCAGTACTGAGCCTGAAAAGCGTTTACAACCCCAGTTACAAGTAAAACTAGCTAAAATGTGCCTGGCTGCTGTTCACTGAAAAGCTCATTCTGGGTACATTTTTGGTATACATTTGCTTCTGCCGGGTCAGCTGAGCAGTGAATTTCTACTTAACTACCCCCTATCAGGAGAGACCTCAGGGCTGCATCTTTTGAGCGCAGTACTGAGCCTGAAAAGCGTTTCCAACCCCACTTACAAGTAAAACTAGCTAAAATGTGCCTGGCTGCTGTTCACTGAAAAGCTCATTCTGGGTACATTTTTGGTATACATTTGCTTCTGCCGGGTCAGCTGAGCAGTGAATTTCTACTTAACTACCTCCTATCAGGAGAGACCTCAGGGCTGCATCTTTTGAGCGCAGTACTGAGCCTGAAAAGCGTTTACAACCCCAGTTACAAGTAAAACTAGCTAAAATGTGTCTGGCTGCTGTTCACTGAAAAGCTCATTCTGGGTACATTTTTGGTATACATTTGCTTCTGCCGGGTCAGCTGAGCAGTGTATTTCTACTTAACTACCCCCTATCAGGAGAGACCTCAGGGCTGCATCTTTTGAGCGCAGTACTGAGCCTGAAAAGCGTTTACAACCCCACTTACAAGTAAAACTAGCTAAAATGTGCCTGGCTGCTGTTCACTGAAAAGCTCATTCTGGGTACATTTTTGTTATACATTTGCTTCTGCCGGGTCAGCTGAGCAGTGAATTTCTACGTAACTACCCCCTATCAGGGGAGACCTCAGGGCTGCATCTTTTGAGCGCAGTACTGAGCCTGAAAAGCGTTTCCAACCCCACTTACAAGTAAAACTAGCTAAAATGTGCCTGGCTGCTGTTCACTGAAAAGCTCATTCTGGGTACATTTTTGGTATACATTTGCTTCTGCCGGGTCAGCTGAGCAGTGAATTTCTACTTAACTACCTCCTATCAGGAGAGACCTCAGGGCTGCATCTTTTGAGCACAGTACTGAGCCTGAAAAGCGTTTACAACCCCACTTACAAGTAAAACTAGCTAAAATGTGCCTGGCTGCTGTTCACTGAAAAGCTCATTCTGGGTACATTTTTGTTATACATTTGCTTCTGCCGGGTCAGCTGAGCAGTGTATTTCTACTTAACTACCCCCTATCAGGAGAGACCTCAGGGCTGCATCTTTTGAGCGCAGTACTGAGCCTGAAAAGCGTTTACAACCCCACTTACAAGTAAAACTAGCTAAAATGTGCCTGGCTGCTGTTCACTGAAAAGCTCATTCTGGGTACATTTTTGTTATACATTTGCTTCTGCCGGGTCAGCTGAGCAGTGAATTTCTACGTAACTACCCCCTATCAGGGGAGACCTCAGGGCTGCATCTTTTGAGCGCAGTACTGAGCCTGAAAAGCGTTTCCAACCCCACTTACAAGTAAAACTAGCTAAAATGTGCCTGGCTGCTGTTCACTGAAAAGCTCATTCTGGGTACATTTTTGGTATACATTTGCTTCTGCCGGGTCAGCTGAGCAGTGAATTTCTACTTAACTACCTCCTATCAGGAGAGACCTCAGGGCTGCATGTTTTGAGCGCAGTACTGAGCCTGAAAAGCGTTTACAACCCCACTTACAAGTAAAACTAGCTAAAATGTGCCTGGCTGCTGTTCACTGAATAGCTCATTCTGGGTACATTTTTGGTATACATTTGCTTCTGCCGGGTCAGCTGAGCAGTGAATTTCTACTTAACTACCTCCTATCAGGAGAGACCTCAGGGCTGCATCTTTTGAGCACAGTACTGAGCCTGAAAAGCGTTTACAACCCCACTTACAAGTAAAACTAGCTAAAATGTGCCTGGCTGCTGTTCACTGAAAAGCTCATTCTGGGTACATTTTTGTTATACATTTGCTTCTGCCGGGTCAGCTGAGCAGTGAATTTCTACTTAACTACCCCCTATCAGGAGAGACCTCAGGGCTGCATCTTTTGAGCGCAGTACTGAGCCTGAAAAGCGTTTCCAACCCCACTTACAAGTAAAACTAGCTAAAATGTGCCTGGCTGCTGTTCACTGAATAGCTCATTCTGGGTACATTTTTGGTATACATTTGCTTCTGCAGGGTCAGCTGAGCAGTGAATTTCTACTTAACTACCTCCTATCAGGAGAGACCTCAGGGCTGCATCTTTTGAGCGCAGTACTGAGCCTGAAAACCGTTTACAACCCCACTTACAAGTAAAACTAGCTAAAATGTGCCTGGCTGCTGTTCACTGAAAAGCTCATTCTGGGTACATTTTTGTTATACATTTGCTTCTGCCGGGTCAGCTGAGCAGTGAATTTCTACTTAACTACCCCCTATCAGGAGAGACCTCAGGGTTGCATCTTTTGAGCGCAGTACTGAGCCTGAAAAGCGTTTACAACCCCAGTTACAAGTAAAACTAGCTAAAATGTGCCTGGCTGCTGTTCACTGAAAAGCTCATTCTGGGTACATTTTTGGTATACATTTGCTTCTGCCGGGTCAGCTGAGCAGTGAATTTCTACTTAACTACCCCCTATCAGGAGAGACCTCAGGGCTGCATCTTTTGAGCGCAGTACTGAGCCTGAAAAGCGTTTCCAACCCCACTTACAAGTAAAACTAGCTAAAATGTGCCTGGCTGCTGTTCACTGAAAAGCTCATTCTGGGTACATTTTTGGTATACATTTGCTTCTGCCGGGTCAGCTGAGCAGTGAATTTCTACTTAACTACCTCCTATCAGGAGAGACCTCAGGGCTGCATGTTTTGAGCGCACTACTGAGCCTGAAAAGCGTTTACAACCCCACTTACAAGTAAAACTAGCTAAAATGTGCCTGGCTGCTGTTCACTGAATAGCTCATTCTTGGTACATTTTTGGTATACATTTGCTTCTGCCGGGTCAGCTGAGCAGTGAATTTCTACTTAACTACCTCCTATCAGGAGAGACCTCAGGGCTGCATCTTTTGAGCGCAGTACTGAGCCTGAAAAGCATTTACAACCCCAGTTACAAGTAAAACTAGCTAAAATGTGTCTGGCTGCTGTTCACTGAAAAGCTCATTCTGGGTACATTTTTGGTATACATTTGCTTCTGCCGGGTCAGCTGAGCAGTGTATTTCTACTTAACTACCCCCTATCAGGAGAGACCTCAGGGCTGCATCTTTTGAGCGCAGTACTGAGCCTGAAAAGCGTTTACAACCCCACTTACAAGTAAAACTAGCTAAAATGTGCCTGGCTGCTGTTCACTGAAAAGCTCATTCTGGGTACATTTTTGTTATACATTTGCTTCTGCCGGGTCAGCTGAGCAGTGAATTTCTACGTAACTACCCCCTATCAGGGGAGACCTCAGGGCTGCATCTTTTGAGCGCAGTACTGAGCCTGAAAAGCGTTTCCAACCCCACTTACAAGTAAAACTAGCTAAAATGTGCCTGGCTGCTGTTCACTGAAAAGCTCATTCTGGGTACATTTTTGGTATACATTTGCTTCTGCCGGGTCAGCTGAGCAGTGAATTTCTACTTAACTACCTCCTATCAGGAGAGACCTCAGGGCTGCATGTTTTGAGCGCACTACTGAGCCTGAAAAGCGTTTACAACCCCAGTTACAAGTAAAACTAGCTAAAATGTGTCTGGCTGCTGTTCACTGAAAAGCTCATTCTGGGTACATTTTTGGTATACATTTGCTTCTGCCGGGTCAGCTGAGCAGTGTATTTCTACTTAACTACCCCCTATCAGGAGAGACCTCAGGGCTGCATCTTTTGAGCGCAGTACTGAGCCTGAAAAGCGTTTACAACCCCACTTACAAGTAAAACTAGCTAAAATGTGCCTGGCTGCTGTTCACTGAAAAGCTCATTCTGGGTACATTTTTGTTATACATTTGCTTCTGCCGGGTCAGCTGAGCAGTGAATTTCTACGTAACTACCCCCTATCAGGGGAGACCTCAGGGCTGCATCTTTTGAGCGCAGTACTGAGCCTGAAAAGCGTTTCCAACCCCACTTACAAGTAAAACTAGCTAAAATGTGCCTGGCTGCTGTTCACTGAAAAGCTCATTCTGGGTACATTTTTGGTATACATTTGCTTCTGCCGGGTCAGCTGAGCAGTGAATTTCTACTTAACTACCTCCTATCAGGAGAGACCTCAGGGCTGCATGTTTTGAGCGCAGTACTGAGCCTGAAAAGCGTTTACAACCCCACTTACAAGTAAAACTAGCTAAAATGTGCCTGGCTGCTGTTCACTGAATAGCTCATTCTGGGTACATTTTTGGTATACATTTGCTTCTGCCGGGTCAGCTGAGCAGTGAATTTCTACTTAACTACCTCCTATCAGGAGAGACCTCAGGGCTGCATCTTTTGAGCACAGTACTGAGCCTGAAAAGCGTTTACAACCCCACTTACAAGTAAAACTAGCTAAAATGTGCCTGGCTGCTGTTCACTGAAAAGCTCATTCTGGGTACATTTTTGTTATACATTTGCTTCTGCCGGGTCAGCTGAGCAGTGAGTTTCTACTTAACTACCCCCTATCAGGAGAGACCTCAGGGCTGCATCTTTTGAGCGCACTACTGAGCCTGAAAAGCGTTTACAACCCCACTTACAAGTAAAACTAGCTAAAATGTGCCTGGTTGCTGTTCACTGAATAGCTCATTCTGGGTACATTTTTGGTATACATTTGCTTCTGCCGGGTCAGCTGAGCAGTGAATTTCTACTTAACTACCCCTTATCAGGAGAGACCTCAGGGCTGCATCTTTTGAGCGCAGTACTGAGCCTGAAAAGCGTTTACAACCCCAGTTACAAGTAAAACTAGCTAAAATGTGTCTGCCTGCTGTTCACTGTAAAGCTCATTCTGGGTACATTTTTGGTATACATTTGCTTCTGCCGGGTCAGCTGAGCAGTGTATTTCTACTTAACTACCCCCTATCAGGAGAGACCTCAGGGCTGCATCTTTTGAGTGCAGTACTGAGCCTGAAAAGCGTTTACAACCCCAGTTACAAGTAAAACTAGCTAAAATGTGCCTGGCTGCTGTTCACTGAAAAGCTCATTCTGGGTACATTTTTGTTATACATTTGCTTCTGCCGGGTCAGCTGAGCAGTGAATTTCTACGTAACTACCCCCTATCAGGGGAGACCTCAGGGCTGCATCTTTTGAGCGCAGTACTGAGCCTGAAAACCGTTTACAACCCCACTTACAAGTAAAACTAGCTAAAATGTGCCTGGCTGCTGTTCACTGAAAAGCTCATTCTGGGTACATTTTTGTTATACATTTGCTTCTGCCGGGTCAGCTGAGCAGTGAATTTCTACTTAACTACCCCCTATCAGGAGAGACCTCAGGGCTGCATCTTTTGAGCGCAGTACTGAGCCTGAAAAGCGTTTCCAACCCCACTTACAAGTAAAACTAGCTAAAATGTGCCTGGCTGCTGTTCACTGAATAGCTCATTCTGGGTACATTTTTGGTATACATTTGCTTCTGCAGGGTCAGCTGAGCAGTGAATTTCTACTTAACTACCTCCTATCAGGAGAGACCTCAGGGCTGCATCTTTTGAGCGCAGTACTGAGCCTGAAAACCGTTTACAACCCCACTTACAAGTAAAACTAGCTAAAATGTGCCTGGCTGCTGTTCACTGAAAAGCTCATTCTGGGTACATTTTTGTTATACATTTGCTTCTGCCGGGTCAGCTGAGCAGTGAATTTCTACTTAACTACCCCCTATCAGGAGAGACCTCAGGGCTGCATCTTTTGAGCACAGTACTGAGCCTGAAAAGCGTTTCCAACCCCACTTACAAGTAAAACTAGCTAAAATGTGCCTGGCTGCTGTTCACTGAAAAGCTCATTCTGGGTACATTTTTGGTATACATTTGCTTCTGCCGGGTCAGCTGAGCAGTGAATTTCTACTTAACTACCTCCTATCAGGAGAGACCTCAGGGCTGCATGTTTTGAGCGCAGTACTGAGCCTGAAAAGCGTTTACAACCCCACTTACAAGTAAAACTAGCTAAAATGTGCCTGGCTGCTGTTCACTGAATAGCTCATTCTGGGTCCATTTTTGGTATACATTTGCTTCTGCCGGGTCAGCTGAGCAGTGAATTTCTACTTAACTACCTCCTATCAGGAGAGACCTCAGGGCTGCATCTTTTGAGCACAGTACTGAGCCTGAAAAGCGTTTACAACCCCACTTACAAGTAAAACTAGCTAAAATGTGCCTGGCTGCTGTTCACTGAAAAGCTCATTCTGGGTACATTTTTGGTATACATTTGCTTCTGCCGGGTCAGCTGAGCAGTGAATTTCTACTTAACTACCTCCTCTCAGGAGAGACCTCAGGGCTGCATGTTTTGAGCGCAGTACTGAGCCTGAAAAGCGTTTACAACCCCACTTACAAGTAAAACTAGCTAAAATGTGCCTGGCTGCTGTTCACTGAAAAGCTCATTCTGGGTACATTTTTGGTATACATTTGCTTCTGCCGGGTCAGCTGAGCAGTGAATTTCTACTTAACTACCTCCTATCAGGAGAGACCTCAGGGCTGCATGTTTTGAGCGCACTACTGAGCCTGAAAAGCGTTTACAACCCCAGTTACAAGTAAAACTAGCTAAAATGTGTCTGGCTGCTGTTCACTGAAAAGCTCATTCTGGGTACATTTTTGGTATACATTTGCTTCTGCCGGGTCAGCTGAGCAGTGTATTTCTACTTAACTACCCCCTATCAGGAGAGACCTCAGGGCTGCATCTTTTGAGCGCAGTACTGAGCCTGAAAAGCGTTTACAACCCCACTTACAAGTAAAACTAGCTAAAATGTGCCTGGCTGCTGTTCACTGAAAAGCTCATTCTGGGTACATTTTTGTTATACATTTGCTTCTGCCGGGTCAGCTGAGCAGTGAATTTCTACGTAACTACCCCCTATCAGGGGAGACCTCAGGGCTGCATCTTTTGAGCGCAGTACTGAGCCTGAAAAGCGTTTCCAACCCCACTTACAAGTAAAACTAGCTAAAATGTGCCTGGCTGCTGTTCACTGAAAAGCTCATTCTGGGTACATTTTTGGTATACATTTGCTTCTGCCGGGTCAGCTGAGCAGTGAATTTCTACTTAACTACCTCCTATCAGGAGAGACCTCAGGGCTGCATGTTTTGAGCGCAGTACTGAGCCTGAAAAGCGTTTACAACCCCACTTACAAGTAAAACTAGCTAAAATGTGCCTGGCTGCTGTTCACTGAATAGCTCATTCTGGGTACATTTTTGGTATACATTTGCTTCTGCCGGGTCAGCTGAGCAGTGAATTTCTACTTAACTACCTCCTATCAGGAGAGACCTCAGGGCTGCATCTTTTGAGCACAGTACTGAGCCTGAAAAGCGTTTACAACCCCACTTACAAGTAAAACTAGCTAAAATGTGCCTGGCTGCTGTTCACTGAAAAGCTCATTCTGGGTACATTTTTGTTATACATTTGCTTCTGCCGGGTCAGCTGAGCAGTGAGTTTCTACTTAACTACCCCCTATCAGGAGAGACCTCAGGGCTGCATCTTTTGAGCGCACTACTGAGCCTGAAAAGCGTTTACAACCCCACTTACAAGTAAAACTAGCTAAAATGTGCCTGGCTGCTGTTCACTGAATAGCTCATTCTGGGTACATTTTTGGTATACATTTGCTTCTGCCGGGTCAGCTGAGCAGTGAATTTCTACTTAACTACCCCTTATCAGGAGAGACCTCAGGGCTGCATCTTTTGAGCGCAGTACTGAGCCTGAAAAGCGTTTACAACCCCAGTTACAAGTAAAACTAGCTAAAATGTGTCTGCCTGCTGTTCACTGTAAAGCTCATTCTGGGTACATTTTTGGTATACATTTGCTTCTGCCGGGTCAGCTGAGCAGTGTATTTCTACTTAACTACCCCCTATCAGGAGAGACCTCAGGGCTGCATCTTTTGAGTGCAGTACTGAGCCTGAAAAGCGTTTACAACCCCAGTTACAAGTAAAACTAGCTAAAATGTGCCTGGCTGCTGTTCACTGAAAAGCTCATTCTGGGTACATTTTTGTTATACATTTGCTTCTGCCGGGTCAGCTGAGCAGTGAATTTCTACGTAACTACCCCCTATCAGGGGAGACCTCAGGGCTGCATCTTTTGAGCGCAGTACTGAGCCTGAAAACCGTTTACAACCCCACTTACAAGTAAAACTAGCTAAAATGTGCCTGGCTGCTGTTCACTGAAAAGCTCATTCTGGGTACATTTTTGTTATACATTTGCTTCTGCCGGGTCAGCTGAGCAGTGAATTTCTACTTAACTACCCCCTATCAGGAGAGACCTCAGGGCTGCATCTTTTGAGCGCAGTACTGAGCCTGAAAAGCGTTTCCAACCCCACTTACAAGTAAAACTAGCTAAAATGTGCCTGGCTGCTGTTCACTGAATAGCTCATTCTGGGTACATTTTTGGTATACATTTGCTTCTGCAGGGTCAGCTGAGCAGTGAATTTCTACTTAACTACCTCCTATCAGGAGAGACCTCAGGGCTGCATCTTTTGAGCGCAGTACTGAGCCTGAAAACCGTTTACAACCCCACTTACAAGTAAAACTAGCTAAAATGTGCCTGGCTGCTGTTCACTGAAAAGCTCATTCTGGGTACATTTTTGTTATACATTTGCTTCTGCCGGGTCAGCTGAGCAGTGAATTTCTACTTAACTACCCCCTATCAGGAGAGACCTCAGGGCTGCATCTTTTGAGCACAGTACTGAGCCTGAAAAGCGTTTCCAACCCCACTTACAAGTAAAACTAGCTAAAATGTGCCTGGCTGCTGTTCACTGAAAAGCTCATTCTGGGTACATTTTTGGTATACATTTGCTTCTGCCGGGTCAGCTGAGCAGTGAATTTCTACTTAACTACCTCCTATCAGGAGAGACCTCAGGGCTGCATGTTTTGAGCGCAGTACTGAGCCTGAAAAGCGTTTACAACCCCACTTACAAGTAAAACTAGCTAAAATGTGCCTGGCTGCTGTTCACTGAATAGCTCATTCTGGGTCCATTTTTGGTATACATTTGCTTCTGCCGGGTCAGCTGAGCAGTGAATTTCTACTTAACTACCTCCTATCAGGAGAGACCTCAGGGCTGCATCTTTTGAGCACAGTACTGAGCCTGAAAAGCGTTTACAACCCCACTTACAAGTAAAACTAGCTAAAATGTGCCTGGCTGCTGTTCACTGAAAAGCTCATTCTGGGTACATTTTTGGTATACATTTGCTTCTGCCGGGTCAGCTGAGCAGTGAATTTCTACTTAACTACCTCCTCTCAGGAGAGACCTCAGGGCTGCATGTTTTGAGCGCAGTACTGAGCCTGAAAAGCGTTTACAACCCCACTTACAAGTAAAACTAGCTAAAATGTGCCTGGCTGCTGTTCACTTAATAGCTCATTCTGGGTACATTTTTGGTATACATTTGCTTCTGCCGGGTCAGCTGAGCAGTGAATTTCTACTTAACTACCTCCTATCAGGAGAGACCTCAGGGCTGCATGTTTTGAGCGCAGTACTGAGCCTGAAAAGCGTTTACAACCCCACTTACAAGTAAAACTAGCTAAAATGTGCCTGGCTGCTGTTCACTGAATAGCTCATTCTGGGTACATTTTTGGTATACATTTGCTTCTGCCGGGTCAGCTGAGCAGTGAATTTCTACTTAACTACCTCCTATCAGGAGAGACCTCAGGGCTGCATCTTTTGAGCGCAGTACTGAGCCTGAAAACCGTTTACAACCCCACTTACAAGTAAAACTAGCTAAAATGTGCCTGGCTGCTGTTCACTGAAAAGCTCATTCTGGGTACATTTTTGGTATACATTTGCTTCTGCCGGGTCAGCTGAGCAGTGAATTTCTACTTAACTACCCCCTATCAGGAGAGACCTCAGGGCTGCATCTTTTGAGCGCAGTACTGAGCCTGAAAACCGTTTACCACCCCAGTTACAAGTAAAACTAGCTAAAATGTGCCTGGCTGCTGTTCACTGAAAAGCTCATTCTGGGTACATTTTTGGTACACATTTGCTTCTGCCGGGTCAGCTGAGCAGTGAATTTCTACTTAACTACCTCCTATCAGGAGAGACCTCAGGGCTGCATGTTTTGAGCGCAGTACTGAGCATGAAAAGCGTTTACAACCCCACTTACAAGTAAAACTAGCTAAAATGTGCCTGGCTGCTGTTCACTGAATAGCTCATTCTGGGTACATTTTTGGTATACATTTGCTTCTGCCGGGTCAGCTGAGCAGTGAGTTTCTACTTAACTACCTCCTATCAGGAGAGACCTCAGGGCTGCATCTTTTGAGCGCAGTACTGAGCCTGAAAAGCGTTTACAACCCCACTTACAAGTAAAACTAGCTAAAATGTGCCTGGCTGCTGTTCACTGAAAAGCTCATTCTGGGTACATTTTTGTTATACATTTGCTTCTGCCGGGTCAGCTGAGCAGTGAGTTTCTACTTAACTACCCCCTATCAGGAGAGACCTCAGGGCTGCATCTTTTGAGCGCACTACTGAGCCTGAAAAGCGTTTACAACCCCACTTACAAGTAAAACTAGCTAAAATGTGCCTGGCTGCTGTTCACTGAATAGCTCATTCTGGGTACATTTTTGGTATACATTTGCTTCTGCCGGGTCAGCTGAGCAGTGAATTTCTACTTAACTACCCCTTATCAGGAGAGACCTCAGGGCTGCATCTTTTGAGCGCAGTACTGAGCCTGAAAAGCGTTTACAACCCCAGTTACAAGTAAAACTAGCTAAAATGTGTCTGGCTGCTGTTCACTGAAAAGCTCATTCTGGGTACATTTTTGGTATACATTTGCTTCTGCCGGGTCAGCTGAGCAGTGTATTTCTACTTAACTACCCCCTATCAGGAGAGACCTCAGGGCTGCATCTTTTGAGCGCAGTACTGAGCCTGAAAAGCGTTTACAACCCCAGTTACAAGTAAAACTAGCTAAAATGTGCCTGGCTGCTGTTCACTGAAAAGATCATTCTGGGTACATTTTTGTTATACATTTGCTTCTGCCGGGTCAGCTGAGCAGTGAATTTCTACGTAACTACCCCCTATCAGGGGAGACCTCAGGGCTGCATCTTTTGAGCGCAGTACTGAGCCTGAAAAGCGTTTACAACCCCACTTACAAGTAAAACTAGCTAAATTGTGCCTGGCTGCTGTTCACTGAAAAGCTCATTCTGGGTACATTTTTGGTATACATTTCCTTCTGCCGGGTCAGCTGAGCAGTGTATTTCTACTTAACTACCCCCTATCAGGAGAGACCTCAGGGCTGCATGTTTTGAGCGCACTACTGAGCCTGAAAAGCGTTTACAACCACACTTACAAGTAAAACTAGCTAAAATGTGCCTGGCTGCTGTTCACTGAATAGCTCATTCTTGGTACATTTTTGGTATACATTTGCTTCTGCCGGGTCAGCTGAGCAGTGAATTTCTACTTAACTACCTCCTATCAGGAGAGACCTCAGGGCTGCATCTTTTGAGCGCAGTACTGAGCCTGAAAAGCGTTTACAACCCCAGTTACAAGTAAAACTAGCTAAAATGTGTCTGGCTGCTGTTCACTGAAAAGCTCATTCTGGGTACATTTTTGGTATACATTTGCTTCTGCCGGGTCAGCTGAGCAGTGTATTTCTACTTAACTACCCCCTATCAGGAGAGACCTCAGGGCTGCATCTTTTGAGCGCAGTACTGAGCCTGAAAAGCGTTTACAACCCCACTTACAAGTAAAACTAGCTAAATTGTGCCTGGCTGCTGTTCACTGAAAAGCTCATTCTGGGTACATTTTTGTTATACATTTGCTTCTGCCGGGTCAGCTGAGCAGTGAATTTCTACGTAACTACCCCCTATCAGGGGAGACCTCAGGGCTGCATCTTTTGAGCGCAGTACTGAGCCTGAAAAGCGTTTACAACCCCACTTACAAGTAAAACTAGCTAAATTGTGCCTGGCTGCTGTTCACTGAAAAGCTCATTCTGGGTACATTTTTGGTATACATTTGCTTCTGCCGGGTCAGCTGAGCAGTGTATTTCTACTTAACTACCCCCTATCAGGAGAGACCTCAGGGTTGCATCTTTTGAGCGCAGTACTGAGCCTGAAAAGCGTTTACAACCCCAGTTACAAGTAAAACTAGCTAAAATGTGCCTGGCTGCTGTTCACTGAAAAGCTCATTCTGGGTACATTTTTGGTATACATTTGCTTCTGCCGGGTCAGCTGAACAGTGGATTTCTACTTAACTACCTCCTATCAGGAGAGACCTCAGGGCTGTATCTTTTGAGCGCAGTACTGAGCCTGAAAAGCGTTTACAACCCCACTTACAAGTAAAACTAGCTAAAATGTGCCTGGCTGCTGTTCACTGAATAGCTCATTCTGGGTACATTTTTGGTATACATTTGCTTCTGCAGGGTCAGCTGAGCAGTGAATTTCTACTTAACTACCTCCTATCAGGAGAGACCTCAGGGCTGCATCTTTTGAGCGCAGTACTGAGCCTGAAAACCGTTTACAACCCCACTTACAAGTAAAACTAGCTAAATTGTGCCTGGCTGCTGTTCACTGAAAAGCTCATTCTGGGTACATTTTTGGTATACATTTGCTTCTGCCGGGTCAGCTGAGCAGTGAATTTCTACTTAACTACCTCCTATCAGGAGAGACCTCAGGGCTGCATCTTTTGAGCACAGTACTGAGCCTGAAAAGCAATTACAACCCCACTTACAAGTAAAACTAGCTAAAATGTGCCTGGCTGCTGTTCACTGGAAAGCTCATTCTGGGTACATTTGTGTTATACATTTGCTTCTGCCGGGTCAGCTGAGCAGTGAGTTTCTACTTAACTACCCCCTATCAGGAGAGACCTCAGGGCTGCATCTTTTGAGCGCACTACTGAGCCTGAAAAGCGTTTACAACCCCACTTACAAGTAAAACTAGCTAAAATGTGCCTGGCTGCTGTTCACTGAATAGCTCATTCTGGGTACATTTTTGGTATACATTTGCTTCTGCCGGGTCAGCTGAGCAGTGTATTTCTACTTAACTACCCCCTATCAGGAGAGACCTCAGGGCTGCATCTTTTGAGCGCAGTACTGAGCCTGAAAAGCATTTACAACCCCAGTTACAAGTAAAACTAGCTAAAATGTGCCTGGCTGCTGTTCACTGAAAAGCTCATTCTGGGTACATTTTTGTTATACATTTGCTTCTGCCGGGTCAGCTGAGCAGTGAATTTCTACGTAACTACCCCCTATCAGGGGAGACCTCAGGGCTGCATCTTTTGAGCGCAGTACTGAGCCTGAAAAGCGTTTACAACCCCACTTACAAGTAAAACTAGCTAAATTGTGCCTGGCTGCTGTTCACTGAAAAGATCATTCTGGGTACATTTTTGTTATACATTTGCTTCTGCCGGGTCAGCTGAGCAGTGAATTTCTACGTAACTACCCCCTATCAGGTGACCTCAGAGACCTAAGGGCTGCATCTTTTGAGCGCAGTACTGAGCCTGAAAAGCGTTTACAACCCCACTTACAAGTAAAACTAGCTAAATTGTGCCTGGCTGCTGTTCACTGAAAAGCTCATTCTGGGTACATTTTTGGTATACATTTCCTTCTGCCGGGTCAGCTGAGCAGTGTATTTCTACTTAACTACCCCCTATCAGGAGAGACCTCAGGGTTGCATCTTTTGAGCGCAGTACTGAGCCTGAAAAGCGTTTACAACCCCAGTTACAAGTAAAACTAGCTAAAATGTGCCTGGCTGCTGTTCACTGAAAAGCTCATTCTGGGTACATTTTTGGTATACATTTGCTTCTGCCGGGTCAGCTGAGCAGTGAATTTCTACTTAACTACCCCCTATCAGGAGAGACCTCAGGGCTGCATCTTTTGAGCGCAGTACTGAGCCTGAAAAGCGTTTCCAACCCCACTTACAAGTAAAACTAGCTAAAATGTGCCTGGCTGCTGTTCACTGAAAAGCTCATTCTGGGTACATTTTTGGTATACATTTGCTTCTGCCGGGTCAGCTGAGCAGTGAATTTCTACTTAACTACCTCCTATCAGGAGAGACCTCAGGGCTGCATGTTTTGAGCGCACTACTGAGCCTGAAAAGCGTTTACAACCCCACTTACAAGTAAAACTAGCTAAATTGTGCCTGGCTGCTGTTCACTGAAAAGCTCATTCTGGGTACATTTTTGGTATACATTTCCTTCTGCCGGGTCAGCTGAGCAGTGTATTTCTACTTAACTACCCCCTATCAGGAGAGACCTCAGGGTTGCATCTTTTGAGCGCAGTACTGAGCCTGAAAAGCGTTTACAACCCCACTTACAAGTAAAACTAGCTAAAATGTGCCTGGCTGCTGTTCACTGAAAAGCTCATTCTGGGTACATTTTTGGTATACATTTGCTTCTGCCGGGTCAGCTGAGCAGTGAATTTCTACTTAACTACCCCCTATCAGGAGAGACCTCAGGGCTGCATCTTTTGAGCGCAGTACTGAGCCTGAAAACCGTTTACCACCCCAGTTACAAGTAAAACTAGCTAAAATGTGCCTGGCTGCTGTTCACTGAAAAGCTCATTCTGGGTACATTTTTGGTACACATTTGCTTCTGCCGGGTCAGCTGAGCAGTGAATTTCTACTTAACTACCTCCTATCAGGAGAGACCTCAGGGCTGCATGTTTTGAGCGCAGTACTGAGCATGAAAAGCGTTTACAACCCCACTTACAAGTAAAACTAGCTAAAATGTGCCTGGCTGCTGTTCACTGAATAGCTCATTCTGGGTACATTTTTGGTATACATTTGCTTCTGCCGGGTCAGCTGAGCAGTGAGTTTCTACTTAACTACCTCCTATCAGGAGAGACCTCAGGGCTGCATCTTTTGAGCGCAGTACTGAGCCTGAAAAGCGTTTACAACCCCACTTACAAGTAAAACTAGCTAAAATGTGCCTGGCTGCTGTTCACTGAAAAGCTCATTCTGGGTACATTTTTGTTATACATTTGCTTCTGCCGGGTCAGCTGAGCAGTGAGTTTCTACTTAACTACCCCCTATCAGGAGAGACCTCAGGGCTGCATCTTTTGAGCGCACTACTGAGCCTGAAAAGCGTTTACAACCCCACTTACAAGTAAAACTAGCTAAAATGTGCCTGGCTGCTGTTCACTGAATAGCTCATTCTGGGTACATTTTTGGTATACATTTGCTTCTGCCGGGTCAGCTGAGCAGTGAATTTCTACTTAACTACCCCTTATCAGGAGAGACCTCAGGGCTGCATCTTTTGAGCGCAGTACTGAGCCTGAAAAGCGTTTACAACCCCAGTTACAAGTAAAACTAGCTAAAATGTGTCTGGCTGCTGTTCACTGAAAAGCTCATTCTGGGTACATTTTTGGTATACATTTGCTTCTGCCGGGTCAGCTGAGCAGTGTATTTCTACTTAACTACCCCCTATCAGGAGAGACCTCAGGGCTGCATCTTTTGAGCGCAGTACTGAGCCTGAAAAGCGTTTACAACCCCAGTTACAAGTAAAACTAGCTAAAATGTGCCTGGCTGCTGTTCACTGAAAAGATCATTCTGGGTACATTTTTGTTATACATTTGCTTCTGCCGGGTCAGCTGAGCAGTGAATTTCTACGTAACTACCCCCTATCAGGGGAGACCTCAGGGCTGCATCTTTTGAGCGCAGTACTGAGCCTGAAAAGCGTTTACAACCCCACTTACAAGTAAAACTAGCTAAATTGTGCCTGGCTGCTGTTCACTGAAAAGCTCATTCTGGGTACATTTTTGGTATACATTTCCTTCTGCCGGGTCAGCTGAGCAGTGTATTTCTACTTAACTACCCCCTATCAGGAGAGACCTCAGGGCTGCATGTTTTGAGCGCACTACTGAGCCTGAAAAGCGTTTACAACCACACTTACAAGTAAAACTAGCTAAAATGTGCCTGGCTGCTGTTCACTGAATAGCTCATTCTTGGTACATTTTTGGTATACATTTGCTTCTGCCGGGTCAGCTGAGCAGTGAATTTCTACTTAACTACCTCCTATCAGGAGAGACCTCAGGGCTGCATCTTTTGAGCGCAGTACTGAGCCTGAAAAGCGTTTACAACCCCAGTTACAAGTAAAACTAGCTAAAATGTGTCTGGCTGCTGTTCACTGAAAAGCTCATTCTGGGTACATTTTTGGTATACATTTGCTTCTGCCGGGTCAGCTGAGCAGTGTATTTCTACTTAACTACCCCCTATCAGGAGAGACCTCAGGGCTGCATCTTTTGAGCGCAGTACTGAGCCTGAAAAGCGTTTACAACCCCACTTACAAGTAAAACTAGCTAAATTGTGCCTGGCTGCTGTTCACTGAAAAGCTCATTCTGGGTACATTTTTGTTATACATTTGCTTCTGCCGGGTCAGCTGAGCAGTGAATTTCTACGTAACTACCCCCTATCAGGGGAGACCTCAGGGCTGCATCTTTTGAGCGCAGTACTGAGCCTGAAAAGCGTTTACAACCCCACTTACAAGTAAAACTAGCTAAATTGTGCCTGGCTGCTGTTCACTGAAAAGCTCATTCTGGGTACATTTTTGGTATACATTTGCTTCTGCCGGGTCAGCTGAGCAGTGTATTTCTACTTAACTACCCCCTATCAGGAGAGACCTCAGGGTTGCATCTTTTGAGCGCAGTACTGAGCCTGAAAAGCGTTTACAACCCCAGTTACAAGTAAAACTAGCTAAAATGTGCCTGGCTGCTGTTCACTGAAAAGCTCATTCTGGGTACATTTTTGGTATACATTTGCTTCTGCCGGGTCAGCTGAACAGTGGATTTCTACTTAACTACCTCCTATCAGGAGAGACCTCAGGGCTGTATCTTTTGAGCGCAGTACTGAGCCTGAAAAGCGTTTACAACCCCACTTACAAGTAAAACTAGCTAAAATGTGCCTGGCTGCTGTTCACTGAATAGCTCATTCTGGGTACATTTTTGGTATACATTTGCTTCTGCAGGGTCAGCTGAGCAGTGAATTTCTACTTAACTACCTCCTATCAGGAGAGACCTCAGGGCTGCATCTTTTGAGCGCAGTACTGAGCCTGAAAACCGTTTACAACCCCACTTACAAGTAAAACTAGCTAAATTGTGCCTGGCTGCTGTTCACTGAAAAGCTCATTCTGGGTACATTTTTGGTATACATTTGCTTCTGCCGGGTCAGCTGAGCAGTGAATTTCTACTTAACTACCTCCTATCAGGAGAGACCTCAGGGCTGCATCTTTTGAGCACAGTACTGAGCCTGAAAAGCAATTACAACCCCACTTACAAGTAAAACTAGCTAAAATGTGCCTGGCTGCTGTTCACTGGAAAGCTCATTCTGGGTACATTTGTGTTATACATTTGCTTCTGCCGGGTCAGCTGAGCAGTGAGTTTCTACTTAACTACCCCCTATCAGGAGAGACCTCAGGGCTGCATCTTTTGAGCGCACTACTGAGCCTGAAAAGCGTTTACAACCCCACTTACAAGTAAAACTAGCTAAAATGTGCCTGGCTGCTGTTCACTGAATAGCTCATTCTGGGTACATTTTTGGTATACATTTGCTTCTGCCGGGTCAGCTGAGCAGTGTATTTCTACTTAACTACCCCCTATCAGGAGAGACCTCAGGGCTGCATCTTTTGAGCGCAGTACTGAGCCTGAAAAGCATTTACAACCCCAGTTACAAGTAAAACTAGCTAAAATGTGCCTGGCTGCTGTTCACTGAAAAGCTCATTCTGGGTACATTTTTGTTATACATTTGCTTCTGCCGGGTCAGCTGAGCAGTGAATTTCTACGTAACTACCCCCTATCAGGGGAGACCTCAGGGCTGCATCTTTTGAGCGCAGTACTGAGCCTGAAAAGCGTTTACAACCCCACTTACAAGTAAAACTAGCTAAATTGTGCCTGGCTGCTGTTCACTGAAAAGATCATTCTGGGTACATTTTTGTTATACATTTGCTTCTGCCGGGTCAGCTGAGCAGTGAATTTCTACGTAACTACCCCCTATCAGGTGACCTCAGAGACCTAAGGGCTGCATCTTTTGAGCGCAGTACTGAGCCTGAAAAGCGTTTACAACCCCACTTACAAGTAAAACTAGCTAAATTGTGCCTGGCTGCTGTTCACTGAAAAGCTCATTCTGGGTACATTTTTGGTATACATTTCCTTCTGCCGGGTCAGCTGAGCAGTGTATTTCTACTTAACTACCCCCTATCAGGAGAGACCTCAGGGTTGCATCTTTTGAGCGCAGTACTGAGCCTGAAAAGCGTTTACAACCCCAGTTACAAGTAAAACTAGCTAAAATGTGCCTGGCTGCTGTTCACTGAAAAGCTCATTCTGGGTACATTTTTGGTATACATTTGCTTCTGCCGGGTCAGCTGAGCAGTGAATTTCTACTTAACTACCCCCTATCAGGAGAGACCTCAGGGCTGCATCTTTTGAGCGCAGTACTGAGCCTGAAAAGCGTTTCCAACCCCACTTACAAGTAAAACTAGCTAAAATGTGCCTGGCTGCTGTTCACTGAAAAGCTCATTCTGGGTACATTTTTGGTATACATTTGCTTCTGCCGGGTCAGCTGAGCAGTGAATTTCTACTTAACTACCTCCTATCAGGAGAGACCTCAGGGCTGCATGTTTTGAGCGCACTACTGAGCCTGAAAAGCGTTTACAACCCCACTTACAAGTAAAACTAGCTAAAATGTGCCTGGCTGCTGTTCACTGAATAGCTCATTCTTGGTACATTTTTGGTATACATTTGCTTCTGCCGGGTCAGCTGAGCAGTGAATTTCTACTTAACTACCTCCTATCAGGAGAGACCTCAGGGCTGAATCTTTTGAGCGCAGTACTGAGCCTGAAAAGCATTTACAACCCCAGTTACAAGTAAAACTAGCTAAAATGTGCCTGGCTGCTGTTCACTGAAAAGCTCATTCTGGGTACATTTTTGTTATACATTTGCTTCTGCCGGGTCAGCTGAGCAGTGAATTTCTACTTAACTACCCCCTATCAGGAGAGACCTCAGGGCTGCATCTTTTGAGCGCAGTACTGAGCCTGAAAAGCGTTTCCAACCCCACTTACAAGTAAAACTAGCTAAAATGTGCCTGGCTGCTGTTCACTGAAAAGCTCATTCTGGGTACATTTTTGGTATACATTTGCTTCTGCAGGGTCAGCTGAGCAGTGAATTTCTACTTAAGTACCTCCTATCAGGAGAGACCTCAGGGCTGCATCTTTTGAGCGCAGTACTGAGCCTGAAAACCGTTTACAACCCCACTTACAAGTAAAACTAGCTAAAATGTGCCTGGCTGCTGTTCACTGAAAAGCTCATTCTGGGTACATTTTTGTTATACATTTGCTTCTGCCGGGTCAGCTGAGCAGTGAATTTCTACGTAACTACCCCCTATCAGGAGAGACCTCAGGGCTGCATCTTTTGAGCGCAGTACTGAGCCTGAAAAGCGTTTCCAACCCCACTTACAAGTAAAACTAGCTAAAATGTGCCTGGCTGCTGTTCACTGAAAAGCTCATTCTGGGTACATTTTTGGTATACATTTGCTTCTGCCGGGTCAGCTGAGCAGTGAATTTCTACTTAACTACCTCCTATCAGGAGAGACCTCAGGGCTGCATGTTTTGAGCGCAGTACTGAGCCTGAAAAGCGTTTACAACCCCACTTACAAGTAAAACTAGCTAAAATGTGCCTGGCTGCTGTTCACTGAAAAGCTCATTCTGGGTACATTTTTGGTATACATTTACTTCTGCCGGGTCAGCTGAGCAGTGAATTTCTACTTAACTACCTCCTATCAGGAGAGACCTCAGGGCTGCATGTTTTGAGCGCAGTACTGAGCCTGAAAAGCGTTTACAACCCCACTTACAAGTAAAACTAGCTAAAATGTGCCTGGCTGCTGTTCACTTAATAGCTCATTCTGGGTACATTTTTGGTATACATTTGCTTCTGCCGGGTCAGCTGAGCAGTGAATTTCTACTTAACTACCTCCTATCAGGAGAGACCTCAGGGCTGCATGTTTTGAGCGCAGTACTGAGCCTGAAAAGCGTTTACAACCCCACTTACAAGTAAAACTAGCTAAAATGTGCCTGGCTGCTGTTCACTGAATAGCTCATTCTGGGTACATTTTTGGTATACATTTGCTTCTGCCGGGTCAGCTGAGCAGTGAATTTCTACTTAACTACCTCCTATCAGGAGAGACCTCAGGGCTGCATCTTTTGAGCACAGTACTGAGCCTGAAAAGCGTTTACAACCCCACTTACAAGTAAAACTAGCTAAAATGTGCCTGGCTGCTGTTCACTGAAAAGCTCATTCTGGGTACATTTTTGGTATACATTTGCTTCTGCCGGGTCAGCTGAGCAGTGAATTTCTACTTAACTACCCCCTATCAGGAGAGACCTCAGGGCTGCATCTTTTGAGCGCAGTACTGAGCCTGAAAACCGTTTACCACCCCAGTTACAAGTAAAACTAGCTAAAATGTGCCTGGCTGCTGTTCACTGAAAAGCTCATTCTGGGTACATTTTTGGTACACATTTGCTTCTGCCGGGTCAGCTGAGCAGTGAATTTCTACTTAACTACCTCCTATCAGGAGAGACCTCAGGGCTGCATGTTTTGAGCGCAGTACTGAGCCTGAAAAGCGTTTACAACCCCACTTACAAGTAAAACTAGCTAAAATGTGCCTGGCTGCTGTTCACTGAATAGCTCATTCTGGGTACATTTTTGGTATACATTTGCTTCTGCCGGGTCAGCTGAGCAGTGAATTTCTACTTAACTACCTCCTATCAGGAGAGACCTCAGGGCTGCATCTTTTGAGCACAGTACTGAGCCTGAAAAGCGTTTACAACCCCACTTACAAGTAAAACTAGCTAAAATGTGCCTGGCTGCTGTTCACTGAAAAGCTCATTCTGGGTACATTTTTGTTATACATTTGCTTCTGCCGGGTCAGCTGAGCAGTGAGTTTCTACTTAACTACCCCCTATCAGGAGAGACCTCAGGGCTGCATCTTTTGAGCGCACTACTGAGCCTGAAAAGCGTTTACAACCCCACTTACAAGTAAAACTAGCTAAAATGTGCCTGGCTGCTGTTCACTGAATAGCTCATTCTGGGTACATTTTTGGTATACATTTGCTTCTGCCGGGTCAGCTGAGCAGTGAATTTCTACTTAACTACCCCTTATCAGGAGAGACCTCAGGGCTGCATCTTTTGAGCGCAGTACTGAGCCTGAAAAGCATTTACAACCCCAGTTACAAGTAAAACTAGCTAAAATGTGTCTGGCTGCTGTTCACTGAAAAGCTCATTCTGGGTACATTTTTGGTATACATTTGCTTCTGCCGGGTCAGCTGAGCAGTGTATTTCTACTTAACTACCCCCTATCAGGAGAGACCTCAGGGCTGCATCTTTTGAGCGCAGTACTGAGCCTGAAAAGCGTTTACAACCCCAGTTACAAGTAAAACTAGCTAAAATGTGCCTGGCTGCTGTTCACTGAAAAGCTCATTCTGGGTACATTTTTGTTATACATTTGCTTCTGCCGGGTCAGCTGAGCAGTGAATTTCTACGTAACTACCCCCTATCAGGGGAGACCTCAGGGCTGCATCTTTTGAGCGCAGTACTGAGCCTGAAAAGCGTTTACAACCCCACTTACAAGTAAAACTAGCTAAATTGTGCCTGGCTGCTGTTCACTGAAAAGCTCATTCTGGGTACATTTTTGTTATACATTTGCTTCTGCCGGGTCAGCTGAGCAGTGAATTTCTACGTAACTACCCCCTATCAGGGGAGACCTCAGGGCTGCATCTTTTGAGCGCAGTACTGAGCCTGAAAAGCGTTTACAACCCCACTTACAAGTAAAACTAGCTAAATTGTGCCTGGCTGCTGTTCACTGAAAAGCTCATTCTGGGTACATTTTTGGTATACATTTGCTTCTGCCGGGTCAGCTGAGCAGTGTATTTCTACTTAACTACCCCCTATCAGGAGAGACCTCAGGGTTGCATCTTTTGAGCGCAGTACTGAGCCTGAAAAGCGTTTACAACCCCAGTTACAAGTAAAACTAGCTAAAATGTGCCTGGCTGCTGTTCACTGAAAAGCTCATTCTGGGTACATTTTTGGTATACATTTGCTTCTGCCGGGTCAGCTGAGCAGTGAATTTCTACTTAACTACCCCCTATCAGGAGAGACCTCAGGGCTGCATCTTTTGAGCGCAGTACTGAGCCTGAAAAGCGTTTCCAACCCCACTTACAAGTAAAACTAGCTAAAATGTGCCTGGCTGCTGTTCACTGAAAAGCTCATTCTGGGTACATTTTTGGTATACATTTGCTTCTGCTGGGTCAGCTGAGCAGTGAATTTCTACTTAACTACATCCTATCAGGAGAGACCTCAGGGCTGCATGTTTTGAGCGCACTACTGAGCCTGAAAAGCGTTTACAACCCCACTTACAAGTAAAACTAGCTAAAATGTGCCTGGCTGCTGTTCACTGAATAGCTCATTCTTGGTACATTTTTGGTATACATTTGCTTCTGCCGGGTCAGCTGAGCAGTGAATCTCTACTTAACTACCTCCTATCAGGAGAGACCTCAGGGCTGCATCTTTTGAGCGCAGTACTGAGCCTGAAAAGCGTTTACAACCCCACTTACAAGTAAAACTAGCTAAAATGTGCCTGGCTGCTGTACACTGAAAAGCTCATTCTGGGTACATTTTTGTTATACATTTGCTTCTGCCGGGTCAGCTGAGCAGTGAATTTCTACGTAACTACCCCCTATCAGGGGAGACCTCAGGGCTGCATCTTTTGAGCGCAGTACTGAGCCTGAAAAGCGTTTACAACCCCACTTACAAGTAAAACTAGCTAAATTGTGCCTGGCTGCTGTTCACTGAAAAGCTCATTCTGGGTACATTTTTGTTATACATTTGCTTCTGCCGGGTCAGCTGAGCAGTGAATTTCTACGTAACTACCCCCTATCAGGGGAGACCTCAGGGCTGCATCTTTTGAGCGCAGTACTGAGCCTGAAAAGCGTTTACAACCCCACTTACAAGTAAAACTAGCTAAATTGTGCCTGGCTGCTGTTCACTGAAAATCTCATTCTGGGTACATTTTTGTTATACATTTGCTTCTGCCGGGTCAGCTGAGCAGTGAATTTCTACGTAACTACCCCCTATCAGGGGAGACCTCAGGGCTGCATCTTTTGAGCGCAGTACTGAGCCTGAAAAGCGTTTACAACCCCACTTACAAGTAAAACTAGCTAAATTGTGCCTGGCTGCTGTTCACTGAAAAGCTCATTCTGGGTACATTTTTGGTATACATTTGCTTCTGCCGGGTCAGCTGAGCAGTGTATTTCTACTTAACTACCCCCTATCAGGAGAGACCTCAGGGTTGCATCTTTTGAGCGCAGTACTGAGCCTGAAAAGCGTTTCCAACCCCACTTACAAGTAAAACTAGCTAAAATGTGCCTGGCTGCTGTTCACTGAAAAGCTCATTCTGGGTACATTTTTGGTATACATTTGCTTCTGCCGGGTCAGCTGAGCAGTGAATTTCTACTTAACTACCTCCTATCAGGAGAGACCTCAGGGCTGCATGTTTTGAGCGCAGTACTGAGCCTGAAAAGCGTTTACAACCCCACTTACAAGTAAAACTAGCTAAAATGTGCCTGGCTGCTGTTCACTGAATAGCTCATTCTGGGTCCATTTTTGGTATACATTTGCTTCTGCCGGGTCAGCTGAGCAGTGAATTTCTACTTAACTACCTCCTATCAGGAGAGACCTCAGGGCTGCATCTTTTGAGCACAGTACTGAGCCTGAAAAGCGTTTACAACCCCACTTACAAGTAAAACTAGCTAAAATGTGCCTGGCTGCTGTTCACTGAAAAGCTCATTCTGGGTACATTTTTGGTATACATTTGCTTCTGCCGGGTCAGCTGAGCAGTGAATTTCTACTTAACTACCTCCTATCAGGAGAGACCTCAGGGCTGCATCTTTTGAGCGCAGTACTGAGCCTGAAAAGCGTTTACAACCCCACTTACAAGTAAAACTAGCTAAAATGTGCCTGGCTGCTGTTCACTGAATAGCTCATTCTGGGTACATTTTTGGTATACATTTGCTTCTGCCGGGTCAGCTGAGCAGTGAATTTCTACTTAACTACCTCCTATCAGGAGAGACCTCAGGGCTGCATCTTTTGAGCGCAGTACTGAGCCTGAAAAGCGTTTACAACCCCAGTTACAAGTAAAACTAGCTAAAATGTGCCTGGCTGCTGTTCACTGAAAAGCTCATTCTGGGTACATTTTTGTTATACATTTGCTTCTGCCGGGTCAGCTGAGCAGTGAATTTCTACGTAACTACCCCCTATCAGGGGAGACCTCAGGGCTGCATCTTTTGAGCGCAGTACTGAGCCTGAAAAGCGTTTACAACCCCACTTACAAGTAAAACTAGCTAAATTGTGCCTGGCTGCTGTTCACTGAAAAGCTCATTCTGGGTACATTTTTGTTATACATTTGCTTCTGCCGGGTCAGCTGAGCAGTGAATTTCTACGTAACTACCCCCTATCAGGGGAGACCTCAGGGCTGCATCTTTTGAGCGCAGTACTGAGCCTGAAAAGCGTTTACAACCCCACTTACAAGTAAAACTAGCTAAATTGTGCCTGGCTGCTGTTCACTGAAAAGCTCATTCTGGGTACATTTTTGGTATACATTTGCTTCTGCCGGGTCAGCTGAGCAGTGTATTTCTACTTAACTACCCCCTATCAGGAGAGACCTCAGGGTTGCATCTTTTGAGCGCAGTACTGAGCCTGAAAAGCGTTTACAACCCCAGTTACAAGTAAAACTAGCTAAAATGTGCCTGGCTGCTGTTCACTGAAAAGCTCATTCTGGGTACATTTTTGGTATACATTTGCTTCTGCCGGGTCAGCTGAGCAGTGAATTTCTACTTAACTACCCCCTATCAGGAGAGACCTCAGGGCTGCATCTTTTGAGCGCAGTACTGAGCCTGAAAAGCGTTTCCAACCCCACTTACAAGTAAAACTAGCTAAAATGTGCCTGGCTGCTGTTCACTGAAAAGCTCATTCTGGGTACATTTTTGGTATACATTTGCTTCTGCTGGGTCAGCTGAGCAGTGAATTTCTACTTAACTACATCCTATCAGGAGAGACCTCAGGGCTGCATGTTTTGAGCGCACTACTGAGCCTGAAAAGCGTTTACAACCCCACTTACAAGTAAAACTAGCTAAAATGTGCCTGGCTGCTGTTCACTGAATAGCTCATTCTTGGTACATTTTTGGTATACATTTGCTTCTGCCGGGTCAGCTGAGCAGTGAATTTCTACTTAACTACCTCCTATCAGGAGAGACCTCAGGGCTGCATCTTTTGAGCGCAGTACTGAGCCTGAAAAGCATTTACAACCCCAGTTACAAGTAAAACTAGCTAAAATGTGTCTGGCTGCTGTTCACTGAAAAGCTCATTCTGGGTACATTTTTGGTATACATTTGCTTCTGCCGGGTCAGCTGAGCAGTGTATTTCTACTTAACTACCCCCTATCAGGAGAGACCTCAGGGCTGCATCTTTTGAGCGCAGTACTGAGCCTGAAAAGCGTTTACAACCCCACTTACAAGTAAAACTAGCTAAAATGTGCCTGGCTGCTGTACACTGAAAAGCTCATTCTGGGTACATTTTTGTTATACATTTGCTTCTGCCGGGTCAGCTGAGCAGTGAATTTCTACGTAACTACCCCCTATCAGGGGAGACCTCAGGGCTGCATCTTTTGAGCGCAGTACTGAGCCTGAAAAGCGTTTACAACCCCACTTACAAGTAAAACTAGCTAAATTGTGCCTGGCTGCTGTTCACTGAAAAGCTCATTCTGGGTACATTTTTGTTATACATTTGCTTCTGCCGGGTCAGCTGAGCAGTGAATTTCTACGTAACTACCCCCTATCAGGGGAGACCTCAGGGCTGCATCTTTTGAGCGCAGTACTGAGCCTGAAAAGCGTTTACAACCCCACTTACAAGTAAAACTAGCTAAATTGTGCCTGGCTGCTGTTCACTGAAAATCTCATTCTGGGTACATTTTTGTTATACATTTGCTTCTGCCGGGTCAGCTGACCAGTGAATTTCTACGTAACTACCCCCTATCAGGGGAGACCTCAGGGCTGCATCTTTTGAGCGCAGTACTGAGCCTGAAAAGCGTTTACAACCCCACTTACAAGTAAAACTAGCTAAATTGTGCCTGGCTGCTGTTCACTGAAAAGCTCATTCTGGGTACATTTTTGGTATACATTTGCTTCTGCCGGGTCAGCTGAGCAGTGTATTTCTACTTAACTACCCCCTATCAGGAGAGACCTCAGAGTTGCATCTTTTGAGCGCAGTACTGAGCCTGAAAAGCGTTTCCAACCCCACTTACAAGTAAAACTAGCTAAAATGTGCCTGGCTGCTGTTCACTGAAAAGCTCATTCTGGGTACATTTTTGGTATACATTTGCTTCTGCCGGGTCAGCTGAGCAGTGAATTTCTACTTAACTACCTCCTATCAGGAGAGACCTCAGGGCTGCATGTTTTGAGCGCAGTACTGAGCCTGAAAAGCGTTTACAACCCCACTTACAAGTAAAACTAGCTAAAATGTGCCTGGCTGCTGTTCACTGAATAGCTCATTCTGGGTCCATTTTTGGTATACATTTGCTTCTGCCGGGTCAGCTGAGCAGTGAATTTCTACTTAACTACCTCCTATCAGGAGAGACCTCAGGGCTGCATCTTTTGAGCACAGTACTGAGCCTGAAAAGCGTTTACAACCCCACTTACAAGTAAAACTAGCTAAAATGTGCCTGGCTGCTGTTCACTGAAAAGCTCATTCTGGGTACATTTTTGGTATACATTTGCTTCTGCCGGGTCAGCTGAGCAGTGAATTTCTACTTAACTACCTCCTATCAGGAGAGACCTCAGGGCTGCATGTTTTGAGCGCAGTACTGAGCCTGAAAAGCGTTTACAACCCCACTTACAAGTAAAACTAGCTAAAATGTGCCTGGCTGCTGTTCACTGAATAGCTCATTCTGGGTACATTTTTGGTATACATTTGCTTCTGCCGGGTCAGCTGAGCAGTGAATTTCTACTTAACTACCTCCTATCAGGAGAGACCTCAGGGCTGCATGTTTTGAGCGCAGTACTGAGCCTGAAAAGCGTTTACAACCCCACTTACAAGTAAAACTAGCTAAAATGTGCCTGGCTGCTGTTCACTGAATAGCTCATTCTGGGTACATTTTTGGTATACATTTGCTTCTGCCGGGTCAGCTGAGCAGTGAATTTCTACTTAACTACCTCCTATCAGGAGAGACCTCAGGGCTGCATGTTTTGAGCGCAGTACTGAGCCTGAAAAGCGTTTACAACCCCACTTACAAGTAAAACTAGCTAAAATGTGCTGGCTGCTGTTCACTGAATAGCTCATTCTGGGTACATTTTTGGTATACATTTGCTTCTGCCGGGTCAGCTGAGCAGTGAATTTCTACTTAACTACCTCCTATCAGGAGAGACCTCAGGGCTGCATCTTTTGAGCACAGTACTGAGCCTGAAAAGCGTTTACAACCCCACTTACAAGTAAAACTAGCTAAAATGTGCCTGGCTGCTGTTCACTGAAAAGCTCATTCTGGGTACATTTTTGTTATACATTTGCTTCTGCCGGGTCAGCTGAGCAGTGAGTTTCTACTTAACTACCCCCTATCAGGAGAGACCTCAGGGCTGCATCTTTTGAGCGCACTACTGAGCCTGAAAAGCGTTTACAACCCCACTTACAAGTAAAACTAGCTAAAATGTGCCTGGCTGCTGTTCACTGAATAGCTCATTCTGGGTACATTTTTGGTATACATTTGCTTCTGCCGGGTCAGCTGAGCAGTGTATTTCTACTTAACTACCCCCTATCAGGAGAGACCTCAGGGCTGCATCTTTTGAGCGCAGTACTGAGCCTGAAAAGCATTTACAACCCCAGTTACAAGTAAAACTAGCTAAAATGTGCCTGGCTGCTGTTCACTGAAAAGCTCATTCTGGGTACATTTTTGTTATACATTTGCTTCTGCCGGGTCAGCTGAGCAGTGAATTTCTACGTAACTACCCCCTATCAGGGGAGACCTCAGGGCTGCATCTTTTGAGCGCAGTACTGAGCCTGAAAAGCGTTTACAACCCCACTTACAAGTAAAACTAGCTAAATTGTGCCTGGCTGCTGTTCACTGAAAAGCTCATTCTGGGTAAATTTTTGTTATACATTTGCTTCTGCCGGGTCAGCTGAGCAGTGAATTTCTACGTAACTACCCCCTATCAGGGGAGACCTCAGGGCTGCATCTTTTGAGCGCAGTACTGAGCCTGAAAAGCGTTTACAACCCCACTTACAAGTAAAACTAGCTAAATTGTGCCTGGCTGCTGTTCACTGAAAAGCTCATTCTGGGTACATTTTTGGTATACATTTCCTTCTGCCGGGTCAGCTGAGCAGTGAATTTCTACGTAACTACCCCCTATCAGGGGAGACCTCAGGGCTGCATCTTTTGAGCGCAGTACTGAGCCTGAAAAGCGTTTACAACCTCACTTACAAGTAAAACTAGCTAAATTGTGCCTGGCTGCTGTTCACTGAAAAGCTCATTCTGGGTACATTTTTGGTATACATTTCCTTCTGCCGGGTCAGCTGAGCAGTGTATTTCTACTTAACTACCCCCTATCAGGAGAGACCTCAGGGTTGCATCTTTTGAGCGCAGTACTGAGCCTGAAAAGCGTTTACAACCCCAGTTACAAGTAAAACTAGCTAAAATGTGCCTGGCTGCTGTTCACTGAAAAGCTCATTCTGGGTACATTTTTGGTATACATTTGCTTCTGCCGGGTCAGCTGAGCAGTGAATTTCTACTTAACTACCCCCTATCAGGAGAGACCTCAGGGCTGCATCTTTTGAGCGCAGTACTGAGCCTGAAAAGCGTTTACAACCCCACTTACAAGTAAAACTAGCTAAAATGTGCCTGGCTGCTGTTCACTGAAAAGCTCATTCTGGGTACATTTTTGGTATACATTTGCTTCTGCCGGGTCAGCTGAGCAGTGAATTTCTACTTAACTACCTCCTATCAGGAGAGACCTCAGGGTTGCATCTTTTGAGCGCAGTACTGAGCCTGAAAAGCGTTTACAACCCCAGTTACAAGTAAAACTAGCTAAAATGTGCCTGGCTGCTGTTCACTGAAAAGCTCATTCTGGGTACATTTTTGGTATACATTTGCTTCTGCCGGGTCAGCTGAGCAGTGAATTTCTACTTAACTACCCCCTATCAGGAGAGACCTCAGGGCTGCATCTTTTGAGCGCAGTACTGAGCCTGAAAAGCGTTTCCAACCCCACTTACAAGTAAAACTAGCTAAAATGTGCCTGGCTGCTGTTCACTGAAAAGCTCATTCTGGGTATATTTTTGGTATACATTTGCTTCTGCTGGGTCAGCTGAGCAGTGAATTTCTACTTAACTACATCCTATCAGGAGAGACCTCAGGGCTGCATGTTTTGAGCGCACTACTGAGCCTGAAAAGCGTTTACAACCCCACTTACAAGTAAAACTAGCTAAAATGTGCCTGGCTGCTGTTCACTGAATAGCTCATTCTTGGTACATTTTTGGTATACATTTGCTTCTGCCGGGTCAGCTGAGCAGTGAATTTCTACTTAACTACCTCCTATCAGGAGAGACCTCAGGGCTGCATCTTTTGAGCGCAGTACTGAGCCTGAAAAGCATTTACAACCCCAGTTACAAGTAAAACTAGCTAAAATGTGTCTGGCTGCTGTTCACTGAAAAGCTCATTCTGGGTACATTTTTGGTATACATTTGCTTCTGCCGGGTCAGCTGAGCAGTGTATTTCTACTTAACTACCCCCTATCAGGAGAGACCTCAGGGCTGCATCTTTTGAGCGCAGTACTGAGCCTGAAAAGCGTTTACAACCCCACTTACAAGTAAAACTAGCTAAAATGTGCCTGGCTGCTGTACACTGAAAAGCTCATTCTGGGTACATTTTTGTTATACATTTGCTTCTGCCGGGTCAGCTGAGCAGTGAATTTCTACGTAACTACCCCCTATCAGGGGAGACCTCAGGGCTGCATCTTTTGAGCGCAGTACTGAGCCTGAAAAGCGTTTACAACCCCACTTACAAGTAAAACTAGCTAAAATTGTGCCTGGCTGCTGTTCACTGAAAAGCTCATTCTGGGTACATTTTTGTTATACATTTGCTTCTGCTGGGTCAGCTGAGCAGTGAATTTCTACGTAACTACCCCCTATCAGGGGAGACCTCAGGGCTGCATCTTTTGAGCGCAGTACTGAGCCTGAAAAGCGTTTACAACCCCACTTACAAGTAAAACTAGCTAAATTGTGCCTGGCTGCTGTTCACTGAAAATCTCATTCTGGGTACATTTTTGTTATACATTTGCTTCTGCCGGGTCAGCTGACCAGTGAATTTCTACGTAACTACCCCCTATCAGGGGAGACCTCAGGGCTGCATCTTTTGAGCGCAGTACTGAGCCTGAAAAGCGTTTACAACCCCACTTACAAGTAAAACTAGCTAAATTGTGCCTGGCTGCTGTTCACTGAAAAGCTCATTCTGGGTACATTTTTGGTATACATTTGCTTCTGCCGGGTCAGCTGAGCAGTGTATTTCTACTTAACTACCCCCTATCAGGAGAGACCTCAGAGTTGCATCTTTTGAGCGCAGTACTGAGCCTGAAAAGCGTTTCCAACCCCACTTACAAGTAAAACTAGCTAAAATGTGCCTGGCTGCTGTTCACTGAAAAGCTCATTCTGGGTACATTTTTGGTATACATTTGCTTCTGCCGGGTCAGCTGAGCAGTGAATTTCTACTTAACTACCTCCTATCAGGAGAGACCTCAGGGCTGCATGTTTTGAGCGCAGTACTGAGCCTGAAAAGCGTTTACAACCCCACTTACAAGTAAAACTAGCTAAAATGTGCCTGGCTGCTGTTCACTGAATAGCTCATTCTGGGTCCATTTTTGGTATACATTTGCTTCTGCCGGGTCAGCTGAGCAGTGAATTTCTACTTAACTACCTCCTATCAGGAGAGACCTCAGGGCTGCATCTTTTGAGCACAGTACTGAGCCTGAAAAGCGTTTACAACCCCACTTACAAGTAAAACTAGCTAAAATGTGCCTGGCTGCTGTTCACTGAAAAGCTCATTCTGGGTACATTTTTGGTATACATTTGCTTCTGCCGGGTCAGCTGAGCAGTGAATTTCTACTTAACTACCTCCTATCAGGAGAGACCTCAGGGCTGCATGTTTTGAGCGCAGTACTGAGCCTGAAAAGCGTTTACAACCCCACTTACAAGTAAAACTAGCTAAAATGTGCCTGGCTGCTGTTCACTGAATAGCTCATTCTGGGTACATTTTTGGTATACATTTGCTTCTGCCGGGTCAGCTGAGCAGTGAATTTCTACTTAACTACCTCCTATCAGGAGAGACCTCAGGGCTGCATGTTTTGAGCGCAGTACTGAGCCTGAAAAGCGTTTACAACCCCACTTACAAGTAAAACTAGCTAAAATGTGCCTGGCTGCTGTTCACTGAATAGCTCATTCTGGGTACATTTTTGGTATACATTTGCTTCTGCCGGGTCAGCTGAGCAGTGAATTTCTACTTAACTACCTCCTATCAGGAGAGACCTCAGGGCTGCATGTTTTGAGCGCAGTACTGAGCCTGAAAAGCGTTTACAACCCCACTTACAAGTAAAACTAGCTAAAATGTGCCTGGCTGCTGTTCACTGAATAGCTCATTCTGGGTACATTTTTGGTATACATTTGCTTCTGCCGGGTCAGCTGAGCAGTGAATTTCTACTTAACTACCTCCTATCAGGAGAGACCTCAGGGCTGCATCTTTTGAGCACAGTACTGAGCCTGAAAAGCGTTTACAACCCCACTTACAAGTAAAACTAGCTAAAATGTGCCTGGCTGCTGTTCACTGAAAAGCTCATTCTGGGTACATTTTTGTTATACATTTGCTTCTGCCGGGTCAGCTGAGCAGTGAGTTTCTACTTAACTACCCCCTATCAGGAGAGACCTCAGGGCTGCATCTTTTGAGCGCACTACTGAGCCTGAAAAGCGTTTACAACCCCACTTACAAGTAAAACTAGCTAAAATGTGCCTGGCTGCTGTTCACTGAATAGCTCATTCTGGGTACATTTTTGGTATACATTTGCTTCTGCCGGGTCAGCTGAGCAGTGTATTTCTACTTAACTACCCCCTATCAGGAGAGACCTCAGGGCTGCATCTTTTGAGCGCAGTACTGAGCCTGAAAAGCATTTACAACCCCAGTTACAAGTAAAACTAGCTAAAATGTGCCTGGCTGCTGTTCACTGAAAAGCTCATTCTGGGTACATTTTTGTTATACATTTGCTTCTGCCGGGTCAGCTGAGCAGTGAATTTCTACGTAACTACCCCCTATCAGGGGAGACCTCAGGGCTGCATCTTTTGAGCGCAGTACTGAGCCTGAAAAGCGTTTACAACCCCACTTACAAGTAAAACTAGCTAAATTGTGCCTGGCTGCTGTTCACTGAAAAGCTCATTCTGGGTAAATTTTTGTTATACATTTGCTTCTGCCGGGTCAGCTGAGCAGTGAATTTCTACGTAACTACCCCCTATCAGGGGAGACCTCAGGGCTGCATCTTTTGAGCGCAGTACTGAGCCTGAAAAGCGTTTACAACCCCACTTACAAGTAAAACTAGCTAAATTGTGCCTGGCTGCTGTTCACTGAAAAGCTCATTCTGGGTACATTTTTGGTATACATTTCCTTCTGCCGGGTCAGCTGAGCAGTGAATTTCTACGTAACTACCCCCTATCAGGGGAGACCTCAGGGCTGCATCTTTTGAGCGCAGTACTGAGCCTGAAAAGCGTTTACAACCTCACTTACAAGTAAAACTAGCTAAATTGTGCCTGGCTGCTGTTCACTGAAAAGCTCATTCTGGGTACATTTTTGGTATACATTTCCTTCTGCCGGGTCAGCTGAGCAGTGTATTTCTACTTAACTACCCCCTATCAGGAGAGACCTCAGGGTTGCATCTTTTGAGCGCAGTACTGAGCCTGAAAAGCGTTTACAACCCCAGTTACAAGTAAAACTAGCTAAAATGTGCCTGGCTGCTGTTCACTGAAAAGCTCATTCTGGGTACATTTTTGGTATACATTTGCTTCTGCCGGGTCAGCTGAGCAGTGAATTTCTACTTAACTACCCCCTATCAGGAGAGACCTCAGGGCTGCATCTTTTGAGCGCAGTACTGAGCCTGAAAAGCGTTTACAACCCCACTTACAAGTAAAACTAGCTAAAATGTGCCTGGCTGCTGTTCACTGAAAAGCTCATTCTGGGTACATTTTTGGTATACATTTGCTTCTGCCGGGTCAGCTGAGCAGTGAATTTCTACTTAACTACCTCCTATCAGGAGAGACCTCAGGGCTGCATGTTTTGAGCGCACTACTGAGCCTGAAAAGCGTTTACAACCCCACTTACAAGTAAAACTAGCTAAAATGTGCCTGGCTGCTGTTCACCGAATAGCTCATTCCTGGTACATTTTTGGTATACATTTGCTTCTGCCGGGTCAGCTGAGCAGTGAATTTCTACTTAACTACCTCCTATCAGGAGAGACCTCAGGGCTGCATCTTTTGAGCGCAGTACTGAGCCTGAAAAGCATTTACAACCCCAGTTACAAGTAAAACTAGCTAAAATGTGTCTGGCTGCTGTTCACTGAAAAGCTCATTCTGGGTACATTTTTGGTATACATTTGCTTCTGCCGGGTCAGCTGAGCAGTGTATTTCTACTTAACTACCCCCTATCAGGAGAGACCTCAGGGCTGCATCTTTTGAGCGCAGTACTGAGCCTGAAAAGCGTTTACAACCCCACTTACAAGTAAAACTAGCTAAAATGTGCCTGGCTGCTGTTCACTGAAAAGCTCATTCTGGGTACATTTTTGTTATACATTTGCTTCTGCCGGGTCAGCTGAGCAGTGAATTTCTACGTAACTACCCCCTATCAGGGGAGACCTCAGGGCTGCATCTTTTGAGCGCAGTACTGAGCCTGAAAAGCGTTTACAACCCCACTTACAAGTAAAACTAGCTAAATTGTGCCTGGCTGCTGTTCACTGAAAAGCTCATTCTGGGTACATTTTTGTTATACATTTGCTTCTGCCGGGTCAGCTGAGCAGTGAATTTCTACGTAACTACCCCCTATCAGGGGAGACCTCAGGGCTGCATCTTTTGAGCGCAGTACTGAGCCTGAAAAGCGTTTACAACCCCACTTACAAGTAAAACTAGCTAAATTGTACCTGGCTGCTGTTCACTGAAAAGCTCATTCTGGGTACATTTTTGGTATACATTTGCTTCTGCCGGGTCAGCTGAGCAGTGTATTTCTACTTAACTACCCCCTATCAGGAGAGACCTCAGGGTTGCATCTTTTGAGCGCAGTACTGAGCCTGAAAAGCGTTTACAACCCCAGTTACAAGTAAAACTAGCTAAAATGTGCCTGGCTGCTGTTCACTGAAAAGCTCATTCTGGGTACATTTTTGGTATACATTTGCTTCTGCCGGGTCAGCTGAACAGTGAATTTCTACTTAACTACCTCCTATCAGGAGAGACCTCAGGGCTGTATCTTTTGAGTGCAGTACTGAGCCTGAAAAGCGTTTACAACCCCACTTACAAGTAAAACTAGCTAAAATGTGCCTGGCTGCTGTTCACTGAATAGCTCATTCTGGGTACATTTTTGGTATACATTTGCTTCTGCAGGGTCAGCTGAGCAGTGAATTTCTACTTAACTACCTCCTATCAGGAGAGACCTCAGGGCTGCATCTTTTGAGCGCAGTACTGAGCCTGAAAACCGTTTACAACCCCACTTACAAGTAAAACTAGCTAAATTGTGCCTGGCTGCTGTTCACTGAAAAGCTCATTCTGGGTACATTTTTGGTATACATTTGCTTCTGCCGGGTCAGCTGAGCAGTGAATTTCTACTTAACTACCTCCTATCAGGAGAGACCTCAGGGCTGCATCTTTTGAGCACAGTACTGAGCCTGGAAAGCGTTTACAACCCCACTTACAAGTAAAACTAGCTAAAATGTGCCTGGCTGCTGTTCACTGAAAAGCTCATTCTGGGTACATTTTTGTTATACATTTGCTTCTGCCGGGTCAGCTGAGCAGTGAGTTTCTACTTAACTACCCCCTATCAGGAGAGACCTCAGGGCTGCATCTTTTGAGCGCACTACTGAGCCTGAAAAGCGTTTACAACCCCACTTACAAGTAAAACTAGCTAAAATGTGCCTGGCTGCTGTTCACTGAAAAGCTCATTCTGGGTACATTTTTGGTATACATTTGCTTCTGCTGGGTCAGCTGAGCAGTGAATTTCTACTTAACTACATCCTATCAGGAGAGACCTCAGGGCTGCATGTTTTGAGCGCACTACTGAGCCTGAAAAGCGTTTACAACCCCACTTACAAGTAAAACTAGCTAAAATGTGCCTGGCTGCTGTTCACTGAATAGCTCATTCTTGGTACATTTTTGGTATACATTTGCTTCTGCCGGGTCAGCTGAGCAGTGAATCTCTACTTAACTACCTCCTATCAGGAGAGACCTCAGGGCTGCATCTTTTGAGCGCAGTACTGAGCCTGAAAAGCGTTTACAACCCCACTTACAAGTAAAACTAGCTAAAATGTGCCTGGCTGCTGTACACTGAAAAGCTCATTCTGGGTACATTTTTGTTATACATTTGCTTCTGCCGGGTCAGCTGAGCAGTGAATTTCTACGTAACTACCCCCTATCAGGGGAGACCTCAGGGCTGCATCTTTTGAGCGCAGTACTGAGCCTGAAAAGCGTTTACAACCCCACTTACAAGTAAAACTAGCTAAATTGTGCCTGGCTGCTGTTCACTGAAAAGCTCATTCTGGGTACATTTTTGTTATACATTTGCTTCTGCCGGGTCAGCTGAGCAGTGAATTTCTACGTAACTACCCCCTATCAGGGGAGACCTCAGGGCTGCATCTTTTGAGCGCAGTACTGAGCCTGAAAAGCGTTTACAACCCCACTTACAAGTAAAACTAGCTAAATTGTGCCTGGCTGCTGTTCACTGAAAATCTCATTCTGGGTACATTTTTGTTATACATTTGCTTCTGCCGGGTCAGCTGAGCAGTGAATTTCTACGTAACTACCCCCTATCAGGGGAGACCTCAGGGCTGCATCTTTTGAGCGCAGTACTGAGCCTGAAAAGCGTTTACAACCCCACTTACAAGTAAAACTAGCTAAATTGTGCCTGGCTGCTGTTCACTGAAAAGCTCATTCTGGGTACATTTTTGGTATACATTTGCTTCTGCCGGGTCAGCTGAGCAGTGTATTTCTACTTAACTACCCCCTATCAGGAGAGACCTCAGGGTTGCATCTTTTGAGCGCAGTACTGAGCCTGAAAAGCGTTTCCAACCCCACTTACAAGTAAAACTAGCTAAAATGTGCCTGGCTGCTGTTCACTGAAAAGCTCATTCTGGGTACATTTTTGGTATACATTTGCTTCTGCCGGGTCAGCTGAGCAGTGAATTTCTACTTAACTACCTCCTATCAGGAGAGACCTCAGGGCTGCATGTTTTGAGCGCAGTACTGAGCCTGAAAAGCGTTTACAACCCCACTTACAAGTAAAACTAGCTAAAATGTGCCTGGCTGCTGTTCACTGAATAGCTCATTCTGGGTCCATTTTTGGTATACATTTGCTTCTGCCGGGTCAGCTGAGCAGTGAATTTCTACTTAACTACCTCCTATCAGGAGAGACCTCAGGGCTGCATCTTTTGAGCACAGTACTGAGCCTGAAAAGCGTTTACAACCCCACTTACAAGTAAAACTAGCTAAAATGTGCCTGGCTGCTGTTCACTGAAAAGCTCATTCTGGGTACATTTTTGGTATACATTTGCTTCTGCCGGGTCAGCTGAGCAGTGAATTTCTACTTAACTACCTCCTATCAGGAGAGACCTCAGGGCTGCATGTTTTGAGCGCAGTACTGAGCCTGAAAAGCGTTTACAACCCCACTTACAAGTAAAACTAGCTAAAATGTGCCTGGCTGCTGTTCACTGAATAGCTCATTCTGGGTACATTTTTGGTATACATTTGCTTCTGCCGGGTCAGCTGAGCAGTGAATTTCTACTTAACTACCTCCTATCAGGAGAGACCTCAGGGCTGCATCTTTTGAGCGCAGTACTGAGCCTGAAAAGCGTTTACAACCCCAGTTACAAGTAAAACTAGCTAAAATGTGCCTGGCTGCTGTTCACTGAAAAGCTCATTCTGGGTACATTTTTGTTATACATTTGCTTCTGCCGGGTCAGCTGAGCAGTGAATTTCTACGTAACTACCCCCTATCAGGGGAGACCTCAGGGCTGCATCTTTTGAGCGCAGTACTGAGCCTGAAAAGCGTTTACAACCCCACTTACAAGTAAAACTAGCTAAATTGTGCCTGGCTGCTGTTCACTGAAAAGCTCATTCTGGGTACATTTTTGTTATACATTTGCTTCTGCCGGGTCAGCTGAGCAGTGAATTTCTACGTAACTACCCCCTATCAGGGGAGACCTCAGGGCTGCATCTTTTGAGCGCAGTACTGAGCCTGAAAAGCGTTTACAACCCCACTTACAAGTAAAACTAGCTAAATTGTGCCTGGCTGCTGTTCACTGAAAAGCTCATTCTGGGTACATTTTTGGTATACATTTGCTTCTGCCGGGTCAGCTGAGCAGTGTATTTCTACTTAACTACCCCCTATCAGGAGAGACCTCAGGGTTGCATCTTTTGAGCGCAGTACTGAGCCTGAAAAGCGTTTACAACCCCAGTTACAAGTAAAACTAGCTAAAATGTGCCTGGCTGCTGTTCACTGAAAAGCTCATTCTGGGTACATTTTTGGTATACATTTGCTTCTGCCGGGTCAGCTGAGCAGTGAATTTCTACTTAACTACCCCCTATCAGGAGAGACCTCAGGGCTGCATCTTTTGAGCGCAGTACTGAGCCTGAAAAGCGTTTCCAACCCCACTTACAAGTAAAACTAGCTAAAATGTGCCTGGCTGCTGTTCACTGAAAAGCTCATTCTGGGTACATTTTTGGTATACATTTGCTTCTGCCGGGTCAGCTGAGCAGTGAATTTCTACTTAACTACATCCTATCAGGAGAGACCTCAGGGCTGCATGTTTTGAGCGCACTACTGAGCCTGAAAAGCGTTTACAACCCCACTTACAAGTAAAACTAGCTAAAATGTGCCTGGCTGCTGTTCACTGAATAGCTCATTCTTGGTACATTTTTGGTATACATTTGCTTCTGCCGGGTCAGCTGAGCAGTGAATTTCTACTTAACTACCTCCTATCAGGAGAGACCTCAGGGCTGCATCTTTTGAGCGCAGTACTGAGCCTGAAAAGCATTTACAACCCCAGTTACAAGTAAAACTAGCTAAAATGTGTCTGGCTGCTGTTCACTGAAAAGCTCATTCTGGGTACATTTTTGGTATACATTTGCTTCTGCCGGGTCAGCTGAGCAGTGTATTTCTACTTAACTACCCCCTATCAGGAGAGACCTCAGGGCTGCATCTTTTGAGCGCAGTACTGAGCCTGAAAAGCGTTTACAACCCCACTTACAAGTAAAACTAGCTAAAATGTGCCTGGCTGCTGTACACTGAAAAGCTCATTCTGGGTACATTTTTGTTATACATTTGCTTCTGCTGTGTCAGCTGAGCAGTGAATTTCTACGTAACTACCCCCTATCAGGGGAGACCTCAGGGCTGCATCTTTTGAGCGCAGTACTGAGCCTGAAAAGCGTTTACAACCCCACTTACAAGTAAAACTAGCTAAATTGTGCCTGGCTGCTGTTCACTGAAAAGCTCATTCTGGGTACATTTTTGTTATACATTTGCTTCTGCCGGGTCAGCTGAGCAGTGAATTTCTACTTAACTACCTCCTATCAGGAGAGACCTCAGGGCTGCATGTTTTGAGCGCAGTACTGAGCCTGAAAAGCGTTTACAACCCCACTTACAAGTAAAACTAGCTAAAATGTGCCTGGCTGCTGTTCACTGAATAGCTCATTCTGGGTACATTTTTGGTATACATTTGCTTCTGCCGGGTCAGCTGAGCAGTGAATTTCTACTTAACTACCTCCTATCAGGAGAGACCTCAGGGCTGCATGTTTTGAGCGCAGTACTGAGCCTGAAAAGCGTTTACAACCCCACTTACAAGTAAAACTAGCTAAAATGTGCCTGGCTGCTGTTCACTGAATAGCTCATTCTGGGTACATTTTTGGTATACATTTGCTTCTGCCGGGTCAGCTGAGCAGTGAATTTCTACTTAACTACCTCCTATCAGGAGAGACCTCAGGGCTGCATCTTTTGAGCACAGTACTGAGCCTGAAAAGCGTTTACAACCCCACTTACAAGTAAAACTAGCTAAAATGTGCCTGGCTGCTGTTCACTGAAAAGCTCATTCTGGGTACATTTTTGTTATACATTTGCTTCTGCCGGGTCAGCTGAGCAGTGAGTTTCTACTTAACTACCCCCTATCAGGAGAGACCTCAGGGCTGCATCTTTTGAGCGCACTACTGAGCCTGAAAAGCGTTTACAACCCCACTTACAAGTAAAACTAGCTAAAATGTGCCTGGCTGCTGTTCACTGAATAGCTCATTCTGGGTACATTTTTGGTATACATTTGCTTCTGCCGGGTCAGCTGAGCAGTGTATTTCTACTTAACTACCCCCTATCAGGAGAGACCTCAGGGCTGCATCTTTTGAGCGCAGTACTGAGCCTGAAAAGCATTTACAACCCCAGTTACAAGTAAAACTAGCTAAAATGTGCCTGGCTGCTGTTCACTGAAAAGCTCATTCTGGGTACATTTTTGTTATACATTTGCTTCTGCCGGGTCAGCTGAGCAGTGAATTTCTACGTAACTACCCCCTATCAGGGGAGACCTCAGAGCTGCATCTTTTGAGCGCAGTACTGAGCCTGAAAAGCGTTTACAACCCCACTTACAAGTAAAACTAGCTAAATTGTGCCTGGCTGCTGTTCACTGAAAAGCTCATTCTGGGTAAATTTTTGTTATACATTTGCTTCTGCCGGGTCAGCTGAGCAGTGAATTTCTACGTAACTACCCCCTATCAGGGGAGACCTCAGGGCTGCATCTTTTGAGCGCAGTACTGAGCCTGAAAAGCGTTTACAACCCCACTTACAAGTAAAACTAGCTAAATTGTGCCTGGCTGCTGTTCACTGAAAAGCTCATTCTGGGTACATTTTTGGTATACATTTCCTTCTGCCGGGTCAGCTGAGCAGTGAATTTCTACGTAACTACCCCCTATCAGGGGAGACCTCAGGGCTGCATCTTTTGAGCGCAGTACTGAGCCTGAAAAGCGTTTACAACCCCACTTACAAGTAAAACTAGCTAAATTGTGCCTGGCTGCTGTTCACTGAAAAGCTCATTCTGGGTACATTTTTGGTATACATTTCCTTCTGCCGGGTCAGCTGAGCAGTGTATTTCTACTTAACTACCCCCTATCAGGAGAGACCTCAGGGTTGCATCTTTTGAGCGCAGTACTGAGCCTGAAAAGCGTTTACAACCCCAGTTACAAGTAAAACTAGCTAAAATGTGCCTGGCTGCTGTTCACTGAAAAGCTCATTCTGGGTACATTTTTGGTATACATTTGCTTCTGCCGGGTCAGCTGAGCAGTGAATTTCTACTTAACTACCCCCTATCAGGAGAGACCTCAGGGCTGCATCTTTTGAGCGCAGTACTGAGCCTGAAAAGCGTATACAACCCCACTTACAAGTAAAACTAGCTAAAATGTGCCTGGCTGCTGTTCACTGAAAAGCTCATTCTGGGTACATTTTTGGTATACATTTGCTTCTGCCGGGTCAGCTGAGCAGTGAATTTCTACTTAACTACCTCCTATCAGGAGAGACCTCAGGGCTGCATGTTTTGAGCGCACTACTGAGCCTGAAAAGCGTTTACAACCCCACTTACAAGTAAAACTAGCTAAAATGTGCCTGGCTGCTGTTCACCGAATAGCTCATTCTTGGTACATTTTTGGTATACATTTGCTTCTGCCGGGTCAGCTGAGCAGTGAATTTCTACTTAACTACCTCCTATCAGGAGAGACCTCAGGGCTGCATCTTTTGAGCGCAGTACTGAGCCTGAAAAGCATTTACAACCCCAGTTACAAGTAAAACTAGCTAAAATGTGTCTGGCTGCTGTTCACTGAAAAGCTCATTCTGGGTACATTTTTGGTATACATTTGCTTCTGCCGGGTCAGCTGAGCAGTGTATTTCTACTTAACTACCCCCTATCAGGAGAGACCTCAGGGCTGCATCTTTTGAGCGCAGTACTGAGCCTGAAAAGCGTTTACAACCCCACTTACAAGTAAAACTAGCTAAAATGTGCCTGGCTGCTGTTCACTGAAAAGCTCATTCTGGGTACATTTTTGTTATACATTTGCTTCTGCCGGGTCAGCTGAGCAGTGAATTTCTACGTAACTACCCCCTATCAGGGGAGACCTCAGGGCTGCATCTTTTGAGCGCAGTACTGAGCCTGAAAAGCGTTTACAACCCCACTTACAAGTAAAACTAGCTAAATTGTGCCTGGCTGCTGTTCACTGAAAAGCTCATTCTGGGTACATTTTTGTTATACATTTGCTTCTGCCGGGTCAGCTGAGCAGTGAATTTCTACGTAACTACCCCCTATCAGGGGAGACCTCAGGGCTGCATCTTTTGAGCGCAGTACTGAGCCTGAAAAGCGTTTACAACCCCACTTACAAGTAAAACTAGCTAAATTGTGCCTGGCTGCTGTTCACTGAAAAGCTCATTCTGGGTACATTTTTGGTATACATTTGCTTCTGCCGGGTCAGCTGAGCAGTGTATTTCTACTTAACTACCCCCTATCAGGAGAGACCTCAGGGTTGCATCTTTTGAGCGCAGTACTGAGCCTGAAAAGCGTTTACAACCCCAGTTACAAGTAAAACTAGCTAAAATGTGCCTGGCTGCTGTTCACTGAAAAGCTCATTCTGGGTACATTTTTGGTATACATTTGCTTCTGCCGGGTCAGCTGAACAGTGAATTTCTACTTAACTACCTCCTATCAGGAGAGACCTCAGGGCTGTATCTTTTGAGTGCAGTACTGAGCCTGAAAAGCGTTTACAACCCCACTTACAAGTAAAACTAGCTAAAATGTGCCTGGCTGCTGTTCACTGAATAGCTCATTCTGGGTACATTTTTGGTATACATTTGCTTCTGCAGGGTCAGCTGAGCAGTGAATTTCTACTTAACTACCTCCTATCAGGAGAGACCTCAGGGCTGCATCTTTTGAGCGCAGTACTGAGCCTGAAAACCGTTTACAACCCCACTTACAAGTAAAACTAGCTAAATTGTGCCTGGCTGCTGTTCACTGAAAAGCTCATTCTGGGTACATTTTTGTTATACATTTGCTTCTGCCGGGTCAGCTGAGCAGTGAGTTTCTACTTAACTACCCCCTATCAGGAGAGACCTCAGGGCTGCATCTTTTGAGCGCACTACTGAGCCTGAAAAGCGTTTACAACCCCACTTACAAGTAAAACTAGCTAAAATGTGCCTGGCTGCTGTTCACTGAATAGCTCATTCTGGGTACATTTTTGGTATACATTTGCTTCTGCCGGGTCAGCTGAGCAGTGTATTTCTACTTAACTACCCCCTATCAGGAGAGAGCCTGAAAAGCGTTTACAACCCCACTTACAAGTAAAACTAGCTAAATTGTGCCTGGCTGCTGTTCACTGAAAAGCTCATTCTGGGTACATTTTTGTTATACATTTGCTTCTGCCGGGTCAGCTGAGCAGTGAATTTCTACGTAACTACCCCCTATCAGGGGAGACCTCAGGGCTGCATCTTTTGAGCGCAGTACTGAGCCTGAAAAGCGTTTACAACCCCACTTACAAGTAAAACTAGCTAAATTGTGCCTGGCTGCTGTTCACTGAAAAGCTCATTCTGGGTACATTTTTGTTATACATTTGCTTCTGCCGGGTCAGCTGAGCAGTGATTTTCTACGTAACTACCCCCTATCAGGGGAGACCTCAGGGCTGCATCTTTTGAGCGCAGTACTGAGCCTGAAAAGCATTTACAACCCCAGTTACAAGTAAAACTAGCTAAAATGTGCCTGGCTGCTGTTCACTGAAAAGCTCATTCTGGGTACATTTTTGTTATACATTTGCTTCTGCCGGGTCAGCTGAGCAGTGAATTTCTACGTAACTACCCCCTATCAGGGGAGACCTCAGGGCTGCATCTTTTGAGCGCAGTACTGAGCCTGAAAAGCGTTTACAACCCCACTTACAAGTAAAACTAGCTAAATTGTGCCTGGCTGCTGTTCACTGAAAAGCTCATTCTGGGTACATTTTTGGTATACATTTCCTTCTGCCGGGTCAGCTGAGCAGTGTATTTCTACTTAACTACCCCCTATCAGGAGAGACCTCAGGGTTGCATCTTTTGAGCGCAGTACTGAGCCTGAAAAGCGTTTACAACCCCAGTTACAAGTAAAACTAGCTAAAATGTGCCTGGCTGCTGTTCACTGAAAAGCTCATTCTGGGTACATTTTTGGTATATATTTGCTTCTGCCGGGTCAGCTGAGCAGTGAATTTCTACTTAACTACCCCCTATCAGGAGAGACCTCAGGGCTGCATCTTTTGAGCGCAGTACTGAGCCTGAAAAGCGTTTCCAACCCCACTTACAAGTAAAACTAGCTAAAATGTGCCTGGCTGCTGTTCACTGAAAAGCTCATTCTGGGTACATTTTTGGTATACATTTGCTTCTGCCGGGTCAGCTGAGCAGTGAATTTCTACTTAACTACCTCCTATCAGGAGAGACCTCAGGGCTGCATGTTTTGAGCGCACTACTGAGCCTGAAAAACGTTTACAACCCCACTTACAAGTAAAACTAGCTAAAATGTGCCTGGCTGCTGTTCACTGAATAGCTCATTCTTGGTACATTTTTGGTATACATTTGCTTCTGCCGGGTCAGCTGAGCAGTGAATTTCTACTTAACTACCTCCTATCAGGAGAGACCTCAGCTGCATCTTTTGAGCGCAGTACTGAGCCTGAAAAGCATTTACAACCCCAGTTACAAGTAAAACTAGCTAAAATGTGTCTGGCTGCTGTTCACTGAAAAGCTCATTCTGGGTACATTTTTGGTATACATTTGCTTCTGCCGGGTCAGCTGAGCAGTGTATTTCTACTTAACTACCCCCTATCAGGGAGAGACCTCAGGGCTGCATCTTTTGAGCGCAGTACTGAGCCTGAAAAGCGTTTACAACCCCAGTTACAAGTAAAACTAGCTAAAATGTGCCTGGCTGCTGTTCACTGAAAAGCTCATTCTGGGTACATTTTTGTTATACATTTGCTTCTGCCGGGTCAGCTGAGCAGTGAATTTCTACGTAACTACCCCCTATCAGGGGAGACCTCAGGGCTGCATCTTTTGAGCGCAGTACTGAGCCTGAAAAGCGTTTACAACCCCACTTACAAGTAAAACTAGCTAAATTGTGCCTGGCTGCTGTTCACTGAAAAGCTCATTCTGGGTACATTTTTGTTATACATTTGCTTCTGCCGGGTCAGCTGAGCAGTGAATTTCTACGTAACTACCCCCTATCAGGGGAGACCTCAGGGCTGCATCTTTTGAGCGCAGTACTGAGCCTGAAAAGCGTTTACAACCCCACTTACAAGTAAAACTAGCTAAATTGTGCCTGGCTGCTGTTCACTGAAAAGCTCATTCTGGGTACATTTTTGTTATACATTTGCTTCTGCCGGGTCAGCTGAGCAGTGATTTTCTACGTAACTACCCCCTATCAGGGGAGACCTCAGGGCTGCATCTTTTGAGCGCAGTACTGAGCCTGAAAAGCGTTTACAACCCCACTTACAAGTAAAACTAGCTAAATTGTGCCTGGCTGCTGTTCACTGAAAAGCTCATTCTGGGTACATTTTTGTTATACATTTGCTTCTGCCGGGTCAGCTGAGCAGTGAATTTCTACGTAACTACCCCCTATCAGGGGAGACCTCAGGGCTGCATCTTTTGAGCGCAGTACTGAGCCTGAAAAGCGTTTACAACCCCACTTACAAGTAAAACTAGCTAAATTGTGCCTGGCTGCTGTTCACTGAAAAGCTCATTCTGGGTACATTTTTGTTATACATTTGCTTCTGCCGGGTCAGCTGAGCAGTGAATTTCTACGTAACTACCCCCTATCAGGGGAGACCTCAGGGCTGCATCTTTTGAGCGCAGTACTGAGCCTGAAAAGCGTTTACAACCCCACTTACAAGTAAAACTAGCTAAATTGTGCCTGGCTGCTGTTCACTGAAAAGCTCATTCTGGGTACATTTTTGTTATACATTTGCTTCTGCCGGGTCAGCTGAGCAGTGAATTTCTACGTAACTACCCCCTATCAGGGGAGACCTCAGGGCTGCATCTTTTGAGCGCAGTACTGAGCCTGAAAAGCGTTTACAACCCCACTTACAAGTAAAACTAGCTAAATTGTGCCTGGCTGCTGTTCACTGAAAAGCTCATTCTGGGTACATTTTTGTTATACATTTGCTTCTGTCGGGTCAGCTGAACAGTGAATTTCTACTTAACTACCTCCTATCAGGAGAGACCTCAGGGCTGTATCTTTTGAGTGCAGTACTGAGCCTGAAAACCGTTTACAACCCCACTTACAAGTAAAACTATCTAAAATGTGCCTGGCTGCTGTTCACTGAAAAGCTCATTCTGGGTACATTTTTGTTATACATTTGCTTCTGCCGGGTCAGCTGAGCAGTGAATTTCTACGTAACTACCCCCTATCAGGGGAGACCTCAGGGCTGCATCTTTTGAGCGCAGTACTGAGCCTGAAAAGCGTTTACAACCCCACTTACAAGTAAAACTAGCTAAATTGTGCCTGGCTGCTGTTCACTGAAAAGCTCATTCTGGGTACATTTTTGGTATACATTTGCTTCTGCCGGGTCAGCTGAGCAGTGTATTTCTACTTAACTACCCCCTATCAGGAGAGACCTCAGGGTTGCATCTTTTGAGCGCAGTACTGAGCCTGAAAAGCGTTTACAACCCCAGTTACAAGTAAAACTAGCTAAAATGTGCCTGGCTGCTGTTCACTGAAAAGCTCATTCTGGGTACATTTTTGGTATACATTTGCTTCTGCCGGGTCAGCTGAACAGTGAATTTCTACTTAACTACCTCCTATCAGGAGAGACCTCAGGGCTGTATCTTTTGAGTGCAGTACTGAGCCTGAAAAGCGTTTACAACCCCACTTACAAGTAAAACTAGCTAAATTGTGCCTGGCTGCTGTTCACTGAAAAGCTCATTCTGGGTACATTTTTGTTATACATTTGCTTCTGCCGGGTCAGCTGAACAGTGAATTTCTACTTAACTACCTCCTATCAGGAGAGACCTCAGGGCTGTATCTTTTGAGTGCAGTACTGAGCCTGAAAAGCGTTTACAACCCCACTTACAAGTAAAACTAGCTAAATTGTGCCTGGCTGCTGTTCACTGAAAAGCTCATTCTGGGTACATTTTTGTTATACATTTGCTTCTGCCGGGTCAGCTGAACAGTGAATTTCTACTTGACTACCCCCTATCAGGAGAGACCTCAGGGCTGCATCTTTTGAGCGCAGTACTGAGCCTGAAAACCGTTTACCACCCCAGTTACAAGTAAAACTAGCTAAAATGTGCCTGGCTGCTGTTCACTGAAAAGCTCATTCTGGGTACATTTTTGGTACACATTTGCTTCTGCCGGGTCAGCTGAGCAGTGAATTTCTGCTTAACTACCTCCTATCAGGAGAGACCTCAGGGCTGCATGTTTTGAGCGCAGTACTTAGCCTGAAAAGCGTTTACAACCCCACTTACAAGTAAAACTAGCTAAAATGTGCCTGGCTGCTGTTCACTGAATAGCTCATTCTGGGTACATTTTTGGTATACATTTGCTTCTGCCGGGTCAGCTGAGCAGTGAATTTCTACTTAACTACCTCCTATCAGGAGAGACCTCAGGGCTGCATCTTTTGAGCACAGTACTGAGCCTGAAAAGCGTTTACAACCCCACTTACAAGTAAAACTAGCTAAAATGTGCCTGGCTGCTGTTCACTGAAAAGCTCATTCTGGGTACATTTTTGTTATACATTTGCTTCTGCCGGGTCAGCTGAGCAGTGAGTTTCTACTTAACTACCCCCTATCAGGAGATACCTCAGGGCTGCATCTTTTGAGCGCACTACTGAGCCTGAAAAGCGTTTACAACCCCACTTACAAGTAAAACTAGCTAAAATGTGCCTGGCTGCTGTTCACTGAATAGCTCCTTCTGGGTACATTTTTGGTATACATTTGCTTCTGCCGGGTCAGCTGAGCAGTGAATTTCTACTTAACTACCCCTTATCAGGAGAGACCTCAGGGCTGCATCTTTTGAGCACAGTACTGAGCCTGAAAAGCGTTTACAACCCCACTTACAAGTAAAACTAGCTAAAATGTGCCTGGCTGCTGTTCACTGAAAAGCTCATTCTGGGTACATTTTTGTTATACATTTGCTTCTGCCGGGTCAGCTGAGCAGTGAGTTTCTACTTAACTACCCCCTATCAGGAGAGACCTCAGGGCTGCATCTTTTGAGCGCACTACTGAGCCTGAAAAGCGTTTACAACCCCACTTACAAGTAAAACTAGCTAAAATGTGCCTGGCTGCTGTTCACTGAATAGCTCATTCTGGGTACATTTTTGGTATACATTTGCTTCTGCCGGGTCAGCTGAGCAGTGTATTTCTACTTAACTACCCCCTATCAGGAGAGACCTCAGGGCTGCATCTTTTGAGCGCAGTACTGAGCCTGAAAAGCATTTACAACCCCAGTTACAAGTAAAACTAGCTAAAATGTGCCTGGCTGCTGTTCACTGAAAAGCTCATTCTGGGTACATTTTTGTTATACATTTGCTTCTGCCGGGTCAGCTGAGCAGTGAATTTCTACGTAACTACCCCCTATCAGGGGAGACCTCAGGGCTGCATCTTTTGAGCGCAGTACTGAGCCTGAAAAGCGTTTACAACCCCACTTACAAGTAAAACTAGCTAAATTGTGCCTGGCTGCTGTTCACTGAAAAGCTCATTCTGGGTACATTTTTGGTATACATTTCCTTCTGCCGGGTCAGCTGAGCAGTGTATTTCTACTTAACTACCCCCTATCAGGAGAGACCTCAGGGTTGCATCTTTTGAGCGCAGTACTGAGCCTGAAAAGCGTTTACAACCCCAGTTACAAGTAAAACTAGCTAAAATGTGCCTGGCTGCTGTTCACTGAAAAGCTCATTCTGGGTACATTTTTGGTATACATTTGCTTCTGCCGGGTCAGCTGAGCAGTGAATTTCTACGTAACTACCCCCTATCAGGGGAGACCTCAGGGCTGCATCTTTTGAGCGCAGTACTGAGCCTGAAAAGCGTTTACAACCCCACTTACAAGTAAAACTAGCTAAATTGTGTCTGGCTGCTGTTCACTGAAAAGCTCATTCTGGGTACATTTTTGTTATACATTTGCTTCTGCCGGGTCAGCTGAGCAGTGAATTTCTACGTAACTACCCCCTATCAGGGGAGACCTCAGGGCTGCATCTTTTGAGCGCAGTACTGAGCCTGAAAAGCGTTTACAACCCCACTTACAAGTAAAACTAGCTAAATTGTGCCTGGCTGCTGTTCACTGAAAAGCTCATTCTGGGTACATTTTTGGTATACATTTGCTTCTGCCGGGTCAGCTGAGCAGTGAATTTCTACGTAACTACCCCCTATCAGGGGAGACCTCAGGGCTGCATCTTTTGAGCGCAGTACTGAGCCTGAAAAGCGTTTACAACCCCACTTACAAGTAAAACTAGCTAAATTGTGCCTGGCTGCTGTTCACTGAAAAGCTCATTCTGGGTACATTTTTGGTATACATTTGCTTCTGCCGGGTCAGCTGAGCAGTGTATTTCTACTTAACTACCCCCTATCAGGAGAGACCTCAGGGTTGCATCTTTTGAGCGCAGTACTGAGCCTGAAAAGCGTTTACAACCCCAGTTACAAGTAAAACTAGCTAAAATGTGCCTGGCTGCTGTTCACTGAAAAGCTCATTCTGGGTACATTTTTGGTATACATTTGCTTCTGCCGGGTCAGCTGAACAGTGAATTTCTACTTAACTACCTCCTATCAGGAGAGACCTCAGGGCTGTATCTTTTGAGTGCAGTACTGAGCCTGAAAAGCGTTTACAACCCCACTTACAAGTAAAACTAGCTAAAATGTGCCTGGCTGCTGTTCACTGAATAGCTCATTCTGGGTACATTTTTGTTATACATTTGCTTCTGCCGGGTCAGCTGAGCAGTGAATTTCTACGTAACTACCCCCTATCAGGGGAGACCTCAGGGCTGCATCTTTTGAGCGCAGTACTGAGCCTGAAAAGCGTTTACAACCCCACTTACAAGTAAAACTAGCTAAATTGTGCCTGGCTGCTGTTCACTGAAAAGCTCATTCTGGGTACATTTTTGTTATACATTTGCTTCTGCCGGGTCAGCTGAGCAGTGAATTTCTACGTAACTACCCCCTATCAGGGGAGACCTCAGGGCTGCATCTTTTGAGCGCAGTACTGAGCCTGAAAACCGTTTACAACCCCACTTACAAGTAAAACTATCTAAAATGTGCCTGGCTGCTGTTCACTGAAAAGCTCATTCTGGGTACATTTTTGTTATACATTTGCTTCTGCCGGGTCAGCTGAGCAGTGAATTTCTACGTAACTACCCCCTATCAGGGGAGACCTCAGGGCTGCATCTTTTGAGGGCAGTACTGAGCCTGAAAAGCGTTTACAACCCCACTTACAAGTAAAACTAGCTAAATTGTGCCTGGCTGCTGTTCACTGAAAAGCTCATTCTGGGTACATTTTTGTTATACATTTGCTTCTGCCGGGTCAGCTGAGCAGTGAATTTCTACGTAACTACCCCCTATCAGGGGAGACCTCAGGGCTGCATCTTTTGAGCGCAGTACTGAGCCTGAAAAGCGTTTACAACCCCACTTACAAGTAAAACTAGCTAAATTGTGCCTGGCTGCTGTTCACTGAAAAGCTCATTCTGGGTACATTTTTGTTATACATTTGCTTCTGCCGGGTCAGCTGAGCAGTGAATTTCTACGTAACTACCCCCTATCAGGGGAGACCTCAGGGCTGCATCTTTTGAGCGCAGTACTGAGCCTGAAAAGCGTTTACAACCCCACTTACAAGTAAAACTAGCTAAATTGTGCCTGGCTGCTGTTCACTGAAAAGCTCATTCTGGGTACATTTTTGGTATACATTTGCTTCTGCCGGGTCAGCTGAGCAGTGTATTTCTACTTAACTACCCCCTATCAGGAGAGACCTCAGGGTTGCATCTTTTGAGCGCAGTACTGAGCCTGAAAAGCGTTTACAACCCCAGTTACAAGTAAAACTAGCTAAAATGTGCCTGGCTGCTGTTCACTGAAAAGCTCATTCTGGGTACATTTTTGGTATACATTTGCTTCTGCCGGGTCAGCTGAGCAGTGAATTTCTACTTAACTACATCCTATCAGGAGAGACCTCAGGGCTGCATGTTTTGAGCGCACTACTGAGCCTGAAAAGCGTTTACAACCCCACTTACAAGTAAAACTAGCTAAAATGTGCCTGGCTGCTGTTCACTGAATAGCTCATTCTTGGTACATTTTTGGTATACATTTGCTTCTGCCGGGTCAGCTGAGCAGTGAATCTCTACTTAACTACCTCCTATCAGGAGAGACCTCAGGGCTGCATCTTTTGAGCGCAGTACTGAGCCTGAAAAGCGTTTACAACCCCACTTACAAGTAAAACTAGCTAAAATGTGCCTGGCTGCTGTACACTGAAAAGCTCATTCTGGGTACATTTTTGTTATACATTTGCTTCTGCCGGGTCAGCTGAGCAGTGAATTTCTACGTAACTACCCCCTATCAGGGGAGACCTCAGGGCTGCATCTTTTGAGCGCAGTACTGAGCCTGAAAAGCATTTACAACCCCACTTACAAGTAAAACTAGCTAAATTGTGCCTGGCTGCTGTTCACTGAAAAGCTCATTCTGGGTACATTTTTGTTATACATTTGCTTCTGCCGGGTCAGCTGAGCAGTGAATTTCTACGTAACTACCCCCTATCAGGGGAGACCTCAGGGCTGCATCTTTTGAGCGCAGTACTGAGCCTGAAAAGCGTTTACAACCCCACTTACAAGTAAAACTAGCTAAATTGTGCCTGGCTGCTGTTCACTGAAAATCTCATTCTGGGTACATTTTTGTTATACATTTGCTTCTGCCGGGTCAGCTGAGCAGTGAATTTCTACGTAACTACCCCCTATCAGGGGAGACCTCAGGGCTGCATCTTTTGAGCGCAGTACTGAGCCTGAAAAGCGTTTACAACCCCACTTACAAGTAAAACTAGCTAAATTGTGCCTGGCTGCTGTTCACTGAAAAGCTCATTCTGGGTACATTTTTGGTATACATTTGCTTCTGCCGGGTCAGCTGAGCAGTGTATTTCTACTTAACTACCCCCTATCAGGAGAGACCTCAGGGTTGCATCTTTTGAGCGCAGTACTGAGCCTGAAAAGCGTTTCCAACCCCACTTACAAGTAAAACTAGCTAAAATGTGCCTGGCTGCCTTTCACTGAAAAGCTCATTCTGGGTACATTTTTGGTATACATTTGCTTCTGCCGGGTCAGCTGAGCAGTGAATTTCTACTTAACTACCTCCTATCAGGAGAGACCTCAGGGCTGCATGTTTTGAGCGCAGTACTGAGCCTGAAAAGCGTTTACAACCCCACTTACAAGTAAAACTAGCTAAAATGTGCCTGGCTGCTGTTCACTGAATAGCTCATTCTGGGTCCATTTTTGGTATACATTTGCTTCTGCCGGGTCAGCTGAGCAGTGAATTTCTACTTAACTACCTCCTATCAGGAGAGACCTCAGGGCTGCATCTTTTGAGCACAGTACTGAGCCTGAAAAGCGTTTACAACCCCACTTACAAGTAAAACTAGCTAAAATGTGCCTGGCTGCTGTTCACTGAAAAGCTCATTCTGGGTACATTTTTGGTATACATTTGCTTCTGCCGGGTCAGCTGAGCAGTGAATTTCTACTTAACTACCTCCTATCAGGAGAGACCTCAGGGCTGCATGTTTTGAGCGCAGTACTGAGCCTGAAAAGCGTTTACAACCCCACTTACAAGTAAAACTAGCTAAAATGTGCCTGGCTGCTGTTCACTGAATAGCTCATTCTGGGTACATTTTTGGTATACATTTGCTTCTGCCGGGTCAGCTGAGCAGTGAATTTCTACTTAACTACCTCCTATCAGGAGAGACCTCAGGGCTGCATCTTTTGAGCGCAGTACTGAGCCTGAAAAGCGTTTACAACCCCAGTTACAAGTAAAACTAGCTAAAATGTGCCTGGCTGCTGTTCACTGAAAAGCTCATTCTGGGTACATTTTTGTTATACATTTGCTTCTGCCGGGTCAGCTGAGCAGTGAATTTCTACGTAACTACCCCCTATCAGGGGAGACCTCAGGGCTGCATCTTTTGAGCGCAGTACTGAGCCTGAAAAGCGTTTACAACCCCACTTACAAGTAAAACTAGCTAAATTGTGCCTGGCTGCTGTTCACTGAAAAGCTCATTCTGGGTACATTTTTGTTATACATTTGCTTCTGCCGGGTCAGCTGAGCAGTGAATTTCTACGTAACTACCCCCTATCAGGGGAGACCTCAGGGCTGCATCTTTTGAGCACAGTACTGAGCCTGAAAAGCGTTTACAACCCCACTTACAAGTAAAACTAGCTAAAATGTGCCTGGCTGCTGTTCACTGAAAAGCTCATTCTGGGTACATTTTTGTTATACATTTGCTTCTGCCGGGTCAGCTGAGCAGTGAGTTTCTACTTAACTACCCCCTATCAGGAGAGACCTCAGGGCTGCATCTTTTGAGCGCACTACTGAGCCTGAAAAGCGTTTACAACCCCACTTACAAGTAAAACTAGCTAAAATGTGCCTGGCTGCTGTTCACTGAATAGCTCATTCTGGGTACATTTTTGGTATACATTTGCTTCTGCCGGGTCAGCTGAGCAGTGTATTTCTACTTAACTACCCCCTATCAGGAGAGACCTCAGGGCTGCATCTTTTGAGCGCAGTACTGAGCCTGAAAAGCATTTACAACCCCAGTTACAAGTAAAACTAGCTAAAATGTGCCTGGCTGCTGTTCACTGAAAAGCTCATTCTGGGTACATTTTTGTTATACATTTGCTTCTGCCGGGTCAGCTGAGCAGTGAATTTCTACGTAACTACCCCCTATCAGGGGAGACCTCAGGGCTGCATCTTTTGAGCGCAGTACTGAGCCTGAAAAGCGTTTACAACCCCACTTACAAGTAAAACTAGCTAAATTGTGCCTGGCTGCTGTTCACTGAAAAGCTCATTCTGGGTACATTTTTGGTATACATTTGCTTCTGCCGGGTCAGCTGAGCAGTGTATTTCTACTTAACTACCCCCTATCAGGAGAGACCTCAGGGTTGCATCTTTTGAGCGCAGTACTGAGCCTGAAAAGCGTTTACAACCCCAGTTACAAGTAAAACTAGCTAAAATGTGCCTGGCTGCTGTTCACTGAAAAGCTCATTCTGGGTACATTTTTGGTATACATTTGCTTCTGCCGGGTCAGCTGAGCAGTGAATTTCTACGTAACTACCCCCTATCAGGGGAGACCTCAGGGCTGCATCTTTTGAGGGCAGTACTGAGCCTGAAAAGCGTTTACAACCCCACTTACAAGTAAAACTAGCTAAATTGTGCCTGGCTGCTGTTCACTGAAAAGCTCATTCTGGGTACATTTTTGTTATACATTTGCTTCTGCCGGGTCAGCTGAGCAGTGAATTTCTACGTAACTACCCCCTATCAGGGGAGACCTCAGGGCTGCATCTTTTGAGCGCAGTACTGAGCCTGAAAAGCGTTTACAACCCCACTTACAAGTAAAACTAGCTAAATTGTGCCTGGCTGCTGTTCACTGAAAAGCTCATTCTGGGTACATTTTTGTTATACATTTGCTTCTGCCGGGTCAGCTGAGCAGTGAATTTCTACGTAACTACCCCCTATCAGGGGAGACCTCAGGGCTGCATCTTTTGAGCGCAGTACTGAGCCTGAAAAGCGTTTACAACCCCACTTACAAGTAAAACTAGCTAAATTGTGCCTGGCTGCTGTTCACTGAAAAGCTCATTCTGGGTACATTTTTGGTATACATTTGCTTCTGCCGGGTCAGCTGAGCAGTGTATTTCTACTTAACTACCCCCTATCAGGAGAGACCTCAGGGTTGCATCTTTTGAGCGCAGTACTGAGCCTGAAAAGCGTTTACAACCCCAGTTACAAGTAAAACTAGCTAAAATGTGCCTGGCTGCTGTTCACTGAAAAGCTCATTCTGGGTACATTTTTGGTATACATTTGCTTCTGCCGGGTCAGCTGAGCAGTGAATTTCTACTTAACTACATCCTATCAGGAGAGACCTCAGGGCTGCATGTTTTGAGCGCACTACTGAGCCTGAAAAGCGTTTACAACCCCACTTACAAGTAAAACTAGCTAAAATGTGCCTGGCTGCTGTTCACTGAATAGCTCATTCTTGGTACATTTTTGGTATACATTTGCTTCTGCCGGGTCAGCTGAGCAGTGAATCTCTACTTAACTACCTCCTATCAGGAGAGACCTCAGGGCTGCATCTTTTGAGCGCAGTACTGAGCCTGAAAAGCGTTTACAACCCCACTTACAAGTAAAACTAGCTAAAATGTGCCTGGCTGCTGTACACTGAAAAGCTCATTCTGGGTACATTTTTGTTATACATTTGCTTCTGCCGGGTCAGCTGAGCAGTGAATTTCTACGTAACTACCCCCTATCAGGGGAGACCTCAGGGCTGCATCTTTTGAGCGCAGTACTGAGCCTGAAAAGCATTTACAACCCCACTTACAAGTAAAACTAGCTAAATTGTGCCTGGCTGCTGTTCACTGAAAAGCTCATTCTGGGTACATTTTTGTTATACATTTGCTTCTGCCGGGTCAGCTGAGCAGTGAATTTCTACGTAACTACCCCCTATCAGGGGAGACCTCAGGGCTGCATCTTTTGAGCGCAGTACTGAGCCTGAAAAGCGTTTACAACCCCACTTACAAGTAAAACTAGCTAAATTGTGCCTGGCTGCTGTTCACTGAAAATCTCATTCTGGGTACATTTTTGTTATACATTTGCTTCTGCCGGGTCAGCTGAGCAGTGAATTTCTACGTAACTACCCCCTATCAGGGGAGACCTCAGGGCTGCATCTTTTGAGCGCAGTACTGAGCCTGAAAAGCGTTTACAACCCCACTTACAAGTAAAACTAGCTAAATTGTGCCTGGCTGCTGTTCACTGAAAAGCTCATTCTGGGTACATTTTTGGTATACATTTGCTTCTGCCGGGTCAGCTGAGCAGTGTATTTCTACTTAACTACCCCCTATCAGGAGAGACCTCAGGGTTGCATCTTTTGAGCGCAGTACTGAGCCTGAAAAGCGTTTCCAACCCCACTTACAAGTAAAACTAGCTAAAATGTGCCTGGCTGCCTTTCACTGAAAAGCTCATTCTGGGTACATTTTTGGTATACATTTGCTTCTGCCGGGTCAGCTGAGCAGTGAATTTCTACTTAACTACCTCCTATCAGGAGAGACCTCAGGGCTGCATGTTTTGAGCGCAGTACTGAGCCTGAAAAGCGTTTACAACCCCACTTACAAGTAAAACTAGCTAAAATGTGCCTGGCTGCTGTTCACTGAATAGCTCATTCTGGGTCCATTTTTGGTATACATTTGCTTCTGCCGGGTCAGCTGAGCAGTGAATTTCTACTTAACTACCTCCTATCAGGAGAGACCTCAGGGCTGCATCTTTTGAGCACAGTACTGAGCCTGAAAAGCGTTTACAACCCCACTTACAAGTAAAACTAGCTAAAATGTGCCTGGCTGCTGTTCACTGAAAAGCTCATTCTGGGTACATTTTTGGTATACATTTGCTTCTGCCGGGTCAGCTGAGCAGTGAATTTCTACTTAACTACCTCCTATCAGGAGAGACCTCAGGGCTGCATGTTTTGAGCGCAGTACTGAGCCTGAAAAGCGTTTACAACCCCACTTACAAGTAAAACTAGCTAAAATGTGCCTGGCTGCTGTTCACTGAATAGCTCATTCTGGGTACATTTTTGGTATACATTTGCTTCTGCCGGGTCAGCTGAGCAGTGAATTTCTACTTAACTACCTCCTATCAGGAGAGACCTCAGGGCTGCATCTTTTGAGCGCAGTACTGAGCCTGAAAAGCGTTTACAACCCCAGTTACAAGTAAAACTAGCTAAAATGTGCCTGGCTGCTGTTCACTGAAAAGCTCATTCTGGGTACATTTTTGTTATACATTTGCTTCTGCCGGGTCAGCTGAGCAGTGAATTTCTACGTAACTACCCCCTATCAGGGGAGACCTCAGGGCTGCATCTTTTGAGCGCAGTACTGAGCCTGAAAAGCGTTTACAACCCCACTTACAAGTAAAACTAGCTAAATTGTGCCTGGCTGCTGTTCACTGAAAAGCTCATTCTGGGTACATTTTTGTTATACATTTGCTTCTGCCGGGTCAGCTGAGCAGTGAATTTCTACGTAACTACCCCCTATCAGGGGAGACCTCAGGGCTGCATCTTTTGAGCACAGTACTGAGCCTGAAAAGCGTTTACAACCCCACTTACAAGTAAAACTAGCTAAAATGTGCCTGGCTGCTGTTCACTGAAAAGCTCATTCTGGGTACATTTTTGTTATACATTTGCTTCTGCCGGGTCAGCTGAGCAGTGAGTTTCTACTTAACTACCCCCTATCAGGAGAGACCTCAGGGCTGCATCTTTTGAGCGCACTACTGAGCCTGAAAAGCGTTTACAACCCCACTTACAAGTAAAACTAGCTAAAATGTGCCTGGCTGCTGTTCACTGAATAGCTCATTCTGGGTACATTTTTGGTATACATTTGCTTCTGCCGGGTCAGCTGAGCAGTGTATTTCTACTTAACTACCCCCTATCAGGAGAGACCTCAGGGCTGCATCTTTTGAGCGCAGTACTGAGCCTGAAAAGCATTTACAACCCCAGTTACAAGTAAAACTAGCTAAAATGTGCCTGGCTGCTGTTCACTGAAAAGCTCATTCTGGGTACATTTTTGTTATACATTTGCTTCTGCCGGGTCAGCTGAGCAGTGAATTTCTACGTAACTACCCCCTATCAGGGGAGACCTCAGGGCTGCATCTTTTGAGCGCAGTACTGAGCCTGAAAAGCGTTTACAACCCCACTTACAAGTAAAACTAGCTAAATTGTGCCTGGCTGCTGTTCACTGAAAAGCTCATTCTGGGTACATTTTTGGTATACATTTCCTTCTGCCGGGTCAGCTGAGCAGTGTATTTCTACTTAACTACCCCCTATCAGGAGAGACCTCAGGGTTGCATCTTTTGAGCGCAGTACTGAGCCTGAAAAGCGTTTACAACCCCAGTTACAAGTAAAACTAGCTAAAATGTGCCTGGCTGCTGTTCACTGAAAAGCTCATTCTGGGTACATTTTTGGTATACATTTGCTTCTGCCGGGTCAGCTGAGCAGTGAATTTCTACGTAACTACCCCCTATCAGGGGAGACCTCAGGGCTGCATCTTTTGAGCGCAGTACTGAGCCTGAAAAGCGTTTACAACCCCACTTACAAGTAAAACTAGCTAAATTGTGCCTGGCTGCTGTTCACTGAAAAGCTCATTCTGGGTACATTTTTGTTATACATTTGCTTCTGCCGGGTCAGCTGAGCAGTGAATTTCTACGTAACTACCCCCTATCAGGGGAGACCTCAGGGCTGCATCTTTTGAGCGCAGTACTGAGCCTGAAAAGCGTTTACAACCCCACTTACAAGTAAAACTAGCTAAATTGTGCCTGGCTGCTGTTCACTGAAAAGCTCATTCTGGGTACATTTTTGGTATACATTTGCTTCTGCCGGGTCAGCTGAGCAGTGAATTTCTACGTAACTACCCCCTATCAGGGGAGACCTCAGGGCTGCATCTTTTGAGCGCAGTACTGAGCCTGAAAAGCGTTTACAACCCCACTTACAAGTAAAACTAGCTAAATTGTGCCTGGCTGCTGTTCACTGAAAAGCTCATTCTGGGTACATTTTTGGTATACATTTGCTTCTGCCGGGTCAGCTGAGCAGTGTATTTCTACTTAACTACCCCCTATCAGGAGAGACCTCAGGGTTGCATCTTTTGAGCGCAGTACTGAGCCTGAAAAGCGTTTACAACCCCAGTTACAAGTAAAACTAGCTAAAATGTGCCTGGCTGCTGTTCACTGAAAAGCTCATTCTGGGTACATTTTTGGTATACATTTGCTTCTGCCGGGTCAGCTGAACAGTGAATTTCTACTTAACTACCTCCTATCAGGAGAGACCTCAGGGCTGTATCTTTTGAGTGCAGTACTGAGCCTGAAAAGCGTTTACAACCCCACTTACAAGTAAAACTAGCTAAAATGTGCCTGGCTGCTGTTCACTGAATAGCTCATTCTGGGTACATTTTTGTTATACATTTGCTTCTGCCGGGTCAGCTGAGCAGTGAATTTCTACGTAACTACCCCCTATCAGGGGAGACCTCAGGGCTGCATCTTTTGAGCGCAGTACTGAGCCTGAAAAGCGTTTACAACCCCACTTACAAGTAAAACTAGCTAAATTGTGCCTGGCTGCTGTTCACTGAAAAGCTCATTCTGGGTACATTTTTGTTATACATTTGCTTCTGCCGGGTCAGCTGAGCAGTGAATTTCTACGTAACTACCCCCTATCAGGGGAGACCTCAGGGCTGCATCTTTTGAGCGCAGTACTGAGCCTGAAAACCGTTTACAACCCCACTTACAAGTAAAACTATCTAAAATGTGCCTGGCTGCTGTTCACTGAAAAGCTCATTCTGGGTACATTTTTGTTATACATTTGCTTCTGCCGGGTCAGCTGAGCAGTGAATTTCTACGTAACTACCCCCTATCAGGGGAGACCTCAGGGCTGCATCTTTTGAGGGCAGTACTGAGCCTGAAAAGCGTTTACAACCCCACTTACAAGTAAAACTAGCTAAATTGTGCCTGGCTGCTGTTCACTGAAAAGCTCATTCTGGGTACATTTTTGTTATACATTTGCTTCTGCCGGGTCAGCTGAGCAGTGAATTTCTACGTAACTACCCCCTATCAGGGGAGACCTCAGGGCTGCATCTTTTGAGCGCAGTACTGAGCCTGAAAAGCGTTTACAACCCCACTTACAAGTAAAACTAGCTAAATTGTGCCTGGCTGCTGTTCACTGAAAAGCTCATTCTGGGTACATTTTTGTTATACATTTGCTTCTGCCGGGTCAGCTGAGCAGTGAATTTCTACGTAACTACCCCCTATCAGGGGAGACCTCAGGGCTGCATCTTTTGAGCGCAGTACTGAGCCTGAAAAGCGTTTACAACCCCACTTACAAGTAAAACTAGCTAAATTGTGCCTGGCTGCTGTTCACTGAAAAGCTCATTCTGGGTACATTTTTGGTATACATTTGCTTCTGCCGGGTCAGCTGAGCAGTGTATTTCTACTTAACTACCCCCTATCAGGAGAGACCTCAGGGTTGCATCTTTTGAGCGCAGTACTGAGCCTGAAAAGCGTTTACAACCCCAGTTACAAGTAAAACTAGCTAAAATGTGCCTGGCTGCTGTTCACTGAAAAGCTCATTCTGGGTACATTTTTGGTATACATTTGCTTCTGCCGGGTCAGCTGAGCAGTGAATTTCTACTTAACTACATCCTATCAGGAGAGACCTCAGGGCTGCATGTTTTGAGCGCACTACTGAGCCTGAAAAGCGTTTACAACCCCACTTACAAGTAAAACTAGCTAAAATGTGCCTGGCTGCTGTTCACTGAATAGCTCATTCTTGGTACATTTTTGGTATACATTTGCTTCTGCCGGGTCAGCTGAGCAGTGAATCTCTACTTAACTACCTCCTATCAGGAGAGACCTCAGGGCTGCATCTTTTGAGCGCAGTACTGAGCCTGAAAAGCGTTTACAACCCCACTTACAAGTAAAACTAGCTAAAATGTGCCTGGCTGCTGTACACTGAAAAGCTCATTCTGGGTACATTTTTGTTATACATTTGCTTCTGCCGGGTCAGCTGAGCAGTGAATTTCTACGTAACTACCCCCTATCAGGGGAGACCTCAGGGCTGCATCTTTTGAGCGCAGTACTGAGCCTGAAAAGCATTTACAACCCCACTTACAAGTAAAACTAGCTAAATTGTGCCTGGCTGCTGTTCACTGAAAAGCTCATTCTGGGTACATTTTTGTTATACATTTGCTTCTGCCGGGTCAGCTGAGCAGTGAATTTCTACGTAACTACCCCCTATCAGGGGAGACCTCAGGGCTGCATCTTTTGAGCGCAGTACTGAGCCTGAAAAGCGTTTACAACCCCACTTACAAGTAAAACTAGCTAAATTGTGCCTGGCTGCTGTTCACTGAAAATCTCATTCTGGGTACATTTTTGTTATACATTTGCTTCTGCCGGGTCAGCTGAGCAGTGAATTTCTACGTAACTACCCCCTATCAGGGGAGACCTCAGGGCTGCATCTTTTGAGCGCAGTACTGAGCCTGAAAAGCGTTTACAACCCCACTTACAAGTAAAACTAGCTAAATTGTGCCTGGCTGCTGTTCACTGAAAAGCTCATTCTGGGTACATTTTTGGTATACATTTGCTTCTGCCGGGTCAGCTGAGCAGTGTATTTCTACTTAACTACCCCCTATCAGGAGAGACCTCAGGGTTGCATCTTTTGAGCGCAGTACTGAGCCTGAAAAGCGTTTCCAACCCCACTTACAAGTAAAACTAGCTAAAATGTGCCTGGCTGCCTTTCACTGAAAAGCTCATTCTGGGTACATTTTTGGTATACATTTGCTTCTGCCGGGTCAGCTGAGCAGTGAATTTCTACTTAACTACCTCCTATCAGGAGAGACCTCAGGGCTGCATGTTTTGAGCGCAGTACTGAGCCTGAAAAGCGTTTACAACCCCACTTACAAGTAAAACTAGCTAAAATGTGCCTGGCTGCTGTTCACTGAATAGCTCATTCTGGGTCCATTTTTGGTATACATTTGCTTCTGCCGGGTCAGCTGAGCAGTGAATTTCTACTTAACTACCTCCTATCAGGAGAGACCTCAGGGCTGCATCTTTTGAGCACAGTACTGAGCCTGAAAAGCGTTTACAACCCCACTTACAAGTAAAACTAGCTAAAATGTGCCTGGCTGCTGTTCACTGAAAAGCTCATTCTGGGTACATTTTTGGTATACATTTGCTTCTGCCGGGTCAGCTGAGCAGTGAATTTCTACTTAACTACCTCCTATCAGGAGAGACCTCAGGGCTGCATGTTTTGAGCGCAGTACTGAGCCTGAAAAGCGTTTACAACCCCACTTACAAGTAAAACTAGCTAAAATGTGCCTGGCTGCTGTTCACTGAATAGCTCATTCTGGGTACATTTTTGGTATACATTTGCTTCTGCCGGGTCAGCTGAGCAGTGAATTTCTACTTAACTACCTCCTATCAGGAGAGACCTCAGGGCTGCATCTTTTGAGCGCAGTACTGAGCCTGAAAAGCATTTACAACCCCAGTTACAAGTAAAACTAGCTAAAATGTGCCTGGCTGCTGTTCACTGAAAAGCTCATTCTGGGTACATTTTTGTTATACATTTGCTTCTGCCGGGTCAGCTGAGCAGTGAATTTCTACGTAACTACCCCCTATCAGGGGAGACCTCAGGGCTGCATCTTTTGAGCGCAGTACTGAGCCTGAAAAGCGTTTACAACCCCACTTACAAGTAAAACTAGCTAAATTGTGCCTGGCTGCTGTTCACTGAAAAGCTCATTCTGGGTACATTTTTGTTATACATTTGCTTCTGCCGGGTCAGCTGAGCAGTGAATTTCTACGTAACTACCCCCTATCAGGGGAGACCTCAGGGCTGCATCTTTTGAGCGCAGTACTGAGCCTGAAAAGCGTTTACAACCCCACTTACAAGTAAAACTAGCTAAATTGTGCCTGGCTGCTGTTCACTGAAAAGCTCATTCTGGGTACATTTTTGGTATACATTTGCTTCTGCCGGGTCAGCTGAGCAGTGTATTTCTACTTAACTACCCCCTATCAGGAGAGACCTCAGGGTTGCATCTTTTGAGCGCAGTACTGAGCCTGAAAAGCGTTTACAACCCCAGTTACAAGTAAAACTAGCTAAAATGTGCCTGGCTGCTGTTCACTGAAAAGCTCATTCTGGGTACATTTTTGGTATACATTTGCTTCTGCCGGGTCAGCTGAGCAGTGAATTTCTACTTAACTACCCCCTATCAGGAGAGACCTCAGGGCTGCATCTTTTGAGCGCAGTACTGAGCCTGAAAAGCGTTTCCAACCCCACTTACAAGTAAAACTAGCTAAAATGTGCCTGGCTGCTGTTCACTGAAAAGCTCATTCTGGGTACATTTTTGGTATACATTTGCTTCTGCCGGGTCAGCTGAGCAGTGAATTTCTACTTAACTACCTCCTATCAGGAGAGACCTCAGGGCTGCATGTTTTGAGCGCACTACTGAGCCTGAAAAGCGTTTACAACCCCAGTTACAAGTAAAACTAGCTAAAATGTGTCTGGCTGCTGTTCACTGAAAAGCTCATTCTGGGTACATTTTTGGTATACATTTGCTTCTGCCGGGTCAGCTGAGCAGTGTATTTCTACTTAACTACCCCCTATCAGGAGAGACCTCAGGGCTGCATCTTTTGAGCGCAGTACTGAGCCTGAAAAGCGTTTACAACCCCACTTACAAGTAAAACTAGCTAAAATGTGCCTGGCTGCTGTACACTGAAAAGCTCATTCTGGGTACATTTTTGTTATACATTTGCTTCTGCCGGGTCAGCTGAGCAGTGAATTTCTACGTAACTACCCCTTATCAGGGGAGACCTCAGGGTTGCATCTTTTGAGCGCAGTACTGAGCCTGAAAAGCGTTTACAACCCCACTTACAAGTAAAACTAGCTAAATTGTGCCTGGCTGCTGTTCACTGAAAAGCTCATTCTGGGTACATTTTTGTTATACATTTGCTTCTGCCGGGTCAGCTGAGCAGTGAATTTCTACATAACTACCCCCTATCAGGGGAGACCTCAGGGCTGCATCTTTTGAGCGCAGTACTGAGCCTGAAAAGCGTTTACAACCCCACTTACAAGTAAAACTAGCTAAATTGTGCCTGGCTGCTGTTCACTGAAAATCTCATTCTGGGTACATTTTTGTTATACATTTGCTTCTGCCGGGTCAGCTGAGCAGTGAATTTCTACGTAACTACCCCCTATCAGGGGAGACCTCAGGGCTGCATCTTTTGAGCGCAGTACTGAGCCTGAAAAGCGTTTACAACCCCACTTACAAGTAAAACTAGCTAAATTGTGCCTGGCTGCTGTTCACTGAAAAGCTCATTCTGGGTACATTTTTGGTATACATTTGCTTCTGCCGGGTCAGCTGAGCAGTGTATTTCTACTTAACTACCCCCTATCAGGAGAGACCTCAGGGTTGCATCTTTTGAGCGCAGTACTGAGCCTGAAAAGCGTTTCCAACCCCACTTACAAGTAAAACTAGCTAAAATGTGCCTGGCTGCTGTTCACTGAAAAGCTCATTCTGGGTACATTTTTGGTATACATTTGCTTCTGCCGGGTCAGCTGAGCAGTGAATTTCTACTTAACTACCTCCTATCAGGAGAGACCTCAGGGCTGCATGTTTTGAGCGCAGTACTGAGCCTGAAAAGCGTTTACAACCCCACTTACAAGTAAAACTAGCTAAAATGTGCCTGGCTGCTGTTCACTGAATAGCTCATTCTGGGTCCATTTTTGGTATACATTTGCTTCTGCCGGGTCAGCTGAGCAGTGAATTTCTACTTAACTACCTCCTATCAGGAGAGACCTCAGGGCTGCATCTTTTGAGCACAGTACTGAGCCTGAAAAGCGTTTACAACCCCACTTACAAGTAAAACTAGCTAAAATGTGCCTGGCTGCTGTTCACTGAAAAGCTCATTCTGGGTACATTTTTGGTATACATTTGCTTCTGCCGGGTCAGCTGAGCAGTGAATTTCTACTTAACTACCTCCTATCAGGAGAGACCTCAGGGCTGCATGTTTTGAGCGCAGTACTGAGCCTGAAAAGCGTTTACAACCCCACTTACAAGTAAAACTAGCTAAAATGTGCCTGGCTGCTGTTCACTGAATAGCTCATTCTGGGTACATTTTTGGTATACATTTGCTTCTGCCGGGTCAGCTGAGCAGTGAATTTCTACTTAACTACCTCCTATCAGGAGAGACCTCAGGGCTGCATGTTTTGAGCGCAGTACTGAGCCTGAAAAGCGTTTACAACCCCACTTACAAGTAAAACTAGCTAAAATGTGCCTGGCTGCTGTTCACTGAATAGCTCATTCTGGGTACATTTTTGGTATACATTTGCTTCTGCCGGGTCAGCTGAGCAGTGAAATTTCTACTTAACTACCTCCTATCAGGAGAGACCTCAGGGCTGCATGTTTTGAGCGCAGTACTGAGCCTGAAAAGCGTTTACAACCCCACTTACAAGTAAAACTAGCTAAAATGTGCCTGGCTGCTGTTCACTGAATAGCTCATTCTGGGTACATTTTTGGTATACATTTGCTTCTGCCGGGTCAGCTGAGCAGTGAATTTCTACTTAACTACCTCCTATCAGGAGAGACCTCAGGGCTGCATCTTTTGAGCACAGTACTGAGCCTGAAAAGCGTTTACAACCCCACTTACAAGTAAAACTAGCTAAAATGTGCCTGGCTGCTGTTCACTGAAAAGCTCATTCTGGGTACATTTTTGTTATACATTTGCTTCTGCCGGGTCAGCTGAGCAGTGAGTTTCTACTTAACTACCCCCTATCAGGAGAGACCTCAGGGCTGCATCTTTTGAGCGCACTACTGAGCCTGAAAAGCGTTTACAACCCCACTTACAAGTAAAACTAGCTAAAATGTGCCTGGCTGCTGTTCACTGAATAGCTCATTCTGGGTACATTTTTGGTATACATTTGCTTCTGCCGGGTCAGCTGAGCAGTGTATTTCTACTTAACTACCCCCTATCAGGAGAGACCTCAGGGCTGCATCTTTTGAGCGCAGTACTGAGCCTGAAAAGCATTTACAACCCCAGTTACAAGTAAAACTAGCTAAAATGTGCCTGGCTGCTGTTCACTGAAAAGCTCATTCTGGGTACATTTTTGTTATACATTTTCTTCTGCCGGGTCAGCTGAGCAGTGAATTTCTACGTAACTACCCCCTATCAGGGGAGACCTCAGGGCTGCATCTTTTGAGCGCAGTACTGAGCCTGAAAAGCGTTTACAACCCCACTTACAAGTAAAACTAGCTAAATTGTGCCTGGCTGCTGTTCACTGAAAAGCTCATTCTGGGTAAATTTTTGTTATACATTTGCTTCTGCCGGGTCAGCTGAGCAGTGAATTTCTACGTAACTACCCCCTATCAGGGGAGACCTCAGGGCTGCATCTTTTGAGCGCAGTACTGAGCCTGAAAAGCGTTTACAACCCCACTTACAAGTAAAACTAGCTAAATTGTGCCTGGCTGCTGTTCACTGAAAAGCTCATTCTGGGTACATTTTTGGTATACATTTCCTTCTGCCGGGTCAGCTGAGCAGTGAATTTCTACGTAACTACCCCCTATCAGGGGAGACCTCAGGGCTGCATCTTTTGAGCGCAGTACTGAGCCTGAAAAGCGTTTACAACCCCACTTACAAGTAAAACTAGCTAAATTGTGCCTGGCTGCTGTTCACTGAAAAGCTCATTCTGGGTACATTTTTGGTATACATTTCCTTCTGCCGGGTCAGCTGAGCAGTGTATTTCTACTTAACTACCCCCTATCAGGAGAGACCTCAGGGTTGCATCTTTTGAGCGCAGTACTGAGCCTGAAAAGCGTTTACAACCCCAGTTACAAGTAAAACTAGCTAAAATGTGCCTGGCTGCTGTTCACTGAAAAGCTCATTCTGGGTACATTTTTGGTATACATTTGCTTCTGCCGGGTCAGCTGAGCAGTGAATTTCTACTTAACTACCCCCTATCAGGAGAGACCTCAGGGCTGCATCTTTTGAGCGCAGTACTGAGCCTGAAAAGCGTTTACAACCCCACTTACAAGTAAAACTAGCTAAAATGTGCCTGGCTGCTGTTCACTGAAAAGCTCATTCTGGGTACATTTTTGGTATACATTTGCTTCTGCCGGGTCAGCTGAGCAGTGAATTTCTACTTAACTACCTCCTATCAGGAGAGACCTCAGGGCTGCATGTTTTGAGCACACTACTGAGCCTGAAAAGCGTTTACAACCCCACTTACAAGTAAAACTAGCTAAAATGTGCCTGGCTGCTGTTCACCGAATAGCTCATTCTTGGTACATTTTTGGTATACATTTGCTTCTGCCGGGTCAGCTGAGCAGTGAGTTTCTACTTAACTACCCCCTATCAGGAGATACCTCAGGGCTGCATCTTTTGAGCGCACTACTGAGCCTGAAAAGCGTTTACAACCCCACTTACAAGTAAAACTAGCTAAAATGTGCCTGGCTGCTGTTCACTGAATAGCTCCTTCTGGGTACATTTTTGGTATACATTTGCTTCTGCCGGGTCAGCTGAGCAGTGAATTTCTACTTAACTACCCCTTATCAGGAGAGACCTCAGGGCTGCATCTTTTGAGCGCAGTACTGAGCCTGAAAAGCATTTACAACCCCAGTTACAAGTAAAACTAGCTAAAATGTGTCTGGCTGCTGTTCACTGAAAAGCTCATTCTGGGTACATTTTTGGTATACATTTGCTTCTGCCGGGTCAGCTGAACAGTGAATTTCTACTTAACTACCTCCTATCAGGAGAGACCTCAGGGCTGTATCTTTTGAGTGCAGTACTGAGCCTGAAAAGCGTTTTACAACCCCACTTACAAGTAAAACTAGCTAAAATGTGCCTGGCTGCTGTTCACTGAATAGCTCATTCTGGGTACATTTTTGGTATACATTTGCTTCTGCAGGGTCAGCTGAGCAGTGAATTTCTACTTAACTACCTCCTATCAGGAGAGACCTCAGGGCTGCATCTTTTGAGCGCAGTACTGAGCCTGAAAACCGTTTACAACCCCACTTACAAGTAAAACTAGCTAAATTGTGCCTGGCTGCTGTTCACTGAAAAGCTCATTCTGGGTACATTTTTGGTATACATTTGCTTCTGCCGGGTCAGCTGAGCAGTGAATTTCTACTTAACTACCTCCTATCAGGAGAGACCTCAGGGCTGCATCTTTTGAGCACAGTACTGAGCCTGAAAAGCGTTTACAACCCCAGTTACAAGTAAAACTAGCTAAAATGTGCCTGGCTGCTGTTCACTGAAAAGCTCATTCTGGGTACATTTTTGTTATACATTTGCTTCTGCCGGGTCAGCTGAGCAGTGAATTTCTACGTAACTACCCCCTATCAGGGGAGACCTCAGGGCTGCATCTTTTGAGCGCAGTACTGAGCCTGAAAAGCGTTTACAACCCCACTTACAAGTAAAACTAGCTAAATTGTGCCTGGCTGCTGTTCACTGAAAAGCTCATTCTGGGTACATTTTTGTTATACATTTGCTTCTGCCGGGTCAGCTGAGCAGTGAATTTCTACGTAACTACCCCCTATCAGGGGAGACCTCAGGGCTGCATCTTTTGAGCGCAGTACTGAGCCTGAAAAGCGTTTACAACCCCACTTACAAGTAAAACTAGCTAAATTGTGCCTGGCTGCTGTTCACTGAAAAGCTCATTCTGGGTACATTTTTGGTATACATTTGCTTCTGCCGGGTCAGCTGAGCAGTGTATTTCTACTTAACTACCCCCTATCAGGAGAGACCTCAGGGTTGCATCTTTTGAGCGCAGTACTGAGCCTGAAAAGCGTTTACAACCCCAGTTACAAGTAAAACTAGCTAAAATGTGCCTGGCTGCTGTTCACTGAAAAGCTCATTCTGGGTACATTTTTGGTATACATTTGCTTCTGCCGGGTCAGCTGAGCAGTGAATTTCTACTTAACTACCCCCTATCAGGAGAGACCTCAGGGCTGCATCTTTTGAGCGCAGTACTGAGCCTGAAAAGCGTTTCCAACCCCACTTACAAGTAAAACTAGCTAAAATGTGCCTGGCTGCTGTTCACTGAAAAGCTCATTCTGGGTACATTTTTGGTATACATTTGCTTCTGCCGGGTCAGCTGAGCAGTGAATTTCTACTTAACTACCTCCTATCAGGAGAGACCTCAGGGCTGCATGTTTTGAGCGCACTACTGAGCCTGAAAAGCGTTTACAACCCCAGTTACAAGTAAAACTAGCTAAAATGTGTCTGGCTGCTGTTCACTGAAAAGCTCATTCTGGGTACATTTTTGGTATACATTTGCTTCTGCCGGGTCAGCTGAGCAGTGTATTTCTACTTAACTACCCCCTATCAGGAGAGACCTCAGGGCTGCATCTTTTGAGCGCAGTACTGAGCCTGAAAAGCGTTTACAACCCCACTTACAAGTAAAACTAGCTAAAATGTGCCTGGCTGCTGTACACTGAAAAGCTCATTCTGGGTACATTTTTGTTATACATTTGCTTCTGCCGGGTCAGCTGAGCAGTGAATTTCTACGTAACTACCCCTTATCAGGGGAGACCTCAGGGCTGCATCTTTTGAGCGCAGTACTGAGCCTGAAAAGCGTTTACAACCCCACTTACAAGTAAAACTAGCTAAATTGTGCCTGGCTGCTGTTCACTGAAAAGCTCATTCTGGGTACATTTTTGTTATACATTTGCTTCTGCCGGGTCAGCTGAGCAGTGAATTTCTACGTAACTACCCCCTATCAGGGGAGACCTCAGGGCTGCATCTTTTGAGCGCAGTACTGAGCCTGAAAAGCGTTTACAACCCCACTTACAAGTAAAACTAGCTAAATTGTGCCTGGCTGCTGTTCACTGAAAATCTCATTCTGGGTACATTTTTGTTATACATTTGCTTCTGCCGGGTCAGCTGAGCAGTGAATTTCTACGTAACTACCCCCTATCAGGGGAGACCTCAGGGCTGCATCTTTTGAGCGCAGTACTGAGCCTGAAAAGCGTTTACAACCCCACTTACAAGTAAAACTAGCTAAATTGTGCCTGGCTGCTGTTCACTGAAAAGCTCATTCTGGGTACATTTTTGGTATACATTTGCTTCTGCCGGGTCAGCTGAGCAGTGTATTTCTACTTAACTACCCCCTATCAGGAGAGACCTCAGGGTTGCATCTTTTGAGCGCAGTACTGAGCCTGAAAAGCGTTTCCAACCCCACTTACAAGTAAAACTAGCTAAAATGTGCCTGGCTGCTGTTCACTGAAAAGCTCATTCTGGGTACATTTTTGGTATACATTTGCTTCTGCCGGGTCAGCTGAGCAGTGAATTTCTACTTAACTACCTCCTATCAGGAGAGACCTCAGGGCTGCATGTTTTGAGCGCAGTACTGAGCCTGAAAAGCGTTTACAACCCCACTTACAAGTAAAACTAGCTAAAATGTGCCTGGCTGCTGTTCACTGAATAGCTCATTCTGGGTCCATTTTTGGTATACATTTGCTTCTGCCGGGTCAGCTGAGCAGTGAATTTCTACTTAACTACCTCCTATCAGGAGAGACCTCAGGGCTGCATCTTTTGAGCACAGTACTGAGCCTGAAAAGCGTTTACAACCCCACTTACAAGTAAAACTAGCTAAAATGTGCCTGGCTGCTGTTCACTGAAAAGCTCATTCTGGGTACATTTTTGGTATACATTTGCTTCTGCCGGGTCAGCTGAGCAGTGAATTTCTACTTAACTACCTCCTATCAGGAGAGACCTCAGGGCTGCATGTTTTGAGCGCAGTACTGAGCCTGAAAAGCGTTTACAACCCCACTTACAAGTAAAACTAGCTAAAATGTGCCTGGCTGCTGTTCACTGAATAGCTCATTCTGGGTACATTTTTGGTATACATTTGCTTCTGCCGGGTCAGCTGAGCAGTGAATTTCTACTTAACTACCTCCTATCAGGAGAGACCTCAGGGCTGCATGTTTTGAGCGCAGTACTGAGCCTGAAAAGCGTTTACAACCCCACTTACAAGTAAAACTAGCTAAAATGTGCCTGGCTGCTGTTCACTGAATAGCTCATTCTGGGTACATTTTTGGTATACATTTGCTTCTGCCGGGTCAGCTGAGCAGTGAAATTTCTACTTAACTACCTCCTATCAGGAGAGACCTCAGGGCTGCATGTTTTGAGCGCAGTACTGAGCCTGAAAAGCGTTTACAACCCCACTTACAAGTAAAACTAGCTAAAATGTGCCTGGCTGCTGTTCACTGAATAGCTCATTCTGGGTACATTTTTGGTATACATTTGCTTCTGCCGGGTCAGCTGAGCAGTGAATTTCTACTTAACTACCTCCTATCAGGAGAGACCTCAGGGCTGCATCTTTTGAGCACAGTACTGAGCCTGAAAAGCGTTTACAACCCCACTTACAAGTAAAACTAGCTAAAATGTGCCTGGCTGCTGTTCACTGAAAAGCTCATTCTGGGTACATTTTTGTTATACATTTGCTTCTGCCGGGTCAGCTGAGCAGTGAGTTTCTACTTAACTACCCCCTATCAGGAGAGACCTCAGGGCTGCATCTTTTGAGCGCACTACTGAGCCTGAAAAGCGTTTACAACCCCACTTACAAGTAAAACTAGCTAAAATGTGCCTGGCTGCTGTTCACTGAATAGCTCATTCTGGGTACATTTTTGGTATACATTTGCTTCTGCCGGGTCAGCTGAGCAGTGTATTTCTACTTAACTACCCCCTATCAGGAGAGACCTCAGGGCTGCATCTTTTGAGCGCAGTACTGAGCCTGAAAAGCATTTACAACCCCAGTTACAAGTAAAACTAGCTAAAATGTGCCTGGCTGCTGTTCACTGAAAAGCTCATTCTGGGTACATTTTTGTTATACATTTTCTTCTGCCGGGTCAGCTGAGCAGTGAATTTCTACGTAACTACCCCCTATCAGGGGAGACCTCAGGGCTGCATCTTTTGAGCGCAGTACTGAGCCTGAAAAGCGTTTACAACCCCACTTACAAGTAAAACTAGCTAAATTGTGCCTGGCTGCTGTTCACTGAAAAGCTCATTCTGGGTAAATTTTTGTTATACATTTGCTTCTGCCGGGTCAGCTGAGCAGTGAATTTCTACGTAACTACCCCCTATCAGGGGAGACCTCAGGGCTGCATCTTTTGAGCGCAGTACTGAGCCTGAAAAGCGTTTACAACCCCACTTACAAGTAAAACTAGCTAAATTGTGCCTGGCTGCTGTTCACTGAAAAGCTCATTCTGGGTACATTTTTGGTATACATTTCCTTCTGCCGGGTCAGCTGAGCAGTGAATTTCTACGTAACTACCCCCTATCAGGGGAGACCTCATGGCTGCATCTTTTGAGCGCAGTACTGAGCCTGAAAAGCGTTTACAACCCCACTTACAAGTAAAACTAGCTAAATTGTGCCTGGCTGCTGTTCACTGAAAAGCTCATTCTGGGTACATTTTTGGTATACATTTCCTTCTGCCGGGTCAGCTGAGCAGTGTATTTCTACTTAACTACCCCCTATCAGGAGAGACCTCAGGGTTGCATCTTTTGAGCGCAGTACTGAGCCTGAAAAGCGTTTACAACCCCAGTTACAAGTAAAACTAGCTAAAATGTGCCTGGCTGCTGTTCACTGAAAAGCTCATTCTGGGTACATTTTTGGTATACATTTGCTTCTGCCGGGTCAGCTGAGCAGTGAATTTCTACTTAACTACCCCCTATCAGGAGAGACCTCAGGGCTGCATCTTTTGAGCGCAGTACTGAGCCTGAAAAGCGTTTACAACCCCACTTACAAGTAAAACTAGCTAAAATGTGCCTGGCTGCTGTTCACTGAAAAGCTCATTCTGGGTACATTTTTGGTATACATTTGCTTCTGCCGGGTCAGCTGAGCAGTGAATTTCTACTTAACTACCTCCTATCATGAGAGACCTCAGGGCTGCATGTTTTGAGCACACTACTGAGCCTGAAAAGCGTTTACAACCCCACTTACAAGTAAAACTAGCTAAAATGTGCCTGGCTGCTGTTCACCGAATAGCTCATTCTTGGTACATTTTTGGTATACATTTGCTTCTGCCGGGTCAGCTGAGCAGTGAGTTTCTACTTAACTACCCCCTATCAGGAGATACCTCAGGGCTGCATCTTTTGAGCGCACTACTGAGCCTGAAAAGCGTTTACAACCCCACTTACAAGTAAAACTAGCTAAAATGTGCCTGGCTGCTGTTCACTGAATAGCTCCTTCTGGGTACATTTTTGGTATACATTTGCTTCTGCCGGGTCAGCTGAGCAGTGAATTTCTACTTAACTACCCCTTATCAGGAGAGACCTCAGGGCTGCATCTTTTGAGCGCAGTACTGAGCCTGAAAAGCATTTACAACCCCAGTTACAAGTAAAACTAGCTAAAATGTGTCTGGCTGCTGTTCACTGAAAAGCTCATTCTGGGTACATTTTTGGTATACATTTGCTTCTGCCGGGTCAGCTGAACAGTGAATTTCTACTTAACTACCTCCTATCAGGAGAGACCTCAGGGCTGTATCTTTTGAGTGCAGTACTGAGCCTGAAAAGCGTTTTACAACCCCACTTACAAGTAAAACTAGCTAAAATGTGCCTGGCTGCTGTTCACTGAATAGCTCATTCTGGGTACATTTTTGGTATACATTTGCTTCTGCAGGGTCAGCTGAGCAGTGAATTTCTACTTAACTACCTCCTATCAGGAGAGACCTCAGGGCTGCATCTTTTGAGCGCAGTACTGAGCCTGAAAACCGTTTACAACCCCACTTACAAGTAAAACTAGCTAAATTGTGCCTGGCTGCTGTTCACTGAAAAGCTCATTCTGGGTACATTTTTGGTATACATTTGCTTCTGCCGGGTCAGCTGAGCAGTGAATTTCTACTTAACTACCTCCTATCAGGAGAGACCTCAGGGCTGCATCTTTTGAGCACAGTACTGAGCCTGAAAAGCGTTTACAACCCCACTTACAAGTAAAACTAGCTAAAATGTGCCTGGCTGCTGTTCACTGAAAAGCTCATTCTGGGTACATTTTTGTTATACATTTGCTTCTGCCGGGTCAGCTGAGCAGTGAGTTTCTACTTAACTACCCCCTATCAGGAGAGACCTCAGGGCTGCATCTTTTGAGCGCACTACTGAGCCTGAAAAGCGTTTACAACCCCACTTACAAGTAAAACTAGCTAAAATGTGCCTGGCTGCTGTTCACTGAATAGCTCATTCTGGGTACATTTTTGGTATACATTTGCTTCTGCCGGGTCAGCTGAGCAGTGTATTTCTACTTAACTACCCCCTATCAGGAGAGACCTCAGGGCTGCATCTTTTGAGCGCAGTACTGAGCCTGAAAAGCATTTACAACCCCAGTTACAAGTAAAACTAGCTAAAATGTGCCTGGCTGCTGTTCACTGAAAAGCTCATTCTGGGTACATTTTTGTTATACATTTGCTTCTGCCGGGTCAGCTGAGCAGTGAATTTCTACGTAACTACCCCCTATCAGGGGAGACCTCAGGGCTGCATCTTTTGAGCGCAGTACTGAGCCTGAAAAGCGTTTACAACCCCACTTACAAGTAAAACTAGCTAAATTGTGCCTGGCTGCTGTTCACTGAAAAGCTCATTCTGGGTACATTTTTGGTATACATTTCCTTCTGCCGGGTCAGCTGAGCAGTGTATTTCTACTTAACTACCCCCTATCAGGAGAGACCTCAGGGTTGCATCTTTTGAGCGCAGTACTGAGCCTGAAAAGCGTTTACAACCCCAGTTACAAGTAAAACTAGCTAAAATGTGCCTGGCTGCTGTTCACTGAAAAGCTCATTCTGGGTACATTTTTGGTATACATTTGCTTCTGCCGGGTCAGCTGAGCAGTGAATTTCTACGTAACTACCCCCTATCAGGGGAGACCTCAGGGCTGCATCTTTTGAGCGCAGTACTGAGCCTGAAAAGCGTTTACAACCCCACTTACAAGTAAAACTAGCTAAATTGTGCCTGGCTGCTGTTCACTGAAAAGCTCATTCTGGGTACATTTTTGTTATACATTTGCTTCTGCCGGGTCAGCTGAGCAGTGAATTTCTACGTAACTACCCCCTATCAGGGGAGACCTCAGGGCTGCATCTTTTGAGCGCAGTACTGAGCCTGAAAAGCGTTTACAACCCCACTTACAAGTAAAACTAGCTAAATTGTGCCTGGCTGCTGTTCACTGAAAAGCTCATTCTGGGTACATTTTTGGTATACATTTGCTTCTGCCGGGTCAGCTGAGCAGTGAATTTCTACGTAACTACCCCCTATCAGGGGAGACCTCAGGGCTGCATCTTTTGAGCGCAGTACTGAGCCTGAAAAGCGTTTACAACCCCACTTACAAGTAAAACTAGCTAAATTGTGCCTGGCTGCTGTTCACTGAAAAGCTCATTCTGGGTACATTTTTGGTATACATTTGCTTCTGCCGGGTCAGCTGAGCAGTGTATTTCTACTTAACTACCCCCTATCAGGAGAGACCTCAGGGTTGCATCTTTTGAGCGCAGTACTGAGCCTGAAAAGCGTTTACAACCCCAGTTACAAGTAAAACTAGCTAAAATGTGCCTGGCTGCTGTTCACTGAAAAGCTCATTCTGGGTACATTTTTGGTATACATTTGCTTCTGCCGGGTCAGCTGAACAGTGAATTTCTACTTAACTACCTCCTATCAGGAGAGACCTCAGGGCTGTATCTTTTGAGTGCAGTACTGAGCCTGAAAAGCGTTTACAACCCCACTTACAAGTAAAACTAGCTAAAATGTGCCTGGCTGCTGTTCACTGAATAGCTCATTCTGGGTACATTTTTGTTATACATTTGCTTCTGCCGGGTCAGCTGAGCAGTGAATTTCTACGTAACTACCCCCTATCAGGGGAGACCTCAGGGCTGCATCTTTTGAGCGCAGTACTGAGCCTGGAAAGCGTTTACAACCCCACTTACAAGTAAAACTAGCTAAATTGTGCCTGGCTGCTGTTCACTGAAAAGCTCATTCTGGGTACATTTTTGTTATACATTTGCTTCTGCCGGGTCAGCTGAGCAGTGAATTTCTACGTAACTACCCCCTATCAGGGGAGACCTCAGGGCTGCATCTTTTGAGCGCAGTACTGAGCCTGAAAACCGTTTACAACCCCACTTACAAGTAAAACTATCTAAAATGTGCCTGGCTGCTGTTCACTGAAAAGCTCATTCTGGGTACATTTTTGTTATACATTTGCTTCTGCCGGGTCAGCTGAGCAGTGAATTTCTACGTAACTACCCCCTATCAGGGGAGACCTCAGGGCTGCATCTTTTGAGGGCAGTACTGAGCCTGAAAAGCGTTTACAACCCCACTTACAAGTAAAACTAGCTAAATTGTGCCTGGCTGCTGTTCACTGAAAAGCTCATTCTGGGTACATTTTTGTTATACATTTGCTTCTGCCGGGTCAGCTGAGCAGTGAATTTCTACGTAACTACCCCCTATCAGGGGAGACCTCAGGGCTGCATCTTTTGAGCGCAGTACTGAGCCTGAAAAGCGTTTACAACCCCACTTACAAGTAAAACTAGCTAAATTGTGCCTGGCTGCTGTTCACTGAAAAGCTCATTCTGGGTACATTTTTGTTATACATTTGCTTCTGCCGGGTCAGCTGAGCAGTGAATTTCTACGTAACTACCCCCTATCAGGGGAGACCTCAGGGCTGCATCTTTTGAGCGCAGTACTGAGCCTGAAAAGCGTTTACAACCCCACTTACAAGTAAAACTAGCTAAATTGTGCCTGGCTGCTGTTCACTGAAAAGCTCATTCTGGGTACATTTTTGGTATACATTTGCTTCTGCCGGGTCAGCTGAGCAGTGTATTTCTACTTAACTACCCCCTATCAGGAGAGACCTCAGGGTTGCATCTTTTGAGCGCAGTACTGAGCCTGAAAAGCGTTTACAACCCCACTTACAAGTAAAACTAGCTAAAATGTGCCTGGCTGCTGTACACTGAAAAGCTCATTCTGGGTACATTTTTGTTATACATTTGCTTCTGCCGGGTCAGCTGAGCAGTGAATTTCTACGTAACTACCCCCTATCAGGGGAGACCTCAGGGCTGCATCTTTTGAGCGCAGTACTGAGCCTGAAAAGCGTTTACAACCCCACTTACAAGTAAAACTAGCTAAATTGTGCCTGGCTGCTGTTCACTGAAAAGCTCATTCTGGGTACATTTTTGTTATACATTTGCTTCTGCCGGGTCAGCTGAGCAGTGAATTTCTACGTAACTACCCCCTATCAGGGGAGACCTCAGGGCTGCATCTTTTGAGCGCAGTACTGAGCCTGAAAAGCGTTTACAACCCCACTTACAAGTAAAACTAGCTAAATTGTGCCTGGCTGCTGTTCACTGAAAATCTCATTCTGGGTACATTTTTGTTATACATTTGCTTCTGCCGGGTCAGCTGAGCAGTGAATTTCTACGTAACGACCCCCTATCAGGGGAGACCTCAGGGCTGCATCTTTTGAGCGCAGTACTGAGCCTGAAAAGCGTTTACAACCCCACTTACAAGTAAAACTAGCTAAATTGTGCCTGGCTGCTGTTCACTGAAAAGCTCATTCTGGGTACATTTTTGGTATACATTTGCTTCTGCCGGGTCAGCTGAGCAGTGTATTTCTACTTAACTACCCCCTATCAGGAGAGACCTCAGGGTTGCATCTTTTGAGCGCAGTACTGAGCCTGAAAAGCGTTTCCAACCCCACTTACAAGTAAAACTAGCTAAAATGTGCCTGGCTGCCTTTCACTGAAAAGCTCATTCTGGGTACATTTTTGGTATACATTTGCTTCTGCCGGGTCAGCTGAGCAGTGAATTTCTACTTAACTACCTCCTATCAGGAGAGACCTCAGGGCTGCATGTTTTGAGCGCAGTACTGAGCCTGAAAAGCGTTTACAACCCCACTTACAAGTAAAACTAGCTAAAATGTGCCTGGCTGCTGTTCACTGAATAGCTCATTCTGGGTCCATTTTTGGTATACATTTGCTTCTGCCGGGTCAGCTGAGCAGTGAATTTCTACTTAACTACCTCCTATCAGGAGAGACCTCAGGGCTGCATCTTTTGAGCACAGTACTGAGCCTGAAAAGCGTTTACAACCCCACTTACAAGTAAAACTAGCTAAAATGTGCCTGGCTGCTGTTCACTGAAAAGCTCATTCTGGGTACATTTTTGGTATACATTTGCTTCTGCCGGGTCAGCTGAGCAGTGAATTTCTACTTAACTACCTCCTATCAGGAGAGACCTCAGGGCTGCATGTTTTGAGCGCAGTACTGAGCCTGAAAAGCGTTTACAACCCCACTTACAAGTAAAACTAGCTAAAATGTGCCTGGCTGCTGTTCACTGAATAGCTCATTCTGGGTACATTTTTGGTATACATTTGCTTCTGCCGGGTCAGCTGAGCAGTGAATTTCTACTTAACTACCTCCTATCAGGAGAGACCTCAGGGCTGCATCTTTTGAGCGCAGTACTGAGCCTGAAAAGCGTTTACAACCCCAGTTACAAGTAAAACTAGCTAAAATGTGCCTGGCTGCTGTTCACTGAAAAGCTCATTCTGGGTACATTTTTGTTATACATTTGCTTCTGCCGGGTCAGCTGAGCAGTGAATTTCTACGTAACTACCCCCTATCAGGGGAGACCTCAGGGCTGCATCTTTTGAGCGCAGTACTGAGCCTGAAAAGCGTTTACAACCCCACTTACAAGTAAAACTAGCTAAATTGTGCCTGGCTGCTGTTCACTGAAAAGCTCATTCTGGGTACATTTTTGTTATACATTTGCTTCTGCCGGGTCAGCTGAGCAGTGAATTTCTACGTAACTACCCCCTATCAGGGGAGACCTCAGGGCTGCATCTTTTGAGCGCAGTACTGAGCCTGAAAAGCGTTTACAACCCCACTTACAAGTAAAACTAGCTAAATTGTGCCTGGCTGCTGTTCACTGAAAAGCTCATTCTGGGTACATTTTTGGTATACATTTGCTTCTGCCGGGTCAGCTGAGCAGTGTATTTCTACTTAACTACCCCCTATCAGGAGAGACCTCAGGGTTGCATCTTTTGAGCGCAGTACTGAGCCTGAAAAGCGTTTACAACCCCAGTTACAAGTAAAACTAGCTAAAATGTGCCTGGCTGCTGTTCACTGAAAAGCTCATTCTGGGTACATTTTTGGTATACATTTGCTTCTGCCGGGTCAGCTGAGCAGTGAATTTCTACTTAACTACCCCCTATCAGGAGAGACCTCAGGGCTGCATCTTTTGAGCGCAGTACTGAGCCTGAAAAGCGTTTCCAACCCCACTTACAAGTAAAACTAGCTAAAATGTGCCTGGCTGCTGTTCACTGAAAAGCTCATTCTGGGTACATTTTTGGTATACATTTGCTTCTGCCGGGTCAGCTGAGCAGTGAATTTCTACTTAACTACCTCCTATCAGGAGAGACCTCAGGGCTGCATGTTTTGAGCGCACTACTGAGCCTGAAAAGCGTTTACAACCCCAGTTACAAGTAAAACTAGCTAAAATGTGTCTGGCTGCTGTTCACTGAAAAGCTCATTCTGGGTACATTTTTGGTATACATTTGCTTCTGCCGGGTCAGCTGAGCAGTGTATTTCTACTTAACTACCCCCTATCAGGAGAGACCTCAGGGCTGCATCTTTTGAGCGCAGTACTGAGCCTGAAAAGCGTTTACAACCCCACTTACAAGTAAAACTAGCTAAAATGTGCCTGGCTGCTGTACACTGAAAAGCTCATTCTGGGTACATTTTTGTTATACATTTGCTTCTGCCGGGTCAGCTGAGCAGTGAATTTCTACGTAACTACCCCTTATCAGGGGAGACCTCAGGGCTGCATCTTTTGAGCGCAGTACTGAGCCTGAAAAGCGTTTACAACCCCACTTACAAGTAAAACTAGCTAAATTGTGCCTGGCTGCTGTTCACTGAAAAGCTCATTCTGGGTACATTTTTGTTATACATTTGCTTCTGCCGGGTCAGCTGAGCAGTGAATTTCTACGTAACTACCCCCTATCAGGGGAGACCTCAGGGCTGCATCTTTTGAGCGCAGTACTGAGCCTGAAAAGCGTTTACAACCCCACTTACAAGTAAAACTAGCTAAATTGTGCCTGGCTGCTGTTCACTGAAAATCTCATTCTGGGTACATTTTTGTTATACATTTGCTTCTGCCGGGTCAGCTGACCAGTGAATTTCTACGTAACTACCCCCTATCAGGGGAGACCTCAGGGCTGCATCTTTTGAGCGCAGTACTGAGCCTGAAAAGCGTTTACAACCCCACTTACAAGTAAAACTAGCTAAATTGTGCCTGGCTGCTGTTCACTGAAAAGCTCATTCTGGGTACATTTTTGGTATACATTTGCTTCTGCCGGGTCAGCTGAGCAGTGTATTTCTACTTAACTACCCCCTATCAGGAGAGACCTCAGGGTTGCATCTTTTGAGCGCAGTACTGAGCCTGAAAAGCGTTTCCAACCCCACTTACAAGTAAAACTAGCTAAAATGTGCCTGGCTGCTGTTCACTGAAAAGCTCATTCTGGGTACATTTTTGGTATACATTTGCTTCTGCCGGGTCAGCTGAGCAGTGAATTTCTACTTAACTACCTCCTATCAGGAGAGACCTCAGGGCTGCATGTTTTGAGCGCAGTACTGAGCCTGAAAAGCGTTTACAACCCCACTTACAAGTAAAACTAGCTAAAATGTGCCTGGCTGCTGTTCACTGAATAGCTCATTCTGGGTCCATTTTTGGTATACATTTGCTTCTGCCGGGTCAGCTGAGCAGTGAATTTCTACTTAACTACCTCCTATCAGGAGAGACCTCAGGGCTGCATCTTTTGAGCACAGTACTGAGCCTGAAAAGCGTTTACAACCCCACTTACAAGTAAAACTAGCTAAAATGTGCCTGGCTGCTGTTCACTGAAAAGCTCATTCTGGGTACATTTTTGGTATACATTTGCTTCTGCCGGGTCAGCTGAGCAGTGAATTTCTACTTAACTACCTCCTATCAGGAGAGACCTCAGGGCTGCATGTTTTGAGCGCAGTACTGAGCCTGAAAAGCGTTTACAACCCCACTTACAAGTAAAACTAGCTAAAATGTGCCTGGCTGCTGTTCACTGAATAGCTCATTCTGGGTACATTTTTGGTATACATTTGCTTCTGCCGGGTCAGCTGAGCAGTGAATTTCTACTTAACTACCTCCTATCAGGAGAGACCTCAGGGCTGCATGTTTTGAGCGCAGTACTGAGCCTGAAAAGCGTTTACAACCCCACTTACAAGTAAAACTAGCTAAAATGTGCCTGGCTGCTGTTCACTGAATAGCTCATTCTGGGTACATTTTTGGTATACATTTGCTTCTGCCGGGTCAGCTGAGCAGTGAATTTCGGCTTAACTACCTCCTATCAGGAGAGACCTCAGGGCTGCATCTTTTGAGCACAGTACTGAGCCTGAAAAGCGTTTACAACCCCACTTACAAGTAAAACTAGCTAAAATGTGCCTGGCTGCTGTTCACTGAAAAGCTCATTCTGGGTACATTTTTGTTATACATTTGCTTCTGCCGGGTCAGCTGAGCAGTGAGTTTCTACTTAACTACCCCCTATCAGGAGAGACCTCAGGGCTGCATCTTTTGAGCGCACTACTGAGCCTGAAAAGCGTTTACAACCCCACTTACAAGTAAAACTAGCTAAAATGTGCCTGGCTGCTGTTCACTGAATAGCTCATTCTGGGTACATTTTTGGTATACATTTGCTTCTGCCGGGTCAGCTGAGCAGTGTATTTCTACTTAACTACCCCCTATCAGGAGAGACCTCAGGGCTGCATCTTTTGAGCGCAGTACTGAGCCTGAAAAGCATTTACAACCCCAGTTACAAGTAAAACTAGCTAAAATGTGCCTGGCTGCTGTTCACTGAAAAGCTCATTCTGGGTACATTTTTGTTATACATTTGCTTCTGCCGGGTCAGCTGAGCAGTGAATTTCTACGTAACTACCCCCTATCAGGGGAGACCTCAGGGCTGCATCTTTTGAGCGCAGTACTGAGCCTGAAAAGCGTTTACAACCCCACTTACAAGTAAAACTAGCTAAATTGTGCCTGGCTGCTGTTCACTGAAAAGCTCATTCTGGGTAAATTTTTGTTATACATTTGCTTCTGCCGGGTCAGCTGAGCAGTGAATTTCTACGTAACTACCCCCTATCAGGGGAGACCTCAGGGCTGCATCTTTTGAGCGCAGTACTGAGCCTGAAAAGCGTTTACAACCCCACTTACAAGTAAAACTAGCTAAATTGTGCCTGGCTGCTGTTCACTGAAAAGCTCATTCTGGGTACATTTTTGGTATACATTTCCTTCTGCCGGGTCAGCTGAGCAGTGAATTTCTACGTAACTACCCCCTATCAGGGGAGACCTCAGGGCTGCATCTTTTGAGCGCAGTACTGAGCCTGAAAAGCGTTTACAACCCCACTTACAAGTAAAACTAGCTAAATTGTGCCTGGCTGCTGTTCACTGAAAAGCTCATTCTGGGTACATTTTTGGTATACATTTCCTTCTGCCGGGTCAGCTGAGCAGTGTATTTCTACTTAACTACCCCCTATCAGGAGAGACCTCAGGGTTGCATCTTTTGAGCGCAGTACTGAGCCTGAAAAGCGTTTACAACCCCAGTTACAAGTAAAACTAGCTAAAATGTGCCTGGCTGCTGTTCACTGAAAAGCTCATTCTGGGTACATTTTTGGTATACATTTGCTTCTGCCGGGTCAGCTGAGCAGTGAATTTCTACTTAACTACCCCCTATCAGGAGAGACCTCAGGGCTGCATCTTTTGAGCGCAGTACTGAGCCTGAAAAGCGTTTACAACCCCACTTACAAGTAAAACTAGCTAAAATGTGCCTGGCTGCTGTTCACTGAAAAGCTCATTCTGGGTACATTTTTGGTATACATTTGCTTCTGCCGGGTCAGCTGAGCAGTGAATTTCTACTTAACTACCTCCTATCAGGAGAGACCTCAGGGCTGCATGTTTTGAGCGCACTACTGAGCCTGAAAAGCGTTTACAACCCCACTTACAAGTAAAACTAGCTAAAATGTGCCTGGCTGCTGTTCACCGAATAGCTCATTCTTGGTACATTTTTGGTATACATTTGCTTCTGCCGGGTCAGCTGAGCAGTGAATTTCTACTTAACTACCTCCTATCAGGAGAGACCTCAGGGCTGCATCTTTTGAGCGCAGTACTGAGCCTGAAAAGCATTTACAACCCCAGTTACAAGTAAAACTAGCTAAAATGTGTCTGGCTGCTGTTCACTGAAAAGCTCATTCTGGGTACATTTTTGGTATACATTTGCTTCTGCCGGGTCAGCTGAGCAGTGTATTTCTACTTAACTACCCCCTATCAGGAGAGACCTCAGGGCTGCATCTTTTGAGCGCAGTACTGAGCCTGAAAAGCGTTTACAACCCCACTTACAAGTAAAACTAGCTAAAATGTGCCTGGCTGCTGTTCACTGAAAAGCTCATTCTGGGTACATTTTTGTTATACATTTGCTTCTGCCGGGTCAGCTGAGCAGTGAATTTCTACGTAACTACCCCCTATCAGGGGAGACCTCAGGGCTGCATCTTTTGAGCGCAGTACTGAGCCTGAAAAGCGTTTACAACCCCACTTACAAGTAAAACTAGCTAAATTGTGCCTGGCTGCTGTTCACTGAAAAGCTCATTCTGGGTACATTTTTGTTATACATTTGCTTCTGCCGGGTCAGCTGAGCAGTGAATTTCTACGTAACTACCCCCTATCAGGGGAGACCTCAGGGCTGCATCTTTTGAGCGCAGTACTGAGCCTGAAAAGCGTTTACAACCCCACTTACAAGTAAAACTAGCTAAATTGTGCCTGGCTGCTGTTCACTGAAAAGCTCATTCTGGGTACATTTTTGGTATACATTTGCTTCTGCCGGGTCAGCTGAGCAGTGTATTTCTACTTAACTACCCCCTATCAGGAGAGACCTCAGGGTTGCATCTTTTGAGCGCAGTACTGAGCCTGAAAAGCGTTTACAACCCCAGTTACAAGTAAAACTAGCTAAAATGTGCCTGGCTGCTGTTCACTGAAAAGCTCATTCTGGGTACATTTTTGGTATACATTTGCTTCTGCCGGGTCAGCTGAACAGTGAATTTCTACTTAACTACCTCCTATCAGGAGAGACCTCAGGGCTGTATCTTTTGAGTGCAGTACTGAGCCTGAAAAGCGTTTACAACCCCACTTACAAGTAAAACTAGCTAAAATGTGCCTGGCTGCTGTTCACTGAATAGCTCATTCTGGGTACATTTTTGGTATACATTTGCTTCTGCAGGGTCAGCTGAGCAGTGAATTTCTACTTAACTACCTCCTATCAGGAGAGACCTCAGGGCTGCATCTTTTGAGCGCAGTACTGAGCCTGAAAACCGTTTACAACCCCACTTACAAGTAAAACTAGCTAAATTGTGCCTGGCTGCTGTTCACTGAAAAGCTCATTCTGGGTACATTTTTGGTATACATTTGCTTCTGCCGGGTCAGCTGAGCAGTGAATTTCTACTTAACTACCTCCTATCAGGAGAGACCTCAGGGCTGCATCTTTTGAGCACAGTACTGAGCCTGAAAAGCGTTTACAACCCCACTTACAAGTAAAACTAGCTAAAATGTGCCTGGCTGCTGTTCACTGAAAAGCTCATTCTGGGTACATTTTTGTTATACATTTGCTTCTGCCGGGTCAGCTGAGCAGTGAGTTTCTACTTAACTACCCCCTATCAGGAGAGACCTCAGGGCTGCATCTTTTGAGCGCACTACTGAGCCTGAAAAGCGTTTACAACCCCACTTACAAGTAAAACTAGCTAAAATGTGCCTGGCTGCTGTTCACTGAATAGCTCATTCTGGGTACATTTTTGGTATACATTTGCTTCTGCCGGGTCAGCTGAGCAGTGTATTTCTACTTAACTACCCCCTATCAGGAGAGACCTCAGGGCTGCATCTTTTGAGCGCAGTACTGAGCCTGAAAAGCATTTACAACCCCAGTTACAAGTAAAACTAGCTAAAATGTGCCTGGCTGCTGTTCACTGAAAAGCTCATTCTGGGTACATTTTTGTTATACATTTGCTTCTGCCGGGTCAGCTGAGCAGTGAATTTCTACGTAACTACCCCCTATCAGGGGAGACCTCAGGGCTGCATCTTTTGAGCGCAGTACTGAGCCTGAAAAGCGTTTACAACCCCACTTACAAGTAAAACTAGCTAAATTGTGCCTGGCTGCTGTTCACTGAAAAGCTCATTCTGGGTACATTTTTGGTATACATTTCCTTCTGCCGGGTCAGCTGAGCAGTGTATTTCTACTTAACTACCCCCTATCAGGAGAGACCTCAGGGTTGCATCTTTTGAGCGCAGTACTGAGCCTGAAAAGCGTTTACAACCCCAGTTACAAGTAAAACTAGCTAAAATGTGCCTGGCTGCTGTTCACTGAAAAGCTCATTCTGGGTACATTTTTGGTATATATTTGCTTCTGCCGGGTCAGCTGAGCAGTGAATTTCTACTTAACTACCCCCTATCAGGAGAGACCTCAGGGCTGCATCTTTTGAGCGCAGTACTGAGCCTGAAAAGCGTTTCCAACCCCACTTACAAGTAAAACTAGCTAAAATGTGCCTGGCTGCTGTTCACTGAAAAGCTCATTCTGGGTACATTTTTGGTATACATTTGCTTCTGCCGGGTCAGCTGAGCAGTGAATTTCTACTTAACTACCTCCTATCAGGAGAGACCTCAGGGCTGCATGTTTTGAGCGCACTACTGAGCCTGAAAAACGTTTACAACCCCACTTACAAGTAAAACTAGCTAAAATGTGCCTGGCTGCTGTTCACTGAATAGCTCATTCTTGGTACATTTTTGGTATACATTTGCTTCTGCCGGGTCAGCTGAGCAGTGAATTTCTACTTAACTACCTCCTATCAGGAGAGACCTCAGCTGCATCTTTTGAGCGCAGTACTGAGCCTGAAAAGCATTTACAACCCCAGTTACAAGTAAAACTAGCTAAAATGTGTCTGGCTGCTGTTCACTGAAAAGCTCATTCTGGGTACATTTTTGGTATACATTTGCTTCTGCCGGGTCAGCTGAGCAGTGTATTTCTACTTAACTACCCCCTATCAGGGAGAGACCTCAGGGCTGCATCTTTTGAGCGCAGTACTGAGCCTGAAAAGCGTTTACAACCCCAGTTACAAGTAAAACTAGCTAAAATGTGCCTGGCTGCTGTTCACTGAAAAGCTCATTCTGGGTACATTTTTGTTATACATTTGCTTCTGCCGGGTCAGCTGAGCAGTGAATTTCTACGTAACTACCCCCTATCAGGGGAGACCTCAGGGCTGCATCTTTTGAGCGCAGTACTGAGCCTGAAAAGCGTTTACAACCCCACTTACAAGTAAAACTAGCTAAATTGTGCCTGGCTGCTGTTCACTGAAAAGCTCATTCTGGGTACATTTTTGTTATACATTTGCTTCTGCCGGGTCAGCTGAGCAGTGAATTTCTACGTAACTACCCCCTATCAGGGGAGACCTCAGGGCTGCATCTTTTGAGCGCAGTACTGAGCCTGAAAAGCGTTTACAACCCCACTTACAAGTAAAACTAGCTAAATTGTGCCTGGCTGCTGTTCACTGAAAAGCTCATTCTGGGTACATTTTTGTTATACATTTGCTTCTGCCGGGTCAGCTGAGCAGTGAATTTCTACGTAACTACCCCCTATCAGGGGAGACCTCAGGGCTGCATCTTTTGAGCGCAGTACTGAGCCTGAAAAGCGTTTACAACCCCACTTACAAGTAAAACTAGCTAAATTGTGCCTGGCTGCTGTTCACTGAAAAGCTCATTCTGGGTACATTTTTGTTATACATTTGCTTCTGCCGGGTCAGCTGAGCAGTGAATTTCTACGTAACTACCCCCTATCAGGGGAGACCTCAGGGCTGCATCTTTTGAGCGCAGTACTGAGCCTGAAAAGCGTTTACAACCCCACTTACAAGTAAAACTAGCTAAATTGTGCCTGGCTGCTGTTCACTGAAAAGCTCATTCTGGGTACATTTTTGTTATACATTTGCTTCTGCCGGGTCAGCTGAGCAGTGAATTTCTACGTAACTACCCCCTATCAGGGGAGACCTCAGGGCTGCATCTTTTGAGCGCAGTACTGAGCCTGAAAAGCGTTTACAACCCCACTTACAAGTAAAACTAGCTAAATTGTGCCTGGCTGCTGTTCACTGAAAAGCTCATTCTGGGTACATTTTTGTTATACATTTGCTTCTGCCGGGTCAGCTGAGCAGTGAATTTCTACGTAACTACCCCCTATCAGGGGAGACCTCAGGGCTGCATCTTTTGAGCGCAGTACTGAGCCTGAAAAGCGTTTACAACCCCACTTACAAGTAAAACTAGCTAAATTGTGCCTGGCTGCTGTTCACTGAAAAGCTCATTCTGGGTACATTTTTGTTATACATTTGCTTCTGTCGGGTCAGCTGAACAGTGAATTTCTACTTAACTACCTCCTATCAGGAGAGACCTCAGGGCTGTATCTTTTGAGTGCAGTACTGAGCCTGAAAACCGTTTACAACCCCACTTACAAGTAAAACTATCTAAAATGTGCCTGGCTGCTGTTCACTGAAAAGCTCATTCTGGGTACATTTTTGTTATACATTTGCTTCTGCCGGGTCAGCTGAGCAGTGAATTTCTACGTAACTACCCCCTATCAGGGGAGACCTCAGGGCTGCATCTTTTGAGCGCAGTACTGAGCCTGAAAAGCGTTTACAACCCCACTTACAAGTAAAACTAGCTAAATTGTGCCTGGCTGCTGTTCACTGAAAAGCTCATTCTGGGTACATTTTTGGTATACATTTGCTTCTGCCGGGTCAGCTGAGCAGTGTATTTCTACTTAACTACCCCCTATCAGGAGAGACCTCAGGGTTGCATCTTTTGAGCGCAGTACTGAGCCTGAAAAGCGTTTACAACCCCAGTTACAAGTAAAACTAGCTAAAATGTGCCTGGCTGCTGTTCACTGAAAAGCTCATTCTGGGTACATTTTTGGTATACATTTGCTTCTGCCGGGTCAGCTGAACAGTGAATTTCTACTTAACTACCTCCTATCAGGAGAGACCTCAGGGCTGTATCTTTTGAGTGCAGTACTGAGCCTGAAAAGCGTTTACAACCCCACTTACAAGTAAAACTAGCTAAATTGTGCCTGGCTGCTGTCACTGAAAAGCTCATTCTGGGTACATTTTTGTTATACATTTGCTTCTGCCGGGTCAGCTGAACAGTGAATTTCTACTTAACTACCTCCTATCAGGAGAGACCTCAGGGCTGTATCTTTTGAGTGCAGTACTGAGCCTGAAAAGCGTTTACAACCCCACTTACAAGTAAAACTAGCTAAATTGTGCCTGGCTGCTGTTCACTGAAAAGCTCATTCTGGGTACATTTTTGTTATACATTTGCTTCTGCCGGGTCAGCTGAACAGTGAATTTCTACTTGACTACCCCCTATCAGGAGAGACCTCAGGGCTGCATCTTTTGAGCGCAGTACTGAGCCTGAAAACCGTTTACCACCCCAGTTACAAGTAAAACTAGCTAAAATGTGCCTGGCTGCTGTTCACTGAAAAGCTCATTCTGGGTACATTTTTGGTACACATTTGCTTCTGCCGGGTCAGCTGAGCAGTGAATTTCTGCTTAACTACCTCCTATCAGGAGAGACCTCAGGGCTGCATGTTTTGAGCGCAGTACTTAGCCTGAAAAGCGTTTACAACCCCACTTACAAGTAAAACTAGCTAAAATGTGCCTGGCTGCTGTTCACTGAATAGCTCATTCTGGGTACATTTTTGGTATACATTTGCTTCTGCCGGGTCAGCTGAGCAGTGAATTTCTACTTAACTACCTCCTATCAGGAGAGACCTCAGGGCTGCATCTTTTGAGCACAGTACTGAGCCTGAAAAGCGTTTACAACCCCACTTACAAGTAAAACTAGCTAAAATGTGCCTGGCTGCTGTTCACTGAAAAGCTCATTCTGGGTACATTTTTGTTATACATTTGCTTCTGCCGGGTCAGCTGAGCAGTGAGTTTCTACTTAACTACCCCCTATCAGGAGATACCTCAGGGCTGCATCTTTTGAGCGCACTACTGAGCCTGAAAAGCGTTTACAACCCCACTTACAAGTAAAACTAGCTAAAATGTGCCTGGCTGCTGTTCACTGAATAGCTCCTTCTGGGTACATTTTTGGTATACATTTGCTTCTGCCGGGTCAGCTGAGCAGTGAATTTCTACTTAACTACCCCTTATCAGGAGAGACCTCAGGGCTGCATCTTTTGAGCGCAGTACTGAGCCTGAAAAGCATTTACAACCCCAGTTACAAGTAAAACTAGCTAAAATGTGTCTGGCTGCTGTTCACTGAAAAGCTCATTCTGGGTACATTTTTGGTATACATTTGCTTCTGCCGGGTCAGCTGAACAGTGAATTTCTACTTAACTACCTCCTATCAGGAGAGACCTCAGGGCTGTATCTTTTGAGTGCAGTACTGAGCCTGAAAAGCGTTTACAACCCCACTTACAAGTAAAACTAGCTAAAATGTGCCTGGCTGCTGTTCACTGAATAGCTCATTCTGGGTACATTTTTGGTATACATTTGCTTCTGCAGGGTCAGCTGAGCAGTGAATTTCTACTTAACTACCTCCTATCAGGAGAGACCTCAGGGCTGCATCTTTTGAGCGCAGTACTGAGCCTGAAAACCGTTTACAACCCCACTTACAAGTAAAACTAGCTAAATTGTGCCTGGCTGCTGTTCACTGAAAAGCTCATTCTGGGTACATTTTTGGTATACATTTGCTTCTGCCGGGTCAGCTGAGCAGTGAATTTCTACTTAACTACCTCCTATCAGGAGAGACCTCAGGGCTGCATCTTTTGAGCACAGTACTGAGCCTGAAAAGCGTTTACAACCCCACTTACAAGTAAAACTAGCTAAAATGTGCCTGGCTGCTGTTCACTGAAAAGCTCATTCTGGGTACATTTTTGTTATACATTTGCTTCTGCCGGGTCAGCTGAGCAGTGAGTTTCTACTTAACTACCCCCTATCAGGAGAGACCTCAGGGCTGCATCTTTTGAGCGCACTACTGAGCCTGAAAAGCGTTTACAACCCCACTTACAAGTAAAACTAGCTAAAATGTGCCTGGCTGCTGTTCACTGAATAGCTCATTCTGGGTACATTTTTGGTATACATTTGCTTCTGCCGGGTCAGCTGAGCAGTGTATTTCTACTTAACTACCCCCTATCAGGAGAGACCTCAGGGCTGCATCTTTTGAGCGCAGTACTGAGCCTGAAAAGCATTTACAACCCCAGTTACAAGTAAAACTAGCTAAAATGTGCCTGGCTGCTGTTCACTGAAAAGCTCATTCTGGGTACATTTTTGTTATACATTTGCTTCTGCCGGGTCAGCTGAGCAGTGAATTTCTACGTAACTACCCCCTATCAGGGGAGACCTCAGGGCTGCATCTTTTGAGCGCAGTACTGAGCCTGAAAAGCGTTTACAACCCCACTTACAAGTAAAACTAGCTAAATTGTGCCTGGCTGCTGTTCACTGAAAAGCTCATTCTGGGTACATTTTTGGTATACATTTCCTTCTGCCGGGTCAGCTGAGCAGTGTATTTCTACTTAACTACCCCCTATCAGGAGAGACCTCAGGGTTGCATCTTTTGAGCGCAGTACTGAGCCTGAAAAGCGTTTACAACCCCAGTTACAAGTAAAACTAGCTAAAATGTGCCTGGCTGCTGTTCACTGAAAAGCTCATTCTGGGTACATTTTTGGTATATATTTGCTTCTGCCGGGTCAGCTGAGCAGTGAATTTCTACTTAACTACCCCCTATCAGGAGAGACCTCAGGGCTGCATCTTTTGAGCGCAGTACTGAGCCTGAAAAGCGTTTCCAACCCCACTTACAAGTAAAACTAGCTAAATTGTGCCTGGCTGCTGTTCACTGAAAAGCTCATTCTGGGTACATTTTTGGTATACATTTGCTTCTGCCGGGTCAGCTGAGCAGTGAATTTCTACTTAACTACCTCCTATCAGGAGAGACCTCAGGGCTGCATGTTTTGAGCGCACTACTGAGCCTGAAAAACGTTTACAACCCCACTTACAAGTAAAACTAGCTAAAATGTGCCTGGCTGCTGTTCACTGAATAGCTCATTCTTGGTACATTTTTGGTATACATTTGCTTCTGCCGGGTCAGCTGAGCAGTGAATTTCTACGTAACTACCCCCTATCAGGGGAGACCTCAGGGCTGCATCTTTTGAGCGCAGTACTGAGCCTGAAAAGCGTTTACAACCCCACTTACAAGTAAAACTAGCTAAATTGTGCCTGGCTGCTGTTCACTGAAAAGCTCATTCTGGGTACATTTTTGGTATACATTTGCTTCTGCCGGGTCAGCTGAGCAGTGTATTTCTACTTAACTACCCCCTATCAGGAGAGACCTCAGGGTTGCATCTTTTGAGCGCAGTACTGAGCCTGAAAAGCGTTTACAACCCCAGTTACAAGTAAAACTAGCTAAAATGTGCCTGGCTGCTGTTCACTGAAAAGCTCATTCTGGGTACATTTTTGGTATACATTTGCTTCTGCCGGGTCAGCTGAACAGTGAATTTCTACTTAACTACCTCCTATCAGGAGAGACCTCAGGGCTGTATCTTTTGAGTGCAGTACTGAGCCTGAAAAGCGTTTACAACCCCACTTACAAGTAAAACTAGCTAAAATGTGCCTGGCTGCTGTTCACTGAATAGCTCATTCTGGGTACATTTTTGTTATACATTTGCTTCTGCCGGGTCAGCTGAGCAGTGAATTTCTACGTAACTACCCCCTATCAGGGGAGACCTCAGGGCTGCATCTTTTGAGCGCAGTACTGAGCCTGAAAAGCGTTTACAACCCCACTTACAAGTAAAACTAGCTAAATTGTGCCTGGCTGCTGTTCACTGAAAAGCTCATTCTGGGTACATTTTTGTTATACATTTGCTTCTGCCGGGTCAGCTGAGCAGTGAATTTCTACGTAACTACCCCCTATCAGGGGAGACCTCAGGGCTGCATCTTTTGAGCGCAGTACTGAGCCTGAAAACCGTTTACAACCCCACTTACAAGTAAAACTATCTAAAATGTGCCTGGCTGCTGTTCACTGAAAAGCTCATTCTGGGTACATTTTTGTTATACATTTGCTTCTGCCGGGTCAGCTGAGCAGTGAATTTCTACGTAACTACCCCCTATCAGGGGAGACCTCAGGGCTGCATCTTTTGAGGGCAGTACTGAGCCTGAAAAGCGTTTACAACCCCACTTACAAGTAAAACTAGCTAAATTGTGCCTGGCTGCTGTTCACTGAAAAGCTCATTCTGGGTACATTTTTGTTATACATTTGCTTCTGCCGGGTCAGCTGAGCAGTGAATTTCTACGTAACTACCCCCTATCAGGGGAGACCTCAGGGCTGCATCTTTTGAGCGCAGTACTGAGCCTGAAAAGCGTTTACAACCCCACTTACAAGTAAAACTAGCTAAATTGTGCCTGGCTGCTGTTCACTGAAAAGCTCATTCTGGGTACATTTTTGTTATACATTTGCTTCTGCCGGGTCAGCTGAGCAGTGAATTTCTACGTAACTACCCCCTATCAGGGGAGACCTCAGGGCTGCATCTTTTGAGCGCAGTACTGAGCCTGAAAAGCGTTTACAACCCCACTTACAAGTAAAACTAGCTAAATTGTGCCTGGCTGCTGTTCACTGAAAAGCTCATTCTGGGTACATTTTTGTTATACATTTGCTTCTGACGGGTCAGCTGAACAGTGAATTTCTACTTAACTACCTCCTATCAGGAGAGACCTCAGGGCTGTATCTTTTGAGTGCAGTACTGAGCCTGAAAACCGTTTACAACCCCACTTACAAGTAAAACTATCTAAAATGTGCCTGGCTGCTGTTCACTGAAAAGCTCATTCTGGGTACATTTTTGTTATACATTTGCTTCTGCCGGGTCAGCTGAGCAGTGAATTTCTACGTAACTACCCCCTATCAGGGGAGACCTCAGGGCTGCATCTTTTGAGCGCAGTACTGAGCCTGAAAAGCGTTTACAACCCCACTTACAAGTAAAACTAGCTAAATTGTGCCTGGCTGCTGTTCACTGAAAAGCTCATTCTGGGTACATTTTTGGTATACATTTGCTTCTGCCGGGTCAGCTGAGCAGTGTATTTCTACTTAACTACCCCCTATCAGGAGAGACCTCAGGGTTGCATCTTTTGAGCGCAGTACTGAGCCTGAAAAGCGTTTACAACCCCAGTTACAAGTAAAACTAGCTAAAATGTGCCTGGCTGCTGTTCACTGAAAAGCTCATTCTGGGTACATTTTTGGTATACATTTGCTTCTGCCGGGTCAGCTGAACAGTGAATTTCTACTTAACTACCTCCTATCAGGAGAGACCTCAGGGCTGTATCTTTTGAGTGCAGTACTGAGCCTGAAAAGCGTTTACAACCCCACTTACAAGTAAAACTAGCTAAATTGTGCCTGGCTGCTGTTCACTGAAAAGCTCATTCTGGGTACATTTTTGTTATACATTTGCTTCTGCCGGGTCAGCTGAACAGTGAATTTCTACTTAACTACCTCCTATTTGGAGAGACCTCAGTGCTGTATCTTTTGAGTGCAGTACTGAGCCTGAAAAGCGTTTACAACCCCACTTACAAGTAAAACTAGCTAAATTGTGCCTGGCTGCTGTTCACTGAAAAGCTCATTCTGGGTACATTTTTGTTATACATTTGCTTCTGCCGGGTCAGCTGAACAGTGAATTTCTACTTAACTACCCCCTATCAGGAGAGACCTCAGGGCTGCATCTTTTGAGCGCAGTACTGAGCCTGAAAACCGTTTACCACCCCAGTTACAAGTAAAACTAGCTAAAATGTGCCTGGCTGCTGTTCACTGAAAAGCTCATTCTGGGTACATTTTTGGTACACATTTGCTTCTGCCGGGTCAGCTGAGCAGTGAATTTCTACTTAACTACCTCCTATCAGGAGAGACCTCAGGGCTGCATCTTTTGAGCACAGTACTGAGCCTGAAAAGCGTTTACAACCCCACTTACAAGTAAAACTAGATAAAATGTGCCTGGCTGCTGTTCACTGAAAAGCTCATTCTGGGTACATTTTTGTTATACATTTGCTTCTGCCGGGTCAGCTGAGCAGTGAGTTTCTACTTAACTACCCCCTATCAGGAGAGACCTCAGGGCTGCATGTTTTGAGCGCAGTACTGAGCCTGAAAAGCGTTTACAACCCCACTTACAAGTAAAACTAGCTAAAATGTGCCTGGCTGCTGTTCACTGAATAGCTCATTCTGGGTACATTTTTGGTATACATTTGCTTCTGCCGGGTCAGCTGAGCAGTGAATTTCTACTTAACTACCCCTTATCAGGAGAGACCTCAGGGCTGCATCTTTTGAGCGCAGTACTGAGCCTGAAAAGCATTTACAACCCCAGTTACAAGTAAAACTAGCTAAAATGTGTCTGGCTGCTGTTCACTGAAAAGCTCATTCTGGGTACATTTTTGGTATACATTTGCTTCTGCCGGGTCAGCTGAGCAGTGTATTTCTACTTAACTACCCCCTATCAGGAGAGACCTCAGGGCTGCATCTTTTGAGCGCAGTACTGAGCCTGAAAAGCGTTTACAACCCCACTTACAAGTAAAACTAGCTAAAATGTGCCTGGCTGCTGTTCACTGAAAAGCTCATTCTGGGTACATTTTTGTTATACATTTGCTTCTGCCGGGTCAGCTGAGCAGTGAGTTTCTACTTAACTACCCCCTATCAGGAGAGACCTCAGGGCTGCATCTTTTGAGCGCACTACTGAGCCTGAAAAGCGTTTACAACCCCACTTACAAGTAAAACTAGCTAAAATGTGCCTGGCTGCTGTTCACTGAATAGCTCATTCTGGGTACATTTTTGGTATACATTTGCTTCTGCCGGGTCAGCTGAGCAGTGTATTTCTACTTAACTACCCCCTATCAGGAGAGACCTCAGGGCTGCATCTTTTGAGCGCAGTACTGAGCCTGAAAAGCATTTACAACCCCAGTTACAAGTAAAACTAGCTAAAATGTGCCTGGCTGCTGTTCACTGAAAAGCTCATTCTGGGTACATTTTTGTTATACATTTGCTTCTGCCGGGTCAGCTGAGCAGTGAATTTCTACGTAACTACCCCCTATCAGGGGAGACCTCAGGGCTGCATCTTTTGAGCGCAGTACTGAGCCTGAAAAGCGTTTACAACCCCACTTACAAGTAAAACTAGCTAAATTGTGCCTGGCTGCTGTTCACTGAAAAGATCATTCTGGGTACATTTTTGTTATACATTTGCTTCTGCCGGGTCAGCTGAGCAGTGAATTTCTACGTAACTACCCCCTATCAGGGGAGACCTCAGGGCTGCATCTTTTGAGCGCAGTACTGAGCCTGAAAAGCGTTTACAACCCCACTTACAAGTAAAACTAGCTAAATTGTGCCTGGCTGCTGTTCACTGAAAAGCTCATTCTGGGTACATTTTTGGTATACATTTCCTTCTGCCGGGTCAGCTGAGCAGTGTATTTCTACTTAACTACCCCCTATCAGGAGAGACCTCAGGGTTGCATCTTTTGAGCGCAGTACTGAGCCTGAAAAGCGTTTACAACCCCAGTTACAAGTAAAACTAGCTAAAATGTGCCTGGCTGCTGTTCACTGAAAAGCTCATTCTGGGTACATTTTTGGTATACATTTGCTTCTGCCGGGTCAGCTGAGCAGTGAATTTCTCCGTAACTACCCCCTATCAGGGGAGACCTCAGGGCTGCATCTTTTGAGCGCAGTACTGAGCCTGAAAAGCGTTTACAACCCCACTTACAAGTAAAACTAGCTAAATTGTGCCTGGCTGCTGTTCACTGAAAAGCTCATTCTGGGTACATTTTTGTTATACATTTGCTTCTGCCGGGTCAGCTGAGCATTGAATTTCTACGTAACTACCCCCTATCAGGGGAGACCTCAGGGCTGCATCTTTTGAGCGCAGTACTGAGCCTGAAAAGCGTTTACAACCCCACTTACAAGTAAAACTAGCTAAATTGTGCCTGGCTGCTGTTCACTGAAAAGCTCATTCTGGGTACATTTTTGTTATACATTTGCTTCTGCCGGGTCAGCTGAGCAGTGAATTTCTACGTAACTACCCCCTATCAGGGGAGACCTCAGGGCTGCATCTTTTGAGCGCAGTACTGAGCCTGAAAAGCGTTTACAACCCCACTTACAAGTAAAACTAGCTAAATTGTGCCTGGCTGCTGTTCACTGAAAAGCTCATTCTGGGTACATTTTTGGTATACATTTGCTTCTGCCGGGTCAGCTGAGCAGTGAATTTCTACGTAACTACCCCCTATCAGGGGAGACCTCAGGGCTGCATCTTTTGAGCGCAGTACTGAGCCTGAAAAGCGTTTACAACCCCACTTACAAGTAAAACTAGCTAAATTGTGCCTGGCTGCTGTTCACTGAAAAGCTCATTCTGGGTACATTTTTGGTATACATTTGCTTCTGCCGGGTCAGCTGAGCAGTGTATTTCTACTTAACTACCCCCTATCAGGAGAGACCTCAGGGTTGCATCTTTTGAGCGCAGTACTGAGCCTGAAAAGCGTTTACAACCCCAGTTACAAGTAAAACTAGCTAAAATGTGCCTGGCTGCTGTTCACTGAAAAGCTCATTCTGGGTACATTTTTGGTATACATTTGCTTCTGCCGGGTCAGCTGAACAGTGAATTTCTACTTAACTACCTCCTATCAGGAGAGACCTCAGGGCTGTATCTTTTGAGTGCAGTACTGAGCCTGAAAAGCGTTTACAACCCCACTTACAAGTAAAACTAGCTAAATTGTGCCTGGCTGCTGTTCACTGAAAATCTCATTCTGGGTACATTTTTGTTATACATTTGCTTCTGCCGGGTCAGCTGAACAGTGAATTTCTACTTAACTACCTCCTATCAGGAGAGACCTCAGGGCTGTATCTTTTGAGTGCAGTACTGAGCCTGAAAAGCGTTTACAACCCCACTTACAAGTAAAACTAGCTAAATTGTGCCTGGCTGCTGTTCACTGAAAAGCTCATTCTGGATACATTTTTGTTATACATTTGCTTCTGCCGGGTCAGCTGAACAGTGAATTTCTACTTAACTACCCCCTATCAGGAGAGACCTCAGGGCTGCATGTTGTGAGCGCAGTACTGAGCCTGAAAAGCGTTTACAACCCCACTTACAAGTAAAACTAGCTAAAATGTGCCTGGCTGCTGTTCACTGAATAGCTCATTCTGGGTACATTTTTGGTATACATTTGCTTCTGCCGGGTCAGCTGAGCAGTGAATTTCTACTTAACTACCTCCTATCAGGAGAGACCTCAGGGCTGCATCTTTTGAGCACAGTACTGAGCCTGAAAAGCGTTTACAACCCCACTTACAAGTAAAACTAGCTAAAATGTGCCTGGCTGCTGTTCACTGAAAAGCTCATTCTGGGTACATTTTTGTTATACATTTGCTTCTGCCGGGTCAGCTGAGCAGTGAGTTTCTACTTAACTACCCCCTATCAGGAGAGACCTCAGGGCTGCATCTTTTGAGCGCACTACTGAGCCTGAAAAGCGTTTACAACCCCACTTACAAGTAAAACTAGCTAAAATGTGCCTGGCTGCTGTTCACTGAATAGCTCATTCTGGGTACATTTTTGGTATACATTTGCTTCTGCCGGGTCAGCTGAGCAGTGTATTTCTACTTAACTACCCCTATCAGGAGAGACCTCAGGGCTGCATCTTTTGAGCGCAGTACTGAGCCTGAAAAGCATTTACAACCCCAGTTACAAGTAAAACTAGCTAAAATGTGCCTGGCTGCTGTTCACTGAATAGCTCATTCTGGGTACATTTTTGTTATACATTTGCTTCTGCCGGGTCAGCTGAGCAGTGAATTTCTACTTAACTACCTCCTATCAGGAGAGACCTCAGGGCTGCATCTTTTGAGCACAGTACTGAGCCTGAAAAGCGTTTACAACCCCACTTACAAGTAAAACTAGCTAAAATGTGCCTGGCTGCTGTTCACTGAAAAGCTCATTCTGGGTACATTTTTGTTATACATTTGCTTCTGCCGGGTCAGCTGAGCAGTGAGTTTCTACTTAACTACCCCCTATCAGGAGAGACCTCAGGGCTGCATCTTTTGAGCGCACTACTGAGCCTGAAAAGCGTTTACAACCCCACTTACAAGTAAAACTAGCTAAAATGTGCCTGGCTGCTGTTCACTGAATAGCTCATTCTGGGTACATTTTTGGTATACATTTGCTTCTGCCGGGTCAGCTGAGCAGTGTATTTCTACTTAACTACCCCTATCAGGAGAGACCTCAGGGCTGCATCTTTTGAGCGCAGTACTGAGCCTGAAAAGCATTTACAACCCCAGTTACAAGTAAAACTAGCTAAAATGTGCCTGGCTGCTGTTCACTGAAAAGCTCATTCTGGGTACATTTTTGTTATACATTTGCTTCTGCCGGGTCAGCTGAGCAGTGAATTTCTACGTAACTACCCCCTATCAGGGGAGACCTCAGGGCTGCATCTTTTGAGCGCAGTACTGAGCCTGAAAAGCGTTTACAACCCCACTTACAAGTAAAACTAGCTAAATTGTGCCTGGCTGCTGTTCACTGAAAAGCTCATTCTGGGTACATTTTTGTTATACATTTGCTTCTGCCGGGTCAGCTGAGCAGTGAATTTCTACGTAACTACCCCCTATCAGGGGAGACCTCAGGGCTGCATCTTTTGAGCGCAGTACTGAGCCTGAAAAGCGTTTACAACCCCACTTACAAGTAAAACTAGCTAAATTGTGCCTGGCTGCTGTTCACTGAAAAGCTCATTCTGGGTACATTTTTGGTATACATTTCCTTCTGCCGGGTCAGCTGAGCAGTGTATTTCTACTTAACTACCCCCTATCAGGAGAGACCTCAGGGTTGCATCTTTTGAGCGCAGTACTGAGCCTGAAAAGCGTTTACAACCCCAGTTACAAGTAAAACTAGCTAAAATGTGCCTGGCTGCTGTTCACTGAAAAGCTCATTCTGGGTACATTTTTGGTATACATTTGCTTCTGCCGGGTCAGCTGAGCAGTGAATTTCTACTTAACTACCCCCTATCAGGAGAGACCTCAGGGCTGCATCTTTTGAGCGCAGTACTGAGCCTGAAAAGCGTTTACAACCCCACTTACAAGTAAAACTAGCTAAAATGTGCCTGGCTGCTGTTCACTGAAAAGCTCATTCTGGGTACATTTTTGGTATACATTTGCTTCTGCCGGGTCAGCTGAGCAGTGAATTTCTACTTAACTACCTCCTATCAGGAGAGACCTCAGGGCTGCATGTTTTGAGCGCACTACTGAGCCTGAAAAGCGTTTACAACCCCACTTACAAGTAAAACTAGCTAAAATGTGCCTGGCTGCTGTTCACTGAATAGCTCATTCTTGGTACATTTTTGGTATACATTTGCTTCTGCCGGGTCAGCTGAGCAGTGAATTTCTACTTAACTACCTCCTATCAGGAGAGACCTCAGGGCTGCATCTTTTGAGCGCAGTACTGAGCCTGAAAAGCATTTACAACCCCAGTTACAAGTAAAACTAGCTAAAATGTGTCTGGCTGCTGTTCACTGAAAAGCTCATTCTGGGTACATTTTTGGTATACATTTGCTTCTGCCGGGTCAGCTGAGCAGTGTATTTCTACTTAACTACCCCCTATCAGGAGAGACCTCAGGGCTGCATCTTTTGAGCGCAGTACTGAGCCTGAAAAGCGTTTACAACCCCACTTACAAGTAAAACTAGCTAAAATGTGCCTGGCTGCTGTTCACTGAAAAGCTCATTCTGGGTACATTTTTGTTATATATTTGCTTCTGCCGGGTCAGCTGAGCAGTGAATTTCTACGTAACTACCCCCTATCAGGGGAGACCTCAGGGCTGCATCTTTTGAGCGCAGTACTGAGCCTGAAAAGCGTTTACAACCCCACTTACAAGTAAAACTAGCTAAATTGTGCCTGGCTGCTGTTCACTGAAAAGCTCATTCTGGGTACATTTTTGGTATACATTTGCTTCTGCCGGGTCAGCTGAGCAGTGTATTTCTACTTAACTACCCCCTATCAGGAGAGACCTCAGGGTTGCATCTTTTGAGCGCAGTACTGAGCCTGAAAAGCGTTTACAACCCCAGTTACAAGTAAAACTAGCTAAAATGTGCCTGGCTGCTGTTCACTGAAAAGCTCATTCTGGGTACATTTTTGGTATACATTTGCTTCTGCCGGGTCAGCTGAACAGTGAATTTCTACTTAACTACCTCCTATCAGGAGAGACCTCAGGGCTGTATCTTTTGAGTGCAGTACTGAGCCTGAAAAGCGTTTACAACCCCACTTACAAGTAAAACTAGCTAAATTGTGCCTGGCTGCTGTTCACTGAAAAGCTCATTCTGGGTACATTTTTGTTATACATTTGCTTCTGCCGGGTCAGCTGAACAGTGAATTTCTACTTAACTACCTCCTATTTGGAGAGACCTCAGTGCTGTATCTTTTGAGTGCAGTACTGAGCCTGAAAAGCGTTTACAACCCCACTTACAAGTAAAACTAGCTAAATTGTGCCTGGCTGCTGTTCACTGAAAAGCTCATTCTGGGTACATTTTTGTTATACATTTGCTTCTGCCGGGTCAGCTGAACAGTGAATTTCTACTTAACTACCCCCTATCAGGAGAGACCTCAGGGCTGCATCTTTTGAGCGCAGTACTGAGCCTGAAAACCGTTTACCACCCCAGTTACAAGTAAAACTAGCTAAAATGTGCCTGGCTGCTGTTCACTGAAAAGCTCATTCTGGGTACATTTTTGGTACACATTTGCTTCTGCCGGGTCAGCTGAGCAGTGAATTTCTACTTAACTACCTCCTATCAGGAGAGACCTCAGGGCTGCATCTTTTGAGCACAGTACTGAGCCTGAAAAGCGTTTACAACCCCACTTACAAGTAAAACTAGCTAAAATGTGCCTGGCTGCTGTTCACTGAAAAGCTCATTCTGGGTACATTTTTGTTATACATTTGCTTCTGCCGGGTCAGCTGAGCAGTGAGTTTCTACTTAACTACCCCCTATCAGGAGAGACCTCAGGGCTGCATGTTTTGAGCGCAGTACTGAGCCTGAAAAGCGTTTACAACCCCACTTACAAGTAAAACTAGCTAAAATGTGCCTGGCTGCTGTTCACTGAATAGCTCATTCTGGGTACATTTTTGGTATACATTTGCTTCTGCCGGGTCAGCTGAGCAGTGAATTTCTACTTAACTACCCCTTATCAGGAGAGACCTCAGGGCTGCATCTTTTGAGCGCAGTACTGAGCCTGAAAAGCATTTACAACCCCAGTTACAAGTAAAACTAGCTAAAATGTGTCTGGCTGCTGTTCACTGAAAAGCTCATTCTGGGTACATTTTTGGTATACATTTGCTTCTGCCGGGTCAGCTGAGCAGTGTATTTCTACTTAACTACCCCCTATCAGGAGAGACCTCAGGGCTGCATCTTTTGAGCGCAGTACTGAGCCTGAAAAGCGTTTACAACCCCACTTACAAGTAAAACTAGCTAAAATGTGCCTGGCTGCTGTTCACTGAAAAGCTCATTCTGGGTACATTTTTGTTATACATTTGCTTCTGCCGGGTCAGCTGAGCAGTGAGTTTCTACTTAACTACCCCCTATCAGGAGAGACCTCAGGGCTGCATCTTTTGAGCGCACTACTGAGCCTGAAAAGCGTTTACAACCCCACTTACAAGTAAAACTAGCTAAAATGTGCCTGGCTGCTGTTCACTGAATAGCTCATTCTGGGTACATTTTTGGTATACATTTGCTTCTGCCGGGTCAGCTGAGCAGTGTATTTCTACTTAACTACCCCCTATCAGGAGAGACCTCAGGGCTGCATCTTTTGAGCGCAGTACTGAGCCTGAAAAGCATTTACAACCCCAGTTACAAGTAAAACTAGCTAAAATGTGCCTGGCTGCTGTTCACTGAAAAGCTCATTCTGGGTACATTTTTGTTATACATTTGCTTCTGCCGGGTCAGCTGAGCAGTGAATTTCTACGTAACTACCCCCTATCAGGGGAGACCTCAGGGCTGCATCTTTTGAGCGCAGTACTGAGCCTGAAAAGCGTTTACAACCCCACTTACAAGTAAAACTAGCTAAATTGTGCCTGGCTGCTGTTCACTGAAAAGATCATTCTGGGTACATTTTTGTTATACATTTGCTTCTGCCGGGTCAGCTGAGCAGTGAATTTCTACGTAACTACCCCCTATCAGGGGAGACCTCAGGGCTGCATCTTTTGAGCGCAGTACTGAGCCTGAAAAGCGTTTACAACCCCACTTACAAGTAAAACTAGCTAAATTGTGCCTGGCTGCTGTTCACTGAAAAGCTCATTCTGGGTACATTTTTGGTATACATTTCCTTCTGCCGGGTCAGCTGAGCAGTGTATTTCTACTTAACTACCCCCTATCAGGAGAGACCTCAGGGTTGCATCTTTTGAGCGCAGTACTGAGCCTGAAAAGCGTTTACAACCCCAGTTACAAGTAAAACTAGCTAAAATGTGCCTGGCTGCTGTTCACTGAAAAGCTCATTCTGGGTACATTTTTGGTATACATTTGCTTCTGCCGGGTCAGCTGAGCAGTGAATTTCTACGTAACTACCCCCTATCAGGGGAGACCTCAGGGCTGCATCTTTTGAGCGCAGTACTGAGCCTGAAAAGCGTTTACAACCCCACTTACAAGTAAAACTAGCTAAATTGTGCCTGGCTGCTGTTCACTGAAAAGCTCATTCTGGGTACATTTTTGTTATACATTTGCTTCTGCCGGGTCAGCTGAGCAGTGAATTTCTACGTAACTACCCCCTATCAGGGGAGACCTCAGGGCTGCATCTTTTGAGCGCAGTACTGAGCCTGAAAAGCGTTTACAACCCCACTTACAAGTAAAACTAGCTAAATTGTGCCTGGCTGCTGTTCACTGAAAAGCTCATTCTGGGTACATTTTTGTTATACATTTGCTTCTGCCGGGTCAGCTGAGCAGTGAATTTCTACGTAACTACCCCCTATCAGGGGAGACCTCAGGGCTGCATCTTTTGAGCGCAGTACTGAGCCTGAAAAGCGTTTACAACCCCACTTACAAGTAAAACTAGCTAAATTGTGCCTGGCTGCTGTTCACTGAAATGCTCATTCTGGGTACATTTTTGGTATACATTTGCTTCTGCCGGGTCAGCTGAGCAGTGAATTTCTACGTAACTACCCCCTATCAGGGGAGACCTCAGGGCTGCATCTTTTGAGCGCAGTACTGAGCCTGAAAAGCGTTTACAACCCCACTTACAAGTAAAACTAGCTAAATTGTGCCTGGCTGCTGTTCACTGAAAAGCTCATTCTGGGTACATTTTTGGTATACATTTGCTTCTGCCGGGTCAGCTGAGCAGTGTATTTCTACTTAACTACCCCCTATCAGGAGAGACCTCAGGGTTGCATCTTTTGAGCGCAGTACTGAGCCTGAAAAGCGTTTACAACCCCAGTTACAAGTAAAACTAGCTAAAATGTGCCTGGCTGCTGTTCACTGAAAAGCTCATTCTGGGTACATTTTTGGTATACATTTGCTTCTGCCGGGTCAGCTGAACAGTGAATTTCTACTTAACTACCTCCTATCAGGAGAGACCTCAGGGCTGTATCTTTTGAGTGCAGTACTGAGCCTGAAAAGCGTTTACAACCCCACTTACAAGTAAAACTAGCTAAATTGTGCCTGGCTGCTGTTCACTGAAAAGCTCATTCTGGGTACATTTTTGTTATACATTTGCTTCTGCCGGGTCAGCTGAACAGTGAATTTCTACTTAACTACCTCCTATCAGGAGAGACCTCAGGGCTGTATCGTTTGAGTGCAGTACTGAGCCTGAAAAGCGTTTACAACCCCACTTACAAGTAAAACTAGCTAAATTGTGCCTGGCTGCTGTTCACTGAAAAGCTCATTCTGGGTACATTTTTGTTATACATTTGCTTCTGCCGGGTCAGCTGAACAGTGAATTTCTACTTAACTACCCCCTATCAGGAGAGACCTCAGGGCTGCATGTTTTGAGCGCAGTACTGAGCCTGAAAAGCGTTTACAACCCCACTTACAAGTAAAACTAGCTAAAATGTGCCTGGCTGCTGTTCACTGAATAGCTCATTCTGGGTACATTTTTGGTATACATTTGCTTCTGCCGGGTCAGCTGAGCAGTGAATTTCTACTTAACTACCTCCTATCAGGAGAGACCTCAGGGCTGCATCTTTTGAGCACAGTACTGAGCCTGAAAAGCGTTTACAACCCCACTTACAAGTAAAACTAGCTAAAATGTGCCTGGCTGCTGTTCACTGAAAAGCTCATTCTGGGTACATTTTTGTTATACATTTGCTTCTGCCGGGTCAGCTGAGCAGTGAGTTTCTACTTAACTACCCCCTATCAGGAGAGACCTCAGGGCTGCATCTTTTGAGCGCACTACTGAGCCTGAAAAGCGTTTACAACCCCACTTACAAGTAAAACTAGCTAAAATGTGCCTGGCTGCTGTTCACTGAATAGCTCATTCTGGGTACATTTTTGGTATACATTTGCTTCTGCCGGGTCAGCTGAGCAGTGTATTTCTACTTAACTACCCCTATCAGGAGAGACCTCAGGGCTGCATCTTTTGAGCGCAGTACTGAGCCTGAAAAGCATTTACAACCCCAGTTACAAGTAAAACTAGCTAAAATGTGCCTGGCTGCTGTTCACTGAATAGCTCATTCTGGGTACATTTTTGTTATACATTTGCTTCTGCCGGGTCAGCTGAGCAGTGAATTTCTACTTAACTACCTCCTATCAGGAGAGACCTCAGGGCTGCATCTTTTGAGCACAGTACTGAGCCTGAAAAGCGTTTACAACCCCACTTACAAGTAAAACTAGCTAAAATGTGCCTGGCTGCTGTTCACTGAAAAGCTCATTCTGGGTACATTTTTGTTATACATTTGCTTCTGCCGGGTCAGCTGAGCAGTGAGTTTCTACTTAACTACCCCCTATCAGGAGAGACCTCAGGGCTGCATCTTTTGAGCGCACTACTGAGCCTGAAAAGCGTTTACAACCCCACTTACAAGTAAAACTAGCTAAAATGTGCCTGGCTGCTGTTCACTGAATAGCTCATTCTGGGTACATTTTTGGTATACATTTGCTTCTGCCGGGTCAGCTGAGCAGTGTATTTCTACTTAACTACCCCTATCAGGAGAGACCTCAGGGCTGCATCTTTTGAGCGCAGTACTGAGCCTGAAAAGCATTTACAACCCCAGTTACAAGTAAAACTAGCTAAAATGTGCCTGGCTGCTGTTCACTGAAAAGCTCATTCTGGGTACATTTTTGTTATACATTTGCTTCTGCCGGGTCAGCTGAGCAGTGAATTTCTACGTAACTACCCCCTATCAGGGGAGACCTCAGGGCTGCATCTTTTGAGCGCAGTACTGAGCCTGAAAAGCGTTTACAACCCCACTTACAAGTAAAACTAGCTAAATTGTGCCTGGCTGCTGTTCACTGAAAAGCTCATTCTGGGTACATTTTTGTTATACATTTGCTTCTGCCGGGTCAGCTGAGCAGTGAATTTCTACGTAACTACCCCCTATCAGGGGAGACCTCAGGGCTGCATCTTTTGAGCGCAGTACTGAGCCTGAAAAGCGTTTACAACCCCACTTACAAGTAAAACTAGCTAAATTGTGCCTGGCTGCTGTTCACTGAAAAGCTCATTCTGGGTACATTTTTGGTATACATTTCCTTCTGCCGGGTCAGCTGAGCAGTGTATTTCTACTTAACTACCCCCTATCAGGAGAGACCTCAGGGTTGCATCTTTTGAGCGCAGTACTGAGCCTGAAAAGCGTTTACAACCCCAGTTACAAGTAAAACTAGCTAAAATGTGCCTGGCTGCTGTTCACTGAAAAGCTCATTCTGGGTACATTTTTGGTATACATTTGCTTCTGCCGGGTCAGCTGAGCAGTGAATTTCTACTTAACTACCCCCTATCAGGAGAGACCTCAGGGCTGCATCTTTTGAGCGCAGTACTGAGCCTGAAAAGCGTTTACAACCCCACTTACAAGTAAAACTAGCTAAAATGTGCCTGGCTGCTGTTCACTGAAAAGCTCATTCTGGGTACATTTTTGGTACACATTTGCTTCTGCCGGGTCAGCTGAGCAGTGAATTTCTACTTAACTACCTCCTATCAGGAGAGACCTCAGGGCTGCATCTTTTGAGCACAGTACTGAGCCTGAAAAGCGTTTACAACCCCACTTACAAGTAAAACTAGCTAAAATGTGCCTGGCTGCTGTTCACTGAAAAGCTCATTCTGGGTACATTTTTGTTATACATTTGCTTCTGCCGGGTCAGCTGAGCAGTGAGTTTCTACTTAACTACCCCCTATCAGGAGAGACCTCAGGGCTGCATGTTTTGAGCGCAGTACTGAGCCTGAAAAGCGTTTACAACCCCACTTACAAGTAAAACTAGCTAAAATGTGCCTGGCTGCTGTTCACTGAATAGCTCATTCTGGGTACATTTTTGGTATACATTTGCTTCTGCCGGGTCAGCTGAGCAGTGAATTTCTACTTAACTACCCCTTATCAGGAGAGACCTCAGGGCTGCATCTTTTGAGCGCAGTACTGAGCCTGAAAAGCATTTACAACCCCAGTTACAAGTAAAACTAGCTAAAATGTGTCTGGCTGCTGTTCACTGAAAAGCTCATTCTGGGTACATTTTTGGTATACATTTGCTTCTGCCGGGTCAGCTGAGCAGTGTATTTCTACTTAACTACCCCCTATCAGGAGAGACCTCAGGGCTGCATCTTTTGAGCGCAGTACTGAGCCTGAAAAGCGTTTACAACCCCACTTACAAGTAAAACTAGCTAAAATGTGCCTGGCTGCTGTTCACTGAAAAGCTCATTCTGGGTACATTTTTGTTATACATTTGCTTCTGCCGGGTCAGCTGAGCAGTGAGTTTCTACTTAACTACCCCCTATCAGGAGAGACCTCAGGGCTGCATCTTTTGAGCGCACTACTGAGCCTGAAAAGCGTTTACAACCCCACTTACAAGTAAAACTAGCTAAAATGTGCCTGGCTGCTGTTCACTGAATAGCTCATTCTGGGTACATTTTTGGTATACATTTGCTTCTGCCGGGTCAGCTGAGCAGTGTATTTCTACTTAACTACCCCCTATCAGGAGAGACCTCAGGGCTGCATCTTTTGAGCGCAGTACTGAGCCTGAAAAGCATTTACAACCCCAGTTACAAGTAAAACTAGCTAAAATGTGCCTGGCTGCTGTTCACTGAAAAGCTCATTCTGGGTACATTTTTGTTATACATTTGCTTCTGCCGGGTCAGCTGAGCAGTGAATTTCTACGTAACTACCCCCTATCAGGGGAGACCTCAGGGCTGCATCTTTTGAGCGCAGTACTGAGCCTGAAAAGCGTTTACAACCCCACTTACAAGTAAAACTAGCTAAATTGTGCCTGGCTGCTGTTCACTGAAAAGATCATTCTGGGTACATTTTTGTTATACATTTGCTTCTGCCGGGTCAGCTGAGCAGTGAATTTCTACGTAACTACCCCCTATCAGGGGAGACCTCAGGGCTGCATCTTTTGAGCGCAGTACTGAGCCTGAAAAGCGTTTACAACCCCACTTACAAGTAAAACTAGCTAAATTGTGCCTGGCTGCTGTTCACTGAAAAGCTCATTCTGGGTACATTTTTGGTATACATTTCCTTCTGCCGGGTCAGCTGAGCAGTGTATTTCTACTTAACTACCCCCTATCAGGAGAGACCTCAGGGTTGCATCTTTTGAGCGCAGTACTGAACCTGAAAAGCGTTTACAACCCCAGTTACAAGTAAAACTAGCTAAAATGTGCCTGGCTGCTGTTCACTGAAAAGCTCATTCTGGGTACATTTTTGGTATACATTTGCTTCTGCCGGGTCAGCTGAGCAGTGAATTTCTACGTAACTACCCCCTATCAGGGGAGACCTCAGGGCTGCATCTTTTGAGCGCAGTACTGAGCCTGAAAAGCGTTTACAACCCCACTTACAAGTAAAACTAGCTAAATTGTGCCTGGCTGCTGTTCACTGAAAAGCTCATTCTGGGTACATTTTTGTTATACATTTGCTTCTGCCGGGTCAGCTGAGCAGTGAATTTCTACGTAACTACCCCCTATCAGGGGAGACCTCAGGGCTGCATCTTTTGAGCGCAGTACTGAGCCTGAAAAAAGTTTACAACCCCACTTACAAGTAAAACTAGCTAAATTGTGCCTGGCTGCTGTTCACTGAAAAGCTCATTCTGGGTACATTTTTGTTATACATTTGCTTCTGCCGGGTCAGCTGAGCAGTGAATTTCTACGTAACTACCCCCTATCAGGGGAGACCTCAGGGCTGCATCTTTTGAGCGCAGTACTGAGCCTGAAAAGCGTTTACAACCCCACTTACAAGTAAAACTAGCTAAATTGTGCCTGGCTGCTGTTCACTGAAATGCTCATTCTGGGTACATTTTTGGTATACATTTGCTTCTGCCGGGTCAGCTGAGCAGTGAATTTCTACGTAACTACCCCCTATCAGGGGAGACCTCAGGGCTGCATCTTTTGAGCGCAGTACTGAGCCTGAAAAGCGTTTACAACCCCACTTACAAGTAAAACTAGCTAAATTGTGCCTGGCTGCTGTTCACTGAAAAGCTCATTCTGGGTACATTTTTGGTATACATTTGCTTCTGCCGGGTCAGCTGAGCAGTGTATTTCTACTTAACTACCCCCTATCAGGAGAGACCTCAGGGTTGCATCTTTTGAGCGCAGTACTGAGCCTGAAAAGCGTTTACAACCCCAGTTACAAGTAAAACTAGCTAAAATGTGCCTGGCTGCTGTTCACTGAAAAGCTCATTCTGGGTACATTTTTGGTATACATTTGCTTCTGCCGGGTCAGCTGAACAGTGAATTTCTACTTAACTACCTCCTATCAGGAGAGACCTCAGGGCTGTATCTTTTGAGTGCAGTACTGAGCCTGAAAAGCGTTTACAACCCCACTTACAAGTAAAACTAGCTAAATTGTGCCTGGCTGCTGTTCACTGAAAAGCTCATTCTGGGTACATTTTTGTTATACATTTGCTTCTGCCGGGTCAGCTGAACAGTGAATTTCTACTTAACTACCTCCTATCAGGAGAGACCTCAGGGCTGTATCGTTTGAGTGCAGTACTGAGCCTGAAAAGCGTTTACAACCCCACTTACAAGTAAAACTAGCTAAATTGTGCCTGGCTGCTGTTCACTGAAAAGCTCATTCTGGGTACATTTTTGTTATACATTTGCTTCTGCCGGGTCAGCTGAACAGTGAATTTCTACTTAACTACCCCCTATCAGGAGAGACCTCAGGGCTGCATGTTTTGAGCGCAGTACTGAGCCTGAAAAGCGTTTACAACCCCACTTACAAGTAAAACTAGCTAAAATGTGCCTGGCTGCTGTTCACTGAATAGCTCATTCTGGGTACATTTTTGGTATACATTTGCTTCTGCCGGGTCAGCTGAGCAGTGAATTTCTACTTAACTACCTCCTATCAGGAGAGACCTCAGGGCTGCATCTTTTGAGCACAGTACTGAGCCTGAAAAGCGTTTACAACCCCACTTACAAGTAAAACTAGCTAAAATGTGCCTGGCTGCTGTTCACTGAAAAGCTCATTCTGGGTACATTTTTGTTATACATTTGCTTCTGCCGGGTCAGCTGAGCAGTGAGTTTCTACTTAACTACCCCCTATCAGGAGAGACCTCAGGGCTGCATCTTTTGAGCGCACTACTGAGCCTGAAAAGCGTTTACAACCCCACTTACAAGTAAAACTAGCTAAAATGTGCCTGGCTGCTGTTCACTGAATAGCTCATTCTGGGTACATTTTTGGTATACATTTGCTTCTGCCGGGTCAGCTGAGCAGTGTATTTCTACTTAACTACCCCTATCAGGAGAGACCTCAGGGCTGCATCTTTTGAGCGCAGTACTGAGCCTGAAAAGCATTTACAACCCCAGTTACAAGTAAAACTAGCTAAAATGTGCCTGGCTGCTGTTCACTGAATAGCTCATTCTGGGTACATTTTTGTTATACATTTGCTTCTGCCGGGTCAGCTGAGCAGTGAATTTCTACTTAACTACCTCCTATCAGGAGAGACCTCAGGGCTGCATCTTTTGAGCACAGTACTGAGCCTGAAAAGCGTTTACAACCCCACTTACAAGTAAAACTAGCTAAAATGTGCCTGGCTGCTGTTCACTGAAAAGCTCATTCTGGGTACATTTTTGTTATACATTTGCTTCTGCCGGGTCAGCTGAGCAGTGAGTTTCTACTTAACTACCCCCTATCAGGAGAGACCTCAGGGCTGCATCTTTTGAGCGCACTACTGAGCCTGAAAAGCGTTTACAACCCCACTTACAAGTAAAACTAGCTAAAATGTGCCTGGCTGCTGTTCACTGAATAGCTCATTCTGGGTACATTTTTGGTATACATTTGCTTCTGCCGGGTCAGCTGAGCAGTGTATTTCTACTTAACTACCCCTATCAGGAGAGACCTCAGGGCTGCATCTTTTGAGCGCAGTACTGAGCCTGAAAAGCATTTACAACCCCAGTTACAAGTAAAACTAGCTAAAATGTGCCTGGCTGCTGTTCACTGAAAAGCTCATTCTGGGTACATTTTTGTTATACATTTGCTTCTGCCGGGTCAGCTGAGCAGTGAATTTCTACGTAACTACCCCCTATCAGGGGAGACCTCAGGGCTGCATCTTTTGAGCGCAGTACTGAGCCTGAAAAGCGTTTACAACCCCACTTACAAGTAAAACTAGCTAAATTGTGCCTGGCTGCTGTTCACTGAAAAGCTCATTCTGGGTACATTTTTGTTATACATTTGCTTCTGCCGGGTCAGCTGAGCAGTGAATTTCTACGTAACTACCCCCTATCAGGGGAGACCTCAGGGCTGCATCTTTTGAGCGCAGTACTGAGCCTGAAAAGCGTTTACAACCCCACTTACAAGTAAAACTAGCTAAATTGTGCCTGGCTGCTGTTCACTGAAAAGCTCATTCTGGGTACATTTTTGGTATACATTTCCTTCTGCCGGGTCAGCTGAGCAGTGTATTTCTACTTAACTACCCCCTATCAGGAGAGACCTCAGGGTTGCATCTTTTGAGCGCAGTACTGAGCCTGAAAAGCGTTTACAACCCCAGTTACAAGTAAAACTAGCTAAAATGTGCCTGGCTGCTGTTCACTGAAAAGCTCATTCTGGGTACATTTTTGGTATACATTTGCTTCTGCCGGGTCAGCTGAGCAGTGAATTTCTACTTAACTACCCCCTATCAGGAGAGACCTCAGGGCTGCATCTTTTGAGCGCAGTACTGAGCCTGAAAAGCGTTTACAACCCCACTTACAAGTAAAACTAGCTAAAATGTGCCTGGCTGCTGTTCACTGAAAAGCTCATTCTGGGTACATTTTTGGTATACATTTGCTTCTGCCGGGTCAGCTGAGCAGTGAATTTCTACTTAACTACCTCCTATCAGGAGAGACCTCAGGGCTGCATGTTTTGAGCGCACTACTGAGCCTGAAAAGCGTTTACAACCCCACTTACAAGTAAAACTAGCTAAAATGTGCCTGGCTGCTGTTCACTGAATAGCTCATTCTTGGTACATTTTTGGTATACATTTGCTTCTGCCGGGTCAGCTGAGCAGTGAATTTCTACTTAACTACCTCCTATCAGGAGAGACCTCAGGGCTGCATCTTTTGAGCGCAGTACTGAGCCTGAAAAGCATTTACAACCCCAGTTACAAGTAAAACTAGCTAAAATGTGTCTGGCTGCTGTTCACTGAAAAGCTCATTCTGGGTACATTTTTGGTATACATTTGCTTCTGCCGGGTCAGCTGAGCAGTGTATTTCTACTTAACTACCCCCTATCAGGAGAGACCTCAGGGCTGCATCTTTTGAGCGCAGTACTGAGCCTGAAAAGCGTTTACAACCCCACTTACAAGTAAAACTAGCTAAAATGTGCCTGGCTGCTGTTCACTGAAAAGCTCATTCTGGGTACATTTTTGTTATACATTTGCTTCTGCCGGGTCAGCTGAGCAGTGAATTTCTACGTAACTACCCCCTATCAGGGGAGACCTCAGGGCTGCATCTTTTGAGCGCAGTACTGAGCCTGAAAAGCGTTTACAACCCCACTTACAAGTAAAACTAGCTAAATTGTGCCTGGCTGCTGTTCACTGAAAAGCTCATTCTGGGTACATTTTTGGTATACATTTGCTTCTGCCGGGTCAGCTGAGCAGTGTATTTCTACTTAACTACCCCCTATCAGGAGAGACCTCAGGGTTGCATCTTTTGAGCGCAGTACTGAGCCTGAAAAGCGTTTACAACCCCAGTTACAAGTAAAACTAGCTAAAATGTGCCTGGCTGCTGTTCACTGAAAAGCTCATTCTGGGTACATTTTTGGTATACATTTGCTTCTGCCGGGTCAGCTGAACAGTGAATTTCTACTTAACTACCTCCTATCAGGAGAGACCTCAGGGCTGTATCTTTTGAGTGCAGTACTGAGCCTGAAAAGCATTTACAACCCCACTTACAAGTAAAACTAGCTAAAATGTGCCTGGCTGCTGTTCACTGAATAGCTCATTCTGGGTACATTTTTGGTATACATTTGCTTCTGCAGGGTCAGCTGAGCAGTGAATTTCTACTTAACTACCTCCTATCAGGAGAGACCTCAGGGCTGCATCTTTTGAGCGCAGTACTGAGCCTGAAAACCGTTTACAACCCCACTTACAAGTAAAACTAGCTAAATTGTGCCTGGCTGCTGTTCACTGAAAAGCTCATTCTGGGTACATTTTTGGTATACATTTGCTTCTGCCGGGTCAGCTGAGCAGTGAATTTCTACTTAACTACCTCCTATCAGGAGAGACCTCAGGGCTGCATCTTTTGAGCACAGTACTGAGCCTGAAAAGCGTTTACAACCCCACTTACAAGTAAAACTAGCTAAAATGTGCCTGGCTGCTGTTCACTGAAAAGCTCATTCTGGGTACATTTTTGTTATACATTTGCTTCTGCCGGGTCAGCTGAGCAGTGAGTTTCTACTTAACTACCCCCTATCAGGAGAGACCTCAGGGCTGCATCTTTTGAGCGCACTACTGAGCCTGAAAAGCGTTTACAACCCCACTTACAAGTAAAACTAGCTAAAATGTGCCTGGCTGCTGTTCACTGAATAGCTCATTCTGGGTACATTTTTGGTATACATTTGCTTCTGCCGGGTCAGCTGAGCAGTGTATTTCTACTTAACTACCCCCTATCAGGAGAGACCTCAGGGCTGCATCTTTTGAGCGCAGTACTGAGCCTGAAAAGCATTTACAACCCCAGTTACAAGTAAAACTAGCTAAAATGTGCCTGGCTGCTGTTCACTGAAAAGCTCATTCTGGGTACATTTTTGTTATACATTTGCTTCTGCCGGGTCAGCTGAGCAGTGAATTTCTACGTAACTACCCCCTATCAGGGGAGACCTCAGGGCTGCATCTTTTGAGCGCAGTACTGAGCCTGACAAGCGTTTACAACCCCACTTACAAGTAAAACTAGCTAAATTGTGCCTGGCTGCTGTTCACTGAAAAGATCATTCTGGGTACATTTTTGTTATACATTTGCTTCTGCCGGGTCAGCTGAGCAGTGAATTTCTACGTAACTACCCCCTATCAGGGGAGACCTCAGGGCTGCATCTTTTGAGCGCAGTACTGAGCCTGAAAAGCGTTTACAACCCCACTTACAAGTAAAACTAGCTAAATTGTGCCTGGCTGCTGTTCACTGAAAAGCTCATTCTGGGTACATTTTTGGTATACATTTCCTTCTGCCGGGTCAGCTGAGCAGTGTATTTCTACTTAACTACCCCCTATCAGGAGAGACCTCAGGGTTGCATCTTTTGAGCGCAGTACTGAGCCTGAAAAGCGTTTACAACCCCAGTTACAAGTAAAACTAGCTAAAATGTGCCTGGCTGCTGTTCACTGAAAAGCTCATTCTGGGTACATTTTTGGTATACATTTGTTTCTGCCGGGTCAGCTGAGCAGTGAATTTCTACTTAACTACCCCCTATCAGGAGAGACCTCAGGGCTGCATCTTTTGAGCGCAGTACTGAGCCTGAAAAGCGTTTCCAACCCCACTTACAAGTAAAACTAGCTAAAATGTGCCTGGCTGCTGTTCACTGAAAAGCTCATTCTGGGTACATTTTTGGTATACATTTGCTTCTGCCGGGTCAGCTGAGCAGTGAATTTCTACTTAACTACCTCCTATCAGGAGAGACCTCAGGGCTGCATGTTTTGAGCGCACTACTGAGCCTGAAAAGCGTTTACAACCCCACTTACAAGTAAAACTAGCTAAAATGTGCCTGGCTGCTGTTCACTGAATAGCTCATTCTTGGTACATTTTTGGTATACATTTGCTTCTGCCGGGTCAGCTGAGCAGTGAATTTCTACTTAACTACCTCCTATCAGGAGAGACCTCAGCTGCATCTTTTGAGCGCAGTACTGAGCCTGAAAAGCATTTACAACCCCAGTTACAAGTAAAACTAGCTAAAATGTGTCTGGCTGCTGTTCACTGAAAAGCTCATTCTGGGTACATTTTTGGTATACATTTGCTTCTGCCGGGTCAGCTGAGCAGTGTATTTCTACTTAACTACCCCCTATCAGGAGAGACCTCAGGGCTGCATCTTTTGAGCGCAGTACTGAGCCTGAAAAGCGTTTACAACCCCAGTTACAAGTAAAACTAGCTAAAATGTGCCTGGCTGCTGTTCACTGAAAAGCTCATTCTGGGTACATTTTTGTTATACATTTGCTTCTGCCGGGTCAGCTGAGCAGTGAATTTCAACGTAACTACCCCCTATCAGGGGAGACCTCAGGGCTGCATCTTTTGAGCGCAGTACTGAGCCTGAAAAGCGTTTACAACCCCACTTACAAGTAAAACTAGCTAAATTGTGCCTGGCTGCTGTTCACTGAAAAGCTCATTCTGGGTACATTTTTGTTATACATTTGCTTCTGCCGGGTCAGCTGAGCAGTGAATTTCTACGTAACTACCCCCTATCAGGGGAGACCTCAGGGCTGCATCTTTTGAGCGCAGTACTGAGCCTGAAAAGCGTTTACAACCCCACTTACAAGTAAAACTAGCTAAATTGTGCCTGGCTGCTGTTCACTGAAAAGCTCATTCTGGGTACATTTTTGGTATACATTTCCTTCTGCCGGGTCAGCTGAGCAGTGTATTTCTACTTAACTACCCCCTATCAGGAGAGACCTCAGGGTTGCATCTTTTGAGCGCAGTACTGAGCCTGAAAAGCGTTTACAACCCCAGTTACAAGTAAAACTAGCTAAAATGTGCCTGGCTGCTGTTCACTGAAAAGCTCATTCTGGGTACATTTTTGGTATACATTTGTTTCTGCCGGGTCAGCTGAGCAGTGAATTTCTACTTAACTACCCCCTATCAGGAGAGACCTCAGGGCTGCATCTTTTGAGCGCAGTACTGAGCCTGAAAAGCGTTTCCAACCCCACTTACAAGTAAAACTAGCTAAAATGTGCCTGGCTGCTGTTCACTGAAAAGCTCATTCTGGGTACATTTTTGGTATACATTTGCTTCTGCCGGGTCAGCTGAGCAGTGAATTTCTACTTAACTACCTCCTATCAGGAGAGACCTCAGGGATGCATGTTTTGAGCGCACTACTGAGCCTGAAAAGCGTTTACAACCCCACTTACAAGTAAAACTAGCTAAAATGTGCCTGGCTGCTTTTCACTGAATAGCTCATTCTTGGTACATTTTTGGTATACATTTGCTTCTGCCGGGTCAGCTGAGCAGTGAATTTCTACTTAACTACCTCCTATCAGGAGAGACCTCAGCTGCATCTTTTGAGCGCAGTACTGAGCCTGAAAAGCATTTACAACCCCAGTTACAAGTAAAACTAGCTAAAATGTGTCTGGCTGCTGTTCACTGAAAAGCTCATTCTGGGTACATTTTTGGTATACATTTGCTTCTGCCGGGTCAGCTGAGCAGTGTATTTCTACTTAACTACCCCCTATCAGGAGAGACCTCAGGGCTGCATCTTTTGAGCGCAGTACTGAGCCTGAAAAGCGTTTACAACCCCAGTTACAAGTAAAACTAGCTAAAATGTGCCTGGCTGCTGTTCACTGAAAAGCTCATTCTGGGTACATTTTTGTTATACATTTGCTTCTGCCGGGTCAGCTGAGCAGTGAATTTCTACGTAACTACCCCTTATCAGGGGAGACCTCAGGGCTGCATCTTTTGAGCGCAGTACTGAGCCTGAAAAGCGTTTACAACCCCACTTACAAGTAAAACTAGCTAAATTGTGCCTGGCTGCTGTTCACTGAAAAGCTCATTCTGGGTACATTTTTGTTATACATTTGCTTCTGCCGGGTCAGCTGAGCAGTGAATTTCTACGTAACTACCCCCTATCAGGGGAGACCTCAGGGCTGCATCTTTTGAGCGCAGTACTGAGCCTGAAAAGCGTTTACAACCCCACTTACAAGTAAAACTAGCTAAATTGTGCCTGGCTGCTGTTCACTGAAAAGCTCATTCTGGGTACATTTTTGTTATACATTTGCTTCTGCCGGGTCAGCTGAGCAGTGAATTTCTACGTAACTACCCCCTATCAGGGGAGACCTCAGGGCTGCATCTTTTGAGCGCAGTACTGAGCCTGAAAAGCGTTTACAACCCCACTTACAAGTAAAACTAGCTAAATTGTGCCTGGCTGCTGTTCACTGAAAAGCTCATTCTGGGTACATTTTTGTTATACATTTGCTTCTGCCGGGTCAGCTGAGCAGTGAATTTCTACGTAACTACCCCCTATCAGGGGAGACCTCAGGGCTGCATCTTTTGAGCGCAGTACTGAGCCTGAAAAGCGTTTACAACCCCACTTACAAGTAAAACTAGCTAAATTGTGCCTGGCTGCTGTTCACTGAAAAGCTCATTCTGGGTACATTTTTGTTATACATTTGCTTCTGCCGGGTCAGCTGAGCAGTGAATTTCTACGTAACTACCCCCTATCAGGGGAGACCTCAGGGCTGCATCTTTTGAGCGCAGTACTGAGCCTGAAAAGCGTTTACAACCCCACTTACAAGTAAAACTAGCTAAATTGTGCCTGGCTGCTGTTCACTGAAAAGCTCATTCTGGGTACATTTTTGTTATACATTTGCTTCTGCCGGGTCAGCTGAACAGTGAATTTCTACTTAACTACCTCCTATCAGGAGAGACCTCAGGGCTGTATCTTTTGAGTGCAGTACTGAGCCTGAAAACCGTTTACAACCCCACTTACAAGTAAAACTATCTAAAATGTGCCTGGCTGCTGTTCACTGAAAAGCTCATTCTGGGTACATTTTTGTTATACATTTGCTTCTGCCGGGTCAGCTGAGCAGTGAATTTCTACGTAACTACCCCCTATCAGGGGAGACCTCAGGGCTGCATCTTTTGAGCGCAGTACTGAGCCTGAAAAGCGTTTACAACCCCACTTACAAGTAAAACTAGCTAAATTGTGCCTGGCTGCTGTTCACTGAAAAGCTCATTCTGGGTACATTTTTGGTATACATTTGCTTCTGCCGGGTCAGCTGAGCAGTGTATTTCTACTTAACTACCCCCTATCAGGAGAGACCTCAGGGTTGCATCTTTTGAGCGCAGTACTGAGCCTGAAAAGCGTTTACAACCCTAGTTACAAGTAAAACTAGCTAAAATGTGCCTGGCTGCTGTTCACTGAAAAGCTCATTCTGGGTACATTTTTGGTATACATTTGCTTCTGCCGGGTCAGCTGAACAGTGAATTTCTACTTAACTACCTCCTATCAGGAGAGACCTCAGGGCTGCATCTTTTGAGCGCAGTACTGAGCCTGAAAACCGTTTACCACCCCAGTTACAAGTAAAACTAGCTAAAATGTGCCTGGCTGCTGTTCACTGAAAAGCTCATTCTGGGTACATTTTTGGTACACATTTGCTTCTGCCGGGTCAGCTGAGCAGTGAATTTCTACTTAACTACCTCCTATCAGGAGAGACCTCAGGGCTGCATGTTTTGAGCGCAGTACTTAGCCTGAAAAGCGTTTACAACCCCACTTACAAGTAAAACTAGCTAAAATGTGCCTGGCTGCTGTTCACTGAATAGCTCATTCTGGGTACATTTTTGGTATACATTTGCTTCTGCCGGGTCAGCTGAACAGTGAATTTCTACTTAACTACCTCCTATCAGGAGAGACCTCAGGGCTGTATCTTTTGAGTGCAGTACTGAGCCTGAAAAGCGTTTACAACCCCACTTACAAGTAAAACTAGCTAAATTGTGCCTGGCTGCTGTTCACTGAAAAGCTCATTCTGGGTACATTTTTGTTATACATTTGCTTCTGCCGGGTCAGCTGAACAGTGAATTTCTACTTAACTACCCCCTATCAGGAGAGACCTCAGGGCTGCATCTTTTGAGCGCAGTACTGAGCCTGAAAACCGTTTACCACCCCAGTTACAAGTAAAACTAGCTAAAATGTGCCTGGCTGCTGTTCACTGAAAAGCTCATTCTGGGTACATTTTTGGTACACATTTGCTTCTGCCGGGTCAGCTGAGCAGTGAATTTCTACTTAACTACCTCCTATCAGGAGAGACCTCAGGGCTGCATGTTTTGAGCGCAGTACTTAGCCCGAAAAGCGTTTACAACCCCACTTACAAGTAAAACTAGCTAAAATGTGCCTGGCTGCTGTTCACTGAATAGCTCATTCTGGGTACATTTTTGGTATACATTTGCTTCTGCCGGGTCAGCTGAGCAGTGAATTTCTACTTAACTACCTCCTATCAGGAGAGACCTCAGGGCTGCATCTTTTGAGCACAGTACTGAGCCTGAAAAGCGTTTACAACCCCACTTACAAGTAAAACTAGCTAAAATGTGCCTGGCTGCTGTTCACTGAAAAGCTCATTCTGGGTACATTTTTGTTATACATTTGCTTCTGCCGGGTCAGCTGAGCAGTGAGTTTCTACTTAACTACCCCCTATCAGGAGAGACCTCAGGGCTGCATCTTTTGAGCGCACTACTGAGCCTGAAAAGCGTTTACAACCCCACTTACAAGTAAAACTAGCTAAAATGTGCCTGGCTGCTGTTCACTGAATAGCTCCTTCTGGGTACATTTTTGGTATACATTTGCTTCTGCCGGGTCAGCTGAGCAGTGAATTTCTACTTAACTACCCCTTATCAGGAGAGACCTCAGGGCTGCATCTTTTGAGCGCAGTACTGAGCCTGAAAAGCATTTACAACCCCAGTTACAAGTAAAACTAGCTAAAATGTGTCTGGCTGCTGTTCACTGAAAAGCTCATTCTGGGTACATTTTTGGTATACATTTGCTTCTGCCGGGTCAGCTGAACAGTGAATTTCTACTTAACTACCTCCTATCAGGAGAGACCTCAGGGCTGTATCTTTTGAGTGCAGTACTGAGCCTGAAAAGCGTTTACAACCCCACTTACAAGTAAAACTAGCTAAAATGTGCCTGGCTGCTGTTCACTGAAAAGCTCATTCTGGGTACATTTTTGGTATACATTTGCTTCTGCCGGGTCAGCTGAGCAGTGAATTTCTACTTAACTACCTCCTATCAGGAGAGACCTCAGGGCTGCATGTTTTGAGCGCACTACTGAGCCTGAAAAGCGTTTACAACCCCACTTACAAGTAAAACTAGCTAAAATGTGCCTGGCTGCTGTTCACTGAATAGCTCATTCTTGGTACATTTTTGGTATACATTTGCTTCTGCCGGGTCAGCTGAGCAGTGAATTTCTACTTAACTACCTCCTATCAGGAGAGACCTCAGCTGCATCTTTTGAGCGCAGTACTGAGCCTGAAAAGCATTTACAACCCCAGTTACAAGTAAAACTAGCTAAAATGTGTCTGGCTGCTGTTCACTGAAAAGCTCATTCTGGGTACATTTTTGGTATACATTTGCTTCTGCCGGGTCAGCTGAGCAGTGTATTTCTACTTAACTACCCCCTATCAGGAGAGACCTCAGGGCTGCATCTTTTGAGCGCAGTACTGAGCCTGAAAAGCGTTTACAACCCCAGTTACAAGTAAAACTAGCTAAAATGTGCCTGGCTGCTGTTCACTGAAAAGCTCATTCTGGGTACATTTTTGTTATACATTTGCTTCTGCCGGGTCAGCTGAGCAGTGAATTTCAACGTAACTACCCCCTATCAGGGGAGACCTCAGGGCTGCATCTTTTGAGCGCAGTACTGAGCCTGAAAAGCGTTTACAACCCCACTTACAAGTAAAACTAGCTAAATTGTGCCTGGCTGCTGTTCACTGAAAAGCTCATTCTGGGTACATTTTTGGTATACATTTCCTTCTGCCGGGTCAGCTGAGCAGTGTATTTCTACTTAACTACCCCCTATCAGGAGAGACCTCAGGGTTGCATCTTTTGAGCGCAGTACTGAGCCTGAAAAGCGTTTACAACCCCAGTTACAAGTAAAACTAGCTAAAATGTGCCTGGCTGCTGTTCACTGAAAAGCTCATTCTGGGTACATTTTTGGTATACATTTGTTTCTGCCGGGTCAGCTGAGCAGTGAATTTCTACTTAACTACCCCCTATCAGGAGAGACCTCAGGGCTGCATCTTTTGAGCGCAGTACTGAGCCTGAAAAGCGTTTCCAACCCCACTTACAAGTAAAACTAGCTAAAATGTGCCTGGCTGCTGTTCACTGAAAAGCTCATTCTGGGTACATTTTTGGTATACATTTGCTTCTGCCGGGTCAGCTGAGCAGTGAATTTCTACTTAACTACCTCCTATCAGGAGAGACCTCAGGGCTGCATGTTTTGAGCGCACTACTGAGCCTGAAAAGCGTTTACAACCCCACTTACAAGTAAAACTAGCTAAAATGTGCCTGGCTGCTGTTCACTGAATAGCTCATTCTTGGTACATTTTTGGTATACATTTGCTTCTGCCGGGTCAGCTGAGCAGTGAATTTCTACTTAACTACCTCCTATCAGGAGAGACCTCAGCTGCATCTTTTGAGCGCAGTACTGAGCCTGAAAAGCATTTACAACCCCAGTTACAAGTAAAACTAGCTAAAATGTGTCTGGCTGCTGTTCACTGAAAAGCTCATTCTGGGTACATTTTTGGTATACATTTGCTTCTGCCGGGTCAGCTGAGCAGTGTATTTCTACTTAACTACCCCCTATCAGGAGAGACCTCAGGGCTGCATCTTTTGAGCGCAGTACTGAGCCTGAAAAGCGTTTACAACCCCAGTTACAAGTAAAACTAGCTAAAATGTGCCTGGCTGCTGTTCACTGAAAAGCGCATTCTGGGTACATTTTTGTTATACATTTGCTTCTGCCGGGTCAGCTGAGCAGTGAATTTCTACGTAACTACCCCCTATCAGGGGAGACCTCAGGGCTGCATCTTTTGAGCGCAGTACTGAGCCTGAAAAGCGTTTACAACCCCACTTACAAGTAAAACTAGCTAAATTGTGCCTGGCTGCTGTTCACTGAAAAGCTCATTCTGGGTACATTTTTGTTATACATTTGCTTCTGCCGGGTCAGCTGAGCAGTGAATTTCTACGTAACTACCCCCTATCAGGGGAGACCTCAGGGCTGCATCTTTTGAGCGCAGTACTGAGCCTGAAAAGCGTTTACAACCCCACTTACAAGTAAAACTAGCTAAATTGTGCCTGGCTGCTGTTCACTGAAAAGCTCATTCTGGGTACATTTTTGTTATACATTTGCTTCTGCCGGGTCAGCTGAGCAGTGAATTTCTACGTAACTACCCCCTATCAGGGGAGACCTCAGGGCTGCATCTTTTGAGCGCAGTACTGAGCCTGAAAAGCGTTTACAACCCCACTTACAAGTAAAACTAGCTAAATTGTGCCTGGCTGCTGTTCACTGAAAAGCTCATTCTGGGTACATTTTTGTTATACATTTGCTTCTGCCGGGTCAGCTGAGCAGTGAATTTCTACGTAACTACCCCCTATCAGGGGAGACCTCAGGGCTGCATCTTTTGAGCGCAGTACTGAGCCTGAAAAGCGTTTACAACCCCACTTACAAGTAAAACTAGCTAAATTGTGCCTGGCTGCTGTTCACTGAAAAGCTCATTCTGGGTACATTTTTGTTATACATTTGCTTCTGCCGGGTCAGCTGAGCAGTGAATTTCTACGTAACTACCCCCTATCAGGGGAGACCTCAGGGCTGCATCTTTTGAGCGCAGTACTGAGCCTGAAAAGCGTTTACAACCCCACTTACAAGTAAAACTAGCTAAATTGTGCCTGGCTGCTGTTCACTGAAAAGCTCATTCTGGGTACATTTTTGTTATACATTTGCTTCTGCCGGGTCAGCTGAACAGTGAATTTCTACTTATACCTCCTATCAGGAGAGACCTCAGGGCTGTATCTTTTGAGTGCAGTACTGAGCCTGAAAACCGTTTACAACCCCACTTACAAGTAAAACTATCTAAAATGTGCCTGGCTGCTGTTCACTGAAAAGCTCATTCTGGGTACATTTTTGTTATACATTTGCTTCTGCCGGGTCAGCTGAGCAGTGAATTTCTACGTAACTACCCCCTATCAGGGGAGACCTCAGGGCTGCATCTTTTGAGCGCAGTACTGAGCCTGAAAAGCGTTTACAACCCCACTTACAAGTAAAACTAGCTAAATTGTGCCTGGCTGCTGTTCACTGAAAAGCTCATTCTGGGTACATTTTTGGTATACATTTGCTTCTGCCGGGTCAGCTGAGCAGTGTATTTCTACTTAACTACCCCCTATCAGGAGAGACCTCAGGGTTGCATCTTTTGAGCGCAGTACTGAGCCTGAAAAGCGTTTACAACCCCAGTTACAAGTAAAACTAGCTAAAATGTGCCTGGCTGCTGTTCACTGAAAAGCTCATTCTGGGTACATTTTTGGTATACATTTGCTTCTGCCGGGTCAGCTGAACAGTGAATTTCTACTTAACTACCTCCTATCAGGAGAGACCTCAGGGCTGCATCTTTTGAGCGCAGTACTGAGCCTGAAAACCGTTTACCACCCCAGTTACAAGTAAAACTAGCTAAAATGTGCCTGGCTGCTGTTCACTGAAAAGCTCATTCTGGGTACATTTTTGGTACACATTTGCTTCTGCCGGGTCAGCTGAGCAGTGAATTTCTACTTAACTACCTCCTATCAGGAGAGACCTCAGGGCTGCATGTTTTGAGCGCAGTACTTAGCCTGAAAAGCGTTTACAACCCCACTTACAAGTAAAACTAGCTAAAATGTGCCTGGCTGCTGTTCACTGAATAGCTCATTCTGGGTACATTTTTGGTATACATTTGCTTCTGCCGGGTCAGCTGAACAGTGAATTTCTACTTAACTACCTCCTATCAGGAGAGACCTCAGGGCTGTATCTTTTGAGTGCAGTACTGAGCCTGAAAAGCGTTTACAACCCCACTTACAAGTAAAACTAGCTAAATTGTGCCTGGCTGCTGTTCACTGAAAAGCTCATTCTGGGTACATTTTTGTTATACATTTGCTTCTGCCGGGTCAGCTGAACAGTGAATTTCTACTTAACTACCCCCTATCAGGAGAGACCTCAGGGCTGCATCTTTTGAGCGCAGTACTGAGCCTTAAAACCGTTTACCACCCCAGTTACAAGTAAAACTAGCTAAAATCTGCCTGGCTGCTGTTCACTGAAAAGCTCATTCTGGGTACATTTTTGGTACACATTTGCTTCTGCCGGGTCAGCTGAGCAGTGAATTTCTACTTAACTACCTCCTATCAGGAGAGACCTCAGGGCTGCATGTTTTGAGCGCAGTACTTAGCCTGAAAAGCGTTTACAACCCCACTTACAAGTAAAACTAGCTAAAATGTGCCTGGCTGCTGTTCACTGAATAGCTCATTCTGGGTACATTTTTGGTATACATTTGCTTCTGCCGGGTCAGCTGAGCAGTGAATTTCTACTTAACTACCTCCTATCAGGAGAGACCTCAGGGCTGCATCTTTTGAGCACAGTACTGAGCCTGAAAAGCGTTTACAACCCCACTTACAAGTAAAACTAGCTAAAATGTGCCTGGCTGCTGTTCACTGAAAAGCTCATTCTGGGTACATTTTTGTTATACATTTGCTTCTGCCGGGTCAGCTGAGCAGTGAGTTTCTACTTAACTACCCCCTATCAGGAGAGACCTCAGGGCTGCATCTTTTGAGCGCACTACTGAGCCTGAAAAGCGTTTACAACCCCACTTACAAGTAAAACTAGCTAAAATGTGCCTGGCTGCTGTTCACTGAATAGCTCCTTCTGGGTACATTTTTGGTATACATTTGCTTCTGCCGGGTCAGCTGAGCAGTGAATTTCTACTTAACTACCCCTTATCAGGAGAGACCTCAGGGCTGCATCTTTTGAGCGCAGTACTGAGCCTGAAAAGCATTTACAACCCCACTTACAAGTAAAACTAGCTAAAATGTGTCTGGCTGCTGTTCACTGAAAAGCTCATTCTGGGTACATTTTTGGTATACATTTGCTTCTGCCGGGTCAGCTGAACAGTGAATTTCTACTTAACTACCTCCTATCAGGAGAGACCTCAGGGCTGTATCTTTTGAGTGCAGTACTGAGCCTGAAAAGCGTTTACAACCCCACTTACAAGTAAAACTAGCTAAAATGTGCCTGGCTGCTGTTCACTGAAAAGCTCATTCTGGGTACATTTTTGGTATACATTTGCTTCTGCAGGGTCAGCTGAGCAGTGAATTTCTACTTAACTACCTCCCATCAGGAGAGACCTCAGGGCTGCATCTTTTTGAGCGCAGTACTGAGCCTGAAAACCGTTTACAACCCCAGTTACAAGTAAAACTAGCTAAATTGTGCCTGGCTGCTGTTCACTGAAAAGCTCATTCTGGGTACATTTTTGGTATACATTTGCTTCTGCCGGGTCAGCTGAGCAGTGAATTTCTACTTAACTACCTCCTATCAGGAGAGACCTCAGGGCTGCATCTTTTGAGCACAGTACTGAGCCTGAAAAGCGTTTACAACCCCACTTACAAGTAAAACTAGCTAAAATGTGCCTGGCTGCTGTTCACTGAAAAGCTCATTCTGGGTACATTTTTGTTATACATTTGCTTCTGCCGGGTCAGCTGAGCAGTGAGTTTCTACTTAACTACCCCCTATCAGGAGAGACCTCAGGGCTGCATCTTTTGAGCGCACTACTGAGCCTGAAAAGCGTTTACAACCCCACTTACAAGTAAAACTAGCTAAAATGTGCCTGGCTGCTGTTCACTGAATAGCTCATTCTGGGTACATTTTTGGTATACATTTGCTTCTGCCGGGTCAGCTGAGCAGTGAATTTCTACGTAACTACCCCCTATCAGGGGAGACCTCAGGGCTGCATCTTTTGAGCGCAGTACTGAGCCTGAAAAGCGTTTACAACCCCACTTACAAGTAAAACTAGCTAAATTGTGCCTGGCTGCTGTTCACTGAAAAGATCATTCTGGGTACATTTTTGTTATACATTTGCTTCTGCCGGGTCAGCTGAGCAGTGAATTTCTACGTAACTACCCCCTATCAGGGGAGACCTCAGGGCTGCATCTTTTGAGCGCAGTACTGAGCCTGAAAAGCGTTTACAACCCCACTTACAAGTAAAACTAGCTAAATTGTGCCTGGCTGCTGTTCACTGAAAAGCTCATTCTGGGTACATTTTTGGTATACATTTCCTTCTGCCGGGTCAGCTGAGCAGTGTATTTCTACTTAACTACCCCCTATCAGGAGAGACCTCAGGGTTGCATCTTTTGAGCGCAGTACTGAGCCTGAAAAGCGTTTACAACCCCAGTTACAAGTAAAACTAGCTAAAATGTGCCTGGCTGCTGTTCACTGAAAAGCTCATTCTGGGTACATTTTTGGTATACATTTGCTTCTGCCGGGTCAGCTGAGCAGTGAATTTCTACGTAACTACCCCCTATCAGGGGAGACCTCAGGGCTGCATCTTTTGAGCGCAGTACTGAGCCTGAAAAGCGTTTACAACCCCACTTACAAGTAAAACTAGCTAAATTGTGCCTGGCTGCTGTTCACTGAAAAGCTCATTCTGGGTACATTTTTGTTATACATTTGCTTCTGCCGGGTCAGCTGAGCAGTGAATTTCTACGTAACTACCCCCTATCAGGGGAGACCTCAGGGCTGCATCTTTTGAGCGCAGTACTGAGCCTGAAAAGCGTTTACAACCCCACTTACAAGTAAAACTAGCTAAATTGTGCCTGGCTGCTGTTCACTGAAAAGCTCATTCTGGGTACATTTTTGTTATACATTTGCTTCTGCCGGGTCAGCTGAGCAGTGAATTTCTACGCAACTACCCCCTATCAGGGGAGACCTCAGGGCTGCATCTTTTGAGCGCAGTACTGAGCCTGAAAAGCGTTTACAACCCCACTTACAAGTAAAACTAGCTAAATTGTGCCTGGCTGCTGTTCACTGAAAAGCTCATTCTGGGTACATTTTTGGTATACATTTGCTTCTGCCGGGTCAGCTGAGCAGTGTATTTCTACTTAACTACCCCCTATCAGGAGAGACCTCAGGGTTGCATCTTTTGAGCGCAGTACTGAGCCTGAAAAGCGTTTACAACCCCAGTTACAAGTAAAACTAGCTAAAATGTGCCTGGCTGCTGTTCACTGAAAAGCTCATTCTGGGTACATTTTTGGTATACATTTGCTTCTGCCGGGTCAGCTGAACAGTGAATTTCTACTTAACTACCTCCTATCAGGAGAGACCTCAGGGCTGTATCTTTTGAGTGCAGTACTGAGCCTGAAAAGCGTTTACAACCCCACTTACAAGTAAAACTAGCTAAATTGTGCCTGGCTGCTGTTCACTGAAAAGCTCATTCTGGGTACATTTTTGGTATACATTTGCTTCTGCCGGGTCAGCTGAGCAGTGTATTTCTACTTAACTACCCCCTATCAGGAGAGACCTCAGGGTTGCATCTTTTGAGCGCAGTACTGAGCCTGAAAACCGTTTACAACCCCACTTACAAGTAAAACTATCTAAAATGTGCCTGGCTGCTGTTCACTGAAAAGCTCATTCTGGGTACATTTTTGTTATACATTTGCTTCTGCCGGGTCAGCTGAGCAGTGAATTTCTACGTAACTACCCCCTATCAGGGGAGACCTCAGGGCTGCATCTTTTGAGCGCAGTACTGAGCCTGAAAAGCGTTTACAACCCCACTTACAAGTAAAACTAGCTAAATTGTGCCTGGCTGCTGTTCACTGAAAAGCTCATTCTGGGTACATTTTTGTTATACATTTGCTTCTGCCGGGTCAGCTGAGCAGTGAATTTCTACGTAACTACCCCCTATCAGGGGAGACCTCAGGGCTGCATCTTTTGAGCGCAGTACTGAGCCTGAAAAGCGTTTACAACCCCACTTACAAGTAAAACTAGCTAAATTGTGCCTGGCTGCTGTTCACTGAAAAGCTCATTCTGGGTACATTTTTGTTATACATTTGCTTCTGCCGGGTCAGCTGAGCAGTGAATTTCTACGTAACTACCCCCTATCAGGGGAGACCTCAGGGCTGCATCTTTTGAGCGCAGTACTGAGCCTGAAAAGCGTTTACAACCCCACTTACAAGTAAAACTAGCTAAATTGTGCCTGGCTGCTGTTCACTGAAAAGCTCATTCTGGGTACATTTTTGTTATACATTTGCTTCTGCCGGGTCAGCTGAACAGTGAATTTCTACTTAACTACCTCCTATCAGGAGAGACCTCAGGGCTGTATCTTTTGAGTGCAGTACTGAGCCTGAAAACCGTTTACAACCCCACTTACAAGTAAAACTATCTAAAATGTGCCTGGCTGCTGTTCACTGAAAAGCTCATTCTGGGTACATTTTTGTTATACATTTGCTTCTGCCGGGTCAGCTGAGCAGTGAATTTCTACGTAACTACCCCCTATCAGGGGAGACCTCAGGGCTGCATCTTTTGAGCGCAGTACTGAGCCTGAAAAGCGTTTACAACCCCACTTACAAGTAAAACTAGCTAAATTGTGCCTGGCTGCTGTTCACTGAAAAGCTCATTCTGGGTACATTTTTGGTATACATTTGCTTCTGCCGGGTCAGCTGAGCAGTGTATTTCTACTTAACTACCCCCTATCAGGAGAGACCTCAGGGTTGCATCTTTTGAGCGCAGTACTGAGCCTGAAAAGCGTTTACAACCCCAGTTACAAGTAAAACTAGCTAAAATGTGCCTGGCTGCTGTTCACTGAAAAGCTCATTCTGGGTACATTTTTGGTATACATTTGCTTCTGCCGGGTCAGCTGAACAGTGAATTTCTACTTAACTACCTCCCATCAGGAGAGACCTCAGGGCTGCATCTTTTGAGCGCAGTACTGAGCCTGAAAACCGTTTACAACCCCAGTTACAAGTAAAACTAGCTAAATTGTGCCTGGCTGCTGTTCACTGAAAAACTCATTCTGGGTACATTTTTGGTATACATTTGCTTCTGCCGGGTCAGCTGAGCAGTGAATTTCTACTTAACTACCTCCTATCAGGAGAGACCTCAGGGCTGCATCTTTTGAGCACAGTACTGAGCCTGAAAAGCGTTTACAACCCCACTTACAAGTAAAACTAGCTAAAATGTGCCTGGCTGCTGTTCACTGAAAAGCTCATTCTGGGTACATTTTTGTTATACATTTGCTTCTGCCGGGTCAGCTGAGCAGTGAGTTTCTACTTAACTACCCCCTATCAGGAGAGACCTCAGGGCTGCATCTTTTGAGCGCACTACTGAGCCTGAAAAGCGTTTACAACCCCACTTACAAGTAAAACTAGCTAAAATGTGCCTGGCTGCTGTTCACTGAATAGCTCATTCTGGGTACATTTTTGGTATACATTTGCTTCTGCCGGGTCAGCTGAGCAGTGAATTTCTACGTAACTACCCCCTATCAGGGGAGACCTCAGGGCTGCATCTTTTGAGCGCAGTACTGAGCCTGAAAAGCGTTTACAACCCCACTTACAAGTAAAACTAGCTAAATTGTGCCTGGCTGCTGTTCACTGAAAAGATCATTCTGGGTACATTTTTGTTATACATTTGCTTCTGCCGGGTCAGCTGAGCAGTGAATTTCTACGTAACTACCCCCTATCAGGGGAGACCTCAGGGCTGCATCTTTTGAGCGCAGTACTGAGCCTGAAAAGCGTTTACAACCCCACTTACAAGTAAAACTAGCTAAATTGTGCCTGGCTGCTGTTCACTGAAAAGCTCATTCTGGGTACATTTTTGGTATACATTTCCTTCTGCCGGGTCAGCTGAGCAGTGTATTTCTACTTAACTACCCCCTATCAGGAGAGACCTCAGGGTTGCATCTTTTGAGCGCAGTACTGAGCCTGAAAAGCGTTTACAACCCCAGTTACAAGTAAAACTAGCTAAAATGTGCCTGGCTGCTGTTCACTGAAAAGCTCATTCTGGGTACATTTTTGGTATACATTTGCTTCTGCCGGGTCAGCTGAGCAGTGAATTTCTACGTAACTACCCCCTATCAGGGGAGACCTCAGGGCTGCATCTTTTGAGCGCAGTACTGAGCCTGAAAAGCGTTTACAACCCCACTTACAAGTAAAACTAGCTAAATTGTGCCTGGCTGCTGTTCACTGAAAAGCTCATTCTGGGTACATTTTTGTTATACATTTGCTTCTGCCGGGTCAGCTGAGCAGTGAATTTCTACGTAACTACCCCCTATCAGGGGAGACCTCAGGGCTGCATCTTTTGAGCGCAGTACTGAGCCTGAAAAGCGTTTACAACCCCACTTACAAGTAAAACTAGCTAAATTGTGCCTGGCTGCTGTTCACTGAAAAGCTCATTCTGGGTACATTTTTGTTATACATTTGCTTCTGCCGGGTCAGCTGAGCAGTGAATTTCTACGTAACTACCCCCTATCAGGGGAGACCTCAGGGCTGCATCTTTTGAGCGCAGTACTGAGCCTGAAAAGCGTTTACAACCCCACTTACAAGTAAAACTAGCTAAATTGTGCCTGGCTGCTGTTCACTGAAAAGCTAATTCTGGGTACATTTTTGTTATACATTTGCTTCTGCCGGGTCAGCTGAACAGTGAATTTCTACTTATACCTCCTATCAGGAGAGACCTCAGGGCTGTATCTTTTGAGTGCAGTACTGAGCCTGAAAACCGTTTACAACCCCACTTACAAGTAAAACTATCTAAAATGTGCCTGGCTGCTGTTCACTGAAAAGCTCATTCTGGGTACATTTTTGTTATACATTTGCTTCTGCCGGGTCAGCTGAGCAGTGAATTTCTACGTAACTACCCCCTATCAGGGGAGACCTCAGGGCTGCATCTTTTGAGCGCAGTACTGAGCCTGAAAAGCGTTTACAACCCCACTTACAAGTAAAACTAGCTAAATTGTGCCTGGCTGCTGTTCACTGAAAAGCTCATTCTGGGTACATTTTTGGTATACATTTGCTTCTGCCGGGTCAGCTGAGCAGTGTATTTCTACTTAACTACCCCCTATCAGGAGAGACCTCAGGGTTGCATCTTTTGAGCGCAGTACTGAGCCTGAAAAGCGTTTACAACCCCAGTTACAAGTAAAACTAGCTAAAATGTGCCTGGCTGCTGTTCACTGAAAAGCTCATTCTGGGTACATTCTTGGTATACATTTGCTTCTGCCGGGTCAGCTGAACAGTGAATTTCTACTTAACTACCTCCTATCAGGAGAGACCTCAGGGCTGCATCTTTTGAGCGCAGTACTGAGCCTGAAAACCGTTTACCACCCCAGTTACAAGTAAAACTAGCTAAAATGTGCCTGGCTGCTGTTCACTGAAAAGCTCATTCTGGGTACATTTTTGGTACACATTTGCTTCTGCCGGGTCAGCTGAGCAGTGAATTTCTACTTAACTACCTCCTATCAGGAGAGACCTCAGGGCTGCATGTTTTGAGCGCAGTACTTAGCCTGAAAAGCGTTTACAACCCCACTTACAAGTAAAACTAGCTAAAATGTGCCTGGCTGCTGTTCACTGAATAGCTCATTCTGGGTACATTTTTGGTATACATTTGCTTCTGCCGGGTCAGCTGAACAGTGAATTTCTACTTAACTACCTCCTATCAGGAGAGACCTCAGGGCTGTATCTTTTGAGTGCAGTACTGAGCCTGAAAAGCGTTTACAACCCCACTTACAAGTAAAACTAGCTAAATTGTGCCTGGCTGCTGTTCACTGAAAAGCTCATTCTGGGTACATTTTTGTTATACATTTGCTTCTGCCGGGTCAGCTGAACAGTGAATTTCTACTTAACTACCCCCTATCAGGAGAGACCTCAGGGCTGCATCTTTTGAGCGCAGTACTGAGCCTGAAAACCGTTTACCACCCCAGTTACAAGTAAAACTAGCTAAAATGTGCCTGGCTGCTGTTCACTGAAAAGCTCATTCTGGGTACATTTTTGGTACACATTTGCTTCTGCCGGGTCAGCTGAGCAGTGAATTTCTACTTAACTACCTCCTATCAGGAGAGACCTCAGGGCTGCATGTTTTGAGCGCAGTACTTAGCCTGAAAAGCGTTTACAACCCCACTTACAAGTAAAACTAGCTAAAATGTGCCTGGCTGCTGTTCACTGAATAGCTCATTCTGGGTACATTTTTGGTATACATTTGCTTCTGCCGGGTCAGCTGAGCAGTGAATTTCTACTTAACTACCTCCTATCAGGAGAGACCTCAGGGCTGCATCTTTTGAGCACAGTACTGAGCCTGAAAAGCGTTTACAACCCCACTTACAAGTAAAACTAGCTAAAATGTGCCTGGCTGCTGTTCACTGAAAAGCTCATTCTGGGTACATTTTTGTTATACATTTGCTTCTGCCGGGTCAGCTGAGCAGTGAGTTTCTACTTAACTACCCCCTATCAGGAGAGACCTCAGGGCTGCATCTTTTGAGCGCACTACTGAGCCTGAAAAGCGTTTACAACCCCACTTACAAGTAAAACTAGCTAAAATGTGCCTGGCTGCTGTTCACTGAATAGCTCCTTCTGGGTACATTTTTGGTATACATTTGCTTCTGCCGGGTCAGCTGAGCAGTGAATTTCTACTTAACTACCCCTTATCAGGAGAGACCTCAGGGCTGCATCTTTTGAGCGCAGTACTGAGCCTGAAAAGCATTTACAACCCCAGTTACAAGTAAAACTAGCTAAAATGTGTCTGGCTGCTGTTCACTGAAAAGCTCATTCTGGGTACATTTTTGGTATACATTTGCTTCTGCCGGGTCAGCTGAACAGTGAATTTCTACTTAACTACCTCCTATCAGGAGAGACCTCAGGGCTGTATCTTTTGAGTGCAGTACTGAGCCTGAAAAGCGTTTACAACCCCACTTACAAGTAAAACTAGCTAAAATGTGCCTGGCTGCTGTTCACTGAAAAGCTCATTCTGGGTACATTTTTGGTATACATTTGCTTCTGCAGGGTCAGCTGAGCAGTGAATTTCTACTTAACTACCTCCCATCAGGAGAGACCTCAGGGCTGCATCTTTTGAGCGCAGTACTGAGCCTGAAAACCGTTTACAACCCCAGTTACAAGTAAAACTAGCTAAATTGTGCCTGGCTGCTGTTCACTGAAAAGCTCATTCTGGGTACATTTTTGGTATACATTTGCTTCTGCCGGGTCAGCTGAGCAGTGAATTTCTACTTAACTACCTCCTATCAGGAGAGACCTCAGGGCTGCATCTTTTGAGCACAGTACTGAGCCTGAAAAGCGTTTACAACCCCACTTACAAGTAAAACTAGCTAAAATGTGCCTGGCTGCTGTTCACTGAAAAGCTCATTCTGGGTACATTTTTGTTATACATTTGCTTCTGCCGGGTCAGCTGAGCAGTGAGTTTCTACTTAACTACCCCCTATCAGGAGAGACCTCAGGGCTGCATCTTTTGAGCGCACTACTGAGCCTGAAAAGCGTTTACAACCCCACTTACAAGTAAAACTAGCTAAAATGTGCCTGGCTGCTGTTCACTGAATAGCTCATTCTGGGTACATTTTTGGTATACATTTGCTTCTGCCGGGTCAGCTGAGCAGTGAATTTCTACGTAACTACCCCCTATCAGGGGAGACCTCAGGGCTGCATCTTTTGAGCGCAGTACTGAGCCTGAAAAGCGTTTACAACCCCACTTACAAGTAAAACTAGCTAAATTGTGCCTGGCTGCTGTTCACTGAAAAGATCATTCTGGGTACATTTTTGTTATACATTTGCTTCTGCCGGGTCAGCTGAGCAGTGAATTTCTACGTAACTACCCCCTATCAGGGGAGACCTCAGGGCTGCATCTTTTGAGCGCAGTACTGAGCCTGAAAAGCGTTTACAACCCCACTTACAAGTAAAACTAGCTAAATTGTGCCTGGCTGCTGTTCACTGAAAAGCTCATTCTGGGTACATTTTTGGTATACATTTCCTTCTGCCGGGTCAGCTGAGCAGTGTATTTCTACTTAACTACCCCCTATCAGGAGAGACCTCAGGGTTGCATCTTTTGAGCGCAGTACTGAGCCTGAAAAGCGTTTACAACCCCAGTTACAAGTAAAACTAGCTAAAATGTGCCTGGCTGCTGTTCACTGAAAAGCTCATTCTGGGTACATTTTTGGTATACATTTGCTTCTGCCGGGTCAGCTGAGCAGTGAATTTCTACGTAACTACCCCCTATCAGGGGAGACCTCAGGGCTGCATCTTTTGAGCGCAGTACTGAGCCTGAAAAGCGTTTACAACCCCACTTACAAGTAAAACTAGCTAAATTGTGCCTGGCTGCTGTTCACTGAAAAGCTCATTCTGGGTACATTTTTGTTATACATTTGCTTCTGCCGGGTCAGCTGAGCAGTGAATTTCTACGTAACTACCCCCTATCAGGGGAGACCTCAGGGCTGCATCTTTTGAGCGCAGTACTGAGCCTGAAAAGCGTTTACAACCCCACTTACAAGTAAAACTAGCTAAATTGTGCCTGGCTGCTGTTCACTGAAAAGCTCATTCTGGGTACATTTTTGTTATACATTTGCTTCTGCCGGGTCAGCTGAGCAGTGAATTTCTACGTAACTACCCCCTATCAGGGGAGACCTCAGGGCTGCATCTTTTGAGCGCAGTACTGAGCCTGAAAAGCGTTTAAAACCCCACTTACAAGTAAAACTAGCTAAATTGTGCCTGGCTGCTGTTCACTGAAAAGCTCATTCTGGGTACATTTTTGGTATACATTTGCTTCTGCCGGGTCAGCTGAGCAGTGTATTTCTACTTAACTACCCCCTATCAGGAGAGACCTCAGGGTTGCATCTTTTGAGCGCAGTACTGAGCCTGAAAAGCGTTTACAACCCCAGTTACAAGTAAAACTAGCTAAAATGTGCCTGGCTGCTGTTCACTGAAAAGCTCATTCTGGGTACATTTTTGGTATACATTTGCTTCTGCCGGGTCAGCTGAACAGTGAATTTCTACTTAACTACCTCCTATCAGGAGAGACCTCAGGGCTGCATCTTTTGAGCGAAGTACTGAGCCTGAAAACCGTTTACAACCCCACTTACAAGTAAAACTAGCTAAATTGTGCCTGGCTGCTGTTCACTGAAAAGCTCATTCTGGGTACATTTTTGGTATACATTTGCTTCTGCCGGGTCAGCTGAGCAGTGTATTTCTACTTAACTACCCCCTATCAGGAGAGACCTCAGGGTTGCATCTTTTGAGCGCAGTACTGAGCCTGAAAACCGTTTACAACCCCACTTACAAGTAAAACTATCTAAAATGTGCCTGGCTGCTGTTCACTGAAAAGCTCATTCTGGGTACATTTTTGTTATACATTTGCTTCTGCCGGGTCAGCTGAGCAGTGAATTTCTACGTAACTACCCCCTATCAGGGGAGACCTCAGGGCTGCATCTTTTGAGCGCAGTACTGAGCCTGAAAAGCGTTTACAACCCCACTTACAAGTAAAACTAGCTAAATTGTGCCTGGCTGCTGTTCACTGAAAAGCTCATTCTGGGTACATTTTTGTTATACATTTGCTTCTGCCGGGTCAGCTGAGCAGTGAATTTCTACGTAACTACCCCCTATCAGGGGAGACCTCAGGGCTGCATCTTTTGAGCGCAGTACTGAGCCTGAAAAGCGTTTACAACCCCACTTACAAGTAAAACTAGCTAAATTGTGCCTGGCTGCTGTTCACTGAAAAGCTCATTCTGGGTACATTTTTGTTATACATTTGCTTCTGCCGGGTCAGCTGAGCAGTGAATTTCTACGTAACTACCCCCTATCAGGGGAGACCTCAGGGCTGCATCTTTTGAGCGCAGTACTGAGCCTGAAAAGCGTTTACAACCCCACTTACAAGTAAAACTAGCTAAATTGTGCCTGGCTGCTGTTCACTGAAAAGCTCATTCTGGGTACATTTTTGTTATACATTTGCTTCTGCCGGGTCAGCTGAACAGTGAATTTCTACTTAACTACCTCCTATCAGGAGAGACCTCAGGGCTGTATCTTTTGAGTGCAGTACTGAGCCTGAAAACCGTTTACAACCCCACTTACAAGTAAAACTATCTAAAATGTGCCTGGCTGCTGTTCACTGAAAAGCTCATTCTGGGTACATTTTTGTTATACATTTGCTTCTGCCGGGTCAGCTGAGCAGTGAATTTCTACGTAACTACCCCCTATCAGGGGAGACCTCAGGGCTGCATCTTTTGAGCGCAGTACTGAGCCTGAAAAGCGTTTACAACCCCACTTACAAGTAAAACTAGCTAAATTGTGCCTGGCTGCTGTTCACTGAAAAGCTCATTCTGGGTACATTTTTGGTATACATTTGCTTCTGCCGGGTCAGCTGAGCAGTGTATTTCTACTTAACTACCCCCTATCAGGAGAGACCTCAGGGTTGCATCTTTTGAGCGCAGTACTGAGCCTGAAAAGCGTTTACAACCCCAGTTACAAGTAAAACTAGCTAAAATGTGCCTGGCTGCTGTTCACTGAAAAGCTCATTCTGGGTACATTTTTGGTATACATTTGCTTCTGCCGGGTCAGCTGAACAGTGAATTTCTACTTAACTACCTCCCATCAGGAGAGACCTCAGGGCTGCATCTTTTGAGCGCAGTACTGAGCCTGAAAACCGTTTACAACCCCAGTTACAAGTAAAACTAGCTAAATTGTGCCTGGCTGCTGTTCACTGAAAAGCTCATTCTGGGTACATTTTTGGTATACATTTGCTTCTGCCGGGTCAGCTGAGCAGTGAATTTCTACTTAACTACCTCCTATCAGGAGAGACCTCAGGGCTGCATCTTTTGAGCACAGTACTGAGCCTGAAAAGCGTTTACAACCCCACTTACAAGTAAAACTAGCTAAAATGTGCCTGGCTGCTGTTCACTGAAAAGCTCATTCTGGGTACATTTTTGTTATACATTTGCTTCTGCCGGGTCAGCTGAGCAGTGAGTTTCTACTTAACTACCCCCTATCAGGAGAGACCTCAGGGCTGCATCTTTTGAGCGCACTACTGAGCCTGAAAAGCGTTTACAACCCCACTTACAAGTAAAACTAGCTAAAATGTGCCTGGCTGCTGTTCACTGAATAGCTCATTCTGGGTACATTTTTGGTATACATTTGCTTCTGCCGGGTCAGCTGAGCAGTGAATTTCTACGTAACTACCCCCTATCAGGGGAGACCTCAGGGCTGCATCTTTTGAGCGCAGTACTGAGCCTGAAAAGCGTTTACAACCCCACTTACAAGTAAAACTAGCTAAATTGTGCCTGGCTGCTGTTCACTGAAAAGATCATTCTGGGTACATTTTTGTTATACATTTGCTTCTGCCGGGTCAGCTGAGCAGTGAATTTCTACGTAACTACCCCCTATCAGGGGAGACCTCAGGGCTGCATCTTTTGAGCGCAGTACTGAGCCTGAAAAGTGTTTACAACCCCACTTACAAGTAAAACTAGCTAAATTGTGCCTGGCTGCTGTTCACTGAAAAGCTCATTCTGGGTACATTTTTGGTATACATTTCCTTCTGCCGGGTCAGCTGAGCAGTGTATTTCTACTTAACTACCCCCTATCAGGAGAGACCTCAGGGTTGCATCTTTTGAGCGCAGTACTGAGCCTGAAAAGCGTTTACAACCCCAGTTACAAGTAAAACTAGCTAAAATGTGCCTGGCTGCTGTTCACTGAAAAGCTCATTCTGGGTACATTTTTGGTATACATTTGCTTCTGCCGGGTCAGCTGAGCAGTGAATTTCTACGTAACTACCCCCTATCAGGGGAGACCTCAGGGCTGCATCTTTTGAGCGCAGTACTGAGCCTGAAAAGCTTTTACAACCCCACTTACAAGTAAAACTAGCTAAATTGTGCCTGGCTGCTGTTCACTGAAAAGCTCATTCTGGGTACATTTTTGTTATACATTTGCTTCTGCCGGGTCAGCTGAGCAGTGAATTTCTACGTAACTACCCCCTATCAGGGGAGACCTCAGGGCTGCATCTTTTGAGCGCAGTACTGAGCCTGAAAAGCGTTTACAACCCCACTTACAAGTAAAACTAGCTAAATTGTGCCTGGCTGCTGTTCACTGAAAAGCTCATTCTGGGTACATTTTTGTTATACATTTGCTTCTGCCGGGTCAGCTGAGCAGTGAATTTCTACGTAACTACCCCCTATCAGGGGAGACCTCAGGGCTGCATCTTTTGAGCGCAGTACTGAGCCTGAAAAGCGTTTACAACCCCACTTACAAGTAAAACTAGCTAAATTGTGCCTGGCTGCTGTTCACTGAAAAGCTCATTCTGGGTACATTTTTGGTATACATTTGCTTCTGCCGGGTCAGCTGAGCAGTGTATTTCTACTTAACTACCCCCTATCAGGAGAGACCTCAGGGTTGCATCTTTTGAGCGCAGTACTGAGCCTGAAAAGCGTTTACAACCCCAGTTACAAGTAAAACTAGCTAAAATGTGCCTGGCTGCTGTTCACTGAAAAGCTCATTCTGGGTACATTTTTGGTATACATTTGCTTCTGCCGGGTCAGCTGAACAGTGAATTTCTACTTAACTACCTCCTATCAGGAGAGACCTCAGGGCTGTATCTTTTGAGTGCAGTACTGAGCCTGAAAAGCGTTTACAACCCCACTTACAAGTAAAACTAGCTAAAATGTGCCTGGCTGCTGTTCACTGAATAGCTCATTCTGGGTACATTTTTGGTATACATTTGCTTCTGCAGGGTCAGCTGAGCAGTGAATTTCTACTTAACTACCTCCTATCAGGAGAGACCTCAGGGCTGCATCTTTTGAGCGAAGTACTGAGCCTGAAAACCGTTTACAACCCCACTTACAAGTAAAACTAGCTAAATTGTGCCTGGCTGCTGTTCACTGAAAAGCTCATTCTGGGTACATTTTTGGTATACATTTGCTTCTGCCGGGTCAGCTGAGCAGTGTATTTCTACTTAACTACCCCCTATCAGGAGAGACCTCAGGGTTGCATCTTTTGAGCGCAGTACTGAGCCTGAAAACCGTTTACAACCCCACTTACAAGTAAAACTATCTAAAATGTGCCTGGCTGCTGTTCACTGAAAAGCTCATTCTGGGTACATTTTTGTTATACATTTGCTTCTGCCGGGTCAGCTGAGCAGTGAATTTCTACGTAACTACCCCCTATCAGGGGAGACCTCAGGGCTGCATCTTTTGAGCGCAGTACTGAGCCTGAAAAGCGTTTACAACCCCACTTACAAGTAAAACTAGCTAAATTGTGCCTGGCTGCTGTTCACTGAAAAGCTCATTCTGGGTACATTTTTGTTATACATTTGCTTCTGCCGGGTCAGCTGAGCAGTGAATTTCTACGTAACTACCCCCTATCAGGGGAGACCTCAGGGCTGCATCTTTTGAGCGCAGTACTGAGCCTGAAAAGCGTTTACAACCCCACTTACAAGTAAAACTAGCTAAATTGTGCCTGGCTGCTGTTCACTGAAAAGCTCATTCTGGGTACATTTTTGTTATACATTTGCTTCTGCCGGGTCAGCTGAGCAGTGAATTTCTACGTAACTACCCCCTATCAGGGGAGACCTCAGGGCTGCATCTTTTGAGCGCAGTACTGAGCCTGAAAAGCGTTTACAACCCCACTTACAAGTAAAACTAGCTAAATTGTGCCTGGCTGCTGTTCACTGAAAAGCTCATTCTGGGTACATTTTTGTTATACATTTGCTTCTGCCGGGTCAGCTGAACAGTGAATTTCTACTTAACTACCTCCTATCAGGAGAGACCTCAGGGCTGTATCTTTTGAGTGCAGTACTGAGCCTGAAAACCGTTTACAACCCCACTTACAAGTAAAACTATCTAAAATGTGCCTGGCTGCTGTTCACTGAAAAGCTCATTCTGGGTACATTTTTGTTATACATTTGCTTCTGCCGGGTCAGCTGAGCAGTGAATTTCTACGTAACTACCCCCTATCAGGGGAGACCTCAGGGCTGCATCTTTTGAGCGCAGTACTGAGCCTGAAAAGCGTTTACAACCCCACTTACAAGTAAAACTAGCTAAATTGTGCCTGGCTGCTGTTCACTGAAAAGCTCATTCTGGGTACATTTTTGGTATACATTTGCTTCTGCCGGGTCAGCTGAGCAGTGTATTTCTACTTAACTACCCCCTATCAGGAGAGACCTCAGGGTTGCATCTTTTGAGCGCAGTACTGAGCCTGAAAAGCGTTTACAACCCCAGTTACAAGTAAAACTAGCTAAAATGTGCCTGGCTGCTGTTCACTGAAAAACTCATTCTGGGTACATTTTTGGTATACATTTGCTTCTGCCGGGTCAGCTGAACAGTGAATTTCTACTTAACTACCTCCTATCAGGAGAGACCTCAGGGCTGTATCTTTTGAGTGCAGTACTGAGCCTGAAAAGCGTTTACAACCCCACTTACAAGTAAAACTAGCTAAATTGTGCCTGGCTGCTGTTCACTGAAAAGCTCATTCTGGGTACATTTTTGTTATACATTTGCTTCTGCCGGGTCAGCTGAACAGTGAATTTCTACTTAACTACCCCCTATCAGGAGAGACCTCAGGGCTGCATCTTTTGAGCGCAGTACTGAGCCTGAAAACCGTTTACCACCCCAGTTACAAGTAAAACTAGCTAAAATGTGCCTGGCTGCTGTTCACTGAAAAGCTCATTCTGGGTACATTTTTGGTACACATTTGCTTCTGCCGGGTCAGCTGAGCAGTGAATTTCTACTTAACTACCTCCTATCAGGAGAGACCTCAGGGCTGCATGTTTTGAGCGCAGTACTTAGCCTGAAAAGCGTTTACAACCCCACTTACAAGTAAAACTAGCTAAAATGTGCCTGGCTGCTGTTCACTGAATAGCTCATTCTGGGTACATTTTTGGTATACATTTGCTTCTGCCGGGTCAGCTGAGCAGTGAATTTCTACTTAACTACCTCCTATCAGGAGAGACCTCAGGGCTGCATCTTTTGAGCACAGTACTGAGCCTGAAAAGCGTTTACAACCCCACTTACAAGTAAAACTAGCTGAAATGTGCCTGGCTGCTGTTCACTGAAAAGCTCATTCTGGGTACATTTTTGTTATACATTTGCTTCTGCCGGGTCAGCTGAGCAGTGAGTTTCTACTTAACTACCCCCTATCAGGAGAGACCTCAGGGCTGCATCTTTTGAGCGCACTACTGAGCCTGAAAAGCGTTTACAACCCCACTTACAAGTAAAACTAGCTAAAATGTGCCTGGCTGCTGTTCACTGAATAGCTCCTTCTGGGTACATTTTTGGTATACATTTGCTTCTGCCGGGTCAGCTGAGCAGTGAATTTCTACTTACTACCCCTTATCAGGAGAGACCTCAGGGCTGCATCTTTTGAGCGCAGTACTGAGCCTGAAAAGCATTTACAACCCCAGTTACAAGTAAAACTAGCTAAAATGTGTCTGGCTGCTGTTCACTGAAAAGCTCATTCTGGGTACATTTTTGGTATACATTTGCTTCTGCCGGGTCAGCTGAACAGTGAATTTCTACTTAACTACCTCCTATCAGGAGAGACCTCAGGGCTGTATCTTTTGAGTGCAGTACTGAGCCTGAAAAGCGTTTACAACCCCACTTACAAGTAAAACTAGCTAAAATGTGCCTGGCTGCTGTTCACTGAATAGCTCATTCTGGGTACATTTTTGGTATACATTTGCTTCTGCAGGGTCAGCTGAGCAGTGAATTTCTACTTAACTACCTCCTATCAGGAGAGACCTCAGGGCTGCATCTTTTGAGCGCAGTACTGAGCCTGAAAACCGTTTACAACCCCACTTACAAGTAAAACTAGCTAAATTGTGCCTGGCTGCTGTTCACTGAAAAGCTCATTCTGGGTACATTTTTGGTATACATTTGCTTCTGCCGGGTCAGCTGAGCAGTGAATTTCTACTTAACTACCTCCTATAGGAGAGACCTCAGGGCTGCATCTTTTGAGCACAGTACTGAGCCTGAAAAGCGTTTACAACCCCACTTACAAGTAAAACTAGCTAAAATGTGCCTGGCTGCTGTTCACTGAAAAGCTCATTCTGGGTACATTTTTGTTATACATTTGCTTCTGCCGGGTCAGCTGAGCAGTGAGTTTCTACTTAACTACCCCCTATCAGGAGAGACCTCAGGGCTGCATCTTTTGAGCGCACTACTGAGCCTGAAAAGCGTTTACAACCCCACTTACAAGTAAAACTAGCTAAAATGTGCCTGGCTGCTGTTCACTGAATAGCTCATTCTGGGTACATTTTTGTTATACATTTGCTTCTGCCGGGTCAGCTGAGCAGTGAATTTCTACGTAACTACCCCCTATCAGGAGAGACCTCAGGGTTGCATCTTTTGAGCGCAGTACTGAGCCTGAAAAGCGTTTACAACCCCAGTTACAAGTAAAACTAGCTAAAATGTGCCTGGCTGCTGTTCACTGAAAAGCTCATTCTGGGTACATTTTTGGTATACATTTGCTTCTGCCGGGTCAGCTGAACAGTGAATTTCTACTTAACTACCTCCTATCAGGAGAGACCTCAGGGCTGTATCTTTTGAGTGCAGTACTGAGCCTGAAAAGCGTTTACAACCCCACTTACAAGTAAAACTAGCTAAATTGTGCCTGGCTGCTGTTCACTGAAAAGCTCATTCTGGGTACATTTTTGTTATACATTTGCTTCTGCCGGGCCAGCTGAACAGTGAATTTCTACTTAACTACCTCCTATCAGGAGAGACCTCAGGGCTGTATCTTTTGAGTGCAGTACTGAGCCTGAAAAGCGTTTACAACCCCACTTACAAGTAAAACTAGCTAAATTGTGCCTGGCTGCTGTTCACTGAAAAGCTCATTCTGGGTACATTTTTGTTATACATTTGCTTCTGCCGGGTCAGCTGAACAGTGAATTTCTACTTAACTACCCCCTATCAGGAGAGACCTCAGGGCTGCATCTTGAGCGCAGTACTGAGCCTGAAAACCGTTTACCACCCCAGTTACAAGTAAAACTAGCTAAAATGTGCCTGGCTGCTGTTCACTGAAAAGCTCATTCTGGGTACATTTTTGGTACACATTTGCTTCTGCCGGGTCAGCTGAGCAGTGAATTTCTACTTAACTACCTCCTATCAGGAGAGACCTCAGGGCTGCATGTTTTGAGCGCAGTACTTAGCCTGAAAAGCGTTTACAACCCCACTTACAAGTAAAACTAGCTAAAATGTGCCTGGCTGCTGTTCACTGAATAGCTCATTCTGGGTACATTTTTGGTATACATTTGCTTCTGCCGGGTCAGCTGAGCAGTGAATTTCTACTTAACTACCTCCTATCAGGAGAGACCTCAGGGCTGCATCTTTTGAGCACAGTACTGAGCCTGAAAAGCGTTTACAACCCCACTTACAAGTAAAACTAGCTAAAATGTGCCTGGCTGCTGTTCACTGAAAAGCTCATTCTGGGTACATTTTTGTTATACATTTGCTTCTGCCGGGTCAGCTGAGCAGTGAGTTTCTACTTAACTACCCCCTGTCAGGAGAGACCTCAGGGATGCATCTTTTGAGCGCACTACTGAGCCTGAAAAGCGTTTACAACCCCACTTACAAGTAAAACTAGCTAAAATGTGCCTGGCTGCTGTTCACTGAATAGCTCCTTCTGGGTACATTTTTGGTATACATTTGCTTCTGCCGGGTCAGCTGAGCAGTGAATTTCTACTTACTACCCCTTATCAGGAGAGACCTCAGGGCTGCATCTTTTGAGCGCAGTACTGAGCCTGAAAAGCATTTACAACCCCAGTTACAAGTAAAACTAGCTAAAATGTGTCTGGCTGCTGTTCACTGAAAAGCTCATTCTGGGTACATTTTTGGTATACATTTGCTTCTGCCGGGTCAGCTGAACAGTGAATTTCTACTTAACTACCTCTTATCACTAGAGACCTCAGGGCTGTATCTTTTGAGTGCAGTACTGAGCCTGAAAAGCGTTTACAACCCCACTTACAAGTAAAACTAGCTAAAATGTGCCTGGCTGCTGTTCACTGAATAGCTCATTCTGGGTACATTTTTGGTATACATTTGCTTCTGCAGGGTCAGCTGAGCAGTGAATTTCTACTTAACTACCTCCTATCAGGAGAGACCTCAGGGCTGCATCTTTTGAGCGCAGTACTGAGCCTGAAAACCGTTTACAACCCCACTTACAAGTAAAACTAGCTAAATTGTGCCTGGCTGCTGTTCACTGAAAAGCTCATTCTGGGTACATTTTTGGTATACATTTGCTTCTGCCGGGTCAGCTGAGCAGTGAATTTCTACTTAACTACCTCCTATAGGAGAGACCTCAGGGCTGCATCTTTTGAGCACAGTACTGAGCCTGAAAAGCGTTTACAACCCCACTTACAAGTAAAACTAGCTAAAATGTGCCTGGCTGCTGTTCACTGAAAAGCTCATTCTGGGTACATTTTTGTTATACATTTGCTTCTGCCGGGTCAGCTGAGCAGTGAGTTTCTACTTAACTACCCCCTATCAGGAGAGACCTCAGGGCTGCATCTTTTGAGCGCACTACTGAGCCTGAAAAGCGTTTACAACCCCACTTACAAGTAAAACTAGCTAAAATGTGCCTGGCTGCTGTTCACTGAATAGCTCATTCTGGGTACATTTTTGGTATACATTTGCTTCTGCCGGGTCAGCTGAGCAGTGTATTTCTACTTAACTACCCCCTATCAGGAGAGACCTCAGGGCTGCATCTTTTGAGCGCAGTACTGAGCCTGAAAAGCGTTTACAACCCCACTTACAAGTAAAACTAGCTAAATTGTGCCTGGCTGCTGTTCACTGAAAAGATCATTCTGGGTACATTTTTGTTATACATTTGCTTCTGCCGGGTCAGCTGAGCAGTGAATTTCTACGTAACTACCCCCTATCAGGGGAGACCTCAGGGCTGCATCTTTTGAGCGCAGTACTGAGCCTGAAAAGCGTTTACAACCCCACTTACAAGTAAAACTAGCTAAAATGTGCCTGGCTGCTGTTCACTGAAAAGCTCATTCTGGGTACATTTTTGTTATACATTTGCTTCTGCCGGGTCAGCTGAGCAGTGAATTTCTACGTAACTACCCCCTATCAGGGGAGACCTCAGGGCTGCATCTTTTGAGCGCAGTACTGAGCCTGAAAAGCGTTTACAACCCCACTTACAAGTAAAACTAGCTAAATTGTGCCTGGCTGCTGTTCACTGAAAAGATCATTCTGGGTACATTTTTGTTATACATTTGCTTCTGCCGGGTCAGCTGAGCAGTGAATTTCTACGTAACTACCCCCTATCAGGGGAGACCTCAGGGCTGCATCTTTTGAGCGCAGTACTGAGCCTGAAAAGCGTTTACAACCCCACTTACAAGTAAAACTAGCTAAATTGTGCCTGGCTGCTGTTCACTGAAAAGCTCATTCTGGGTACATTTTTGGTATACATTTCCTTCTGCCGGGTCAGCTGAGCAGTGTATTTCTACTTAACTACCCCCTATCAGGAGAGACCTCAGGGTTGCATCTTTTGAGCGCAGTACTGAGCCTGAAAAGCGTTTACAACCCCAGTTACAAGTAAAACTAGCTAAAATGTGCCTGGCTGCTGTTCACTGAAAAGCTCATTCTGGGTACATTTTTGGTATACATTTGCTTCTGCCGGGTCAGCTGAGCAGTGAATTTCTACGTAACTACCCCCTATCAGGGGAGACCTCAGGGCTGCATCTTTTGAGCGCAGTACTGAGCCTGAAAAGCGTTTACAACCCCACTTACAAGTAAAACTAGCTAAATTGTGCCTGGCTGCTGTTCACTGAAAAGCTCATTCTGGGTACATTTTTGTTATACATTTGCTTCTGCCGGGTCAGCTGAGCAGTGAATTTCTACGTAACTACCCCCTATCAGGGGAGACCTCAGGGCTGCATCTTTTGAGCGCAGTACTGAGCCTGAAAAGCGTTTACAACCCCACTTACAAGTAAAACTAGCTAAATTGTGCCTGGCTGCTGTTCACTGAAAAGCTCATTCTGGGTACATTTTTGTTATACATTTGCTTCTGCCGGGTCAGCTGAGCAGTGAATTTCTACGTAACTACCCCCTATCAGGGGAGACCTCAGGGCTGCATCTTTTGAGCGCAATACTGAGCCTGAAAAGCGTTTACAACCCCACTTACAAGTAAAACTAGCTAAATTGTGCCTGGCTGCTGTTCACTGAAAAGCTCATTCTGGGTACATTTTTGGTATACATTTGCTTCTGCCGGGTCAGCTGAGCAGTGTATTTCTACTTAACTACCCCCTATCAGGAGAGACCTCAGGGTTGCATCTTTTGAGCGCAGTACTGAAGCCTGAAAAGCGTTTACAACCCCAGTTACAAGTAAAACTAGCTAAAATGTGCCTGGCTGCTGTTCACTGAAAAGCTCATTCTGGGTACATTTTTGGTATACATTTGCTTCTGCCGGGTCAGCTGAACAGTGAATTTCTACTTAACTACCTCCTATCAGGAGAGACCTCAGGGCTGTATCTTTTGAGTGCAGTACTGAGCCTGAAAAGCGTTTACAACCCCACTTACAAGTAAAACTAGCTAAAATGTGCCTGGCTGCTGTTCACTGAATAGCTCATTCTGGGTACATTTTTGGTATACATTTGCTTCTGCCGGGTCAGCTGAGCAGTGAATTTCTACTTAACTACCTCCTATCAGGAGAGACCTCAGGGCTGCATCTTTTGAGCGCAGTACTGAGCCTGAAAACCGTTTACAACCCCACTTACAAGTAAAACTAGCTAAATTGTGCCTGGCTGCTGTTCACTGAAAAGCTCATTCTGGGTACATTTTTGGTATACATTTGCTTCTGCCGGGTCAGCTGAGCAGTGTATTTCTACTTAACTACCCCCTATCAGGAGAGACCTCAGGGTTGCATCTTTTGAGCGCAGTACTGAGCCTGAAAACCGTTTACAACCCCACTTACAAGTAAAACTATCTAAAATGTGCCTGGCTGCTGTTCACTGAAAAGCTCATTCTGGGTACATTTTTGTTATACATTTGCTTCTGCCGGGTCAGCTGAGCAGTGAATTTCTACGTAACTACCCCCTATCAGGGGAGACCTCAGGGCTGCATCTTTTGAGCGCAGTACTGAGCCTGAAAAGCGTTTACAACCCCACTTACAAGTAAAACTAGCTAAATTGTGCCTGGCTGCTGTTCACTGAAAAGCTCATTCTGGGTACATTTTTGTTATACATTTGCTTCTGCCGGGTCAGCTGAGCAGTGAATTTCTACGTAACTACCCCCTATCAGGGGAGACCTCAGGGCTGCATCTTTTGAGCGCAGTACTGAGCCTGAAAAGCGTTTACAACCCCACTTACAAGTAAAACTAGCTAAATTGTGCCTGGCTGCTGTTCACTGAAAAGCTCATTCTGGGTACATTTTTGTTATACATTTGCTTCTGCCGGGTCAGCTGAGCAGTGAATTTCTACGTAACTACCCCCTATCAGGGGAGACCTCAGGGCTGCATCTTTTGAGCGCAGTACTGAGCCTGAAAAGCGTTTACAACCCCACTTACAAGTAAAACTAGCTAAATTGTGCCTGGCTGCTGTTCACTGAAAAGCTCATTCTGGGTACATTTTTGTTATACATTTGCTTCTGCCGGGTCAGCTGAACAGTGAATTTCTACTTAACTACCTCCTATCAGGAGAGACCTCAGGGCTGTATCTTTTGAGTGCAGTACTGAGCCTGAAAACCGTTTACAACCCCACTTACAAGTAAAACTATCTAAAATGTGCCTGGCTGCTGTTCACTGAAAAGCTCATTCTGGGTACATTTTTGTTATACATTTGCTTCTGCCGGGTCAGCTGAGCAGTGAATTTCTACGTAACTACCCCCTATCAGGGGAGACCTCAGGGCTGCATCTTTTGAGCGCAGTACTGAGCCTGAAAAGCGTTTACAACCCCACTTACAAGTAAAACTAGCTAAATTGTGCCTGGCTGCTGTTCACTGAAAAGCTCATTCTGGGTACATTTTTGGTATACATTTGCTTCTGCCGGGTCAGCTGAGCAGTGTATTTCTACTTAACTACCCCCTATCAGGAGAGACCTCAGGGTTGCATCTTTTGAGCGCAGTACTGAGCCTGAAAAGCGTTTACAACCCCAGTTACAAGTAAAACTAGCTAAAATGTGCCTGGCTGCTGTTCACTGAAAAGCTCATTCTGGGTACATTTTTGGTATACATTTGCTTCTGCCGGGTCAGCTGAACAGTGAATTTCTACTTAACTACCTCCTATCAGGAGAGACCTCAGGGCTGCATCTTTTGAGCGCAGTACTGAGCCTGAAAAGCATTTACAACCCCAGTTACAAGTAAAACTAGCTAAAATGTGTCTGGCTGCTGTTCACTGAAAAGCTCATTCTGGGTACATTTTTGGTATACATTTGCTTCTGCCGGGTCAGCTGAACAGTGAATTTCTACTTAACTACCTCCTATCACTAGAGACCTCAGGGCTGTATCTTTTGAGTGCAGTACTGAGCCTGAAAAGCGTTTACAACCCCACTTACAAGTAAAACTAGCTAAAATGTGCCTGGCTGCTGTTCACTGAATAGCTCATTCTGGGTACATTTTTGGTATACATTTGCTTCTGCAGGGTCAGCTGAGCAGTGAATTTCTACTTAACTACCTCCTATCAGGAGAGACCTCAGGGCTGCATCTTTTGAGCGCAGTACTGAGCCTGAAAACCGTTTACAACCCCACTTACAAGTAAAACTAGCTAAATTGTGCCTGGCTGCTGTTCACTGAAAAGCTCATTCTGGGTACATTTTTGGTATACATTTGCTTCTGCCGGGTCAGCTGAGCAGTGAATTTCTACTTAACTACCTCCTATAGGAGAGACCTCAGGGCTGCATCTTTTGAGCACAGTACTGAGCCTGAAAAGCGTTTACAACCCCACTTACAAGTAAAACTAGCTAAAATGTGCCTGGCTGCTGTTCACTGAAAAGCTCATTCTGGGTACATTTTTGTTATACATTTGCTTCTGCCGGGTCAGCTGAGCAGTGAGTTTCTACTTAACTACCCCCTATCAGGAGAGACCTCAGGGCTGCATCTTTTGAGCGCACTACTGAGCCTGAAAAGCGTTTACAACCCCACTTACAAGTAAAACTAGCTAAAATGTGCCTGGCTGCTGTTCACTGAATAGCTCATTCTGGGTACATTTTTGGTATACATTTGCTTCTGCCGGGTCAGCTGAGCAGTGAATTTCTACTTAACTACCTCCTATAGGAGAGACCTCAGGGCTGCATCTTTTGAGCACAGTACTGAGCCTGAAAAGCGTTTACAACCCCACTTACAAGTAAAACTAGCTAAAATGTGCCTGGCTGCTGTTCACTGAAAAGCTCATTCTGGGTACATTTTTGTTATACATTTGCTTCTGCCGGGTCAGCTGAGCAGTGAGTTTCTACTTAACTACCCCCTATCAGGAGAGACCTCAGGGCTGCATCTTTTGAGCGCACTACTGAGCCTGAAAAGCGTTTACAACCCCACTTACAAGTAAAACTAGCTAAAATGTGCCTGGCTGCTGTTCACTGAAAAGCTCATTCTGGGTACATTTTTGTTATACATTTGCTTCTGCCGGGTCAGCTGAGCAGTGAATTTCTACGTAACTACCCCCTATCAGGGGAGACCTCAGGGCTGCATCTTTTGAGCGCAGTACTGAGCCTGAAAAGCGTTTACAACCCCACTTACAAGTAAAACTAGCTAAATTGTGCCTGGCTGCTGTTCACTGAAAAGCTCATTCTGGGTACATTTTTGGTATACATTTGCTTCTGCCGGGTCAGCTGAGCAGTGTATTTCTACTTAACTACCCCCTATCAGGAGAGACCTCAGGGTTGCATCTTTTGAGCGCAGTACTGAGCCTGAAAAGCGTTTACAACCCCAGTTACAAGTAAAACTAGCTAAAATGTGCCTGGCTGCTGTTCACTGAAAAGCTCATTCTGGGTACATTTTTGGTATACATTTGCTTCTGCCGGGTCAGCTGAACAGTGAATTTCTACTTAACTACCTCCTATCAGGAGAGACCTCAGGGCTGTATCTTTTGAGTGCAGTACTGAGCCTGAAAAGCGTTTACAACCCCACTTACAAGTAAAACTAGCTAAATTGTGCCTGGCTGCTGTTCACTGAAAAGCTCATTCTGGGTACATTTTTGTTATACATTTGCTTCTGCCGGGTCAGCTGAACAGTGAATTTCTACTTAACTACCCCCTATCAGGAGAGACCTCAGGGCTGCATCTTTTGAGCGCAGTACTGAGCCTGAAAACCGTTTACCACCCCAGTTACAAGTAAAACTAGCTAAAATGTGCCTGGCTGCTGTTCACTGAAAAGCTCATTCTGGGTACATTTTTGGTACACATTTGCTTCTGCCGGGTCAGCTGAGCAGTGAATTTCTACTTAACTACCTCCTATCAGGAGAGACCTCAGGGCTGCATGTTTTGAGCGCAGTACTTAGCCTGAAAAGCGTTTACAACCCCACTTACAAGTAAAACTAGCTAAAATGTGCCTGGCTGCTGTTCACTGAATAGCTCATTCTGGGTACATTTTTGGTATACATTTGCTTCTGCCGGGTCAGCTGAGCAGTGAATTTCTACTTAACTACCTCCTATCAGGAGAGACCTCAGGGCTGCATCTTTTGAGCACAGTACTGAGCCTGAAAAGCGTTTACAACCCCACTTACAAGTAAAACTAGCTGAAATGTGCCTGGCTGCTGTTCACTGAAAAGCTCATTCTGGGTACATTTTTGTTATACATTTGCTTCTGCCGGGTCAGCTGAGCAGTGAGTTTCTACTTAACTACCCCCTATCAGGAGAGACCTCAGGGCTGCATCTTTTGAGCGCACTACTGAGCCTGAAAAGCGTTTACAACCCCACTTACAAGTAAAACTAGCTAAAATGTGCCTGGCTGCTGTTCACTGAATAGCTCCTTCTGGGTACATTTTTGGTATACATTTGCTTCTGCCGGGTCAGCTGAGCAGTGAATTTCTACTTACTACCCCTTATCAGGAGAGACCTCAGGGCTGCATCTTTTGAGCGCAGTACTGAGCCTGAAAAGCATTTACAACCCCAGTTACAAGTAAAACTAGCTAAAATGTGTCTGGCTGCTGTTCACTGAAAAGCTCATTCTGGGTACATTTTTGGTATACATTTGCTTCTGCCGGGTCAGCTGAACAGTGAATTTCTACTTAACTACCTCCTATCAGGAGAGACCTCAGGGCTGTATCTTTTGAGTGCAGTACTGAGCCTGAAAAGCGTTTACAACCCCACTTACAAGTAAAACTAGCTAAAATGTGCCTGGCTGCTGTTCACTGAATAGCTCATTCTGGGTACATTTTTGGTATACATTTGCTTCTGCAGGGTCAGCTGAGCAGTGAATTTCTACTTAACTACCTCCTATCAGGAGAGACCTCAGGGCTGCATCTTTTGAGCGCAGTACTGAGCCTGAAAACCGTTTACAACCCCACTTACAAGTAAAACTAGCTAAATTGTGCCTGGCTGCTGTTCACTGAAAAGCTCATTCTGGGTACATTTTTGGTATACATTTGCTTCTGCCGGGTCAGCTGAGCAGTGAATTTCTACTTAACTACCTCCTATAGGAGAGACCTCAGGGCTGCATCTTTTGAGCACAGTACTGAGCCTGAAAAGCGTTTACAACCCCACTTACAAGTAAAACTAGCTAAAATGTGCCTGGCTGCTGTTCACTGAAAAGCTCATTCTGGGTACATTTTTGTTATACATTTGCTTCTGCCGGGTCAGCTGAGCAGTGAGTTTCTACTTAACTACCCCCTATCAGGAGAGACCTCAGGGCTGCATCTTTTGAGCGCACTACTGAGCCTGAAAAGCGTTTACAACCCCACTTACAAGTAAAACTAGCTAAAATGTGCCTGGCTGCTGTTCACTGAATAGCTCATTCTGGGTACATTTTTGTTATACATTTGCTTCTGCCGGGTCAGCTGAGCAGTGAATTTCTACGTAACTACCCCCTATCAGGAGAGACCTCAGGGTTGCATCTTTTGAGCGCAGTACTGAGCCTGAAAAGCGTTTACAACCCCAGTTACAAGTAAAACTAGCTAAAATGTGCCTGGCTGCTGTTCACTGAAAAGCTCATTCTGGGTACATTTTTGGTATACATTTGCTTCTGCCGGGTCAGCTGAACAGTGAATTTCTACTTAACTACCTCCTATCAGGAGAGACCTCAGGGCTGTATCTTTTGAGTGCAGTACTGAGCCTGAAAAGCGTTTACAACCCCACTTACAAGTAAAACTAGCTAAATTGTGCCTGGCTGCTGTTCACTGAAAAGCTCATTCTGGGTACATTTTTGTTATACATTTGCTTCTGCCGGGCCAGCTGAACAGTGAATTTCTACTTAACTACCTCCTATCAGGAGAGACCTCAGGGCTGTATCTTTTGAGTGCAGTACTGAGCCTGAAAAGCGTTTACAACCCCACTTACAAGTAAAACTAGCTAAATTGTGCCTGGCTGCTGTTCACTGAAAAGCTCATTCTGGGTACATTTTTGTTATACATTTGCTTCTGCCGGGTCAGCTGAACAGTGAATTTCTACTTAACTACCCCCTATCAGGAGAGACCTCAGGGCTGCATCTTGAGCGCAGTACTGAGCCTGAAAACCGTTTACCACCCCAGTTACAAGTAAAACTAGCTAAAATGTGCCTGGCTGCTGTTCACTGAAAAGCTCATTCTGGGTACATTTTTGGTACACATTTGCTTCTGCCGGGTCAGCTGAGCAGTGAATTTCTACTTAACTACCTCCTATCAGGAGAGACCTCAGGGCTGCATGTTTTGAGCGCAGTACTTAGCCTGAAAAGCGTTTACAACCCCACTTACAAGTAAAACTAGCTAAAATGTGCCTGGCTGCTGTTCACTATATAGCTCATTCTGGGTACATTTTTGGTATACATTTGCTTCTGCCGGGTCAGCTGAGCAGTGAATTTCTACTTAACTACCTCCTATCAGGAGAGACCTCAGGGCTGCATCTTTTGAGCACAGTACTGAGCCTGAAAAGCGTTTACAACCCCACTTACAAGTAAAACTAGCTAAAATGTGCCTGGCTGCTGTTCACTGAAAAGCTCATTCTGGGTACATTTTTGTTATACATTTGCTTCTGCCGGGTCAGCTGAGCAGTGAGTTTCTACTTAACTACCCCCTATCAGGAGAGACCTCAGGGATGCATCTTTTGAGCGCACTACTGAGCCTGAAAAGCGTTTACAACCCCACTTACAAGTAAAACTAGCTAAAATGTGCCTGGCTGCTGTTCACTGAATAGCTCCTTCTGGGTACATTTTTGGTATACATTTGCTTCTGCCGGGTCAGCTGAGCAGTGAATTTCTACTTACTACCCCTTATCAGGAGAGACCTCAGGGCTGCATCTTTTGAGCGCAGTACTGAGCCTGAAAAGCATTTACAACCCCAGTTACAAGTAAAACTAGCTAAAATGTGTCTGGCTGCTGTTCACTGAAAAGCTCATTCTGGGTACATTTTTGGTATACATTTGCTTCTGCCGGGTCAGCTGAACAGTGAATTTCTACTTAACTACCTCTTATCACTAGAGACCTCAGGGCTGTATCTTTTGAGTGCAGTACTGAGCCTGAAAAGCGTTTACAACCCCACTTACAAGTAAAACTAGCTAAAATGTGCCTGGCTGCTGTTCACTGAATAGCTCATTCTGGGTACATTTTTGGTATACATTTGCTTCTGCAGGGTCAGCTGAGCAGTGAATTTCTACTTAACTACCTCCTATCAGGAGAGACCTCAGGGCTGCATCTTTTGAGCGCAGTACTGAGCCTGAAAACCGTTTACAACCCCACTTACAAGTAAAACTAGCTAAATTGTGCCTGGCTGCTGTTCACTGAAAAGCTCATTCTGGGTACATTTTTGGTATACATTTGCTTCTGCCGGGTCAGCTGAGCAGTGAATTTCTACTTAACTACCTCCTATAGGAGAGACCTCAGGGCTGCATCTTTTGAGCACAGTACTGAGCCTGAAAAGCGTTTACAACCCCACTTACAAGTAAAACTAGCTAAAATGTGCCTGGCTGCTGTTCACTGAAAAGCTCATTCTGGGTACATTTTTGTTATACATTTGCTTCTGCCGGGTCAGCTGAGCAGTGAGTTTCTACTTAACTACCCCCTATCAGGAGAGACCTCAGGGCTGCATCTTTGAGCGCACTACTGAGCCTGAAAAGCGTTTACAACCCCACTTACAAGTAAAACTAGCTAAAATGTGCCTGGCTGCTGTTCACTGAATAGCTCATTCTGGGTACATTTTTGGTATACATTTGCTTCTGCCGGGTCAGCTGAGCAGTGTATTTCTACTTAACTACCCCCTATCAGGAGAGACCTCAGGGCTGCATCTTTTGAGCGCAGTACTGAGCCTGAAAAGCGTTTACAACCCCACTTACAAGTAAAACTAGCTAAATTGTGCCTGGCTGCTGTTCACTGAAAAGATCATTCTGGGTACATTTTTGTTATACATTTGCTTCTGCCGGGTCAGCTGAGCAGTGAATTTCTACGTAACTACCCCCTATCAGGGGAGACCTCAGGGCTGCATCTTTTGAGCGCAGTACTGAGCCTGAAAAGCGTTTACAACCCCACTTACAAGTAAAACTAGCTAAAATGTGCCTGGCTGCTGTTCACTGAAAAGCTCATTCTGGGTACATTTTTGTTATACATTTGCTTCTGCCGGGTCAGCTGAGCAGTGAATTTCTACGTAACTACCCCCTATCAGGGGAGACCTCAGGGCTGCATCTTTTGAGCGCAGTACTGAGCCTGAAAAGCGTTTACAACCCCACTTACAAGTAAAACTAGCTAAATTGTGCCTGGCTGCTGTTCACTGAAAAGATCATTCTGGGTACATTTTTGTTATACATTTGCTTCTGCCGGGTCAGCTGAGCAGTGAATTTCTACGTAACTACCCCCTATCAGGGGAGACCTCAGGGCTGCATCTTTTGAGCGCAGTACTGAGCCTGAAAAGCGTTTACAACCCCACTTACAAGTAAAACTAGCTAAATTGTGCCTGGCTGCTGTTCACTGAAAAGCTCATTCTGGGTACATTTTTGGTATACATTTCCTTCTGCCGGGTCAGCTGAGCAGTGTATTTCTACTTAACTACCCCCTATCAGGAGAGACCTCAGGGTTGCATCTTTTGAGCGCAGTACTGAGCCTGAAAAGCGTTTACAACCCCAGTTACAAGTAAAACTAGCTAAAATGTGCCTGGCTGCTGTTCACTGAAAAGCTCATTCTGGGTACATTTTTGGTATACATTTGCTTCTGCCGGGTCAGCTGAGCAGTGAATTTCTACGTAACTACCCCCTATCAGGGGAGACCTCAGGGCTGCATCTTTTGAGCGCAGTACTGAGCCTGAAAAGCGTTTACAACCCCACTTACAAGTAAAACTAGCTAAATTGTGCCTGGCTGCTGTTCACTGAAAAGCTCATTCTGGGTACATTTTTGTTATACATTTGCTTCTGCCGGGTCAGCTGAGCAGTGAATTTCTACGTAACTACCCCCTATCAGGGGAGACCTCAGGGCTGCATATTTTGAGCGCAGTACTGAGCCTGAAAAGCGTTTACAACCCCACTTACAAGTAAAACTAGCTAAATTGTGCCTGGCTGCTGTTCACTGAAAAGCTCATTCTGGGTACATTTTTGTTATACATTTGCTTCTGCCGGGTCAGCTGAGCAGTGAATTTCTACGTAACTACCCCCTATCAGGGGAGACCTCAGGGCTGCATCTTTTGAGCGCAATACTGAGCCTGAAAAGCGTTTACAACCCCACTTACAAGTAAAACTAGCTAAATTGTGCCTGGCTGCTGTTCACTGAAAAGCTCATTCTGGGTACATTTTTGGTATACATTTGCTTCTGCCGGGTCAGCTGAGCAGTGTATTTCTACTTAACTACCCCCTATCAGGAGAGACCTCAGGGTTGCATCTTTTGAGCGCAGTACTGAAGCCTGAAAAGCGTTTACAACCCCAGTTACAAGTAAAACTAGCTAAAATGTGCCTGGCTGCTGTTCACTGAAAAGCTCATTCTGGGTACATTTTTGGTATACATTTGCTTCTGCCGGGTCAGCTGAACAGTGAATTTCTACTTAACTACCTCCTATCAGGAGAGACCTCAGGGCTGTATCTTTTGAGTGCAGTACTGAGCCTGAAAAGCGTTTACAACCCCACTTACAAGTAAAACTAGCTAAAATGTGCCTGGCTGCTGTTCACTGAATAGCTCATTCTGGGTACATTTTTGGTATACATTTGCTTCTGCCGGGTCAGCTGAGCAGTGAATTTCTACTTAACTACCTCCTATCAGGAGAGACCTCAGGGCTGCATCTTTTGAGCGCAGTACTGAGCCTGAAAACCGTTTACAACCCCACTTACAAGTAAAACTAGCTAAATTGTGCCTGGCTGCTGTTCACTGAAAAGCTCATTCTGGGTACATTTTTGGTATACATTTGCTTCTGCCGGGTCAGCTGAGCAGTGTATTTCTACTTAACTACCCCCTATCAGGAGAGACCTCAGGGTTGCATCTTTTGAGCGCAGTACTGAGCCTGAAAACCGTTTACAACCCCACTTACAAGTAAAACTATCTAAAATGTGCCTGGCTGCTGTTCACTGAAAAGCTCATTCTGGGTACATTTTTGTTATACATTTGCTTCTGCCGGGTCAGCTGAGCAGTGAATTTCTACGTAACTACCCCCTATCAGGGGAGACCTCAGGGCTGCATCTTTTGAGCGCAGTACTGAGCCTGAAAAGCGTTTACAACCCCACTTACAAGTAAAACTAGCTAAATTGTGCCTGGCTGCTGTTCACTGAAAAGCTCATTCTGGGTACATTTTTGTTATACATTTGCTTCTGCCGGGTCAGCTGAGCAGTGAATTTCTACGTAACTACCCCCTATCAGGGGAGACCTCAGGGCTGCATCTTTTGAGCGCAGTACTGAGCCTGAAAAGCGTTTACAACCCCACTTACAAGTAAAACTAGCTAAATTGTACCTGGCTGCTGTTCACTGAAAAGCTCATTCTGGGTACATTTTTGTTATACATTTGCTTCTGCCGGGTCAGCTGAGCAGTGAATTTCTACGTAACTACCCCCTATCAGGGGAGACCTCAGGGCTGCATCTTTTGAGCGCAGTACTGAGCCTGAAAAGCGTTTACAACCCCACTTACAAGTAAAACTAGCTAAATTGTGCCTGGCTGCTGTTCACTGAAAAGCTCATTCTGGGTACATTTTTGTTATACATTTGCTTCTGCCGGGTCAGCTGAACAGTGAATTTCTACTTAACTACCTCCTATCAGGAGAGACCTCAGGGCTGTATCTTTTGAGTGCAGTACTGAGCCTGAAAACCGTTTACAACCCCACTTACAAGTAAAACTATCTAAAATGTGCCTGGCTGCTGTTCACTGAAAAGCTCATTCTGGGTACATTTTTGTTATACATTTGCTTCTGCCGGGTCAGCTGAGCAGTGAATTTCTACGTAACTACCCCCTATCAGGGGAGACCTCAGGGCTGCATCTTTTGAGCGCAGTACTGAGCCTGAAAAGCGTTTACAACCCCACTTACAAGTAAAACTAGCTAAATTGTGCCTGGCTGCTGTTCACTGAAAAGCTCATTCTGGGTACATTTTTGGTATACATTTGCTTCTGCCGGGTCAGCTGAGCAGTGTATTTCTACTTAACTACCCCCTATCAGGAGAGACCTCAGGGTTGCATCTTTTGAGCGCAGTACTGAGCCTGAAAAGCGTTTACAACCCCAGTTACAAGTAAAACTAGCTAAAATGTGCCTGGCTGCTGTTCACTGAAAAGCTCATTCTGGGTACATTTTTGGTATACATTTGCTTCTGCCGGGTCAGCTGAACAGTGAATTTCTACTTAACTACCTCCTATCAGGAGAGACCTCAGGGCTGCATCTTTTGAGCGCAGTACTGAGCCTGAAAAGCATTTACAACCCCAGTTACAAGTAAAACTAGCTAAAATGTGTCTGGCTGCTGTTCACTGAAAAGCTCATTCTGGGTACATTTTTGGTATACATTTGCTTCTGCCGGGTCAGCTGAACAGTGAATTTCTACTTAACTACCTCCTATCACTAGAGACCTCAGGGCTGTATCTTTTGAGTGCAGTACTGAGCCTGAAAAGCGTTTACAACCCCACTTACAAGTAAAACTAGCTAAAATGTGCCTGGCTGCTGTTCACTGAATAGCTCATTCTGGGTACATTTTTGGTATACATTTGCTTCTGCAGGGTCAGCTGAGCAGTGAATTTCTACTTAACTACCTCCTATCAGGAGAGACCTCAGGGCTGCATCTTTTGAGCGCAGTACTGAGCCTGAAAACCGTTTACAACCCCACTTACAAGTAAAACTAGCTAAATTGTGCCTGGCTGCTGTTCACTGAAAAGCTCATTCTGGGTACATTTTTGGTATACATTTGCTTCTGCCGGGTCAGCTGAGCAGTGAATTTCTACTTAACTACCTCCTATAGGAGAGACCTCAGGGCTGCATCTTTTGAGCACAGTACTGAGCCTGAAAAGCGTTTACAACCCCACTTACAAGTAAAACTAGCTAAAATGTGACTGGCTGCTGTTCACTGAAAAGCTCATTCTGGGTACATTTTTGTTATACATTTGCTTCTGCCGGGTCAGCTGAGCAGTGAGTTTCTACTTAACTACCCCCTATCAGGAGAGACCTCAGGGCTGCATCTTTTGAGCGCACTACTGAGCCTGAAAAGCGTTTACAACCCCACTTACAAGTAAAACTAGCTAAAATGTGCCTGGCTGCTGTTCACTGAATAGCTCATTCTGGGTACATTTTTGGTATACATTTGCTTCTGCCGGGTCAGCTGAGCAGTGTATTTCTACTTAACTACCCCCTATCAGGAGAGACCTCAGGGCTGCATCTTTTGAGCGCAGTACTGAGCCTGAAAAGCGTTTACAACCCCACTTACAAGTAAAACTAGCTAAATTGTGCCTGGCTGCTGTTCACTGAAAAGATCATTCTGGGTACATTTTTGTTATACATTTGCTTCTGCCGGGTCAGCTGAGCAGTGAATTTCTACGTAACTATCCCCTATCAGGGGAGACCTCAGGGCTGCATCTTTTGAGCGCAGTACTGAGCCTGAAAAGCGTTTACAACCCCACTTACAAGTAAAACTAGCTAAAATGTGCCTGGCTGCTGTTCACTGAAAAGCTCATTCTGGGTACATTTTTGTTATACATTTGCTTCTGCCGGGTCAGCTGAGCAGTGAATTTCTACGTAACTACCCCCTATCAGGGGAGACCTCAGGGCTGCATCTTTTGAGCGCAGTACTGAGCCTGAAAAGCGTTTACAACCCCACTTACAAGTAAAACTAGCTAAATTGTGCCTGGCTGCTGTTCACTGAAAAGATCATTCTGGGTACATTTTTGTTATACATTTGCTTCTGCCGGGTCAGCTGAGCAGTGAATTTCTACGTAACTACCCCCTATCAGGGGAGACCTCAGAGCTGCATCTTTTGAGCGCAGTACTGAGCCTGAAAAGCGTTTACAACCCCACTTACAAGTAAAACTAGCTAAATTGTGCCTGGCTGCTGTTCACTGAAAAGCTCATTCTGGGTACATTTTTGGTATACATTTCCTTCTGCCGGGTCAGCTGAGCAGTGTATTTCTACTTAACTACCCCCTATCAGGAGAGACCTCAGGGTTGCATCTTTTGAGCGCAGTACTGAGCCTGAAAAGCGTTTACAACCCCAGTTACAAGTAAAACTAGCTAAAATGTGCCTGGCTGCTGTTCACTGAAAAGCTCATTCTGGGTACATTTTTGGTATACATTTGCTTCTGCCGGGTCAGCTGAGCAGTGAATTTCTACGTAACTACCCCCTATCAGGGGAGACCTCAGGGCTGCATCTTTTGAGCGCAGTACTGAGCCTGAAAAGCGTTTACAACCCCACTTACAAGTAAAACTAGCTAAATTGTGCCTGGCTGCTGTTCACTGAAAAGCTCATTCTGGGTACATTTTTGTTATACATTTGCTTCTGCCGGGTCAGCTGAGCAGTGAGTTTCTACTTAACTACCCCCTATCAGGAGAGACCTCAGGGATGCATCTTTTGAGCGCACTACTGAGCCTGAAAAGCGTTTACAACCCCACTTACAAGTAAAACTAGCTAAAATGTGCCTGGCTGCTGTTCACTGAATAGCTCCTTCTGGGTACATTTTTGGTATACATTTGCTTCTGCCGGGTCAGCTGAGCAGTGAATTTCTACTTACTACCCCTTATCAGGAGAGACCTCAGGGCTGCATCTTTTGAGCGCAGTACTGAGCCTGAAAAGCATTTACAACCCCAGTTACAAGTAAAACTAGCTAAAATGTGTCTGGCTGCTGTTCACTGAAAAGCTCATTCTGGGTACATTTTTGGTATACATTTGCTTCTGCCGGGTCAGCTGAACAGTGAATTTCTACTTAACTACCTCTTATCACTAGAGACCTCAGGGCTGTATCTTTTGAGTGCAGTACTGAGCCTGAAAAGCGTTTACAACCCCACTTACAAGTAAAACTAGCTAAAATGTGCCTGGCTGCTGTTCACTGAATAGCTCATTCTGGGTACATTTTTGGTATACATTTGCTTCTGCAGGGTCAGCTGAGCAGTGAATTTCTACTTAACTACCTCCTATCAGGAGAGACCTCAGGGCTGCATCTTTTGAGCGCAGTACTGAGCCTGAAAACCGTTTACAACCCCACTTACAAGTAAAACTAGCTAAATTGTGCCTGGCTGCTGTTCACTGAAAAGCTCATTCTGGGTACATTTTTGGTATACATTTGCTTCTGCCGGGTCAGCTGAGCAGTGAATTTCTACTTAACTACCTCCTATAGGAGAGACCTCAGGGCTGCATCTTTTGAGCACAGTACTGAGCCTGAAAAGCGTTTACAACCCCACTTACAAGTAAAACTAGCTAAAATGTGCCTGGCTGCTGTTCACTGAAAAGCTCATTCTGGGTACATTTTTGTTATACATTTGCTTCTGCCGGGTCAGCTGAGCAGTGAGTTTCTACTTAACTACCCCCTATCAGGAGAGACCTCAGGGCTGCATCTTTTGAGCGCACTACTGAGCCTGAAAAGCGTTTACAACCCCACTTACAAGTAAAACTAGCTAAAATGTGCCTGGCTGCTGTTCACTGAATAGCTCATTCTGGGTACATTTTTTGTATACATTTGCTTCTGCCGGGTCAGCTGAGCAGTGTATTTCTACTTAACTACCCCCTATCAGGAGAGACCTCAGGGCTGCATCTTTTGAGCGCAGTACTGAGCCTGAAAAGCGTTTACAACCCCACTTACAAGTAAAACTAGCTAAATTGTGCCTGGCTGCTGTTCACTGAAAAGATCATTCTGGGTACATTTTTGTTATACATTTGCTTCTGCCGGGTCAGCTGAGCAGTGAATTTCTACGTAACTACCCCCTATCAGGGGAGACCTCAGGGCTGCATCTTTTGAGCGCAGTACTGAGCCTGAAAAGCGTTTACAACCCCACTTACAAGTAAAACTAGCTAAAATGTGCCTGGCTGCTGTTCACTGAAAAGCTCATTCTGGGTACATTTTTGTTATACATTTGCTTCTGCCGGGTCAGCTGAGCAGTGAATTTCTACGTAACTACCCCCTATCAGGGGAGACCTCAGGGCTGCATCTTTTGAGCGCAGTACTGAGCCTGAAAAGCGTTTACAACCCCACTTACAAGTAAAACTAGCTAAATTGTGCCTGGCTGCTGTTCACTGAAAAGATCATTCTGGGTACATTTTTGTTATACATTTGCTTCTGCCGGGTCAGCTGAGCAGTGAATTTCTACGTAACTACCCCCTATCAGGGGAGACCTCAGGGCTGCATCTTTTGAGCGCAGTACTGAGCCTGAAAAGCGTTTACAACCCCACTTACAAGTAAAACTAGCTAAATTGTGCCTGGCTGCTGTTCACTGAAAAGCTCATTCTGGGTACATTTTTGGTATACATTTCCTTCTGCCGGGTCAGCTGAGCAGTGTATTTCTACTTAACTACCCCCTATCAGGAGAGACCTCAGGGTTGCATCTTTTGAGCGCAGTACTGAGCCTGAAAAGCGTTTACAACCCCAGTTACAAGTAAAACTAGCTAAAATGTGCCTGGCTGCTGTTCACTGAAAAGCTCATTCTGGGTACATTTTTGGTATACATTTGCTTCTGCCGGGTCAGCTGAGCAGTGAATTTCTACGTAACTACCCCCTATCAGGGGAGACCTCAGGGCTGCATCTTTTGAGCGCAGTACTGAGCCTGAAAAGCGTTTACAACCCCACTTACAAGTAAAACTAGCTAAATTGTGCCTGGCTGCTGTTCACTGAAAAGCTCATTCTGGGTACATTTTTGTTATACATTTGCTTCTGCCGGGTCAGCTGAGCAGTGAATTTCTACGTAACTACCCCCTATCAGGGGAGACCTCAGGGCTGCATATTTTGAGCGCAGTACTGAGCCTGAAAAGCGTTTACAACCCCACTTACAAGTAAAACTAGCTAAATTGTGCCTGGCTGCTGTTCACTGAAAAGCTCATTCTGGGTACATTTTTGTTATACATTTGCTTCTGCCGGGTCAGCTGAGCAGTGAATTTCTACGTAACTACCCCCTATCAGGGGAGACCTCAGGGCTGCATCTTTTGAGCGCAATACTGAGCCTGAAAAGCGTTTACAACCCCACTTACAAGTAAAACTAGCTAAATTGTGCCTGGCTGCTGTTCACTGAAAAGCTCATTCTGGGTACATTTTTGGTATACATTTGCTTCTGCCGGGTCAGCTGAGCAGTGTATTTCTACTTAACTACCCCCTATCAGGAGAGACCTCAGGGTTGCATCTTTTGAGCGCAGTACTGAAGCCTGAAAAGCGTTTACAACCCCAGTTACAAGTAAAACTAGCTAAAATGTGCCTGGCTGCTGTTCACTGAAAAGCTCATTCTGGGTACATTTTTGGTATACATTTGCTTCTGCCGGGTCAGCTGAACAGTGAATTTCTACTTAACTACCTCCTATCAGGAGAGACCTCAGGGCTGTATCTTTTGAGTGCAGTACTGAGCCTGAAAAGCGTTTACAACCCCACTTACAAGTAAAACTAGCTAAAATGTGCCTGGCTGCTGTTCACTGAATAGCTCATTCTGGGTACATTTTTGGTATACATTTGCTTCTGCCGGGTCAGCTGAGCAGTGAATTTCTACTTAACTACCTCCTATCAGGAGAGACCTCAGGGCTGCATCTTTTGAGCGCAGTACTGAGCCTGAAAACCGTTTACAACCCCACTTACAAGTAAAACTAGCTAAATTGTGCCTGGCTGCTGTTCACTGAAAAGCTCATTCTGGGTACATTTTTGGTATACATTTGCTTCTGCCGGGTCAGCTGAGCAGTGTATTTCTACTTAACTACCCCCTATCAGGAGAGACCTCAGGGTTGCATCTTTTGAGCGCAGTACTGAGCCTGAAAACCGTTTACAACCCCACTTACAAGTAAAACTATCTAAAATGTGCCTGGCTGCTGTTCACTGAAAAGCTCATTCTGGGTACATTTTTGTTATACATTTGCTTCTGCCGGGTCAGCTGAGCAGTGAATTTCTACGTAACTACCCCCTATCAGGGGAGACCTCAGGGCTGCATCTTTTGAGCGCAGTACTGAGCCTGAAAAGCGTTTACAACCCCACTTACAAGTAAAACTAGCTAAATTGTGCCTGGCTGCTGTTCACTGAAAAGCTCATTCTGGGTACATTTTTGTTATACATTTGCTTCTGCCGGGTCAGCTGAGCAGTGAATTTCTACGTAACTACCCCCTATCAGGGGAGACCTCAGGGCTGCATCTTTTGAGCGCAGTACTGAGCCTGAAAAGCGTTTACAACCCCACTTACAAGTAAAACTAGCTAAATTGTACCTGGCTGCTGTTCACTGAAAAGCTCATTCTGGGTACATTTTTGTTATACATTTGCTTCTGCCGGGTCAGCTGAGCAGTGAATTTCTACGTAACTACCCCCTATCAGGGGAGACCTCAGGGCTGCATCTTTTGAGCGCAGTACTGAGCCTGAAAAGCGTTTACAACCCCACTTACAAGTAAAACTAGCTAAATTGTGCCTGGCTGCTGTTCACTGAAAAGCTCATTCTGGGTACATTTTTGTTATACATTTGCTTCTGCCGGGTCAGCTGAACAGTGAATTTCTACTTAACTACCTCCTATCAGGAGAGACCTCAGGGCTGTATCTTTTGAGTGCAGTACTGAGCCTGAAAACCGTTTACAACCCCACTTACAAGTAAAACTATCTAAAATGTGCCTGGCTGCTGTTCACTGAAAAGCTCATTCTGGGTACATTTTTGTTATACATTTGCTTCTGCCGGGTCAGCTGAGCAGTGAATTTCTACGTAACTACCCCCTATCAGGGGAGACCTCAGGGCTGCATCTTTTGAGCGCAGTACTGAGCCTGAAAAGCGTTTACAACCCCACTTACAAGTAAAACTAGCTAAATTGTGCCTGGCTGCTGTTCACTGAAAAGCTCATTCTGGGTACATTTTTGGTATACATTTGCTTCTGCCGGGTCAGCTGAGCAGTGTATTTCTACTTAACTACCCCCTATCAGGAGAGACCTCAGGGTTGCATCTTTTGAGCGCAGTACTGAGCCTGAAAAGCGTTTACAACCCCAGTTACAAGTAAAACTAGCTAAAATGTGCCTGGCTGCTGTTCACTGAAAAGCTCATTCTGGGTACATTTTTGGTATACATTTGCTTCTGCCGGGTCAGCTGAACAGTGAATTTCTACTTAACTACCTCCTATCAGGAGAGACCTCAGGGCTGCATCTTTTGAGCGCAGTACTGAGCCTGAAAAGCATTTACAACCCCAGTTACAAGTAAAACTAGCTAAAATGTGTCTGGCTGCTGTTCACTGAAAAGCTCATTCTGGGTACATTTTTGGTATACATTTGCTTCTGCCGGGTCAGCTGAACAGTGAATTTCTACTTAACTACCTCCTATCACTAGAGACCTCAGGGCTGTATCTTTTGAGTGCAGTACTGAGCCTGAAAAGCGTTTACAACCCCACTTACAAGTAAAACTAGCTAAAATGTGCCTGGCTGCTGTTCACTGAATAGCTCATTCTGGGTACATTTTTGGTATACATTTGCTTCTGCAGGGTCAGCTGAGCAGTGAATTTCTACTTAACTACCTCCTATCAGGAGAGACCTCAGGGCTGCATCTTTTGAGCGCAGTACTGAGCCTGAAAACCGTTTACAACCCCACTTACAAGTAAAACTAGCTAAATTGTGCCTGGCTGCTGTTCACTGAAAAGCTCATTCTGGGTACATTTTTGGTATACATTTGCTTCTGCCGGGTCAGCTGAGCAGTGAATTTCTACTTAACTACCTCCTATAGGAGAGACCTCAGGGCTGCATCTTTTGAGCACAGTACTGAGCCTGAAAAGCGTTTACAACCCCACTTACAAGTAAAACTAGCTAAAATGTGACTGGCTGCTGTTCACTGAAAAGCTCATTCTGGGTACATTTTTGTTATACATTTGCTTCTGCCGGGTCAGCTGAGCAGTGAGTTTCTACTTAACTACCCCCTATCAGGAGAGACCTCAGGGCTGCATCTTTTGAGCGCACTACTGAGCCTGAAAAGCGTTTACAACCCCACTTACAAGTAAAACTAGCTAAAATGTGCCTGGCTGCTGTTCACTGAATAGCTCATTCTGGGTACATTTTTGGTATACATTTGCTTCTGCCGGGTCAGCTGAGCAGTGTATTTCTACTTAACTACCCCCTATCAGGAGAGACCTCAGGGCTGCATCTTTTGAGCGCAGTACTGAGCCTGAAAAGCGTTTACAACCCCACTTACAAGTAAAACTAGCTAAATTGTGCCTGGCTGCTGTTCACTGAAAAGATCATTCTGGGTACATTTTTGTTATACATTTGCTTCTGCCGGGTCAGCTGAGCAGTGAATTTCTACGTAACTATCCCCTATCAGGGGAGACCTCAGGGCTGCATCTTTTGAGCGCAGTACTGAGCCTGAAAAGCGTTTACAACCCCACTTACAAGTAAAACTAGCTAAAATGTGCCTGGCTGCTGTTCACTGAAAAGCTCATTCTGGGTACATTTTTGTTATACATTTGCTTCTGCCGGGTCAGCTGAGCAGTGAATTTCTACGTAACTACCCCCTATCAGGGGAGACCTCAGGGCTGCATCTTTTGAGCGCAGTACTGAGCCTGAAAAGCGTTTACAACCCCACTTACAAGTAAAACTAGCTAAATTGTGCCTGGCTGCTGTTCACTGAAAAGATCATTCTGGGTACATTTTTGTTATACATTTGCTTCTGCCGGGTCAGCTGAGCAGTGAATTTCTACGTAACTACCCCCTATCAGGGGAGACCTCAGAGCTGCATCTTTTGAGCGCAGTACTGAGCCTGAAAAGCGTTTACAACCCCACTTACAAGTAAAACTAGCTAAATTGTGCCTGGCTGCTGTTCACTGAAAAGCTCATTCTGGGTACATTTTTGGTATACATTTCCTTCTGCCGGGTCAGCTGAGCAGTGTATTTCTACTTAACTACCCCCTATCAGGAGAGACCTCAGGGTTGCATCTTTTGAGCGCAGTACTGAGCCTGAAAAGCGTTTACAACCCCAGTTACAAGTAAAACTAGCTAAAATGTGCCTGGCTGCTGTTCACTGAAAAGCTCATTCTGGGTACATTTTTGGTATACATTTGCTTCTGCCGGGTCAGCTGAGCAGTGAATTTCTACGTAACTACCCCCTATCAGGGGAGACCTCAGGGCTGCATCTTTTGAGCGCAGTACTGAGCCTGAAAAGCGTTTACAACCCCACTTACAAGTAAAACTAGCTAAATTGTGCCTGGCTGCTGTTCACTGAAAAGCTCATTCTGGGTACATTTTTGTTATACATTTGCTTCTGCCGGGTCAGCTGAGCAGTGAATTTCTACGTAACTACCCCCTATCAGGGGAGACCTCAGGGCTGCATCTTTTGAGCGCAGTACTGAGCCTGAAAAGCGTTTACAACCCCACTTACAAGTAAAACTAGCTAAATTGTGCCTGGCTGCTGTTCACTGAAAAGCTCATTCTGGGTACATTTTTGTTATACATTTGCTTCTGCCGGGTCAGCTGAGCAGTGAATTTCTACGTAACTACCCCCTATCAGGGGAGACCTCAGGGCTGCATCTTTTGAGCGCAATACTGAGCCTGAAAAGCGTTTACAACCCCACTTACAAGTAAAACTAGCTAAATTGTGCCTGGCTGCTGTTCACTGAAAAGCTCATTCTGGGTACATTTTTGGTATACATTTGCTTCTGCCGGGTCAGCTGAGCAGTGTATTTCTACTTAACTACCCCCTATCAGGAGAGACCTCAGGGTTGCATCTTTTGAGCGCAGTACTGAAGCCTGAAAAGCGTTTACAACCCCAGTTACAAGTAAAACTAGCTAAAATGTGCCTGGCTGCTGTTCACTGAAAAGCTCATTCTGGGTACATTTTTGGTATACATTTGCTTCTGCCGGGTCAGCTGAACAGTGAATTTCTACTTAACTACCTCCTATCAGGAGAGACCTCAGGGCTGTATCTTTTGAGTGCAGTACTGAGCCTGAAAAGCGTTTACAACCCCACTTACAAGTAAAACTAGCTAAAATGTGCCTGGCTGCTGTTCACTGAATAGCTCATTCTCGGTACATTTTTGGTATACATTTGCTTCTGCCGGGTCAGCTGAGCAGTGAATTTCTACTTAACTACCTCCTATCAGGAGAGACCTCAGGGCTGCATCTTTTGAGCGCAGTACTGAGCCTGAAAACCGTTTACAACCCCACTTACAAGTAAAACTAGCTAAATTGTGCCTGGCTGCTGTTCACTGAAAAGCTCATTCTGGGTACATTTTTGGTATACATTTGCTTCTGCCGGGTCAGCTGAGCAGTGTATTTCTACTTAACTACCCCCTATCAGGAGAGACCTCAGGGTTGCATCTTTTGAGCGCAGTACTGAGCCTGAAAACCGTTTACAACCCCACTTACAAGTAAAACTATCTAAAATGTGCCTGGCTGCTGTTCACTGAAAAGCTCATTCTGGGTACATTTTTGTTATACATTTGCTTCTGCCGGGTCAGCTGAGCAGTGAATTTCTACGTAACTACCCCCTATCAGGGGAGACCTCAGGGCTGCATCTTTTGAGCGCAGTACTGAGCCTGAAAAGCGTTTACAACCCCACTTACAAGTAAAACTAGCTAAATTGTGCCTGGCTGCTGTTCACTGAAAAGCTCATTCTGGGTACATTTTTGTTATACATTTGCTTCTGCCGGGTCAGCTGAGCAGTGAATTTCTACGTAACTACCCCCTATCAGGGGAGACCTCAGGGCTGCATCTTTTGAGCGCAGTACTGAGCCTGAAAAGCGTTTACAACCCCACTTACAAGTAAAACTAGCTAAATTGTGCCTGGCTGCTGTTCACTGAAAAGCTCATTCTGGGTACATTTTTGTTATACATTTGCTTCTGCCGGGTCAGCTGAGCAGTGAATTTCTACGTAACTACCCCCTATCAGGGGAGACCTCAGGGCTGCATCTTTTGAGCGCAGTACTGAGCCTGAAAAGCGTTTACAACCCCACTTACAAGTAAAACTAGCTAAATTGTGCCTGGCTGCTGTTCACTGAAAAGCTCATTCTGGGTACATTTTTGTTATACATTTGCTTCTGCCGGGTCAGCTGAACAGTGAATTTCTACTTAACTACCTCCTATCAGGAGAGACCTCAGGGCTGTATCTTTTGAGTGCAGTACTGAGCCTGAAAACCGTTTACAACCCCACTTACAAGTAAAACTATCTAAAATGTGCCTGGCTGCTGTTCACTGAAAAGCTCATTCTGGGTACATTTTTGTTATACATTTGCTTCTGCCGGGTCAGCTGAGCAGTGAATTTCTACGTAACTACCCCCTATCAGGGGAGACCTCAGGGCTGCATCTTTTGAGCGCAGTACTGAGCCTGAAAAGCGTTTACAACCCCACTTACAAGTAAAACTAGCTAAATTGTGCCTGGCTGCTGTTCACTGAAAAGCTCATTCTGGGTACATTTTTGGTATACATTTGCTTCTGCCGGGTCAGCTGAGCAGTGTATTTCTACTTAACTACCCCCTATCAGGAGAGACCTCAGGGTTGCATCTTTTGAGCGCAGTACTGAGCCTGAAAAGCGTTTACAACCCCAGTTACAAGTAAAACTAGCTAAAATGTGCCTGGCTGCTGTTCACTGAAAAGCTCATTCTGGGTACATTTTTGGTATACATTTGCTTCTGCCGGGTCAGCTGAACAGTGAATTTCTACTTAACTACCTCCTATCAGGAGAGACCTCAGGGCTGTATCTTTTGAGTGCAGTACTGAGCCTGAAAAGCGTTTACAACCCCACTTACAAGTAAAACTAGCTAAATTGTGCCTGGCTGCTGTTCACTGAAAAGCTCATTCTGGGTACATTTTTGTTATACATTTGCTTCTGCCGGGTCAGCTGAACAGTGAATTTCTACTTAACTACCCCCTATCAGGAGAGACCTCAGGGCTGCATCTTTTGAGCGCAGTACTGAGCCTGAAAACCGTTTACCACCCCAGTTACAAGTAAAACTAGCTAAAATGTGCCTGGCTGCTGTTCACTGAAAAGCTCATTCTGGGTACATTTTTGGTACACATTTGCTTCTGCCGGGTCAGCTGAGCAGTGAATTTCTACTTAACTACCTCCTATCAGGAGAGACCTCAGGGCTGCATGTTTTGAGCGCAGTACTTAGCCTGAAAAGCGTTTACAACCCCACTTACAAGTAAAACTAGCTAAAATGTGCCTGGCTGCTGTTCACTGAATAGCTCATTCTGGGTACATTTTTGGTATACATTTGCTTCTGCCGGGTCAGCTGAGCAGTGAATTTCTACTTAACTACCTCCTATCAGGAGAGACCTCAGGGCTGCATCTTTTGAGCACAGTACTGAGCCTGAAAAGCGTTTACAACCCCACTTACAAGTAAAACTAGCTAAAATGTGCCTGGCTGCTGTTCACTGAAAAGCTCATTCTGGGAACATTTTTGTTATACATTTGCTTCTGCCGGGTCAGCTGAGCAGTGAGTTTCTACTTAACTACCCCCTATCAGGAGAGACCTCAGGGCTGCATCTTTTGAGCGCACTACTGAGCCTGAAAAGCGTTTACAACCCCACTTACAAGTAAAACTAGCTAAAATTTGCCTGGCTGCTGTTCACTGAATAGCTCCTTCTGGGTACATTTTTGGTATACATTTGCTTCTGCCGGGTCAGCTGAGCAGTGAATTTCTACTTAACTACCCCTTATCAGGAGAGACCTCAGGGCTGCATCTTTTGAGCGCAGTACTGAGCCTGAAAAGCATTTACAACCCCAGTTACAAGTAAAACTAGCTAAAATGTGTCTGGCTGCTGTTCACTGAAAACCTCATTCTGGGTACATTTTTGGTATACATTTGCTTCTGCCGGGTCAGCTGAACAGTGAATTTCTACTTAACTACCTCCTATCAGGAGAGACCTCAGGGCTGTATCTTTTGAGTGCAGTACTGAGCCTGAAAAGCGTTTACAACCCCACTTACAAGTAAAACTAGCCTAGCTAAAATGTGCCTGGCTGCTGTTCACTGAATAGCTCATTCTGGGTACATTTTTGGTATACATTTGCTTCTGCAGGGTCAGCTGAGCAGTGAATTTCTACTTAACTACCTCCTATCAGGAGAGACCTCAGGGCTGCATCTTTTGAGCGCAGTACTGAGCCTGAAAACCGTTTATAACCCCACTTACAAGTAAAACTAGCTAAATTGTGCCTGGCTGCTGTTCACTGAAAAGCTCATTCTGGGTACATTTTTGGTATACATTTGCTTCTGCCGGGTCAGCTGAGCAGTGAATTTCTACTTAACTACCCCCTATCAGGAGAGACCTCAGGGTTGCATCTTTTGAGCGCAGTACTGAGCCTGAAAAGCGTTTACAACCCCACTTACAAGTAAAACTAGCTAAAATGTGCCTGGCTGCTGTTCACTGAATAGCTCATTCTGGGTACATTTTTGGTATACATTTGCTTCTGCCGGGTCAGCTGAGCAGTGAATTTCTACTTAACTACCTCCTATCAGGAGAGACCTCAGGGCTGCATCTTTTGAGCGCAGTACTGAGCCTGAAAACCGTTTACAACCCCACTTACAAGTAAAACTAGCTAAATTGTGCCTGGTTGCTGTTCACTGAAAAGCTCATTCTGGGTACATTTTTGGTATACATTTGCTTCTGCCGGGTCAGCTGAGCAGTGTATTTCTACTTAACTACCCCCTATCAGGAGAGACCTCAGGGTTGCATCTTTTGAGCGCAGTACTGAGCCTGAAAACCGTTTACAACCCCACTTACAAGTAAAACTATCTAAAATGTGCCTGGCTGCTGTTCACTGAAAAGCTCATTCTGGGTACATTTTTGTTATACATTTGCTTCTGCCGGGTCAGCTGAGCAGTGAATTTCTACGTAACTACCCCCTATCAGGGGAGACCTCAGGGCTGCATCTTTTGAGCGCAGTACTGAGCCTGAAAAGCGTTTACAACCCCACTTACAAGTAAAACTAGCTAAATTGTGCCTGGCTGCTGTTCACTGAAAAGCTCATTCTGGGTACATTTTTGTTATACATTTGCTTCTGCCGGGTCAGCTGAGCAGTGAATTTCTACGTAACTACCCCCTATCAGGGGAGACCTCAGGGCTGCATCTTTTGAGCGCAGTACTGAGCCTGAAAAGCGTTTACAACCCCACTTACAAGTAAAACTAGCTAAATTGTGCCTGGCTGCTGTTCACTGAAAAGCTCATTCTGGGTACATTTTTGTTATACATTTGCTTCTGCCGGGTCAGCTGAGCAGTGAATTTCTACGTAACTACCCCCTATCAGGGGAGACCTCAGGGCTGCATCTTTTGAGCGCAGTACTGAGCCTGAAAAGCGTTTACAACCCCACTTACAAGTAAAACTAGCTAAATTGTGCCTGGCTGCTGTTCACTGAAAAGCTCATTCTGGGTACATTTTTGTTATACATTTGCTTCTGCCGGGTCAGCTGAACAGTGAATTTCTACTTAACTACCTCCTATCAGGAGAGACCTCAGGGCTGTATCTTTTGAGTGCAGTACTGAGCCTGAAAACCGTTTACAACCCCACTTACAAGTAAAACTATCTAAAATGTGCCTGGCTGCTGTTCACTGAAAAGCTCATTCTGGGTACATTTTTGTTATACATTTGCTTCTGCCGGGTCAGCTGAGCAGTGAATTTCTACGTAACTACCCCCTATCAGGGGAGACCTCAGGGCTGCATCTTTTGAGCGCAGTACTGAGCCTGAAAAGCGTTTACAACCCCACTTACAAGTAAAACTAGCTAAATTGTGCCTGGCTGCTGTTCACTGAAAAGCTCATTCTGGGTACATTTTTGGTATACATTTGCTTCTGCCGGGTCAGCTGAGCAGTGTATTTCTACTTAACTACCCCCTATCAGGAGAGACCTCAGGGTTGCATCTTTTGAGCGCAGTACTGAGCCTGAAAAGCGTTTACAACCCCAGTTACAAGTAAAACTATCTAAAATGTGCCTGGCTGCTGTTCACTGAAAAGCTCATTCTGGGTACATTTTTGGTATACATTTGCTTCTGCCGGGTCAGCTGAACAGTGAATTTCTACTTAACTACCTCCTATCAGGAGAGACCTCAGGGCTGTATCTTTTGAGTGCAGTACTGAGCCTGAAAACCGTTTACAACCCCACTTACAAGTAAAACTATCTAAAATGTGCCTGGCTGCTGTTCACTGAAAAGCTCATTCTGGGTACATTTTTGTTATACATTTGCTTCTGCCGGGTCAGCTGAGCAGTGAATTTCTACGTAACTACCCCCTATCAGGGGAGACCTCAGGGCTGCATCTTTTGAGCGCAGTACTGAGCCTGAAAAGCGTTTACAACCCCACTTACAAGTAAAACTAGCTAAATTGTGCCTGGCTGCTGTTCACTGAAAAGCTCATTCTGGGTACATTTTTGGTATACATTTGCTTCTGCCGGGTCAGCTGAGCAGTGAATTTCTACTTAACTACCTCCTATCAGGAGAGACCTCAGGGCTGTATCTTTTGAGTGCAGTACTGAGCCTGAAAAGCGTTTACAACCCCACTTACAAGTAAAACTAGCTAAATTGTGCCTGGCTGCTGTTCACTGAAAAGCTCATTCTGGGTACATTTTTGTTATACATTTGCTTCTGCCGGGTCAGCTGAACAGTGAATTTCTACTTAACTACCTCCTATCAGGAGAGACCTCAGGGCTGTATCTTTTGAGTGCAGTACTGAGCCTGAAAAGCGTTTACAACCCCACTTACAAGTAAAACTAGCTAAATTGTGCCTGGCTGCTGTTCACTGAATAGCTCATTCTGGGTACATTTTTGTTATACATTTGCTTCTGCCGGGTCAGCTGAACAGTGAATTTCTACTTAACTACCCCCTATCAGGAGAGACCTCAGGGCTGCATCTTTTGAGCGCAGTACTGAGCCTGAAAACCGTTTACCACCCCAGTTACAAGTAAAACTAGCTAAAATGTGCCTGGCTGCTGTTCACTGAAAAGCTCATTCTGGGTACATTTTTGGTACACATTTGCTTCTGCCGGGTCAGCTGAGCAGTGAATTTCTACTTAACTACCTCCTATCAGGAGAGACCTCAGGGCTGCATGTTTTGAGCGCAGTACTTAGCCTGAAAAGCGTTTACAACCCCACTTACAAGTAAAACTAGCTAAAATGTGCCTGGCTGCTGTTCACTGAATAGCTCATTCTGGGTACATTTTTGGTATACATTTGCTTCTGCCGGGTCAGCTGAGCAGTGAATTTCTACTTAACTACCTCCTATCAGGAGAGACCTCAGGGCTGCATCTTTTGAGCACAGTACTGAGCCTGAAAAGCGTTTCCAACCCCACTTACAAGTAAAACTAGCTAAAATGTGCCTGGCTGCTGTTCACTGAAAAGCTCATTCTGGGTACATTTTTGTTATACATTTGCTTCTGCCGGGTCAGCTGAGCAGTGAGTTTCTACTTAACTACCCCCTATCAGGAGAGACCTCAGGGCTGCATCTTTTGAGCGCACTACTGAGCCTGAAAAGCGTTTACAACCCCACTTACAAGTAAAACTAGCTAAAATTTGCCTGGCTGCTGTTCACTGAATAGCTCCTTCTGGGTACATTTTTGGTATACATTTGCTTCTGCCGGGTCAGCTGAGCAGTGAATTTCTACTTAACTACCCCTTATCAGGAGAGACCTCAGGGCTGCATCTTTTGAGCGCAGTACTGAGCCTGAAAAGCATTTACAACCCCAGTTACAAGTAAAACTAGCTAAAATGTGTCTGGCTGCTGTTCACTGAAAAGCTCATTCTGGGTACATTTTTGGTATACATTTGCTTCTGCCGGGTCAGCTGAACAGTGAATTTCTACTTAACTACCTCCTATCAGGAGAGACCTCAGGGCTGTATCTTTTGAGTGCAGTACTGAGCCTGAAAAGCGTTTACAACCCCACTTACAAGTAAAACTAGCTAAAATGTGCCTGGCTGCTGTTCACTGAATAGCTCATTCTGGGTACATTTTTGGTATACATTTGCTTCTGCAGGGTCAGCTGAGCAGTGAATTTCTACTTAACTACCTCCTATCAGGAGAGACCTCAGGGCTGCATCTTTTGAGCGCAGTACTGAGCCTGAAAACCGTTTACAACCCCACTTACAAGTAAAACTAGCTAAATTGTGCCTGGCTGCTGTTCACTGAAAAGCTCATTCTGGGTACATTTTTGGTATACATTTGCTTCTGCCGGGTCAGCTGAGCAGTGAATTTCTACTTAACTACCTCCTATCAGGAGAGACCTCAGGGCTGCATCTTTTGAGCACAGTACTGAGCCTGAAAAGCGTTTACAACCCCACTTACAAGTAAAACTAGCTAAAATGTGCCTGGCTGCTGTTCACTGAAAAGCTCATTCTGGGTACATTTTTGTTATACATTTGCTTCTGCCGGGTCAGCTGAGCAGTGAGTTTCTACTTAACTACCCCCTATCAGGAGAGACCTCAGGGCTGCATCTTTTGAGCGCACTACTGAGCCTGAAAAGCGTTTACAACCCCACTTACAAGTAAAACTAGCTAAAATGTGCCTGGCTGCTGTTCACTGAATAGCTCATTCTGGGTACATTTTTGGTATACATTTGCTTCTGCCGGGTCAGCTGAGCAGTGTATTTCTACTTAACTACCCCCTATCAGGAGAGACCTCAGGGCTGCATCTTTTGAGCGCAGTACTGAGCCTGAAAAGAATTTACAACCCCAGTTACAAGTAAAACTAGCTAAAATGTGCCTGGCTGCTGTTCACTGAAAAGCTCATTCTGGGTACATTTTTGTTATACATTTGCTTCTGCCGGGTCAGCTGAGCAGTGAATTTCTACGTAACTACCCCCTATCAGGGGAGACCTCAGGGCTGCATCTTTTGAGCGCAGTACTGAGCCTGAAAAGCTTTTACAACCCCACTTACAAGTAAAACTAGCTAAATTGTGCCTGGCTGCTGTTCACTGAAAAGATCATTCTGGGTACATTTTTGTTATACATTTGCTTCTGCCGGGTCAGCTGAGCAGTGAATTTCTACGTAACTACCCCCTATCAGGGGAGACCTCAGGGCTGCATCTTTTGAGCGCAGTACTGAGCCTGAAAAGCGTTTACAACCCCACTTACAAGTAAAACTAGCTAAATTGTGCCTGGCTGCTGTTCACTGAAAAGCTCATTCTGGGTACATTTTTGGTATACATTTCCTTCTGCCGGGTCAGCTGAGCAGTGTATTTCTACTTAACTACCCCCTATCAGGAGAGACCTCAGGGTTGCATAGCGTTTACAACCCCAGTTACAAGTAAAACTAGCTAAAATGTGCCTGGCTGCTGTTCACTGAAAAGCTCATTCTGGGTACATTTTTGGTATACATTTGCTTCTGCCGGGTCAGCTGAGCAGTGAATTTCTACGTAACTACCCCCTATCAGGGGAGACCTCAGGGCTGCATCTTTTGAGCGCAGTACTGAGCCTGAAAAGCGTTTACAACCCCACTTACAAGTAAAACTAGCTAAATTGTGCCTGGCTGCTGTTCACTGAAAAGCTCATTCTGGGTACATTTTTGTTATACATTTGCTTCTGCCGGGTCAGCTGAGCAGTGAATTTCTACGTAACTACCCCCTATCAGGGGAGACCTCAGGGCTGCATCTTTTGAGCGCAGTACTGAGCCTGAAAAGCGTTTACAACCCCACTTACAAGTAAAACTAGCTAAATTGTGCCTGGCTGCTGTTCACTGAAAAGCTCATTCTGGGTACATTTTTGTTATACATTTGCTTCTGCCGGGTCAGCTGAGCAGTGAATTTCTACGTAACTACCCCCTATCAGGGGAGACCTCAGGGCTGCATCTTTTGAGCGCAGTACTGAGCCTGAAAAGCGTTTACAACCCCACTTACAAGTAAAACTAGCTAAATTGTGCCTGGCTGCTGTTCACTGAAAAGCTCATTCTGGGTACATTTTTGGTATACATTTGCTTCTGCCGGGTCAGCTGAGCAGTGAATTTCTACTTAACTACCCCCTATCAGGAGAGACCTCAGGGTTGCATCTTTTGAGCGCAGTACTGAGCCTGAAAAGCGTTTACAACCCCAGTTACAAGTAAAACTAGCTAAAATGTGCCTGGCTGCTGTTCACTGAAAAGCTCATTCTGGGTACATTTTTGGTATACATTTGCTTCTGCCGGGTCAGCTGAACAGTGAATTTCTACTTAACTACCTCCTATCAGGATAGACCTCAGGGCTGTATCTTTTGAGTGCAGTACTGAGCCTGAAAAGCGTTTACAACCCCACTTACAAGTAAAACTAGCTAAAATGTGCCTGGCTGCTGTTCACTGAATAGCTCATTCTGGGTACATTTTTGGTATACATTTGCTTCTGCAGGGTCAGCTGAGCAGTGAATTTCTACTTAACTACCTCCTATCAGGAGAGACCTCAGGGCTGCATCTTTTGAGCGCAGTACTGAGCCTGAAAAGCATTTACAACCCCAGTTACAAGTAAAACTAGCTAAAATGTGTCTGGCTGCTGTTCACTGAAAAGCTCATTCTGGGTACATTTTTGGTATACATTTGCTTCTGCCGGGTCAGCTGAACAGTGAATTTCTACTTAACTACCTCCTATCAGGAGAGACCTCAGGGCTGTATCTTTTGAGTGCAGTACTGAGCCTGAAAAGCGTTTACAACCCCACTTACAAGTAAAACTAGCTAAAATGTGCCTGGCTGCTGTTCACTGAATAGCTCATTCTGGGTACATTTTTGGTATACATTTGCTTCTGCAGGGTCAGCTGAGCAGTGAATTTCTACTTAACTACCTCCTATCAGGAGAGACCTCAGGGCTGCATCTTTTGAGCGCAGTACTGAGCCTGAAAACCGTTTACAACCCCACTTACAAGTAAAACTAGCTAAATTGTGCCTGGCTGCTGTTCACTGAAAAGCTCATTCTGGGTACATTTTTGGTATACATTTGCTTCTGCCGGGTCAGCTGAGCAGTGAATTTCTACTTAACTACCTCCTATCAGGAGAGACCTCAGGGCTGCATCTTTTGAGCACAGTACTGAGCCTGAAAAGCGTTTACAACCCCACTTACAAGTAAAACTAGCTAAAATGTGCCTGGCTGCTGTTCACTGAAAAGCTCATTCTGGGTACATTTTTGTTATACATTTGCTTCTGCCGGGTCAGCTGAGCAGTGAGTTTCTACTTAACTACCCCCTATCAGGAGAGACCTCAGGGCTGCATCTTTTGAGCGCACTACTGAGCCTGAAAAGCGTTTACAACCCCACTTACAAGTAAAACTAGCTAAAATGTGCCTGGCTGCTGTTCACTGAATAGCTCATTCTGGGTACATTTTTGGTATACATTTGCTTCTGCCGGGTCAGCTGAGCAGTGTATTTCTACTTAACTACCCCCTATCAGGAGAGACCTCAGGGCTGCATCTTTTGAGCGCAGTACTGAGCCTGAAAAGCATTTACAACCCCAGTTACAAGTAAAACTAGCTAAAATGTGCCTGGCTGCTGTTCACTGAAAAGCTCATTCTGGGTACATTTTTGTTATACATTTGCTTCTGCCGGGTCAGCTGAGCAGTGAATTTCTACGTAACTACCCCCTATCAGGGGAGACCTCAGGGCTGCATCTTTTGAGCGCAGTACTGAGCCTGAAAAGCGTTTACAACCCCACTTACAAGTAAAACTAGCTAAATTGTGCCTGGCTGCTGTTCACTGAAAAGATCATTCTGGGTACATTTTTGTTATACATTTGCTTCTGCCGGGTCAGCTGAGCAGTGAATTTCTACGTAACTACCCCCTATCAGGGGAGACCTCAGGGCTGCATCTTTTGAGCGCAGTACTGAGCCTGAAAAGCGTTTACAACCCCACTTACAAGTAAAACTAGCTAAATTGTGCCTGGCTGCTGTTCACTGAAAAGCTCATTCTGGGTACATTTTTGGTATACATTTCCTTCTGCCGGGTCAGCTGAGCAGTGTATTTCTACTTAACTACCCCCTATCAGGAGAGACCTCAGGGTTGCATAGCGTTTACAACCCCAGTTACAAGTAAAACTAGCTAAAATGTGCCTGGCTGCTGTTCACTGAAAAGCTCATTCTGGGTACATTTTTGGTATACATTTGCTTCTGCCGGGTCAGCTGAGCAGTGAATTTCTACGTAACTACCCCCTATCAGGGGAGACCTCAGGGCTGCATCTTTTGAGCGCAGTACTGAGCCTGAAAAGCGTTTACAACCCCACTTACAAGTAAAACTAGCTAAATTGTGCCTGGCTGCTGTTCACTGAAAAGCTCATTCTGGGTACATTTTTGTTATACATTTGCTTCTGCCGGGTCAGCTGAGCAGTGAATTTCTACGTAACTACCCCCTATCAGGGGAGACCTCAGGGCTGCATCTTTTGAGCGCAGTACTGAGCCTGAAAAGCGTTTACAACCCCACTTACAAGTAAAACTAGCTAAATTGTGCCTGGCTGCTGTTCACTGAAAAGCTCATTCTGGGTACATTTTTGTTATACATTTGCTTCTGCCGGGTCAGCTGAGCAGTGAATTTCTACGTAACTACCCCCTATCAGGGGAGACCTCAGGGCTGCATCTTTTGAGCGCAGTACTGAGCCTGAAAAGCGTTTACAACCCCACTTACAAGTAAAACTAGCTAAATTGTGCCTGGCTGCTGTTCACTGAAAAGCTCATTCTGGGTACATTTTTGGTATACATTTGCTTCTGCCGGGTCAGCTGAGCAGTGAATTTCTACTTAACTACCCCCTATCAGGAGAGACCTCAGGGTTGCATCTTTTGAGCGCAGTACTGAGCCTGAAAAGCGTTTACAACCCCAGTTACAAGTAAAACTAGCTAAAATGTGCCTGGCTGCTGTTCACTGAAAAGCTCATTCTGGGTACATTTTTGGTATACATTTGCTTCTGCCGGGTCAGCTGAACAGTGAATTTCTACTTAACTACCTCCTATCAGGATAGACCTCAGGGCTGTATCTTTTGAGTGCAGTACTGAGCCTGAAAAGCGTTTACAACCCCACTTACAAGTAAAACTAGCTAAAATGTGCCTGGCTGCTGTTCACTGAATAGCTCATTCTGGGTACATTTTTGGTATACATTTGCTTCTGCAGGGTCAGCTGAGCAGTGAATTTCTACTTAACTACCTCCTATCAGGAGAGACCTCAGGGCTGCATCTTTTGAGCGCAGTACTGAGCCTGAAAACCGTTTACAACCCCACTTACAAGTAAAACTAGCTAAATTGTGCCTGGCTGCTGTTCACTGAAAAGCTCATTCTGGGTACATTTTTGGTATACATTTGCTTCTGCCGGGTCAGCTGAGCAGTGTATTTCTACTTAACTACCCCCTATCAGGAGAGACCTCAGGGTTGCATCTTTTGAGCGCAGTACTGAGCCTGAAAAGCGTTTACAACCCCACTTACAAGTAAAACTATCTAAAATGTGCCTGGCTGCTGTTCACTGAAAAGCTCATTCTGGGTACATTTTTGCTATACATTTGCTTCTGCCGGGTCAGCTGAGCAGTGAATTTCTACGTAACTACCCCCTATCAGGGGAGACCTCAGGGCTGCATCTTTTGAGCGCAGTACTGAGCCTGAAAAGCGTTTACAACCCCACTTACAAGTAAAACTAGCTAAATTGTGCCTGGCTGCTGTTCACTGAAAAGCTCATTCTGGGTACATTTTTGTTATACATTTGCTTCTGCCGGGTCAGCTGAGCAGTGAATTTCTACGTAACTACCCCCTATCAGGGGAGACCTCAGGGCTGCATCTTTTGAGCGCAGTACTGAGCCTGAAAAGCGTTTACAACCCCACTTACAAGTAAAACTAGCTAAATTGTGCCTGGCTGCTGTTCACTGAAAAGCTCATTCTGGGTACATTTTTGGTATACATTTGCTTCTGCCGGGTCAGCTGAGCAGTGTATTTCTACTTAACTACCCCCTATCAGGAGAGACCTCAGGGTTGCATCTTTTGAGCGCAGTACTGAGCCTGAAAAGCGTTTACAACCCCAGTTACAAGTAAAACTAGCTAAAATGTGCCTGGCTGCTGTTCACTGAAAAGCTCATTCTGGGTACATTTTTGGTATACATTTGCTTCTGCCGGGTCAGCTGAACAGTGAATTTCTACTTAACTACCTCCTATCAGGAGAGACCTCAGGGCTGTATCTTTTGAGTGCAGTACTGAGCCTGAAAAGCGTTTACAACCCCACTTACAAGTAAAACTAGCTAAATTGTGCCTGGCTGCTGTTCACTGAAAAGCTCATTCTGGGTACATTTTTGTTATACATTTGCTTCTGCCGGGTCAGCTGAACAGTGAATTTCTACTTAACTACCTCCTATCAGGAGAGACCTCAGGGCTGTATCTTTTGAGTGCAGTACTGAGCCTGAAAAGCGTTTACAACCCCACTTACAAGTAAAACTAGCTAAATTGTGCCTGGCTGCTGTTCACTGAAAAGCTCATTCTGGGTACATTTTTGTTATACATTTGCTTCTGCCGGGTCAGCTGAACAGTGAATTTCTACTTAACTACCCCCTATCAGGAGAGACCTCAGGGCTGCATCTTTTGAGCGCAGTACTGAGCCTGAAAACCGTTTACCACCCCAGTTACAAGTAAAACTAGCTAAAATGTGCCTGGCTGCTGTTCACTGAAAAGCTCATTCTGGGTACATTTTTGGTACACATTTGCTTCTGCCGGGTCAGCTGAGCAGTGAATTTCTACTTAACTACCTCCTATCAGGAGAGACCTCAGGGCTGCATCTTTTGAGCACAGTACTGAGCCTGAAAAGCGTTTACAACCCCACTTACAAGTAAAACTAGCTAAAATGTGCCTGGCTGCTGTTCACTGAAAAGCTCATTCTGGGTACATTTTTGTTATACATTTGCTTCTGCCGGGTCAGCTGAGCAGTGAGTTTCTACTTAACTACCCCCTATCAGGAGAGACCTCAGGGCTGCATCTTTTGAGCGCACTACTGAGCCTGAAAAGCGTTTACAACCCCACTTACAAGTAAAACTAGCTAAAATGTGCCTGGCTGCTGTTCACTGAATAGCTCCTTCTGGGTACATTTTTGGTATACATTTGCTTCTGCCGGGTCAGCTGAGCAGTGAATTTCTACTTAACTACCCCTTATCAGGAGAGACCTCAGGGCTGCATCTTTTGAGCGCAGTACTGAGCCTGAAAAGCATTTACAACCCCAGTTACAAGTAAAACTAGCTAAAATGTGTCTGGCTGCTGTTCACTGAAAAGCTCATTCTGGGTACATTTTTGGTATACATTTGCTTCTGCCGGGTCAGCTGAACAGTGAATTTCTACTTAACTACCTCCTATCAGGAGAGACCTCAGGGCTGTATCTTTTGAGTGCAGTACTGAGCCTGAAAAGCGTTTACAACCCCACTTACAAGTAAAACTAGCTAAAATGTGCCTGGCTGCTGTTCACTGAATAGCTCATTCTGGGTACATTTTTGGTATACATTTGCTTCTGCAGGGTCAGCTGAGCAGTGAATTTCTACTTAACTACCTCCTATCAGGAGAGACCTCAGGGCTGCATCTTTTGAGCGCAGTACTGAGCCTGAAAACCGTTTACAACCCCACTTACAAGTAAAACTAGCTAAATTGTGCCTGGCTGCTGTTCACTGAAAAGCTCATTCTGGGTACATTTTTGGTATACATTTGCTTCTGCCGGGTCAGCTGAGCAGTGAATTTCTACTTAACTACCTCCTATCAGGAGAGACCTCAGGGCTGCATCTTTTGAGCACAGTACTGAGCCTGAAAAGCGTTTACAACCCCACTTACAAGTAAAACTAGCTAAAATGTGCCTGGCTGCTGTTCACTGAAAAGCTCATTCTGGGTACATTTTTGTTATACATTTGCTTCTGCCGGGTCAGCTGAGCAGTGAGTTTCTACTTAACTACCCCCTATCAGGAGAGACCTCAGGGCTGCATCTTTTGAGCGCACTACTGAGCCTGAAAAGCGTTTACAACCCCACTTACAAGTAAAACTAGCTAAAATGTGCCTGGCTGCTGTTCACTGAATAGCTCATTCTGGGTACATTTTTGGTATACATTTGCTTCTGCCGGGTCAGCTGAGCAGTGTATTTCTACTTAACTACCCCCTATCAGGAGAGACCTCAGGGCTGCATCTTTTGAGCGCAGTACTGAGCCTGAAAAGCATTTACAACCCCAGTTACAAGTAAAACTAGCTAAAATGTGCCTGGCTGCTGTTCACTGAAAAGATCATTCTGGGTACATTTTTGTTATACATTTGCTTCTGCCGGGTCAGCTGAGCAGTGAATTTCTACGTAACTACCCCCTATCAGGGGAGACCTCAGGGCTGCATCTTTTGAGCGCAGTACTGAGCCTGAAAAGCGTTTACAACCCCACTTACAAGTAAAACTAGCTAAATAGTGCCTGGCTGCTGTTCACTGAAAAGATCATTCTGGGTACATTTTTGTTATACATTTGCTTCTGCCGGGTCAGCTGAGCAGTGAATTTCTACGTAACTACCCCCTATCAGGGGAGACCTCAGGGCTGCATCTTTTGAGCGCAGTACTGAGCCTGAAAAGCGTTTACAACCCCACTTACAAGTAAAACTAGCTAAATTGTGCCTGGCTGCTGTTCACTGAAAAGCTCATTCTGGGTACATTTTTGGTATACATTTCCTTCTGCCGGGTCAGCTGAGCAGTGTATTTCTACTTAACTACCCCCTATCAGGAGAGACCTCAGGGTTGCATCTTTTGAGCGCAGTACTGAGCCTGAAAAGCGTTTACAACCCCAGTTACAAGTAAAACTAGCTAAAATGTGCCTGGCTGCTGTTCACTGAAAAGCTCATTCTGGGTACATTTTTGGTATACATTTGCTTCTGCCGGGTCAGCTGAGCAGTGAATTTCTACGTAACTACCCCCTATCAGGGGAGACCTCAGGGCTGCATCTTTTGAGCGCAGTACTGAGCCTGAAAAGCGTTTACAACCCCACTTACAAGTAAAACTAGCTAAATTGTGCCTGGCTGCTGTTCACTGAAAAGCTCATTCTGGGTACATTTTTGTTATACATTTGCTTCTGCCGGGTCAGCTGAGCAGTGAATTTCTACGTAACTACCCCCTATCAGGGGAGACCTCAGGGCTGCATCTTTTGAGCGCAGTACTGAGCCTGAAAAGCGTTTACAACCCCACTTACAAGTAAAACTAGCTAAATTGTGCCTGGCTGCTGTTCACTGAAAAGCTCATTCTGGGTACATTTTTGTTATACATTTGCTTCTGCCGGGTCAGCTGAGCAGTGAATTTCTGCGTAACTACCCCCTATCAGGGGAGACCTCAGGGCTGCATCTTTTGAGCGCAGTACTGAGCCTGAAAAGCGTTTACAACCCCACTTACAAGTAAAACTAGCTAAATTGTGCCTGGCTGCTGTTCACTGAAAAGCTCATTCTGGGTACATTTTTGGTATACATTTGCTTCTGCCGGGTCAGCTGAGCAGTGTATTTCTACTTAACTACCCCCTATCAGGAGAGACCTCAGGGTTGCATCTTTTGAGCGCAGTACTGAGCCTGAAAAGCGTTTACAACCCCAGTTACAAGTAAAACTAGCTAAAATGTGCCTGGCTGCTGTTCACTGAAAAGCTCATTCTGGGTACATTTTTGGTATACATTTGCTTCTGCCGGGTCAACTGAACAGTGAATTTCTACTTAACTACCTCCTATCAGGAGAGACCTCAGGGCTGTATCTTTTGAGTGCAGTACTGAGCCTGAAAAGCGTTTACAACCCCACTTACAAGTAAAACTAGCTAAAATGTGCCTGGCTGCTGTTCACTGAATAGCTCATTCTGGGTACATTTTTGGTATACATTTGCTTCTGCAGGGTCAGCTGAGCAGTGAATTTCTACTTAACTACCTCCTATCAGGAGAGACCTCAGGGCTGCATCTTTTGAGCGCAGTACTGAGCCTGAAAACCGTTTACAACCCCACTTACAAGTAGAACTAGCTAAATTGTGCCTGGCTGCTGTTCACTGAAAAGCTCATTCTGGGTACATTTTTGGTATACATTTGCTTCTGCCGGGTCAGCTGAGCAGTGTATTTCTACTTAACTACCCCCTATCAGGAGAGACCTCAGGGTTGCATCTTTTGAGCGCAGTACTGAGCCTGAAAACCGTTTACAACCCCACTTACAAGTAAAACTATCTAAAATGTGCCTGGCTGCTGTTCACTGAAAAGCTCATTCTGGGTACATTTTTGTTATACATTTGCTTCTGCCGGGTCAGCTGAGCAGTGAATTTCTACGTAACTACCCCCTATCAGGGGAGACCTCAGGGCTGCATCTTTTGAGCGCAGTACTGAGCCTGAAAAGCGTTTACAACCCCACTTACAAGTAAAACTAGCTAAATTGTGCCTGGCTGCTGTTCACTGAAAAGCTCATTCTGGGTACATTTTTGTTATACATTTGCTTCTGCCGGGTCAGCTGAGCAGTGAATTTCTACGTAACTACCCCCTATCAGGGGAGACCTCAGGGCTGCATCTTTTGAGCGCAGTACTGAGCCTGAAAAGCGTTTACAACCCCACTTACAAGTAAAACTAGCTAAATTGTGCCTGGCTGCTGTTCACTGAAAAGCTCATTCTGGGTACATTTTTGTTATACATTTGCTTCTGCCGGGTCAGCTGAGCAGTGAATTTCTACGTAACTACCCCCTATCAGGGGAGACCTCAGGGCTGCATCTTTTGAGCGCAGTACTGAGCCTGAAAAGCGTTTACAACCCCACTTACAAGTAAAACTAGCTAAATTGTGCCTGGCTGCTGTTCACTGAAAAGCTCATTCTGGGTACATTTTTGTTATACATTTTCTTCTGCCGGGTCAGCTGAACCGTGAATTTCTACTTAACTACCTCCTATCAGGAGAGACCTCAGGGCTGTATCTTTTGAGTGCAGTACTGAGCCTGAAAACCGTTTACAACCCCACTTACAAGTAAAACTATCTAAAATGTGCCTGGCTGCTGTTCACTGAAAAGCTCATTCTGGGTACATTTTTGTTATACATTTGCTTCTGCCGGGTCAGCTGAGCAGTGAATTTCTACGTAACTACCCCCTATCAGGGGAGACCTCAGGGCTGCATCTTTTGAGCGCAGTACTGAGCCTGAAAAGCGTTTACAACCCCACTTACAAGTAAAACTAGCTAAATTGTGCCTGGCTGCTGTTCACTGAAAAGCTCATTCTGGGTACATTTTTGGTATACATTTGCTTCTGCCGGGTCAGCTGAGCAGTGTATTTCTACTTAACTACCCCCTATCAGGAGAGACCTCAGGGTTGCATCTTTTGAGCGCAGTACTGAGCCTGAAAAGCGTTTACAACCCCAGTTACAAGTAAAACTAGCTAAAATGTGCCTGGCTGCTGTTCACTGAAAAGCTCATTCTGGGTACATTTTTGGTATACATTTGCTTCTGCCGGGTCAGCTGAACAGTGAATTTCTACTTAACTACCTCCTATCAGGAGAGACCTCAGGGCTGTATCTTTTGAGTGCAGTACTGAGCCTGAAAAGCGTTTACAACCCCACTTACAAGTAAAACTAGCTAAATTGTGCCTGGCTGCTGTTCACTGAAAAGCTCATTCTGGGTACATTTTTGTTATACATTTGCTTCTGCCGGGTCAGCTGAACAGTGAATTTCTACTTAACTACCTCCTATCAGGAGAGACCTCAGGGCTGTATCTTTTGAGTGCAGTACTGAGCCTGAAAAGCGTTTACAACCCCACTTACAAGTAAAACTAGCTAAATTGTGCCTGGCTGCTGTTCACTGAAAAGCTCATTCTGGGTACATTTTTGTTATACATTTGCTTCTGCCGGGTCAGCTGAACAGTGAATTTCTACTTAACTACCCCCTATCAGGAGAGACCTCAGGGCTGCATCTTTTGAGCGCAGTACTGAGCCTGAAAACCGTTTACCACCCCAGTTACAAGTAAAACTAGCTAAAATGTGCCTGGCTGCTGTTCACTGAAAAGCTCATTCTGGGTACATTTTTGGTACACATTTGCTTCTGCCGGGTCAGCTGAGCAGTGAATTTCTACTTAACTACCTCCTATCAGGAGAGACCTCAGGGCTGCATGTTTTGAGCGCAGTACTTAGCCTGAAAAGCGTTTACAACCCCACTTACAAGTAAAACTAGCTAAAATGTGCCTGGCTGCTGTTCACTGAATAGCTCATTCTGGGTACATTTTTGGTATACATTTGCTTCTGCCGGGTCAGCTGAGCAGTGAATTTCTACTTAACTACCTCCTATCAGGAGAGACCTCAGGGCTGCATCTTTTGAGCACAGTACTGAGCCTGAAAAGCGTTTACAACCCCACTTACAAGTAAAACTAGCTAAAATGTGCCTGGCTGCTGTTAACTGAAAAGCTCATTCTGGGTACATTTTTGTTATACATTTGCTTCTGCCGGGTCAGCTGAGCAGTGAGTTTCTACTTAACTACCCCCTATCAGGAGAGACCTCAGGGCTGCATCTTTTGAGCGCACTACTGAGCCTGAAAAGCGTTTACAACCCCACTTACAAGTAAAACTAGCTAAAATGTGCCTGGCTGCTGTTCACTGAATAGCTCCTTCTGGGTACATTTTTGGTATACATTTGCTTCTGCCGGGTCAGCTGAGCAGTGAATTTCTACTTAACTACCCCTTATCAGGAGAGACCTCTGGGCTGCATCTTTTGAGCGCAGTACTGAGCCTGAAAAGCATTTACAACCCCTGTTACAAGTAAAACTAGCTAAAATGTGTCTGGCTGCTGTTCACTGAAAAGCTCATTCTGGGTACATTTTTGGTATACATTTGCTTCTGCCGGGTCAGCTGAACAGTGAATTTCTACTTAACTACCTCCTATCAGGAGAGACCTCAGGGCTGTATCTTTTGAGTGCAGTACTGAGCCTGAAAAGCGTTTACAACCCCACTTACAGGTAAAACTAGCTAAAATGTGCCTGGCTGCTGTTCACTGAATAGCTCATTCTGGGTACATTTTTGGTATACATTTGCTTCTGCAGGGTCAGCTGAGCAGTGAATTTCTACTTAACTACCTCCTATCAGGAAAGACCTCAGGGCTGCATCTTTTGAGCGCAGTACTGAGCCTGAAAACCGTTTACAACCCCACTTACAAGTAAAACTAGCTAAATTGTGCCTGGCTGCTGTTCACTGAAAAGCTCATTCTGGGTACATTTTTGGTATACATTTGCTTCTGCCGGGTCAGCTGAGCAGTGTATTTCTACTTAACTACCCCCTATCAGGAGAGACCTCAGGGCTGCATCTTTTGAGCGCAGTACTGAGCCTGAAAAGCGTTTACAACCCCAGTTACAAGTAAAACTAGCTAAAATGTGCCTGGCTGCTGTTCACTGAAAAGCTCATTCTGGGTACATTTTTGGTATACATTTGCTTCTGCCGGGTCAGCTGAGCAGTGAATTTCTACGTAACTACCCCCTATCAGGGGAGACCTCAGGGCTGCATCTTTTGAGCGCAGTACTGAGCCTGAAAAGCGTTTACAACCCCACTTACAAGTAAAACTAGCTAAATTGTGCCTGGCTGCTGTTCACTGAAAAGCTCATTCTGGGTACATTTTTGTTATACATTTGCTTCTGCCGGGTCAGCTGAGCAGTGAATTTCTACGTAACTACCCCCTATCAGGGGAGACCTCAGGGCTGCATCTTTTGAGCGCAGTACTGAGCCTGAAAAGCGTTTACAACCCCACTTACAAGTAAAACTAGCTAAATTGTGCCTGGCTGCTGTTCACTGAAAAGCTCATTCTGGGTACATTTTTGTTATACATTTGCTTCTGCCGGGTCAGCTGAGCAGTGAATTTCTGCGTAACTACCCCCTATCAGGGGAGACCTCAGGGCTGCATCTTTTGAGCGCAGTACTGAGCCTGAAAAGCGTTTACAACCCCACTTACAAGTAAAACTAGCTAAATTGTGCCTGGCTGCTGTTCACTGAAAAGCTCATTCTGGGTACATTTTTGGTATACATTTGCTTCTGCCGGGTCAGCTGAGCAGTGTATTTCTACTTAACTACCCCCTATCAGGAGAGACCTCAGGGTTGCATCTTTTGAGCGCAGTACTGAGCCTGAAAAGCGTTTACAACCCCAGTTACAAGTAAAACTAGCTAAAATGTGCCTGGCTGCTGTTCACTGAAAAGCTCATTCTGGGTACATTTTTGGTATACATTTGCTTCTGCCGGGTCAGCTGAACAGTGAATTTCTACTTAACTACCTCCTATCAGGAGAGACCTCAGGGCTGTATCTTTTGAGTGCAGTACTGAGCCTGAAAAGCGTTTACAACCCCACTTACAAGTAAAACTAGCTAAAATGTGCCTGGCTGCTGTTCACTGAATAGCTCATTCTGGGTACATTTTTGGTATACATTTGCTTCTGCAGGGTCAGCTGAGCAGTGAATTTCTACTTAACTACCTCCTATCAGGAGAGACCTCAGGGCTGCATCTTTTGAGCGCAGTACTGAGCCTGAAAACCGTTTACAACCCCACTTACAAGTAAAACTAGCTAAATTGTGCCTGGCTGCTGTTCACTGAAAAGCTCATTCTGGGTACATTTTTGGTATACATTTGCTTCTGCCGGGTCAGCTGAGCAGTGTATTTCTACTTAACTACCCCCTATCAGGAGAGACCTCAGGGTTGCATCTTTTGAGCGCAGTACTGAGCCTGAAAACCGTTTACAACCCCACTTACAAGTAAAACTATCTAAAATGTGCCTGGCTGCTGTTCACTGAAAAGCTCATTCTGGGTACATTTTTGTTATACATTTGCTTCTGCCGGGTCAGCTGAGCAGTGAATTTCTACGTAACTACCCCCTATCAGGGGAGACCTCAGGGCTGCATCTTTTGAGCGCAGTACTGAGCCTGAAAAGCGTTTACAACCCCACTTACAAGTAAAACTAGCTAAATTGTGCCTGGCTGCTGTTCACTGAAAAGCTCATTCTGGGTACATTTTTGTTATACATTTGCTTCTGCCGGGTCAGCTGAGCAGTGAATTTCTACGTAACTACCCCCTATCAGGGGAGACCTCAGGGCTGCATCTTTTGAGCGCAGTACTGAGCCTGAAAAGCGTTTACAACCCCACTTACAAGTAAAACTAGCTAAATTGTGCCTGGCTGCTGTTCACTGAAAAGCTCATTCTGGGTACATTTTTGTTATACATTTGCTTCTGCCGGGTCAGCTGAGCAGTGAATTTCTACGTAACTACCCCCTATCAGGGGAGACCTCGGGCTGCATCTTTTGAGTGCAGTACTGAGCCTGAAAAGCGTTTACAACCCCACTTACAAGTAAAACTAGCTAAATTGTGCCTGGCTGCTGTTCACTGAAAAGCTCATTCTGGGTACATTTTTGTTATACATTTGCTTCTGCTGGGTCAGCTGAACAGTGAATTTCTACTTAACTACCTCCTATCAGGAGAGACCTCAGGGCTGTATCTTATGAGTGCAGTACTGAGCCTGAAAACCGTTTACAACCCCACTTACAAGTAAAACTATCTAAAATGTGCCTGGCTGCTGTTCACTGAAAAGCTAATTCTGGGTACATTTTTGTTATACATTTGCTTCTGCCGGGTCAGCTGAGCAGTGAATTTCTACGTAACTACCCCCTATCAGGGGAGACCTCAGGGCTGCATCTTTTGAGCGCAGTACTGAGCCTGAAAAGCGTTTACAACCCCACTTACAAGTAAAACTAGCTAAATTGTGCCTGGCTGCTGTTCACTGAAAAGCTCATTCTGGGTACATTTTTGGTATACATTTGCTTCTGCCGGGACAGCTGAGCAGTGTATTTCTACTTAACTACCCCCTATCAGGAGAGACCTCAGGGTTGCATCTTTTGAGCGCAGTACTGAGCCTGAAAAGCGTTTACAACCCCAGTTACAAGTAAAACTAGCTAAAATGTGCCTGGCTGCTGTTCACTGAAAAGCTCATTCTGGGTACATTTTTGGTATACATTTGCTTCTGCCGGGTCAGCTGAACAGTGAATTTCTACTTAACTACCTCCTATCAGGAGAGACCTCAGGGCTGTATCTTTTGAGTGCAGTACTGAGCCTGAAAAGCGTTTACAACCCCACTTACAAGTAAAACTAGCTAAATTGTGCCTGGCTGCTGTTCACTGAAAAGCTCATTCTGGGTACATTTTTGTTATACATTTGCTTCTGCCGGGTCAGCTGAACAGTGAATTTCTACTTAACTACCTCCTATCAGGAGAGACCTCAGGGCTGTATCTTTTGAGTGCAGTACTGAGCCTGAAAAGCGTTTACAACCCCACTTACAAGTAAAACTAGCTAAATTGTGCCTGGCTGCTGTTCACTGAAAAGCTCATTCTGGGTACATTTTTGTTATACATTTGCTTCTGCCGGGTCAGCTGAACAGTGAATTTCTACTTAACTACCCCCTATCAGGAGAGACCTCAGGGCTGCATCTTTTGAGCGCAGTACTGAGCCTGAAAACCGTTTACCACCCCAGTTACAAGTAAAACTAGCTAAAATGTGCCTGGCTGCTGTTCACTGAAAAGCTCATTCTGGGTACATTTTTGGTACACATTTGCTTCTGCCGGGTCAGCTGAGCAGTGAATTTCTACTTAACTACCTCCTATCAGGAGAGACCTCAGGGCTGCATGTTTTGAGCGCAGTACTTAGCCTGAAAAGCGTTTACAACCCCACTTACAAGTAAAACTAGCTAAAATGTGCCTGGCTGCTGTTCACTGAATAGCTCATTCTGGGTACATTTTTGGTATACATTTGCTTCTGCCGGGTCAGCTGAGCAGTGAATTTCTACTTAACTACCTCCTATCAGGAGAGACCTCAGGGCTGCATCTTTTGAGCACAGTACTGAGCCTGAAAAGCGTTTACAACCCCACTTACAAGTAAAACTAGCTAAAATGTGCCTGGCTGCTGTTCACTGAAAAGCTCATTCTGGGTACATTTTTGTTATACATTTGCTTCTGCCGGGTCAGCTGAGCAGTGAGTTTCTACTTAACTACCCCCTATCAGGAGAGACCTCAGGGCTGCATCTTTTGAGCGCACTACTGAGCCTGAAAAGCGTTTACAACCCCACTTACAAGTAAAACTAGCTAAAATGTGCCTGGCTGCTGTTCACTGAATAGCTTCTTCTGGGTACATTTTTGGTATACATTTGCTTCTGCCGGGTCAGCTGAGCAGTGAATTTCTACGTAACTACCCCCTATCAGGGGAGACCTCAGGGCTGCATCTTTTGAGCGCAGTACTGAGCCTGAAAAGCGTTTACAACCCCACTTACAAGTAAAACTAGCTAAATTGTGCCTGGCTGCTGTTCACTGAAAAGCTCATTCTGGGTACATTTTTGGTATACATTTGCTTCTGCCGGGACAGCTGAGCAGTGTATTTCTACTTAACTACCCCCTATCAGGAGAGACCTCAGGGTTGCATCTTTTGAGCGCAGTACTGAGCCTGAAAAGCGTTTACAACCCCAGTTACAAGTAAAACTAGCTAAAATGTGCCTGGCTGCTGTTCACTGAAAAGCTCATTCTGGGTACATTTTTGGTATACATTTGCTTCTGCCGGGTCAGCTGAACAGTGAATTTCTACTTAACTACCTCCTATCAGGAGAGACCTCAGGGCTGTATCTTTTGAGTGCAGTACTGAGCCTGAAAAGCGTTTACAACCCCACTTACAAGTAAAACTAGCTAAATTGTGCCTGGCTGCTGTTCACTGAAAAGCTCATTCTGGGTACATTTTTGTTATACATTTGCTTCTGCCGGGTCAGCTGAACAGTGAATTTCTACTTAACTACCTCCTATCAGGAGAGACCTCAGGGCTGCATCTTTTGAGCGCACTACTGAGCCTGAAAAGCGTTTACAACCCCACTTACAAGTAAAACTAGCTAAAATGTGCCTGGCTGCTGTTCACTGAATAGCTCCTTCTGGGTACATTTTTGGTATACATTTGCTTCTGCCGGGTCAGCTGAGCAGTGAATTTCTACTTAACTACCCCCTATCAGGGGAGACCTCAGGGCTGCATCTTTTGAGCGCACTACTGAGCCTGAAAAGCGTTTACAACCCCACTTACAAGTAAAACTAGCTAAAATGTGCCTGGCTGCTGTTCACTGAATAGCTCATTCTGGGTACATTTTTGGTATACATTTGCTTCTGCCGGGTCAGCTGAGCAGTGTATTTCTACTTAACTACCCCCTATCAGGGGAGACCTCAGGGCTGCATCTTTTGAGCGCAGTACTGAGCCTGAAAAGCGTTTACAACCCCACTTACAAGTAAAACTAGCTAAATTGTGCCTGGCTGCTGTTCACTGAAAAGATCATTCTGGGTACATTTTTGTTATACATTTGCTTCTGCCGGGTCAGCTGAGCAGTGAATTTCTACGTAACTACCCCCTATCAGGGGAGACCTCAGGGCTGCATCTTTTGAGCGCAGTACTGAGCCTGAAAAGCGTTTACAACCCCACTTACAAGTAAAACTAGCTAAATTGTGCCTGGCTGCTGTTCACTGAAAAGCTCATTCTGGGTACATTTTTGGTATACATTTCCTTCTGCCGGGTCAGCTGAGCAGTGTATTTCTACTTAACTACCCCCTATCAGGAGAGACCTCAGGGTTGCATCTTTTGAGCGCAGTACTGAGCCTGAAAAGCGTTTACAACCCCAGTTACAAGTAAAACTAGCTAAAATGTGCCTGGCTGCTGTTCACTGAAAAGTTCATTCTGGGTACATTTTTGTTATACATTTGCTTCTGCCGGGTCAGCTGAGCAGTGAATTTCTACGTAACTACCCCCTATCAGGGGAGACCACAGGGCTGCATCTTTTGAGCGCAGTACTGAGCCTGAAAAGCGTTTACAACCCCACTTACAAGTAAAACTAGCTAAATTGTGCCTGGCTGCTGTTCACTGAAAAGCTCATTCTGGGTACATTTTTGTTATACATTTGCTTCTGCCGGGTCAGCTGAGCAGTGAATTTCTACGTAACTACCCCCTATCAGGGGAGACCTCAGGGCTGCATCTTTTGAGCGCAGTACTGAGCCTGAAAAGCGTTTACAACCCCACTTACAAGTAAAACTAGCTAAATTGTGCCTGGCTGCTGTTCACTGAAAAGCTCATTCTGGGTACATTTTTGGTATACATTTGCTTCTGCCGGGTCAGCTGAGCAGTGTATTTCTACTTAACTACCCCCTATCAGGAGAGACCTCAGTTGCATCTTTTGAGCGCAGTACTGAGCCTGAAAAGCGTTTACAACCCCAGTTACAAGTAAAACTAGCTAAAATGTGCCTGGCTGCTGTTCACTGAAAAGCTCATTCTGGGTACATTTTTGGTATACATTTGCTTCTGCCGGGTCAGCTGAACAGTGAATTTCTACTTAACTACCTCCTATCAGGAGAGACCTCAGGGCTGTATCTTTTGAGTGCAGTACTGAGCCTGAAAAGCGTTTACAACCCCACTTACAAGTAAAACTAGCTAAAATGTGCCTGGCTGCTGTTCACTGAATAGCTCATTCTGGGTACATTTTTGGTATACATTTGCTTCTGCAGGGTCAGCTGAGCAGTGAATTTCTACTTAACTACCTCCTATCAGGAGAGACCTCAGGGCTGCATCTTTTGAGCGCAGTACTGAGCCTGAAAACCGTTTACAACCCCACTTACAAGTAAAACTAGCTAAATTGTGCCTGGCTGCTGTTCACTGAAAAGCTCATTCTGGGTACATTTTTGGTATACATTTGCTTCTGCCGGGTCAGCTGAGCAGTGTATTTCTACTTAACTACCCCCTATCAGGAGAGACCTCAGGGTTGCATCTTTTGAGCGCAGTACTGAGCCTGAAAACCGTGTACAACCCCACTTACAAGTAAAACTATCTAAAATGTGCCTGGCTGCTGTTCACTGAAAAGCTCATTCTGGGTACATTTTTGTTATACATTTGCTTCTGCCGGGTCAGCTGAGCAGTGAATTTCCACGTAACTACCCCCTATCAGGGGAGACCTCAGGGCTGCATCTTTTGAGCGCAGTACTGATCCTGAAAAGCGTTTACAACCCCACTTACAAGTAAAACTAGCTAAATTGTGCCTGGCTGCTGTTCACTGAAAAGCTCATTCTGGGTACATTTTAGTTATACATTTGCTTCTGCCGGGTCAGCTGAGCAGTGAATTTCTACGTAACTACCCCCTATCAGGGGAGACCTCAGGGCTGCATCTTTTGAGCGCAGTACTGAGCCTGAAAAGCGTTTACAACCCCACTTACAAGTAAAACTAGCTAAATTGTGCCTGGCTGCTGTTCACTGAAAAGCTCATTCTGGGTACATTTTTGTTATACATTTGCTTCTGCCGGGTCAGCTGAGCAGTGAATTTCTACGTAACTACCCCCTATCAGGGGAGACCTCAGGGCTGCATCTTTTGAGTGCAGTACTGAGCCTGAAAACCGTTTACAACCCCACTTACAAGTAAAACTATCTAAAATGTGCCTGGCTGCTGTTCACTGAAAAGCTCATTCTGGGTACATTTTTGTTATACATTTGCTTCTGCCGGGTCAGCTGAGCAGTGAATTTCTACGTAACTACCCCCTATCAGGGGAGACCTCAGGGCTGCATCTTTTGAGCGCAGTACTGAGCCTGAAAAGCGTTTACAACCCCACTTACAAGTAAAACTAGCTAAATTGTGCCTGGCTGCTGTTCACTGAAAAGCTCATTCTGGGTACATTTTTGGTATACATTTGCTTCTGCCGGGTCAGCTGAGCAGTGTATTTCTACTTAACTACCCCCTATCAGGAGAGTCCTCAGGGTTGCATCTTTTGAGCGCAGTACTGAGCCTGAAAAGCGTTTACAACCCCAGTTACAAGTAAAACTAGCTAAAATGTGCCTGGCTGCTGTTCACTGAAAAGCTCATTCTGGGTACATTTTTGGTATACATTTGCTTCTGCCGGGTCAGCTGAACAGTGAATTTCTACTTAACTACCTCCTATCAGGAGAGACCTCAGGGCTGTATCTTTTGAGTGCAGTACTGAGCCTGAAAAGCGTTTACAACCCCACTTACAAGTAAAACTAGCTAAATTGTGCCTGGCTGCTGTTCACTGAAAAGCTCATTCTGGGTACATTTTTGTTATACATTTGCTTCTGCCGGGTCAGCTGAACAGTGAATTTCTACTTAACTACCTCCTATCAGGAGAGACCTCAGGGCTGCATCTTTTGAGCGCAGTACTGAGCCTGAAAACCGTTTACCACCCCAGTTACAAGTAAAACTAGCTAAAATGTGCCTGGCTGCTGTTCACTGAAAAGCTCATTCTGGGTACATTTTTGGTACACATTTGCTTCTGCCGGGTCAGCTGAGCAGTGAATTTCTACTTAACTACCTCCTATCAGGAGAGACCTCAGGGCTGCATGTTTTGAGCGCAGTACTTAGCCTGAAAAGCGTTTACAACCCCACTTACAAGTAAAACTAGCTAAAATGTGCCTGGCTGCTGTTCACTGAATAGCTCATTCTGGGTACATTTTTGGTATACATTTGCTTCTGCCGGGTCAGCTGAGCAGTGAATTTCTACTTAACTACCTCCTATCAGGAGAGACCTCAGGGCTGCATCTTTTGAGCACAGTACTGAGCCTGAAAAGCGTTTACAACCCCACTTACAAGTAAAACTAGCTAAAATGTGCCTGGCTGCTGTTCACTGAAAAGCTCATTCTGGGTACATTTTTGTTATACATTTGCTTCTGCCGGGTCAGCTGAGCAGTGAGTTTCTACTTAACTACCCCCTATCAGGAGAGACCTCAGGGCTGCATCTTTTGAGCGCACTACTGAGCCTGAAAAGCGTTTACAACCCCACTTACAAGTAAAACTAGCTAAAATGTGCCTGGCTGCTGTTCACTGAATAGCTCCTTCTGGGTACATTTTTGGTATACATTTGCTTCTGCCGGGTCAGCTGAGCAGTGAATTTCTACTTAACTACCCCTTATCAGGAGAGACCTCAGGGCTGCATCTTTTGAGCGCAGTACTGAGCCTGAAAAGCATTTACAACCCCAGTTACAAGTAAAACTAGCTAAAATGTGTCTGGCTGCTGTTCACTGAAAAGCTCATTCTGGGTACATTTTTGGTATACATTTGCTTCTGCCGGGTCAGCTGAACAGTGAATTTCTACTTAACTACCTCCTATCAGGAGAGACCTCAGGGCTGTATCTTTTGAGTGCAGTACTGAGCCTGAAAAGCGTTTACAACCCCACTTACAAGTAAAACTAGCTAAAATGTGCCTGGCTGCTGTTCACTGAATAGCTCATTCTGGGTACATTTTTGGTATACATTTGCTTCTGCAGGGTCAGCTGAGCAGTGAATTTCTACTTAACTACCTCCTATCAGGAGAGACCTCAGGGCTGCATCTTTTGAGCGCAGTACTGAGCCTGAAAACCGTTTACAACCCCACTTACAAGTAAAACTAGCTAAATTGTGCCTGGCTGCTGTTCACTGAAAAGCTCATTCTGGGTACATTTTTGGTATACATTTGCTTCTGCCGGGTCAGCTGAGCAGTGAATTTCTACTTAACTACCTCCTATCAGGAGAGACCTCAGGGCTGCATCTTTTGAGCACAGTACTGAGCCTGAAAAGCGTTTACAACCCCACTTACAAGTAAAACTAGCTAAAATGTGCCTGGCTGCTGTTCACTGAAAAGCTCATTCTGGGTACATTTTTGTTATACATTTGCTTCTGCCGGGTCAGCTGAGCAGTGAGTTTCTACTTAACTACCCCCTATCAGGAGAGACCTCAGGGCTGCATCTTTTGAGCGCAGTACTGAGCCTGAAAAGCATTTACAACCCCAGTTACAAGTAAAACTAGCTAAAATGTGCCTGGCTGCTGTTCACTGAAAAGCTCATTCTGGGTACATTTTTGTTATACATTTGCTTCTGCCGGGTCAGCTGAGCAGTGAATTTCTACGTAACTACCCCCTATCAGGGGAGACCTCAGGGCTGCATCTTTTGAGCGCAGTACTGAGCCTGAAAAGCGTTTACAACCCCACTTACAAGTAAAACTAGCTAAATTGTGCCTGGCTGCTGTTCACTGAAAAGATCATTCTGGGTACATTTTTGTTATACATTTGCTTCTGCCGGGTCAGCTGAGCAGTGAATTTCTACGTAACTACCCCCTATCAGGGGAGACCTCAGGGCTGCATCTTTTGAGCGCAGTACTGAGCCTGAAAAGCGTTTACAACCCCACTTACAAGTAAAACTAGCTAAATTGTGCCTGGCTGCTGTTCACTGAAAAGCTCATTCTGGGTACATTTTTGGTATACATTTCCATCTGCCGGGTCAGCTGAGCAGTGTATTTCTACTTAACTACCCCCTATCAGGAGAGACCTCAGGGCTGCATCTTTTGAGCGCAGTACTGAGCCTGAAAAGCGTTTACAACCCCAGTTACAAGTAAAACTAGCTAAAATGTGCCTGGCTGCTGTTCACTGAAAAGCTCATTCTGGGTACATTTTTGGTATACATTTGCTTCTGCCGGGTCAGCTGAGCAGTGAATTTCTACGTAACTACCCCCTATCAGGGGAGACCTCAGGGCTGCATCTTTTGAGCGCAGTACTGAGCCTGAAAAGCGTTTACAACCCCACTTACAAGTAAAACTAGCTAAATTGTGCCTGGCTGCTGTTCACTGAAAAGCTCATTCTGGGTACATTTTTGTTATACATTTGCTTCTGCCGGGTCAGCTGAGCAGTGAATTTCTACGTAACTACCCCCTATCAGGGGAGACCTCAGGGCTGCATCTTTTGAGCGCAGTACTGAGCCTGAAAAGCGTTTACAACCCCACTTACAAGTAAAACTAGCTAAATTGTGCCTGGCTGCTGTTCACTGAAAAGCTCATTCTGGGTACATTTTTGTTATACATTTGCTTCTGCCGGGTCAGCTGAGCAGTGAATTTCTACGTAACTACCCCCTATCAGGGAGACCTCAGGGCTGCATCTTTTGAGTGCAGTACTGAGCCTGAAAAGCGTTTACAACCCCACTTACAAGTAAAACTAGCTAAATTGTGCCTGGCTGCTGTTCACTGAAAAGCTCATTCTGGGTACATTTTTGTTATACATTTGCTTCTGCCGGGTCAGCTGAGCAGTGAATTTCTACGTAACTACCCCCTATCAGGGGAGACCTCAGGGCTGCATCTTTTGAGCGCAGTACTGAGCCTGAAAAGCGTTTACAACCCCACTTACAAGTAAAACTAGCTAAATTGTGCCTGGCTGCTGTTCACTGAAAAGCTCATTCTGGGTACATTTTTGGTATACATTTGCTTCTGCCGGGTCAGCTGAGCAGTGTATTTCTACTTAACTACCCCCTATCAGGAGAGACCTCAGGGTTGCATCTTTTGAGCGCAGTACTGAGCCTGAAAAGCGTTTACAACCCCAGTTACAAGTAAAACTAGCTAAAATGTGCCTGGCTGCTGTTCACTGAAAAGCTCATTCTGGGTACATTTTTGGTATACATTTGCTTCTGCCGGGTCAGCTGAACAGTGAATTTCTACTTAACTACCTCCTATCAGGAGAGACCTCAGGGCTGTATCTTTTGAGTGCAGTACTGAGCCTGAAAAGCGTTTACAACCCCACTTACAAGTAAAACTAGCTAAAATGTGCCTGGCTGCTGTTCACTGAATAGCTCATTCTGGGTACATTTTTGGTATACATTTGCTTCTGCAGGGTCAGCTGAGCAGTGAATTTCTACTTAACTACCTCCTATCAGGAGAGACCTCAGGGCTGCATCTTTTGAGCGCAGTACTGAGCCTGAAAACCGTTTACAACCCCACTTACAAGTAAAACTAGCTAAATTGTGCCTGGCTGCTGTTCACTGAAAAGCTCATTCTGGGTACATTTTTGTTATACATTTGCTTCTGCCGGGTCAGCTGAGCAGTGAATTTCTACGTAACTACCCCCTATCAGGGGAGACCTCAGGGCTGCATCTTTTGAGCGCAGTACTGAGCCTGAAAAGCGTTTACAACCCCACTTACAAGTAAAACTAGCTAAATTGTGCCTGGCTGCTGTTCACGGAAAAGCTCATTCTGGGTACATTTTTGTTATACATTTGCTTCTGCCGGGTCAGCTGAGCAGTGAATTTCTACGTAACTACCCCCTATCAGGGGAGACCTCAGGGCTGCATCTTTTGAGCGCAGTACTGAGCCTGAAAAGCGTTTACAACCCCACTTACAAGTAAAACTAGCTAAATTGTGCCTGGCTGCTGTTCACTGAAAAGCTCATTCTGGGTACATTTTTGGTATACATTTGCTTCTGCCGGGTCAGCTGAGCAGTGTATTTCTACTTAACTACCCCCTATCAGGAGAGACCTCAGGGTTGCATCTTTTGAGCGCAGTACTGAGCCTGAAAAGCGTTTACAACCCCAGTTACAAGTAAAACTAGCTAAAATGTGCCTGGCTGCTGTTCACTGAAAAGCTCATTCTGGGTACATTTTTGGTATACATTTGCTTCTGCCGGGTCAGCTGAACAGTGAATTTCTACTTAACTACCTCCTATCAGGAGAGACCTCAGGGCTGTATCTTTTGAGTGCAGTACTGAGCCTGAAAAGCGTTTACAACCCCACTTACAAGTAAAACTAGCTAAATTGTGCCTGGCTGCTGTTCACTGAAAAGCTCCTTCTGGGTACATTTTTGTTATACATTTGCTTCTGCCGGGTCAGCTGAGCAGTGAATTTCTACTTAACTACCCCCTATCAGGAGAGACCTCAGGGCTGCATCTTTTGAGCGCAGTACTGAGCCTGAAAAGCATTTACAACCCCAGTTACAAGTAAAACTAGCTAAAATGTGTCTGGCTGCTGTTCACTGAAAAGCTCATTCTGGGTACATTTTTGGTATACATTTGCTTCTGCCGGGTCAGCTGAACAGTGAATTTCTACTTAACTACCTCCTATCAGGAGAGACCTCAGGGCTGTATCTTTTGAGTGCAGTACTGAGCCTGAAAAGCGTTTACAACCCCACTTACAAGTAAAACTAGCTAAAATGTGCCTGGCTGCTGTTCACTGAATAGCTCATTCTGGGTACATTTTTGGTATACATTTGCTTCTGCAGGGTCAGCTGAGCAGTGAATTTCTACTTAACTACCTCCTATCAGGAGAGACCTCAGGGCTGCATCTTTTGAGCGCAGTACTGAGCCTGAAAACCGTTTACAACCCCACTTACAAGTAAAACTAGCTAAATTGTGCCTGGCTGCTGTTCACTGAAAAGCTCATTCTGGGTACATTTTTGGTATACATTTGCTTCTGCCGGGTCAGCTGAGCAGTGAATTTCTACTTAACTACCTCCTATCAGGAGAGACCTCGGGGCTGCATCTTTTGAGCACAGTACTGAGCCTGAAAAGCGTTTACAACCCCACTTACAAGTAAAACTAGCTAAAATGTGCCTGGCTGCTGTTCACTGAAAAGCTCATTCTGGGTACATTTTTGTTATACATTTGCTTCTGCCGGGTCAGCTGAGCAGTGAGTTTCTACTTAACTACCCCCTATCAGGAGAGACCTCAGGGCTGCATCTTTTGAGCGCACTACTGAGCCTGAAAAGCGTTTACAACCCCACTTACAAGTAAAACTAGCTAAAATGTGCCTGGCTGCTGTTCACTGAATAGCTCATTCTGGGTACATTTTTGGTATACATTTGCTTCTGCCGGGTCAGCTGAGCAGTGTATTTCTACTTAACTACCCCCTATCAGGAGAGACCTCAGGGCTGCATCTTTTGAGCGCAGTACTGAGCCTGAAAAGCATTTACAACCCCAGTTACAAGTAAAACTAGCTAAAATGTGCCTGGCTGCTGTTCACTGAAAACCTCATTCTGGGTACATTTTTGTTATACATTTGCTTCTGCCGGGTCAGCTGAGCAGTGAATTTCTACGTAACTACCCCCTATCAGGGGAGACCTCAGGGCTGCATCTTTTGAGCGCAGTACTGAGCCTGAAAAGCGTTTACAACCCCACTTACAAGTAAAACTAGTTAAATTGTGCCTGGCTGCTGTTCACTGAAAAGCTCATTCTGGGTACATTTTTGTTATACATTTGCTTCTGCCGGGTCAGCTGAGCAGTGAATTTCTACGTAACTACCCCCTATCAGGGGAGACCTCAGGGCTGCATCTTTTGAGCGCAGTACTGAGCCTGAAAAGCGTTTACAACCCCACTTACAAGTAAAACTAGCTAAATTGTGCCTGGCTGCTGTTCACTGAAAAGCTCATTCTGGGTACATTTTTGTTATACATTTGCTTCTGCCGGGTCAGCTGAGCAGTGAATTTCTACGTAACTACTCCCTATCAGGGGAGACCTCAGGGCTGCATCTTTTGAGCGCAGTACTGAGCCTGAAAAGCGTTTACAACCCCACTTACAAGTAAAACTAGCTAAATTGTGCCTGGCTGCTGTTCACTGAAAAGCTCATTCTGGGTACATTTTTGTTATACATTTGCTTCTGCCGGGTCAGCTGAGCAGTGAATTTCTACGTAACTACCCCCTATCAGGGGAGACCTCAGGGCTGCATCTTTTGAGCGCAGTACTGAGCCTGAAAAGCGTTTACAACCCCACTTACAAGTAAAACTAGCTAAATTGTGCCTGGCTGCTGTTCACTGAAAAGCTCATTCTGGGTACATTTTTGTTATACATTTGCTTCTGCCGGGTCAGCTGAGCAGTGAATTTCTACGTAACTACCCCCTATCAGGGGAGACCTCAGGGCTGCATCTTTTGAGCGCAGTACTGAGCCTGAAAAGCGTTTACAACCCCACTTACAAGTAAAACTAGCTAAATTGTGCCTGGCTGCTGTTCACTGAAAAGCTCATTCTGGGTACATTTTTGTTATACATTTGCTTCTGCCGGGTCAGCTGAACAGTGAATTTCTACTTAACTACCTCCTATCAGGAGAGACCTCAGGGCTGTATCTTTTGAGTGCAGTACTGAGCCTGAAAACCGTTTACAACCCCACTTACAAGTAAAACTATCTAAAATGTGCCTGGCTGCTGTTCACTGAAAAGCTCATTCTGGGTACATTTTTGTTATACATTTGCTTCTGCCGGGTCAGCTGAGCAGTGAATTTCTACGTAACTACCCCCTATCAGGGGAGACCTCAGGGCTGCATCTTTTGAGCGCAGTACTGAGCCTGAAAAGCGTTTACAACCCCACTTACAAGTAAAACTAGCTAAATTGTGCCTGGCTGCTGTTCACTGAAAAGCTCATTCTGGGTACATTTTTGGTATACATTTGCTTCTGCCGGGTCAGCTGAGCAGTGTATTTCTACTTAACTACCCCCTATCAGGAGAGACCTCAGGGTTGCATCTTTTGAGCGCAGTACTGAGCCTGAAAAGCGTTTACAACCCCAGTTACAAGTAAAACTAGCTAAAATGTGCCTGGCTGCTGTTCACTGAAAAGCTCATTCTGGGTACATTTTTGGTATACATTTGCTTCTGCCGGGTCAGCTGAACAGTGAATTTCTACTTAACTACCTCCTATCAGGAGAGACCTCAGGGCTGTATCTTTTGAGTGCAGTACTGAGCCTGAAAAGCGTTTACAACCCCACTTACAAGTAAAACTAGCTAAATTGTGCCTGGCTGCTGTTCACTGAAAAGCTCATTCTGGGTACATTTTTGTTATACATTTGCTTCTGCTGGGTCAGCTGAACAGTGAATTTCTACTTAACTACCCCCTATCAGGAGAGACCTCAGGGCTGCATCTTTTGAGCGCAGTACTGAGCCTGAAAACCGTTTACCACCCCAGTTACAAGTAAAACTAGCTAAAATGTGCCTGGCTGCTGTTCACTGAAAAGCTCATTCTGGGTACATTTTTGGTACACATTTGCTTCTGCCGGGTCAGCTGAGCAGTGAATTTCTACTTAACTACCTCCTATCAGGAGAAACCTCAGGGCTGCATGTTTTGAGCGCAGTACTGAGCCTGAAAAGCGTTTACAACCCCACTTACAAGTAAAACTAGCTAAAATGTGCCTGGCTGCTGTTCACTGAATAGCTCATTCTGGGTACATTTTTGGTATACATTTGCTTCTGCCGGGTCAGCTGAGCAGTGAATTTCTACTTAACTACCTCCTATCAGGAGAGACCTCAGGGCTGCATCTTTTGAGCGCAGTACTGAGCCTGAAAAGCGTTTACAACCCCAGTTACAAGTAAAACTAGCTAAAATGTGCCTGGCTGCTGTTCACTGAAAAGCTCATTCTGGGTACATTTTTGGTATACATTTGCTTCTGCCGGGTCAGCTGAGCAGTGAATTTCTACGTAACTACCCCCTATCAGGGGAGACCTCAGGGCTGCATCTTTTGAGCGCAGTACTGAGCCTGAAAAGCGTTTACAACCCCACTTACAAGTAAAACTAGCTAAATTGTGCCTGGCTGCTGTTCACTGAAAAGCTCATTCTGGGTACATTTTTGGTACACATTTGCTTCTGCCGGGTCAGCTGAGCAGTGAATTTCTACTTAACTACCTCCTATCAGGAGAGACCTCAGGGCTGCATGTTTTGAGCGCAGTACTGAGCCTGAAAAGCGTTTACAACCCCACTTACAAGTAAAACTAGCTAAAATGTGCCTGGCTGCTGTTCACTGAATAGCTCATTCTGGGTACATTTTTGGTATACATTTGCTTCTGCCGGGTCAGCTGAGCAGTGAATTTCTACTTAACTACCTCCTATCAGGAGAGACCTCAGGGCTGCATCTTTTGAGCGCAGTACTGAGCCTGAAAAGCGTTTACAACCCCAGTTACAAGTAAAACTAGCTAAAATGTGCCTGGCTGCTGTTCACTGAAAAGCTCATTCTGGGTACATTTTTGGTATACATTTGCTTCTGCCGGGTCAGCTGAGCAGTGAATTTCTACGTAACTACCCCCTATCAGGGGAGACCTCAGGGCTGCATCTTTTGAGCGCAGTACTGAGCCTGAAAAGCATTTACAACCCCACTTACAAGTAAAACTAGCTAAATTGTGCCTGGCTGCTGTTCACTGAAAAGCTCATTCTGGGTACATTTTTGTTATACATTTGCTTCTGCCGGGTCAGCTGAGCAGTGAATTTCTACGTAACTACCCCCTATCAGGGGAGACCTCAGGGCTGCATCTTTTGAGCGCAGTACTGAGCCTGAAAAGCGTTTACAACCCCACTTACAAGTAAAACTAGCTAAATTGTGCCTGGCTGCTGTTCACTGAAAAGCTCATTCTGGGTACATTTTTGTTATACATTTGCTTCTGCCGGGTCAGCTGAGCAGTGAATTTCTACGTAACTACCCCCTATCAGGGGAGACCTCAGGGCTGCATCTTTTGAGCGCAGTACTGAGCTTGAAAAGCGTTTACAAACCCACTTACAAGTAAAACTAGCTAAATTGTGCCTGGCTGCTGTTCACTGAAAAGCTCATTCTGGGTACATTTTTGTTATACATTTGCTTCTGCCGGGTCAGCTGAGCAGTGAATTTCTACGTAACTACCCCCTATCAGGGGAGACCTCAGGGCTGCATCTTTTGAGCGCAGTACTGAGCCTGAAAAGCGTTTACAACCCCACTTACAAGTAAAACTAGCTAAATTGTGCCTGGCTGCTGTTCACTGAAAAGCTCATTCTGGGTACATTTTTGGTATACATTTGCTTCTGCCGGGTCAGCTGAGCAGTGTATTTCTACTTAACTACCCCCTATCAGGAGAGACCTCAGGGTTGCATCTTGTGAGCGCAGTACTGAGCCTGAAAAGCGTTTACAACCCCAGTTACAAGTAAAACTAGCTAAAATGTGCCTGGCTGCTGTTCACTGAAAAGCTCATTCTGGGTACATTTTTGGTATACATTTGCTTCTGCCGGGTCAGCTGAACAGTGAATTTCTACTTAACTACCTCCTATCAGGAGAGACCTCAGGGCTGTATCTTTTGAGTGCAGTACTGAGCCTGAAAAGCGTTTACAACCCCACTTACAAGTAAAACTAGCTAAAATGTGCCTGGCTGCTGTTCACTGAATAGCTCATTCTGGGTACATTTTTGGTATACATTTGCTTCTGCCGGGTCAGCTGAGCAGTGAATTTCTACTTAACTACCTCCTATCAGGAGAGACCTCAGGGCTGCATCTTTTGAGCGCAGTACTGAGCCTGAAAACCGTTTACAACCCCACTTACAAGTAAAACTAGCTAAATTGTGCCTGGCTGCTGTTCACTGAAAAGCTCATTCTGGGTACATTTTTGGTATACATTTGCTTCTGCCGGGTCAGCTGAGCAGTGTATTTCTACTTAACTACCCCCTATCAGGAGAGACCTCAGGGTTGCATCTTTTGAGCGCAGTACTGAGCCTGAAAACCGTTTACAACCCCACTTACAAGTAAAACTATCTAAAATGTGCCTGGCTGCTGTTCACTGAAAAGCTCATTCTGGGTACATTTTTGTTATACATTTGCTTCTGCCGGGTCAGCTGAGCAGTGAATTTCTACGTAACTACCCCCTATCAGGGGAGACCTCAGGGCTGCATCTTTTGAGCGCAGTACTGAGCCTGAAAAGCGTTTACAACCCCACTTACAAGTAAAACTAGCTAAATTGTGCCTGGCTGCTGTTCACTGAAAAGCTCATTCTGGGTACATTTTTGTTATACATTTGCTTCTGCCGGGTCAGCTGAGCAGTGAATTTCTACGTAACTACCCCCTATCAGGGGAGACCTCGGGGCTGCATCTTTTGAGCGCAGTACTGAGCCTGAAAAGCGTTTACAACCCCACTTACAAGTAAAACTAGCTAAATTGTGCCTGGCTGCTGTTCACTGAAAAGCTCATTCTGGGTACATTTTTGTTATACATTTGCTTCTGCCGGGTCAGCTGAGCAGTGAATTTCTACGTAACTACCCCCTATCAGGGGAGACCTCAGGGCTGCATCTTTTGAGCGCAGTACTGAGCCTGAAAAGCGTTTACAACCCCACTTACAAGTAAAACTAGCTAAATTGTGCCTGGCTGCTGTTCACTGAAAAGCTCATTCTGGGTACATTTTTGTTATACATTTGCTTCTGCCGGGTCAGCTGAACAGTGAATTTCTACTTAACTACCTCCTATCAGGAGAGACCTCAGGGCTGTATCTTTTGAGTGCAGTACTGAGCCTGAAAACCGTTTACAACCCCACTTACAAGTAAAACTATCTAAAATGTGCCTGGCTGCTGTTCACTGAAAAGCTCATTCTGGGTACATTTTTGGTACACATTTGCTTCTGCCGGGTCAGCTGAGCAGTGAATTTCTACTTAACTACCTCCTATCAGGAGAGACCTCAGGGCTGCATGTTTTGAGCGCAGTACTTAGCCTGAAAAGCGTTTACAACCCCACTTACAAGTAAAACTAGCTAAAAGTGCCTGGCTGCTGTTCACTGAATAGCTCATTCTGGGTACATTTTTGGTATACATTTGCTTCTGCCGGGTCAGCTGAGCAGTGAATTTCTACTTAACTACCTCCTATCAGGAGAGACCTCAGGGCTGCATCTTTTGAGCACAGTACTGAGCCTGAAAAGCGTTTACAACCCCACTTACAAGTAAAACTAGCTAAAATGTGCCTGGCTGCTGTTCACTGAAAAGCTCATTCTGGGTACATTTTTGTTATACATTTGCTTCTGCCGGGTCAGCTGAGCAGTGAGTTTCTACTTAACTACCCCCTATCAGGAGAGACCTCAGGGCTGCATCTTTTGAGCGCACTACTGAGCCTGAAAAGCGTTTACAACCCCACTTACAAGTAAAACTAGCTAAAATGTGCCTGGCTGCTGTTCACTGAATAGCTCCTTCTGGGTACATTTTTGGTATACATTTGCTTCTGCCGGGTCAGCTGAGCAGTGAATTTCTACTTAACTACCTCCTATCTGGAGAGACCTCAGGACTGTATCTTTTGAGTGCAGTACTGAGCCTGAAAAGCGTTTACAACCCCACTTACAAGTAAAACTAGCTAAAATGTGCCTGGCTGCTGTTCACTGAATAGCTCATTCTGGGTACATTTTTGGTATACATTTGCTTCTGCAGGGTCAGCTGAGCAGTGAATTTCTACTTAACTACCTCCTATCAGGAGAGACCTCAGGGCTGCATCTTTTGAGCGCAGTACTGAGCCTGAAAACCGTTTACAACCCCACTTACAAGTAAAACTAGCTAAATTGTGCCTGGCTGCTGTTCACTGAAAAGCTCATTCTGGGTACATTTTTGGTATACATTTGCTTCTGCCGGGTCAGCTGAGCAGTGAATTTCTACTTAACTACCTCCTATCAGGAGAGACCTCAGGGCTGCATCTTTTGAGCACAGTACTGAGCCTGAAAAGCGTTTACAACCCCACTTACAAGTAAAACTAGCTAAAATGTGCCTGGCTGCTGTTCACTGAAAAGCTCATTCTGGGTACATTTTTGTTATACATTTGCTTCTGCCGGGTCAGCTGAGCAGTGAGTTTCTACTTAACTACCCCCTATCAGGAGAGACCTCAGGGCTGCATCTTTTGAGCGCACTATTGAGCCTGAAAAGCGTTTACAACCCCACTTACAAGTAAAACTAGCTAAAATGTGCCTGGCTGCTGTTCACTGAATAGCTCATTCTGGGTACATTTTTGGTATACATTTGCTTCTGCCGGGTCAGCTGAGCAGTGTATTTCTACTTAACTACCCCCTATCAGGAGAGACCTCAGGGCTGCATCTTTTGAGCGCAGTACTGAGCCTGAAAAGCATTTACAACCCCAGTTACAAGTAAAACTAGCTAAAATGTGCCTGGCTGCTGTTCACTGAAAAGCTCATTCTGGGTACATTTTTGTTATACATTTGCTTCTGCCGGGTCAGCTGAGCAGTGAATTTCTACGTAACTACCCCCTATCAGGGGAGACCTCAGGGCTGCATCTTTTGAGCGCAGTACTGAGCCTGAAAAGCGTTTACAACCCCACTTACAAGTAAAACTAGCTAAATTGTGCCTGGCTGCTGTTCACTGAAAAGCTCATTCTGGGTACATTTTTGTTATACATTTGCTTCTGCCGGGTCAGCTGAGCAGTGAATTTCTACGTAACTACCCCCTATCAGGGGAGACCTCAGGGCTGCATCTTTTGAGCGCAGTACTGAGCCTGAAAAGCGTTTACAACCCCAGTTACAAGTAAAACTAGCTAAAATGTGCCTGGCTGCTGTTCACTGAAAAGCTCATTCTGGGTACATTTTTGGTATACATTTGCTTCTGCCGGGTCAGCTGAACAGTGAATTTCTACTTAACTACCTCCTATCAGGAGAGACCTCAGGGCTGTATCTTTTGAGTGCAGTACTGAGCCTGAAAAGCGTTTACAACCCCACTTACAAGTAAAACTAGCTAAAATGTGCCTGGCTGCTGTTCACTGAATAGCTCATTCTGGGTACATTTTTGGTATACATTTGCTTCTGCCGGGTCAGCTGAGCAGTGAATTTCTACTTAACTACCTCCTATCAGGAGAGACCTCAGGGCTGCATCTTTTGAGCGCAGTACTGAGCCTGAAAACCGTTTACAACCCCACTTACAAGTAAAACTAGCTAAATTGTGCCTGGCTGCTGTTCACTGAAAAGCTCATTCTGGGTACATTTTTGGTATACATTTGCTTCTGCCGGGTCAGCTGAGCAGTGTATTTCTACTTAACTACCCCCTATCAGGAGAGACCTCAGGGTTGCATCTTTTGAGCGCAGTACTGAGCCTGAAAACCGTTTACAACCCCACTTACAAGTAAAACTATCTAAAATGTGCCTGGCTGCTGTTCACTGAAAAGCTCATTCTGGGTACATTTTTGTTATACATTTACTTCTGCCGGGTCAGCTGAGCAGTGAATTTCTACGTAACTACCCCCTATCAGGGGAGACCTCAGGGCTGCATCTTTTGAGCGCAGTACTGAGCCTGAAAAGCGTTTACAACCCCACTTACAAGTAAAACTAGCTAAATTGTGCCTGGCTGCTGTTCACTGAAAAGCTCATTCTGGGTACATTTTTGTTATACATTTGCTTCTGCCGGGTCAGCTGAGCAGTGAATTTCTACGTAACTACCCCCTATCAGGGGAGACCTCGGGGCTGCATCTTTTGAGCGCAGTACTGAGCCTGAAAAGCGTTTACAACCCCACTTACAAGTAAAACTAGCTAAATTGTGCCTGGCTGCTGTTCACTGAAAAGCTCATTCTGGGTACATTTTAGTTATACATTTGCTTCTGCCGGGTCAGCTGAGCAGTGAATTTCTACGTAACTACCCCCTATCAGGGGAGACCTCAGGGCTGCATCTTTTGAGCGCAGTACTGAGCCTGAAAAGCGTTTACAACCCCACTTACAAGTAAAACTAGCTAAATTGTGCCTGGCTGCTGTTCACTGAAAAGCTCATTCTGGGTACATTTTTGTTATACATTTGCTTCTGCCGGGTCAGCTGAACAGTGAATTTCTACTTAACTACCTCCTATCAGGAGAGACCTCAGGGCTGTATCTTTTGAGTGCAGTACTGAGCCTGAAAACCGTTTACAACCCCACTTACAAGTAAAACTATCTAAAATGTGCCTGGCTGCTGTTCACTGAAAAGCTCATTCTGGGTACATTTTTGGTACACATTTGCTTCTGCCGGGTCAGCTGAGCAGTGAATTTCTACTTAACTACCTCCTATCAGGAGAGACCTCAGGGCTGCATGTTTTGAGCGCAGTACTTAGCCTGAAAAGCGTTTACAACCCCACTTACAAGTAAAACTAGCTAAAAGTGCCTGGCTGCTGTTCACTGAATAGCTCATTCTGGGTACATTTTTGGTATACATTTGCTTCTGCCGGGTCAGCTGAGCAGTGAATTTCTACTTAACTACCTCCTATCAGGAGAGACCTCAGGGCTGCATCTTTTGAGCACAGTACTGAGCCTGAAAAGCGTTTACAACCCCACTTACAAGTAAAACTAGCTAAAATGTGCCTGGCTGCTGTTCACTGAAAAGCTCATTCTGGGTACATTTTTGTTATACATTTGCTTCTGCCGGGTCAGCTGAGCAGTGAGTTTCTACTTAACTACCCCCTATCAGGAGAGACCTCAGGGCTGCATCTTTTGAGCGCACTACTGAGCCTGAAAAGCGTTTACAACCCCACTTACAAGTAAAACTAGCTAAAATGTGCCTGGCTGCTGTTCACTGAATAACTCCTTCTGGGTACATTTTTGGTATACATTTGCTTCTGCCGGGTCAGCTGAGCAGTGAATTTCTACTTAACTACCTCCTATCAGGAGAGACCTCAGGACTGTATCTTTTGAGTGCAGTACTGAGCCTGAAAAGCGTTTACAACCCCACTTACAAGTAAAACTAGCTAAAATGTGCCTGGCTGCTGTTCACTGAATAGCTCATTCTGGGTACATTTTTGGTATACATTTGCTTCTGCAGGGTCAGCTGAGCAGTGAATTTCTACTTAACTACCTCCTATCAGGAGAGACCTCAGGGCTGCATCTTTTGAGCGCAGTACTGAGCCTGAAAACCGTTTACAACCCCACTTACAAGTAAAACTAGCTAAATTGTGCCTGGCTGCTGTTCACTGAAAAGCTCATTCTGGGTACATTTTTGGTATACATTTGCTTCTGCCGGGTCAGCTGAGCAGTGAATTTCTACTTAACTACCTCCTATCAGGAGAGACCTCAGGGCTGCATCTTTTGAGCACAGTACTGAGCCTGAAAAGCGTTTACAACCCCACTTACAAGTAAAACTAGCTAAAATGTGCCTGGCTGCTGTTCACTGAAAAGCTCATTCTGGGTACATTTTTGTTATACATTTCCTTCTGCCGGGTCAGCTGAGCAGTGAGTTTCTACTTAACTACCCCCTATCAGGAGAGACCTCAGGGCTGCATCTTTTGAGCGCACTACTGAGCCTGAAAAGCGTTTACAACCCCACTTACAAGTAAAACTAGCTAAAATGTGCCTGGCTGCTGTTCACTGAATAGCTCATTCTGGGTACATTTTTGGTATACATTTGCTTCTGCCGGGTCAGCTGAGCAGTGTATTTCTACTTAACTACCCCCTATCAGGAGAGACCTCAGGGCTGCATCTTTTGAGCGCAGTACTGAGCCTGAAAAGCATTTACAACCCCAGTTACAAGTAAAACTAGCTAAAATGTGCCTGGCTGCTGTTCACTGAAAAGCTCATTCTGGGTACATTTTTGTTATACATTTGCTTCTGCCGGGTCAGCTGAGCAGTGAATTTCTACGTAACTACCCCCTATCAGGGGAGACCTCAGGGCTGCATCTTTTGAGTGCAGTACTGAGCCTGAAAAGCGTTTTCAACCCCACTTACAAGTAAAACTAGCTAAATTGTGCCTGGCTGCTGTTCACTGAAAAGATCATTCTGGGTACATTTTTGTTATACATTTGCTTCTGCCGGGTCAGCTGAGCAGTGAATTTCTACGTAACTACCCCCTATCAGGGGAGACCTCAGGGCTGCATCTTTTGAGCGCAGTACTGAGCCTGAAAAGCGTTTACAACCCCACTTACAAGTAAAACTAGCTAAATTGTGCCTGGCTGCTGTTCACTGAAAAGCTCATTCTGGGTACATTTTTGGTATACATTTCCTTCTGCCGGGTCAGCTGAGCAGTGTATTTCTACTTAACTACCCCCTATCAGGAGAGACCTCAGGGCTGCATCTTTTGAGCGCAGTACTGAGCCTGAAAAGCGTTTACAACCCCAGTTACAAGTAAAACTAGCTAAAATGTGCCTGGCTGCTGTTCACTGAAAAGCTCATTCTGGGTACATTTTTGGTATACATTTGCTTCTGCCGGGTCAGCTGAGCAGTGAATTTCTACGTAACTACCCCCTATCAGGGGAGACCTCAGGGTTGCATCTTTTGAGCGCAGTACTGAGCCTGAAAAGCGTTTACAACCCCACTTACAAGTAAAACTAGCTAAATTGTGCCTGGCTGCTGTTCACTGAAAAGCTCATTCTGGGTACATTTTTGGTATACATTTGCTTCTGCCGGGTCAGCTGAGCAGTGAATTTCTACGTAACTACCCCCTATCAGGGGAGACCTCAGGGCTGCATCTTTTGAGCGCAGTACTGAGCCTGAAAAGCGTTTACAACCCCACTTACAAGTAAAACTAGCTAAATTGTGCCTGGCTGCTGTTCACTGAAAAGCTCATTCTGGGTACATTTTTGTTATACATTTGCTTCTGCCGGGTCAGCTGAGCAGTGAATTTCTACGTAACTACCCCCTATCAGGGGAGACCTCAGGGCTGCATCTTTTGAGCGCAGTACTGAGCCTGAAAAGCGTTTACAACCCCACTTACAAGTAAAACTAGCTAAATTGTGCCTGGCTGCTGTTCACTGAAAAGCTCATTCTGGGTACATTTTTGTTATACATTTGCTTCTGCCGGGTCAGCTGAGCAGTGAATTTCTACGTAACTACCCCCTATCAGGGGAGACCTCAGGGCTGCATCTTTTGAGCGCAGTACTGAGCCTGAAAAGCGTTTACAACCCCACTTACAAGTAAAACTAGCTAAATTGTGCCTGGCTGCTGTTCACTGAAAAGCTCATTCTGGGTACATTTTTGGTATACATTTGCTTCTGCCGGGTCAGCTGAGCAGTGTATTTCTACTTAACTACCCCCTATCAGGAGAGACCTCAGGGTTGCATCTTTTGAGCGCAGTACTGAGCCTGAAAAGCGTTTACAACCCCAGTTACAAGTAAAACTAGCTAAAATGTGCCTGGCTGCTGTTCACTGAATAGCTCATTCTGGGTACATTTTTGGTATACATTTGCTTCTGCAGGGTCAGCTGAGCAGTGAATTTCTACTTAACTACCTCCTATCAGGAGAGACCTCAGGGCTGCATCTTTTGAGCGCAGTACTGAGCCTGAAAACCGTTTACAACCCCACTTACAAGTAAAACTAGCTAAATTGTGCCTGGCTGCTGTTCACTGAAAAGCTCATTCTGGGTACATTTTTGGTATACATTTGCTTCTGCCGGGTCAGCTGAGCAGTGTATTTCTACTTAACTACCCCCTATCAGGAGAGACCTCAGGGCTGCATCTTTTGAGCGCAGTACTGAGCCTGAAAACCGTTTACAACCCCACTTACAAGTAAAACTAGCTAAAATGTGCCTGGCTGCTGTTCACTGAAAAGCTCATTCTGGGTACATTTTTGTTATACATTTGCTTCTGCCGGGTCAGCTGAGCAGTGAATTTCTACGTAACTACCCCCTATCAGGGGAGACCTCAGGGCTGCATCTTTTGAGCGCAGTACTGAGCCTGAAAAGCGTTTACAACCCCACTTACAAGTAAAACTAGCTAAATTGTGCCTGGCTGCTGTTCACTGAAAAGCTCATTCTGGGTACATTTTTGTTATACATTTGCTTCTGCCGGGTCAGCTGAGCAGTGAATTTCTACGTAACTACCCCCTATCAGGGGAGACCTCAGGGCTGCATCTTTTGAGCGCAGTACTGAGCCTGAAAAGCGTTTACAACCCCACTTACAAGTAAAACTAGCTAAATTGTGCCTGGCTGCTGTTCACTGAAAAGCTCATTCTGGGTACATTTTTGTTATACATTTGCTTCTGCCGGGTCAGCTGAGCAGTGAATTTCTACGTAACTACCCCCTATCAGGGGAGACCTCAGGGCTGCATCTTTTGAGCGCAGTACTGAGCCTGAAAAGCGTTTACAACCCCACTTACAAGTAAAACTAGCTAAATTGTGCCTGGCTGCTGTTCACTGAAAAGCTCATTCTGGGTACATTTTTGGTATACATTTGCTTCTGCCGGGTCAGCTGAGCAGTGTATTTCTACTTAACTACCCCCTATCAGGAGAGACCTCAGGGTTGCATCTTTTGAGCGCAGTACTGAGCCTGAAAAGCGTTTACAACCCCAGTTACAAGTAAAACTAGCTAAAATGTGCCTGGCTGCTGTTCACTGAAAAGCTCATTCTGGGTACATTTTTGGTATACATTTGCTTCTGCCGGGTCAGCTGAACAGTGAATTTCTACTTAACTACCTCCTATCAGGAGAGACCTCTGGGCTGTATCTTTTGAGTGCAGTACTGAGCCTGAAAAGCGTTTACCACCCCACTTACAAGTAAAACTAGCTAAATTGTGCCTGGCTGCTGTTCACTGAAAAGCTTCTGGGTACATTTTTGTTATACATTTGCTTCTGCCGGGTCAGCTGAGCAGTGAATTTCTACTTAACTACCTCCTATCAGGAGAGACCTCAGGGCTGCATGTTTTGAGCGCAGTACTTAGCCTGAAAACCGTTTACAACCCCACTTACAAGTAAAACTAGCTAAAATGTGCCTGGCTGCTGTTCACTGAATAGCTCATTCTGGGTACATTTTTGGTATACATTTGCTTCTGCCGGGTCAGCTGAGCAGTGAATTTCTACTTAACTACCTCCTATCAGGAGAGACCTCAGGGCTGCATCTTTTGAGCACAGTACTGAGCCTGAAAAGCGTTTACAACCCCACTTACAAGTAAAACTAGCTAAAATGTGCCTGGCTGCTGTTCACTGAAAAGCTCATTCTGGGTACATTTTTGTTATACATTTGCTTCTGCCGGGTCAGCTGAGCAGTGAGTTTCTACTTAACTACCCCCTATCAGGAGAGACCTCAGGGCTGCATCTTTTGAGCGCACTACTGAGCCTGAAAAGCGTTTACAACCCCACTTACAAGTAAAACTAGCTAAAATGTGCCTGGCTGCTGTTCACTGAATAGCTCCTTCTGGGTACATTTTTGGTATACATTTGCTTCTGCCGGGTCAGCTGAGCAGTGAATTTCTACTTAACTACCCCTTATCAGGAGAGACCTCAGGGCTGCATCTTTTGAGCGCAGTACTGAGCCTGAAAAGCATTTACAACCCCAGTTACAAGTAAAACTAGCTAAAATGTGTCTGGCTGCTGTTCACTGAAAAGCTCATTCTGGGTACATTTTTGGTATACATTTCCTTCTGCCGGGTCAGCTGAGCAGTGTATTTCTACTTAACTACCCCCTATCAGGAGAGACCTCAGGGCTGCATCTTTTGAGCGCAGTACTGAGCCTGAAAAGCGTTTACAACCCCAGTTACAAGTAAAACTAGCTAAAATGTGCCTGGCTGCTGTTCACTGAAAAGCTCATTCTGGGTACATTTTTGGTATACATTTGCTTCTGCCGGGTCAGCTGAGCAGTGAATTTCTACGTAACTACCCCCTATCAGGGGAGACCTCAGGGTTGCATCTTTTGAGCGCAGTACTGAGCCTGAAAAGCGTTTACAACCCCACTTACAAGTAAAACTAGCTAAATTGTGCCTGGCTGCTGTTCACTGAAAAGCTCATTCTGGGTACATTTTTGGTATACATTTGCTTCTGCCGGGTCAGCTGAGCAGTGAATTTCTACGTAACTACCCCCTATCAGGGGAGACCTCAGGGCTGCATCTTTTGAGCGCAGTACTGAGCCTGAAAAGCGTTTACAACCCCACTTACAAGTAAAACTAGCTAAATTGTGCCTGGCTGCTGTTCACTGAAAAGCTCATTCTGGGTACATTTTTGTTATACATTTGCTTCTGCCGGGTCAGCTGAGCAGTGAATTTCTACGTAACTACCCCCTATCAGGGGAGACCTCAGGGCTGCATCTTTTGAGCGCAGTACTGAGCCTGAAAAGCGTTTACAACCCCACTTACAAGTAAAACTAGCTAAATTGTGCCTGGCTGCTGTTCACTGAAAAGCTCATTCTGGGTACATTTTTGTTATACATTTGCTTCTGCCGGGTCAGCTGAGCAGTGAATTTCTACGTAACTACCCCCTATCAGGGGAGACCTCAGGGCTGCATCTTTTGAGCGCAGTACTGAGCCTGAAAAGCGTTTACAACCCCACTTACAAGTAAAACTAGCTAAATTGTGCCTGGCTGCTGTTCACTGAAAAGCTCATTCTGGGTACATTTTTGGTATACATTTGCTTCTGCCGGGTCAGCTGAGCAGTGTATTTCTACTTAACTACCCCCTATCAGGAGAGACCTCAGGGTTGCATCTTTTGAGCGCAGTACTGAGCCTGAAAAGCGTTTACAACCCCAGTTACAAGTAAAACTAGCTAAAATGTGCCTGGCTGCTGTTCACTGAATAGCTCATTCTGGGTACATTTTTGGTATACATTTGCTTCTGCAGGGTCAGCTGAGCAGTGAATTTCTACTTAACTACCTCCTATCAGGAGAGACCTCAGGGCTGCATCTTTTGAGCGCAGTACTGAGCCTGAAAACCGTTTACAACCCCACTTACAAGTAAAACTAGCTAAATTGTGCCTGGCTGCTGTTCACTGAAAAGCTCATTCTGGGTACATTTTTGGTATACATTTGCTTCTGCCGGGTCAGCTGAGCAGTGTATTTCTACTTAACTACCCCCTATCAGGAGAGACCTCAGGGCTGCATCTTTTGAGCGCAGTACTGAGCCTGAAAACCGTTTACAACCCCACTTACAAGTAAAACTAGCTAAAATGTGCCTGGCTGCTGTTCACTGAAAAGCTCATTCTGGGTACATTTTTGTTATACATTTGCTTCTGCCGGGTCAGCTGAGCAGTGAATTTCTACGTAACTACCCCCTATCAGGGGAGACCTCAGGGCTGCATCTTTTGAGCGCAGTACTGAGCCTGAAAAGCGTTTACAACCCCACTTACAAGTAAAACTAGCTAAATTGTGCCTGGCTGCTGTTCACTGAAAAGCTCATTCTGGGTACATTTTTGTTATACATTTGCTTCTGCCGGGTCAGCTGAGCAGTGAATTTCTACGTAACTACCCCCTATCAGGGGAGACCTCAGGGCTGCATCTTTTGAGCGCAGTACTGAGCCTGAAAAGCGTTTACAACCCCACTTACAAGTAAAACTAGCTAAATTGTGCCTGGCTGCTGTTCACTGAAAAGCTCATTCTGGGTACATTTTTGTTATACATTTGCTTCTGCCGGGTCAGCTGAGCAGTGAATTTCTACGTAACTACCCCCTATCAGGGGAGACCTCAGGGCTGCATCTTTTGAGCGCAGTACTGAGCCTGAAAAGCGTTTACAACCCCACTTACAAGTAAAACTAGCTAAATTGTGCCTGGCTGCTGTTCACTGAAAAGCTCATTCTGGGTACATTTTTGTTATACATTTGCTTCTGCCGGGTCAGCTGAGCAGTGAATTTCTACGTAACTACCCCCTATCAGGGGAGACCTCAGGGCTGCATCTTTTGAGCGCAGTACTGAGCCTGAAAAGCGTTTACAACCCCACTTACAAGTAAAACTAGCTAAATTGTGCCTGGCTGCTGTTCACTGAAAAGCTCATTCTGGGTACATTTTTGTTATACATTTGCTTCTGCCGGGTCAGCTGAACAGTGAATTTCTACTTAACTACCTCCTATCAGGAGAGACCTCAGGGCTGTATCTTTTGAGTGCAGTACTGAGCCTGAAAACCGTTTACAACCCCACTTACAAGTAAAACTATCTAAAATGTGCCTGGCTGCTGTTCACTGAAAAGCTCATTCTGGGTACATTTTTGTTATACATTTGCTTCTGCCGGGTCAGCTGAGCAGTGAATTTCTACGTAACTACCCCCTATCAGGGGAGACCTCAGGGCTGCATCTTTTGAGCGCAGTACTGAGCCTGAAAAGCGTTTACAACCCCACTTACAAGTAAAACTAGCTAAATTGTGCCTGGCTGCTGTTCACTGAAAAGCTCATTCTGGGTACATTTTTGGTATACATTTGCTTCTGCCGGGTCAGCTGAGCAGTGTATTTCTACTTAACTACCCCCTATCAGGAGAGACCTCAGGGTTGCATCTTTTGAGCGCAGTACTGAGCCTGAAAAGCGTTTACAACCCCAGTTACAAGTAAAACTAGCTAAAATGTGCCTGGCTGCTGTTCACTGAAAAGCTCATTCTGGGTACATTTTTGGTATACATTTGCTTCTGCCGGGTCAGCTGAACAGTGAATTTCTACTTAACTACCTCCTATCAGGAGAGACCTCTGGGCTGTATCTTTTGAGTGCAGTACTGAGCCTGAAAAGCGTTTACCACCCCACTTACAAGTAAAACTAGCTAAATTGTGCCTGGCTGCTGTTCACTGAAAAGCTTCTGGGTACATTTTTGTTATACATTTGCTTCTGCCGGGTCAGCTGAGCAGTGAATTTCTACTTAACTACCTCCTATCAGGAGAGACCTCAGGGCTGCATGTTTTGAGCGCAGTACTGAGCCTGAAAAGCGTTTACAACCCCACTTACAAGTAAAACTAGCTAAAATGTGCCTGGCTGCTGTTCACTGAAAAGCTCATTCTGGGTACATTTTTGTTATACATTTGCTTCTGCCGGGTCAGCTGAGCAGTGAATTTCTACGTAACTACCCCCTATCAGGGGAGACCTCAGGGCTGCATCTTTTGAGCGCAGTACTGAGCCTGAAAAGCGTTTACAACCCCACTTACAAGTAAAACTAGCTAAATTGTGCCTGGCTGCTGTTCACTGAAAAGCTCATTCTGGGTACATTTTTGTTATACATTTGCTTCTGCCGGGTCAGCTGAGCAGTGAGTTTCTACTTAACTACCCCCTATCAGGAGAGACCTCAGGGCTGCATCTTTTGAGCGCACTACTGAGCCTGAAAAGCGTTTACAACCCCACTTACAAGTAAAACTAGCTAAAATGTGCCTGGCTGCTGTTCACTGAATAGCTCCTTCTGGGTACATTTTTGGTATACATTTGCTTCTGCCGGGTCAGCTGAGCAGTGAATTTCTACTTAACTACCCCTTATCAGGAGAGACCTCAGGGCTGCATCTTTTGAGCGCAGTACTGAGCCTGAAAAGCATTTACAACCCCAGTTACAAGTAAAACTAGCTAAAATGTGTCTGGCTGCTGTTCACTGAAAAGCTCATTCTGGGTACATTTTTGGTACACATTTGCTTCTGCCGGGTCAGCTGAGCAGTGAATTTCTACTTAACTACCTCCTATCAGGAGAGACCTCAGGGCTGCATGTTTTGAGCGCAGTACTGAGCCTGAAAAGCGTTTACAACCCCACTTACAAGTAAAACTAGCTAAAATGTGCCTGGCTGCTGTTCACTGAATAGCTCATTCTGGGTACATTTTTGGTATACATTTGCTTCTGCAGGGTCAGCTGAGCAGTGAATTTCTACTTAACTACCTCCTATCAGGAGAGACCTCAGGGCTGCATCTTTTGAGCGCAGTACTGAGCCTGAAAAGCGTTTACAACCCCACTTACAAGTAAAACTAGCTAAAATGTGCCTGGCTGCTGTTCACTGAATAGCTCATTCTGGGTACATTCTTGGTATACATTTGCTTCTGCCGGGTCAGCTGAGCAGTGAATTTCTACTTAACTACCTCCTATCAGGAGAGACCTCAGGGCTGCATCTTTTGAGCACAGTACTGAGCCTGAAAAGCGTTTACAACCCCACTTACAAGTAAAACTAGCTAAAATGTGCCTGGCTGCTGTTCACTGAAAAGCTCATTCTGGGTACATTTTTGTTATACATTTGCTTCTGCCGGGTCAGCTGAGCAGTGAGTTTCTACTTAACTACCTCCTATCAGGAGAGACCTCAGGGCTGCATCTTTTGAGCGCAGTACTGAGCCTGAAAAGCGTTTACAACCCCACTTACAAGTAAAACTAGCTAAAATGTGCCTGGCTGCTGTTCACTGAAAAGCTCATTCTGGGTACATTTTTGTTATACATTTGCTTCTGCCGGGTCAGCTGAGCAGTGAGTTTCTACTTAACTACCCCCTATCAGGAGAGACCTCAGGGCTGCATCTTTTGAGCGCACTACTGAGCCTGAAAAGCGTTTACAACCCCACTTACAAGTAAAACTAGCTAAAATGTGCCTGGCTGCTGTTCACTGAATAGCTCATTCTGGGTACATTTTTGGTATACATTTGCTTCTGCCGGGTCAGCTGAGCAGTGTATTTCTACTTAACTACCCCCTATCAGGGGAGACCTCAGGGCTGCATCTTTTGAGCGCAGTACTGAGCCTGAAAAGCGTTTACAACCCCAGTTACAAGTAAAACTAGCTAAAATGTGCCTGGCTGCTGTTCACTGAAAAGCTCATTCTGGGTACATTTTTGTTATACATTTGCTTCTGCCGGGTCAGCTGAGCAGTGAATTTCTACGTAACTACCCCCTATCAGGGGAGACCTCAGGGCTGCATCTTTTGAGCGCAGTACTGAGCCTGAAAAGCGTTTACAACCCCAGTTACAAGTAAAACTAGCTAAAATGTGCCTGGCTGCTGTTCACTGAAAAGCTCATTCTGGGTACATTTTTGGTATACATTTCCTTCTGCCGGGTCAGCTGAGCAGTGTATTTCTACTTAACTACCCCCTATCAGGGGAGACCTCAGGGTTGCATCTTTTGAGCGCAGTACTGAGCCTGAAAAGCGTTTACAACCCCAGTTACAAGTAAAACGAGCTAAAATGTGCCTGGCTGCTGTTCACTGAAAAGCTCATTCTGGGTACATTTTTGGTATACATTTGCTTCTGCCGGGTCAGCTGAGCAGTGAATTTCTACGTAACTACCCCCTATCAGGGGAGACCTCAGGGCTGCATCTTTTGAGCGCAGTACTGAGCCTGAAAAGCGTTTACAACCCCACTTACAAGTAAAACTAGCTAAATTGTGCCTGGCTGCTGTTCACTGAAAAGCTCATTCTGGGTACATTTTTGTTATACATTTGCTTCTGCCGGGTCAGCTGAGCAGTGAATTTCTACGTAACTACCCCCTATCAGGGGAGACCTCAGGGCTGCATCTTTTGAGCGCAGTACTGAGCCTGAAAAGCGTTTACAACCCCACTTACAAGTAAAACTAGCTAAATTGTGCCTGGCTGCTGTTCACTGAAAAGCTCATTCTGGGTACATTTTTGTTATACATTTGCTTCTGCCGGGTCAGCTGAGCAGTGAATTTCTACGTAACTACCCCCTATCAGGGGAGACCTCAGGGCTGCATCTTTTGAGCGCAGTACTGAGCCTGAAAAGCGTTTACAACCCCACTTACAAGTAAAACTAGCTAAATTGTGCCTGGCTGCTGTTCACTGAAAAGCTCATTCTGGGTACATTTTTGGTATACATTTGCTTCTGCCGGGTCAGCTGAGCAGTGTATTTCTACTTAACTACCCCCTATCAGGAGAGACCTCAGGGTTGCATCTTTTGAGCGCAGTACTGAGCCTGAAAAGCGTTTACAACCCCAGTTACAAGTAAAACTAGCTAAAATGTGCCTGGCTGCTGTTCACTGAAAAGCTCATTCTGGGTACATTTTTGGTATACATTTGCTTCTGCCGGGTCAGCTGAGCAGTGAATTTCTACTTAACTACCTCCTATCAGGAGAGACCTCAGGGCTGTATCTTTTGAGTGCAGTACTGAGCCTGAAAAGCGTTTACAACCCGACTTACAAGTAAAACTAGCTAAAATGTGCCTGGCTGCTGTTCAGTGAATAGCTCATTCTGGGTACATTTTTGGTATACATTTGCTTCTGCCGGGTCAGCTGAGCAGTGTATTTCTACTTAACTACCCCCTGTCAGGGGAGACCTCAGGGTTGCATCTTTTGAGCGCAGTACTGAGCCTGAAAAGCGTTTACAACCCCAGTTACAAGTAAAACGAGCTAAAATGTGCCTGGCTGCTGTTCACTGAAAAGCTCATTCTGGGTACATTTTTGGTATACATTTGCTTCTGCCGGGTCAGCTGAGCAGTGAATTTCTACGTAACTACCCCCTATCAGGGGAGACCTCAGGGCTGCATCTTTTGAGCGCAGTACTGAGCCTGAAAAGCGTTTACAACCCCACTTACAAGTAAAACTAGCTAAATTGTGCCTGGCTGCTGTTCACTGAAAAGCTCATTCTGGGTACATTTTTGTTATACATTTGCTTCTGCCGGGTCAGCTGAGCAGTGAATTTCTACGTAACTACCCCCTATCAGGGGAGACCTCAGGGCTGCATCTTTTGAGCGCAGTACTGAGCCTGAAAAGCGTTTACAACCCCACTTACAAGTAAAACTAGCTAAATTGTGCCTGGCTGCTGTTCACTGAAAAGCTCATTCTGGGTACATTTTTGTTATACATTTGCTTCTGCCGGGTCAGCTGAGCAGTGAATTTCTACGTAACTACCCCCTATCAGGGGAGACCTCAGGGCTGCATCTTTTGAGCGCAGTACTGAGCCTGAAAAGCGTTTACAACCCCACTTACAAGTAAAACTAGCTAAATTGTGCCTGGCTGCTGTTCACTGAAAAGCTCATTCTGGGTACATTTTTGGTATACATTTGCTTCTGCCGGGTCAGCTGAGCAGTGTATTTCTACTTAACTACCCCCTATCAGGAGAGACCTCAGGGTTGCATCTTTTGAGCGCAGTACTGAGCCTGAAAAGCGTTTACAACCCCAGTTACAAGTAAAACTAGCTAAAATGTGCCTGGCTGCTGTTCACTGAAAAGCTCATTCTGGGTACATTTTTGGTATACATTTGCTTCTGCCGGGTCAGCTGAGCAGTGAATTTCTACTTAACTACCTCCTATCAGGAGAGACCTCAGGGCTGTATCTTTTGAGTGCAGTACTGAGCCTGAAAAGCGTTTACAACCCCACTTACAAGTAAAACTAGCTAAAATGTGCCTGGCTGCTGTTCACTGAATAGCTCATTCTGGGTACATTTTTGGTATACATTTGCTTCTGCAGGGTCAGCTGAGCAGTGAATTTCTACTTAACTACCTCCTATCAGGAGAGACCTCAGGGCTGCATCTTTTGAGCGCAGTACTGAGCCTGAAAACCGTTTACAACCCCACTTACAAGTAAAACTAGCTAAATTGTGCCTGGCTGCTGTTCACTGAAAAGCTCATTCTGGGTACATTTTTGGTATACATTTGCTTCTGCCGGGTCAGCTGAGCAGTGTATTTCTACTTAACTACCCCCTATCAGGGGAGACCTCAGGGTTGCATCTTTTGAGCGCAGTACTGAGCCTGAAAAGCGTTTACAACCCCAGTTACAAGTAAAACTAGCTAAAATGTGCCTGGCTGCTGTTCACTGAAAAGCTCATTCTGGGTACATTTTTGGTATATATTTGCTTCTGCCGGGTCAGCTGAACAGTGAATTTCTACTTAACTACCTCCTATCAGGAGAGACCTCAGGGCTGTATCTTTTGAGTGCAGTACTGAGCCTGAAAAGCGTTTACAACCCCACTTACAAGTAAAACTAGCTAAAATGTGCCTGGCTGCTGTTCACTGAATAGCTCATTCTGGGTACATTTTTGGTATACATTTGCTTCTGCAGGGTCAGCTGAGCAGTGAATTTCTACTTAACTACCTCCTATCAGGAGAGACCTCAGGGCTGCATCTTTTGAGCGCAGTACTGAGCCTGAAAACCGTTTACAACCCCACTTACAAGTAAAACTAGCTAAATTGTGCCTGGCTGCTGTTCACTGAAAAGCTCATTCTGGGTACATTTTTGTTATACATTTGCTTCTGCCGGGTCAGCTGAGCAGTGAATTTCTACGTAACTACCCCCTATCAGGGGAGACCTCAGGGCTGCATCTTTTGAGCGCAGTACTGAGCCTGAAAAGCGTTTACAACCCCACTTACAAGTAAAACTAGCTAAATTGTGCCTGGCTGCTGTTCACTGAAAAGCTCATTCTGGGTACATTTTTGTTATACATTTGCTTCTGCCGGGTCAGCTGAGCAGTGAATTTCTACGTAACTACCCCCTATCAGGGGAGACCTCAGGGCTGCATCTTTTGAGCGCAGTACTGAGCATGAAAAGCGTTTACAACCCCACTTACAAGTAAAACTAGCTAAATTGTGCCTGGCTGCTGTTCACTGAAAAGCTCATTCTGGGTACATTTTTGTTATACATTTGCTTCTGCCGGGTCAGCTGAGCAGTGAATTTCTACGTAACTACCCCCTATCAGGGGAGACCTCAGGGCTGCATCTTTTGAGCGCAGTACTGAGCCTGAAAAGCGTTTACAACCCCACTTACAAGTAAAACTAGCTAAATTGTGCCTGGCTGCTGTTCACTGAAAAGCTCATTCTGGGTACATTTTTGTTATACATTTGCTTCTGCCGGGTCAGCTGAGCAGTGAATTTCTACGTAACTACCCCCTATCAGGGGAGACCTCAGGGCTGCATCTTTTGAGTGCAGTACTGAGCCTGAAAAGCGTTTACAACCCCACTTACAAGTAAAACTAGCTAAATTGTGCCTGGCTGCTGTTCACTGAAAAGCTCATTCTGGGTACATTTTTGTTATACATTTGCTTCTGCCGGGTCAGCTGAACAGTGAATTTCTACTTAACTACCTCCTATCAGGAGAGACCTCAGGGCTGTATCTTTTGAGTGCAGTACTGAGCCTGAAAACCGTTTACAACCCCACTTACAAGTAAAACTATCTAAAATGTGCCTGGCTGCTGTTCACTGAAAAGCTCATTCTGGGTACATTTTTGTTATACATTTGCTTCTGCCGGGTCAGCTGAGCAGTGAATTTCTACGTAACTACCCCCTATCAGGGGAGACCTCAGGGCTGCATCTTTTGAGCGCAGTACTGAGCCTGAAAAGCGTTTACAACCCCACTTACAAGTAAAACTAGCTAAATTGTGCCTGGCTGCTGTTCACTGAAAAGCTCATTCTGGGTACATTTTTGGTATACATTTGCTTCTGCCGGGTCAGCTGAGCAGTGTATTTCTACTTAACTACCCCCTATCAGGAGAGACCTCAGGGTTGCATCTTTTGAGCGCAGTACTGAGCCTGAAAAGCGTTTACAACCCCAGTTACAAGTAAAACTAGCTAAAATGTGCCTGGCTGCTGTTCACTGAAAAGCTCATTCTGGGTACATTTTTGGTATACATTTGCTTCTGCCGGGTCAGCTGAACAGTGAATTTCTACTTAACTACCTCCTATCAGGAGAGACCTCAGGGCTGTATCTTTTGAGTGCAGTACTGAGCCTGAAAAGCGTTTACAACCCCACTTACAAGTAAAACTAGCTAAATTGTGCCTGGCTGCTGTTCACTGAAAAGCTCATTCTGGGTACATTTTTGTTATACATTTGCTTCTGCCGGGTCAGCTGAACAGTGAATTTCTACTTAACTACCCCCTATCAGGAGAGACCTCAGGGCTGCATCTTTTGAGCGCAGTACTGAGCCTGAAAACCGTTTACCACCCCAGTTACAAGTAAAACTAGCTAAAATGTGCCTGGCTGCTGTTCACTGAAAAGCTCATTCTGGGTACATTTTTGGTACACATTTGCTTCTGCCGGGTCAGCTGAGCAGTGAATTTCTACTTAACTACCTCCTATCAGGAGAGACCTCAGGGCTGCATGTTTTGAGCGCAGTACTGAGCCTGAAAAGCGTTTACAACCCCACTTACAAGTAAAACTAGCTAAAATGTGCCTGGCTGCTGTTCACTGAATAGCTCATTCTGGGTACATTTTTGGTATACATTTGCTTCTGCCGGGTCAGCTGAGCAGTGAATTTCTACTTAACTACCTCCTATCAGGAGAGACCTCAGGGCTGCATCTTTTGAGCACAGTACTGAGCCTGAAAAGCGTTTACAACCCCACTTACAAGTAAAACTAGCTAAAATGTGCCTGGCTGCTGTTCACTGAAAAGCTCATTCTGGGTACATTTTTGTTATACATTTGCTTCTGCCGGGTCAGCTGAGCAGTGAGTTTCTACTTAACTACCCCCTATCAGGAGAGACCTCAGGGCTGCATCTTTTGAGCGCACTACTGAGCCTGAAAAGCGTTTACAACCCCACTTACAAGTAAAACTAGCTAAAATGTGCCTGGCTGCTGTTCACTGAATAGCTCCTTCTGGGTACATTTTTGGTATACATTTGCTTCTGCCGGGTCAGCTGAGCAGTGAATTTCTACTTAACTACCTCCTATCAGGAGAGACCTCAGGGCTGTATCTTTTGAGTGCAGTACTGAGCCTGAAAAGCGTTTACAACCCCAGTTACAAGTAAAACTAGCTAAAATGTGCCTGGCTGCTGTTCACTGAAAAGCTCATTCTGGGTACATTTTTGGTATACATTTGCTTCTGCCGGGTCAGCTGAGCAGTGAATTTCTACTTAACTACCTCCTATCAGGAGAGACCTCAGGGCTGTATCTTTTGAGTGCAGTACTGAGCCTGAAAAGCGTTTACAACCCCACTTACAAGTAAAACTAGCTAAAATGTGCCTGGCTGCTGTTCACTGAATAGCTCATTCTGGGTACATTTTTGGTATACATTTGCTTCTGCAGGGTCAGCTGAGCAGTGAATTTCTACTTAACTACCTCCTATCAGGAGAGACCTCAGGGCTGCATCTTTTGAGCGCAGTACTGAGCCTGAAAACCGTTTACAACCCCACTTACAAGTAAAACTAGCTAAATTGTGCCTGGCTGCTGTTCACTGAAAAGCTCATTCTGGGTACATTTTTGGTATACATTTGCTTCTGCCGGGTCAGCTGAGCAGTGTATTTCTACTTAACTACCCCCTATCAGGGGAGACCTCAGGGTTGCATCTTTTGAGCGCAGTACTGAGCCTGAAAAGCGTTTACAACCCCAGTTACAAGTAAAACTAGCTAAAATGTGCCTGGCTGCTGTTCACTGAAAAGCTCATTCTGGGTACATTTTTGGTATATATTTGCTTCTGCCGGGTCAGCTGAACAGTGAATTTCTACTTAACTACCTCCTATCAGGAGAGACCTCAGGGCTGTATCTTTTGAGTGCAGTACTGAGCCTGAAAAGCGTTTACAACCCCACTTACAAGTAAAACTAGCTAAAATGTGCCTGGCTGCTGTTCACTGAATAGCTCATTCTGGGTACATTTTTGGTATACATTTGCTTCTGCAGGGTCAGCTGAGCAGTGAATTTCTACTTAACTACCTCCTATCAGGAGAGACCTCAGGGCTGCATCTTTTGAGCGCAGTACTGAGCCTGAAAACCGTTTACAACCCCACTTACAAGTAAAACTAGCTAAATTGTGCCTGGCTGCTGTTCACTGAAAAGCTCATTCTGGGTACATTTTTGTTATACATTTGCTTCTGCCGGGTCAGCTGAGCAGTGAATTTCTACGTAACTACCCCCTATCAGGGGAGACCTCAGGGCTGCATCTTTTGAGCGCAGTACTGAGCCTGAAAAGCGTTTACAACCCCACTTACAAGTAAAACTAGCTAAATTGTGCCTGGCTGCTGTTCACTGAAAAGCTCATTCTGGGTACATTTTTGTTATACATTTGCTTCTGCCGGGTCAGCTGAGCAGTGAATTTCTACGTAACTACCCCCTATCAGGGGAGACCTCAGGGCTGCATCTTTTGAGCGCAGTACTGAGCATGAAAAGCGTTTACAACCCCACTTACAAGTAAAACTAGCTAAATTGTGCCTGGCTGCTGTTCACTGAAAAGCTCATTCTGGGTACATTTTTGTTATACATTTGCTTCTGCCGGGTCAGCTGAGCAGTGAATTTCTACGTAACTACCCCCTATCAGGGGAGACCTCAGGGCTGCATCTTTTGAGCGCAGTACTGAGCCTGAAAAGCGTTTACAACCCCACTTACAAGTAAAACTAGCTAAATTGTGCCTGGCTGCTGTTCACTGAAAAGCTCATTCTGGGTACATTTTTGTTATACATTTGCTTCTGCCGGGTCAGCTGAGCAGTGAATTTCTACGTAACTACCCCCTATCAGGGGAGACCTCAGGGCTGCATCTTTTGAGTGCAGTACTGAGCCTGAAAAGCGTTTACAACCCCACTTACAAGTAAAACTAGCTAAATTGTGCCTGGCTGCTGTTCACTGAAAAGCTCATTCTGGGTACATTTTTGTTATACATTTGCTTCTGCCGGGTCAGCTGAACAGTGAATTTCTACTTAACTACCTCCTATCAGGAGAGACCTCAGGGCTGTATCTTTTGAGTGCAGTACTGAGCCTGAAAACCGTTTACAACCCCACTTACAAGTAAAACTATCTAAAATGTGCCTGGCTGCTGTTCACTGAAAAGCTCATTCTGGGTACATTTTTGTTATACATTTGCTTCTGCCGGGTCAGCTGAGCAGTGAATTTCTACGTAACTACCCCCTATCAGGGGAGACCTCAGGGCTGCATCTTTTGAGCGCAGTACTGAGCCTGAAAAGCGTTTACAACCCCACTTACAAGTAAAACTAGCTAAATTGTGCCTGGCTGCTGTTCACTGAAAAGCTCATTCTGGGTACATTTTTGGTATACATTTGCTTCTGCCGGGTCAGCTGAGCAGTGTATTTCTACTTAACTACCCCCTATCAGGAGAGACCTCAGGGTTGCATCTTTTGAGCGCAGTACTGAGCCTGAAAAGCGTTTACAACCCCAGTTACAAGTAAAACTAGCTAAAATGTGCCTGGCTGCTGTTCACTGAAAAGCTCATTCTGGGTACATTTTTGGTATACATTTGCTTCTGCCGGGTCAGCTGAACAGTGAATTTCTACTTAACTACCTCCTATCAGGAGAGACCTCAGGGCTGTATCTTTTGAGTGCAGTACTGAGCCTGAAAAGCGTTTACAACCCCACTTACAAGTAAAACTAGCTAAATTGTGCCTGGCTGCTGTTCACTGAAAAGCTCATTCTGGGTACATTTTTGTTATACATTTGCTTCTGCCGGGTCAGCTGAACAGTGAATTTCTACTTAACTACCCCCTATCAGGAGAGACCTCAGGGCTGCATCTTTTGAGCGCAGTACTGAGCCTGAAAACCGTTTACCACCCCAGTTACAAGTAAAACTAGCTAAAATGTGCCTGGCTGCTGTTCACTGAAAAGCTCATTCTGGGTACATTTTTGGTACACATTTGCTTCTGCCGGGTCAGCTGAGCAGTGAATTTCTACTTAACTACCTCCTATCAGGAGAGACCTCAGGGCTGCATGTTTTGAGCGCAGTACTGAGCCTGAAAAGCGTTTACAACCCCACTTACAAGTAAAACTAGCTAAAATGTGCCTGGCTGCTGTTCACTGAATAGCTCATTCTGGGTACATTTTTGGTATACATTTGCTTCTGCCGGGTCAGCTGAGCAGTGAATTTCTACTTAACTACCTCCTATCAGGAGAGACCTCAGGGCTGCATCTTTTGAGCACAGTACTGAGCCTGAAAAGCGTTTACAACCCCACTTACAAGTAAAACTAGCTAAAATGTGCCTGGCTGCTGTTCACTGAAAAGCTCATTCTGGGTACATTTTTGTTATACATTTGCTTCTGCCGGGTCAGCTGAGCAGTGAGTTTCTACTTAACTACCCCCTATCAGGAGAGACCTCAGGGCTGCATCTTTTGAGCGCACTACTGAGCCTGAAAAGCGTTTACAACCCCACTTACAAGTAAAACTAGCTAAAATGTGCCTGGCTGCTGTTCACTGAATAGCTCCTTCTGGGTACATTTTTGGTATACATTTGCTTCTGCCGGGTCAGCTGAGCAGTGAATTTCTACTTAACTACCCCTTATCAGGAGAGACCTCAGGGCTGCATCTTTTGAGCGCAGTACTGAGCCTGAAAAGCATTTACAACCCCAGTTACAAGTAAAACTAGCTAAAATGTGTCTGGCTGCTGTTCACTGAAAAGCTCATTCTGGGTACATTTTTGGTATACATTTGCTTCTGCCGGGTCAGCTGAATAGTGAATTTCTACTTAACTACCTCCTATCAGGAGAGACCTCAGGGCTGTATCTTTTGAGTGCAGTACTGAGCCTGAAAAGCGTTTACAACCCCACTTACAAGTAAAACTAGCTAAAATGTGCCTGGCTGCTGTTCACTGAATAGCTCATTCTGGGTACATTTTTGGTATACATTTGCTTCTGCAGGGTCAGCTGAGCAGTGAATTTCTACTTAACTACCTCCTATCAGGAGAGACCTCAGGGCTGCATCTTTTGAGCGCAGTACTGAGCCTGAAAACCGTTTACAACCCCACTTACAAGTAAAACTAGCTAAATTGTGCCTGGCTGCTGTTCACTGAAAAGCTCATTCTGGGTACATTTTTGGTATACATTTGCTTCTGCCGGGTCAGCTGAGCAGTGAATTTCTACTTAACTACCTCCTATCAGGAGAGACCTCAGGGCTGCATCTTTTGAGCACAGTACTGAGCCTGAAAAGCGTTTACAACCCCACTTACAAGTAAAACTAGCTAAAATGTGCCTGGCTGCTGTTCACTGAAAAGCTCATTCTGGGTACATTTTTGTTATACATTTGCTTCTGCCGGGTCAGCTGAGCAGTGAGTTTCTACTTAACTACCCCCTATCAGGAGAGACCTCAGGGCTGCATCTTTTGAGCGCACTACTGAGCCTGAAAAGCGTTTACAACCCCACTTACAAGTAAAACTAGCTAAAATGTGCCTGGCTGCTGTTCACTGAAAAGCTCATTCTGGGTACATTTTTGTTATACATTTGCTTCTGCCGGGTCAGCTGAGCAGTGAATTTCTACGTAACTACCCCCTATCAGGGGAGACCTCAGGGCTGCATCTTTTGAGCGCAGTACTGAGCCTGAAAAGCGTTTACAACCCCACTTACAAGTAAAACTAGCTAAATTGTGCCTGGCTGCTGTTCACTGAAAAGCTCATTCTGGGTACATTTTTGTTATACATTTGCTTCTGCCGGGTCAGCTGAGCAGTGAATTTCTACGTAACTACCCCCTATCAGGGGAGACCTCAGGGCTGCATCTTTTGAGCGCAGTACTGAGCCTGAAAAGCGTTTACAACCCCACTTACAAGTAAAACTAGCTAAATTGTGCCTGGCTGCTGTTCACTGAAAAGCTCATTCTGGGTACATTTTTGGTATACATTTCCTTCTGCCGGGTCAGCTGAGCAGTGTATTTCTACTTAACTACCCCCTATCAGGAGAGACCTCAGGGTTGCATCTTTTGAGCGCAGTACTGAGCCTGAAAAGCGTTTACAACCCCAGTTACAAGTAAAACTAGCTAAAATGTGCCTGGCTGCTGTTCACTGAAAAGCTCATTCTGGGTACATTTTTGGTATACATTTGCTTCTGCCGGGTCAGCTGAGCAGTGAATTTCTACGTAACTACCCCCTATCAGGGGAGACCTCAGGGCTGCATCTTTTGAGCGCAGTACTGAGCCTGAAAAGCGTTTACAACCCCACTTACAAGTAAAACTAGCTAAATTGTGCCTGGCTGCTGTTCACTGAAAAGCTCATTCTGGGTACATTTTTGTTATACATTTGCTTCTGCCGGGTCAGCTGAGCAGTGAATTTCTACGTAACTACCCCCTATCAGGGGAGACCTCAGGGCTGCATCTTTTGAGCGCAGTACTGAGCCTGAAAAGCGTTTACAACCCCACTTACAAGTAAAACTAGCTAAATTGTGCCTGGCTGCTGTTCACTGAAAAGCTCATTCTGGGTACATTTTTGTTATACATTTGCTTCTGCCGGGTCAGCTGAGCAGTGAATTTCTACGTAACTACCCCCTATCAGGGGAGACCTCAGGGCTGCATCTTTTGAGCGCAGTACTGAGCCTGAAAAGCGTTTACAACCCCACTTACAAGTAAAACTAGCTAAATTGTGCCTGGCTGCTGTTCACTGAAAAGCTCATTCTGGGTACATTTTTGTTATACATTTGCTTCTGCCGGGTCAGCTGAGCAGTGAATTTCTACGTAACTACCCCCTATCAGGGGAGACCTCAGGGCTGCATCTTTTGAGCGCAGTACTGAGCCTGAAAAGCGTTTACAACCCCACTTACAAGTAAAACTAGCTAAATTGTGCCTGGCTGCTGTTCACTGAAAAGCTCATTCTGGGTACATTTTTGGTATACATTTGCTTCTGCCGGGTCAGCTGAGCAGTGTATTTCTACTTAACTACCCCCTATCAGGAGAGACCTCAGGGTTGCATCTTTTGAGCGCAGTACTGAGCCTGAAAAGCGTTTACAACCCCAGTTACAAGTAAAACTAGCTAAAATGTGCCTGGCTGCTGTTCACTGAAAAGCTCATTCTGGGTACATTTTTGGTATACATTTGCTTCTGCCGGGTCAGCTGAACAGTGAATTTCTACTTAACTACCTCCTATCAGGAGAGACCTCAGGGCTGTATCTTTTGAGTGCAGTACTGAGCCTGAAAAGCGTTTACAACCCCACTTACAAGTAAAACTAGCTAAAATGTGCCTGGCTGCTGTTCACTGAATAGCTCATTCTGGGTACATTTTTTGTATACATTTGCTTCTGCCGGGTCAGCTGAGCAGTGAGTTTCTACTTAACTACCCCCTATCAGGAGAGACCTCAGGGCTGCATCTTTTGAGCGCACTACTGAGCCTGAAAAGCGTTTACAACCCCACTTACAAGTAAAACTAGCTAAAATGTGCCTGGCAGCTGTTCACTGAAAAGCTCATTCTGGGTACATTTTTGGTATACATTTGCTTCTGCCGGGTCAGCTGAACAGTGTATTTCTACTTAACTACCCCCTATCAGGAGAGACCTCAGGGCTGCATCTTTTGAGCGCACTACTGAGCCTGAAAAGCGTTTACAACCCCACTTACAAGTAAAACTAGCTAAAATGTGCCTGGCTGCTGTTCACTGAATAGCTCATTCTGGGTAAATTTTTGGTATACATTTGCTTCTGCCGGGTCAGCTGAGCAGTGAATTTCTACTTAACTACCCCCTATCAGGAGAGACCTCAGGGCTGCATCTTTTGAGCGCAGTACTGAGCCTGAAAAGTGTTTACAACCCCAGTTACAAGTAAAACCAGCTAAAATGTGCCTGGCTGCTGTTCACTGAATAGCTCATTCTGGGTACATTTTTGGTATACATTTGCTTCTGCCGGGTCAGCTGAGCAGTGAATTTCTACTTAACTACCTCCTATCAGGAGAGACCTCAGGGCTGCATCTTTTGAGCACAGTACTGAGCCTGAAAAGCGTTTACAACCCCACTTACAAGTAAAACTAGCTAAAATGTGCCTGGCTGCTGTTCACTGAAAAGCTCATTCTGGGTACATTTTTGGTATACATTTGCTTCTGCCGGGTCAGCTGAGCAGTGAATTTCTACTTAACTACCCCCTATCAGGAGAGACCTCAGGGCTGCATCTTTTGAGCGCAGTACTGAGCCTGAAAACCGTTTACCACCCCAGTTACAAGTAAAACTAGCTAAAATGTGCCTGGCTGCTGTTCACTGAAAAGCTCATTCTGGGTACATTTTTGGTACACATTTGCTTCTGCCGGGTCAGCTGAGCAGTGAATTTCTACTTAACTACCTCCTATCAGGAGAGACCTCAGGGCTGCATCTTTTGAGCGCAGTACTGAGCCTGAAAAGCGTTTACCACCCCACTTACAAGTAAAACTAGATAAAATGTGGCTGGCTGCTGTTCACTGAAAAGCTCATTCTGGGTACATTTTTGGTATACATTTGCTTCTGCAGGGTCAGCTGAGCAGTGAATTTCTACTTAACTACCTCCTATCAGGAGAGACCTCAGGGCTGCATCTTTTGAGCGCAGTACTGAGCCTGAAAACCGTTTACAACCCCACTTACAAGTAAAACTAGCTAAAATGTGCCTGGCTGCTGTTCACTGAAAAGCTCATTCTAGGTACATTTTTTGTATACATTTGCTTCTGCCGGGTCAGCTGAGCAGTGAGTTTCTACTTAACTACCCCCTATCAGGAGAGATCTCAGGGCTGCATCTTTTGAGCGCACTACTGAGCCTGAAAAGCGTTTACAACCCCACTTACAAGTAAAACTAGCTAAAATGTGCCTGGCAGCTGTTCACTGAAAAGCTCATTCTGGGTACATTTTTGGTATACATTTGCTTCTGCCGGGTCAGCTGAACAGTGTATTTCTACTTAACTACCCCCTATCAGGAGAGACCTCAGGGCTGCATCTTTTGAGCGCAGTACTGAGCCTGAAAAGCGTTTCCAACCCCACTTACAAGTAAAACTAGCGAAAATGTGCCTGGCTGCTGTTCACTGAATAGCTCATTCTGGGTACATTTTTGGTATACATTTGCTTCTGCCGGGTCAGCTGAGCAGTGAATTTCTACTTAACTACCCCCTATCAGGAGAGACCTCAGGGCTGCATCTTTTGAGCGCAGTACTGAGCCTGAAAAGCGTTTACAACCCCACTTACAAGTAAAACTAGCTAAATTGTGCCTGGCTGCTGTTCACTGAAAAGCTCATTCTGGGTACATTTTTGGTATACATTTGCTTCTGCCGGGTCAGCTGAGCAGTGTATTTCTACTTACTACCCCCTATCAGGAGAGACCTCAGGGTTGCATCTTTTGAGCGCAGTACTGAGCCTGAAAAGCGTTTACAACCCCAGTTACAAGTAAAACTAGCTAAAATGTGCCTGGCTGCTGTTCACTGAAAAGCTCATTCTGGGTACATTTTTGGTATACATTTGCTTCTGCCGGGTCAGCTGAACAGTGAATTTCTACTTAACTACCTCCTATCAGGAGAGACCTCAGGGCTGTATCTTTTGAGCGCAGTACTGAGCCTGAAAAGCGTTTACAACCCCACTTACAAGTAAAACTAGCTAAAATGTGCCTGGCTGCTGTTCACTGAATAGCTCATTCTGGGTACATTTTTGGTATACATTTGCTTCTGCCGGGTCAGCTGAGCAGTGAATTTCTACTTAACTACCTCCTATCAGGAGAGACCTCAGGGCTGCATCTTTTGAGCACAGTACTGAGCCTGAAAAGCGTTTACAACCCCACTTACAAGTAAAACTAGCTAAAATGTGCCTGGCTGCTGTTCACTGAAAAGCTCATTCTGGGTACATTTTTGGTATACATTTGCTTCTGCTGGGTCAGCTGAGCAGTGAATTTCTACTTAACTACCCCCTATCAGGAGAGACCTCAGGGCTGCATCTTTTGAGCGCAGTACTGAGCCTGAAAACCGTTTACCACCCCAGTTACAAGTAAAACTAGCTAAAATGTGCCTGGCTGCTGTTCACTGAAAAGCTCATTCTGGGTACATTTTTGGTACACATTTGCTTCTGCCGGGTCAGCTGAGCAGTGAATTTCTACTTAACTACCTCCTATCAGGAGAGACCTCAGGGCTGCATCTTTTGAGCGCAGTACTGAGCCTGAAAAGCGTTTACCACCCCACTTACAAGTAAAACTAGATAAAATGTGGCTGGCTGCTGTTCACTGAAAAGCTCATTCTGGGTACATTTTTGGTATACATTTGCTTCTGCAGGGTCAGCTGAGCAGTGAATTTCTACTTAACTACCTCCTATCAGGAGAGACCTCAGGGCTGCATCTTTTGAGCGCAGTACTGAGCCTGAAAACCGTTTACAACCCCACTTACAAGTAAAACTAGCTAAAATGTGCCTGGCTGCTGTTCACTGCGAAGCTCATTCTAGGTACATTTTTTGTATACATTTGCTTCTGCCGGGTCAGCTGAGCAGTGAGTTTCTACTTAACTACCCCCTATCAGGAGAGACCTCAGGGCTGCATCTTTTGAGCGCACTACTGAGCCTGAAAAGCGTTTACAACCCCACTTACAAGTAAAACTAGCTAAAATGTGCCTGGCAGCTGTTCACTGAAAAGCTCATTCTGGGTACATTTTTGGTATACATTTGCTTCTGCCGGGTCAGCTGAACAGTGTATTTCTACTTAACTACCCCCTATCAGGAGAGACCTCAGGGCTGCAGCTTTTGAGCGCAGTACTGAGCCTGAAAAGCGTTTCCAACCCCACTTACAAGTAAAACTAGCGAAAATGTGCCTGGCTGCTGTTCACTGAATAGCTCATTCTGGGTACATTTTTGGTATACATTTGCTTCTGCCGGGTCAGCTGAGCAGTGAATTTCTACTTAACTACCCCCTATCAGGAGAGACCTCAGGGCTGCATCTTTTGAGCGCAGTACTGAGCCTGAAAAGCGTTTACAACCCCAGTTACAAGTAAAACTAGCTAAAATGTGTCTAGCTGCTGTTCACTGAAAAGCTCATTCTGGGTATATTTTTGGTATACATTTGCTTCTGCCGGGTCAGCTGAGCAGTGTATTTCTACTTAACTACCCCCTATCAGGAGAGACCTCAGGGCTGCATCTTATGAGCGCACTACTGAGCCTGAAAAGCGTTTCCAACCCCACTTACAAGTAAAACTAGCTAAAATGTGCCTGGCTGCTGTTCACTGAAAAGCTCATTCTGGGTACATTTTTGTTATACATTTGCTTCTGCCGGGTCAGCTGAGCAGTGAGTTTCTACTTAACTACCCCCTATCAGGAGAGACCTCAGGGCTGCATCTTTTGAGCGCACTACTGAGCCTGAAAAGCGTTTACAACCCCACTTACAAGTAAAACTAGCTAAAATGTGCCTGGCTGCTGTTCACTGAATAGCTCATTCTGGGTACATTTTTGGTATACATTTGCTTCTGCCGGGTCAGCTGAGCAGTGAATTTCTACTTAACTACCCCCTATCAGGAGAGACCTCAGGGCTGCATCTTTTGAGCGCAGTACTGAGCCTGAAAAGCATTTAAAACCCCAGTTACAAGTAAAACTAGCTAAAATGTGTCTGGCTGCTGTTCACTGAAAAGCTCATTCTGGGTACATTTTTGGTATACATTTGCTGCTGCCGGGTCAGCTGAGCAGTGTCATTCTACTTAACTACCCCCTGTCAGGAGAGACCTCAGGGCTGCATCTTTTGAGCGCAGTACTGAGCCTGAAAAGCGTTTACAACCCCAGTTACAAGTAAAACTAGGTAAAATGTGCCTGGCTGCTGTTCACTGAAAAGCTCATTCTGGGTACATTTTTGTTATACATTTGCTTCTGCCGGGTCAGCTGAGCAGTGAATTTCTACGTAACTACCCCCTATCAGGGGGACCTCAGGGCTGCATCTTTTGAGCGCAGTACTGAGCCTGAAAAGCGTTTACAACCCCAGTTACAAGTAAAACTAGCTAAAATGTGCCTGGCTGCTGTTCACTGAAAAGCTCATTCTGGGTACATTTTTGGTATACATTTGCTTCTGCCGGGTCAGCTGAGCAGTGAATTTCTACTTAACTACCTCCTATCAGGAGAGACCTCAGGGCTGCATCTTTTGAGCACAGTGCTGAGCCTGAAAAGCGTTTACAACCCCACTTACAAGTAAAACTAGCTAAAATGTGCCTGGCTGCTGTTCACTGAAAAGCTCATTCTGGGTACATTTTTGGTATACATTTGCTTCTGCCGGGTCAGCTGAGCAGTGAATTTCTACTTAACTACCCCCTATCAGGAGAGACCTCAGGGCTGCATCTTTTGAGCGCAGTACTGAGCCTGAAAACCGTTTACCACCCCAGTTACAAGTAAAACTAGCTAAAATGTGCCTGGCTGCTCTTCACTGAAAAGCTCATTCTGGGTACATTTTTGGTACACATTTGCTTCTGCCGGGTCAGCTGAGCAGTGAATTTCTACTTAACTACCTCCTATCAGGAGAGACCTCAGGGCTGCATCTTTTGAGCGCAGTACTGAGCCTGAAAAGCGTTTACCACCCCACTTACAAGTAAAACTAGATAAAATGTGGCTGGCTGCTGTTCACTGAAAAGCTCATTCTGGGTACATTTTTGGTATACATTTGCTTCTGCAGGGTCAGCTGAGCAGTGAATTTCTACTTAACTACCTCCTATCAGGAGAGACCTCAGGGCTGCATCTTTTGAGCGCAGTACTGAGCCTGAAAACCGTTTACAACCCCACTTACAAGTAAAACTAGCTAAAATGTGCCTGGCTGCTGTTCACTGAAAAGCTCATTCTAGGTACATTTTTTGTATACATTTGCTTCTGCCGGGTCAGCTGAGCAGTGAGTTTCTACTTACTACCCCCTATCAGGAGAGACCTCAGGGCTGCATCTTTTGAGCGCACTACTGAGCCTGAAAAGCGTTTACAACCCCACTTACAAGTAAAACTAGCTAAAATGTGCCTGGCAGCTGTTCACTGAAAAGCTCATTCTGGGTACATTTTTGGTATACATTTGCTTCTGCCGGGTCAGCTGAACAGTGTATTTCTACTTAACTACCCCCTATCAGGAGAGACCTCAGGGCTGCATCTTTTGAGCGCACTACTGAGCCTGAAAAGCGTTTACAACCCCACTTACAAGTAAAACTAGCTAAAATGTGCCTGGCTGCTGTTCACTGAATAGCTCATTCTGGGTACATTTTTGGTATACATTTGCTTCTGCCGGGTCAGCTGAGCAGTGAATTTCTACTTAACTACCCCCTATCAGGAGAGACCTCAGGGCTGCATCTTTTGAGCGCAGTACTGAGCCTGAAAAGTGTTTACAACCCCAGTTACAAGTAAAACCAGCTAAAATGTGCCTGGCTGCTGTTCACTGAATAGCTCATTCTGGGTACATTTTTGGTATACATTTGCTTCTGCCGGGTCAGCTGAGCAGTGAATTTCTACTTAACTACCTCCTATCAGGAGAGACCTCAGGGCTGCATCTTTTGAGCACAGTACTGAGCCTGAAAAGCGTTTACAACCCCACTTACAAGTAAAACTAGCTAAAATGTGCCTGGCTGCTGTTCACTGAAAAGCTCATTCTGGGTACATTTTTGGTATACATTTGCTTCTGCCGGGTCAGCTGAGCAGTGAATTTCTACTTAACTACCCCCTATCAGGAGAGACCTCAGGGCTGCATCTTTTGAGCGCAGTACTGAGCCTGAAAACCGTTTACCACCCCAGTTACAAGTAAAACTAGCAAAAATGTGCCTGGCTGCTGTTCACTGAAAAGCTCATTCTGGGTACATTTTTGGTACACATTTGCTTCTGCCGGGTCAGCTGAGCAGTGAATTTCTACTTAACTACCTCCTATCAGGAGAGACCTCAGGGCTGCATCTTTTGAGCGCAGTACTGAGCCTGAAAAGCGTTTACCACCCCACTTACAAGTAAAACTAGATAAAATGTGGCTGGCTGCTGTTCACTGAAAAGCTCATTCTGGGTACATTTTTGGTATACATTTGCTTCTGCAGGGTCAGCTGAGCAGTGAATTTCTACTTAACTACCTCCTATCAGGAGAGACCTCAGGGCTGCATCTTTTGAGCGCAGTACTGAGCCTGAAAACCGTTTACAACCCCACTTACAAGTAAAACTAGCTAAAATGTGCCTGGCTGCTGTTCACTGAAAAGCTCATTCTAGGTACATTTTTTGTATACATTTGCTTCTGCCGGGTCAGCTGAGCAGTGAATTTCTACTTAACTACCCCCTATCAGGAGAGACCTCAGGGCTGCATCTTTTGAGCGCAGTACTGAGCCTGAAAAGTGTTTACAACCCCAGTTACAAGTAAAACCAGCTAAAATGTGCCTGGCTGCTGTTCACTGAATAGCTCATTCTGGGTACATTTTTGGTATACATTTGCTTCTGCCGGGTCAGCTGAGCAGTGAATTTCTACTTAACTACCTCCTATCAGGAGAGACCTCAGGGCTGCATCTTTTGAGCACAGTACTGAGCCTGAAAAGCGTTTACAACCCCACTTACAAGTAAAACTAGCTAAAATGTGCCTGGCTGCTGTTCACTGAAAAGCTCATTCTGGGTACATTTTTGGTATACATTTGCTTCTGCCGGGTCAGCTGAGCAGTGAATTTCTACTTAACTACCCCCTATCAGGAGAGACCTCAGGGCTGCATCTTTTGAGCGCAGTACTGAGCCTGAAAACCGTTTACCACCCCAGTTACAAGTAAAACTAGCTAAAATGTGCCTGGCTGCTGTTCACTGAAAAGCTCATTCTGGGTACATTTTTGGTACACATTTGCTTCTGCCGGGTCAGCTGAGCAGTGAATTTCTACTTAACTACCTCCTATCAGGAGAGACCTCAGGGCTGCATCTTTTGAGCGCAGTACTGAGCCTGAAAAGCGTTTACCACCCCACTTACAAGTAAAACTAGATAAAATGTGGCTGGCTGCTGTTCACTGAAAAGCTCATTCTGGGTACATTTTTGGTATACATTTGCTTCTGCAGGGTCAGCTGAGCAGTGAATTTCTACTTAACTACCTCCTATCAGGAGAGACCTCAGGGCTGCATCTTTTGAGCGCAGTACTGAGCCTGAAAACCGTTTACAACCCCACTTACAAGTAAAACTAGCTAAAATGTGCCTGGCTGCTGTTCACTGAAAAGCTCATTCTAGGTACATTTTTTGTATACATTTGCTTCTGCCGGGTCAGCTGAGCAGTGAGTTTCTACTTAACTACCCCCTATCAGGAGAGACCTCAGGGCTGCATCTTTTGAGCGCACTACTGAGCCTGAAAAGCGTTTACAACCCCACTTACAAGTAAAACTAGCTAAAATGTGCCTGGCAGCTGTTCACTGAAAAGCTCATTCTGGGTACATTTTTGGTATACATTTGCTTCTGCCGGGTCAGCTGAACAGTGTATTTCTACTTAACTACCCCCTATCAGGAGAGACCTCAGGGCTGCATCTTTTGAGCGCAGTACTGAGCCTGAAAAGCGTTTCCAACCCCACTTACAAGTAAAACTAGCGAAAATGTGCCTGGCTGCTGTTCACTGAATAGCTCATTCTGGGTACATTTTTGGTATACATTTGCTTCTGCCGGGTCAGCTGAGCAGTGAATTTCTTTTTAACTACCCCCTATCAGGAGAGACCTCAGGGCTGCATCTTTTGAGCGCAGTACTGAGCCTGAAAAGCGTTTACAACCCCAGTTACAAGTAAAACTAGCTAAAATGTGTCTGGCTGCTGTTCACTGAAAAGCTCATTCTGGGTATATTTTTGGTATACATTTGCTTCTGCCGGGTCAGCTGAGCAGTGTATTTCTACTTAACTACCCCCTATCAGGAGAGACCTCAGGGCTGCATCTTTTGAGCGCACTACTGAGCCTGAAAAGCGTTTACAACCCCACTTACAAGTAAAACTAGCTAAAATGTGCCTGGCTGCTGTTCACTGAAAAGCTCATTCTGGGTACATTTTTGGTATACATTTGCTTCTGCCGGGTCAGCTGAACAGTGTATTTCTACTAACTACCCCCTATTAGGAGAGACCTCAGGGCTGCATCTTTTGAGCGCAGTACTGAGCCTGAAAAGCGTTTCCAACCCCACTTACAAGTAAAACTAGCTAAAATGTGCCTGGCTGCTGTTCACTGAAAAGCTCATTCTGGGTACATTTTTGTTATACATTTGCTTCTGCCGGGTCAGCTGAGCAGTGAGTTTCTACTTAACTACCCCCTATCAGGCGAGACCTCAGGGCTGCATCTTTTGAGCGCACTACTGAGCCTGAAAAGCGTTTACAACCCCACTTACAAGTAAAACTAGCTAAAATGTGCCTGGCTGCTGTTCACTGAATAGCTCATTCTGGGTACATTTTTGGTATACATTTGCTTCTGCCGGGTCAGCTGAGCAGTGAATTTCTACTTAACTACCCCCTATCAGGAGAGACCTCAGGGCTGCATCTTTTGAGCGCAGTACTGAGCCTGAAAAGCATTTAAAACCCCAGTTACAAGTAAAACTAGCTAAAATGTGTCTGGCTGCTGTTCACTGAAAAGCTCATTCTGGGTACATTTTTGGTATACATTTGCTGCTGCCGGGTCAGCTGAGCAGTGTCATTCTACTTAACTACCCCCTGTCAGGAGAGACCTCAGGGCTGCATCTTTTGAGCGCAGTACTGAGCCTGAAAAGCGTTTACAACCCCACTTACAAGTAAAACTAGATAAAATGTGGCTGGCTGCTGTTCACTGAAAAGCTCATTCTGGGTACATTTTTGGTATACATTTGCTTCTGCCGGGTCAGCTGAGCAGTGAATTTCTACTTAACTACCCCCTATCAGGAGAGACCTCAGGGCTGCATCTTTTGAGCGCAGTACTGAGCCTGAAAACCGTTTACCACCCCAGTTACAAGTAAAACTAGCTAAAATGTGCCTGGCTGCTGTTCACTGAAAAGCTCATTCTGGGTACATTTTTGGTACACATTTGCTTCTGCCGGGTCAGCTGAGCAGTGAATTTCTACTTAACTACCTCCTATCAGGAGAGACCTCAGGGCTGCATCTTTTGAGCGCAGTACTGAGCCTGAAAAGCGTTTACCACCCCACTTACAAGTAAAACCAGATGAAATGTGGCTGGCTGCTGTTCACTGAAAAGCTCATTCTGGGTACATTTTTGGTATACATTTGCTTCTGCAGGGTCAGCTGAGCAGTGAATTTCTACTTAACTACCTCCTATCAGGAGAGACCTCAGGGCTGCATCTTTTGAGCGCAGTACTGAGCCTGAAAACCGTTTACAACCCCACTTACAAGTAAAACTAGCTAAAATGTGCCTGGCTGCTGTTCACTGAAAAGCTCATTCTAGGTACATTTTTTGTATACATTTGCTTCTGCCGGGTCAGCTGAGCAGTGAGTTTCTACTTAACTACCCCCTATCAGGAGAGACCTCAGGGCTGCATCTTTTGAGCGCACTACTGAGCCTGAAAAGCGTTTACAACCCCACTTACAAGTAAAACTAGCTAAAATGTGCCTGGCAGCTGTTCACTGAAAAGCTCATTCTGGGTACATTTTTGGTATACATTTGCTTCTGCCGGGTCAGCTGAACAGTGTATTTCTACTTAACTACCCCCTATCAGGAGAGACCTCAGGGCTGCATCTTTTGAGCGCACTACTGAGCCTGAAAAGCGTTTACAACCCCACTTACAAGTAAAACTAGCTAAAATGTGCCTGGCTGCTGTTCACTGAATAGCTCATTCTGGGTACATTTTTGGTGTACATTTGCTTCTGCCGGGTCAGCTGAGCAGTGAATTTCTACTTAACTACCCCCTATCAGGAGAGACCTCAGGGCTGCATCTTTTGAGCGCAGTACTGAGTCTGAAAAGTGTTTACAACCCCAGTTACAAGTAAAACCAGCTAAAATGTGCCTGGCTGCTGTTCACTGAAAAGCTCATTCTGGGTACATTTTTGTTATACATTTGCTTCTGCCGGGTCAGCTGAGCAGTGAATTTCTACGTAACTACCCCCTATCAGGGGAGACCTCAGGGCTGCATCTTTTGAGCGCAGTACTGAGCCTGAAAAGCGTTTCCAACCCCACTTACAAGTAAAACTAGCTAAATTGTGCCTGGCTGCTGTTCACTGAAAAGCTTATTCTGGGTACATTTTTGGTATACATTTGCTTCTGCCGGGTCAGCTGAGCAGTGAATTTCTACTTAACTACCCCCTATCAGGAGAGACCTCAGGGCTGCATCTTTTGAGCGCAGTACTGAGCCTGAAAAGCATTTCCAACCCCACTTACAAGTAAAACTAGCTAAAATGTGCCTGGCTGCTGTTCACTGAAAAGCTCATTCTGGGTACATTTTTGGTATACATTTGCTTCTGCCGGGTCAGCTGAGCAGTGAATTTCTACTTAACTACCTCCTATCAGGAGAGACCTCAGGGCTGCATGTTTTTAGCGCAGTACTGAGCCTGAAAAGCGTTTACAACCCCACTTACAAGTAAAACTAGCTAAAATGTGCCTGGCTGCTGTTCACTGAATAGCTCATTCTGGGTACATTTTTGGTATACATTTGCTTCTGCCGGGTCAGCTGAGCAGTGAATTTCTACTTATCTACCTCCTATCAGGAGAGACCTCAGGGCTGCATCTTTTGAGCGCAGTACTGAGCCTGAAAAGCGTTTACAACCCCACTTACAAGTAAAACTAGCTAAAATGTGCCTGGCTGCTGTTCACTGAAAAGCTAATTCTGGGTACATTTTTGGTATACATTTGCTTCTGCCGGGTCAGCTGAGCAGTGAATTTCTACTTAACTACCCCCTATCAGGAGAGACCTCAGGGCTGCATCTTTTGAGCGCAGTACTGAGCCTGAAAACCGTTTACCACCCCAGTTACAAGTAAAACTAGCTAAAATGTGCCTGGCTGCTGTTCACTGAAAAGCTCATTCTGGGTACATTTTTGGTACACATTTGCTTCTGCCGGGTCAGCTGAGCAGTGAATTTCTACTTAACTACCTCCTATCAGGAGAGACCTCAGGGCTGCATCTTTTGAGCGCAGTACTGAGCCTGAAAAGCGTTTACCACCCCACTTACAAGTAAAACTAGATAAAATGTGGCTGGCTGCTGTTCACTGAAAAGCTCATTCTGGGTACATTTTTGGTATACATTTGCTTCTGCAGGGTCAGCTGAGCAGTGAATTTCTACTTAACTACCTCCTATCAGGAGAGACCTCAGGGCTGCATCTTTTGAGCGCAGTACTGAGCCTGAAAACCGTTTACAACCCCACTTACAAGTAAAACTAGCTAAAATGTGCCTGGCTGCTGTTCACTGAAAAGCTCATTCTGGGTACATTTTTGGTGTACATTTGCTTCTGCAGGGTCAGCTGAGCAGTGAATTTCTACTTAACTACCCCCTATCAGGAGAGACCTCAGGGCTGCATCTTTTGAGCGCACTACTGAGCCTGAAAAGCGTTTACAACCCCACTTACAAGTAAAACTAGCTAAAATGTGCCTGGCTGCTGTTCACTGAATAGCTCATTCTGGGTACATTTTTGGTGTACATTTGCTTCTGCCGGGTCAGCTGAGCAGTGAATTTCTACTTAACTACCCCCTATCAGGAGAGACCTCAGGGCTGCATCTTTTGAGCGCAGTACTGAGCCTGAAAAGTGTTTACAACCCCAGTTACAAGTAAAACCAGCTAAAATGTGCCTGGCTGCTGTTCACTGAAAAGCTCATTCTGGGTACATTTTTGTTATACATTTGCTTCTGCCGGGTCAGCTGAGCAGTGAATTTCTACGTAACTACCCCTATCAGGGGAGACCTCAGGGCTGCATCTTTTGAGCGCAGTACTGAGCCTGAAAAGCGTTTACAACCCCACTTACAAGTAAAACTAGCTAAATTGTGCCTGGCTGCTGTTCACTGAAAAGCTCATTCTGGGTACATTTTTGGTATACATTTGCTTCTGCCGGGTCAGCTGAGCAGTGTATTTCTACTTAACTACCCCCTATCAAGAGAGACCTCAGGGTTGCATCTTTTGAGCGCAGTACTGAGCCTGAAAAGCGTTTACAACCCCAGTTACAAGTAAAACTAGCTAAAATGTGCCTGGCTGCTGTTCACTGAAAAGCTCATTCTGGGTACATTTTTGGTATACATTTGCTTCTGCCAGGTCAGCTGAACAGTGAATTTCTACTTAACTACCTCCTATCAGGAGAGACCTCAGGGCTGTATCTTTTGAGCGCAGTACTGAGCCTGAAAAGCGTTTCCAACCCCACTTACAAGTAAAACTAGCTAAAATGTGCCTGGCTGCTGTTCACTGAAAAGCTTATTCTGGGTACATTTTTGGTATACATTTGCTTCTGCCGGGTCAGCTGAGCAGTGAATTTCTACTTAACTACCCCCTATCAGGAGAGACCTCAGGGCTGCATCTTTTGAGCGCAGTACTGAGCCTGAAAAGCGTTTCCAACCCCACTTACAAGTAAAACTAGCTAAAATGTGCCTGGCTGCTGTTCACTGAAAAGCTCATTCTGGGTACATTTTTGGTATACATTTGCTTCTGCCGGGTCAGCTGAGCAGTGAATTTCTACTTAACTACCTCCTATCAGGAGAGACCTCAGGGCTGCATGTTTTTAGCGCAGTACTGAGCCTGAAAAGCGTTTACAACCCCACTTACAGGTAAAACTAGCTAAAATGTGCCTGGCTGCTGTTCACTGAATAGCTCATTCTGGGTACATTTTTGGTATACATTTGCTTCTGCCGGGTCAGCTGAGCAGTGAATTTCTACTTATCTACCTCCTATCAGGAGAGACCTCAGGGCTGCATCTTTTGAGCGCAGTACTGAGCCTGAAAAGCGTTTACAACCCCACTTACAAGTAAAACTAGCTAAAATGTGCCTGGCTGCTGTTCACTGAAAAGCTAATTCTGGGTACATTTTTGGTATACATTTGCTTCTGCCGGGTCAGCTGAGCAGTGAATTTCTACTTAACTACCCCCTATCAGGAGAGACCTCAGGGCTGCATCTTTTGAGCGCAGTACTGAGCCTGAAAACCGTTTACCACCCCAGTTACAAGTAAAACTAGCTAAAATGTGCCTGGCTGCTGTTCACTGAAAAGCTCATTCTGGGTACATTTTTGGTACACATTTGCTTCTGCCGGGTCAGCTGAGCAGTGAATTTCTACTTAACTACCTCCTATCAGGAGAGACCTCAGGGCTGCATCTTTTGAGTGCAGTACTGAGCCTGAAAAGCGTTTACCACCCCACTTACAAGTAAAACTAGCTAAAATGTGGCTGGCTGCTGTTCACTGAAAAGCTCATTCTGGGTACATTTTTGGTATACATTTGCTTCTGCAGGGTCAGCTGAGCAGTGAATTTCTACTTAACTACCTCCTATCGGGAGAGACCTCAGGGCTGCATCTTTTGAGCGCAGTACTGAGCCTGAAAACCGTTTACCACCCCAGTTACAAGTAAAACTAGCTAAAATGTGCCTGGCTGCTGTTCACTGAAAAGCTCATTCTGGGTACATTTTTGGTACACATTTGCTTCTGCCGGGTCAGCTGAGCAGTGAATTTCTACTTAACTACCTCCTATCAGGAGAGACCTCAGGGCTGCATCTTTTGAGTGCAGTACTGAGCCTGAAAAGCGTTTACCACCCCACTTACAAGTAAAACTAGCTAAAATGTGGCTGGCTGCTGTTCACTGAAAAGCTCATTCTGGGTACATTTTTGGTATACATTTGCTTCTGCAGGGTCAGCTGAGCAGTGAATTTCTACTTAACTACCTCCTATCAGGAGAGACCTCAGGGCTGCATCTTTTGAGCGCAGTACTGAGCCTGAAAACCGTTTACAACCCCACTTACAAGTAAAACTAGCTAAAATGTGCCTGGCTGCTGTTCACTGAAAAGCTCATTCTAGGTACATTTTTGGTATACATTTGCTTCTGCCGGGTCAGCTGAGCAGTGAATTTCTACTTAACTACCCCCTATCAGAGAGACCTCAGGGCTGCATCTTTTGAGCGCAGTACTGAGCCTGAAAAGCGTTTACAACCCCAGTTACAAGTAAAACTAGCTAAAATGTGTCTGGCTGCTGTTCACTGAAAAGCTCATTCTGGGTACATTTTTGGTATACATTTGCTTCTGCCGGGTCAGCTGAGCAGTGTATTTCTACTTAACTACCCCCTATCAGGAGAGACCTCAGGGCTGCATCTTTTGAGCGCAGTACTGAGCCTGAAAAGTGTTTACAACCCCAGTTACAAGTAAAACTAGCTAAAATGTGCCTGGCTGCTGTTCACTGAAAAGCTCATTCTGGGTACATTTTTGTTATACATTTGCTTCTGCCGGGTCAGCTGAGCAGTGAATTTCTACGTAACTACCCCCTATCAGGGGAGACCTCAGGGCTGCATCTTTTGAGCGCAGTACTGAGCCTGAAAAGCGTTTACAACCCCAGTTACAAGTAAAACTAGCTAAAATGTGTCTGGCTGCTGTTCACTGAAAAGCTCATTCTGGGTACATTTTTGGTATACATTTGCTTCTGCCGGGTCAGCTGAGCAGTGTATTTCTACTTAACTACCCCCTATCAGGAGAGACCTCAGGGCTGCATCTTTTGAGCGCAGTACTGAGCCTGAAAAGTGTTTACAACCCCAGTTACAAGTAAAACTAGCTAAAATGTGCCTGGCTGCTGTTCTCAGAAAAGCTCATTCTGGGTACATTTTTGTTATACATTTGCTTCTGCCGGGTCAGCCGAGCAGTGAATTTCTATGTAACTACCCCCTATCAGGGGAGACCTCAGGGCTGCATCTTTTGAGCGCTGTACTGAGCCTGAAAAGCGTTTACAACCCCACTTACAAGTAAAACTAGCTAAATTGTGCCTGGCTGCTGTTCACTGAAAAGCTCATTCTGGGTATATTTTTGGTATACATTTGCTTCTGCCGGGTCAGCTGAGCAGTGTATTTCTACTTAACTACCCCCTATCAGGAGAGACCTCAGGGTTGCATCTTTTGAGCGCAGTACTGAGCCTGAAAAGCGTTTACAACCCCAGTTACAAGTAAAACTAGCTAAAATGTGCCTGGCTGCTGTTCACTGAAAAGCTCATTCTGGGTACATTTTTGGTATACATTTGCTTCTGCCGGGTCAGCTGAGCAGTGAATTTCTACTTAACTACCCCCTATCAGGAGAGACCTCAGGGCTGCATCTTTTGAGCGCAGTACTGAGCCTGAAAAGCGTTTCCAACCCCACTTACAAGTAAAACTAGCTAAAATGTGCCTGGCTGCTGTTCACTGAAAAGCTCATTCTGGGTACATTTTTGGTATACATTTGCTTCTGCCGGGTCAGCTGAGCAGTGAATTTCTACTTAACTACCTCCTATCAGGAGAGACCTCAGGGCTGCATCTTTTGAGCGCAGTACTGAGCCTGAAAACCGTTTACCACCCCAGTTACAAGTAAAACTAGCTAAAATGTGCCTGGCTGCTGTTCACTGAAAAGCTCATTCTGGGTACATTTTTGGTACACATTTGCTTCTGCCGGGTCACCTGAGCAGTGAATTTCTACTTAACTACCTCCTATCAGGAGAGACCTCAGGGCTGCATCTTTTGAGTGCAGTACTGAGCCTGAAAAGCGTTTACCACCCCACTTACAAGTAAAACTAGCTAAAATGTGGCTGGCTGCTGTTCACTGAAAAGCTCATTCTGGGTACATTTTTGGTATACATTTGCTTCTGCAGGGTCAGCTGAGCAATGAATTTCTACTTAACTACCTCCTATCAGGAGAGACCTCAGGGCTGCATCTTTTGAGCGCAGTACTGAGCCTGAAAACCGTTTACCACCCCAGTTACAAGTAAAACTAGCTAAAATGTGCCTGGCTGCTGTTTACTGAAAAGCTCATTCTGGGTACATTTTTGGTACACATTTGCTTCTGCCGGGTCAGCTGAGCAGTGAATTTCTACTTAACTACCTCCTATCAGGAGAGACCTCAGGGCTGCATCTTTTGAGTGCAGTACTGAGCCTGAAAAGCGTTTACTACCCCACTTACAAGTAAAACTAGCTCAAATGTGGCTGGCTGCTGTTCACTGAAAAGCTCATTCTGGGTACATTTTTGGTATACATTTGCTTCTGCAGGGTCAGCTGAGCAGTGAATTTCTACTTAACTACCTCCTATCAGGAGAGACCTCAGGGCTGCATCTTTTGAGCGCAGTACTGAGCCTGAAAACCGTTTACAACCCCACTTACAAGTAAAACTAGCTAAAATGTGCCTGGCTGCTGTTCACTGAAAAGCTCATTCTAGGTACATTTTTGGTATACATTTGCTTCTGCCGGGTCAGCTGAGCAGTGAATTTCTACTTAACTATCCCCTATCAGAGAGACCTCAGGGCTGCATCTTTTGAGCGCAGTACTGAGCCTGAAAAGCGTTTACAACCCCAGTTACAAGTAAAACTAGCTAAAATGTGTCTGGCTGCTGTTCACTGAAAAGCTCATTCTGGGTACATTTTTGGTATACATTTGCTTCTGCCGGGTCAGCTGAGCAGTGTATTTCTACTTAACTACCCCCTATCAGGAGAGACCTCAGGGCTGCATCTTTTGAGCGCAGTACTGAGCCTGAAAAGTGTTTACAACCCCAGTTACAAGTAAAACTAGCTAAAATGTACCTGGCTGCTGTTCACTGAAAAGCTCATTTTGGGTACATTTTTGTTATACATTTGCTTCTGCCGGGTCAGCTGAGCAGTGAATTTCTACGTAACTACCCCCTATCAGGGGAGACCTCAGGGCTGCATCTTTTGAGCGCAGTACTGAGCCTGAAAAGCGTTTACAACCCCAGTTACAAGTAAAACTAGCTAAAATGTGTCTGGCTGCTGTTCACTGAAAAGCTCATTCTGGGTACATTTTTGGTATACATTTGCTTCTGCCGGGTCAGCTGAGCAGTGTATTTCTACTTAACTACCCCCTATCAGGAGAGACCTCAGGGCTGCATCTTTTGAGCGCAGTACTGAGCCTGAAAAGTGTTTACAACCCCAGTTACAAGTAAAACTAGCTAAAATGTGCCTGGCTGCTGTTCTCAGAAAAGCTCATTCTGGGTACATTTTTGTTATACATTTGCTTCTGCCGGGTCAGCCGAGCAGTGAATTTCTATGTAACTACCCCCTATCAGGGGAGACCTCAGGGCTGCATCTTTTGAGCGCTGTACTGAGCCTGAAAAGCGTTTACAACTCCACTTACAAGTAAAACTAGCTAAATTGTGCCTGGCTGCTGTTCACTGAAAAGCTCATTCTGGGTACATTTTTGGTATACATTTGCTTCTGCCGGGTCAGCTGAGCAGTGAATTTCTACGTAACTACCCCTATCAGGGGAGACCTCAGGGCTGCATCTTTTGAGCGCAGTACTGAGCCTGAAAAGCAATTACAACCCCACTTACAAGTAAAACTAGCTAAATTGTGCCTGGCTGCTGTTCACTGAAAAGCTCATTCTGGGTACATTTTTGGTATACATTTGCTTCTGCCGGGTCAGCTGAGCAGTGTATTTCTACTTAACTACCCCCTATCAAGAGAGACCTCAGGGTTGCATCTTTTGAGCGCAGTACTGAGCCTGAAAAGCGTTTACAACCCCAGTTACAAGTAAAACTAGCTAAAATGTGCCTGGCTGCTGTTCACTGAAAAGCTCATTCTGGGTACATTTTTGGTATACATTTGCTTCTGCCAGGTCAGCTGAACAGTGAATTTCTACTTAACTACCTCCTATCAGGAGAGACCTCAGGGCTGTATCTTTTGAGCGCAGTACTGAGCCTGAAAAGCGTTTCCAACCCCACTTACAAGTAAAACTAGCTAAAATGTGCCTGGCTGCTGTTCACTGAAAAGCTTATTCTGGGTACATTTTTGGTATACATTTGCTTCTGCCGGGTCAGCTGAGCAGTGAATTTCTACTTAACTACCCCCTATCAGGAGAGACCTCAGGGCTGCATCTTTTGAGCGCAGTACTGAGCCTGAAAAGCGTTTCCAACCCCACTTACAAGTAAAACTAGCTAAAATGTGCCTGGCTGCTGTTCACTGAAAAGCTCATTCTGGGTACATTTTTGGTATACATTTGCTTCTGCCGGGTCAGCTGAGCAGTGAATTTCTACTTAACTACCTCCTATCAGGAGAGACCTCAGGGCTGCATGTTTTTAGCGCAGTACTGAGCCTGAAAAGCGTTTACAACCCCACTTACAAGTAAAACTAGCTAAAATGTGCCTGGCTGCTGTTCACTGAATAGCTCATTCTGGGTACATTTTTGGTATACATTTGCTTCTGCCGGGTCAGCTGAGCAGTGAATTTCTACTTATCTACCTCCTATCAGGAGAGACCTCAGGGCTGCATCTTTTGAGCGCAGTACTGAGCCTGAAAAGCGTTTACAACCCCACTTACAAGTAAAACTAGCTAAAATGTGCCTGGCTGCTGTTCACTGAAAAGCTAATTCTGGGTACATTTTTGGTATACATTTGCTTCTGCCGGGTCAGCTGAGCAGTGAATTTCTACTTAACTACCCCCTATCAGGAGAGACCTCAGGGCTGCATCTTTTGAGCGCAGTACTGAGCCTGAAAACCGTTTACCACCCCAGTTACAAGTAAAACTAGCTAAAATGTGCCTGGCTGCTGTTCACTGAAAAGCTCATTCTGGGTACATTTTTGGTACACATTTGCTTCTGCCGGGTCAGCTGAGCAGTGAATTTCTACTTAACTACCTCCTATCAGGAGAGACCTCAGGGCTGCATCTTTTGAGTGCAGTACTGAGCCTGAAAAGCGTTTACCACCCCACTTACAAGTAAAACTAGCTAAAATGTGGCTGGCTGCTGTTCACTGAAAAGCTCATTCTGGGTACATTTTTGGTATACATTTGCTTCTGCAGGGTCAGCTGAGCAGTGAATTTCTACTTAACTACCTCCTATCGGGAGAGACCTCAGGGCTGCATCTTTTGAGCGCAGTACTGAGCCTGAAAACCGTTTACCACCCCAGTTACAAGTAAAACTAGCTAAAATGTGCCTGGCTGCTGTTCACTGAAAAGCTCATTCTGGGTACATTTTTGGTACACATTTGCTTCTGCCGGGTCAGCTGAGCAGTGAATTTCTACTTAACTACCTCCTATCAGGAGAGACCTCAGGGCTGCATCTTTTGAGTGCAGTACTGAGCCTGAAAAGCGTTTACCACCCCACTTACAAGTAAAACTAGCTAAAATGTGGCTGGCTGCTGTTCACTGAAAAGCTCATTCTGGGTACATTTTTGGTATACATTTGCTTCTGCAGGGTCAGCTGAGCAGTGAATTTCTACTTAACTACCTCCTATCAGGAGAGACCTCAGGGCTGCATCTTTTGAGCGCAGTACTGAGCCTGAAAACCGTTTACAACCCCACTTACAAGTAAAACTAGCTAAAATGTGCCTGGCTGCTGTTCACTGAAAAGCTCATTCTAGGTACATTTTTGGTATACATTTGCTTCTGCCGGGTCAGCTGAGCAGTGAATTTCTACTTAACTACCCCCTATCAGAGAGACCTCAGGGCTGCATCTTTTGAGCGCAGTACTGAGCCTGAAAAGCGTTTACAACCCCAGTTACAAGTAAAACTAGCTAAAATGTGTCTGGCTGCTGTTCACTGAAAAGCTCATTCTGGGTACATTTTTGGTATACATTTGCTTCTGCCGGGTCAGCTGAGCAGTGTATTTCTACTTAACTACCCCCTATCAGGAGAGACCTCAGGGCTGCATCTTTTGAGCGCAGTACTGAGCCTGAAAAGTGTTTACAACCCCAGTTACAAGTAAAACTAGCTAAAATGTGCCTGGCTGCTGTTCACTGAAAAGCTCATTCTGGGTACATTTTTGTTATACATTTGCTTCTGCCGGGTCAGCTGAGCAGTGAATTTCTACGTAACTACCCCCTATCAGGGGAGACCTCAGGGCTGCATCTTTTGAGCGCAGTACTGAGCCTGAAAAGCGTTTACAACCCCAGTTACAAGTAAAACTAGCTAAAATGTGTCTGGCTGCTGTTCACTGAAAAGCTCATTCTGGGTACATTTTTGGTATACATTTGCTTCTGCCGGGTCAGCTGAGCAGTGTATTTCTACTTAACTACCCCCTATCAGGAGAGACCTCAGGGCTGCATCTTTTGAGCGCAGTACTGAGCCTGAAAAGCGTTTCCAACCCCACTTACAAGTAAAACTAGCTAAAATGTGCCTGGCTGCTGTTCACTGAAAAGCTCATTCTGGGTACATTTTTGGTATACATTTGCTTCTGCCGGGTCAGCTGAGCAGTGAATTTCTACTTAACTACCTCCTATCAGGAGAGACCTCAGGGCTGCATCTTTTGAGCGCAGTACTGAGCCTGAAAACCGTTTACCACCCCAGTTACAAGTAAAACTAGCTAAAATGTGCCTGGCTGCTGTTCACTGAAAAGCTCATTCTGGGTACATTTTTGGTACACATTTGCTTCTGCCGGGTCACCTGAGCAGTGAATTTCTACTTAACTACCTCCTATCAGGAGAGACCTCAGGGCTGCATCTTTTGAGTGCAGTACTGAGCCTGAAAAGCGTTTACCACCCCACTTACAAGTAAAACTAGCTAAAATGTGGCTGGCTGCTGTTCACTGAAAAGCTCATTCTGGGTACATTTTTGGTATACATTTGCTTCTGCAGGGTCAGCTGAGCAGTGAATTTCTACTTAACTACCTCCTATCAGGAGAGACCTCAGGGCTGCATCTTTTGAGCGCAGTACTGAGCCTGAAAACCGTTTACCACCCCAGTTACAAGTAAAACTAGCTAAAATGTGCCTGGCTGCTGTTTACTGAAAAGCTCATTCTGGGTACATTTTTGGTACACATTTGCTTCTGCAGGGTCAGCTGAGCAGTGAATTTCTACTTAACTACCTCCTATCAGGAGAGACCTCAGGGCTGCATCTTTTGAGCGCAGTACTGAGCCTGAAAACCGTTTACAACCCCACTTACAAGTAAAACTAGCTAAAATGTGCCTGGCTGCTGTTCACTGAAAAGCTCATTCTAGGTACATTTTTGGTATACATTTGCTTCTGCCGGGTCAGCTGAGCAGTGAATTTCTACTTAACTATCCCCTATCAGAGAGACCTCAGGGCTGCATCTTTTAAGCGCAGTACTGAGCCTGAAAAGCGTTTACAACCCCAGTTACAAGTAAAACTAGCTAAAATGTGTCTGGCTGCTGTTCACTGAAAAGCTCATTCTGGGTACATTTTTGGTATACATTTGCTTCTGCCGGGTCAGCTGAGCAGTGTATTTCTACTTAACTACCCCCTATCAGGAGAGACCTCAGGGCTGCATCTTTTGAGCGCAGTACTGAGCCTGAAAAGTGTTTACAACCCCAGTTACAAGTAAAACTAGCTAAAATGTGCCTGGCTGCTGTTCACTGAAAAGCTCATTCTGGGTACATTTTTGTTATACATTTGCTTCTGCCGGGTCAGCTGAGCAGTGAATTTCTACGTAACTACCCCCTATCAGGGGAGACCTCAGGGCTGCATCTTTTGAGCGCAGTACTGAGCCTGAAAAGCGTTTACAACCCCAGTTACAAGTAAAACTAGCTAAAATGTGTCTGGCTGCTGTTCACTGAAAAGCTCATTCTGGGTACATTTTTGGTATACATTTGCTTCTGCCGGGTCAGCTGAGCAGTGTATTTCTACTTAACTACCCCCTATCAGGAGAGACCTCAGGGCTGCATCTTTTGAGCGCAGTACTGAGCCTGAAAAGTGTTTACAACCCCAGTTACAAGTAAAACTAGCTAAAATGTGCCTGGCTGCTGTTCTCAGAAAAGCTCATTCTGGGTACATTTTTGTTATACATTTGCTTCTGCCGGGTCAGCCGAGCAGTGAATTTCTATGTAACTACCCCCTATCAGGGGAGACCTCAGGGCTGCATCTTTTGAGCGCTGTACTGAGCCTGAAAAGCGTTTACAACCCCACTTACAAGTAAAACTAGCTAAATTGTGCCTGGCTGCTGTTCACTGAAAAGCTCATTCTGGGTACATTTTTGGTATACATTTGCTTCTGCCGGGTCAGCTGAGCAGTGTATTTCTACTTAACTACCCCCTATCAGGAGAGACCTCAGGGTTGCATCTTTTGAGCGCAGTACTGAGCCTGAAAAGCGTTTACAACCCCAGTTACAAGTAAAACTAGCTAAAATGTGCCTGGCTGCTGTTCACTGAAAAGCTCATTCTGGGTACATTTTTGGTATACATTTGCTTCTGCCGGGTCAGCTGAGCAGTGAATTTCTACTTAACTACCCCCTATCAGGAGAGACCTCAGGGCTGCATCTTTTGAGCGCAGTACTGAGCCTGAAAAGCGTTTCCAACCCCACTTACAAGTAAAACTAGCTAAAATGTGCCTGGCTGCTGTTCACTGAAAAGCTCATTCTGGGTACATTTTTGGTATACATTTGCTTCTGCCGGGTCAGCTGAGCAGTGAATTTCTACTTAACTACCTCCTATCAGGAGAGACCTCAGGGCTGCATCTTTTGAGCGCAGTACTGAGCCTGAAAACCGTTTACCACCCCAGTTACAAGTAAAACTAGCTAAAATGTGCCTGGCTGCTGTTCACTGAAAAGCTCATTCTGGGTACATTTTTGGTACACATTTGCTTCTGCCGGGTCACCTGAGCAGTGAATTTCTACTTAACTACCTCCTATCAGGAGAGACCTCAGGGCTGCATCTTTTGAGTGCAGTACTGAGCCTGAAAAGCGTTTACCACCCCACTTACAAGTAAAACTAGCTAAAATGTGGCTGGCTGCTGTTCACTGAAAAGCTCATTCTGGGTACATTTTTGGTATACATTTGCTTCTGCAGGGTCAGCTGAGCAGTGAATTTCTACTTAACTACCTCCTATCAGGAGAGACCTCAGGGCTGCATCTTTTGAGCGCAGTACTGAGCCTGAAAACCGTTTACCACCCCAGTTACAAGTAAAACTAGCTAAAATGTGCCTGGCTGCTGTTTACTGAAAAGCTCATTCTGGGTAAATTTTTGGTACACATTTGCTTCTGCCGGGTCAGCTGAGCAGTGAATTTCTACTTAACTACCTCCTATCAGGAGAGACCTCAGGGCTGCATCTTTTGAGTGCAGTACTGAGCCTGAAAAGCGTTTACTACCCCACTTACAAGTAAAACTAGCTCAAATGTGGCTGGCTGCTGTTCACTGAAAAGCTCATTCTGGGTACATTTTTGGTATACATTTGCTTCTGCAGGGTCAGCTGAGCAGTGAATTTCTACTTAACTACCTCCTATCAGGAGAGACCTCAGCTGCATCTTTTGAGCGCAGTACTGAGCCTGAAAACCGTTTACAACCCCACTTACAAGTAAAACTAGCTAAAATGTGCCTGGCTGCTGTTCACTGAAAAGCTCATTCTAGGTACATTTTTGGTATACATTTGCTTCTGCCGGGTCAGCTGAGCAGTGAATTTCTACTTAACTACCCCCTATCAGGAGAGACCTCAGGGCTGCATCTTTTGAGCGCAGTACTGAGCCTGAAAAGCGTTTACAACCCCAGTTACAAGTAAAACTAGCTAAAATGTGCCTGGCTGCTGTTCACTGAAAAGCTCATTCTGGGTACATTTTTGGTATACATTTGCTTCTGCCGGGTCAGCTGAGCAGTGAATTTCTACTTAACTATCTCCTATCAGGAGAGACGTCAGGACTGCATCTTTTGAGCGCAGTACTGAGCCTGAAAAGCGTTTCCAACCCCACTTACAAGTAAAACTAGCTAAAAGGTGCCTGGCTGCTGTTCACTGAAAAGCTCATTCTGGGTACATTTTTGGTATACATTTGCTTCTGCCGGGTCAGCTGAGCAGTGAATTTCTACTTAACTACCTCCTATCAGGAGAGACCTCAGGGCTGCATCTTTTGAGCGCTGTACTGAGCCTGAAAACCGTTTACAACCCCAGTTACAAGTAAAACTAGCTAAAATGTGCCTGGCTGCTGTTCACTGAAAAGCTCATTCTGGGTACATTTTTGGTATACATGTGCTTCTGCCGGGTCAGCTGAGCAGTGAGTTTCTACTTAACTACCTCCTATCAGGAGAGACCTCAGGGCTGCATCTTTTGAGCGCAGTACTGAGCCTGAAAACCGTTTACAACCCCACTTACAAGTAAAACTAGCTAAAATGTGCCTGGCTGCTGTTCACTGAAAAGCTCATTCTAGGTACATTTTTAGTATACATTTGCTTCTGCCGGGTCAGCTGAGCAGTGAGTTTCTACTTAACTACCCCCTATCAGGAGAGACCTCAGGGCTGCATCTTTTGAGCGCACTACTGAGCCTGAAAAGCGTTTACAACCCCACTTACAAGTAAAATTAGCTAAAATGTGCCTGGCTGCTGTTCACTGAAAAGCTCATTCTGGGTACATTTTTGGTATACATTTGCTTCTGCCGGGTCAGCTGAACAGTGTATTTCTACTTAACTACCCCCTATCAGGAGAGACCTCAGGGCTGCATCTTTTGAGCGCAGTACTGAGCCTGAAAAGCGTTTCCAACCCCACTTACAAGTAAAACTAGCTAAAATGTGCCTGGCTGCTGTTCACTGAAAAGCTCATTCTGGGTGCATTTTTGTTATACATTTGCTTCTGCCGGGTCAGCTGAGCAGTGAGTTTCTACTTAACTACCCCCTATCAGGAGAGACCTGCATCTTTTGAGCACAGTACTGAGCCTGAAAAGCGTTTACAACCCCACTTACAAGTAAAACTAGCTAAAATGTGCCTGTCTGCTGTTCACTGAAAAGCTCATTCTGGGTACATTTTTGGTATACATTTGCTTCTGCCGGGTCAGCTGAGCAGTGAATTTCTACTTAACTACCTCCTATCAGGAGAGACCTCAGGGCTGCATCTTTTGAGCACAGTACTGAGCCTGAAAAGCGTTTACAACCCCACTTACAAGTAAAACTAGCTAAAATGTGCCTGGCTGCTGTTCACTGAAAAGCTCATTCTGGGTACATTTTTGGTATACATTTGCTTCTGCCGGGTCAGCTGAGCAGTGAATTTCTACTTAACTACCCCCTATCAGGAGAGACCTCAGGGCTGCATCTTTTAAGCGCAGTACTGAGCCTGAAAAGCGTTTACAACCCCAGTTACAAGTAAAACTAGCTAAAATGTGTCTGGCTGCTGTTCACTGAAAAGCTCATTCTGGGTACATTTTTGGTATACATTTGCTTCTGCCGGGTCAGCTGAGCAGTGTATTTCTACTTAACTACCCCCTATCAGGAGAGACCTCAGGGCTGCATCTTTTGAGCGCAGTACTGAGCCTGAAAAGTGTTTACAACCCCAGTTACAAGTAAAACTAGCTAAAATGTGCCTGGCTGCTGTTCACTGAAAAGCTCATTCTGGGTACATTTTTGTTATACATTTGCTTCTGCCGGGTCAGCTGAGCAGTGAATTTCTACGTAACTACCCCCTATCAGGTCAGGGGAGACCTCAGGGCTGCATCTTTTGAGCGCAGTACTGAGCCTGAAAAGCGTTTACAACCCCACTTACAAGTAAAACTAGCTAAATTGTGCCTGGCTGCTGTTCACTGAAAAGCTCATTCTGGGTACATTTTTGGTATACATTTGCTTCTGCCGGGTCAGCTGAGCAGTGTATTTCTACTTAACTACCCCCTATCAGGAGAGACCTCAGGGTTGCATCTTTTGAGCGCAGTACTGAGCCTGAAAAGCGTTTACAACCCCAGTTACAAGTAAAACTAGCTAAAATGTGCCTGGCTGCTGTTCACTGAAAAGCTCATTCTGGGTACATTTTTGGTATACATTTGCTTCTGCCGGGTCAGCTGAGCAGTGAATTTCTACTTAACTACCCCCTATCAGGAGAGACCTCAGGGCTGCATCTTTTGAGCGCAGTACTGAGCCTGAAAAGCGTTTCCAACCCCACTTACAAGTAAAACTAGCTAAAATGTGCCTGGCTGCTGTTCACTGAAAAGCTCATTCTGGGTACATTTTTGGTATACATTTGCTTCTGCCGGGTCAGCTGAGCAGTGAATTTCTACTTAACTACCTCCTATCAGGAGAGACCTCAGGGCTGCATGTTTTGAGCGCAGTACTGAGCCTGAAAAGCGTTTACAACCCCACTTACAAGTAAAACTAGCTAAAATGTGCCTGGCTGCTGTTCACTGAAAAGCTCATTCTGGGTACATTTTTGGTATACATGTGCTTCTGCCGGGTCAGCTGAGCAGTGAATTTCTACTTAACTACCTCCTATCAGGAGAGACCTCAGGGCTGCATCTTTTGAGCGCAGTACTGAGCCTGAAAACTGTTTACAACCCCACTTACAAGTAAAACTAGCTAAAATGTGCCTGGCTGCTGTTCACTGAAAAGCTCATTCTAGGTACATTTTTGGTATACATTTGTTTCTGCCGGGTCAGCTGAGCAGTGAATTTCTACTTAACTACCCCCTATCAGGAGAGACCTCAGGGCTGCATCTTTTGAGCGCAGTACTGAGACTGAAAAGCGTTTACAACCCCAGTTACAAGTAAAACTAGCTAAAATGTGCCTGGCTGCTGTTCACTGAAAAGCTCATTCTGGGTACATTTTTGGTATACATTTGCTTCTGCCGGGTCAGCTGAGCAGTGAATTTCTACTTAACTATCTCCTATCAGGAGAGACCTCAGGACTGCATCTTTTGAGCGCAGTACTGAGCCTGAAAAGCGTTTCCAACCCCACTTACAAGTAAAACTAGCTAAAATGTGCCTGGCTGCTGTTCACTGAAAAGCTCATTCTGGGTACATTTTTGGTATACATTTGCTTCTGCCGGGTCAGCTGAGCAGTGAATTTCTACTTAACTACCCCCTATCAGGAGAGACCTCAGGACTGCATCTTTTGAGCGCAGTACTGAGCCTGAAAAGCGTTTCCAACCCCACTTACAAGTAAAACTAGCTAAAATGTGCCTGGCTGCTGTTCACTGAAAAGCTCATTCTGGGTACATTTTTGGTATACATTTGCTTCTGCCGGGTCAGCTGAGCAGTGAATTTCTACTTAACTACCTCCTATCAGGAGAGACCTCAGGGCTGCATCTTTTGAGCGCTGTACTGAGCCTGAAAAGCGTTTACAACCCCAGTTACAAGTAAAACTAGCTAAAATGTGCCTGGCTGCTGTTCACTGAAAAGCTCATTCTGGGTACATTTTTGGTATACATGTGCTTCTGCCGGGTCAGCTGAGCAGTGAGTTTCTACTTAACTACCTCCTATCAGGAGAGACCTCAGGGCTGCATCTTTTGAGCGCAGTACTGAGCCTGAAAAGCGTTTCCAACCCCACTTACAAGTAAAACTAACTAAAATGTGCCTGGCTGCTGTTCACTGAAAAGCTCATTCTGGGTACATTTTTGTTATACATTTGCTTCTGCCGGGTCAGCTGAGCAGTGAGTTTCTACTTAACTACCCCCTATCAGGAGAGACCCCAGGGCTGCATCTTTTGAGCGCAGTACTGAGCCTGAAAAGCGTTTACAACCCCAGTTACAAGTAAAACTAGCTAAAATGTTCCTGGCTGCTGTTCACTGAAAAGCTCATTCTGGGTACATTTTTGTTATACATTTGCTTCTGCCGGGTCAGCTGAGCAGTGAATTTCTACTTAACTACCCCCTATCAGGAGAGACCTCAGGCCTGCATGTTTTGAGCGCAGTACTGAGCCTGAAAAGCGTTTACAACCCCACTTACAAGTAAAACTAGCTAAAATGTGCCTGGCTGCTGTTCACTGAATAGCTCATTCTGGGTACATTTTTGGAATACATTTGCTTCTGCCGGGTCAGCTGAGCAGTGAATTTCTACTTAACTACCTCCTATCAGGAGAGACCTCAGGGCTGCATCTTTTGAGCACAGTATGAGCCTGAAAAGCGTTTACAACCCCACTTACAAGTAAAACTAGCTAAAATGTGCCTGGCTGCTGTTCACTGAAAAGCTCATTCTGGGTACATTTTTGGTATACATTTGCTTCTGCCGGGTCAGCTGAGCAGTGAATTTCTACTTAACTACCCCCTATCAGGAGAGACCTCAGGGCTGCATCTTTTGAGCGCAGTACTGAGCCTGAAAAGCGTTTCCAACCCCAGTTACAAGTAAAACTAGCTAAAATGTGCCTGGCTGCTGTTCACTGAAAAGCTCATTCTGGGTACATTTTTGGTATACATTTGCTTCTGCCGGGTCAGCTGAGCAGTGAATTTCTACTTAACTACCTCCTATCAGGAGAGACCTCAGGGCTGCATCTTTTGAGCACAGTACTGAGCCTGAAAAGCGTTTACAACCCCACTTACAAGTAAAACTAGCTAAAATGTGCCTGGCTGCTGTTCACTGAAAAGCTCATTCTGGGTACATTTTTGGTATACATTTGCTTCTGCCGGGTCAGCTGAGCAGTGAATTTCTACTTAACTACCCCCTATCAGGAGAGACCTCAGGGCTGCATCTTTTGAGCGCAGTACTGAGCCTGAAAAGCGTTTACAACCCCAGTTACAAGTAAAACTAGCTAAAATGTGTCTGGCTGCTGTTCACTGAAAAGCTCATTCTGGGTACATTTTTGGTATACATTTGCTTCTGCCGGGTCAGCTGAGCAGTGTATTTCTACTTAACTACCCCCTATCAGGAGAGACCTCAGGGCTGCATCTTTTGAGCGCAGTACTGAGCCTGAAAAGTGTTTACAACCCCAGTTACAAGTAAAACTAGCTAAAATGTGCCTGGCTGCTGTTCACTGAAAAGCTCATTCTGGGTACATTTTTGGTATACATTTGCTTCTGCAGGGTCAGCTGAGCAGTGAATTTCTACTTAACTACCTCCTATCAGGAGAGACCTCAGGGCTGCATGTTTTGAGCGCAGTACTGAGCCTGAAAAGCGTTTACAACCCCACTTACAAGTAAAACTAGCTAAAATGTGCCTGGCTGCTGTTCACTGAAAAGCTCATTCTGGGTACATTTTTGGTATACATTTGCTTCTGCCGGGTCAGCTGAGCAGTGAATTTCTACTTAACTACCCCCTATCAGGAGAGACCTCAGGGCTGCATCTTTTGAGCGCAGTACTGAGCCCGAACAGCGTTTCCAACCCCACTTACAAGTAAAACTAGCTAAAATGTGCCTGGCTGCTGTTCACTGAAAAGCTCATTCTGGGTACATTTTTGGTATACATTTGCTTCTGCCGGGTCAGCTGAGCAGTGAATTTCTACTTAACTACCTCCTATCAGGAGAGACCTCAGGGCTGCATGTTTTGAGCGCAGTACTGAGCCTGAAAAGCGTTTACAACCCCACTTACAAGTAAAACTAGCTAAAATGTGCCTGGCTGCTGTTCACTGAAAAGCTCATTCTGGGTACATTTTTGGTATACATGTGCTTCTGCCGGGTCAGCTGAGCAGTGAATTTCTACTTAACTACCTCCTATCAGGAGAGACCTCAGGGCTGCATCTTTTGAGCGCAGTACTGAGCCTGAAAACTGTTTACAACCCCACTTACAAGTAAAACTAGCTAAAATGTGCCTGGCTGCTGTTCACTGAAAAGCTCATTCTAGGTACATTTTTGGTATACATTTGTTTCTGCCGGGTCAGCTGAGCAGTGAATTTCTACTTAACTACCCCCTATCAGGAGAGACCTCAGGGCTGCATCTTTTGAGCGCAGTACTGAGACTGAAAAGCGTTTACAACCCCAGTTACAAGTAAAACTAGCTAAAATGTGCTTGGCTGCTGTTCACTGAAAAGCTCATTCTGGGTACATTTTTGGTATACATTTGCTTCTGCCGGGTCAGCTGAGCAGTGAATTTCTACTTAACTATCTCCTATCAGGAGAGACCTCAGGACTGCATCTTTTGAGCGCAGTACTGAGCCTGAAAAGCGTTTCCAACCCCACTTACAAGTAAAACTAGCTAAAATGTGCCTGGCTGCTGTTCACTGAAAAGCTCATTCTGGGTACATTTTTGGTATACATTTGCTTCTGCCGGGTCAGCTGAGCAGTGAATTTCTACTTAACTACCCCCTATCAGGAGAGACCTCAGGACTGCATCTTTTGAGCGCAGTACTGAGCCTGAAAAGCGTTTCCAACCCCACTTACAAGTAAAACTAGCTAAAATGTGCCTGGCTGCTGTTCACTGAAAAGCTCATTCTGGGTACATTTTTGGTATACATTTGCTTCTGCCGGGTCAGCTGAGCAGTGAATTTCTACTTAACTACCTCCTATCAGGAGAGACCTCAGGGCTGCATCTTTTGAGCGCTGTACTGAGCCTGAAAAGCGTTTACAACCCCAGTTACAAGTAAAACTAGCTAAAATGTGCCTGGCTGCTGTTCACTGAAAAGCTCATTCTGGGTACATTTTTGGTATACATGTGCTTCTGCCGGGTCAGCTGAGCAGTGAGTTTCTACTTAACTACCTCCTATCAGGAGAGACCTCAGGGCTGCATCTTTTGAGCGCAGTACTGAGCCTGAAAAGCGTTTCCAACCCCGCTTACAAGTAAAACTAGCTAAAATGTGCCTGGCTGCTGTTCACTGAAAAGCTCATTCTGGGTACATTTTTGTTATACATTTGCTTCTGCCGGGTCAGCTGAGCAGTGAGTTTCCACTTAACTACCCCCTATCAGGAGAGACCCCAGGGCTGCATCTTTTGAGCGCAGTACTGAGCCTGAAAAGCGTTTACAACCCCAGTTACAAGTAAAACTAGCTAAAATGTTCCTGGCTGCTGTTCACTGAAAAGCTCATTCTGGGTACATTTTTGTTATACATTTGCTTCTGCCGGGTCAGCTGAGCAGTGAATTTCTACTTAACTACCCCCTATCAGGAGAGACCTCAGGCCTGCATGTTTTGAGCGCAGTACTGAGCCTGAAAAGCGTTTACAACCCCACTTACAAGTAAAACTAGCTAAAATGTGCCTGGCTGCTGTTCACTGAATAGCTCATTCTGGGTACATTTTTGGTATACATTTGCTTCTGCCGGGTCAGCTGAGCAGTGAATTTCTACTTAACTACCTCCTATCAGGAGAGACCTCAGGGCTGCATCTTTTGAGCACAGTATGAGCCTGAAAAGCGTTTACAACCCCACTTACAAGTAAAACTAGCTCAAATGTGCCTGGCTGCTGTTCACTGAAAAGCTCATTCTGGGTACATTTTTGGTATACATTTGCTTCTGCCGGGTCAGCTGAGCAGTGAATTTCTACTTAACTACCCCCTATCAGGAGAGACCTCAGGGCTGCATCTTTTGAGCGCAGTACTGAGCCTGAAAAGCGTTTCCAACCCCAGTTACAAGTAAAACTAGCTAAAATGTGCCTGGCTGCTGTTCACTGAAAAGCTCATTCTGGGTATATTTTTGGTATACATTTGCTTCTGCCGGGTCAGCTGAGCAGTGAATTTCTACTTAACTACCTCCTATCAGGAGAGACCTCAGGGCTGCATCTTTTGAGCGCACTACTGAGCCTGAAAAGCGTTTACAACCCCACTTACAAGTAAAACTAGCTAAAATGTGCCTGGCTGCTGTTCACTGAAAAGCTCATTCTGGGTACATTTTTGGTATACATTTGCTTCTGCCGGGTCAGCTGAACAGTGTATTTCTACTTAACTACCCCCTATCAGGAGAGACCTCAGGGCTGCATCTTTTGAGCGCTGTACTGAGCCTGAAAAGCGTTTCCAACCCCACTTACAAGTAAAACTAGCTAAAATGTGCCTGGCTGCTGTTCACTGAAAAGCTCATTCTGGGTACATTTTTGTTATACATTTGCTTCTGCCGGGTCAGCTGAGCAGTGAGTTTCTACTTAACTACCCCCTATCAGGAGAGACCTCAGGGCTGCATCTTTTGAGCGCACTACTGAGCCTGAAAAGCGTTTACAACCCCACTTACAAGTAAAACTAGCTAAAATGTGCCTGGCTGCTGTTCACTGAATAGCTCATTCTGGGTACATTTTTGGTATACATTTGCTTCTGCCGGGTCAGCTGAGCAGTGAATTTCTACTTAACTACCCCCTATCAGGAGAGACCTCAGGGCTGCATCTTTTGAGCGCAGTACTGAGCCTGAAAACCGTTTACAACCCCACTTACAAGTAAAACTAGCTAAAATGTGCCTGGCTGCTGTTCACTGAAAAGCTCATTCTAGGTACATTTTTAGTATACATTTGCTTCTGCCGGGTCAGCTGAGCAGTGAGTTTCTACTTAACTACCCCCTATCAGGAGAGACCTCAGGGCTGCATCTTTTGAGCGCAGTACTGAGCCTGAAAAGCATTTACAACCCCAGTTACAAGTAAAACTAGCTAAAATGTGTCTGGCTGCTGTTCACTGAAAAGCTCATTCTGGGTACATTTTTGGTATACATTTGCTTCTGCAGGGTCAGCTGAGCAGTGAATTTCTACTTAACTACCTCCTATCAGGAGAGACCTCAGGGCTGCATCTTTTGAGCGCAGTACTGAGCCTGAAAACCGTTTACAACCCCACTTACAAGTAAAACTAGCTAAAATGTGCCTGGCTGCTGTTCACTGAAAAGCTCATTCTAGGTACATTTTTAGTATACATTTGCTTCTGCCGGGTCAGCTGAGCAGTGAGTTTCTACTTAACTACCCCCTATCAGGAGAGACCTCAGGGCTGCATCTTTTGAGCGCACTACTGAGCCTGAAAAGCGTTTACAACCCCACTTACAAGTAAAACTAGCTAAAATGTGCCTGGCTGCTGTTCACTGAAAAGCTCATTCTGGGTACATTTTTGGTATACATTTGCTTCTCCCGGGTCAGCTGAACAGTGTATTTCTACTTAACTACCCCCTATCAGGAGAGACCTCAGGGCTGCATCTTTTGAGCGCAGTACTGAGCCTGAAAAGCGTTTCCAACCCCACTTACAAGTAAAACTAGCTAAAATGTGCCTGGCTGCTGTTCACTGAAAAGCTCATTCTGGGTACATTTTTGTTATACATTTGCTTCTGCCGGGTCAGCTGAGCAGTGAGTTTCTACTTAACTACCCCCTATCAGGAGAGACCTCAGGGCTGCATCTTTTGAGCGCACTACTGAGCCTGAAAAGCGTTTACAACCCCACTTACAAGTAAAACTAGCTAAAATGTGCCTGGCTGCTGTTCACTGAATAGCTCATTCTGGGTACATTTTTGGTATACATTTGCTTCTGCCGGGTCAGCTGAGCAGTGTATTTCTACTTACTACCCCCTATCAGGAGAGACCTCAGGGTTGCATCTTTTGAGCGCAGTACTGAGCCTGAAAAGCGTTTACAACCTAAGTTACAAGTAAAACTAGCTAAAATGTGCCTGGCTGCTGTTCACTGAAAAGCTCATTCTGGGTACATTTTTGGTATACATTTGCTTCTGCCGGGTCAGCTGAACAGTGAATTTCTACTTAACTACCTCCTATCAGGAGAGACCTCAGGGCTGTATCTTTTGAGCGCAGTACTGAGCCTGAAAAGCGTTTACAACCCCACTTACAAGTAAAACTAGCTAAAATGTGCCTGGCTGCTGTTCACTGAATAGCTCATTCTGGGTACATTTTTGGTATACATTTGCTTCTGCCGGGTCAGCTGAGCAGTGAATTTCTACTTAACTACCTCCTATCAGGAGAGACCTCAGGGCTGCATCTTTTGAGCACAGTACTGAGCCTGAAAAGCGTTTACAACCCCACTTACAAGTAAAACTAGCTAAAATGTGCCTGGCTGCTGTTCACTGAAAAGCTCATTCTGGGTACATTTTTGGTATACATTTGCTTCTGCCGGGTCAGCTGAGCAGTGAATTTCTACTTAACTACCCCCTATCAGGAGAGACCTCAGGGCTGCATCTTTTGAGCGCAGTACTGAGCCTGAAAACCGTTTACCACCCCAGTTACAAGTAAAACTAGCTAAAATGTGCCTGGCTGCTGTTCACTGAAAAGCTCATTCTGGGTACATTTTTGGTACACATTTGCTTCTGCCGGGTCAGCTGAGCAGTGAATTTCTACTTAACTACCTCCTATCAGGAGAGACCTCAGGGCTGCATCTTTTGAGCGCAGTACTGAGCCTGAAAAGCGTTTACCACCCCACTTACAAGTAAAACTAGATAAAATGTGGCTGGCTGCTGTTCACTGAAAAGCTCATTCTGGGTACATTTTTGGTATACATTTGCTTCTGCAGGGTCAGCTGAGCAGTGAATTTCTACTTAACTACCTCCTATCAGGAGAGACCTCAGGGCTGCATCTTTTGAGCGCAGTACTGAGCCTGAAAACCGTTTACAACCCCACTTACAAGTAAAACTAGCTAAAATGTGCCTGGCTGCTGTTCACTGAAAAGCTCATTCTAGGTACATTTTTTGTATACATTTGCTTCTGCCGGGTCAGCTGAGCAGTGAGTTTCTACTTAACTACCCCCTATCAGGAGAGACCTCAGGGCTGCATCTTTTGAGCGCACTACTGAGCCTGAAAAGCGTTTACAACCCCACTTACAAGTAAAACTAGCTAAAATGTGCCTGGCTGCTGTTCACTGAATAGCTCATTCTGGGTACATTTTTGGTATACATTTGCTTCTGCCGGGTCAGCTGAGCAGTGAATTTCTACTTAACTACCCCCTATCAGGAGAGACCTCAGGGCTGCATCTTTTGAGCGCAGTACTGAGCCTGAAAAGCATTTAAAACCCCAGTTACAAGTAAAACTAGCTAAAATGTGTCTGGCTGCTGTTCACTGAAAAGCTCATTCTGGGTACATTTTTGGTATACATTTGCTTCTGCCGGGTCAGCTGAGCAGTGAATTTCTACTTAACTACCCCCTATCAGAGAGACCTCAGGGCTGCATCTTTTGAGCGCAGTACTGAGCCTGAAAAGCGTTTACAACCCCAGTTACAAGTAAAACTAGCTAAAATGTGTCTGGCTGCTGTTCACTGAAAAGCTCATTCTGGGTACATTTTTGGTATACATTTGCTGCTGCCGGGTCAGCTGAGCAGTGTCATTCTACTTAACTACCCCCTATCAGGAGAGACCTCAGGGCTGCATCTTTTGAGTGCAGTACTGAGCCTGAAAAGCGTTTACAACCCCAGTTACAAGTAAAACTAGGTAAAATGTGCCTGGCTGCTGTTCACTGAAAAGCTCATTCTGGGTACATTTTTGTTATACATTTGCTTCTGCCGGGTCAGCTGAGCAGTGAATTTCTACGTAACTACCCCCTATCAGGGGAGACCTCAGGGCTGCATCTTTTGAGCGCAGTACTGAGCCTGAAAAGCGTTTACAACCCCACTTACAAGTAAAACTAGCTAAAATGTGCCTGGCTGCTGTTCACTGAATAGCTCATTCTGGGTACATTTTTGGTATACATTTGCTTCTGCCGGGTCAGCTGAGCAGTGAATTTCTACTTAACTACCTCCTATCAGGAGAGACCTCAGGGCTGCATCTTTTGAGCACAGTACTGAGCCTGAAAAGCGTTTACAACCCCACTTACAAGTACAACTAGCTAAAATGTGCCTGGCTGCTGTTCACTGAAAAGCTCATTCTGGGTACATTTTTGGTATACATTTGCTTCTGCCGGGTCAGCTGAGCAGTGAATTTCTACTTAACTACCCCCTATCAGGAGAGACCTCAGGGCTGCATCTTTTGAGCGCAGTACTGAGCCTGAAAACCGTTTACCACCCCAGTTACAAGTAAAACTAGCTAAAATGTGCCTGGCTGCTGTTCACTGAAAAGCTCATTCTGGGTACATTTTTGGTACACATTTGCTTCTGCCGGGTCAGCTGAGCAGTGAATTTCTACTTAACTACCTCCTATCAGGAGAGACCTCAGGGCTGCATCTTTTGAGCGCACTACTGAGCCTGAAAAGCGTTTACAACCCCACTTACAAGTAAAACTAGATAAAATGTGGCTGGCTGCTGTTCACTGAAAAGCTCATTCTGGGTACATTTTTGGTATACATTTGCTTCTGCAGGGTCAGCTGAGCAGTGAATTTCTACTTACTACCTCCTATCAGGAGAGACCTCAGGGCTGCATCTTTTGAGCGCAGTACTGAGCCTGAAAACCGTTTACAACCCCACTTACAAGTAAAACTAGCTAAAATGTGCCTGGCTGCTGTTCACTGAAAAGCTCATTCTAGGTACATTTTTTGTATACATTTGCTTCTGCCGGGTCAGCTGAGCAGTGAGTTTCTACTTAACTACCCCCTATCAGGAGAGACCTCAGGGCTGCATCTTTTGAGCGCACTACTGAGCCTGAAAAGCGTTTACAACCCCACTTACAAGTAAAACTAGCTAAAATGTGCCTGGCAGCTGTTCACTGAAAAGCTCATTCTGGGTACATTTTTGGTATACATTTGCTTCTGCCGGGTCAGCTGAACAGTGTATTTCTACTTAACTACCCCCTATCAGGAGAGACCTCAGGGCTGCATCTTTTGAGCGCAGTACTGAGCCTGAAAAGCGTTTCCAACCCCACTTACAAGTAAAACTAGCGAAAATGTGCCTGGCTGCTGTTCACTGAATAGCTCATTCTGGGTACATTTTTGGTATACATTTGCTTCTGCCGGGTCAGCTGAGCAGTGAATTTCTACTTAACTACCCCCTATCAGGAGAGACCTCAGGGCTGCATCTTTTGAGCGCAGTACTGAGCCTGAAAAGCATTTACAACCCCAGTTACAAGTAAAACTAGCTAAAATGTGTCTGGCTGCTGTTCACTGAAAAGCTCATTCTGGGTACATTTTTGGTATACATTTGCTTCTGCAGGGTCAGCTGAGCAGTGAATTTCTACTTAACTACCTCCTATCAGGAGAGACCTCAGGGCTGCATCTTTTGAGCGCAGTACTGAGCCTGAAAACCGTTTACAACCCCACTTACAAGTAAAACTAGCTAAAATGTGCCTGGCTGCTGTTCACTGAAAAGCTCATTCTAGGTACATTTTTAGTATACATTTGCTTCTGCCGGGTCAGCTGAGCAGTGAGTTTCTACTTAACTACCCCCTATCAGGAGAGACCTCAGGGCTGCATCTTTTGAGCGCACTACTGAGCCTGAAAAGCGTTTACAACCCCACTTACAAGTAAAACTAGCTAAAATGTGCCTGGCTGCTGTTCACTGAAAAGCTCATTCTGGGTACATTTTTGGTATACATTTGCTTCTGCCGGGTCAGCTGAACAGTGTATTTCTACTTAACTACCCCCTATCAGGAGAGACCTCAGGGCTGCATCTTTTGAGCGCAGTACTGAGCCTGAAAAGCGTTTCCAACCCCACTTACAAGTAAAACTAGCTAAAATGTGCCTGGCTGCTGTTCACTGAAAAGCTCATTCTGGGTACATTTTTGTTATACATTTGCTTCTGCCGGGTCAGCTGAGCAGTGAGTTTCTACTTAACTACCCCCTATCAGGAGAGACCTCAGGGCTGCATCTTTTGAGCGCACTACTGAGCCTGAAAAGCGTTTACAACCCCACTTACAAGTAAAACTAGCTAAAATGTGCCTGGCTGCTGTTCACTGAATAGCTCATTCTGGGTACATTTTTGGTATACATTTGCTTCTGCCGGGTCAGCTGAGCAGTGTATTTCTACTTACTACCCCCTATCAGGAGAGACCTCAGGGTTGCATCTTTTGAGCGCAGTACTGAGCCTGAAAAGCGTTTACAACCCCAGTTACAAGTAAAACTAGCTAAAATGTGCCTGGCTGCTGTTCACTGAAAAGCTCATTCTGGGTACATTTTTGGTATACATTTGCTTCTGCCGGGTCAGCTGAACAGTGAATTTCTACTTAACTACCTCCTATCAGGAGAGACCTCAGGGCTGTATCTTTTGAGCGCAGTACTGAGCCTGAAAAGCGTTTACAACCCCACTTACTAGTAAAACTAGCTAAAATGTGCCTGGCTGCTGTTCACTGAATAGCTCATTCTGGGTACATTTTTGGTATACATTTGCTTCTGCCGGGTCAGCTGAGCAGTGAATTTCTACTTAACTACCTCCTATCAGGAGAGACCTCAGGGCTGCATCTTTTGAGCCCAGTACTGAGCCTGAAAAGCGTTTACAACCCCACTTACAAGTAAAACTAGCTAAAATGTGCCTGGCTGCTGTTCACTGAAAAGCTCATTCTGGGTACATTTTTGGTATACATTTGCTTCTGCCGGGTCAGCTGAGCAGTGAATTTCTACTTAACTACCCGCTATCAGGAGAGACCTCAGGGCTGCATCTTTTGAGCGCAGTACTGAGCCTGAAAACCGTTTACCACCCCAGTTACAAGTAAAACTAGCTAAAATGTGCCTGGCTGCTGTTCACTGAAAAGCTCATTCTGGGTACATTTTTGGTACACATTTGCTTCTGCCGGGTCAGCTGAGCAGTGAATTTCTACTTAACTACCTCCTATCAGGAGAGACCTCAGGGCTGCATCTTTTGAGCGCAGTACTGAGCCTGAAAAGCGTTTACCACCCCACTTACAAGTAAAACTAGATAAAATGTGGCTGGCTGCTGTTCACTGAAAAGCTCATTCTGGGTACATTTTTGGTATACATTTGCTTCTGCAGGGTCAGCTGAGCAGTGAATTTCTACTTAACTACCTCCTATCAGGAGAGACCTCAGGGCTGCATCTTTTGAGCGCAGTACTGAGCCTGAAAACCGTTTACAACCCCACTTACAAGTAAAACTAGCTAAAATGTGCCTGGCTGCTGTTCACTGAAAAGCTCATTCTAGGTACATTTTTTGAATACATTTGCTTCTGCCGGGTCAGCTGAGCAGTGAGTTTCTACTTAACTACCCCCTATCAGGAGAGACCTCAGGGCTGCATCTTTTGAGCGCACTACTGAGCCTGAAAAGCGTTTACAACCCCACTTACAAGTAAAACTAGCTAAAATGTGCCTGGCTGCTGTTCACTGAATAGCTCATTCTGGGTACATTTTTGGTATACATTTGCTTCTGCCGGGTCAGCTGAGCAGTGAATTTCTACTTAACTACCCCCTATCAGGAGAGACCTCAGGGCTGCATCTTTTGAGCGCAGTACTGAGCCTGAAAAGCATTTAAAACCCCAGTTACAAGTAAAACTAGCTAAAATGTGTCTGGCTGCTGTTCACTGAAAAGCTCATTCTGGGTACATTTTTGGTATACATTTGCTGCTGCCGGGTCAGCTGAGCAGTGTCATTCTACTTAACTACCCCCTATCAGGAGAGACCTCAGGGCTGCATCTTTTGAGCGCAGTACTGAGCCTGAAAAGCGTTTACAACCCCAGTTACAAGTAAAACTAGGTAAAATGTGCCTGGCTGCTGTTCACTGAAAAGCTCATTCTGGGTACATTTTTGTTATACATTTGCTTCTGCCGGGTCAGCTGAGCAGTGAATTTCTACGTAACTACCCCCTATCAGGGGAGACCTCAGGGCTGCATCTTTTGAGCGCAGTACTGAGCCTGAAAAGCGTTTACAACCCCACTTACAAGTAAAACTAGCTAAAATGTGCCTGGCTGCTGTTCACTGAATAGCTCATTCTGGGTACATTTTTGGTATACATTTGCTTCTGCCGGGTCAGCTGAGCAGTGAATTTCTACTTAACTACCTCCTATCAGGAGACACCTCAGGGCTGCATCTTTTGAGCACAGTACTGAGCCTGAAAAGCGTTTACAACCCCACTTACAAGTAAAACTAGCTAAAATGTGCCTGGCTGCTGTTCACTGAAAAGCTCATTCTGGGTACATTTTTGGTATACATTTGCTTCTGCCGGGTCAGCTGAGCAGTGAATTTCTACTTAACTACCCCCTATCAGGAGAGACCTCAGGGCTGCATCTTTTGAGCGCAGTACTGAGCCTGAAAACCGTTTACCACCCCAGTTACAAGTAAAACTAGCTAAAATGTGCCTGGCTGCTGTTCACTGAAAAGCTCATTCTGGGTACATTTTTGGTACACATTTGCTTCTGCCGGGTCAGCTGAGCAGTGAATTTCTACTTAACTACCTCCTATCAGGAGAGACCTCAGGGCTGCATCTTTTGAGCGCAGTACTGAGCCTGAAAACCGTTTACCACCCCAGTTACAAGTAAAACTAGCTAAAATGTGCCTGGCTGCTGTTCACTGAAAAGCTCATTCTGGGTACATTTTTGGTACACATTTGCTTCTGCCGGGTCAGCTGAGCAGTGAATTTCTACTTAACTACCTCCTATCAGGAGAGACCTCAGGGCTGCATCTTTTGAGCGCAGTACTGAGCCTGAAAAGCGTTTACCACCCCACTTACAAGTAAAACTAGATAAAATGTGGCTGGCTGCTGTTCACTGAAAAGCTCATTCTGGGTACATTTTTGGTATACATTTGCTTCTGCAGGGTCAGCTGAGCAGTGAATTTCTACTTAACTACCTCCTATCAGGAGAGACATCAGGGCTGCATCTTTTGAGCGCAGTACTGAGCCTGAAAAGCGTTTACAACCCCACTTACAAGTAAAACTAGCTAAAATGTGCCTGGCTGCTGTTCACTGAAAAGCTCATTCTAGGTACATTTTTTGTATACATTTGCTTCTGCCGGGTCAGCTGAGCAGTGAGTTTCTACTTAACTACCCCCTATCAGGAGAGACCTCAGGGCTGCATCTTTTGAGCGCAGTACTGAGCCTGAAAAGCGTTTACAACCCCAGTTACAAGTAAAACTAGCTAAAATGTGTCTGGCTGCTGTTCACTGAAAAGCTCATTCTGGGTACATTTTTGGTATACATTTGCTTCTGCCGGGTCAGCTGAGCAGTGTATTTCTACTTAACTACCCCCTATCAGGAGAGACCTCAGGGCTGCATCTTTTGAGCGCAGTACTGAGCCTGAAAAGCGTTTACAACCCCAGTTACAAGTAAAACTAGCTAAAATGTGCCTGGCTGCTGTTCACTGAAAAGCTCATTCTGGGTACATTTTTGGTATACATTTGCTTCTGCCGGGTCAGCTGAGCAGTGTATTTCTACTTAACTACCCCCTATCAGGAGAGACCTCAGGGCTGCATCTTTTGAGCGCAGTACTGAGCCTGAAAAGCGTTTACAACCCCAGTTACAAGTAAAACTAGCTAAAATGTGCCTGGCTGCTGTTCACTGAAAAGCTCATTCTGGGTACATTTTTGTTATACATTTGCTTCTGCCGGGTCAGCTGAGCAGTGAATTTCTACTTAACTACCCCCTATCAGGAGAGACCTCAGGGTTGCATCTTTTGAGCGCAGTACTGAGCCTGAAAAGCGTTTACCACCCCACTTACAAGTAAAACTAGCTAAAATGTGGCTGGCTGCTGTTCACTGAAAAGGTCATTCTGGGTACATTTTTGGTATACATTTGCTTCTGCAGGGTCAGCTGAGCAGTGAATTTCTACTTAACTACCTCCTATCAGGAGAGACCTCAGGGCTGCATCTTTTGAGCGCAGTACTGAGCCTGAAAACCGTTTACAACCCCAGTTACAAGTAAAACTAGCTAAAATGTGTCTGGCTGCTGTTCACTGAAAAGCTCATTCTGGGTACATTTTTGGTATACATTTGCTTCTGCTGGGTCAGCTGAGCAGTGAGTTTCTACTTAACTACCCCCTATCAGGAGAGACCTCAGGGCTGCATCTTTTGAGCGCACTACTGAGCCTGAAAAGCGTTTACAACCCCACTTACAAGTAAAACTAGCTAAAATGTGCCTGGCTGCTGTTCACTGAAAAGCTCATTCTGGGTACATTTTTGGTATACATTTGCTTCTGCCGGGTCAGCTGAAAAGTGTATTTCTACTTAACTACCCCCTATCAGGAGAGACCTCAGGGCTGCATCTTTTGAGCGCTGTACTGAGCCTGAAAAGCGTTTCCAACCCCACTTACAAGTAAAACTAGCTAAAATGTGCCTGGCTGCTGTTCACTGAAAAGCTCATTCTGGGTACATTTTTGTTATACATTTGCTTCTGCCGGGTCAGCTGAGCAGTGAGTTTCTACTTAACTACCCTCTATCAGGAGAGACCTCAGGGCTGCATCTTTTGAGCGCAGTACTGAGCCTGAAAACCGTTTACAACCCCACTTACAAGTAAAACTAGCTAAAATGTGCCTGGCTGCTGTTCACTGAAAAGCTCATTCTAGGTACATTTTTAGTATACATTTGCTTCTGCCGGGTCAGCTGAGCAGTGAGTTTCTACTTAACTACCACCTATCAGGAGAGACCTCAGGGCTGCATCTTTTGAGCGCACTACTGAGCCTGAAAAGCGTTTACAACCCCACTTACAAGTAAAACTAGCTAAAATGTGCCTGGCTGCTGTTCACTGAAAAGCTCATTCTGGGTACATTTTTGGTATACATTTGCTTCTGCCGGGTCAGCTGAGCAGTGAGTTTCTACTTAACTACCCCCTATCAGGAGAGACCTCAGGGCTGCATCTTTTGAGCGCACTACTGAGCCTGAAAAGCGTTTACAACCCCACTTACAAGTAAAACTAGCTAAAATGTGCCTGGCTGCTGTTCACTGAATAGCTCATTCTGGGTACATTTTTGGTATACATTTGCTGCTGCCGGGTCAGCTGAGCAGTGTCATTCTACTTAACTACCCCCTATCAGGAGAGACCTCAGGGCTGCATCTTTTGAGCGCAGTACTGAGCCTGAAAAGCGTTTACAACCCCAGTTACAAGTAAAACTAGGTAAAATGTGCCTGGCTGCTGTTCACTGAAAAGCTCATTCTGGGTACATTTTTGTTATACATTTGCTTCTGCCGGGTCAGCTGAGCAGTGAATTTCTACGTAACTACCCCCTATCAGGGGAGACCTCAGGGCTGCATCTTTTGAGCGCAGTACTGAGCCTGAAAAGCGTTTACAACCCCACTTACAAGTAAAACTAGCTAAATTGTGCCTGGCTGCTGTTCACTGAAAAGCTCATTCTGGGTACATTTTTGGTATACATTTGCTTCTGCCGGGTCAGCTGAGCAGTGTATTTCTACTTACTACCCCCTATCAGGAGAGACCTCAGGGTTGCATCTTTTGAGCGCAGTACTGAGCCTGAAAAGCGTTTACAACCCCAGTTACAAGTAAAACTAGCTAAAATGTGCCTGGCTGCTGTTCACTGAAAAGCTCATTCTGGGTACATTTTGGTATACATTTGCTTCTGCCGGGTCAGCTGAACAGTGAATTTCTACTTAACTACCTCCTATCAGGAGAGACCTCAGGGCTGTATCTTTTGAGCGCAGTACTGAGCCTGAAAAGCGTTTACAACCCCACTTACAAGTAAAACTAGCTAAAATGTGCCTGGCTGCTGTTCACTGAATAGCTCATTCTGGGTACATTTTTGGTATTCATTTGCTTCTGCCGGGTCAGCTGAGCAGTGAATTTCTACTTAACTACCTCCTATCAGGAGAGACCTCAGGGCTGCATCTTTTGAGCACAGTACTGAGCCTGAAAAGCGTTTACAACCCCACTTACAAGTAAAACTAGCTAAAATGTGCCTGGCTGCTGTTCACTGAAAAGCTCATTCTGGGTACATTTTTGGTATACATTTGCTTCTGCCGGGTCAGCTGAGCAGTGAATTTCTACTTAACTACCCCCTATCAGGAGAGACCTCAGGGCTGCATCTTTTGAGCGCTGTACTGAGCCTGAAAACCGTTTACCACCACAGTTACAAGTAAAACTAGCTAAAATGTGCCTGGCTGCTGTTCACTGAAAAGCTCATTCTGGGTACATTTTTGGTACACATTTGCTTCTGCCGGGTCAGCTGAGCAGTGAATTTCTACTTAACTACCTCCTATCAGGAGAGACCTCAGGGCTGCATCTTTTGAGCGCAGTACTGAGCCTGAAAAGCGTTTACCACCCCACTTACAAGTAAAACTAGATAAAATGTGGCTGGCTGCTGTTCACTGAAAAGCTCATTCTGGGTACATTTTTGGTATACATTTGCTTCTGCAGGGTCAGCTGAGCAGTGAATTTCTACTTAACTACCTCCTATCAGGAGAGACCTCAGGGCTGCATCTTTTGAGCGCAGTACTGAGCCTGAAAACCGTTTACAACCCCACTTACAAGTAAAACTAGCTAAAATGTGCCTGGCTGCTGTTCACTGAAAAGCTCATTCTAGGTACATTTTTTGTATACATTTGCTTCTGCCGGGTCAGCTGAGCAGTGAGTTTCTACTTAACTACCCCCTATCAGGAGAGACCTCAGGGCTGCATCTTTTGAGCGCACTACTGAGCGTTTACAACCCCACTTACAAGTAAAACTAGCTAAAATGTGCCTGGCTGCTGTTCACTGAATAGCTCATTCTGGGTACATTTTTGGTATACATTTGCTTCTGCCGGGTCAGCTGAGCAGTGAATTTCTACTTAACTACCCCCTATCAGGAGAGACCTCAGGGCTGCATCTTTTGAGCGCAGTACTGAGCCTGAAAAGCATTTAAAACCCCAGTTACAAGTAAAACTAGCTAAAATGTGTCTGGCTGCTGTTCACTGAAAAGCTCATTCTGGGTACATTTTTGGTATACATTTGCTGCTGCCGGGTCAGCTGAGCAGTGTCATTCTACTTAACTACCCCCTATCAGGAGAGACCTCAGGGCTGCATCTTTTGAGCGCAGTACTGAGCCTGAAAAGCGTTTACAACCCCAGTTACAAGTAAAACTAGGTAAAATGTGCCTGGCTGCTGTTCACTGAAAAGCTCATTCTGGGTACATTTTTGTTATACATTTGCTTCTGCCGGGTCAGCTGAGCAGTGAATTTCTACGTAACTACCCCCTATCAGGGGAGACCTCAGGGCTGCATCTTTTGAGCGCAGTACTGAGCCTGAAAACCGTTTACCACCCCAGTTACAGGTAAAACTAGCTAAAATGTGCCTGGCTGCTGTTCACTGAAAAGCTCATTCTGGGTACATTTTTGGTACACATTTGCTTCTGCCGGGTCAGCTGAGCAGTGAATTTCTACTTAACTACCTCCTATCAGGAGAGACCTCAGGGCTGCATCTTTTGAGCGCACTACTGAGCCTGAAAAGCGTTTACAACCCCACTTACAAGTAAAACTAGATAAAATGTGGCTGGCTGCTGTTCACTGAAAAGCTCATTCTGGGTACATTTTTGGTATACATTTGCTTCTGCAGGGTCAGCTGAGCAGTGAATTTCTACTTACTACCTCCTATCAGGAGAGACCTCAGGGCTGCATCTTTTGAGCGCAGTACTGAGCCTGAAAACCGTTTACAACCCCACTTACAAGTAAAACTAGCTAAAATGTGCCTGGCTGCTGTTCACTGAAAAGCTCATTCTAGGTACATTTTTTGTATACATTTGCTTCTGCCGGGTCAGCTGAGCAGTGAGTTTCTACTTAACTACCCCCTATCAGGAGAGACCTCAGGGCTGCATCTTTTGAGCGCACTACTGAGCCTGAAAAGCGTTTACAACCCCACTTACAAGTAAAACTAGCTAAAATGTGCCTGGCAGCTGTTCACTGAAAAGCTCATTCTGGGTACATTTTTGGTATACATTTGCTTCTGCCGGGTCAGCTGAACAGTGTATTTCTACTTAACTACCCCCTATCAGGAGAGACCTCAGGGCTGCATCTTTTGAGCGCGGTACTGAGCCTGAAAAGCGTTTCCAACCCCACTTACAAGTAAAACTAGGTAAAATGTGCCTGGCTGCTGTTCACTGAAAAGCTCATTCTGGGTACATTTTTGTTATACATTTGCTTCTGCCGGGTCAGCTGAGCAGTGAATTTCTACGTAACTACCCCCTATCAGGGGAGACCTCAGGGCTGCATCTTTTGAGCGCAGTACTGAGCCTGAAAAGCGTTTACAACCCCACTTACAAGTAAAACTAGCTAAAATGTGCCTGGCTGCTGTTCACTGAATAGCTCATTCTGGGTACATTTTTGGTATACATTTGCTTCTGCCGGGTCAGCTGAGCAGTGAATTTCTACTTAACTACCTCCTATCAGGACAGACCTCAGGGCTGCATCTTTTGAGCACAGTACTGAGCCTGAAAAGCGTTTACAACCCCACTTACAAGTAAAACTAGCTAAAATGTGCCTGGCTGCTGTTCACTGAAAAGCTCATTCTGGGTACATTTTTGGTATACATTTGCTTCTGCCGGGTCAGCTGAGCAGTGAATTTCTACTTAACTACCCCCTATCAGGAGAGACCTCAGGGCTGCATCTTTTGAGCGCAGTACTGAGCCTGAAAACCGTTTACCACCCCAGTTACAAGTAAAACTAGCTAAAATGTGCCTGGCTGCTGTTCACTGAAAAGCTCATTCTGGGTACATTTTTGGTACACATTTGCTTCTGCCGGGTCAGCTGAGCAGTGAATTTCTACTTAACTACCTCCTATCAGGAGAGACCTCAGGGCTGCATCTTTTGAGCGCAGTACTGAGCCTGAAAACCGTTTACCACCCCAGTTACAAGTAAAACTAGCTAAAATGTGCCTGGCTGCTGTTCACTGAAAAGCTCATTCTGGGTACATTTTTGGTACACATTTGCTTCTGCCGGGTCAGCTGAGCAGTGAATTTCTACTTAACTACCTCCTATCAGGAGAGACCTCAGGGCTGCATCTTTTGAGCGCAGTACTGAGCCTGAAAAGCGTTTACCACCCCACTTACAAGTAAAACTAGATAAAATGTGGCTGGCTGCTGTTCACTGAAAAGCTCATTCTGGGTACATTTTTGGTATACATTTGCTTCTGCAGGGTCAGCTGAGCAGTGAATTTCTACTTAACTACCTCCTATCAGGAGAGACATCAGGGCTGCATCTTTTGAGCGCAGTACTGAGCCTGAAAAGCGTTTACAACCCCACTTACAAGTAAAACTAGCTAAAATGTGCCTGGCTGCTGTTCACTGAAAAGCTCATTCTAGGTACATTTTTTGTATACATTTGCTTCTGCCGGGTCAGCTGAGCAGTGAGTTTCTACTTAACTACCCCCTATCAGGAGAGACCTCAGGGCTGCATCTTTTGAGCGCAGTACTGAGCCTGAAAAGCGTTTACAACCCCAGTTACAAGTAAAACTAGCTAAAATGTGTCTGGCTGCTGTTCACTGAAAAGCTCATTCTGGGTACATTTTTGGTATACATTTGCTTCTGCCGGGTCAGCTGAGCAGTGTATTTCTACTTAACTACCCCCTATCAGGAGAGACCTCAGGGCTGCATCTTTTGAGCGCAGTACTGAGCCTGAAAAGCGTTTACAACCCCAGTTACAAGTAAAACTAGCTAAAATGTGCCTGGCTGCTGTTCACTGAAAAGCTCATTCTGGGTACATTTTTGGTATACATTTGCTTCTGCCGGGTCAGCTGAGCAGTGTATTTCTACTTAACTACCCCCTATCAGGAGAGACCTCAGGGCTGCATCTTTTGAGCGCAGTACTGAGCCTGAAAAGCGTTTACAACCCCAGTTACAAGTAAAACTAGCTAAAATTTGGCTGGCTGCTGTTCACTGAAAAGGTCATTCTGGGTACATTTTTGGTATACATTTGCTTCTGCAGGGTCAGCTGAGCAGTGAATTTCTACTTAACTACCTCCTATCAGGAGAGACCTCAGGGCTGCATCTTTTGAGCGCAGTACTGAGCCTGAAAACCGTTTACAACCCCAGTTACAAGTAAAACTAGCTAAAATGTGTCTGGCTGCTGTTCACTGAAAAGCTCATTCTGGGTACATTTTTGGTATACATTTGCTTCTGCTGGGTCAGCTGAGCAGTGAGTTTCTACTTAACTACCCCCTATCAGGAGAGACCTCAGGGCTGCATCTTTTGAGCGCACTACTGAGCCTGAAAAGCGTTTACAACCCCACTTACAAGTAAAACTAGCTAAAATGTGCCTGGCTGCTGTTCACTGAAAAGCTCATTCTGGGTACATTTTTGGTATACATTTGCTTCTGCCGGGTCAGCTGAACAGTGTATTTCTACTTAACTACCCCCTATCAGGAGAGACCTCAGGGCTGCATCTTTTGAGCGCTGTACTGAGCCTGAAAAGCGTTTCCAACCCCACTTACAAGTAAAACTAGCTAAAATGTGCCTGGCTGCTGTTCACTGAAAAGCTCATTCTGGGTACATTTTTGTTATACATTTGCTTCTGCCGGGTCAGCTGAGCAGTGAGTTTCTACTTAACTACCCTCTATCAGGAGAGACCTCAGGGCTGCATCTTTTGAGCGCAGTACTGAGCCTGAAAATCGTTTACAACCCCACTTACAAGTAAAACTAGCTAAAATGTGCCTGGCTGCTGTTCACTGAAAAGCTCATTCTAGGTACATTTTTAGTATACATTTGCTTCTGCCGGGTCAGCTGAGCAGTGAGTTTCTACTTAACTACCCCCTATCAGGAGAGACCTCAGGGCTGCATCTTTTGAGCGCACTACTGAGCCTGAAAAGCGTTTACAACCCCACTTACAAGTAAAACTAGCTAAAATGTGCCTGGCTGCTGTTCACTGAAAAGCTCATTCTGGGTACATTTTTGGTATACATTTGCTTCTGCCGGGTCAGCTGAGCAGTGAGTTTCTACTTAACTACCCCCTATCAGGAGAGACCTCAGGGCTGCATCTTTTGAGCGCACTACTGAGCCTGAAAAGCGTTTACAACCCCACTTACAAGTAAAACTAGCTAAAATGTGCCTGGCTGCTGTTCACTGAATAGCTCATTCTGGGTACATTTTTGGTATACATTTGCTGCTGCCGGGTCAGCTGAGCAGTGTCATTCTACTTAACTACCCCCTATCAGGAGAGACCTCAGGGCTGCATCTTTTGAGCGCAGTACTGAGCCTGAAAAGCGTTTACAACCCCAGTTACAAGTAAAACTAGGTAAAATGTGCCTGGCTGCTGTTCACTGAAAAGCTCATTCTGGGTACATTTTTGTTATACATTTGCTTCTGCCGGGTCAGCTGAGCAGTGAATTTCTACGTAACTACTCCCTATCAGGGGAGACCTCAGGGCTGCATCTTTTGAGTGCAGTACTGAGCCTGAAAAGCGTTTACAACCCCACTTACAAGTAAAACTAGCTAAATTGTGCCTGGCTGCTGTTCACTGAAAAGCTCATTCTGGGTACATTTTTGGTATACATTTGCTTCTGCCGGGTCAGCTGAGCAGTGTATTTCTACTTACTACCCCCTATCAGGAGAGACCTCAGGGTTGCATCTTTTGAGCGCAGTACTGAGCCTGAAAAGCGTTTACAACCCCAGTTACAAGTAAAACTAGCTAAAATGTGCCTGGCTGCTGTTCACTGAAAAGCTCATTCTGGGTACATTTTGGTATACATTTGCTTCTGCCGGGTCAGCTGAACAGTGAATTTCTACTTAACTACCTCCTATCAGGAGAGACCTCAGGGCTGTATCTTTTGAGCGCAGTACTGAGCCTGAAAAGCGTTTACAACCCCACTTACAAGTAAAACTAGCTAAAATGTGCCTGGCTGCTGTTCACTGAATAGCTCATTCTGGGTACATTTTTGGTATACATTTGCTTCTGCCGGGTCAGCTGAGCAGTGAATTTCTACTTAACTACCTCCTATCAGGAGAGACCTCAGGGCTGCATCTTTTGAGCACAGTACTGAGCCTGAAAAGCGTTTACAACCCCACTTACAAGTAAAACTAGCTAAAATGTGCCTGGCTGCTGTTCACTGAAAAGCTCATTCTGGGTACATTTTTGGTATACATTTGCTTCTGCCGGGTCAGCTGAGCAGTGAATTTCTACTTAACTACCCCCTATCAGGAGAGACCTCAGGGCTGCATCTTTTGAGCGCTGTACTGAGCCTGAAAACCGTTTACCACCACAGTTACAAGTAAAACTAGCTAAAATGTGCCTGGCTGCTGTTCACTGAAAAGCTTATTCTGGGTACATTTTTGGTACACATTTGCTTCTGCCGGGTCAGCTGAGCAGTGAATTTCTACTTAACTACCTCCTATCAGGAGAGACCTCAGGGCTGCATCTTTTGAGCGCAGTACTGAGCCTGAAAAGCGTTTACCACCCCACTTACAAGTAAAACTAGATAAAATGTGGCTGGCTGCTGTTCACTGAAAAGCTCATTCTGGGTACATTTTTGGTATACATTTGCTTCTGCAGGGTCAGCTGAGCAGTGAATTTCTACTTAACTACCTCCTATCAGGAGAGACCTCAGGGCTGCATCTTTTGAGCGCAGTACTGAGCCTGAAAACCGTTTACAACCCCACTTACAAGTAAAACTAGCTAAAATGTGCCTGGCTGCTGTTCACTGAAAAGCTCATTCTAGGTACATTTTTTGTATACATTTGCTTCTGCCGGGTCAGCTGAGCAGTGAGTTTCTACTTAACTACCCCCTATCAGGAGAGACCTCAGGGCTGCATCTTTTGAGCGCACTACTGAGCGTTTACAACCCCACTTACAAGTAAAACTAGCTAAAATGTGCCTGGCTGCTGTTCACTGAATAGCTCATTCTGGGTACATTTTTGGTATACATTTGCTTCTGCCGGGTCAGCTGAGCAGTGAATTTCTACTTAACTACCCCCTATCAGGAGAGACCTCAGGGCTGCATCTTTTGAGCGCAGTACTGAGCCTGAAAAGCATTTAAAACCCCAGTTACAAGTAAAACTAGCTAAAATGTGTCTGGCTGCTGTTCACTGAAAAGCTCATTCTGGGTACATTTTTGGTATACATTTGCTGCTGCCGGGTCAGCTGAGCAGTGTCATTCTACTTAACTACCCCCTATCAGGAGAGACCTCAGGGCTGCATCTTTTGAGCGCAGTACTGAGCCTGAAAAGCGTTTACAACCCCAGTTACAAGTAAAACTAGGTAAAATGTGCCTGGCTGCTGTTCACTGAAAAGCTCATTCTGGGTACATTTTTGTTATACATTTGCTTCTGCCGGGTCAGCTGAGCAGTGAATTTCTACGTAACTACCCCCTATCAGGGGAGACCTCAGGGCTGCATCTTTTGAGCGCAGTACTGAGCCTGAAAACCGTTTACCACCCCAGTTACAAGTAAAACTAGCTAAAATGTGCCTGGCTGCTGTTCACTGAAAAGCTCATTCTGGGTACATTTTTGGTACACATTTGCTTCTGCCGGGTCAGCTGAGCAGTGAATTTCTACTTAACTACCTCCTATCAGGAGAGACCTCAGGGCTGCATCTTTTGAGCGCACTACTGAGCCTGAAAAGCGTTTACAACCCCACTTACAAGTAAAACTAGATAAAATGTGGCTGGCTGCTGTTCACTGAAAAGCTCATTCTGGGTACATTTTTGGTATACATTTGCTTCTGCAGGGTCAGCTGAGCAGTGAATTTCTACTTACTACCTCCTATCAGGAGAGACCTCAGGGCTGCATCTTTTGAGCGCAGTACTGAGCCTGAAAACCGTTTACAACCCCACTTACAAGTAAAACTAGCTAAAATGTGCCTGGCTGCTGTTCACTGAAAAGCTCATTCTAGGTACATTTTTTGTATACATTTGCTTCTGCCGGGTCAGCTGAGCAGTGAGTTTCTACTTAACTACCCCCTATCAGGAGAGACCTCAGGGCTGCATCTTTTGAGCGCACTACTGAGCCTGAAAAGCGTTTACAACCCCACTTACAAGTAAAACTAGCTAAAATGTGCCTGGCAGCTGTTCACTGAAAAGCTCATTCTGGGTACATTTTTGGTATACATTTGCTTCTGCCGGGTCAGCTGAACAGTGTATTTCTACTTAACTACCCCCTATCAGGAGAGACCTCAGGGCTGCATCTTTTGAGCGCGGTACTGAGCCTGAAAAGCGTTTCCAACCCCACTTACAAGTAAAACTAGCGAAAATGTGCCTGGCTGCTGTTCACTGAATAGCTCATTCTGGGTACATTTTTGGTATTTGCTTCTGCCGGGTCAGCTGAGCAGTGAATTTCTACTTAACTACCCCCTATCAGGAGAGACCTCAGGGCTGCATCTTTTGAGCGCAGTACTGAGCCTGAAAAGCATTTACAACCCCAGTTACAAGTAAAACTAGCTAAAATGTGTCTGGCTGCTGTTCACTGAAAAGCTCATTCTGGGTACATTTTTGGTATACATTTGCTTCTGCAGGGTCAGCTGAGCAGTGAATTTCTACTTAACTACCTCCTATCAGGAGAGACCTCAGGGCTGCATCTTTTGAGCGCAGTACTGAGCCTGAAAACCGTTTACAACCCCACTTACAAGTAAAACTAGCTAAAATGTGCCTGGCTGCTGTTCACTGAAAAGCTCATTCTAGGTACATTTTTAGTATACATTTGCTTCTGCCGGGTCAGCTGAGTAGTGAGTTTCTACTTAACTACCCCCTATCAGGAGAGACCTCAGGGCTGCATCTTTTGAGCACACTACTGAGCCTGAAAAGCGTTTACAACCCCACTTACAAGTAAAACTAGCTAAAATGTGCCTGGCTGCTGTTCACTGAAAAGCTCATTCTGGGTACATTTTTGGTATACATTTGCTTCTGCCGGGTCAGCTGAACAGTGTATTTCTACTTAACTACCCCCTATCAGGAGAGACCTCAGGGCTGCATCTTTTGAGCGCAGTACTGAGCCTGAAAAGCGTTTCCAACCCCACTTACAAGTAAAACTAGCTAAAATGTGCCTGGCTGCTGTTCACTGAAAAGCTCATTCTGGGTACATTTTTGTTATACATTTGCTTCTGCCGGGTCAGCTGAGCAGTGAGTTTCTACTTAACTACCCCCTATCAGGAGAGACCTCAGGGCTGCATCTTTTGAGCGCACTACTGAGCCTGAAAAGCGTTTACAACCCCACTTACAAGTAAAACTAGCTAAAATGTGCCTGGCTGCTGTTCACTGAATAGCTCATTCTGGGTACATTTTTGGTATACATTTGCTGCTGCCGGGTCAGCTGAGCAGTGTCATTCTACTTAACTACCCCCTATCAGGAGAGACCTCAGGGCTGCATCTTTTGAGCGCAGTACTGAGCCTGAAAAGCGTTTACAACCCCAGTTACAAGTAAAACTAGGTAAAATGTGCCTGGCTGCTGTTCACTGAAAAGCTCATTCTGGGTACATTTTTGTTATACATTTGCTTCTGCCGGGTCAGCTGAGCAGTGAATTTCTACGTAACTACCCCCTATCAGGGGAGACCTCAGGGCTGCATCTTTTGAGCGCACTACTGAGCCTGAAAAGCGTTTACAACCCCACTTACAAGTAAAACTAGCTAAATTGTGCCTGGCTGCTGTTCACTGAAAAGCTCATTCTGGGTACATTTTTGGTATACATTTGCTTCTGCCGGGTCAGCTGAGCAGTGTATTTCTACTTACTACCCCCTATCAGGAGAGACCTCAGGGTTGCATCTTTTGAGCGCAGTACTGAGCCTGAAAAGCGTTTACAACCCCAGTTACAAGTAAAACTAGCTAAAATGTGCCTGGCTGCTGTTCACTGAAAAGCTCATTCTGGGTACATTTTTGGTATACATTTGCTTCTGCCGGGTCAACTGAACAGTGAATTTCTACTTAACTACCTCCTATCAGGAGAGACCTCAGGGCTGTATCTTTTGAGCGCAGTACTGAGCCTGAAAAGCGTTTACAACCCCACTTACAAGTAAAACTAGCTAAAATGTGCCTGGCTGCTGTTCACTGAATAGCTCATTCTGGGTACATTTTTGGTATACATTTGCTTCTGCCGGGTCAGCTGAGCAGTGAATTTCTACTTAACTACCTCCTATCAGGGGAGACCTCAGGGCTGCATCTTTTGAGCACAGTACTGAGCCTGAAAAGCGTTTACAACCCCACTTACAAGTAAAACTAGCTAAAATGTGCCTGGCTGCTGTTCACTGAATAGCTCATTCTGGGTACATTTTTGGTATACATTTGCTTCTGCCGGGTCAGCTGAGCAGTGAATTTCTACTTAACTACCCCCTATCAGGAGAGACCTCAGGGCTGCATCTTTTGAGCGCAGTACTGAGCCTGAAAAGCATTTAAAACCCCAGTTACAAGTAAAACTAGCTAAAATGTGTCTGGCTGCTGTTCACTGAAAAGCTCATTCTGGGTACATTTTTGGTATACATTTGCTGCTGCCGGGTCAGCTGAGCAGTGTCATTCTACTTAACTACCCCCTATCAGGAGAGACCTCAGGGCTGCATCTTTTGAGCGCAGTACTGAGCCTGAAAAGCGTTTACAACCCCAGTTACAAGTAAAACTAGGTAAAATGTGCCTGGCTGCTGTTCACAGAAAAGCTCATTCTGGGTACATTTTTGTTATACATTTGCTTCTGCCGGGTCAGCTGAGCAGTGAATTTCTACGTAACTACCCCCTATCAGGGGAGACCTCAGGGCTGCATCTTTTGAGCGCAGTACTGAGCCTGAAAAGCGTTTACAACCCCACTTACAAGTAAAACTAGCTAAAATGTGCCTGGCTGCTGTTCACTGAATAGCTCATTCTGGGTACATTTTTGGTATACATTTGCTTCTGCCGGGTCAGCTGAGCAGTGAATTTCTACTTAACTACCTCCTATCAGGAGAGACCTCAGGGCTGCATCTTTTGAGAGCAGTACTGAGCCTGAAAATCGTTTACCACCCCAGTTACAAGTAAAACTAGCTAAAATGTGCCTGGCTGCTGTTCACTGAAAAGCTCATTCTGGGTACATTTTTGGTACACATTTGCTTCTGCCGGGTCAGCTGAGCAGTGAATTTCTACTTAACTACCTCCTATCAGGAGAGACCTCAGGGCTGCATCTTTTGAGCGCAGTACTGAGCCTGAAAAGCGTTTACCACCCCACTTACAAGTAAAACTAGATAAAATGTGGCTGGCTGCTGTTCACTGAAAAGCTCATTCTGGGTACATTTTTGGTATACATTTGCTTCTGCCGGGTCAGCTGAGCAGTGTATTTCTACTTAACTACCCCCTATCAGGAGAGACCTCAGGGCTGCATCTTTTGAGCGCAGTACTGAGCCTGAAAAGCGTTTACAACCCCAGTTACAAGTAAAACTAGCTAAAATGTGCCTGGCTGCTGTTCACTGAAAAGCTCATTCTGGGTACATTTTTGGTATACATTTGCTTCTGCCGGGTCAGCTGAGCAGTGTATTTCTACTTAACTACCCCCTATCAGGAGAGACCTCAGGGCTGCATCTTTTGAGCGCAGTACTGAGCCTGAAAAGCGTTTACAACCCCAGTTACAAGTAAAACTAGCTAAAATTTGGCTGGCTGCTGTTCACTGAAAAGGTCATTCTGGGTACATTTTTGGTATACATTTGCTTCTGCAGGGTCAGCTGAGCAGTGAATTTCTACTTAACTACCTCCTATCAGGAGAGACCTCAGGGCTGCATCTTTTGAGCGCAGTACTGAGCCTGAAAACCGTTTACAACCCCAGTTACAAGTAAAACTAGCTAAAATGTGTCTGGCTGCTGTTCACTGAAAAGCTCATTCTGGGTACATTTTTGGTATACATTTGCTTCTGCTGGGTCAGCTGAGCAGTGAGTTTCTACTTAACTACCCCCTATCAGGAGAGACCTCAGGGCTGCATCTTTTGAGCGCACTACTGAGCCTGAAAAGCGTTTACAACCCCACTTACAAGTAAAACTAGCTAAAATGTGCCTGGCTGCTGTTCACTGAAAAGCTCATTCTGGGTACATTTTTGGTATACATTTGCTTCTGCCGGGTCAGCTGAACAGTGTATTTCTACTTAACTACCCCCTATCAGGAGAGACCTCAGGGCTGCATCTTTTGAGCGCTGTACTGAGCCTGAAAAGCGTTTCCAACCCCACTTACAAGTAAAACTAGCTAAAATGTGCCTGGCTGCTGTTCACTGAAAAGCTCATTCTGGGTACATTTTTGTTATACATTTGCTTCTGCCGGGTCAGCTGAGCAGTGAGTTTCTACTTAACTACCCTCTATCAGGAGAGACCTCAGGGCTGCATCTTTTGAGCGCAGTACTGAGCCTGAAAATCGTTTACAACCCCACTTACAAGTAAAACTAGCTAAAATGTGCCTGGCTGCTGTTCACTGAAAAGCTCATTCTAGGTACATTTTTAGTATACATTTGCTTCTGCCGGGTCAGCTGAGCAGTGAGTTTCTACTTAACTACCCCCTATCAGGAGAGACCTCAGGGCTGCATCTTTTGAGCGCACTACTGAGCCTGAAAAGCGTTTACAACCCCACTTACAAGTAAAACTAGCTAAAATGTGCCTGGCTGCTGTTCACTGAAAAGCTCATTCTGGGTACATTTTTGGTATACATTTGCTTCTGCCGGGTCAGCTGAGCAGTGAGTTTCTACTTAACTACCCCCTATCAGGAGAGACCTCAGGGCTGCATCTTTTGAGCGCACTACTGAGCCTGAAAAGCGTTTACAACCCCACTTACAAGTAAAACTAGCTAAAATGTGCCTGGCTGCTGTTCACTGAATAGCTCATTCTGGGTACATTTTTGGTATACATTTGCTGCTGCCGGGTCAGCTGAGCAGTGTCATTCTACTTAACTACCCCCTATCAGGAGAGACCTCAGGGCTGCATCTTTTGAGCGCAGTACTGAGCCTGAAAAGCGTTTACAACCCCAGTTACAAGTAAAACTAGGTAAAATGTGCCTGGCTGCTGTTCACTGAAAAGCTCATTCTGGGTACATTTTTGTTATACATTTGCTTCTGCCGGGTCAGCTGAGCAGTGAATTTCTACGTAACTACCCCCTATCAGGGGAGACCTCAGGGCTGCATCTTTTGAGTGCAGTACTGAGCCTGAAAAGCGTTTACAACCCCACTTACAAGTAAAACTAGCTAAATTGTGCCTGGCTGCTGTTCACTGAAAAGCTCATTCTGGGTACATTTTTGGTATACATTTGCTTCTGCCGGGTCAGCTGAGCAGTGTATTTCTACTTACTACCCCCTATCAGGAGAGACCTCAGGGTTGCATCTTTTGAGCGCAGTACTGAGCCTGAAAAGCGTTTACAACCCCAGTTACAAGTAAAACTAGCTAAAATGTGCCTGGCTGCTGTTCACTGAAAAGCTCATTCTGGGTACATTTTGGTATACATTTGCTTCTGCCGGGTCAGCTGAACAGTGAATTTCTACTTAACTACCTCCTATCAGGAGAGACCTCAGGGCTGTATCTTTTGAGCGCAGTACTGAGCCTGAAAAGCGTTTACAACCCCACTTACAAGTAAAACTAGCTAAAATGTGCCTGGCTGCTGTTCACTGAATAGCTCATTCTGGGTACATTTTTGGTATACATTTGCTTCTGCCGGGTCAGCTGAGCAGTGAATTTCTACTTAACTACCTCCTATCAGGAGAGACCTCAGGGCTGCATCTTTTGAGCACAGTACTGAGCCTGAAAAGCGTTTACAACCCCACTTACAAGTAAAACTAGCTAAAATGTGCCTGGCTGCTGTTCACTGAAAAGCTCATTCTGGGTACATTTTTGGTATACATTTGCTTCTGCCGGGTCAGCTGAGCAGTGAATTTCTACTTAACTACCCCCTATCAGGAGAGACCTCAGGGCTGCATCTTTTGAGCGCTGTACTGAGCCTGAAAACCGTTTACCACCACAGTTACAAGTAAAACTAGCTAAAATGTGCCTGGCTGCTGTTCACTGAAAAGCTTATTCTGGGTACATTTTTGGTACACATTTGCTTCTGCCGGGTCAGCTGAGCAGTGAATTTCTACTTAACTACCTCCTATCAGGAGAGACCTCAGGGCTGCATCTTTTGAGCGCAGTACTGAGCCTGAAAAGCGTTTACCACCCCACTTACAAGTAAAACTAGATAAAATGTGGCTGGCTGCTGTTCACTGAAAAGCTCATTCTGGGTACATTTTTGGTATACATTTGCTTCTGCAGGGTCAGCTGAGCAGTGAATTTCTACTTAACTACCTCCTATCAGGAGAGACCTCAGGGCTGCATCTTTTGAGCGCAGTACTGAGCCTGAAAACCGTTTACAACCCCACTTACAAGTAAAACTAGCTAAAATGTGCCTGGCTGCTGTTCACTGAAAAGCTCATTCTAGGTACATTTTTTGTATACATTTGCTTCTGCCGGGTCAGCTGAGCAGTGAGTTTCTACTTAACTACCCCCTATCAGGAGAGACCTCAGGGCTGCATCTTTTGAGCGCACTACTGAGCGTTTACAACCCCACTTACAAGTAAAACTAGCTAAAATGTGCCTGGCTGCTGTTCACTGAATAGCTCATTCTGGGTACATTTTTGGTATACATTTGCTTCTGCCGGGTCAGCTGAGCAGTGAATTTCTACTTAACTACCCCCTATCAGGAGAGACCTCAGGGCTGCATCTTTTGAGCGCAGTACTGAGCCTGAAAAGCATTTAAAACCCCAGTTACAAGTAAAACTAGCTAAAATGTGTCTGGCTGCTGTTCACTGAAAAGCTCATTCTGGGTACATTTTTGGTATACATTTGCTGCTGCCGGGTCAGCTGAGCAGTGTCATTCTACTTAACTACCCCCTATCAGGAGAGACCTCAGGGCTGCATCTTTTGAGCGCAGTACTGAGCCTGAAAAGCGTTTACAACCCCAGTTACAAGTAAAACTAGGTAAAATGTGCCTGGCTGCTGTTCACTGAAAAGCTCATTCTGGGTACATTTTTGTTATACATTTGCTTCTGCCGGGTCAGCTGAGCAGTGAATTTCTACGTAACTACCCCCTATCAGGGGAGACCTCAGGGCTGCATCTTTTGAGCGCAGTACTGAGCCTGAAAACCGTTTACCACCCCAGTTACAAGTAAAACTAGCTAAAATGTGCCTGGCTGCTGTTCACTGAAAAGCTCATTCTGGGTACATTTTTGGTACACATTTGCTTCTGCCGGGTCAGCTGAGCAGTGAATTTCTACTTAACTACCTCCTATCAGGAGAGACCTCAGGGCTGCATCTTTTGAGCGCACTACTGAGCCTGAAAAGCGTTTACAACCCCACTTACAAGTAAAACTAGATAAAATGTGGCTGGCTGCTGTTCACTGAAAAGCTCATTCTGGGTACATTTTTGGTATACATTTGCTTCTGCAGGGTCAGCTGAGCAGTGAATTTCTACTTACTACCTCCTATCAGGAGAGACCTCAGGGCTGCATCTTTTGAGCGCAGTACTGAGCCTGAAAACCGTTTACAACCCCACTTACAAGTAAAACTAGCTAAAATGTGCCTGGCTGCTGTTCACTGAAAAGCTCATTCTAGGTACATTTTTTGTATACATTTGCTTCTGCCGGGTCAGCTGAGCAGTGAGTTTCTACTTAACTACCCCCTATCAGGAGAGACCTCAGGGCTGCATCTTTTGAGCGCACTACTGAGCCTGAAAAGCGTTTACAACCCCACTTACAAGTAAAACTAGCTAAAATGTGCCTGGCAGCTGTTCACTGAAAAGCTCATTCTGGGTACATTTTTGGTATACATTTGCTTCTGCCGGGTCAGCTGAACAGTGTATTTCTACTTAACTACCCCCTATCAGGAGAGACCTCAGGGCTGCATCTTTTGAGCGCGGTACTGAGCCTGAAAAGCGTTTCCAACCCCACTTACAAGTAAAACTAGCGAAAATGTGCCTGGCTGCTGTTCACTGAATAGCTCATTCTGGGTACATTTTTGGTATTTGCTTCTGCCGGGTCAGCTGAGCAGTGAATTTCTACTTAACTACCCCCTATCAGGAGAGACCTCAGGGCTGCATCTTTTGAGCGCAGTACTGAGCCTGAAAAGCATTTACAACCCCAGTTACAAGTAAAACTAGCTAAAATGTGTCTGGCTGCTGTTCACTGAAAAGCTCATTCTGGGTACATTTTTGGTATACATTTGCTTCTGCAGGGTCAGCTGAGCAGTGAATTTCTACTTAACTACCTCCTATCAGGAGAGACCTCAGGGCTGCATCTTTTGAGCGCAGTACTGAGCCTGAAAACCGTTTACAACCCCACTTACAAGTAAAACTAGCTAAAATGTGCCTGGCTGCTGTTCACTGAAAAGCTCATTCTAGGTACATTTTTAGTATACATTTGCTTCTGCCGGGTCAGCTGAGTAGTGAGTTTCTACTTAACTACCCCCTATCAGGAGAGACCTCAGGGCTGCATCTTTTGAGCACACTACTGAGCCTGAAAAGCGTTTACAACCCCACTTACAAGTAAAACTAGCTAAAATGTGCCTGGCTGCTGTTCACTGAAAAGCTCATTCTGGGTACATTTTTGGTATACATTTGCTTCTGCCGGGTCAGCTGAACAGTGTATTTCTACTTAACTACCCCCTATCAGGAGAGACCTCAGGGCTGCATCTTTTGAGCGCAGTACTGAGCCTGAAAAGCGTTTCCAACCCCACTTACAAGTAAAACTAGCTAAAATGTGCCTGGCTGCTGTTCACTGAAAAGCTCATTCTGGGTACATTTTTGTTATACATTTGCTTCTGCCGGGTCAGCTGAGCAGTGAGTTTCTACTTAACTACCCCCTATCAGGAGAGACCTCAGGGCTGCATCTTTTGAGCGCACTACTGAGCCTGAAAAGCGTTTACAACCCCACTTACAAGTAAAACTAGCTAAAATGTGCCTGGCTGCTGTTCACTGAATAGCTCATTCTGGGTACATTTTTGGTATACATTTGCTGCTGCCGGGTCAGCTGAGCAGTGTCATTCTACTTAACTACCCCCTATCAGGAGAGACCTCAGGGCTGCATCTTTTGAGCGCAGTACTGAGCCTGAAAAGCGTTTACAACCCCAGTTACAAGTAAAACTAGGTAAAATGTGCCTGGCTGCTGTTCACTGAAAAGCTCATTCTGGGTACATTTTTGTTATACATTTGCTTCTGCCGGGTCAGCTGAGCAGTGAATTTCTACGTAACTACCCCCTATCAGGGGAGACCTCAGGGCTGCATCTTTTGAGCGCACTACTGAGCCTGAAAAGCGTTTACAACCCCACTTACAAGTAAAACTAGCTAAATTGTGCCTGGCTGCTGTTCACTGAAAAGCTCATTCTGGGTACATTTTTGGTATACATTTGCTTCTGCCGGGTCAGCTGAGCAGTGTATTTCTACTTACTACCCCCTATCAGGAGAGACCTCAGGGTTGCATCTTTTGAGCGCAGTACTGAGCCTGAAAAGCGTTTACAACCCCAGTTACAAGTAAAACTAGCTAAAATGTGCCTGGCTGCTGTTCACTGAAAAGCTCATTCTGGGTACATTTTTGGTATACATTTGCTTCTGCCGGGTCAACTGAACAGTGAATTTCTACTTAACTACCTCCTATCAGGAGAGACCTCAGGGCTGTATCTTTTGAGCGCAGTACTGAGCCTGAAAAGCGTTTACAACCCCACTTACAAGTAAAACTAGCTAAAATGTGCCTGGCTGCTGTTCACTGAATAGCTCATTCTGGGTACATTTTTGGTATACATTTGCTTCTGCCGGGTCAGCTGAGCAGTGAATTTCTACTTAACTACCTCCTATCAGGGGAGACCTCAGGGCTGCATCTTTTGAGCACAGTACTGAGCCTGAAAAGCGTTTACAACCCCACTTACAAGTAAAACTAGCTAAAATGTGCCTGGCTGCTGTTCACTGAAAAGCTCATTCTGGGTACATTTTTGGTATACATTTGCTTCTGCCGGGTCAGCTGAGCAGTGAATTTCTACTTAACTACCCCCTATCAGGAGAGACCTCAGGGCTGCATCTTTTGAGCGCAGTACTGAGCCTGAAAAGCATTTAAAACCCCAGTTACAAGTAAAACTAGCTAAAATGTGTCTGGCTGCTGTTCACTGAAAAGCTCATTCTGGGTACATTTTTGGTATACATTTGCTGCTGCCGGGTCAGCTGAGCAGTGTCATTCTACTTAACTACCCCCTATCAGGAGAGACCTCAGGGCTGCATCTTTTGAGCGCAGTACTGAGCCTGAAAAGCGTTTACAACCCCAGTTACAAGTAAAACTAGGTAAAATGTGCCTGGCTGCTGTTCACAGAAAAGCTCATTCTGGGTACATTTTTGTTATACATTTGCTTCTGCCGGGTCAGCTGAGCAGTGAATTTCTACGTAACTACCCCCTATCAGGGGAGACCTCAGGGCTGCATCTTTTGAGCGCAGTACTGAGCCTGAAAAGCGTTTACAACCCCACTTACAAGTAAAACTAGCTAAAATGTGCCTGGCTGCTGTTCACTGAATAGCTCATTCTGGGTACATTTTTGGTATACATTTGCTTCTGCCGGGTCAGCTGAGCAGTGAATTTCTACTTAACTACCTCCTATCAGGAGAGACCTCAGGGCTGCATCTTTTGAGAGCAGTACTGAGCCTGAAAATCGTTTACCACCCCAGTTACAAGTAAAACTAGCTAAAATGTGCCTGGCTGCTGTTCACTGAAAAGCTCATTCTGGGTACATTTTTGGTACACATTTGCTTCTGCCGGGTCAGCTGAGCAGTGAATTTCTACTTAACTACCTCCTATCAGGAGAGACCTCAGGGCTGCATCTTTTGAGCGCAGTACTGAGCCTGAAAAGCGTTTACCACCCCACTTACAAGTAAAACTAGATAAAATGTGGCTGGCTGCTGTTCACTGAAAAGCTCATTCTGGGTACATTTTTGGTATACATTTGCTTCTGCAGGGTCAGCTGAGCAGTGAATTTCTACTTAACTACCTCCTATCAGGAGAGACCTCAGGGCTGCATCTTTTGAGCACAGTACTGAGCCTGAAAAGCGTTTACAACCCCACTTACAAGTAAAACTAGCTAAAATGTGCCTGGCTGCTGTTCACTGAAAAGCTCATTCTAGGTACATTTTTTGTATACATTTGCTTCTGCCGGGTCAGCTGAGCAGTGAGTTTCTACTTAACTACCCCCTATCAGGAGAGACCTCAGGGCTGCATCTTTTGAGCGCAGTACTGAGCCTGAAAAGCGTTTACAACCCCAGTTAAAAGTAAAACTAGCTAAAATGTGTCTGGCTGCTGTTCACTGAAAAGCTCATTCTGGGTACATTTTTGGTATACATTTGCTTCTGCCGGGTCAGCTGAGCAGTGTATTTCTACTTAACTACCCCCTATCAGGAGAGACCTCAGGGCTGCATCTTTTGAGCGCAGTACTGAGCCTGAAAAGCGTTTACAACCCCAGTTACAAGTAAAACTAGCTAAAATGTGCCTGGCTGCTGTTCACTGAAAAGCTCATTCTGGGTATATTTTGGTATACATTTGCTTCTGCCGGGTCAGCTGAGCAGTGTATTTCTACTTAACTACCCCCTATCAGGAGAGACCTCAGGGCTGCATCTTTTGAGCGCAGTACTGAGCCTGAAAAGCGTTTACAACCCCAGTTACAAGTAAAACTAGCTAAAATGTGCCTGGCTGCTGTTCACTGAAAAGCTCATTCTGGGTACATTTTTGGTATACATTTGCTTCTGCAGGGTCAGCTGAGCAGTGAATTTCTACTTAACTACCTCCTATCAGGAGAGACCTCAGGGCTGCATCTTTTGAGCGCAGTACTGAGCCTGAAAACCGTTTACAACCCCAGTTACAAGTAAAACTAGCTAAAATGTGTCTGGCTGCTGTTCACTGAAAAGCTCATTCTGGGTACATTTTTGGTATACATTTGCTTCTGCCGGGTCAGCTGAGCAGTGAGTTTCTACTTAACTACCCCCTATCAGGAGACACCTCAGGGCTGCATCTTTTGAGCGCACTACTGAGCCTGAAAAGCGTTTACAACCCCACTTACAAGTAAAACTAGCTAAAATGTGCCTGGCTGCTGTTCACTGAAAAGCTCATTCTGGGTACATTTTTGGTATACATTTGCTTCTGCCGGGTCAGCTGAACAGTGTATTTCTACTTAACTACCCCCTATCAGGAGAGACCTCAGGGCTGCATCTTTTGAGCGCTGTACTGAGCCTGAAAAGCGTTTCCAACCCCACTTACAAGTAAAACTAGCTAAAATGTGCCTGGCTGCTGTTCACTGAAAAGCTCATTCTGGGTACATTTTTGTTATACATTTGCTTCTGCCGGGTCAGCTGAGCAGTGAGTTTCTACTTAACTACCCCCTATCAGGAGAGACCTCAGGGCTGCATCTTTTGAGCGCACTACTGAGCCTGAAAAGCGTTTACAACCCCACTTACAAGTAAAACTAGCTCAAATGTGCCTGGCTGCTGTTCACTGAATAGCTCATTCTGGGTACATTTTTGGTATACATTTGCTTCTGCCGCGTCAGCTGAGCAGTGAATTTCTACTTGACTACCCCCTATCAGGAGAGACCTCAGGGCTGCATCTTTTGAGCGCAGTACTGAGCCTGAAAAGCATTTAAAACCCCAGTTACAAGTAAAACTAGCTAAAATGTGTCTGGCTGCTGTTCACTGAAAAGCTCATTCTGGGTACATTTTTGGTATACATTTGCTGCTGCCGGGTCAGCTGAGCAGTGTCATTCTACTTAACTACCCCCTATCAGGAGAGACCTCAGGGCTGCATCTTTTGAGCGCAGTACTGAGCCTGAAAAGCGTTTCCAACCCCACTTACAAGTAAAACTAGCTAAAATGTGCCTGGCTGCTGTTCACTGAAAAGCTCATTCTGGGTACATTTTTGGTATACATTTGCTTCTGCCGGGTCAGCTGAACAGTGTATTTCTACTTAACTACCCCCTATCAGGAGAGACCTCAGGGCTGCATCTTTTGAGCGCAGTACTGAGCCTGAAAACCGTTTACAACCCCACTTACAAGTAAAACTAGCTAAAATGTGCCTGGCTGCTGTTCACTGAAAAGCTCATTCTAGGTACATTTTTAGTATACATTTGCTTCTGCCGGGTCAGCTGAGCAGTGAGTTTCTACTTAACTACCCCCTATCAGGAGAGACCTCAGGGCTGCATCTTTTGAGCGCACTACTGAGCCTGAAAAGCGTTTACAACCCCACTTACAAGTAAAACTAGCTAAAATGTGCCTGGCTGCTGTTCACTGAAAAGCTCATTCTGGGTACATTTTTGGTATACATTTGCTTCTGCCGGGTCAGCTGAACAGTGTATTTCTACTTAACTACCCCCTATCAGGAGAGACCTCAGGGCTGCATCTTTTGAGCGCAGTACTGAGCCTGAAAAGCGTTTCCAACCCCACTTACAAGTAAAACTAGCTAAAATGTGCCTGGCTGCTGTTCACTGAAAAGCTCATTCTGGGTACATTTTTGTTATACATTTGCTTCTGCCGGGTCAGCTGAGCAGTGAGTTTCTACTTAACTACCCCCTATCAGGAGAGACCTCAGGGCTGCATCTTTTGAGCGCACTACTGAGCCTGAAAAGCGTTTACAACCCCACTTACAAGTAAAACTAGCTAAAATGGGCCTGGCTGCTGTTCACTGAATAGCTCATTCTGGGTACATTTTTGGTATACATTTGCTGCTGCCGGGTCAGCTGAGCAGTGTCATTCTACTTAACTACCCCCTATCAGGAGAGACCTCAGGGCTGCATCTTTTGAGCGCAGTACTGAGCCTGAAAAGCGTTTACAACCCCAGTTACAAGTAAAACTAGGTAAAATGTGCCTGGCTGCTGTTCACTGAAAAGCTCATTCTGGGTACATTTTTGTTATACATTTGCTTCTGCCGGGTCAGCTGAGCAGTGAATTTCTACGTAACTACCCCCTATCAGGGGAGACCTCAGGGCTGCATCTTTTGAGCGCAGTACTGAGCCTGAAAAGCGTTTACAACCCCACTTACAAGTAAAACTAGCTAAATTGTGCCTGGCTGCTGTTCACTGAAAAGCTCATTCTGGGTACATTTTTGGTATACATTTGCTTCTGCCGGGTCAGCTGAGCAGTGTATTTCTACTTACTACCCCCTATCAGGAGAGACCTCAGGGTTGCATCTTTTGAGCGCAGTACTGAGCCTGAAAAGCGTTTACAACCCCAGTTACAAGTAAAACTAGCTAAAATGTGCCTGGCTGCTGTTCACTGAAAAGCTCATTCTGGGTACATTTTTGGTATACATTTGCTTCTGCCGGGTCAGCTGAACAGTGAATTTCTACTTAACTACCTCCTATCAGGAGAGACCTCAGGGCTGTATCTTTTGAGCGCAGTACTGAGCCTGAAAAGCGTTTACAACCCCACTTACAAGTAAAACTAGCTAAAATGTGCCTGGCTGCTGTTCACATTCTGGGTACATTTTTGGTATACATTTGCTTCTGCCGGGTCAGCTGAGCAGTGAATTTCTACTTAACTACCTCCTATCAGGAGAGACCTCAGGGCTGCATCTTTTGAGCACAGTACTGAGCCTGAAAAGCGTTTACAACCCCACTTACAAGTAAAACTAGCTAAAATGTGCCTGGCTGCTGTTCACTGAAAAGCTCATTCTAGGTACATTTTTGGTATACATTTGCTTCTGCCGGGTCAGCTGAGCAGTGAATTTCTACTTAACTACCCCCTATCAGGAGAGACCTCAGGGCTGCATCTTTTGAGCGCAGTACTGAGCCTGAAAACCGTTTACCACCCCAGTTACAAGTAAAACTAGCTAAAATGTGCCTGGCTGCTGTTCACTGAAAAGCTCATTCTGGGTACATTTTTGGTACACATTTGCTTCTGCTGGGTCAGCAGAGCAGTGAATTTCTACTTAACTACCTCCTATCAGGAGAGACCTCAGGGCTGCATCTTTTGAGCGCAGTACTGAGCCTGAAAAGCGTTTACCACCCCACTTACAAGTAAAACTAGATAAAATGTGGCTGGCTGCTGTTCACTGAAAAGCTCATTCTGGGTACATTTTTGGTATACATTTGCTTCTGCAGGGTCAGCTGAGCAGTGAATTTCTACTTAACTACCTCCTATCAGGAGAGACCTCAGGGCTGCATCTTTTGAGCGCAGTACCGAGCCTGAAAAGCGTTTACAACCCCACTTACAAGTAAAACTAGCTAAAATGTTCCTGGCTGCTGTTCACTGAAAAGCTCATTCTAGGTACATTTTTTGTATACATTTGCTTCTGCCGGGTCAGCTGAGCAGTGAGTTTCTACTTAACTACCCCCTATCAGGAGAGACCTCAGGGCTGCATCTTTTGAGCGCAGTACTGAGCCTGAAAAGCGTTTACAACCCCAGTTACAAGTAAAACTAGCTAAAATGTGTCTGGCTGCTGTTCACTGAAAAGCTCATTCTGGGTACATTTTTGGTATACATTTGCTTCTGCCGGGTCAGCTGAGCAGTGTATTTCTACTTAACTACCCCCTATCAGGAGAGACCTCAGGGCTGCATCTTTTGAGCGCAGTACTGAGCCTGAAAAGCGTTTACAACCCCAGTTACAAGTAAAACTAGCTAAAATGTGCCTGGCTGCTGTTCACTGAAAAGCTCATTCTGGGTACATTTTTGGTATACATTTGCTTCTGCCGGGTCAGCTGAGCAGTGTATTTCTACTTAACTACCCCCTATCAGGAGAGACCTCAGGGCTGCATCTTTTGAGCGCAGTACTGAGCCTGAAAAGCGTTTACAACCCCAGTTACAAGTAAAACTAGCTAAAATGTGCCTGGCTGCTGTTCACTGAAAAGCTCATTCTGGGTACATTTTTGTTATACATTTGCTTCTGCCGGGTCAGCTGAGCAGTGAATTTCTACTTAACTACCCCCTATCAGGAGAGACCTCAGGGTTGCATCTTTTGAGCGCAGTACTGAGCCTGAAAAGCGTTTACAACCCCACTTACAAGTAAAACTAGCTAAAATGTGCCTGGCTGCTGTTCACTGAAAAGCTCATTCTGGGTACATTTTTGGTATACATTTGCTTCTGCCGGGTCAGCTGAACAGTGTATTTCTACTTAACTACCCCCTATCAGGAGAGACCTCAGGGCTGCATCTTTTGAGCGCTGTACTGAGCCTGAAAAGCGTTTCCAACCCCACTTACAAGTAAAACTAGCTAAAATGTGCCTGGCTGCTGTTCACTGAAAAGCTCATTCTGGGTACATTTTTGTTATACATTTGCTTCTGCCGGGTCAGCTGAGCAGTGAGTTTCTACTTAACTACCCCCTATCAGGAGAGACCTCAGGGCTGCATCTTTTGAGCGCACTACTGAGCCTGAAAAGCGTTTACAACCCCACTTACAAGTAAAACTAGCTAAAATGTGCCTGGCTGCTGTTCACTGAATAGCTCATTCTGGGTACATTTTTGGTATACATTTGCTTCTGCCGGGTCAGCTGAGCAGTGAATTTCTACTTGACTACCCCCTATCAGGAGAGACCTCAGGGCTGCATCTTTTGAGCGCAGTACTGAGCCTGAAAAGCATTTAAAACCCCAGTTACAAGTAAAACTAGCTAAAATGTGTCTGGCTGCTGTTCACTGAAAAGCTCATTCTGGGTACATTTTTGGTATACATTTGCTGCTGCCGGGTCAGCTGAGCAGTGTCATTCTACTTAACTACCCCCTATCAGGAGAGACCTCAGGGCTGCATCTTTTGAGCGCAGTACTGAGCCTGAAAAGCGTTTCCAACCCCAGTTACAAGTAAAACTAGCTAAAATGTGTCTGGCTGCTGTTCACTGAAAAGCTCATTCTGGGTACATTTTTGGTATACATTTGCTGCTGCCGGGTCAGCTGAGCAGTGTCATTCTACTTAACTACCCCCTATCAGGAGAGACCTCAGGGCTGCATCTTTTGAGCGCAGTACTGAGCCTGAAAAGCGTTTACAACCCCAGTTACAAGTAAAACTAGGTAAAATGTGCCTGGCTGCTGTTCACTGAAAAGCTCATTCTGGGTACATTTTTGTTATACATTTGCTTCTGCCGGGTCAGCTGAGCAGTGAATTTCTACGTAACTACCCCCTATCAGGGGAGACCTCAGGGCTGCATCTTTTGAGCGCAGTACTGAGCCTGAAAACCGTTTACAACCCCACTTACAAGTAAAACTAGCTAAAATGTGCCTGGCTGCTGTTCACTGAATAGCTCATTCTGGGTACATTTTTGGTATACATTTGCTTCTGCCGGGTCAGCTGAGCAGTGAATTTCTACTTAACTACCTCCTATCAGGAGAGACCTCAGGGCTGCATCTTTTGAGCACAGTACTGAGCCTGAAAAGCGTTTACAACCCCACTTACAAGTAAAACTAGCTAAAATGTGCCTGGCTGCTGTTCACTGAAAAGCTCATTCTGGGTACATTTTTGGTATACATTTGCTTCTGCCGGGTCAGCTGAGCAGTGAATTTCTACTTAACTACCCCCTATCAGGAGAGACCTCAGGGCTGCATCTTTTGAGCGCAGTACTGAGCCTGAAAACCGTTTACCACCCCAGTTACAAGTAAAACTAGCTAAAATGTGCCTGGCTGCTGTTCACTGAAAAGCTCATTCTGGGTACATTTTTGGTACACATTTGCTTCTGCCGGGTCAGCTGAGCAGTGAATTTCTACTTAACTACCTCCTATCAGGAGAGACCTCAGGGCTGCATCTTTTGAGCGCAGTACTGAGCCTGAAAACCGTTTACCACCCCAGTTACAAGTAAAACTAGCTAAAATGTGCCTGGCTGCTGTTCACTGAAAAGCTCATTCTGGGTACATTTTTGGTACACATTTGCTTCTGCCGGGTCAGCTGAGCAGTGAATTTCTACTTAACTACCTCCTATCAGGAGAGACCTCAGGGCTGCATCTTTTGAGCGCAGTACTGAGCCTGAAAAGCGTTTACAACCCCACTTACAAGTAAAACTAGCTAAATTGTGCTTGGCTGCTGTTCACTGAAAAGCTCATTCTGGGTACATTTTTGGTATACATTTGCTTCTGCCGGGTCAGCTGAGCAGTGTATTTCTACTTAACTACCCCCTATCAGGAGAGACCTCAGGGTTGCATATTTTGAGCGCAGTACTGAGCCTGAAAAGCGTTTACCACCCCACTTACAAGTAAAACTAGCTAAAATGTGTCTGGCTGCTGTTCACTGAAAAGCTCATTCTGGGTACATTTTTGGTATACATTTGCTTCTGCAGGGTCAGCTGAGCAGTGAATTTCTACTTAACTACCTCCTATCAGGAGAGACCTCAGGGCTGCATCTTTTGAGCGCAGTACTGAGCCTGAAAACCGTTTACAACCCCAGTTACAAGTAAAACTAGCTAAAATGTGTTTGGCTGCTGTTCACTGAAAAGCTCATTCTGGGTACATTTTTGTTATACATTTGCTTCTGCCGGGTCAGCTGAGCAGTGAGTTTCTACTTAACTACCCCCTATCAGGAGAGACCTCAGGGCTGCATCTTTTGAGCGCACTACTGAGCCTGAAAAGCGTTTACAACCCCACTTACAAGTAAAACTAGCTAAAATGTGCCTGGCTGCTGTTCACTGAATAGCTCATTCTGGGTACATTTTTGGTATACATTTGCTTCTGCCGGGTCAGCTGAGCAGTGAATTTCTACTTAACTACCCCCTATCAGGAGAGACCTCAGGGCTGCATCTTTTGAGCGCAGTACTGAGCCTGAAAAGCATTTAAAACCCCAGTTACAAGTAAAACTAGCTAAAATGTGTCTGGCTGCTGTTCACTGAAAAGCTCATTCTGGGTACATTTTTGGTATACATTTGCTGCTGCCGGGTCAGCTGAGCAGTGTCATTCTACTTAACTACCCCCTATCAGGAGAGACCTCGGGGCTGCATCTTTTGAGCGCAGTACTGAGCCTGAAAAGCGTTTACAACCCCAGTTACAAGTAAAACTAGGTAAAATGTGCCTGGCTGCTGTTCACTGAAAAGCTCATTCTGGGTACATTTTTGTTATACATTTGCTTCTGCCGGGTCAGCTGAGCAGTGAATTTCTACGTAACTACCCCCTATCAGGGGAGACCTCAGGGCTGCATCTTTTGAGCGCAGTACTGAGCCTGAAAAGCGTTTACAACCCCACTTACAAGTAAAACTAGCTAAAATGTGCCTGGCTGCTGTTCACTGAATAGCTCATTCTGGGTACATTTTTGGTATACATTTGCTTCTGCCGGGTCAGCTGAGCAGTGAATTTCTACTTAACTACCTCCTATCAGGAGAGACCTCAGGGCTGCATCTTTTGAGCACAGTACTGAGCCTGAAAAGCGTTTCCAACCCCACTTACAAGTAAAACTAGCTAAAATGTGCCTGGCTGCTGTTCACTGAAAAGCTCATTCTGGGTACATTTTTGGTATACATTTGCTTCTGCCGGGTCAGCTGAGCAGTGAATTTCTACTTAACTACCCCCTATCAGGAGAGACCTCAGGGCTGCATCTTTTGAGCGCAGTACTGAGCCTGAAAACCGTTTACCACCCCAGTTACAAGTAAAACTAGCTAAAATGTGTCTGGCTGCTGTTCACTGAAAAGCTCATTTCTGGGTACATTTTTGGTATACATTTGCTGCTGCCGGGTCAGCTGAGCAGTGTCATTCTACTTAACTACCCCCTATCAGGAGAGACCTCAGGGCTGCATCTTTTGAGCGCAGTACTGAGCCTGAAAAGCGTTTCCAACCCCACTTACAAGTAAAACTAGCTAAAATGTGCCTGGCTGCTGTTCACTGAAAAGCTCATTCTGGGTACATTTTTGGTATACATTTGCTTCTGCCGGGTCAGCTGAACAGTGTATTTCTACTTAACTACCCCCTATCAGGAGAGACCTCAGGGCTGCATCTTTTGAGCGCAGTACTTAGCCTGAAAAGCGTTTCCAACGCCACTTACGAGTAAAACTAGCTAAAATGTGCCTGGCTGCTGTTCACTGAAAAGCTCATTCTGGGTACATTTTTGTTATACATTTGCTTCTGCCGGGTCAGCTGAGCAGTGAGTTTCTACTTAACTACCCCCTATCAGGAGAGACCTCAGGGCTGCATCTTTTGAGCGCACTACTGAGCCTGAAAAGCGTTTACAACCCCACTTACAAGTAAAACTAGCTAAAATGTGCCTGGCTGCTGTTCACTGAATAGCTCATTCTGGGTACATTTTTGGTATACATTTGCTTCTGCCGGGTCAGCTGAGCAGTGAATTTCTACTTAACTACCCCCTATCAGGAGAGACCTCAGGGCTGCATCTTTTGAGCGCAGTACTGAGCCTGAAAAGCATTTAAAACCCCAGTTACAAGTAAAACTAGCTAAAATGTGTCTGGCTGCTGTTCACTGAAAAGCTCATTCTGGGTACATTTTTGTTATACATTTGCTGCTGCCGGGTCAGCTGAGCAGTGTCATTCTACTTAACTACCCCCTATCAGGAGAGACCTCAGGGCTGCATCTTTTGAGCGCAGTACTGAGCCTGAAAAGCGTTTACAACCCCAGTTACAAGTAAAACTAGGTAAAATGTGCCTGGCTGCTGTTCACTGAAAAGCTCATTCTGGGTACATTTTTGTTATACATTTGCTTCTGCCGGGTCAGCTGAGCAGTGAATTTCTACGTAACTACCCCCTATCAGGGGAGACCTCAGGGCTGCATCTTTTGAGCGCAGTACTGAGCCTGAAAAGCGTTTACAACCCCACTTACAAGTAAAACTAGCTAAAATGTGCCTGGCTGCTGTTCACTGAATAGCTCATTCTGGGTACATTTTTGGTATACATTTGCTTCTGCCGGGTCAGCTGAGCAGTGAATTTCTACTTAACTACCTCCTATCAGGAGAGACCTCAGGGCTGCATCTTTTGAGCACAGTACTGAGCCTGAAAAGCGTTTACAACCCCACTTACAAGTAAAACTAGCTAAAATGTGCCTGGCTGCTGTTCACTGAAAAGCTCATTCTGGGTACATTTTTGGTATACATTTGCTTCTGCCGGGTCAGCTGAGCAGTGAATTTCTACTTAACTACCCCCTATCAGGAGAGACCTCAGGGCTGCATCTTTTGAGCGCAGTACTGAGCCTGAAAACCGTTTACCACCCCAGTTACAAGTAAAACTAGCTAAAATGTGCCTGGCTGCTGTTCACTGAAAAGCTCATTCTGGGTACATTTTTGGTACACATTTGCTTCTGCCGGGTCAGCTGAGCAGTGAATTTCTACTTAACTACCTCCTATCAGGAGAGACCTCAGGGCTGCATCTTTTGAGCGCAGTACTGAGCCTGAAAAGCGTTTACCACCCCACTTACAAGTAAAATTAGATAAAATGTGGCTGGCTTCTGTTCACTGAAAAGCTCATTCTGGGTACATTTTTGGTATACATTTGCTTCTGCAGGGTCAGCTGAGCAGTGAATTTCTACTTAACTACCTCCTATCAGGAGAGACCTCAGGGCTGCATCTTTTGAGCGCAGTACTGAGCCTGAAAACCGTTTACAACCCCACTTACAAGTAAAACTAGCTAAAATGTGCCTGGCTGCTGTTCACTGAAAAGCTCATTCTAGGTACATTTTTTGTATACATTTGCTTCTGCCGGGTCAGCTGAGCAGTGAGTTTCTACTTAACTACCCCCTATCAGGAGAGACCTCAGGGCTGCATCTTTTGAGCGCAGTACTGAGCCTGAAAAGCGTGTACAACCCCAGTTACAAGTAAAACTAGCTAAAATGTGTCTGGCTGCTGTTCACTGAAAAGCTCATTCTGGGTACATTTTTGGTATACATTTGCTTCTGCCGGGTCAGCTGAGCAGTGTATTTCTACTTAACTACCCCCTATCAGGAGAGACCTCAGGGCTGCATCTTTTGAGCGCAGTACTGAGCCTGAAAAGCGTTTACAACCCCAGTTACAAGTAAAACTAGCTAAAATGTGCCTGGCTGCTGTTCACTGAATAGCTCATTCTGGGTACATTTTTGGTATACATTTGCTTCTGCCATGGTCAGCTGAGCAGTGAATTTCTACTTAACTACCCCCTATCAGGAAAGACCTCAGGGCTGCATCTTTTGAGCGCAGTACTGAGCCTGAAAAGCGTTTACAACCCCAGTTACAAGTAAAACTAGCTAAAATGTGTCTGGCTGCTGTTCACTGAAAAGCTCATTCTGGGTCCATTTTTGGTATACATTTGCTTCTGCCGGGTCAGCTGAGCAGTGTATTTCTACTTAACTACCCCCTATCAGGAGAGACCTCAGGGCTGCATCTTTTGAGCGCAGTACTGAGCCTGAAAAGCGTTTACAACCCCAGTTACAAGTAAAACTAGCTAAAATGTGCCTGGCTGCTGTTCACTGAAAAGCTCATTCTGGGTACATTTTTGGTATACATTTGCTTCTGCAGGGTCAGCTGAGCAGTGAATTTCTACTTAACTGTCTCCTATCAGGAGAGACCTCAGGGCTGCATCTTTTGAGCGCAGTACTGAGCCTGAAAACCGTTTACAACCCCAGTTACAAGTAAAACTAGCTAAAATGTGTCTGGCTGCTGTTCACTGAAAAGCTCATTCTGGGTACATTTTTGGTATACATTTGCTTCTGCCGGGTCAGCTGAGCAGTGAGTTTCTACTTAACTACCCCCTATCAGGAGAGACCTCAGGGCTGCATCTTTTCAGCGCACTACTGAGCCTGAAAAGCGTTTACAACCCCACTTACAAGTAAAACTAGCTAAAATGTGCCTGGCTGCTGTTCACTGAAAAGCTCATTCTGGGTACATTTTTGGTATACATTTGCTTCTGCCGGGTCAGCTGAACAGTGTATTTCTACTTAACTACCCCCTATCAGGAGAGACCTCAGGGCTGCATCTTTTGAGCGCTGTACTGAGCCTGAAAAGCGTTTCCAACCCCACTTACAAGTAAAACTAGCTAAAATGTGCCTGGCTGCTGTTCACTGAAAAGCTCATTCTGGGTACATTTTTGTTATACATTTGCTTCTGCCGGGTCAGCTGAGCAGTGAGTTTCTACTTAACTACCCCCTATCAGGAGAGACCTCAGGGCTGCATCTTTTGAGCGCACTACTGAGCCTGAAAAGCGTTTACAACCCCACTTACAAGTAAAACTAGCTAAAATGTGCCTGGCTGCTGTTCACTGAAAAGCTCATTCTGGGTACATTTTTGGTATACATTTGCTTCTGCCGGGTCAGCTGAGCAGTGAATTTCTACTTAACTACCCCCTATCAGGAGAGACCTCAGGGCTGCATCTTTTGAGCGCAGTACTGAGCCTGAAAACCGTTTACCACCCCAGTTACAAGTAAAACTAGCTAAAATGTGCCTGGCTGCTGTTCACTGAAATCATTCTGGGTACATTTTTGGTACACATTTGCTTCTGCCGGGTCAGCTGAGCAGTGAATTTCTACTTAACTACCTCCTATCAGGAGAGACCTCAGGGCTGCATCTTTTGAGCGCAGTACTGAGCCTGAAAACCGTTTACCACCCCAGTTACAAGTAAAAACTAGCTAAAATGTGCCTGGCTGCTGTTCACTGAAAAGCTCATTCTGGGTACATTTTTGGTACACATTTGCTTCTGCCGGGTCAGCTGAGCAGTGAATTTCTACTTAACTACCTCCTATCAGGAGAGACCTCAGGGCTGCATCTTTTGAGCGCAGTAAAGAGCCTGAAAAGCGTTTACCACCCCACTTACAAGTAAAACTAGATAAAATGTGGCTGGCTTCTGTTCACTGAAAAGCTCATTCTGGGTACATTTTTGGTATACATTTGCTTCTGCAGGGTCAGCTGAGCAGTGATTTTCTACTTAACTACCTCCTATCAGGAGAGACCTCAGGGCTGCATCTTTTGAGCGCAGTACTGAGCCTGAAAACCGTTTACAACCCCACTTACAAGTAAAACTAGCTAAAATGTGCCTGGCTGCTGTTCACTGAAAAGCTCATTCTAGGTACATTTTTGTATACATTTGCTTCTGCCGGGTCAGCTGAGCAGTGAGTTTCTACTTAACTACCCCCTATCAGGAGAGACCTCAGGGCTGCATCTTTTGAGCGCAGTACTGAGCCTGAAAAGCGTTTACAACCCCAGTTACAAGTAAAACTAGCTAAAATGTGCCTGGCTGCTGTTCACTGAATAGCTCATTCTGGGTACATTTTTGGTATACATTTGCTTCTGCCGGGTCAGCTGAGCAGTGAATTTCTACTTAACTACCCCCTATCAGGAAAGACCTCAGGGCTGCATCTTTTGAGCGCAGTACTGAGCCTGAAAAGTGTTTACAACCCCAGTTACAAGTAAAACTAGCTAAAATGTGTCTGGCTGCTGTTCACTGAAAAGCTCATTCTGGGTACATTTTTGGTATACATTTGCTTCTGCCGGGTCAGCTGAGCAGTGTATTTCTACTTAACTACCCCCTATCAGGAGATACCTCAGGGCTGCATCTTTTGAGCGCAGTACTGAGCCTGAAAAGCGTTTACAGCCCCAGTTACAAGTAAAACTAGCTAAAATGTGCCTGGCTGCTGTTCACTGAAAAGCTCATTCTGGGTACATTTTTGGTATACATTTGCTTCTGCAGGGTCAGCTGAGCAGTGAATTTCTACTTAACTACCTCCTATCAGGAGAGACCTCAGATCTTTTGAGCGCAGTACTGAGCCTGAAAACCGTTTACAACCCCAGTTACAAGTAAAACTAGCTAAAATGTGCCTGGCTGCTGTTCACTGAAAAGCTCATTCTGGGTACATTTTTGGTATACATTTGCTTCTGCCGGGTCAGCTGAGCAGTGAGTTTCTACTTAACTACCCCCTATCAGGAGAGACCTCAGGGCTGCATCTTTTCAGCGCACTACTGAGCCTGAAAAGCGTTTACAACCCCACTTACAAGTAAAACTAGCTAAAATGTGCCTGGCTGCTGTTCACTGAAAAGCTCATTCTGGGTACATTTTTGGTATACATTTGCTTCTGCCGGGTCAGCTGAACAGTGTATTTCTACTTAACTACCCCCTATCAGGAGAGACCTCAGGGCTGCATCTTTTGAGCGCTGTACTGAGCCTGAAAAGCGTTTCCAACCCCACTTACAAGTAAAACTAGCTAAAATGTGCCTGGCTGCTGTTCACTGAAAAGCTCATTCTGGGTACATTTTTGTTATACATTTGCTTCTGCCGGGTCAGCTGAGCAGTGAATTTCTACGTAACTACCCCCTATCAGGGGAGACCTCAGGGCTGCATCTTTTGAGCGCAGTACTGAGCCTGAAAAGCGTTTACAACCCCACTTACAAGTAAAACTAGCTAAAATGTGCCTGGCTGCTGTTCACTGAATAGCTCATTCTGGGTACATTTTTGGTATACATTTGCTTCTGCCGGGTCAGCTGAGCAGTGAATTTCTACTTAACTACCTCCTATCAGGAGAGACCTCAGGGCTGCATCTTTTGAGCACAGTACTGAGCCTGAAAAGCGTTTCCAACCCCACTTACAAGTAAAACTAGCTAAAATGTGCCTGGCTGCTGTTCACTGAAAAGCTCATTCTGGGTACATTTTTGGTATACATTTGCTTCTGCCGGGTCAGCTGAGCAGTGAATTTCTACTTAACTACCCCCTATCAGGAGAGACCTCAGGGCTGCATCTTTTGAGCGCAGTACTGAGCCTGAAAACCGTTTACCACCCCAGTTACAAGTAAAACTAGCTAAAATGTGTCTGGCTGCTGTTCACTGAAAAGCTCATTTCTGGGTACATTTTTGGTATACATTTGCTGCTGCCGGGTCAGCTGAGCAGTGTCATTCTACTTAACTACCCCCTATCAGGAGAGACCTCAGGGCTGCATCTTTTGAGCGCAGTACTGAGCCTGAAAAGCGTTTCCAACCCCACTTACAAGTAAAACTAGCTAAAATGTGCCTGGCTGCTGTTCACTGAAAAGCTCATTCTGGGTACATTTTTGGTATACATTTGCTTCTGCCGGGTCAGCTGAACAGTGTATTTCTACTTAACTACCCCCTATCAGGAGAGACCTCAGGGCTGCATCTTTTGAGCGCAGTACTTAGCCTGAAAAGCGTTTCCAACGCCACTTACGAGTAAAACTAGCTAAAATGTGCCTGGCTGCTGTTCACTGAAAAGCTCATTCTGGGTACATTTTTGTTATACATTTGCTTCTGCCGGGTCAGCTGAGCAGTGAGTTTCTACTTAACTACCCCCTATCAGGAGAGACCTCAGGGCTGCATCTTTTGAGCGCACTACTGAGCCTGAAAAGCGTTTACAACCCCACTTACAAGTAAAACTAGCTAAAATGTGCCTGGCTGCTGTTCACTGAATAGCTCATTCTGGGTACATTTTTGGTATACATTTGCTTCTGCCGGGTCAGCTGAGCAGTGAATTTCTACTTAACTACCCCCTATCAGGAGAGACCTCAGGGCTGCATCTTTTGAGCGCAGTACTGAGCCTGAAAAGCATTTAAAACCCCAGTTACAAGTAAAACTAGCTAAAATGTGTCTGGCTGCTGTTCACTGAAAAGCTCATTCTGGGTACATTTTTGTTATACATTTGCTGCTGCCGGGTCAGCTGAGCAGTGTCATTCTACTTAACTACCCCCTATCAGGAGAGACCTCAGGGCTGCATCTTTTGAGCGCAGTACTGAGCCTGAAAAGCGTTTACAACCCCAGTTACAAGTAAAACTAGGTAAAATGTGCCTGGCTGCTGTTCACTGAAAAGCTCATTCTGGGTACATTTTTGTTATACATTTGCTTCTGCCGGGTCAGCTGAGCAGTGAATTTCTACGTAACTACCCCCTATCAGGGGAGACCTCAGGGCTGCATCTTTTGAGCGCAGTACTGAGCCTGAAAAGCGTTTACAACCCCACTTACAAGTAAAACTAGCTAAAAGGTGCCTGGCTGCTGTTCACTGAATAGCTCATTCTGGGTACATTTTTGGTATACATTTGCTTCTGCCGGGTCAGCTGAGCAGTGAATTTCTACTTAACTACCCCCTATCAGGAGAGACCTCAGGGCTGCATCTTTTGAGCGCAGTACTGAGCCTGAAAACCGTTTACCACCCCAGTTACAAGTAAAACTAGCTAAAATGTGTCTGGCTGCTGTTCACTGAAAAGCTCATTTCTGGGTACATTTTTGGTATACATTTGCTGCTGCCGGGTCAGCTGAGCAGTGTCATTCTACTTAACTACCCCCTATCAGGAGAGACCTCAGGGCTGCATCTTTTGAGCGCAGTACTGAGCCTGAAAAGCGTTTCCAACCCCACTTACAAGTAAAACTAGCTAAAATGTGCCTGGCTGCTGTTCACTGAAAAGCTCATTCTGGGTACATTTTTGGTATACATTTGCTTCTGCCGGGTCAGCTGAACAGTGTATTTCTACTTAACTACCCCCTATCAGGAGAGACCTCAGGGCTGCATCTTTTGAGCGCAGTACTTAGCCTGAAAAGCGTTTCCAACGCCACTTACGAGTAAAACTAGCTAAAATGTGCCTGGCTGCTGTTCACTGAAAAGCTCATTCTGGGTACATTTTTGTTATACATTTGCTTCTGCCGGGTCAGCTGAGCAGTGAGTTTCTACTTAACTACCCCCTATCAGGAGAGACCTCAGGGCTGCATCTTTTGAGCGCACTACTGAGCCTGAAAAGCGTTTACAACCCCACTTACAAGTAAAACTAGCTAAAATGTGCCTGGCTGCTGTTCACTGAATAGCTCATTCTGGGTACATTTTTGGTATACATTTGCTTCTGCCGGGTCAGCTGAGCAGTGAATTTCTACTTAACTACCCCCTATCAGGAGAGACCTCAGGGCTGCATCTTTTGAGCGCAGTACTGAGCCTGAAAAGCATTTAAAACCCCAGTTACAAGTAAAACTAGCTAAAATGTGTCTGGCTGCTGTTCACTGAAAAGCTCATTCTGGGTACATTTTTGTTATACATTTGCTGCTGCCGGGTCAGCTGAGCAGTGTCATTCTACTTAACTACCCCCTATCAGGAGAGACCTCAGGGCTGCATCTTTTGAGCGCAGTACTGAGCCTGAAAAGCGTTTACAACCCCAGTTACAAGTAAAACTAGGTAAAATGTGCCTGGCTGCTGTTCACTGAAAAGCTCATTCTGGGTACATTTTTGTTATACATTTGCTTCTGCCGGGTCAGCTGAGCAGTGAATTTCTACGTAACTACCCCCTATCAGGGGAGACCTCAGGGCTGCATCTTTTGAGCGCAGTACTGAGCCTGAAAAGCGTTTACAACCCCACTTACAAGTAAAACTAGCTAAAATGTGCCTGGCTGCTGTTCACTGAATAGCTCATTCTGGGTACATTTTTGGTATACATTTGCTTCTGCCGGGTCAGCTGAGCAGTGAATTTCTACTTAACTACCTCCTATCAGGAGAGACCTCAGGGCTGCATCTTTTGAGCACAGTACTGAGCCTGAAAAGCGTTTACAACCCCACTTACAAGTAAAACTAGCTAAAATGTGCCTGGCTGCTGTTCACTGAAAAGCTCATTCTGGGTACATTTTTGGTATACATTTGCTTCTGCCGGGTCAGCTGAGCAGTGAATTTCTACTTAACTACCCCCTATCAGGAGAGACCTCAGGGCTGCATCTTTTGAGCGCAGTACTGAGCCTGAAAACCGTTTACCACCCCAGTTACAAGTAAAACTAGCTAAAATGTGCCTGGCTGCTGTTCACTGAAAAGCTCATTCTGGGTACATTTTTGGTACACATTTGCTTCTGCCGGGTCAGCTGAGCAGTGAATTTCTACTTAACTACCTCCTATCAGGAGAGACCTCAGGGCTGCATCTTTTGAGCGCAGTACTGAGCCTGAAAAGCGTTTACCACCCCACTTACAAGTAAAATTAGATAAAATGTGGCTGGCTTCTGTTCACTGAAAAGCTCATTCTGGGTACATTTTTGGTATACATTTGCTTCTGCAGGGTCAGCTGAGCAGTGAATTTCTACTTAACTACCTCCTATCAGGAGAGACCTCAGGGCTGCATCTTTTGAGCGCAGTACTGAGCCTGAAAACCGTTTACAACCCCACTTACAAGTAAAACTAGCTAAAATGTGCCTGGCTGCTGTTCACTGAAAAGCTCATTCTAGGTACATTTTTTGTATACATTTGCTTCTGCCGGGTCAGCTGAGCAGTGAGTTTCTACTTAACTACCCCCTATCAGGAGAGACCTCAGGGCTGCATCTTTTGAGCGCAGTACTGAGCCTGAAAAGCGTGTACAACCCCAGTTACAAGTAAAACTAGCTAAAATGTGTCTGGCTGCTGTTCACTGAAAAGCTCATTCTGGGTACATTTTTGGTATACATTTGCTTCTGCCGGGTCAGCTGAGCAGTGTATTTCTACTTAACTACCCACTATCAGGAGAGACCTCAGGGCTGCATCTTTTGAGCGCAGTACTGAGCCTGAAAAGCGTTTACAACCCCAGTTACAAGTAAAACTAGCTAAAATGTGCCTGGCTGCTGTTCACTGAATAGCTCATTCTGGGTACATTTTTGGTATACATTTGCTTCTGCCGGGTCAGCTGAGCAGTGAATTTCTACTTAACTACCCCCTATCAGGAAAGACCTCAGGGCTGCATCTTTTGAGCGCAGTACTGAGCCTGAAAAGCGTTTACAACCCCAGTTACAAGTAAAACTAGCTAAAATGTGTCTGGCTGCTGTTCACTGAAAAGCTCATTCTGGGTCCATTTTTGGTATACATTTGCTTCTGCCGGGTCAGCTGAGCAGTGTATTTCTACTTAACTACCCCCTATCAGGAGAGACCTCAGGGCTGCATCTTTTGAGCGCAGTACTGAGCCTGAAAAGCGTTTACAACCCCAGTTACAAGTAAAACTAGCTAAAATGTGCCTGGCTGCTGTTCACTGAAAAGCTCATTCTGGGTACATTTTTGGTATACATTTGCTTCTGCAGGGTCAGCTGAGCAGTGAATTTCTACTTAACTGTCTCCTATCAGGAGAGACCTCAGGGCTGCATCTTTTGAGCGCAGTACTGAGCCTGAAAACCGTTTACAACCCCAGTTACAAGTAAAACTAGCTAAAATGTGTCTGGCTGCTGTTCACTGAAAAGCTCATTCTGGGTACATTTTTGGTATACATTTGCTTCTGCCGGGTCAGCTGAGCAGTGAGTTTCTACTTAACTACCCCCTATCAGGAGAGACCTCAGGGCTGCATCTTTTCAGCGCACTACTGAGCCTGAAAAGCGTTTACAACCCCACTTACAAGTAAAACTAGCTAAAATGTGCCTGGCTGCTGTTCACTGAAAAGCTCATTCTGGGTACATTTTTGGTATACATTTGCTTCTGCCGGGTCAGCTGAACAGTGTATTTCTACTTAACTACCCCCTATCAGGAGAGACCTCAGGGCTGCATCTTTTGAGCGCTGTACTGAGCCTGAAAAGCGTTTCCAACCCCACTTACAAGTAAAACTAGCTAAAATGTGCCTGGCTGCTGTTCACTGAAAAGCTCATTCTGGGTACATTTTTGTTATACATTTGCTTCTGCCGGGTCAGCTGAGCAGTGAGTTTCTACTTAACTACCCCCTATCAGGAGAGACCTCAGGGCTGCATCTTTTGAGCGCACTACTGAGCCTGAAAAGCGTTTACAACCCCACTTACAAGTAAAACTAGCTAAAATGTGCCTGGCTGCTGTTCACTGAAAAGCTCATTCTGGGTACATTTTTGGTATACATTTGCTTCTGCCGGGTCAGCTGAGCAGTGAATTTCTACTTAACTACCCCCTATCAGGAGAGACCTCAGGGCTGCATCTTTTGAGCGCAGTACTGAGCCTGAAAACCGTTTACCACCCCAGTTACAAGTAAAACTAGCTAAAATGTGCCTGGCTGCTGTTCACTGAAATCATTCTGGGTACATTTTTGGTACACATTTGCTTCTGCCGGGTCAGCTGAGCAGTGAATTTCTACTTAACTACCTCCTATCAGGAGAGACCTCAGGGCTGCATCTTTTGAGCGCAGTACTGAGCCTGAAAACCGTTTACCACCCCAGTTACAAGTAAAACTAGCTAAAATGTGCCTGGCTGCTGTTCACTGAAAAGCTCATTCTGGGTACATTTTTGGTACACATTTGCTTCTGCCGGGTCAGCTGAGCAGTGAATTTCTACTTAACTACCTCCTATCAGGAGAGACCTCAGGGCTGCATCTTTTGAGCGCAGTAAAGAGCCTGAAAAGCGTTTACCACCCCACTTACAAGTAAAACTAGATAAAATGTGGCTGGCTTCTGTTCACTGAAAAGCTCATTCTGGGTACATTTTTGGTATACATTTGCTTCTGCAGGGTCAGCTGAGCAGTGATTTTCTACTTAACTACCTCCTATCAGGAGAGACCTCAGGGCTGCATCTTTTGAGCGCAGTACTGAGCCTGAAAACCGTTTACAACCCCACTTACAAGTAAAACTAGCTAAAATGTGCCTGGCTGCTGTTCACTGAAAAGCTCATTCTAGGTACATTTTTTGTATACATTTGCTTCTGCCGGGTCAGCTGAGCAGTGAGTTTCTACTTAACTACCCCCTATCAGGAGAGACCTCAGGGCTGCATCTTTTGAGCGCAGTACTGAGCCTGAAAAGCGTTTACAACCCCAGTTACAAGTAAAACTAGCTAAAATGTGCCTGGCTGCTGTTCACTGAATAGCTCATTCTGGGTACATTTTTGGTATACATTTGCTTCTGCCGGGTCAGCTGAGCAGTGAATTTCTACTTAACTACCCCCTATCAGGAAAGACCTCAGGGCTGCATCTTTTGAGCGCAGTACTGAGCCTGAAAAGCGTTTACAACCCCAGTTACAAGTAAAACTAGCTAAAATGTGTCTGGCTGCTGTTCACTGAAAAGCTCATTCTGGGTACATTTTTGGTATACATTTGCTTCTGCCGGGTCAGCTGAGCAGTGTATTTCTACTTAACTACCCCCTATCAGGAGATACCTCAGGGCTGCATCTTTTGAGCGCAGTACTGAGCCTGAAAAGCGTTTACAGCCCCAGTTACAAGTAAAACTAGCTAAAATGTGCCTGGCTGCTGTTCACTGAAAAGCTCATTCTGGGTACATTTTTGGTATACATTTGCTTCTGCAGGGTCAGCTGAGCAGTGAATTTCTACTTAACTACCTCCTATCAGGAGAGACCTCAGGGCTGCATCTTTTGAGCGCAGTACTGAGCCTGAAAACCGTTTACAACCCCAGTTACAAGTAAAACTAGCTAAAATGTGTCTGGCTGCTGTTCACTGAAAAGCTCATTCTGGGTACATTTTTGGTATACATTTGCTTCTGCCGGGTCAGCTGAGCAGTGAGTTTCTACTTAACTACCCCCTATCAGGAGAGACCTCAGGGCTGCATCTTTTCAGCGCACTACTGAGCCTGAAAAGCGTTTACAACCCCACTTACAAGTAAAACTAGCTAAAATGTGCCTGGCTGCTGTTCACTGAAAAGCTCATTCTGGGTACATTTTTGGTATACATTTGCTTCTGCCGGGTCAGCTGAACAGTGTATTTCTACTTAACTACCCCCTATCAGGAGAGACCTCAGGGCTGCATCTTTTGAGCGCTGTACTGAGCCTGAAAAGCGTTTCCAACCCCACTTACAAGTAAAACTAGCTAAAATGTGGCTGGCTGCTGTTCACTGAAAAGCTCATTCTGGGTACATTTTTGTTATACATTTGCTTCTGCCGGGTCAGCTGAGCAGTGAGTTTCTACTTAACTACCCCCTATCAGGAGAGACCTCAGGGCTGCATCTTTTGAGCGCACTACTGAGCCTGAAAAGCGTTTACAACCCCACTTACAAGTAAAACTAGCTAAAATGTGCCTGGCTGCTGTTCACTGAATAGCTCATTCTGGGTACATTTTTGGTATACATTTGCTTCTGCCGGGTCAGCTGAGCAGTGAATTTCTACTTAACTACCCCCTATCAGGAGAGACCTCAGGGCTGCATCTTTTGAGCGCAGTACTGAGCCTGAAAAGAATTTAAAACCCCAGTTACAAGTAAAACTAGCTAAAATGTGTCTGGCTGCTGTTCACTGAAAAGCTCATTCTGGGTACATTTTTGATATACATTTGCTGCTGCCGGGTCAGCTGAGCAGTGTCATTCTACTTAACTACCCCCTATCAGGAGAGACCTCAGGGCTGCATCTTTTGAGCGCAGTACTGAGCCTGAAAAGCGTTTACAACCCCAGTTACAAGTAAAACTAGGTAAAATGTGCCTGGCTGCTGTTCACTGAAAAGCTCATTCTGGGTACATTTTTGTTATACATTTGCTTCTGCCGGGTCAGCTGAGCAGTGAATTTCTACGTAACTACCCCCTATCAGGGGAGACCTCAGGGCTGCATCTTTTGAGCGCAGTACTGAGCCTGAAAAGCGTTTACAACCCCACTTACAAGTAAAACTAGCTAAATTGTGCCTGGCTGCTGTTCACTGAAAAGCTCATTCTGGGTACATTTTTGGTATACATTTGCTTCTGCCGGGTCAGCTGAGCAGTGTATTTCTACTTACTACCCCCTATCAGGAGAGACCTCAGGGTTGCATCTTTTGAGCGCAGTACTGAGCCTGAAAAGCGTTTACAACCCCAGTTACAAGTAAAACTAGCTAAAATGTGCCTGGCTGCTGTTCACTGAAAAGCTCATTCTGGGTACATTTTTGGTATACATTTGCTTCTGCCGGGTCAGCTGAACAGTGAATTTCTACTTAACTACCTCCTATCAGGAGAGACCTCAGGGCTGTATCTTTTGAGCGCAGTACTGAGCCTGAAAAGCGTTTACAACCCCACTTACAAGTAAAACTAGCTAAAATGTGCCTGGCTGCTGTTCACTGAATAGCTCATTCTGGGTACATTTTTGGTATACATTTGCTTTTGCCGGGTCAGCTGAGCAGTGAATTTCTACTTAACTACCTCCTATCAGGAGAGACCTCAGGGCTGCATCTTTTGAGCACAGTACTGAGCCTGAAAAGCGTTTACAACCCCACTTACAAGTAAAACTAGCTAAAATGTGCCTGGCTGCTGTTCACTGAAAAGCTCATTCTGGGTACATTTTTGGTATACATTTGCTTCTGCCGGGTCAGCTGAGCAGTGAATTTCTACTTAACTACCCCCTATCAGGAGAGACCTCAGGGCTGCATCTTTTGAGCGCAGTACTGAGCCTGAAAACCGTTTACCACCCCAGTTACAAGTAAAACTAGCTAAAATGTGCCTGGCTGCTGTTCACTGAAAAGCTCATTCTGGGTACATTTTTGGTACACATTTGCTTCTGCCGGGTCAGCTGAGCAGTGAATTTCTACTTAACTACCTCCTATCAGGAGAGACCTCAGGGCTGCATCTTTTGAGCGCAGTACTGAGCCTGAAAAGCGTTTACCACCCCACTTACAAGTAAAACTAGATAAAATGTGGCTGGCTGCTGTTCACTGAAAAGCTCATTTTGGGTACATTTTTGGTATACATTTGCTTCTGCAGGGTCAGCTGAGCAGTGAATTTCTACTTAACTACCTCCTATCAGGAGAGACCTCAGGGCTGCATCTTTTGAGCGCAGTACTGAGCCTGAAAACCGTTTACAACCCCACTTACAAGTAAAACTAGCTAAAATGTGCCTGGCTGCTGTTCACTGAAAAGCTCATTCTAGGTACATTTTTTGTATACATTTGCTTCTGCCGGGTCAGCTGCGCAGTGAGTTTCTACTTAAACTACCCCCTATCAGGAGAGACCTCAGGGCTGCATCTTTTGAGCGCACTACTGGGCCTGAAAAGCGTTTACAACCCCACTTACAAGTAAAACTAGCTAAAATGTGCCTGGCAGCTGTTCACTGAAAAGCTCATTCTGGGTACATTTTTGGTATACATTTGCTTCTGCCGGGTCAGCTGAACAGTGTATTTCTACTTAACTACCCCCTATCAGGAGAGACCTCAGGGCTGCATCTTTTGAGCGCAGTACTGAGCCTGAAAAGCGTTTCCAACCCCACTTACAAGTAAAACTAGCGAAAATGTGCCTGGCTGCTGTTCACTGAATAGCTCATTCTGGGTACATTTTTGGTATACATTTGCTTCTGCCGGGTCAGCTGCGCAGTGAATTTCTACTTAACTACCCCCTATCAGGAGAGACCTCAGGGCTGCATCTTTTGAGCGCAGTACTGAGCCTGAAAAGCGTTTACAACCCCAGTTACAAGTAAAACTAGCTAAAATGTGTCTGGCTGCTGTTCACTGAAAAGCTCATTCTGGGTACATTTTTGGTATACATTTGCTTCTGCCGGGTCAGCTGAGCAGTGTATTTCTACTTAACTACCCCCTATCAGGAGAGACCTCAGGGCTGCATCTTTTGAGCGCAGTACTGAGCCTGAAAAGCGTTTACAACCCCAGTTACAAGTAAAACTAGCTAAAATGTGCCTGGCTGCTGTTCACTGAAAAGCTCATTCTGGGTACATTTTTGTTATACATTTGCTTCTGCCGGGTCAGCTGAGCAGTGAATTTCTACTTAACTACCCCCTATCAGGGGAGACCTCAGGGCTGCATCTTTTGAGCGCAGTACTGAGCCTGAAAAGCGTTTACAACCCCACTTACAAGTAAAACTAGCTAAATTGTGCCTGGCTGCTGTTCACTGAAAAGCTCATTCTGGGTACATTTTTGGTATACATTTGCTTCTGCCGGGTCAGCTGAGCAGTGTATTTCTACTTAACTACCCCCTATCAGGAGAGACCTCAGGGTTGCATCTTTTGAGCCCAGTACTGAGCCTGAAAAGCGTTTACCACCCCACTTACAAGTAAAACTAGCTAAAATGTGCCTGGCTGCTGTTCACTGAAAAGCTCATTCTAGGTACATTTTTAGTATACATTTGCTTCTGCCGGGTCAGCTGAGCAGTGAGTTTCTACTTAACTACCCCCTATCAGGAGAGACCTCAGGGCTGCATCTTTTGAGCGCACTACTGAGCCTGAAAAGCGTTTACAACCCCACTTACACGTAAATCTAGCTAAAATGTGCCTGGCTGCTGTTGACTGAAAAGCTCATTCTAGGTACATTTTTAGTATACATTTGCTTCTGCCGGGTCAGCTGAGCAGTGAGTTTCTACTTAACTACCCCCTATCAGGAGAGACCTCAGGGCTGCATCTTTTGAGCGCACTACTGAGCCTGAAAAGCGTTTACAACCCCACTTACAAGTAAAACTAGCTAAAATGTGCCTGGCTGCTGTTCACTGAAAAGCTCATTCTGGGTACATTTTTGGTATACATTTGCTTCTGCCGGGTCAGCTGAACAGTGTATTTCTACTTAACTACCCCCTATCAGGAGAGACCTCAGGGCAGCATCTTTTGAGCGCTGTACTGAGCCTGAAAAGCGTTTCCAACCCCACTTACAAGTAAAACTAGCTAAAATGTGCCTGGCTGCTGTTCACTGAAAAGCTCATTCTGGGTACATTTTGTTATACATTTGCTTCTGCCGGGTCAGCTGAGCAGTGAGTTTCTACTTAACTACCCCCTATCAGGAGAGACCTCAGGGCTGCATCTTTTGAGCGCACTACTGAGCCTGAAAAGCGTTTACAACCCCACTTACAAGTAAAACTAGCTAAAATGTGCCTGGCTGCTGTTCACTGAATAGCTCATTCTGGGTACATTTTTGGTATACATTTGCTTCTGCCTGGTCAGCTGAGCAGTGTATTTCTACTTAACTACCCCCTATCAGGAGAGACCTCAGGGTTGCATCTTTTGAGCGCAGTACTGAGCCTGAAAAGCGTTTACCACCCCACTTACAAGTAAAACTAGCTAAAATGTGCCTGGCTGCTGTTCACTGAAAAGCTCATTCAGGGTACATTTTTGGTATACATTTGCTTCTGCCGGGTCAGCTGAACAGTGAATTTCTACTTAACTACCTCCTTATCAGGAAAGACCTCAGGGCTGTATCTTTTGAGTGCAGTACTGAGCCTGAAAAGCGTTTACAACCCCAGTTACAAGTAAAACTAGCTAAAATGTGCCTGGCTGCTGTTCACTGAATAGCTCATTCTGGGTACATTTTTGGTATACATTTGCTTCTGCAGGGTCAGCTGAGCAGTGAATTTCTACTTAACTACCTCCTATCAGGAGAGACCTCAGGGCTGCATCTTTTGAGCGCAGTACTGAGCCTGAAAACCGTTTACAACCCCACTTACAAGTAAAACTAGCTAAAATGTGCCTGGCTGCTGTTCACTGAAAAGCTCATTCTGGGTACATTTTTGTTATACATTTGCTTCTGCCGGGTCAGCTGAGCAGTGAATTTCTACTTAACTACCCCCTATCAGGAGAGACCTCAGGGCTGCATCTTTTGAGCGCAGTACTGAGCCTGAAAAGCGTTTCCAACCCCACTTACAAGTAAAACTAGCTAAAATGTGCCTGGCTGCTGTTCACTGAAAAGCTCATTCTGGGTACATTTTTGGTATACATTTGCTTCTGCCGGGTCAGCTGAGCAGTGAATTTCTACTTAACTACCTCCTATCAGGAGAGACCTCAGGGCTGCATGTTTTGAGCGCAGTACTGAGCCTGAAAAGCGTTTATAACCCCACTTACAAGTAAAACTAGCTAAAATGTGCCTGGCTGCTGTTCACTGACTAGCTCATTCTGGGTCCATTTTTGGTATACATTTGCTTCTGCCGGGTCAGCTGAGCAGTGAATTTCTACTTAACTACCTCCTATCAGGAGAGACCTCAGGGCTGCATCTTTTGAGCACAGTACTGAGCCTGAAAAGCGTTTACAACCCCACTTACAAGTAAAACTAGCTAAAATGTGCCTGGCTGCTGTTTACTGAAAAGCTCATTCTGGGTACATTTTTGGTATACATTTGCTTCTGCCGGGTCAGCTGAGCAGTGAATTTCTACTTAACTACCTCCTATCAGGAGAGACCTCAGGGCTGCATGTTTTGAGCGCAGTACTGAGCCTGAAAAGCGTTTACAACCCCACTTACAAGTAAAACTAGCTAAAATGTGCCTGGCTGCTGTTCACTGAATAGCTCATTCTGGGTACATTTTTGGTATACATTTGCTTCTGCCGGGTCAGCTGAGCAGTGAATTTCTACTTAACTACCTCCTATCAGGAGAGACCTCAGGGCTGCATCTTTTGAGCACAGTACTGAGCCTGAAAAGCGTTTACAACCCCACTTACAAGTAAAACTAGCTAAAATGTGCCTGGCTGCTGTTCACTGAAAAGCTCATTCTGGGTACATTTTTGGTATACATTTGCTTCTGCCGGGTCAGCTGAGCAGTGAATTTCTACTTAACTACCCCCTATCAGGAGAGACCTCAGGGCTGCATCTTTTGAGCGCAGTACTGAGCCTGAAAAGCGTTTACCACCCCACTTACAAGTAAAACTAGCTAAAATGTGCCTGGCTGCTGTTCACTGAAAGCTCATTCTAGGTACATTTTTAGTATACATTTGCTTCTGCCGGGTCAGCTGAGCAGTGAGTTTCTACTTAACTACCCCCTATCAGGAGAGACCTCAGGGCTGCATCTTTTGAGCGCAGTACTGAGCCTGAAAAGCGTTTCCAACCCCACTTACAAGTAAAACTAGCTAAAATGTGCCTGGCTGCTGTTCACTGAAAAGCTCATTCTGGGTACATTTTTGTTATACATTTGCTTCTGCCGGGTCAGCTGAGCAGTGAGTTTCTACTTAACTACCCCCTATCAGGAGAGACCTCAGGGCTGCATCTTTTGAGCGCAGTACTGAGCCTGAAAAGCGTTTACAACCCCACTTACAAGTAAAACTAGCTAAAATGTGCCTGGCTGCTGTTCACTGAAAAGCAGTGTATTTCTACTTAACTACCCCCTATCAGGAGAGACCTCAGGGCTGCATCTTTTGAGCGCAGTACTGAGCCTGAAAAGCGTTTACAACCCCAGTTACAAGTAAAACTAGCTAAAATGTGCCTGGCTGCTGTTCACTGAAAAGCTCATTCTGGGTACATTTTTGTTGTACATTTGCTACTGCCGGGTCAGCTGAGCAGTGAATTTCTACTTAACTACCCCCTATCAGGGGAGACCTCAGGGCTGCATCTTTTGAGCGCAGTACTGAGCCTGAAAAGTGTTTACAACCCCACTTACAAGTAAAACTAGCTAAATTGTGCCTGGCTGCTGTTCACTGAAAAGCTCATTCTGGGTACATTTTTGGTATACATTTGCTTCTGCCGGGTCAGCTGAGCAGTGTATTTCTACTTAACTACCCCCTATCAGGAGAGACCTCAGGGTTGCATCTTTTGAGCGCAGTACTGAGCCTGAAAAGCGTTTACAACCCCAGTTACAAGTAAAACTAGCTAAAATGTGCCTGGCTGCTGTTCACTGAAAAGCTCATTCTGGGTACATTTTTGGTATACATTTGCGACTGCCGGGTCAGCTGAACAGTGAATTTCTACTTAACTACCTCCTATCAGGAGAGACCTCAGGGCTGCATCTTTTGAGCGCAGTACTGAGCCTGAAAACCGTTTACAACCCCACTTACAAGTAAAACTAGCTAAAATGTGCCTGGCTGCTGTTCACTGAAAAGCTCATTCTGGGTACACTTTTGGTGTACATTTGCTTCTGCCGGGTCAGCTGAGCAGTGAATTTCTACTTAACTACCTCCTATCAGGAGAGACCTCAGGGCTGCATCTTTTGAGCGCAGTACTGAGCCTGAAAAGCGTTTACCACCCCACTTACAAGTAAAACTAGCTAAAATGTGCCTGGCTGCTGTTCACTGAAAAGCTCATTCTAGGTACATTTTTGGTATACATTTGCTTCTGCCGGGTCAGCTGAGCAGTGAATTTCTACTTAACTACCCCCTATCAGGAGAGACCTCAGGGCTGCATCTTTTGAGCGCAGTACTGAGCCTGAAAAGCGTTTACAACCCCAGTTACAAGTAAAACTAGCTAAAATGTGCCTGGCTGCTGTTCACTGAAAAGCTCATTCTGGGTACATTTTTGGTATACATTTGCTTCTGCCGGGTCAGCTGAGCAGTGAATTTCTACTTAACTATCTCCTATCAGGAGAGACCTCAGGACTGCATCTTTTGAGCGCAGTACTGAGCCTGAAAAGCGTTTCCAACCCCACTTACAAGTAAAACTAGCTAAAATGTGCCCGGTTGCTGTTCACTGAAAAGCTCATTCTGGGTACATTTTTGGTATACATTTGCTTCTGCCGGGTCAGCTGAGCAGTGAGTTTCTACTTAACTACCCCCTATCAGGAGAGACCTCAGGGCTGCATCTTTTGAGCGCACTACTGAGCCTGAAAAGCGTTTACAAGCCCACTTACAAGTAAAACTAGCTAAAATGTGCCTGGCAGCTGTTCACTGAAAAGCTCATTCTGGGTACATTTTTGGTATACATTTGCTTCTGCCGGGTCAGCTGAACAGTGTATTTCTACTTAACTACCCCCTATCAGGAGAGACCTCAGGGCTGCATCTTTTGAGCGCAGTACTGAGCCTGAAAAGCGTTTACAACCCCAGTTACAAGTAAAACTAGCTAAAATGTGCCTGGCTGCTGTTCACTGAAAAGCTCATTCTGGGTACATTTTTGGTATACATTTGCTTCTGCCGGGTCAGCTGAGCAGTGAATTTCTACTTAACTACCCCCTACCAGGGGAGACCTCAGGGCTGCATCTTTTGAGCGCAGTACTGATCCTGAAAAGCGTTTACAACCCCACTTACAAGTAAAACTAGCTAAATTGTGCCTGGCTGCTGTTCACTGAAAAGCTCATTCTGGGTACATTTTTGGTATACATTTGCTTCTGCCGGGTCAGCTGAGCAGTGTATTTCTACTTAACTACCCCCTATCAGGGGAGACCTCAGGGTTGCATCTTTTGAGCGCAGTACTGAGCCTGAAAACCGTTTACAACCCCACTTACAAGTAAAACTAGCTAAAATGTGCCTGGCTGCTGTTCACTGAAAAGCTCATTCTGGGTACATTTTTAGTATACATTTGCTTCTGCCGGGTCAGCTGAGCAGTGAGTTTCTACTTAACTACCCCCTATCAGGAGAGACCTCAGGGCTGCATCTTTTGAGCGCACTACTGAGCCTGAAAAGCGTTTACAACCCCACTTACAAGTAAAACTAGCTAAAATGTGCCTGGCTGCTGTTCACTGAAAAGCTCATTCTGGGTACATTTTTGGTATACATTTGCTTCTGCCGGGTCAGCTGAACAGTGTATTTCTACTTAACTACCCCCTATCAGGAGAGACCTCAGGGCTGCATCTTTTGAGCGCAGTACTGAGCCTGAAAAGCGTTTCCAACCCCACTTACAAGTAAAACTAGCTAAAATGTGCCTGGCTGCTGTTCACTGAAAAGCTCATTCTGGGTACATTTTTGTTATACATTTGCTTCTGCCGGGTCAGCTGAGCAGTGAGTTTCCACTTAACTACCCCCTATCAGGAGAGACCTCAGGGCTGCATCTTTTGAGCGCACTACTGAGCCTGAAAAGTGTTTACAACCCCAGTTACAAGTAAAACTAGCTAAAATGTGTCTGGCTACTGTTCACTGAAAAGCTCATTCTGGGTACATTTTTGGTATACATTTGCTTCTGCCGGGTCAGCTGAGCAGTGTATTTCTACTTAACTACCCCCTATCAGGAGAGACCTCAGGGCTGCATCTTTTGAGCGCAGTACTGAGCCTGAAAAGCGTTTACAACCCCAGTTACAAGTAAAACTAGCTAAAATGTGCCTGGCTGCTGTTCACTGAAAAGCTCATTCTGGGTACATTTTTGTTATACATTTGCTTCTGCCGGGTCAGCTGAGCAGTGAATTTCTACGTAACTACCCCCTATCAGGGGAGACCTCAGGGCTGCATCTTTTGAGCGCAGTACTGAGCCTGAAAAGCGTTTACAACCCCACTTACAAGTAAAACTAGCTAAATTGTGCCTGGCTGCTGTTCACTGAAAAGTTCATTCTGGGTACATTTTTGGTATACATTTGCTTCTGCCGGGTCAGCTGAGCAGTGTATTTCTACTTAACTACCCCCTATCAGGAGAGACCTCAGGGTTGCATCTTTTGAGCGCAGTACTGAGCCTGAAAAGCGTTTACAACCCCAGTTACAAGTAAAACTAGCTAAAATGTGCCTGGCTGCTGTTCACTGAAAAGCTCATTCTGGGTACATTTTTGTTATACATTTGCTTCTGCCGGGTCAGCTGAGCAGCGAGTTTCTACTTAACTACCCCCCTATCAGGAGAGACCTCAGGGCTGCATCTTTTGAGCGCACTACTGAGCCTGAAAAGCGTTTACAACCCCACTTACAAGTAAAACTAGCTAAAATGTGCCTGGCTGCTGTTCACTGAATAGCTCATTCTGGGTACATTTTTGGTACACATTTGCTTCTGCCGGGTCAGCTGAGCAGTGAATTTCTACTTAACTACCTCCTATCAGGAGAGACCTCAGGGCTGCATCTTTTGAGCGCAGTACTGAGCCTGAAAAGCGTTTACCACCCCACTTACAAGTAAAACTAGATCAAATGTGGCTGGCTGCTGTTCACTGAAAAGCTCATTCTGGGTACATTTTTGGTATACATTTGCTTCTGCAGGGTCAGCTGAGCAGTGAATTTCTACTTACCTACCTCCTATCATGAGAGACCTCAGGGCTGCATCTTTTGAGCGCAGTACTGAGCCTGAAAACCGTTTACAACCCCACTTACAAGTAAAACTAGCTAAAATGTGCCTGGCTGCTGTTCACTGAAAAGCTCATTCTGGGTACATTTTTGGTATACATTTGCTTCTGCAGGGTCAGCTGAGCAGTGAATTTCTACTTAACTACCTCCTATCAGGAGAGACCTCAGGGCTGCATCTTTTGAGCGCAGTACTGAGCCTGAAAACCGTTTACAACCCCACTTACAAGTAAAACTAGCTAAAATGTGCCTGGCTGCTGTTCACTGAAAAGCTCATTCTAGGTACATTTTTAGTATACATTTGCTTCTGCCGGGTCAGCTGAGCAGTGAGTTTCTACTTAACTACCCCCTATCAGGAGAGACCTCAGGGCTGCATCTTTTGAGCGCACTACTGAGCCTGAAAAGCGTTTACAACCCCACTTACAAGTAAAACTAGCTAAAATGTGCCTGGCTGCTGTTCACTGAAAAGCTCATTCTGGGTACATTTTTGGTATACATTTGCTTCTGCCGTGTCAGCTGAACAGTGTGTTTCTACTTAACTACCCCCTATCATGAGAGACCTCAGGGCTGCATCTTTTGAGCGCAGTACTGAGCCTGAAAAGCGTTTCCAACCCCACTTACAAGTAAAACTAGCTAAAATGTGCCTGGCTGCTGTTCACTGAAAAGCTCATTCTGGGTACATTTTTGGTATACATTTGCTTCTGCCGGGTCAGCTGAGCAGTGAATTTCTACTTAACTACCTCCTATCAGGAGAGATCTCAGGGCTGCATGTTTTGAGCGCAGTACTGAGCCTGAAAACCGTTTACAACCCCACGTACAAGTAAAACTAGCTAAAATGTGCCTGGCTGCTGTTCACTGAAAAGCTCATTCTAGGTACATTTTTAGTATACATTTGCTTCTGCCGGGTCAGCTGAGCAGTGAGTTTCTACTTAACTACCCCCTATCAGGAGAGACCTCAGGGCTGCATCTTTTGAGCGCACTACTGAGCCTGAAAAGCGTTTACAACCCCACTTACAAGTAAAACTAGCTAAAATGTGCCTGGCTGCTGTTTACTGAAAAGCTCATTCTGGGTACATTTTTGGTATACATTTGCTTCTGCCGTGTCAGCTGAACAGTGTGTTTCTACTTAACTACCCCCTATCAGGAGAGACCTCAGGGCTGCATCTTTTGAGCGCTGTACTGAGCCTGAAAAGCGTTTCCAACCCCACTTACAAGTAAAACTAGCTAAAATGTGCCTGGCTGCTGTTCACTGAAAAGCTCATTCTGGGTACATTTTTGTTATACATTTGCTTCTGCCGGGTCAGCTGAGCAGTGAGTTTCTACTTAACTACCCCTTATCAGGAGAGACCTCAGGGCTGCATCTGTTGAGCGCACTACTGAGCCTGAAAAGCGTTTACAACCCCACTTACAAGTAAAACTAGCTAAAATGTGCCTGGCTGCTGTTCACTGAATAGCTCATTCTGGGTACATTTTTGGTATACCGGTCTGCCGGGTCAGCTGAGCAGTGTATTTCTACTTAACTACCCCCTATCAGGAGAGACCTCAGGGTTGCATCTTTTGAGCGCAGTACTGAGCCTGAAAAGCGTTTACAACCCCAGTTACAAGTAAAACTAGCTAAAATGTGCCTGGCTGCTGTTCACTGAATAGCTCATTCTGGGTACATTTTTGGTATACATTTGCTTCTGCAGGGTCAGCTGAGCAGTGTATTTCTACTTAACTACCCCCTATCAGGAGAGACCTCAGGGTTGCATCTTTTGAGCGCAGTACTGAGCCTGAAAAGCGTTTACAACCCCAGTTACAAGTAAAACTAGCTAAAATGTGCCTGGCTGCTGTTCACTGAAAAGCTCATTCTGGGTACATTTTTGGTTTACATTTGCGACTGCCGGGTCAGCTGAACAGTGTGTTTCTACTTAACTACCCCCTATCATGAGAGACCTCAGGGCTGCATCTTTTGAGCGCAGTACTGAGCCTGAAAAGCGTTTCCAACCCCACTTACAAGTAAAACTAGCTAAAATGTGCCTGGCTGCTGTTCACTGAAAAGCTCATTCTGGGTACATTTTTGGTATACATTTGCTTCTGCCGGGTCAGCTGAGCAGTGAATTTCTACTTAACTACCTCCTATCAGGAGAGACCTCAGGGCTGCATGTTTTGAGCGCAGTACTGAGCCTGAAAACCGTTTACAACCCCACGTACAAGTAAAACTAGCTAAAATGTGCCTGGCTGCTGTTCACTGAAAAGCTCATTCTAGGTACATTTTTAGTATACATTTGCTTCTGCCGGGTCAGCTGAGCAGTGAGTTTCTACTTAACTGCCCCCTATCAGGAGAGACCTCGGGCTGCATCTTTTGAGCGCACTACTGAGCCTGAAAAGCGTTTACAACCCCACTTACAAGTAAAACTAGCTAAAATGTGCCTGGCTGCTGTTCACTGAAAAGCTCATTCTGGGTACATTTTTGGTATACATTTGCTTCTGCCGTGTCAGCTGAACAGTGTGTTTCTACTTAACTACCCCCTATCATGAGAGACCTCAGGGCTGCATCTTTTGAGCGCAGTACTGAGCCTGAAAAGCGTTTCCAACCCCACTTACAAGTAAAACTAGCTAAAATGTGCCTGGCTGCTGTTCACTGAAAAGCTCATTCTGGGTACATTTTTGGTATACATTTGCTTCTGCCGGGTCAGCTGAGCAGTGAATTTCTACTTAACTACCTCCTATCAGGAGAGACCTCAGGGCTGCATGTTTTGAGCGCAGTACTGAGCCTGAAAACCGTTTACAACCCCTCGTACAAGTAAAACTAGCTAAAATGTGCCTGGCTGCTGTTCACTGAAAAGCTCATTCTAGGTACATTTTTAGTATACATTTGCTTCTGCCGGGTCAGCTGAGCAGTGAGTTTCTACTTAACTACCCCCTATCAGGAGAGACCTCAGGGCTGCATCTTTTGAGCGCAGTACTGAGCCTGAAAACCGTTTACAACCCCACTTACAAGTAAAACTAGCTAAAATGTGCCTGGCTGCTGTTCACTGAAAAGCTCATTCTGGGTACATTTTTGGTATACATTTGCTTCTGCCGTGTCAGCTGAACAGTGTGTTTCTACTTAACTACCCCCTATCAGGAGAGACCTCAGGGCTGCATCTTTTGAGCGCTGTACTGAGCCTGAAAAGCGTTTCCAACCCCACTTACAAGTAAAACTAGCTAAAATGTGCCTGGCTGCTGTTCACTGAAAAGCTCATTCTGGGTACATTTTTGTTATACATTTGCTTCTGCCGGGTCAGCTGAGCAGTGAGTTTCTACTTAACTACCCCCTATCAGGAGAGACCTCAGGGCTGCATCTTTTGAGCGCACTACTGAGCCTGAAAAGCGTTTACAACCCCACTTACAAGTAAAACTAGCTAAAATGTGCCTGGCTGCTGTTCACTGAATAGCTCATTCTGGGTACATTTTTGGTATACCGGTCTGCCGGGTCAGCTGAGCAGTGTATTTCTACTTAACTACCCCCTATCAGGAGAGACCTCAGGGTTGCATCTTTTGAGCGCAGTACTGAGCCTGAAAAGCGTTTACAACCCCAGTTACAAGTAAAACTAGCTAAAATGTGCCTGGCTGCTGTTCACTGAATAGCTCATTCTGGGTACATTTTTGGTATACATTTGCTTCTGCCGGGTCAGCTGAGCAGTGTATTTCTACTTAACTACCCCCTATCAGGAGAGACCTCAGGGTTGCATCTTTTGAGCGCAGTACTGAGCCTGAAAAGCGTTTACAACCCCAGTTACAAGTAAAACTAGCTAAAATGTGCCTGGCTGCTGTTCACTGAAAAGCTCATTCTGGGTACATTTTTGGTATACATTTGCGACTGCCGGGTCAGCTGAACAGTGAATTTCTACTTAACTACCTCCTATCAGGAGAGACCTCAGGGCTGCATCTTTTGAGCGCAGTACTGAGCCTGAAAACCGTTTACAACCCCACTTACAAGTAAAACTAGCTAAAATGTGCCTGGCTGCTGTTCACTGAAAAGCTCATTCTGGGTACACTTTTGGTATACATTTGCTTCTGCCGGGTCAGCTGAGCAGTGAATTTCTACTTAACTACCTCCTATCAGGAGAGACCTCAGGGCTGCATCTTTTGAGCGCAGTACTGAGCCTGAAAAGCGTTTACCACCCCACTTACAAGTAAAACTAGCTAAAATGTGCCTGGCTGCTGTTCACTGAAAAGCTCATTCTGGGTACATTTTTGGTATACATTTGCTTCTGCAGGGTCAGCTGAGCAGTGAATTTCTACTTAACTACCTCCTATCAGGAGAGACCTCAGGGCTGCATCTTTTGAGCGCAGTACTGAGCCTGAAAACCGTTTACAACCCCACTTACAAGTAAAACTAGCTAAAATGTGCCTGGCTGCTGTTCACTGAAAAGCTCATTCTAGGTACATTTTTGGTATACATTTGCTTCTGCCGGGTCAGCTGAGCAGTGAATTTCTACTTAACTATCTCCTATCAGGAGAGACCTCAGGACTGCATCTTTTGAGCGCAGTACTGAGCCTGAAAACTGTTTACAACCCCAGTTACAAGTAAAACTAGCTAAAATGTGCCTGGGTGCTGTTCACTGAAAAGCTCATTCTGGGTACATTTTTGGTATACATTTGATTCTGCCGGGTCAGCTGAGCAGTGAATTTCTACTTAACTACCTCCTATCAGGAGAGACCTCAGGGCTGCATCTTTTGAGCGCTGTACTGAGCCTGAAAAGCGTTTACAACCCCAGTTACAAGTAAAACTAGCTAAAATGTGCCTGGCTGCTGTTCACTGAAAAGCTCATTCTGGGTACATTTTTGTTATACATTTGCTTCTGCCGGGTCAGCTGAGCAGTGAGTTTCTACTTAACTACCCCCTATCAGGAGAGACCTCAGGGCTGCATCTTTTGAGCGCACTACTGAGCCTGAAAAGCGTTTACAACCCCACTTACAAGTAAAACTAGCTAAAATGTGCCTGGCTGCTGTTCACTGAATAGCTCATTCTGGGTACATTTTTGGTATACCGGTCTGCCGGGTCAGCTGAGCAGTGTATTTCTACTTAACTACCCCCTATCAGGAGAGACCTCAGGGTTGCATCTTTTGAGCGCAGTACTGAGCCTGAAAAGCGTTTACAACCCCAGTTACAAGTAAAACTAGCTAAAATGTGCCTGGCTGCTGTTCACTGAATAGCTCATTCTGGGTACATTTTTGGTATACATTTGCTTCTGCCGGGTCAGCTGAGCAGTGTATTTCTACTTAACTACCCCCTATCAGGAGAGACCTCAGGGTTGCATCTTTTGAGCGCAGTACTGAGCCTGAAAAGCGTTTACAACCCCAGTTACAAGTAAAACTAGCTAAAATGTGCCTGGCTGCTGTTCACTGAAAAGCTCATTCTGGGTACATTTTTGGTATACATTTGCGACTGCCGGGTCAGCTGAACAGTGAATTTCTACTTAACTACCTCCTATCAGGAGAGACCTCAGGGCTGCATCTTTTGAGCGCAGTACTGAGCCTGAAAACCGTTTACAACCCCACTTACAAGTAAAACTAGCTAAAATGTGCCTGGCTGCTGTTCACTGAAAAGCTCATTCTGGGTACACTTTTGGTATACATTTGCTTCTGCCGGGTCAGCTGAGCAGTGAATTTCTACTTAACTACCTCCTATCAGGAGAGACCTCAGGGCTGCATCTTTTGAGCGCAGTACTGAGCCTGAAAAGCGTTTACCACCCCACTTACAAGTAAAACTAGCTAAAATGTGCCTGGCTGCTGTTCACTGAAAAGCTCATTCTGGGTACATTTTTGGTATACATTTGCTTCTGCAGGGTCAGCTGAGCAGTGAATTTCTACTTAACTACCTCCTATCAGGAGAGACCTCAGGGCTGCATCTTTTGAGCGCAGTACTGAGCCTGAAAACCGTTTACAACCCCACTTACAAGTAAAACTAGCTAAAATGTGCCTGGCTGCTGTTCACTGAAAAGCTCATTCTAGGTACATTTTTGGTATACATTTGCTTCTGCCGGGTCAGCTGAGCAGTGAATTTCTACTTAACTATCTCCTATCAGGAGAGACCTCAGGACTGCATCTTTTGAGCGCAGTACTGAGCCTGAAAAGCGTTTCCAACCCCACTTACAAGTAAAACTAGCTAAAATGTGCCTGGCTGCTGTTCACTGAAAAGCTCATTCTGGGTACATTTTTGGTATACATTTGCTTCTGCCGGGTCAGCTGAGCAGTAAATTTCTACTTAACTACCCCCTATCAGGAGAGACCTCAGGGCTGCATCTTTTGAGCGCAGTACTGAGCCTGAAAACTGTTTACAACCCCAGTTACAAGTAAAACTAGCTAAAATGTGCCTGGGTGCTGTTCACTGAAAAGCTCATTCTGGGTACATTTTTGGTATACATTTGATTCTGCCGGGTCAGCTGAGCAGTGAATTTCTACTTAACTACCTCCTATCAGGAGAGACCTCAGGGCTGCATCTTTTGAGCGCTGTACTGAGCCTGAAAAGCGTTTACAACCCCAGTTACAAGTAAAACTAGCTAAAATGTGCCTGGCTGCTGTTCACTGAAAAGCTCATTCTAGGTACATTTTTTGTATACATTTGCTTCTGCCGGGTCAGCTGAGCAGTGAGTTTCTACTTAACTACCCCCTATCAGGAGAGACCTCAGGGCTGCATCTTTTGAGCGCACTACTGAGCCTGAAAAGCGTTTACAACCCCACTTACAAGTAAAACTAGCTAAAATGTGCCTGGCAGCTGTTCACTGAAAAGCTCATTCTGGGTACATTTTTGGTATACATTTGCTTCTGCCGGGTCAGCTGAAAAGTGTATTTCTACTTAACTACCCCCTATCAGGAGAGACCTCAGGGCTGCATCTTTTGAGCGCAGTACTGAGCCTGAAAAGCGTTTCCAACCCCACTTACAAGTAAAACTAGCTAAAATGTGCCTGGCTGCTGTTCACTGAATAGCTCATTCTGGGTACATTTTTGGTATACATTTGCTTCTGCCGGGTCAGCTGAGCAGTGAATTTCTACTTAACTACCCCCTATCAGGAGAGACCTCAGGGCTGCATCTTTTGAGCGCAGTACTGAGCCTGAAAAGCGTTTACAACCCCAGTTACAAGTAAAACTAGCTAAAATGTGTCTGGCTGCTGTTCACTGAAAAGCTCATTCTGGGTACATTTTTGGTATACATTTGCTTCTGCCGGGTCAGCTGAGCAGTGAGTTTCCACTTAACTACCCCCTATCAGGAGAGACCTCAGGGTTGCATCTTTTGAGCGCAGTACTGAGCCTGAAAAGCGTTTACAACCCCACTTACAAGTAAAACTAGCTAAATTGTGCCTGGCTGCTGTTCACTGAAAAGTTCATTCTGGGTACATTTTTGGTATACATTTGCTTCTGCCGGGTCAGCTGAGCAGTGTATTTCTACTTAACTACCCCCTATCAGGAGAGACCTCAGGGTTGCATCTTTTGAGCGCAGTACTGAGCCTGAAAAGCGTTTACAACCCCAGTTACAAGTAAAACTAGCTAAAATGTGCCTGGCTGCTGTTCACTGAAAAGCTCATTCTGGGTACATTTTTGTTATACATTTGCTTCTGCCGGGTCAGCTGAGCAGTGAGTTTCTACTTAACTACCCCCCTATCAGGAGAGACCTCAGGGCTGCATCTTTTGAGCGCACTACTGAGCCTGAAAAGCGTTTACAACCCCACTTACAAGTAAAACCAGCTAAAATGTGCCTGGCTGCTGTTCACTGAATAGCTCATTCTGGGTACATTTTTGGTACACATTTGCTTCTGCCGGGTCAGCTGAGCAGTGAATTTCTACTTAACTACCTCCTATCAGGAGAGACCTCAGGGCTGCATCTTTTGAGCGCAGTACTGAGCCTGAAAAGCGTTTACCACCCCACTTACAAGTAAAACTAGATCAAATGTGGCTGGCTGCTGTTCACTGAAAAGCTCATTCTGGGTACATTTTTGGTATACATTTGCTTCTGCAGGGTCAGCTGAGCAGTGAATTTCTACTTAACTACCTCCTATCAGGAGAGACCTCAGGGCTGCATCTTTTGAGCGCAGTACTGAGCCTGAAAACCGTTTACAACCCCACTTACAAGTAAAACTAGCTAAAATGTGCCTGGCTGCTGTTCACTGAAAAGCTCATTCTAGGTACATTTTTAGTATACATTTGCTTCTGCCGGGTCAGCTGAGCAGTGAGTTTCTACTTAACTACCCCCTATCAGGAGAGACCTCAGGGCTGCATCTTTTGAGCGCACTACTGAGCCTGAAAAGCGTTTACAACCCCACTTACAAGTAAAACTAGCTAAAATGTGCCTGGCTGCTGTTCACTGAAAAGCTCATTCTGTGTACATTTTTGGTATACATTTGCTTCTGCCGTGTCAGCTGAACAGTGTGTTTCTACTTAACTACCCCCTATCATGAGAGACCTCAGGGCTGCATCTTTTGAGCGCAGTACTGAGCCTGAAAAGCGTTTCCAACCCCACTTACAAGTAAAACTAGCTAAAATGTGCCTGGCTGCTGTTCACTGAAAAGCTCATTCTGGGTACATTTTTGGTATACATTTGCTTCTGCCGGGTCAGCTGAGCAGTGAATTTCTACTTAACTACCTCCTATCAGGAGAGACCTCAGGGCTGCATGTTTTGAGCGCAGTACTGAGCCTGAAAACCGTTTACAACCCCACGTACAAGTAAAACTAGCTAAAATGTGCCTGGCTGCTGTTCACTGAAAAGCTCATTCTAGGTACATTTTTAGTATACATTTGCTTCTGCCGGGTCAGCTGAGCAGTGAGTTTCTACTTAACTACCCCCTATCAGGAGAGACCTCAGGGCTGCATCTTTTGAGCGCACTACTGAGCCTGAAAAGCGTTTACAACCCCACTTACAAGTAAAACTAGCTAAAATGTGCCTGGCTGCTGTTCACTGAAAAGCTCATTCTGGGTACATTTTTGGTATACATTTGCTTCTGCCGTGTCAGCTGAACAGTGTGTTTCTACTTAACTACCCCCTATCAGGAGAGACCTCAGGGCTGCATCTTTTGAGCGCTGTACTGAGCCTGAAAAGCGTTTCCAACCCCACTTACAAGTAAAACTAGCTAAAATGTGCCTGGCTGCTGTTCACTGAAAAGCTCATTCTGGGTACATTTTTGTTATACATTTGCTTCTGCCGGGTCAGCTGAGCAGTGAGTTTCTACTTAACTACCCCCTATCAGGAGAGACCTCAGGGCTGCATCTGTTGAGCGCACTACTGAGCCTGAAAAGCGTTTACAACCCCACTTACAAGTAAAACTAGCTAAAATGTGCCTGGCTGCTGTTCACTGAATAGCTCATTCTGGGTACATTTTTGGTATACCTGTCTGCCGGGTCAGCTGAGCAGTGTATTTCTACTTAACTACCCCCTATCAGGAGAGACCTCAGGGTTGCATCTTTTGAGCGCAGTACTGAGCCTGAAAAGCGTTTACAACCCCAGTTACAAGTAAAACTAGCTAAAATGTGCCTGGCTGCTGTTCACTGAATAGCTCATTCAGGGTACATTTTTGGTATACATTTGCTTCTGCAGGGTCAGCTGAGCAGTGTATTTCTACTTAACTACCCCCTATCAGGAGAGACCTCAGGGTTGCATCTTTTGAGCGCAGTACTGAGCCTGAAAAGCGTTTACAACCCCAGTTACAAGTAAAACTAGCTAAAATGTGCCTGGCTGCTGTTCACTGAAAAGCTCATTCTGGGTACATTTTTGGTATACATTTGCGACTGCCGGGTCAGCTGAACAGTGTGTTTCTACTTAACTACCCCCTATCATGAGAGACCTCAGGGCTGCATCTTTTGAGCGCAGTACTGAGCCTGAAAAGCGTTTCCAACCCCACTTACAAGTAAAACTAGCTAAAATGTGCCTGGCTGCTGTTCACTGAAAAGCTCATTCTGGGTACATTTTTGGTATACATTTGCTTCTGCCGGGTCAGCTGAGCAGTGAATTTCTACTTAACTACCTCCTATCAGGAGAGACCTCAGGGCTGCATGTTTTGAGCGCAGTACTGAGCCTGAAAACCGTTTACAACCCCACGTACAAGTAAAACTAGCTAAAATGTGCCTGGCTGCTGTTCACTGAAAAGCTCATTCTAGGTACATTTTTAGTATACATTTGCTTCTGCCGGGTCAGCTGAGCAGTGAGTTTCTACTTAACTACCCCCTATCAGGAGAGACCTCAGGGCTGCATCTTTTGAGCGCACTACTGAGCCTGAACAGCGTTTACAACCCCACTTACAAGTAAAACTAGCTAAAATGTGCCTGGCTGCTGTTCACTGAAAAGCTCATTCTGGGTACATTTTTGGTATACATTTGCTTCTGCCGTGTCAGCTGAACAGTGTGTTTCTACTTAACTACCCCCTATCATGAGAGACCTCAGGGCTGCATCTTTTGAGCGCAGTACTGAGCCTGAAAAGCATTTCCAACCCCACTTACAAGTAAAACTAGCTAAAATGTGCCTGGCTGCTGTTCACTGAAAAGCTCATTCTGGGTACATTTTTGGTATACATTTGCTTCTGCCGGGTCAGCTGAGCAGTGAATTTCTACTTAACTACCTCCTATCAGGAGAGACCTCAGGGCTGCATGTTTTGAGCGCAGTACTGAGCCTGAAAACCGTTTACAACCCCACGTACAAGTAAAACTAGCTAAAATGTGCCTGGCTGCTGTTCACTGAAAAGCTCATTCTAGGTACATTTTTAGTATACATTTGCTTCTGCCGGGTCAGCTGAGCAGTGAGTTTCTACTTAACTACCCCCTATCAGGAGAGACCTCAGGGCTGCATCTTTTGAGCGCAGTACTGAGCCTGAAAACCGTTTACAACCCCACTTACAAGTAAAACTAGCTAAAATGTGCCTGGCTGCTGTTCACTGAAAAGCTCATTCTGGGTACATTTTTGGTATACATTTGCTTCTGCCGTGTCAGCTGAACAGTGTGTTTCTACTTAACTACCCCCTATCAGGAGAGACCTCAGGGCTGCATCTTTTGAGCGCTGTACTGAGCCTGAAAAGCGTTTCCAACCCCACTTACAAGTAAAACTAGCTAAAATGTGCCTGGCTGCTGTTCACTGAAAAGCTCATTCTGGGTACATTTTTGTTATACATTTGCTTCTGCCGGGTCAGCTGAGCAGTGAGTTTCTACTTAACTACCCCCTATCAGGAGAGACCTCAGGGCTGCATCTTTTGAGCGCACTACTGAGCCTGAAAAGCGTTTACAACCCCACTTACAAGTAAAACTAGCTAAAATGTGCCTGGCTGCTGTTCACTGAATAGCTCATTCTGGGTACATTTTTGGTATACCGGTCTGCCGGGTCAGCTGAGCAGTGTATTTCTACTTAACTACCCCCTATCAGGAGAGACCTCAGGGTTGCATCTTTTGAGCGCAGTACTGAGCCTGAAAAGCCTTTACAACCCCAGTTACAAGTAAAACTAGCTAAAATGTGCCTGGCTGCTGTTCACTGAATAGCTCATTCTGGGTACATTTTTGGTATACATTTGCTTCTGCCGGGTCAGCTGAGCAGTGTATTTCTACTTAACTACCCCCTATCAGGAGAGACCTCAGGGTTGCATCTTTTGAGCGCAGTACTGAGCCTGAAAAGCGTTTACAACCCCAGTTACAAGTAAAACTAGCTAAAATGTGCCTGGCTGCTGTTCACTGAAAAGCTCATTCTGGGTACATTTTTGGTATACATTTGCGACTGCCGGGTCAGCTGAACAGTGAATTTCTACTTAACTACCTCCTATCAGGAGAGACCTCAGGGCTGCATCTTTTGAGCGCAGTACTGAGCCTGAAAACCGTTTACAACCCCACTTACAAGTAAAACTAGCTAAAATGTGCCTGGCTGCTGTTCACTGAAAAGCTCATTCTGGGTACACTTTTGGTATACATTTGCTTCTGCCGGGTCAGCTGAGCAGTGAATTTCTACTTAACTACCTCCTATCAGGAGAGACCTCAGGGCTGCATCTTTTGAGCGCAGTACTGAGCCTGAAAAGCGTTTACCACCCCACTTACAAGTAAAACTAGCTAAAATGTGCCTGGCTGCTGTTCACTGAAAAGCTCATTCTGGGTACATTTTTGGTATACATCTGCTTCTGCAGGGTCAGCTGAGCAGTGAATTTCTACTTAACTACCTCCTATCAGGAGAGACCTCAGGGCTGCATCTTTTGAGCGCAGTACTGAGCCTGAAAACCGTTTACAACCCCACTTACAAGTAAAACTAGCTAAAATGTGCCTGGCTGCTGTTCACTGAAAAGCTCATTCTAGGTACATTTTTGGTATACATTTGCTTCTGCCGGGTCAGCTGAGCAGTGAATTTCTACTTAACTATCTCCTATCAGGAGAGACCTCAGGACTGCATCTTTTGAGCGCAGTACTGAGCCTGAAAAGCGTTTCCAACCCCACTTACAAGTAAAACTAGCTAAAATGTGCCTGGCTGCTGTTCACTGAAAAGCTCATTCTGGGTACATTTTTGGTATACATTTGCTTCTGCCGGGTCAGCTGAGCAGTAAATTTCTACTTAACTACCCCCTATCAGGAGAGACCTCAGGGCTGCATCTTTTGAGCGCAGTACTGAGCCTGAAAACTGTTTACAACCCCAGTTACAAGTAAAACTAGCTAAAATGTGCCTGGCTGCTGTTCACTGAAAAGCTCATTCTAGGTACATTTTTTGTATACATTTGCTTCTGCCGGGTCAGCTGAGCAGTGAGTTTCTACTTAACTACCCCCTATCAGGAGAGACCTCAGGGCCGCATCTTTTGAGCGCACTACTGAGCCTGAAAAGCGTTTACAACCCCACTTACAAGTAAAACTAGCTAAAATGTGCCTGGCAGCTGTTCACTGAAAAGCTCATTCTGGGTACATTTTTGGTATACATTTGCTTCTGCCGGGTCAGCTGAACAGTGTATTTCTACTTAACTACCCCCTATCAGGAGAGACCTCAGGGCTGCATCTTTTGAGCGCAGTACTGAGCCTGAAAAGCGTTTCCAACCCCACTTACAAGTAAAACTAGCTAAAATGTGCCTGGCTGCTGTTCACTGAATAGCTCATTCTGGGTACATTTTTGGTATACATTTGCTTCTGCCGGGTCAGCTGAGCAGTGAATTTCTACTTAACTACCCCCTATCAGGAGAGACCTCAGGGCTGCATCTTTTGAGCGCAGTACTGAGCCTGAAAAGCGTTTACAACCCCAGTTACAAGTAAAACTAGCTAAAATGTGTCTGGCTGCTGTTCACTGAAAAGCTCATTCTGGGTACATTTTTGGTATACATTTGCTTCTGCCGGGTCAGCTGAGCAGTGAGTTTCCACTTAACTACCCCCTATCAGGAGAGACCTCAGGGTTGCATCTTTTGAGCGCAGTACTGAGCCTGAAAAGCGTTTACAACCCCAGTTACAAGTAAAACTAGCTAAAATGTGCCTGGCTGCTGTTCACTGAAAAGCTCATTCTGGGTACATTTTTAGTATACATTTGCTTCTGCCGGGTCAGCTGAGCAGTGAGTTTCTACTTAACTACCCCCTATCAGGGGAGACCTCAGGGCTGCATCTTTTGAGCGCACTACTGAGCCTGAAAAGCGTTTACAACCCCACTTACAAGTAAAACTAGCTAAAATGTGCCTAGCTGCTGTTCACTGAAAAGCTCATTCTGGGTACATTTTTGGTATACATTTGCTTCTGCCGGGTCAGCTGAGCAGTGTATTTCTACTTAACTACCCCCTATCAGGAGAGACCTCAGGGTTGCATCTTTTGAGCGCAGTACTGAGCCTGAAAAGCGTTTCCAACCCCACTTACAAGTAAAACTAGCTAAAATGTGCCTGGCTGCTGTTCACTGAAAAGCTCATTCTGGGTACATTTTTGTTATACATTTGCTTCTGCCGGGTCAGCTGAGCAGTGAGTGTCTACTTAACTACCCCCTATCAGGAGAGACCTCAGGGCTGCATCTTTTGAGCGCACTACTGAGCCTGAAAAGCGTTTACAACCCCACTTACAAGTAAAACTAGCTCAAATGTGCCTGGCTGCTGTTCACTGAAAAGCTCATTCTGGGTACATTTTTGTTATACATTTGCTTCTGCCGGGTCAGCTGAGCAGTGAGTTTCTACTTAACTACCCCCTATCAGGAGAGACCTCAGGGCTGCATCTTTTGAGCGCAGTACTGAGCCTGAAAAGCATTTACAACCCCAGTTACAAGTAAAACTAGCTAAAATGTGTCTGGCTGCTGTTCACTGAAAAGCTCATTCTGGGTACATTTTTGGTATACATTTGCTTCTGCCGGGTCAGCTGAGCAGTGTATTTCTACTTAACTACCCCCTATCAGGAGAGACCTCAGGGCTGCATCTTTTTAACGCAGTACTGAGCCTGAAAAGCGTTTACAACCCCAGTTACAAGTAAAACTAGCTAGAATGTGCCTGGCTGCTGTTCACTGAAAAGCTCATTCTGGGTACATTTTTGTTATACATTTGCTTCTGCCGGGTCAGCTGAGCAGTGAATTTCTACGTAACTACCCCCTATCAGGGGAGACCTCAGGGCTGCATCTTTTGAGCGCAGTACTGAGCCTGAAAAGCGTTTACAACCCCACTTACAAGTAAAACTAGCTAAATTGTGCCTGGCTGCTGTTCACTGAAAAGCTCATTCTGGGTAGATTTTTGTTATACATTTGCTTCTGCCGGGTCAGCTGAGCAGTGAATTTCTACGTAACTACCCCCTATCAGGGGAGACCTCAGGGCTGCATCTTTTGAGTGCAGTACTGAGCCTGAAAAGCGTTTACAAACCCACTTACAAGTAAAACTAGCTAAAATGTGTCTGGCTGCTGTTCACTGAATAGCTCATTCTGGGTACATTTTTGGTATACATTTGCTTCTGCAGGGTCAGCTGAGCAGTGAATTTCTACTTAACTACCCCCTATCAGGAGAGACCTCAGGGCTGCATCTTTTTAACGCAGTACTGAGCCTGAAAAGCGTTTACAACCCCAGTTACAAGTAAAACTAGCTAAAATGTGCCTGGCTGCTGTTCACTGAAAAGCTCATTCTGGGTACATTTTTGTTATACATTTGCTTCTGCCGGGTCAGCTGAGCAGTGAATTTCTACATAACTACCCCCTATCAGGGGAGACCTCAGGGCTGCATCTTTTGAGCGCAGTACTGAGCCTGAAAAGCGTTTACAACCCCACTTACAAGTAAAACTAGCTACATTGTGCCTGGCTGCTGTTCACTGAAAAGCTCATTCTGGGTACATTTTTGTTATACATTTGCTTCTGCCGGGTCAGCTGAGCAGTGAATTTCTACGTAACTACCCCCTATCAGGGGAGACCTCAGGGCTGCATCTTTTGAGCGCAGTACTGAGCCTGAAAAGCGTTTACAACCCCACTTACAAGTAAAACTAGCTAAATTGTGCCTGGCTGCTGTTCACTGAAAAGCTCATTCTGGGTACATTTTTGGTATACATTTGCTTCTGCCGGGTCAGCTGAGCAGTGTATTTCTACTTAACTACCCCCTATCAGGAGAGACCTCAGGGTTGCATCTTTTGAGCGCAGTACTGAGCCTGAAAAGCGTTTACAACCCCACTTACAAGTAAAACTAGCTAAAATGTGCCTGGCTGCTGTTCACTGAAAAGCTCATTCTGGGTACATTTTTGGTATACATTTGCTTCTGCCGGGTCAGCTGAACAGTGAATTTCTACGTAACTACCCCCTATCAGGAGAGACCTCAGGGCTGTATCTTTTGAGTGCAGTACTGAGCCTGAAAAGCGTTTACAACCCCACTTACAAGTAAAACTAGCTAAAATGTGCTTGGCTGCTGTTCACTGAATAGCTCATTCTGGGTACATTTTTGGTATACATTTGCTTCTGCAGGGTCAGCTGAGCAGTGAATTTCTACTTAACTACCTCCTATCAGGAGAGACCTCAGGGCTGCATCTTTTGAGCGCAGTACTGAGCCTGAAAACCGTTTACAACCCCACTTACAAGTAAAACTAGCTAAAATGTGCCTGGCTGCTGTTCACTGAAAAGCTCATTCTGGGTACATTTTTAGTATACATTTGCTTCTGCCGGGTCAGCTGAGCAGTGAATTTCTACTTAACTACCTCCTATCAGGAGAGACCTCAGGGCTGCATGTTTTGAGCGCAGTACTGAGCCTGAAAAGCGTTTACAACCCCACTTACAAGTAAAACTAGCTAAAATGTGCCTGGCTGCTGTTCACTGAATAGCACATTCTGGGTCCATTTTTGGTATACATTTGCTTCTGCCGGGTCAGCTGAGCAGTGTATTTCTACTTAACTACCTCCTATCAGGAGAGACCTCAGGGCTGCATCTTTTTAACGCAGTACTGAGCCTGAAAAGCGTTTACAACCCCACTTACAAGTAAAACTAGCTAAAATGTGCCTGGCTGCTGTTCACTGAAAAGCTCATTCTGGGTACATTTTTGGTATACATTTGCTTCTGCCGGGTCAGCTGAGCAGTGAGTTTCTACTTAACTACCCCCTATCAGGAGAGACCTCAGGGCTGCATCTTTTGAGCGCAGTACTGAGCCTGAAAAGCGTTTACAACCCCACTTACAAGTAAAACTAGCTAAAATGTGCCTGGCTGTTGTTCACTGAATAGCTCATTCTGGGTACATTTTTGGTATACATTTGCTTCTGCCGGGTCAGCTGAGCAGTGTATTTCTACTTAACTACCCCCTATCAGGAGAGACCTCAGGGGTACATCTTTTGAGCGCAGTACTGAGCCTGAAAAGCGTTTACAACCCCAGTTACAAGTAAAACTAGCTAAAATGTGCCTGGCTGCTGTTCACTGAAAAGCTCATTCTGGGTACATTTTTGGTATACATTTGCTTCTGCCGGGTCAGCTGAACAGTGAATTTCTACTTAACTACCCCCTATCAGGAGAGACCTCAGGGCTGTATCTTTTGAGTGCAGTACTGAGCCTGAAAAGCGTTTACAACCCCACTTACAAGTAAAACTAGCTAAAATGTGCTTGGCTGCTGTTCACTGAATAGCTCATTCTGGGTACATTTTTGGTATACATTTGCTTCTGCAGGGTCAGCTGAGCAGTGAATTTCTACTTAACTACCTCCTATCAGGAGAGACCTCAGGGCTGCATCTTTTGAGCGCAGTACTGAGCCTGAAAACCGTTTACAACCCCACTTACAAGTAAAACTAGCTAAAATGTGCCTGGCTGCTGTTCACTGAAAAGCTCATTCTGGGTACATTTTTGGTATACATTTGCTTCTGCCGGGTCAGCTGAGCAGTGAATTTCTACTTAACTACCTCCTATCAGGAGAGACCTCAGGGCTGCATGTTTTGAGCGCAGTACTGAGCCTGAAAAGCGTTTACAACCCCACTTACAAGTAAAACTAGCTAAAATGTGCCTGGCTGCTGTTCACTGAATAGCACATTCTGGGTCCATTTTTGGTATACATTTGCTTCTGCCGGGTCAGCTGAGCAGTGTATTTCTACTTAACTACCTCCTATCAGGAGAGACCTCAGGGCTGCATCTTTTTAACGCAGTACTGAGCCTGAAAAGCGTTTACAACCCCACTTACAAGTAAAACTAGCTAAAATGTGCCTGGCTGCTGTTCACTGAAAAGCTCATTCTGGGTACATTTTTGGTATACATTTGCTTCTGCCGGGTCAGCTGAGCAGTGAGTTTCTACTTAACTACCCCCTATCAGGAGAGACCTCAGGGCTGCATCTTTTGAGCGCAGTACTGAGCCTGAAAAGCGTTTACAACCCCACTTACAAGTAAAACTAGCTAAAATGTGCCTGGCTGTTGTTCACTGAATAGCTCATTCTGGGTACATTTTTGGTATACATTTGCTTCTGCCGGGTCAGCTGAGCAGTGTATTTCTACTTAACTACCCCCTATCAGGAGAGACCTCAGGGGTACATCTTTTGAGCGCAGTACTGAGCCTGAAAAGCGTTTACAACCCCAGTTACAAGTAAAACTAGCTAAAATGTGCCTGGCTGCTGTTCACTGAAAAGCTCATTCTGGGTACATTTTTGGTATACATTTGCTTCTGCCGGGTCAGCTGAACAGTGAATTTCTACTTAACTACCTCCTATCAGGAGAGACCTCAGGGCTGTATCTTTTGAGCGCAGTACTGAGCCTGAAAAGCGTTTACAACCCCACTTACAAGTAAAACTAGCTAAAATGTGCCTGGCTGCTGTTCACTGAATAGCTCATTCTGGGTACATTTTTGGTATACATTTGCTTCTGCCGGGTCAGCTGAGCAGTGTATTTCTACGTAACTACCCCCTATCAGGAGAGACCTCAGGGCTGCATGTTTTGAGCGCAGTACTGAGCCTGAAAAGCGTTTACAACCCCACTTACAAGTAAAACTAGCTAAATTGTGCCTGGCTGCTGTTCACTGAAAAGCTCATTCTGGGTACATTTTTGGTATACATTTGCTTCTGCCGGGTCAGCTGAGCAGTGTATTTCTACTTAACTACCCCCTATCAGGAGAGACCTCAGGGTTGCATCTTTTGAGCGCAGTACTGAGCCTGAAACGCGTTTACAACCCCAGTTACAAGTAAAACTAGCTAAAATGTGCCTGGCTGCTGTTCACTGAAAAGCTCATTCTGGGTACATTTTTGTTATACATTTGCTTCTGCCGGGTCAGCTGAGCAGTGAGTTTCTACTTAACTACCCCCTATCAGGAGAGACCTCAGGGCTGCATCTTTTGAGCGCACTACTGAGCCTGAAAAGCGTTTACAACCCCACTTACAAGTAAAACTAGCTAAAATGTGCCTGGCTGCTGTTCACTGAAAAGCTCATTCTGGGTACATTTTTGGTATACATTTGCTTCTGCCGTGTCAGCTGAACAGTGTATTTCTACTTAACTACCCCCTATCAGGAGAGACCTCAGGGCTGCATCTTTTGAGCGCTGTACTGAGCCTGAAAAGCGTTTCCAACCCCACTTACAAGTAAAACTAGCTAAAATGTGCCTGGCTGCTGTTCACTGAAAAGCTCATTCTGGGTACATTTTTGTTATACATTTGCTTCTGCCGGGTCAGCTGAGCAGTGAGTTTCTACTTAACTACCCCCTATCAGGAGAGACCTCAGGGCTGCATCTTTTGAGCGCACTACTGAGCCTGAAAAGCGTTTACAACCCCACTTACAAGTAAAACTAGCTAAAATGTGCCTGGCTGCTGTTCACTGAATAGCTCATTCTGGGTACATTTTTGGTATACATTTGCTTCTGCCGGGTCAGCTGAGCAGTGTATTTCTATTAACTACCCCCTATCAGGAGAGACCTCAGGGTTGCATCTTTTGAGCGCAGTACTGAGCCTGAAAAGCGTTTACAACCCCAGTTACAAGTAAAACTAGCTAAAATGTGCCTGGCTGCTGTTCACTGAAAAGCTCATTCTGGGTACATTTTTGGTATACATTTGCTTCTGCCGGGTCAGCTGAACAGTGAATTTCTACTTAACTACCTCCTATCAGGAGAGACCTCAGGGCTGTATCTTTTCAGTGCAGTACTGAGCCTGAAAAGCGTTTACAACCCCAGTTACAAGTAAAACTAGCTAAAATGTGCCTGGCTGCTGTTCACTGAATAGCTCATTCTGGGTACATTTTTGGTATACATTTGCTTCTGCAGGGTCAGCTGAGCAGTGAATTTCTACTTAACTACCTCCTATCAGGAGAGACCTCAGGGCTGCATCTTTTGAGCGCAGTACTGAGCCTGAAAACCGTTTACAACCCCACTTACAAGTAAAACTAGCTAAAATGTGCCTGGCTGCAGTTCACTGAAAAGCTCATTCTGGGTACATTTTTGTTATACATTTGCTTCTGCCGGGTCAGCTGAGCAGTGAATTTCTACTTAACTACCCCCTATCAGGAGAGACCTCAGGGCTGCATCTTTTGAGCGCAGTACTGAGCCTGAAAAGCGTTTCCAACCCCACTTACAAGTAAAACTAGCTAAAATGTGCCTGGCTGCTGTTCACTGAAAAGCTCATTCTGGGTACATTTTTGGTATACATTTGCTTCTGCCGGGTCAGCTGAGCAGTGAATTTCTACTTAACTACCCCCTATCAGGAGAGACCTCAGGGCTGCATGTTTTGAGCGCAGTACTGAGCCTGAAAAGCGTTTACAACCCCAGTTACAAGTAAAACTAGCTAAAATGTGCCTGGGTGCTGTTCACTGAAAAGCTCATTCTGGGTACACTTTTGGTATACATTTGCTTCTGCCGGGTCAGCTGAGCAGTGAATTTCTACTTAACTACCTCCTATCAGGAGAGACCTCAGGGCTGCATCTTTTGAGCGCAGTACTGAGCCTGAAAAGCGTTTACCACCCCACTTACAAGTAAAACTAGCTAAAATGTGCCTGGCTGCTGTTCACTGAAAAGCTCATTCTGGGTACATTTTTGGTATACATTTGCTTCTGCAGGGTCAGCTGAGCAGTGAATTTCTACTTAACTACCTCCTATCAGGAGAGACCTCAGGGCTGCATCTTTTGAGCGCAGTACTGAGCCTGAAAACCGTTTACAACCCCACTTACAAGTAAAACTAGCTAAAATGTGCCTGGCTGCTGTTCACTGAAAAGCTCATTCTAGGTACATTTTTGGTATACATTTGCTTCTGCCGGGTCAGCTGAGCAGTGAATTTCTACTTAACTATCTCCTATCAGGAGAGACCTCAGGACTGCATCTTTTGAGCGCAGTACTGAGCCTGAAAAGCGTTTCCAACCCCACTTACAAGTAAAACTAGCTAAAATGTGCCTGGCTGCTGTTCACTGAAAAGCTCATTCTGGGTACATTTTTGGTATACATTTGCTTCTGCCGGGTCAGCTGAGCAGTAAATTTCTACTTAACTACCCCCTATCAGGAGAGACCTCAGGGCTGCATCTTTTGAGCGCAGTAATGAGCCTGAAAACTGTTTACAACCCCAGTTACAAGTAAAACTAGCTAAAATGTGCCTGGGTGCTGTTCACTGAAAAGCTCATTCTGGGTACATTTTTGGTATACATTTGCTTCTGCCGGGTCAGCTGAGCAGTGAATTTCTACTTAACTACCTCCTATCAGGAGAGACCTCAGGGCTGCATCTTTTGAGCGCTGTACTGAGCCTGAAAAGCGTTTACAACCCCAGTTACAAGTAAAACTAGCTACAATGTGCCTGGCTGCTGTTCACTGAAAAGCTCATTCTAGGTACATTTTTTGTATACATTTGCTTCTGCCGGGTCAGCTGAGCAGTGAGTTTCTACTTAACTACCCCCTATCAGGAGAGACCTCAGGGCTGCATCTTTTGAGCGCACTACTGAGCCTGAAAAGCGTTTACAACCCCACTTACAAGTAAAACTAGCTAAAATGTGCCTGGCAGCTGTTCACTGAAAAGCTCATTCTGGGTACATTTTTGGTATACATTTGCTTCTGCCGGGTCAGCTGAACAGTGTATTTCTACTTAACTACCCCCTATCAGGAGAGACCTCAGGGCTGCATCTTTTGAGCGCAGTACTGAGCCTGAAAAGCGTTTCCAACCCCACTTACAAGTAAAACTAGCTAAAATGTGCCTGGCTGCTGTTCACTGAATAGCTCATTCTGGGTACATTTTTGGTATACATTTGCTTCTGCCGGGTCAGCTGAGCAGTGAATTTCTACTTAACTACCCCCTATCAGGAGAGACCTCAGGGCTGCATCTTTTGAGCGCAGTACTGAGCCTGAAAAGCGTTTACAACCCCAGTTACAAGTAAAACTAGCTAAAATGTGTCTGGCTGCTGTTCACTGAAAAGCTCATTCTGGGTACATTTTTGGTATACATTTGCTTCTGCCGGGTCAGCTGAGCAGTGAGTTTCCACTTAACTACCCCCTATCAGGAGAGACCTCAGGGTTGCATCTTTTGAGCGCAGTACTGAGCCTGAAAAGCGTTTACAACCCCAGTTACAAGTAAAACTAGCTAAAATGTGCCTGGCTGCTGTTCACTGAAAAGCTCATTCTGGGTACATTTTTAGTATACATTTGCTTCTGCCGGGTCAGCTGAGCAGTGAGTTTCTACTTAACTACCCCCTATCAGGGGAGACCTCAGGGCTGCATCTTTTGAGCGCACTACTGAGCCTGAAAAGCGTTTACAACCCCACTTACAAGTAAAACTAGCTAAAATGTGCCTAGCTGCTGTTCACTGAAAAGCTCATTCTGGGTACATTTTTGGTATACATTTGCTTCTGCCGGGTCAGCTGAGCAGTGTATTTCTACTTAACTACCCCCTATCAGGAGAGACCTCAGGGCTGCATCTTTTGAGCGCAGTACTGAGCCTGAAAAGCGTTTCCAACCCCACTTACAAGTAAAACTAGCTAAAATGTGCCTGGCTGCTGTTCACTGAAAAGCTCATTCTGGGTACATTTTTGTTATACATTTGCTTCTGCCGGGTCAGCTGAGCAGTGAGTTTCTACTTAACTACCCCCTATCAGGAGAGACCTCAGGGCTGCATCTTTTGAGCGCACTACTGAGCCTGAAAAGCGTTTACAACCCCACTTACTAGTAAAACTAGCTAAAATGTGCCTGGCTGCTGTTCACTGAAAAGCTCATTCTGGGTACATTTTTGTTATACATTTGCTTCTGCCGGGTCAGCTGAGCAGTGAGTTTCTACTTAACTACCCCCTATCAGGAGAGACCTCAGGGCTGCATCTTTTGAGCGCAGTACTGAGCCTGAAAAGCATTTACAACCCCAGTTACAAGTAAAACTAGCTAAAATGTGTCTGGCTGCTGTTCACTGAAAAGCTCATTCTGGGTACATTTTTGGTATACATTTGCTTCTGCCGGGTCAGCTGAGCAGTGTATTTCTACTTAACTACCCCCTATCAGGAGAGACCTCAGGGCTGCATCTTTTTAACGGAGTACTGAGCCTGAAAAGCGTTTACAACCCCAGTTACAAGTAAAACTAGCTAAAATGTGCCTGGCTGCTGTTCACTGAAAAGCTCATTCTGGGTACATTTTTGTTATACATTTGCTTCTGCCGGGTCAGCTGAGCAGTGAGTTTCTACTTAACTACCCCCTATCAGGAGAGACCTCAGGGCTGCATCTTTTGAGCGCACTACTGAGCCTGAAAAGCGTTTACAACCCCACTTACTAGTAAAACTAGCTAAAATGTGCCTGGCTGCTGTTCACTGAAAAGCTCATTCTGGGTACATTTTTGTTATACATTTGCTTCTGCCGGGTCAGCTGAGCAGTGAGTTTCTACTTAACTACCCCCTATCAGGAGAGACCTCAGGGCTGCATCTTTTGAGCGCAGTACTGAGCCTGAAAAGCATTTACAACCCCAGTTACAAGTAAAACTAGCTAAAATGTGTCTGGCTGCTGTTCACTGAAAAGCTCATTCTGGGTACATTTTTGGTATACATTTGCTTCTGCCGGGTCAGCTGAGCAGTGTATTTCTACTTAACTACCCCCTATCAGGAGAGACCTCAGGGCTGCATCTTTTTAACGGAGTACTGAGCCTGAAAAGCGTTTACAACCCCAGTTACAAGTAAAACTAGCTAAAATGTGCCTGGCTGCTGTTCACTGAAAAGCTCATTCTGGGTAGATTTTTGTTATACATTTGCTTCTGCCGGGTCAGCTGAGCAGTGAATTTCTACGTAACTACCCCCTATCAGGGGAGACCTCAGGGCTGCATCTTTTGAGTGCAGTACTGAGCCTGAAAAGCGTTTACAAACCCACTTACAAGTAAAACTAGCTAAAATGTGTCTGGCTGCTGTTCACTGAATAGCTCATTCTGGGTACATTTTTGGTATACATTTGCTTCTGCAGGGTCAGCTGAGCAGTGAATTTCTACTTAACTACCCCCTATCAGGAGAGACCTCAGGGCTGCATCTTTTTAACGCAGTACTGAGCCTGAAAAGCGTTTACAACCCCAGTTACAAGTAAAACTAGCTAAAATGTGCCTGGCTGCTGTTCACTGAAAAGCTCATTCTGGGTACATTTTTGTTATACATTTGCTTCTGCCGGGTCAGCTGAGCAGTGAATTTCTACATAACTACCCCCTATCAGGGGAGACCTCAGGGCTGCATCTTTTGAGCGCAGTACTGAGCCTGAAAAGCGTTTACAACCCCACTTACAAGTAAAACTAGCTAAATTGTGCCTGGCTGCTGTTCACTGAAAAGCTCATTCTGGGTACATTTTTGTTATACATTTGCTTCTGCCGGGTCAGCTGAGCAGTGAATTTCTACGTAACTACCCCCTATCAGGGGAGACCTCAGGGCTGCATCTTTTGAGCGCAGTACTGAGCCTGAAAAGCGTTTACAACCCCACTTACAAGTAAAACTAGCTAAATTGTGCCTGGCTGCTGTTCACTGAAAAGCTCATTCTGGGTACATTTTTGGTATACATTTGCTTCTGCCGGGTCAGCTGAGCAGCGTATTTCTACTTAACTACCCCCTATCAGGAGAGACCTCAGGGTTGCATCTTTTGAGCGCAGTACTGAGCCTGAAAAGCGTTTACAACCCCACTTACAAGTAAAACTAGCTAAAATGTGCCTGGCTGCTGTTCACTGAAAAGCTCAATATGGGTACATTTTTGGTATACATTTGCTTCTGCCGGGTCAGCTGAACAGTGAATTTCTACGTAACTACCCCCTATCAGGAGAGACCTCAGGGCTGTATCTTTTGAGTGCAGTACTGAGCCTGAAAAGCGTTTACAACCCCACTTACAAGTAAAACTAGCTAAAATGTGCCTGGCTGCTGTTCACTGAATAGCTCATTCTGGGTACATTTTTGGTATACATTTGCTTCTGCAGGGTCAGCTGAGCAGTGAATTTCTACTTAACTACCTCCTATCAGGAGAGACCTCAGGGCTGCATCTTTTGAGCGCAGTACTGAGCCTGAAAACCGTTTACAACCCCACTTACAAGTAAAACTAGCTAAAATGTGCCTGGCTGCTGTTCACTGAAAAGCTCATTCTGGGTACATTTTTGGTATACATTTGCTTCTGCCGGGTCAGCTGAGCAGTGAATTTCTACTTAACTACCTCCTATCAGGAGAGACCTCAGGGCTGCATGTTTTGAGCGCAGTACTGAGCCTGAAAAGCGTTTACAACCCCACTTACAAGTAAAACTAGCTAAAATGTGCCTGGCTGCTGTTCACTGAATAGCTCATTCTGGGTCCATTTTTGGTATACATTTGCTTCTGCCGGGTCAGCTGAGCAGTGTATTTCTACTTAACTACCTCCTATCAGGAGAGACCTCAGGGCTGCATCTTTTTAACGCAGTACTGAGCCTGAAAAGCGTTTACAACCCCACTTACAAGTAAAACTAGCTAAAATGTGCCTGGCTGCTGTTCACTGAAAAGCTCATTCTGGGTACATTTTTGGTATACATTTGCTTCTGCCGGGTCAGCTGAGCAGTGAGTTTCTACTTAACTACCCCCTATCAGGAGAGACCTCAGGGCTGCATCTTTTGAGCGCAGTACTGAGCCTGAAAAGCGTTTACAACCCCACTTACAAGTAAAACTAGCTAAAATGTGCCTGGCTGCTGTTCACTGAATAGCTCATTCTGGGTACATTTTTGGTATACATTTGCTTCTGCCGGGTCAGCTGAGCAGTGTATTTCTACTTAACTACCCCCTATCAGGAGAGACCTCAGGGGTACATCTTTTGAGCGCAGTACTGAGCCTGAAAAGCGTTTACAACCCCAGTTACAAGTAAAACTAGCTAAAATGTGCCTGGCTGCTGTTCACTGAAAAGCTCATTCTGGGTACATTTTTGGTATACATTTGCTTCTGCCGGGTCAGCTGAACAGTGAATTTCTACTTAACTACCTCCTATCAGGAGAGACCTCAGGGCTGTATCTTTTGAGCGCAGTACTGAGCCTGAAAAGCGTTTACAACCCCACTTACAAGTAAAACTAGCTAAAATGTGCCTCGCTGCTGTTCACTGAATAGCTCATTCTGGGTACATTTTTGGTATACATTTGCTTCTGCCGGGTCAGCTGAGCAGTGTATTTCTACGTAACTACCCCCTATCAGGGGAGACCTCAGGGCTGCATGTTTTGAGCGCAGTACTGAGCCTGAAAAGCGTTTACAACCCCACTTACAAGTAAAACTAGCTAAATTGTGCCTGGCTGCTGTTCACTGAAAAGCTCATTCTGGGTACATTTTTGGTATACATTTGCTTCTGCCGGGTCAGCTGAGCAGTGTATTTCTACTTAACTACCCCCTATCAGGAGAGACCTCAGGGTTGCATCTTTTGAGCGCAGTACTGAGCCTGAAAAGCGTTTACAACCCCAGTTACAAGTAAAACTAGCTAAAATGTGCCTGGCTGCTGTTCACTGAAAAGCTCATTCTGGGTACATTTTTGTTATACATTTGCTTCTGCCGGGTCAGCTGAGCAGTGAGTTTCTACTTAACTACCCCCTATCAGGAGAGACCTCAGGGCTGCATCTTTTGAGCGCACTACTGAGCCTGAAAAGCGTTTACAACCCCACTTACAAGTAAAACTAGCTAAAATGTGCCTGGCTGCTGTTCACTGAAAAGCTCATTCTGGGTACATTTTTGGTATACATTTGCTTCTGCCGTGTCAGCTGAACAGTGTATTTCTACTTAACTACCTCCTATCAGGAGAGACCTCAGGGCTGTATCTTTTCAGTGCAGTACTGAGCCTGAAAAGCGTTTACAACCCCAGTTACAAGTAAAACTAGCTAAAATGTGCCTGGCTGCTGTTCACTGAATAGCTCATTCTGGGTACATTTTTGGTATACATTTGCTTCTGCAGGGTCAGCTGAGCAGTGAATTTCTACTTAACTACCTCCTATCAGGAGAGACCTCAGGGCTGCATCTTTTGAGCGCAGTACTGAGCCTGAAAACCGTTTACAACCCCACTTACAAGTAAAACTAGCTAAAATGTGCCTGGCTGCTGTTCACTGAAAAGCTCATTCTGGGTACATTTTTGTTATACATTTGCTTCTGCCGGGTCAGCTGAGCAGTGAATTTCTACTTAACTACCCCCTATCAGGAGAGACCTCAGGGCTGCATCTTTTGAGCGCAGTACTGAGCCTGAAAAGGGTTTCCAACCCCACTTACAAGTAAAACTAGCTAAAATGTGCCTGGCTGCTGTTCACTGAAAAGCTCATTCTGGGTACATTTTTGGTATACATTTGCTTCTGCCGGGTCAGCTGAGCAGTGAATTTCTACTTAACTACCCCCTATCAGGAGAGACCTCAGGGCTGCATGTTTTGAGCGCAGTACTGAGCCTGAAAACCGTTTACCACCCCAGTTACAAGTAAAACTAGCTAAAATGTGCCTGGCTGCTGTTCACTGAAAAGCTCATTCTGGGTACATTTTTGGTATACATTTGCTTCTGCCGGGTCAGCTGAGCAGTGAATTTCTACTTAACTACCTCCTATCAGGAGAGACCTCAGGGCTGCATCTTTTGAGCGCAGTACTGAGCCTGAAAAGCGTTTACCACCCCACTTACAAGTAAAACTAGCTAAAATGTGCCTGGCTGCTGTTCACTGAATAGCTCATTCTGGGTCCATTTTTGGTATACATTTGCTTCTGCCGGGTCAGCTGAGCAGTGAATTTCTACTTAACTACCTCCTATCAGGAGAGACCTCAGGGCTGCATCTTTTGAGCACAGTACTGAGCCTGAAAAGCGTTTACAACCCCACTTACAAGTAAAACTAGCTAAAATGTGCCTGGCTGCTGTTCACTGAAAAGCTCATTCTGGGTACATTTTTGGTATACATTTGCTTCTGCCGGGTCAGCTGAGCAGTGAATTTCTACTTAACTACCTCCTATCAGGAGAGACCTCAGGGCTGCATGTTTTGAGCGCAGTACTGAGCCTGAAAAGCGTTTACAACCCCACTTACAAGTAAAACTAGCTAAAATGTGCCTGGCTGCTGTTCACTGAATAGCTCATTCTGGGTACATTTTTGGTATACATTTGCTTCTGCCGGGTCAGCTGAGCAGTGAATTTCTACTTAACTACCTCCTATCAGGAGAGACCTCGGGGCTGCATCTTTTGAGCACAGTACTGAGCCTGAAAAGCGTTTACAACCCCACTTACAAGTAAAACTAGCTAAAATGTGCCTGGCTGCTGTTCACTGAAAAGCTCATTCTGGGTACATTTTTGGTATACATTTGCTTCTGCCGGGTCAGCTGAGCAGTGAATTTCTACTTACTATCCCCTATCAGGGGAGACCTCAGGGCTGCATCTTTTGAGCGCAGTACTGAGCCTGAAAAGTGTTTACAACCCCACTTACAAGTAAAACTAGCTAAATTGTGCCTGGCTGCTGTTCACTGAAAAGATCATTCTGGGTACATTTTTGGTATACATTTGCTTCTGCCGGGTCAGCTGAGCAGTGTATTTCTACTTAACTACCCCCTATCAGGAGAGACCTCAGGGTTGCATCTTTTGAGCGCAGTACTGAGCCTGAAAAGCGTTTACAACCCCAGTTACAAGTAAAACTAGCTAAAATGTACCTGGCTGCTGTTCACTGAAAAGCTCATTCTGGGTACATTTTTGGTATACATTTGCGACTGCCGGGTCAGCTGAACAGTGAATTTCTACTTAACTACCTCCTATCAGGAGAGACCTCAGGGCTGCATCTTTTGAGCGCAGTACTGAGCCTGAAAACAGTTTACAACCCCACTTACAAGTAAAACTAGCTAAAATGTGCCTGGCTGCTGTTCACTGAAAAGCTCATTCTGGGTACACTTTTGGTATACATTTGCTTGTGCCGGGTCAGCTGAGCAGTGAATTTATACTTAACTACCTCCTATCAGGAGAGACCTCAGGGCTGCATCTTTTGAGCGCAGTACTGAGCCTGAAAAGCGTTTACCACCCCACTTACAAGTAAAACTAGCTAAAATGTGCCTGGCTGCTGTTCACTGAAAAGCTCATTCTGGGTACATTTTTGGTATACATTTGCTTCTGCAGGGTCAGCTGAGCAGTGAATTTCTACTTAACTACCTCCTATCAGGAGAGACCTCAGGGCTGCATCTTTTGAGCGCAGTACTGAGCCTGAAAACCGTTTACAACCCCACTTACAAGTAAAACTAGCTAAAATGTGCCTGGCTGCTGTTCACTGAAAAGCTCATTCTAGGTACATTTTTGGTATACATTTGCTTCTGCCGGGTCAGCTGAGCAGTGAATTTCTACTTAACTATCTCCTATCAGGGGAGACCTCAGGGCTGCATCTTTTGAGCGCAGTACTGAGCCTGAAAAGCGTTTACAACCCCACTTACAAGTAAAACTAGCTAAAATGTGCCTGGCTGCTGTTCACTGAATAGCTCATTCTGGGTACATTTTTGGTATACATTTGCTTCTGCCGGGTCAGCTGAGCAGTGTATTTCTACTTAACTACCCCCTATCAGGAGAGACCTCAGGGGTACATCTTTTGAGCGCAGTACTGAGCCTGAAAAGCGTTTACAACCCCAGTTACAAGTAAAACTAGCTAAAATGTGCCTGGCTGCTGTTCACTGAAAAGCTCATTCTGGGTACATTTTTGGTATACATTTGCTTCTGCCGGGTCAGCTGAACAGTGAATTTCTACTTAACTACCTCCTATCAGGAGAGACCTCAGGGCTGTATCTTTTGAGCGCAGTACTGAGCCTGAAAAGCGTTTACAACCCCACTTACAAGTAAAACTAGCTAAAATGTGCCTGGCTGCTGTTCACTGAATAGCTCATTCTGGGTACATTTTTGGTATACATTTGCTTCTGCCGGGTCAGCTGAGCAGTGTATTTCTACGTAACTACCCCCTATCAGGAGAGACCTCAGGGCTGCATGTTTTGAGCGCAGTACTGAGCCTGAAAAGCGTTTACAACCCCACTTACAAGTAAAACTAGCTAAATTGTGCCTGGCTGCTGTTCACTGAAAAGCTCATTCTGGGTACATTTTTGGTATACATTTGCTTCTGCCGGGTCAGCTGAGCAGTGTATTTCTACTTAACTACCCCCTATCAGGAGAGACCTCAGGGTTGCATCTTTTGAGCGCAGTACTGAGCCTGAAAAGCGTTTACAACCCCAGTTACAAGTAAAACTAGCTAAAATGTGCCTGGCTGCTGTTCACTGAAAAGCTCATTCTGGGTACATTTTTGTTATACATTTGCTTCTGCCGGGTCAGCTGAGCAGTGAGTTTCTACTTAACTACCCCCTATCAGGAGAGACCTCAGGGCTGCATCTTTTGAGCGCACTACTGAGCCTGAAAAGCGTTTACAACCCCACTTACAAGTAAAACTAGCTAAAATGTGCCTGGCTGCTGTTCACTGAATAGCTCATTCTGGGTACATTTTTGGTATACATTTGCTTCTGCAGGGTCAGCTGAGCAGTGAATTTCTACTTAACTACCTCCTATCAGGAGAGACCTCAGGGCTGCATCTTTTGAGCGCAGTACTGAGCCTGAAAACCGTTTACAACCCCACTTACAAGTAAAACTAGCTAAAATGTGCCTGGCTGCTGTTCACTGAAAAGCTCATTCTGGGTACATTTTTGGTATACATTTGCTTCTGCCGGGTCAGCTGAGCAGTGAATTTCTACTTAACTACCTCCTATCAGGAGAGACCTCAGGGCTGCATGTTTTGAGCGCAGTACTGAGCCTGAAAAGCGTTTACAACCCCACTTACAAGTAAAACTAGCTAAAATGTGCCTGGCTGCTGTTCACTGAATAGCTCATTCTGGGTCCATTTTTGGTATACATTTGCTTCTGCCGGGTCAGCTGAGCAGTGTATTTCTACTTAACTACCTCCTATCAGGAGAGACCTCAGGGCTGCATCTTTTTAACGCAGTACTGAGCCTGAAAAGCGTTTACAACCCCACTTACAAGTAAAACTAGCTAAAATGTGCCTGGCTGCTGTTCACTGAAAAGCTCATTCTGGGTACATTTTTGGTATACATTTGCTTCTGCCGGGTCAGCTGAGCAGTGAGTTTCTACTTAACTACCCCCTATCAGGAGAGACCTCAGGGCTGCATCTTTTGAGCGCAGTACTGAGCCTGAAAAGCGTTTACAACCCCACTTACAAGTAAAACTAGCTAAAATGTGCCTGGCTGCTGTTCACTGAATAGCTCATTCTGGGTACATTTTTGGTATACATTTGCTTCTGCCGGGTCAGCTGAGCAGTGTATTTCTACTTAACTACCCCCTATCAGGAGAGACCTCAGGGGTACATCTTTTGAGCGCAGTACTGAGCCTGAAAAGCGTTTACAACCCCAGTTACAAGTAAAACTAGCTAAAATGTGCCTGGCTGCTGTTCACTGAAAAGCTCATTCTGGGTACATTTTTGGTATACATTTGCTTCTGCCGGGTCAGCTGAACAGTGAATTTCTACTTAACTACCTCCTATCAGGAGAGACCTCAGGGCTGCATCTTTTGAGCGCAGTACTGAGCCTGAAAAGCGTTTACAACCCCACTTACAAGTAAAACTAGCTAAAATGTGCCTCGCTGCTGTTCACTGAATAGCTCATTCTGGGTACATTTTTGGTATACATTTGCTTCTGCCGGGTCAGCTGAGCAGTGTATTTCTACGTAACTACCCCCTATCAGGGGAGACCTCAGGGCTGCATGTTTTGAGCGCAGTACTGAGCCTGAAAAGCGTTTACAACCCCACTTACAAGTAAAACTAGCTAAATTGTGCCTGGCTGCTGTTCACTGAAAAGCTCATTCTGGGTACATTTTTGGTATACATTTGCTTCTGCCGGGTCAGCTGAGCAGTGTATTTCTACTTAACTACCCCCTATCAGGAGAGACCTCAGGGTTGCATCTTTTGAGCGCAGTACTGAGCCTGAAAAGCGTTTACAACCCCAGTTACAAGTAAAACTAGCTAAAATGTGCCTGGCTGCTGTTCACTGAAAAGCTCATTCTGGGTACATTTTTGTTATACATTTGCTTCTGCCGGGTCAGCTGAGCAGTGAGTTTCTACTTAACTACCCCCTATCAGGAGAGACCTCAGGGCTGCATCTTTTGAGCGCACTACTGAGCCTGAAAAGCGTTTACAACCCCACTTACAAGTAAAACTAGCTAAAATGTGCCTGGCTGCTGTTCACTGAAAAGCTCATTCTGGGTACATTTTTGGTATACATTTGCTTCTGCCGTGTCAGCTGAACAGTGTATTTCTACTTAACTACCTCCTATCAGGAGAGACCTCAGGGCTGTATCTTTTCAGTGCAGTACTGAGCCTGAAAAGCGTTTACAACCCCAGTTACAAGTAAAACTAGCTAAAATGTGCCTGGCTGCTGTTCACTGAATAGCTCATTCTGGGTACATTTTTGGTATACATTTGCTTCTGCAGGGTCAGCTGAGCAGTGAATTTCTACTTAACTACCTCCTATCAGGAGAGACCTCAGGGCTGCATCTTTTGAGCGCAGTACTGAGCCTGAAAACCGTTTACAACCCCACTTACAAGTAAAACTAGCTAAAATGTGCCTGGCTGCTGTTCACTGAAAAGCTCATTCTGGGTACATTTTTGTTATACATTTGCTTCTGCCGGGTCAGCTGAGCAGTGAATTTCTACTTAACTACCCCCTATCAGGAGAGACCTCAGGGCTGCATCTTTTGAGCGCAGTACTGAGCCTGAAAAGGGTTTCCAACCCCACTTACAAGTAAAACTAGCTAAAATGTGCCTGGCTGCTGTTCACTGAAAAGCTCATTCTGGGTACATTTTTGGTATACATTTGCTTCTGCCGGGTCAGCTGAGCAGTGAATTTCTACTTAACTACCCCCTATCAGGAGAGACCTCAGGGCTGCATGTTTTGAGCGCAGTACTGAGCCTGAAAACCGTTTACCACCCCAGTTACAAGTAAAACTAGCTAAAATGTGCCTGGCTGCTGTTCACTGAAAAGCTCATTCTGGGTACATTTTTGGTATACATTTGCTTCTGCCGGGTCAGCTGAGCAGTGAATTTCTACTTAACTACCTCCTATCAGGAGAGACCTCAGGGCTGCATCTTTTGAGCGCAGTACTGAGCCTGAAAAGCGTTTACCACCCCACTTACAAGTAAAACTAGCTAAAATGTGCCTGGCTGCTGTTCACTGAATAGCTCATTCTGGGTCCATTTTTGGTATACATTTGCTTCTGCCGGGTCAGCTGAGCAGTGAATTTCTACTTAACTACCTCCTATCAGGAGAGACCTCAGGGCTGCATCTTTTGAGCACAGTACTGAGCCTGAAAAGCGTTTACAACCCCACTTACAAGTAAAACTAGCTAAAATGTGCCTGGCTGCTGTTCACTGAAAAGCTCATTCTGGGTACATTTTTGGTATACATTTGCTTCTGCCGGGTCAGCTGAGCAGTGAATTTCTACTTAACTACCTCCTATCAGGAGAGACCTCAGGGCTGCATGTTTTGAGCGCAGTACTGAGCCTGAAAAGCGTTTACAACCCCACTTACAAGTAAAACTAGCTAAAATGTGCCTGGCTGCTGTTCACTGAATAGCTCATTCTGGGTACATTTTTGGTATACATTTGCTTCTGCCGGGTCAGCTGAGCAGTGAATTTCTACTTAACTACCTCCTATCAGGAGAGACCTCGGGGCTGCATCTTTTGAGCACAGTACTGAGCCTGAAAAGCGTTTACAACCCCACTTACAAGTAAAACTAGCTAAAATGTGCCTGGCTGCTGTTCACTGAAAAGCTCATTCTGGGTACATTTTTGGTATACATTTGCTTCTGCCGGGTCAGCTGAGCAGTGAATTTCTACTTACTATCCCCTATCAGGGGAGACCTCAGGGCTGCATCTTTTGAGCGCAGTACTGAGCCTGAAAAGTGTTTACAACCCCACTTACAAGTAAAACTAGCTAAATTGTGCCTGGCTGCTGTTCACTGAAAAGATCATTCTGGGTACATTTTTGGTATACATTTGCTTCTGCCGGGTCAGCTGAGCAGTGTATTTCTACTTAACTACCCCCTATCAGGAGAGACCTCAGGGTTGCATCTTTTGAGCGCAGTACTGAGCCTGAAAAGCGTTTACAACCCCAGTTACAAGTAAAACTAGCTAAAATGTGCCTGGCTGCTGTTCACTGAAAAGCTCATTCTGGGTACATTTTTGGTATACATTTGCGACTGCCGGGTCAGCTGAACAGTGAATTTCTACTTAACTACCTCCTATCAGGAGAGACCTCAGGGCTGCATCTTTTGAGCGCAGTACTGAGCCTGAAAACAGTTTACAACCCCACTTACAAGTAAAACTAGCTAAAATGTGCCTGGCTGCTGTTCACTGAAAAGCTCATTCTGGGTACACTTTTGGTATACATTTGCTTGTGCCGGGTCAGCTGAGCAGTGAATTTATACTTAACTACCTCCTATCAGGAGAGACCTCAGGGCTGCATCTTTTGAGCGCAGTACTGAGCCTGAAAAGCGTTTACCACCCCACTTACAAGTAAAACTAGCTAAAATGTGCCTGGCTGCTGTTCACTGAAAAGCTCATTCTGGGTACATTTTTGGTATACATTTGCTTCTGCAGGGTCAGCTGAGCAGTGAATTTCTACTTAACTACCTCCTATCAGGAGAGACCTCAGGGCTGCATCTTTTGAGCGCAGTACTGAGCCTGAAAACCGTTTACAACCCCACTTACAAGTAAAACTAGCTAAAATGTGCCTGGCTGCTGTTCACTGAAAAGCTCATTCTAGGTACATTTTTGGTATACATTTGCTTCTGCCGGGTCAGCTGAGCAGTGAATTTCTACTTAACTATCTCCTATCAGGGGAGACCTCAGGGCTGCATCTTTTGAGCGCAGTACTGAGCCTGAAAAGCGTTTACAACCCCACTTACAAGTAAAACTAGCTAAAATGTGCCTGGCTGCTGTTCACTGAATAGCTCATTCTGGGTACATTTTTGGTATACATTTGCTTCTGCCGGGTCAGCTGAGCAGTGTATTTCTACTTAACTACCCCCTATCAGGAGAGACCTCAGGGGTACATCTTTTGAGCGCAGTACTGAGCCTGAAAAGCGTTTACAACCCCAGTTACAAGTAAAACTAGCTAAAATGTGCCTGGCTGCTGTTCACTGAAAAGCTCATTCTGGGTACATTTTTGGTATACATTTGCTTCTGCCGGGTCAGCTGAACAGTGAATTTCTACTTAACTACCTCCTATCAGGAGAGACCTCAGGGCTGTATCTTTTGAGCGCAGTACTGAGCCTGAAAAGCGTTTACAGCCCCACTTACAAGTAAAACTAGCTAAAATGTGCCTGGCTGCTGTTCACTGAATAGCTCATTCTGGGTACATTTTTGGTATACATTTGCTTCTGCCGGGTCAGCTGAGCAGTGTATTTCTACGTAACTACCCCCTATCAGGAGAGACCTCAGGGCTGCATGTTTTGAGCGCAGTACTGAGCCTGAAAAGCGTTTACAACCCCACTTACAAGTAAAACTAGCTAAATTGTGCCTGGCTGCTGTTCACTGAAAAGCTCATTCTGGGTACATTTTTGGTATACATTTGCTTCTGCCGGGTCAGCTGAGCAGTGTATTTCTACTTAACTACCCCCTATCAGGAGAGACCTCAGGGTTGCATCTTTTGAGCGCAGTACTGAGCCTGAAAAGCGTTTACAACCCCAGTTACAAGTAAAACTAGCTAAAATGTGCCTGGCTGCTGTTCACTGAAAAGCTCATTCTGGGTACATTTTTGTTATACATTTGCTTCTGCCGGGTCAGCTGAGCAGTGAGTTTCTACTTAACTACCCCCTATCAGGAGAGACCTCAGGGCTGCATCTTTTGAGCGCACTACTGAGCCTGAAAAGCGTTTACAACCCCACTTACAAGTAAAACTAGCTAAAATGTGCCTGGCTGCTGTTCACTGAAAAGCTCATTCTGGGTACATTTTTGGTATACATTTGCTTCTGCCGTGTCAGCTGAACAGTGTATTTCTACTTAACTACCCCCTATCAGGAGAGACCTCAGGGCTGCATCTTTTGAGCGCTGTACTGAGCCTGAAAAGCGTTTCCAACCCCACTTACAAGTAAAACTAGCTAAAATGTGCCTGGCTGCTGTTCACTGAAAAGCTCATTCTGGGTACATTTTTGTTATACATTTGCTTCTGCCGGGTCAGCTGAGCAGTGAGTTTCTACTTAACTACCCCCTATCAGGAGAGACCTCAGGGCTGCATCTTTTGAGCGCACTACTGAGCCTGAAAAGCGTTTACAACCCCACTTACAAGTAAAACTAGCTAAAATGTGCCTTGCTGCTTTTCACTGAATAGCTCATTCTGGGTACATTTTTGGTATACATTTGCTTCTGCCGGGTCAGCTGAGCAGTGTATTTCTATTAACTACCCCCTATCAGGAGAGACCTCAGGGTTGCATCTTTTGAGCGCAGTACTGAGCCTGAAAAGCATTTACAACCCCAGTTACAAGTAAAACTAGCTAAAATGTGCCTGGCTGCTGTTCACTGAAAAGCTCATTCTGGGTACATTTTTGGTATACATTTGCTTCTGCCGGGTCAGCTGAACAGTGAATTTCTACTTAACTACCTCCTATCAGGAGAGACCTCAGGGCTGTATCTTTTCAGTGCAGTACTGAGCCTGAAAAGCGTTTACAACCCCAGTTACAAGTAAAACTAGCTAAAATGTGCCTGGCTGCTGTTCACTGAATAGCTCATTCTGGGTACATTTTTGGTATACATTTGCTTCTGCAGGGTCAGCTGAGCAGTGAATTTCTACTTAACTACCTCCTATCAGGAGAGACCTCAGGGCTGCATCTTTTGAGCGCAGTACTGAGCCTGAAAACCGTTTACAACCCCACTTACAAGTAAAACTAGCTAAAATGTGCCTGGCTGCAGTTCACTGAAAAGCTCATTCTGGGTACATTTTTGTTATACATTTGCTTCTGCCGGGTCAGCTGAGCAGTGAATTTCTACTTAACTACCCCCTATCAGGAGAGACCTCAGGGCTGCATCTTTTGAGCGCAGTACTGAGCCTGAAAAGCGTTTCCAACCCCACTTACAAGTAAAACTAGCTAAAATGTGCCTGGCTGCTGTTCACTGAAAAGCTCATTCTGGGTACATTTTTGGTATACATTTGCTTCTGCCGGGTCAGCTGAGCAGTGAATTTCTACTTAACTACCCCCTATCAGGAGAGACCTCAGGGCTGCATGTTTTGAGCGCAGTACTGAGCCTGAAAAGCGTTTACAACCCCAGTTACAAGTAAAACTAGCTAAAATGTGCCTGGGTGCTGTTCACTGAAAAGCTCATTCTGGGTACACTTTTGGTATACATTTGCTTCTGCCGGGTCAGCTGAGCAGTGAATTTCTACTTAACTACCTCCTATCAGGAGAGACCTCAGGGCTGCATCTTTTGAGCGCAGTACTGAGCCTGAAAAGCGTTTACCACCCCACTTACAAGTAAAACTAGCTAAAATGTGCCTGGCTGCTGTTCACTGAAAAGCTCATTCTGGGTACATTTTTGGTATACATTTGCTTCTGCAGGGTCAGCTGAGCAGTGAATTTCTACTTAACTACCTCCTATCAGGAGAGACCTCAGGGCTGTATCTTTTGAGCGCAGTACTGAGCCTGAAAACCGTTTACAACCCCACTTACAAGTAAAACTAGCTAAAATGTGCCTGGCTGCTGTTCACTGAAAAGCTCATTCTAGGTACATTTTTGGTATACATTTGCTTCTGCCGGGTCAGCTGAGCAGTGAATTTCTACTTAACTATCTCCTATCAGGAGAGACCTCAGGACTGCATCTTTTGAGCGCAGTACTGAGCCTGAAAAGCGTTTCCAACCCCACTTACAAGTAAAACTAGCTAAAATGTGCCTGGCTGCTGTTCACTGAAAAGCTCATTCTGGGTACATTTTTGGTATACATTTGCTTCTGCCGGGTCAGCTGAGCAGTAAATTTCTACTTAACTACCCCCTATCAGGAGAGACCTCAGGGCTGCATCTTTTGAGCGCAGTACTGAGCCTGAAAACTGTTTACAACCCCAGTTACAAGTAAAACTAGCTAAAATGTGCCTGGGTGCTGTTCACTGAAAAGCTCATTCTGGGTACATTTTTGGTATACATTTGCTTCTGCCGGGTCAGCTGAGCAGTGAATTTCTACTTAACTACCTCCTATCAGGAGAGACCTCAGGGCTGCATCTTTTGAGCGCTGTACTGAGCCTGAAAAGCGTTTACAACCCCAGTTACAAGTAAAACTAGCTAAAATGTGCCTGGCTGCTGTTCACTGAAAAGCTCATTCTAGGTACATTTTTTGTATACATTTGCTTCTGCCGGGTCAGCTGAGCAGTGAGTTTCTACTTAACTACCCCCTATCAGGAGAGACCTCAGGGCTGCATCTTTTGAGCGCACTACTGAGCCTGAAAAGCGTTTACAACCCCACTTACAAGTAAAACTAGCTAAAATGTGCCTGGCAGCTGTTCACTGAAAAGCTCATTCTGGGTACATTTTTGGTATACATTTGCTTCTGCCGGGTCAGCTGAACAGTGTATTTCTACTTAACTACCCCCTATCAGGAGAGACCTCAGGGCTGCATCTTTTGAGCGCAGTACTGAGCCTGAAAAGCGTTTCCAACCCCACTTACAAGTAAAACTAGCTAAAATGTGCCTGGCTGCTGTTCACTGAATAGCTCATTCTGGGTACATTTTTGGTATACATTTGCTTCTGCCGGGTCAGCTGAGCAGTGAATTTCTACTTAACTACCCCCTATCAGGAGAGACCTCAGGGCTGCATCTTTTGAGCGCAGTACTGAGCCTGAAAAGCGTTTACAACCCCAGTTACAAGTAAAACTAGCTAAAATGTGTCTGGCTGCTGTTCACTGAAAAGCTCATTCTGGGTACATTTTTGGTATACATTTGCTTCTGCCGGGTCAGCTGAGCAGTGAGTTTCCACTTAACTACCCCCTATCAGGAGAGACCTCAGGGTTGCATCTTTTGAGCGCAGTACTGAGCCTGAAAAGCGTTTACAACCCCAGTTACAAGTAAAACTAGCTAAAATGTGCCTGGCTGCTGTTCACTGAAAAGCTCATTCTGGGTACATTTTTAGTATACATTTGCTTCTGCCGGGTCAGCTGAGCAGTGAGTTTCTACTTAACTACCCCCTATCAGGGGAGACCTCAGGGCTGCATCTTTTGAGCGCACTACTGAGCCTGAAAAGCGTTTACAACCCCACTTACAAGTAAAACTAGCTAAAATGTGCCTAGCTGCTGTTCACTGAAAAGCTCATTCTGGGTACATTTTTGGTATACATTTGCTTCTGCCGGGTCAGCTGAGCAGTGTATTTCTACTTAACTACCCCCTATCAGGAGAGACCTCAGGGTTGCATCTTTTGAGCGCAGTACTGAGCCTGAAAAGCGTTTCCAACCCCACTTACAAGTAAAACTAGCTAAAATGTGCCTGGCTGCTGTTCACTGAAAAGCTCATTCTGGGTACATTTTTGTTATACATTTGCTTCTGCCTGGTCAGCTGAGCAGTGAGTTTCTACTTAACTACCCCCTATCAGGAGAGACCTCAGGGCTGCATCTTTTGAGCGCACTACTGAGCCTGAAAAGCGTTTACAACCCCACTTACTAGTAAAACTAGCTAAAATGTGCCTGGCTGCTGTTCACTGAAAAGCTCATTCTGGGTACATTTTTGTTATACATTTGCTTCTGCCGGGTCAGCTGAGCAGTGAGTTTCTACTTAACTACCCCCTATCAGGAGAGACCTCAGGGCTGCATCTTTTGAGCGCAGTACTGAGCCTGAAAAGCATTTACAACCCCAGTTACAAGTAAAACTAGCTAAAATGTGTCTGGCTGCTGTTCACTGAAAAGCTCATTCTGGGTACATTTTTGGTATACATTTGCTTCTGCCGGGTCAGCTGAGCAGTGTATTTCTACTTAACTACCCCCTATCAGGAGAGACCTCAGGGCTGCATCTTTTTAACGCAGTACTGAGCCTGAAAAGCGTTTACAACCCCAGTTACAAGTAAAACTAGCTAAAATGTGCCTGGCTGCTGTTCACTGAAAAGCTCATTCTGGGTACATTTTTGTTATACATTTGCTTCTGCCGGGTCAGCTGAGCAGTGAATTTCTACGTAACTACCCCCTATCAGGGGAGACCTCAGGGCTGCATCTTTTGAGCGCAGTACTGAGCCTGAAAAGCGTTTACAACCCCACTTACAAGTAAAACTAGCTAAATTGTGCCTGGCTGCTGTTCACTGAAAAGCTCATTCTGGGTAGATTTTTGTTATACATTTGCTTCTGCCGGGTCAGCTGAGCAGTGAATTTCTACGGAACTACCCCCTATCAGGGGAGACCTCAGGGCTGCATCTTTTGAGTGCAGTACTGAGCCTGAAAAGCGTTTACAAACCCACTTACAAGTAAAACTAGCTAAAATGTGTCTGGCTGCTGTTCACTGAATAGCTCATTCTGGGTACATTTTTGGTATACATTTGCTTCTGCAGGGTCAGCTGAGCAGTGAATTTCTACTTAACTACCCCCTATCAGGAGAGACCTCAGGGCTGCATCTTTTTAACGCAGTACTGAGCCTGAAAAGCGTTTACAACCCCAGTTACAAGTAAAACTAGCTAAAATGTGCCTGGCTGCTGTTCACTGAAAAGCTCATTCTGGGTACATTTTTGTTATACATTTGCTTCTGCCGGGTCAGCTGAGCAGTGAATTTCTACATAACTACCCCCTATCAGGGGAGACCTCAGGGCTGCATCTTTTGAGCGCAGTACTGAGCCTGAAAAGCGTTTACAACCCCACTTACAAGTAAAACTAGCTAAATTGTGCCTGGCTGCTGTTCACTGAAAAGCTCATTCTGGGTACATTTTTGTTATACATTTGCTTCTGCCGGGTCAGCTGAGCAGTGAATTTCTACGTAACTACCCCCTATCAGGGGAGAACTCAGGGCTGCATCTTTTGAGCGCAGTACTGAGCCTGAAAAGCGTTTACAACCCCACTTACAAGTAAAACTAGCTAAATTGTGCCTGGCTGCTGTTCACTGAAAAGCTCATTCTGGGTACATTTTTGGTATACATTTGCTTCTGCCGGGTCAGCTGAGCAGCGTATTTCTACTTAACTACCCCCTATCAGGAGAGACCTCAGGGTTGCATCTTTTGAGCGCAGTACTGAGCCTGAAAAGCGTTTACAACCCCACTTACAAGTAAAACTAGCTAAAATGTGCCTGGCTGCTGTTCACTGAAAAGCTCATTCTGGGTACATTTTTGGTATACATTTGCTTCTGCCGGGTCAGCTGAACAGTGAATTTCTACGTAACTACCCCCTATCAGGAGAGACCTCAGGGCTGTATCTTTTGAGTGCAGTACTGAGCCTGAAAAGCGTTTACAACCCCACTTACAAGTAAAACTAGCTAAAATGTGCCTGGCTGCTGTTCACTGAATAGCTCATTCTGGGTACATTTTTGGTATACATTTGCTTCTGCAGGGTCAGCTGAGCAGTGAATTTCTACTTAACTACCTCCTATCAGGAGAGACCTCAGGGCTGCATCTTTTGAGCGCAGTACTGAGCCTGAAAACCGTTTACAACCCCACTTACAAGTAAAACTAGCTAAAATGTGCCTGGCTGCTGTTCACTGAAAAGCTCATTCTGGGTACATTTTTGGTATACATTTGCTTCTGCCGGGTCAGCTGAGCAGTGAATTTCTACTTAACTACCTCCTATCAGGAGAGACCTCAGGGCTGCATGTTTTGAGCGCAGTACTGAGCCTGAAAAGCGTTTACAACCCCACTTACAAGTAAAACTAGCTAAAATGTGCCTGGCTGCTGTTCACTGAATAGCTCATTCTGGGTCCATTTTTGGTATACATTTGCTTCTGCCGGGTCAGCTGAGCAGTGTATTTCTACTTAACTACCTCCTATCAGGAGAGACCTCAGGGCTGCATCTTTTTAACGCAGTACTGAGCCTGAAAAGCGTTTACAACCCCACTTACAAGTAAAACTAGCTAAAATGTGCCTGGCTGCTGTTCACTGAAAAGCTCATTCTGGGTACATTTTTGGTATACATTTGCTTCTGCCGGGTCAGCTGAGCAGTGAGTTTCTACTTAACTACCCCCTATCAGGAGAGACCTCAGGGCTGCATCTTTTGAGCGCAGTACTGAGCCTGAAAAGCGTTTACAACCCCACTTACAAGTAAAACTAGCTAAAATGTGCCTGGCTGCTGTTCACTGAATAGCTCATTCTGGGTACATTTTTGGTATACATTTGCTTCTGCCGGGTCAGCTGAGCAGTGTATTTCTACTTAACTACCCCCTATCAGCAGAGACCTCAGGGGTACATCTTTTGAGCGCAGTACTGAGCCTGAAAAGCGTTTACAACCCCAGTTACAAGTAAAACTAGCTAAAATGTGCCTGGCTGCTGTTCACTGAAAAGCTCATTCTGGGTACATTTTTGGTATACATTTGCTTCAGCCGGGTCAGCTGAACAGTGAATTTCTACTTAACTACCTCCTATCAGGAGAGACCTCAGGGCTGTATCTTTTGAGCGCAGTACTGAGCCTGAAAAGCGTTTACAACCCCACTTACAAGTAAAACTAGCTAAAATGTGCCTGGCTGCTGTTCACTGAATAGCTCATTCTGGGTACATTTTTGGTATACATTTGCTTCTGCCGGGTCAGCTGAGCAGTGTATTTCTACGTAACTACCCCCTATCAGGGGAGACCTCAGGGCTGCATGTTTTGAGCGCAGTACTGAGCCTGAAAAGCGTTTACAACCCCACTTACAAGTAAAACTAGCTAAATTGTGCCTGGCTGCTGTTCACTGAAAAGCTCATTCTGGGTACATTTTTGGTATACATTTGCTTCTGCCGGGTCAGCTGAGCAGTGTATTTCTACTTAACTACCCCCTATCAGGAGAGACCTCAGGGTTGCATCTTTTGAGCGCAGTACTGAGCCTGAAAAGCGTTTACAACCCCAGTTACAAGTAAAACTAGCTAAAATGTGCCTGGCTGCTGTTCACTGAAAAGCTCATTCTGGGTACATTTTTGTTATACATTTGCTTCTGCCGGGTCAGCTGAGCAGTGAGTTTCTACTTAACTACCCCCTATCAGGAGAGACCTCAGGGCTGCATCTTTTGAGCGCACTACTGAGCCTGAAAAGCGTTTACAACCCCACTTACAAGTAAAACTAGCTAAAATGTGCCTGGCTGCTGTTCACTGAAAAGCTCATTCTGGGTACATTTTTGGTATACATTTGCTTCTGCCGTGTCAGCTGAACAGTGTATTTCTACTTAACTACCCCCTATCAGGAGAGACCTCAGGGCTGCATCTTTTGAGCGCTGTACTGAGCCTGAAAAGCGTTTCCAACCCCACTTACAAGTAAAACTAGCTAAAATGTGCCTGGCTGCTGTTCACTGAAAAGCTCATTCTGGGTACATTTTTGTTATACATTTGCTTCTGCCGGGTCAGCTGAGCAGTGAGTTTCTACTTAACTACCCCCTATCAGGAGAGACCTCAGGGCTGCATCTTTTGAGCGCACTACTGAGCCTGAAAAGCGTTTACAACCCCACTTACAAGTAAAACTAGCTAAAATGTGCCTGGCTGCTGTTCACTGAATAGCTCATTCTGGGTACATTTTTGGTATACATTTGCTTCTGCCGGGTCAGCTGAGCAGTGTATTTCTATTAACTACCCCCTATCAGGAGAGACCTCAGGGTTGCATCTTTTGAGCGCAGTACTGAGCCTGAAAAGCGTTTACAACCCCAGTTACAAGTAAAACTAGCTAAAATGTGCCTGGCTGCTGTTCACTGAAAAGCTCATTCTGGGTACATTTTTGGTATACATTTGCTTCTGCCGGGTCAGCTGAACAGTGAATTTCTACTTAACTACCTCCTATCAGGAGAGACCTCAGGGCTGTATCTTTTCAGTGCAGTACTGAGCCTGAAAAGCGTTTACAACCCCAGTTACAAGTAAAACTAGCTAAAATGTGCCTGGCTGCTGTTCACTGAATAGCTCATTCTGGGTACATTTTTGGTATACATTTGCTTCTGCAGGGTCAGCTGAGCAGTGAATTTCTACTTAACTACCTCCTATCAGGAGAGACCTCAGGGCTGCATCTTTTGAGCGCAGTACTGAGCCTGAAAACCGTTTACAACCCCACTTACAAGTAAAACTAGCTAAAATGTGCCTGGCTGCTGTTCACTGAAAAGCTCATTCTGGGTACATTTTTGTTATACATTTGCTTCTGCCGGGTCAGCTGAGCAGTGAATTTCTACTTAACTACCCCCTATCAGGAGAGACCTCAGGGCTGCATCTTTTGAGCGCAGTACTGAGCCTGAAAAGCGTTTCCAACCCCACTTACAAGTAAAACTAGCTAAAATGTGCCTGGCTGCTGTTCACTGAAAAGCTCATTCTGGGTACATTTTTGGTATACATTTGCTTCTGCCGGGTCAGCTGAGCAGTGAATTTCTACTTAACTACCCCTATCAGGAGAGACCTCAGGGCTGCATGTTTTGAGCGCAGTACTGAGCCTGAAAAGCGTTTACAACCCCACTTACAAGTAAAACTAGCTAAAATGTGCCTGGCTGCTGTTCACTGAATAGCTCATTCTGGGTCCATTTTTGGTATACATTTGCTTCTGCCGGGTCAGCTGAGCAGTGAATTTCTACTTAACTACCTCCTATCAGGAGAGACCTCAGGGCTGCATCTTTTGAGCACAGTACTGAGCCTGAAAAGCGTTTACAACCCCACTTACAAGTAAAACTAGCTAAAATGTGCCTGGCTGCTGTTCACTGAAAAGCTCATTCTGGGTACATTTTTGGTATACATTTGCTTCTGCCGGGTCAGCTGAGCAGTGAATTTCTACTTAACTACCTCCTATCAGGAGAGACCTCAGGGCTGCATGTTTTGAGCGCAGTACTGAGCCTGAAAAGCGTTTACAACCCCACTTACAAGTAAAACTAGCTAAAATGTGCCTGGCTGCTGTTCACTGAATAGCTCATTCTGGGTACATTTTTGGTATACATTTGCTTCTGCCGGGTCAGCTGAGCAGTGAATTTCTACTTAACTACCTCCTATCAGGAGAGACCTCGGGGCTGCATCTTTTGAGCACAGTACTGAGCCTGAAAAGCGTTTACAACCCCACTTACAAGTAAAACTAGCTAAAATGTGCCTGGCTGCTGTTCACTGAAAAGCTCATTCTGGGTACATTTTTGGTATACATTTGCTTCTGCCGGGTCAGCTGAGCAGTGAATTTCTACTTACTATCCCCTATCAGGGGAGACCTCAGGGCTGCATCTTTTGAGCGCAGTACTGAGCCTGAAAAGTGTTTACAACCCCACTTACAAGTAAAACTAGCTAAATTGTGCCTGGCTGCTGTTCACTGAAAAGATCATTCTGGGTACATTTTTGGTATACATTTGCTTCTGCCGGGTCAGCTGAGCAGTGTATTTCTACTTAACTACCCCCTATCAGGAGAGACCTCAGGGTTGCATCTTTTGAGCGCAGTACTGAGCCTGAAAAGCGTTTACAACCCCAGTTACAAGTAAAACTAGCTAAAATGTGCCTGGCTGCTGTTCACTGAAAAGCTCATTCTGGGTACATTTTTGGTATACATTTGCGACTGCCGGGTCAGCTGAACAGTGAATTTCTACTTAACTACCTCCTATCAGGAGAGACCTCAGGGCTGCATCTTTTGAGCGCAGTACTGAGCCTGAAAACCGTTTACAACCCCACTTACAAGTAAAACTAGCTAAAATGTGCCTGGCTGCTGTTCACTGAAAAGCTCATTCTGGGTACACTTTTGGTATACATTTGCTTCTGCCGGGTCAGCTGAGCAGTGAATTTCTACTTAACTACCTCCTATCAGGAGAGACCTCAGGGCTGCATCTTTTGAGCGCAGTACTGAGCCTGAAAAGCGTTTACCACCCCACTTACAAGTAAAACTAGCTAAAATGTGCCTGGCTGCTGTTCACTGAAAAGCTCATTCTGGGTACATTTTTGGTATACATTTGCTTCTGCAGGGTCAGCTGAGCAGTGAATTTCTACTTAACTACCTCCTATCAGGAGAGACCTCAGGGCTGCATCTTTTGAGCGCAGTACTGAGCCTGAAAACCGTTTACAACCCCACTTACAAGTAAAACTAGCTAAAATGTGCCTGGCTGCTGTTCACTGAAAAGCTCATTCTAGGTACATTTTTGGTATACATTTGCTTCTGCCGGGTCAGCTGAGCAGTGAATTTCTACTTAACTATCTCCTATCAGGGGAGACCTCAGGGCTGCATCTTTTGAGCGCAGTACTGAGCCTGAAAAGTGTTTACAACCCCACTTACAAGTAAAACTAGCTAAATTGTGCCTGGCTGCTGTTCACTGAAAAGATCATTCTGGGTACATTTTTGGTATACATTTGCTTCTGCCGGGTCAGCTGAGCAGTGTATTTCTACTTAACTACCCCCTATCAGGAGAGACCTCAGGGTTGCATCTTTTGAGCGCAGTACTGAGCCTGAAAAGCGTTTACAACCCCAGTTACAAGTAAAACTAGCTAAAATGTGCCTGGCTGCTGTTCACTGAAAAGCTCATTCTGGGTACATTTTTGGTATACATTTGCGACTGCCGGGTCAGCTGAACAGTGAATTTCTACTTAACTACCTCCTATCAGGAGAGACCTCAGGGCTGCATCTTTTGAGCGCAGTACTGAGCCTGAAAACCGTTTACAACCCCACTTACAAGTAAAACTAGCAAAAATGTGCCTGGCTGCTGTTCACTGAAAAGCTCATTCTGGGTACACTTTTGGTATACATTTGCTTCTGCCGGGTCAGCTGAGCAGTGAATTACTACTTAACTACCTCCTATCAGGAGAGACCTCAGGGCTGCATCTTTTGAGCGCAGTACTGAGCCTGAAAAGCGTTTACAACCCCAGTTACAAGTAAAACTAGCTAAAATGTGTCTGGCTGCTGTTCACTGAAAAGCTCATTCTGGGTACATTTTTGGTATACATTTGCTTCTGCCGGGTCAGCTGAGCAGTGAGTTTCCACTTAACTACCCCCTATCAGGAGAGACCTCAGGGTTGCATCTTTTGAGCGCAGTACTGAGCCTGAAAAGCGTTTACAACCCCAGTTACAAGTAAAACTAGCTAAAATGTGCCTGGCTGCTGTTCACTGAAAAGCTCATTCTGGGTACATTTTTAGTATACATTTGCTTCTGCCGGGTCAGCTGAGCAGTGAGTTTCTACTTAACTACCCCCTATCAGGGGAGACCTCAGGGCTGCATCTTTTGAGCGCACTACTGAGCCTGAAAAGCGTTTACAACCCCACTTACAAGTAAAACTAGCTAAAATGTGCCTAGCTGCTGTTCACTGAAAAGCTCATTCTGGGTACATTTTTGGTATACATTTGCTTCTGCCGGGTCAGCTGAGCAGTGTATTTCTACTTAACTACCCCCTATCAGGAGAGACCTCAGGGTTGCATCTTTTGAGCGCAGTACTGAGCCTGAAAAGCGTTTCCAACCCCACTTACAAGTAAAACTAGCTAAAATGTGCCTGGCTGCTGTTCACTGAAAAGCTCATTCTGGGTACATTTTTGTTATACATTTGCTTCTGCCGGGTCAGCTGAGCAGTGAGTTTCTACTTAACTACCCCCTATCAGGAGAGACCTCAGGGCTGCATCTTTTGAGCGCACTACTGAGCCTGAAAAGCGTTTACAACCCCACTTACTAGTAAAACTAGCTAAAATGTGCCTGGCTGCTGTTCACTGAAAAGCTCATTCTGGGTACATTTTTGTTATACATTTGCTTCTGCCGGGTCAGCTGAGCAGTGAGTTTCTACTTAACTACCCCCTATCAGGAGAGACCTCAGGGCTGCATCTTTTGAGCGCAGTACTGAGCCTGAAAAGCATTTACAACCCCAGTTACAAGTAAAACTAGCTAAAATGTGTCTGGCTGCTGTTCACTGAAAAGCTCATTCTGGGTACATTTTTGGTATACATTTGCTTCTGCCGGGTCAGCTGAGCAGTGAATTTCTACGTAACTACCCCCTATCAGGGGAGACCTCAGGGCTGCATCTTTTGAGCGCAGTACTGAGCCTGAAAAGCGTTTACAACCCCACTTACAAGTAAAACTAGCTAAATTGTGCCTGGCTGCTGTTCACTGAAAAGCTCATTCTGGGTAGATTTTTGTTATACATTTGCTTCTGCCGGGTCAGCTGAGCAGTGAATTTCTACGTAACTACCCCCTATCAGGGGAGACCTCAGGGCTGCATCTTTTGAGTGCAGTACTGAGCCTGAAAAGCGTTTACAAACCCACTTACAAGTAAAACTAGCTAAAATGTGTCTGGCTGCTGTTCACTGAATAGCTCATTCTGGGTACATTTTTGGTATACATTTGCTTCTGCAGGGTCAGCTGAGCAGTGAATTTCTACTTAACTACCCCCTATCAGGAGAGACCTCAGGGCTGCATCTTTTTAACGCAGTACTGAGCCTGAAAAGCGTTTACAACCCCAGTTACAAGTAAAACTAGCTAAAATGTGCCTGGCTGCTGTTCACTGAAAAGCTCATTCTGGGTACATTTTTGTTATACATTTGCTTCTGCCGGGTCAGCTGAGCAGTGAATTTCTACATAACTACCCCCTATCAGGGGAGACCTCAGGGCTGCATCTTTTGAGCGCAGTACTGAGCCTGAAAAGCGTTTACAACCCCACTTACAAGTAAAACTAGCTAAATTGTGCCTGGCTGCTGTTCACTGAAAAGCTCATTCTGGGTACATTTTTGTTATACATTTGCTTCTGCCGGGTCAGCTGAGCAGTGAATTTCTACGTAACTACCCCCTATCAGGGGAGAACTCAGGGCTGCATCTTTTGAGCGCAGTACTGAGCCTGAAAAGCGTTTACAACCCCACTTACAAGTAAAACTAGCTAAATTGTGCCTGGCTGCTGTTCACTGAAAAGCTCATTCTGGGTACATTTTTGGTATACATTTGCTTCTGCCGGGTCAGCTGAGCAGCGTATTTCTACTTAACTACCCCCTATCAGGAGAGACCTCAGGGTTGCATCTTTTGAGCGCAGTACTGAGCCTGAAAAGCGTTTACAACCCCACTTACAAGTAAAACTAGCTAAAATGTGCCTGGCTGCTGTTCACTGAAAAGCTCATTCTGGGTACATTTTTGGTATACATTTGCTTCTGCCGGGTCAGCTGAACAGTGAATTTCTACGTAACTACCCCCTATCAGGAGAGACCTCAGGGCTGTATCTTTTGAGTGCAGTACTGAGCCTGAAAAGCGTTTACAACCCCACTTACAAGTAAAACTAGCTAAAATGTGCCTGGCTGCTGTTCACTGAATAGCTCATTCTGGGTACATTTTTGGTATACATTTGCTTCTGCAGGGTCAGCTGAGCAGTGAATTTCTACTTAACTACCTCCTATCAGGAGAGACCTCAGGGCTGCATCTTTTGAGCGCAGTACTGAGCCTGAAAACCGTTTACAACCCCACTTACAAGTAAAACTAGCTAAAATGTGCCTGGCTGCTGTTCACTGAAAAGCTCATTCTGGGTACATTTTTGGTATACATTTGCTTCTGCCGGGTCAGCTGAGCAGTGAATTTCTACTTAACTACCTCCTATCAGGAGAGACCTCAGGGCTGCATGTTTTGAGCGCAGTACTGAGCCTGAAAAGCGTTTACAACCCCACTTACAAGTAAAACTAGCTAAAATGTGCCTGGCTGCTGTTCACTGAATAGCTCATTCTGGGTCCATTTTTGGTATACATTTGCTTCTGCCGGGTCAGCTGAGCAGTGTATTTCTACTTAACTACCTCCTATCAGGAGAGACCTCAGGGCTGCATCTTTTTAACGCAGTACTGAGCCTGAAAAGCGTTTACAACCCCACTTACAAGTAAAACTAGCTAAAATGTGCCTGGCTGCTGTTCACTGAAAAGCTCATTCTGGGTACATTTTTGGTATACATTTGCTTCTGCCGGGTCAGCTGAGCAGTGAGTTTCTACTTAACTACCCCCTATCAGGAGAGACCTCAGGGCTGCATCTTTTGAGCGCAGTACTGAGCCTGAAAAGCGTTTACAACCCCACTTACAAGTAAAACTAGCTAAAATGTGCCTGGCTGCTGTTCACTGAATAGCTCATTCTGGGTACATTTTTGGTATACATTTGCTTCTGCCGGGTCAGCTGAGCAGTGTATTTCTACTTACCTACCCCCTATCAGCAGAGACCTCAGGGGTACATCTTTTGAGCGCAGTACTGAGCCTGAAAAGCGTTTACAACCCCAGTTACAAGTAAAACTAGCTAAAATGTGCCTGGCTGCTGTTCACTGAAAAGCTCATTCTGGGTACATTTTTGGTATACATTTGCTTCTGCCGGGTCAGCTGAACAGTGAATTTCTACTTAACTACCTCCTATCAGGAGAGACCTCAGGGCTGTATCTTTTGAGCGCAGTACTGAGCCTGAAAAGCGTTTACAACCCCACTTACAAGTAAAACTAGCTAAAATGTGCCTGGCTGCTGTTCACTGAATAGCTCATTCTGGGTACATTTTTGGTATACATTTGCTTCTGCCGGGTCAGCTGAGCAGTGTATTTCTACGTAACTACCCCCTATCAGGGGAGACCTCAGGGCTGCATGTTTTGAGCGCAGTACTGAGCCTGAAAAGCGTTTACAACCCCACTTACAAGTAAAACTAGCTAAATTGTGCCTGGCTGCTGTTCACTGAAAAGCTCATTCTGGGTACATTTTTGGTATACATTTGCTTCTGCCGGGTCAGCTGAGCAGTGTATTTCTACTTAACTACCCCCTATCAGGAGAGACCTCAGGGTTGCATCTTTTGAGCGCAGTACTGAGCCTGAAAAGCGTTTACAACCCCAGTTACAAGTAAAACTAGCTAAAATGTGCCTGGCTGCTGTTCACTGAAAAGCTCATTCTGGGTACATTTTTGTTATACATTTGCTTCTGCCGGGTCAGCTGAGCAGTGAGTTTCTACTTAACTACCCCCTATCAGGAGAGACCTCAGGGCTGCATCTTTTGAGCGCACTACTGAGCCTGAAAAGCGTTTACAACCCCACTTACAAGTAAAACTAGCTAAAATGTGCCTGGCTGCTGTTCACTGAAAAGCTCATTCTGGGTACATTTTTGGTATACATTTGCTTCTGCCGTGTCAGCTGAACAGTGTATTTCTACTTAACTACCCCCTATCAGGAGAGACCTCAGGGCTGCATCTTTTGAGCGCTGTACTGAGCCTGAAAAGCGTTTCCAACCCCACTTACAAGTAAAACTAGCTAAAATGTGCCTGGCTGCTGTTCACTGAAAAGCTCATTCTGGGTACATTTTTGTTATACATTTGCTTCTGCCGGGTCAGCTGAGCAGTGAGTTTCTACTTAACTACCCCCTATCAGGAGAGACCTCAGGGCTGCATCTTTTGAGCGCACTACTGAGCCTGAAAAGCGTTTACAACCCCACTTACAAGTAAAACTAGCTAAAATGTGCCTGGCTGCTGTTCACTGAATAGCTCATTCTGGGTACATTTTTGGTATACATTTGCTTCTGCCGGGTCAGCTGAGCAGTGTATTTCTATTAACTACCCCCTATCAGGAGAGACCTCAGGGTTGCATCTTTTGAGCGCAGTACTGAGCCTGAAAAGCGTTTACAACCCCAGTTACAAGTAAAACTAGCTAAAATGTGCCTGGCTGCTGTTCACTGAAAAGCTCATTCTGGGTACATTTTTGGTATACATTTGCTTCTGCCGGGTCAGCTGAACAGTGAATTTCTACTTAACTACCTCCTATCAGGAGAGACCTCAGGGCTGTATCTTTTCAGTGCAGTACTGAGCCTGAAAAGCGTTTACAACCCCAGTTACAAGTAAAACTAGCTAAAATGTGCCTGGCTGCTGTTCACTGAATAGCTCATTCTGGGTACATTTTTGGTATACATTTGCTTCTGCAGGGTCAGCTGAGCAGTGAATTTCTACTTAACTACCTCCTATCAGGAGAGACCTCAGGGCTGCATCTTTTGAGCGCAGTACTGAGCCTGAAAACCGTTTACAACCCCACTTACAAGTAAAACTAGCTAAAATGTGCCTGGCTGCTGTTCACTGAAAAGCTCATTCTGGGTACATTTTTGTTATACATTTGCTTCTGCCGGGTCAGCTGAGCAGTGAATTTCTACTTAACTACCCCCTATCAGGAGAGACCTCAGGGCTGCATCTTTTGAGCGCAGTACTGAGCCTGAAAAGCGTTTCCAACCCCACTTACAAGTAAAACTAGCTAAAATGTGCCTGGCTGCTGTTCACTGAAAAGCTCATTCTGGGTACATTTTTGGTATACATTTGCTTCTGCCGGGTCAGCTGAGCAGTGAATTTCTACTTAACTACCCCCTATCAGGAGAGACCTCAGGGCTGCATGTTTTGAGCGCAGTACTGAGCCTGAAAAGCGTTTACAACCCCACTTACAAGTAAAACTAGCTAAAATGTGCCTGGCTGCTGTTCACTGAATAGCTCATTCTGGGTCCATTTTTGGTATACATTTGCTTCTGCCGGGTCAGCTGAGCAGTGAATTTCTACTTAACTACCTCCTATCAGGAGAGACCTCAGGGCTGCATCTTTTGAGCACAGTACTGAGCCTGAAAAGCGTTTACAACCCCACTTACAAGTAAAACTAGCTAAAATGTGCCTGGCTGCTGTTCACTGAAAAGCTCATTCTGGGTACATTTTTGGTATACATTTGCTTCTGCCGGGTCAGCTGAGCAGTGAATTTCTACTTAACTACCTCCTATCAGGAGAGACCTCAGGGCTGCATGTTTTGAGCGCAGTACTGAGCCTGAAAAGCGTTTACAACCCCACTTACAAGTAAAACTAGCTAAAATGTGCCTGGCTGCTGTTCACTGAATAGCTCATTCTGGGTACATTTTTGGTATACATTTGCTTCTGCCGGGTCAGCTGAGCAGTGAATTTCTACTTAACTACCTCCTATCAGGAGAGACCTCGGGGCTGCATCTTTTGAGCACAGTACTGAGCCTGAAAAGCGTTTACAACCCCACTTACAAGTAAAACTAGCTAAAATGTGCCTGGCTGCTGTTCACTGAAAAGCTCATTCTGGGTACATTTTTGGTATACATTTGCTTCTGCCGGGTCAGCTGAGCAGTGAATTTCTACTTACTATCCCCTATCAGGGGAGACCTCAGGGCTGCATCTTTTGAGCGCAGTACTGAGCCTGAAAAGTGTTTACAACCCCACTTACAAGTAAAACTAGCTAAATTGTGCCTGGCTGCTGTTCACTGAAAAGATCATTCTGGGTACATTTTTGGTATACATTTGCTTCTGCCGGGTCAGCTGAGCAGTGTATTTCTACTTAACTACCCCCTATCAGGAGAGACCTCAGGGTTGCATCTTTTGAGCGCAGTACTGAGCCTGAAAAGCGTTTACAACCCCAGTTACAAGTAAAACTAGCTAAAATGTGCCTGGCTGCTGTTCACTGAAAAGCTCATTCTGGGTACATTTTTGGTATACATTTGCGACTGCCGGGTCAGCTGAACAGTGAATTTCTACTTAACTACCTCCTATCAGGAGAGACCTCAGGGCTGCATCTTTTGAGCGCAGTACTGAGCCTGAAAACCGTTTACAACCCCACTTACAAGTAAAACTAGCTAAAATGTGCCTGGCTGCTGTTCACTGAAAAGCTCATTCTGGGTACACTTTTGGTATACATTTGCTTCTGCCGGGTCAGCTGAGCAGTGAATTTCTACTTAACTACCTCCTATCAGGAGAGACCTCAGGGCTGCATCTTTTGAGCGCAGTACTGAGCCTGAAAAGCGTTTACCACCCCACTTACAAGTAAAACTAGCTAAAATGTGCCTGGCTGCTGTTCACTGAAAAGCTCATTCTGGGTACATTTTTGGTATACATTTGCTTCTGCAGGGTCAGCTGAGCAGTGAATTTCTACTTAACTACCTCCTATCAGGAGAGACCTCAGGGCTGCATCTTTTGAGCGCAGTACTGAGCCTGAAAACCGTTTACAACCCCACTTACAAGTAAAACTAGCTAAAATGTGCCTGGCTGCTGTTCACTGAAAAGCTCATTCTAGGTACATTTTTGGTATACATTTGCTTCTGCCGGGTCAGCTGAGCAGTGAATTTCTACTTAACTATCTCCTATCAGGGGAGACCTCAGGGCTGCATCTTTTGAGCGCAGTACTGAGCCTGAAAAGTGTTTACAACCCCACTTACAAGTAAAACTAGCTAAATTGTGCCTGGCGGCTGTTCACTGAAAAGATCATTCTGGGTACATTTTTGGTATACATTTGCTTCTGCCGGGTCAGCTGAGCAGTGTATTTCTACTTAACTACCCCCTATCAGGAGAGACCTCAGGGTTGCATCTTTTGAGCGCAGTACTGAGCCTGAAAAGCGTTTACAACCCCAGTTACAAGTAAAACTAGCTAAAATGTGCCTGGCTGCTGTTCACTGAAAAGCTCATTCTGGGTACATTTTTGGTATACATTTGCGACTGCCGGGTCAGCTGAACAGTGAATTTCTACTTAACTACCTCCTATCAGGAGAGACCTCAGGGCTGCATCTTTTGAGCGCAGTACTGAGCCTGAAAACCGTTTACAACCCCACTTACAAGTAAAACTAGCTAAAATGTGCCTGGCTGCTGTTCACTGAAAAGCTCATTCTGGGTACACTTTTGGTATACATTTGCTTCTGCCGGGTCAGCTGAGCAGTGAATTTCTACTTAACTACCTCCTATCAGGAGAGACCTCAGGGCTGCATCTTTTGAGCGCAGTACTGAGCCTGAAAAGCGTTTACCACCCCACTTACAAGTAAAACTAGCTAAAATGTGCCTGGCTGCTGTTCACTGAAAAGCTCATTCTGGGTACATTTTTGGTATACATTTGCTTCTGCAGGGTCAGCTGAGCAGTGAATTTCTACTTAACTACCTCCTATCAGGAGAGACCTCAGGGCTGCATCTTTTGAGCGCAGTACTGAGCCTGAAAACCGTTTACAACCCCACTTACAAGTAAAACTAGCTAAAATGTGCCTGGCTGCTGTTCACTGAAAAGCTCATTCTAGGTACATTTTTGGTATACATTTGCTTCTGCCGGGTCAGCTGAGCAGTGAATTTCTACTTAACTATCTCCTATCAGGAGAGACCTCAGGACTGCATCTTTTGAGCGCAGTACTGAGCCTGAAAAGCGTTTCCAACCCCACTTACAAGTAAAACTAGCTAAAATGTGCCTGGCTGCTGTTCACTGAAAAGCTCATTCTGGGTACATTTTTGGTATACATTTGCTTCTGCCGGGTCAGCTGAGCAGTAAATTTCTACTTAACTACCCCCTATCAGGAGAGACCTCAGGGCTGCATCTTTTGAGCGCAGTACTGAGCCTGAAAACTGTTTACAACCCCAGTTACAAGTAAAACTAGCTAAAATGTGCCTGGGTGCTGTTCACTGAAAAGCTCATTCTGGGTACATTTTTGGTATACATTTGCTTCTGCCGGGTCAGCTGAGCAGTGAATTTCTACTTAACTACCTCCTATCAGGAGAGACCTCAGGGCTGCATCTTTTGAGCGCTGTACTGAGCCTGAAAAGCGTTTACAACCCCAGTTACAAGTAAAACTAGCTAAAATGTGCCTGGCTGCTGTTCACTGAAAAGCTCATTCTAGGTAAATTTTTTGTATACATTTGCTTCTGCCTGGTCAGCTGAGCAGTGAGTTTCTACTTAACTACCCCCTATCAGGAGAGACCTCAGGGCTGCATCTTTTGAGCGCACTACTGAGCCTGAAAAGCATTTACAACCCCACTTACAAGTAAAACTAGCTAAAATGTGCCTGGCAGCTGTTCACTGAAAAGCTCATTCTGGGTACATTTTTGGTATACATTTGCTTCTGCCGGGTCAGCTGAACAGTGTATTTCTACTTAACTACCCCCTATCAGGAGAGACCTCAGGGCTGCATCTTTTGAGCGCAGTACTGAGCCTGAAAAGCGTTTCCAACCCCACTTACAAGTAAAACTAGCTAAAATGTGCCTGGCTGCTGTTCACTGAATAGCTCATTCTGGGTACATTTTTGGTATACATTTGCTTCTGCCGGGTCAGCTGAGCAGTGAATTTCTACTTAACTACCCCCTATCAGGAGAGACCTCAGGGCTGCATCTTTTGAGCGCAGTACTGAGCCTGAAAAGCGTTTACAACCCCAGTTACAAGTAAAACTAGCTAAAATGTGTCTGGCTGCTGTTCACTGAAAAGCTCATTCTGGGTACATTTTTGGTATACATTTGCTTCTGCCGGGTCAGCTGAACAGTGTATTTCTACTTAACTACCCCCTATCAGGAGATACCTCAGGGCTGCATCTTTTGAGCGCTGTACTGAGCCTGAAAAGCGTTTCCAACCCCACTTACAAGTAAAACTAGCTAAAATGTGCCTGGCTGCTGTTCACTGAAAAGCTCATTCTGGGTACATTTTTGTTATACATTTGCTTCTGCCGGGTCAGCTGAGCAGTGAGTTTCTACTTAACTACCCCCTATAAGGAGAGACCTCAGGGCTGCATCTTTTGAGCGCACTACTGAGCCTGAAAAGCGTTTACAACCCCACTTACAAGTAAAACTAGCTAAAATGTGCATGGCTGCTGTTCACTGAATAGCTCATTCTGGGTACATTTTTGGTATACATTTGCTTCTGCCGGGTCAGCTGAGCAGTGTATTTCTACTTAACTACCCCCTATCAGGAGAGACCTCAGGGTTGCATCTTTTGAGTGCAGTACTGAGCCTGAAAAGCGTTTACAACCCCAGTTACAAGTAAAACTAGCTAAAATGTGCCTGGCTGCTGTTCACTGAAAAGCTCATTCTGGGTACATTTTTGGTATACATTTGCTTCTGCCGGGTCAGCTGAACAGTGAATTTCTACTTAACTACCTCCTATCAGGAGAGACCTCAGGGCTGTATCTTTTCAGTGCAGTACTGAGCCTGAAAAGCGTTTACAACCCCAGTTACAAGTAAAACTAGCTAAAATGTGCCTGGCTGCTGTTCACTGAATAGCTCATTCTGGGTACATTTTTGGTATACATTTGCTTCTGCAGGGTCAGCTGAGCAGTGAATTTCTACTTAACTACCTCCTATCAGGAGAGACCTCAGGGCTGCATCTTTTGAGCGCAGTACTGAGCCTGAAAACCGTTTACAACCCCACTTACAAGTAAAACTAGCTAAAATGTGCCTGGCTGCTGTTCACTGAAAAGCTCATTCTGGGTACATTTTTGTTATACATTTGCTTCTGCCGGGTCAGCTGAGCAGTGAATTTCTACTTAACTACCCCCTATCAGGAGAGACCTCAGGGCTGCATCTTTTGAGCGCAGTACTGAGCCTGAAAAGCGTTTACAACCCCACTTACAAGTAAAACTAGCTAAAATGTGCCTGGCTGCTGTTCACTGAAAAGCTCATTCTGGGTACATTTTTGGTATACATTTGCTTCTGCCGGGTCAGCTGAGCAGTGAATTTCTACTTACTATCCCCTATCAGGGGAGACCTCAGGGCTGCATCTTTTGAGCGCAGTACTGAGCCTGAAAAGTGTTTACAACCCCACTTACAAGTAAAACTAGCTAAATTGTGCCTGGCTGCTGTTCACTGAAAAGATCATTCTGGGTACATTTTTGGTATACATTTGCTTCTGCCGGGTCAGCTGAGCAGTGTATTTCTACTTAACTACCCCCTATCAGGAGAGACCTCAGGGTTGCATCTTTTGAGCGCAGTACTGAGCCTGAAAAGCGTTTACAACCCCAGTTACAAGTAAAACTAGCTAAAATGTGCCTGGCTGCTGTTCACTGAAAAGCTCATTCTAGGTACATTTTTGGTATACATTTGCGACTGCCGGGTCAGCTGAACAGTGAATTTCTACTTAACTACCTCCTGTCAGGAGAGACCTCAGGGCTGCATCTTTTGAGCGCAGTACTGAGCCTGAAAACCGTTTACAACCCCACTTACAAGTAAAACTAGCTAAAATGTGCCTGGCTGCTGTTCACTGAAAAGCTCATTCTGGGTACACTTTTGGTATACATTTGCTTCTGCCGGGTCAGCTGAGCAGTGAATTTCTACTTAACTACCTCCTATCAGGAGAGACCTCAGGGCTGCATCTTTTGAGCGCAGTACTGAGCCTGAAAAGCGTTTACCACCCCACTTACAAGTAAAACTAGCTAAAATGTGCCTGGCTGCTGTTCACTGAAAAGCTCATTCTGGGTACATTTTTGGTATACATTTGCTTCTGCAGGGTCAGCTGAGCAGTGAATTTCTACTTAACTACCTCCTATCAGTAGAGACCTCAGGGCTGCATCTTTTGAGCGCAGTACTGAGCCTGAAAACCGTTTACAACCCCACTTACAAGTAAAACTAGCTAAAATGTGCCTGGCTGCTGTTCACTGAAAAGCTCATTCTAGGTACATTTTTTGTATACATTTGCTTCTGCCGGGTCAGCTGAGCAGTGAGTTTCTACTTAACTACCCCCTATCAGGAGAGACCTCAGGGCTGCATCTTTTGAGCGCACTACTGAGCCTGAAAAGCGTTTACAACCCCACTTACAAGTAAAACTAGCTAAAATGTGCCTGGCAGCTGTTCAAGCTCATTCTGGGTACATTTTTGGTATACATTTGCTTCTGCCGGGTCAGCTGAACAGTGTATTTCTACTTAACTACCCCCTATCAGGAGAGACCTCAGGGCTGCATCTTTTGAGCGCAGTACTGAGCCTGAAAAGCGTTTCCAACCCCACTTACAAGTAAAACTAGCTAAAATGTGCCTGGCTGCTGTTCACTGAATAGCTCATTCTGGGTACATTTTTGGTATACATTTGCTTCTGCCGGGTCAGCTGAGCAGTGAATTTCTACTTAACTACCCCCTATCAGGAGAGACCTCAGGGCTGCATCTTTTGAGCGCAGTACTGAGCCTGAAAAGCGTTTACAACCCCAGTTACAAGTAAAACTAGCTAAAATGTGTCTGGCTGCTGTTCACTGAAAAGCTCATTCTGGGTACATTTTTGGTATACATTTGCTTCTGCCGGGTCAGCTGAGCAGTGTATTTCTACTTAACTACCCCCTATCAGGAGAGACCTCAGGGTTGCATCTTTTGAGCGCAGTACTGAGCCTGAAAAGCGTTTACAACCCCAGTTACAAGTAAAACTAGCTAAAATGTGCCTGGCTGCTGTTCACTGAAAAGCTCATTCTGGGTACATTTTTAGTATACATTTGCTTCTGCCGGGTCAGCTGAGCAGTGAATTTCTACTTAACTACCCCCTATCAGGGGAGACCTCAGGGCTGCATCTTTTGAGCGCACTACTGAGCCTGAAAAGCGTTTACAACCCCACTTACAAGTAAAACTAGCTAAAATGTGCCTGGCTGCTGTTCACTGAAAAGCTCATTCTGGGTACATTTTTGGTATACATTTGCTTCTGCCGGGTCAGCTGAACAGTGTATTTCTACTTAACTACCCCCTATCAGGAGAGACCTCAGGGCTGCATCTTTTGAGCGCAGTACTGAGCCTGAAAAGCGTTTCCAACCCCACTTACAAGTAAAACTAGCTAAAATGTGCCTGGCTGCTGTTCACTGAAAAGCTCATTCTGGGTACATTTTTGTTATACATTTGCTTCTGCCGGGTCAGCTGAGCAGTGAGTTTCCACTTAACTACCCCCTATCAGGAGAGACCTCAGGGCTGCATCTTTTGAGCGCACTACTGAGCCTGAAAAGCGTTTACAACCCCACTTACAAGTAAAACTAGCTAAAATGTGCCTGGCTGCTGTTCACTGAATAGCTCATTCTGGGTACATTTTTGGTATACATTTGCTTCTGCCGGGTCAGCTGAGCAGTGAATTTCTACTTAACTACCCCCTATCAGGAGAGACCTCAGGGCTGCATCTTTTGAGCGCAGTACTGAGCCTGAAAAGCATTTACAACCCCAGTTACAAGTAAAACTAGCTAAAATGTGTCTGGCTGCTGTTCACTGAAAAGCTCATTCTGGGTACATTTTTGGTATACATTTGCTTCTGCCGGGTCAGCTGAGCAGTGTATTTCTACTTAACTACCCCCTATCAGGAGGGACCTCAGGGCTGCATCTTTTGAGCGCAGTACTGAGCCTGAAAAGCGTTTACAACCCCAGTTACAAGTAAAACTAGCTAAAATGTGCCTGGCTGCTGTTCACTGAAAAGCTCATTCTGGGTACATTTTTGGTATACATTTGCTTCTGCCAGGTCAGCTGAGCAGTGTATTTCTACTTAACTACCCCCTATCAGGAGAGACCTCAGGGTTGCATCTTTTGAGCGCAGTACTGAGCCTGAAAAGCGTTTACAACCCCAGTTACAAGTAAAACTAGCTAAAATGTGCCTGGCTGCTGTTCACTGAAAAGCTCATTCTGGGTACATTTTTGTTATACATTTGCTTCTGCCGGGTCAGCTGAGCAGTGAGTTTCTACTTAACTACCCCCTATCAGGAGAGACCTCAGGGCAGCATCTTTTGAGCGCACTACTGAGCCTGAAAAGCGTTTACAACCCCACTTACAAGTAAAACTAGCTAAAATGTGCCTGGCTGCTGTTCACTGAATAGCTCATTCTGGGTACATTTTTGGTATACATTTGCTTCTGCCGGGTCAGCTGAGCAGTGAATTTCTACTTAACTACCCCCTATCAGGAGAGACCTCAGGGCTGCATCTTTTGAGCGCAGTACTGAGCCTGAAAAGCATTTACAACCCCAGTTACAAGTAAAACTAGCTAAAATGTGTCTGGCTGCTGTTCACTGAAAAGCTCATTCTGGGTACATTTTTGGTATACATTTGCTTCTGCCGGGTCAGCTGAGCAGTGTATTTCTACTTAACTACCCCCTATCAGGAGAGACCTCAGGGCTGCATCTTTTAAACGCAGTACTGAGCCTGAAAAGCGTTTACAACCCCAGTTACAAGTAAAACTAGCTAAAATGTGCCTGGCTGCTGTTCACTGAAAAGCTCATTCTGGGTACATTTTTGTTATACATTTGCTTCTGCCGGGTCAGCTGAGCAGTGAATTTCTACGTAACTACCCCCTATCAGGGGAGACCTCAGGGCTGCATCTTTTGAGCGCAGTACTGAGCCTGAAAAGCGTTTACAACCCCACTTACAAGTAAAACTAGCTAAATTGTGCCTGGCTGCTGTTCACTGAAAAGCTCATTCTGGGTAGATTTTTGTTATACATTTGCTTCTGCCGGGTCAGCTGAGCAGTGAATTTCTACGTAACTACCCCCTATCAGGGGAGACCTCAGGGCTGCATCTTTTGAGTGCAGTACTGAGCCTGAAAAGCGTTTACAACCCCACTTACAAGTAAAACTAGCTAAAATGTGTCTGGCTGCTGTTCACTGAATAGCTCATTCTGGGTACATTTTTGGTATACATTTGCTTCTGCAGGGTCAGCTGAGCAGTGAATTTCTACTTAACTACCCCCTATCAGGAGAGACCTCAGGGCTGCATCTTTTTACCGCAGTACTGAGCCTGAAAAGCGTTTACAACCCCAGTTACAAGTAAAACTAGCTAAAATGTGCCTGGCTGCTGTTCACTGAAAAGCTCATTCTGGGTACATTTTTGTTATACATTTGCTTCTGCCGGGTCAGCTGAGCAGTGAATTTCTACATAACTACCCCCTATCAGGGGAGACCTCAGGGCTGCATCTTTTGAGCGCAGTACTGAGCCTGAAAAGCGTTTACAACCCCACTTACAAGTAAAACTAGCTAAATTGTGCCTGGCTGCTGTTCACTGAAAAGCTCATTCTGGGTACATTTTTGTTATACATTTGCTTCTGCCGGGTCAGCTGAGCAGTGAATTTCTACGTAACTACCCCCTATCAGGGGAGACCTCAGGGCTGCATCTTTTGAGCGCAGTACTGAGCCTGAAAAGCGTTTACAACCCCACTTACAAGTAAAACTAGCTAAATTGTGCCTGGCTGCTGTTCACTGAAAAGCTCATTCTGGGTACATTTTTGGTATACATTTGCTTCTGCCGGGTCAGCTGAGCAGTGTATTTCTGTTTAACTACCCCCTATCAGGAGAGACCTCAGGGTTGCATCTTTTGAGCGCAGTACTGAGCCTGAAAAGCGTTTACAACCCCACTTACAAGTAAAACTAGCTAAAATGTGCCTGGCTGCTGTTCACTGAAAAGCTCATTCTGGGTACATTTTTGGTATACATTTGCTTCTGCCGGGTCAGCTGAACAGTGAATTTCTACGTAACTACCCCCTATCAGGAGAGACCTCAGGGCTGTATCTTTTGAGTGCAGTACTGAGCCTGAAAAGCGTTTACAACCCCACTTACAAGTAAAACTAGCTAAAATGTGCCTGGCTGCTGTTCACTGAATAGCTCATTCTGGGTACATTTTTGGTATACATTTGCTTCTGCAGGGTCAGCTGAGCAGTGAATTTCTACTTAACTACCTCCTATCAGGAGAGACCTCAGGGCTGCATCTTTTGAGCGCCGTACTGAGCCTGAAAACCGTTTACAACCCCACTTACAAGTAAAACTAGCTAAAATGTGCCTGGCTGCTGTTCACTGAAAAGCTCATTCTAGGTACATTTTTGTTATACATTTGCTTCTGCCGGGTCAGCTGAGCAGTGAATTTCTACTTAACTACCCCCTATCAGGAGAGACCTCAGGGCTGCATCTTTTGAGCGCAGTACTGAGCCTGAAAAGCGTTTCCAACCCCACTTACAAGTAAAACTAGCTAAAATGTGCCTGGCTGCTGTTCACTGAAAAGCTCATTCTGGGTGCATTTTTGGTATACATTTGCTTCTGCCGGGTCAGCTGAGCAGTGAATTTCTACTTAACTACCTCCTATCAGGAGAGACCTCAGGGCTGCATGTTTTGAGCGCAGTACTGAGCCTGAAAAGCGTTTACAACCCCACTTACAAGTAAAACTAGCTAAAATGTGCCTGGCTGCTGTTCACTGAATAGCTCATTCTGGGTCCATTTTTGGTATACATTTGCTTCTGCCGGGTCAGCTGAGCAGTGTATTTCTACTTAACTACCTCCTATCAGGAGAGACCTCAGGGCTGCATCTTTTTAACGCAGTACTGAGCCTGAAAAGCGTTTACAACCCCACTTACAAGTAAAACTAGCTAAAATGTGCCTGGCTGCTGTTCACTGAAAAGCTCATTCTGGGTACATTTTTGGTATACATTTGCTTCTGCCGGGTCAGCTGAGCAGTGAGTTTCTACTTAACTACCCCCTATCAGGAGAGACCTCAGGGCTGCATCTTTTGAGCGCAGTACTGAGCCTGAAAAGCGTTTACAACCCCACTTACAAGTAAAACTAGCTAAAATGTGCCTGGCTGCTGTTCACTGAATAGCTCATTCTGGGTACATTTTTGGTATACATTTGCTTCTGCCGGGTCAGCTGAGCAGTGTATTTCTACTTAACTACCCCCTATCAGGAGAGACCTCAGGGGTACATCTTTTGAGCGCAGTACTGAGCCTGAAAAGCGTTTACAACCCCAGTTACAAGTAAAACTAGCTAAATTGTGCCTGGCTGCTGTTCACTGAAAAGCTCATTCTGGGTACATTTTTGTTATACATTTGCTTCTGCCGGGTCAGCTGAGCAGTGAATTTCTACGTAACTACCCCCTATCAGGGGAGACCTCAGGGCTGCATCTTTTGAGCGCAGTACTGAGCCTGAAAAGCGTTTACAACCCCACTTACAAGTAAAACTAGCTAAATTGTGCCTGGCTGCTGTTCACTGAAAAGCTCATTCTGGGTACATTTTTGTTATACATTTGCTTCTGCCGGGTCAGCTGAGCAGTGAATTTCTACGTAACTACCCCCTATCAGGGGAGACCTCAGGGCTGCATCTTTTGAGCGCAGTACTGAGCCTGAAAAGCGTTTACAACCCCACTTACAAGTAAAACTAGCTAAATTGTGCCTGGCTGCTGTTCACTGAAAAGCTCATTCTGGGTACATTTTTGTTATACATTTGCTTCTGCCGGGTCAGCTGAGCAGTGAATTTCTACGTAACTACCCCCTATCAGGGGAGACCTCAGGGCTGCATCTTTTGAGCGCAGTACTGAGCCTGAAAAGCGTTTACAACCCCACTTACAAGTAAAACTAGCTAAATTGTGCCTGGCTGCTGTTCACTGAAAAGCTCATTCTGGGTACATTTTTGGTATACATTTGCTTCTGCCGGGTCAGCTGAGCAGTGTATTTCTACTTAACTACCCCCTATCAGGAGAGACCTCAGGGTTGCATCTTTTGAGCGCAGTACTGAGCCTGAAAAGCGTTTACAACCCCAGTTACAAGTAAAACTAGCTAAAATGTGCCTGGCTGCTGTTCACTGAAAAGCTCATTCTGGGTACATTTTTGGTATACATTTGCTTCTGCCGGGTCAGCTGAACAGTGAATTTCTACTTAACTACCTCCTATCAGGAGAGACCTCAGGGCTGTATCTTTTGAGTGCAGTACTGAGCCTGAAAAGCGTTTACAACCCCACTTACAAGTAAAACTAGCTAAAATGTGCCTGGCTGCTGTTCACTGAATAGCTCATTCTGGGTACATTTTTGGTATACATTTGCTTCTGCAGGGTCAGCTGAGCAGTGAATTTCTACTTAACTACCTCCTATCAGGAGAGACCTCAGGGCTGCATCTTTTGAGCGCAGTACTGAGCCTGAAAACCGTTTACAACCCCACTTACAAGTAAAACTAGCTAAAATGTGCCTGGCTGCTGTTCACTGAAAAGCTCATTCTGGGTACATTTTTGTTATACATTTGCTTCTGCCGGGTCAGCTGAGCAGTGAATTTCTACTTAACTACCCCCTATCAGGAGAGACCTCAGGGCTGCATCTTTTGAGCGCAGTACTGAGCCTGAAAAGCGTTTACAACCCCACTTACAAGTAAAACTAGCTAAAATGTGCCTGGCTGCTGTTCACTGAATAGCTCATTCTGGGTCCATTTTTGGTATACATTTGCTTCTGCCGGGTCAGCTGAGCAGTGAATTTCTACTTAACTACCTCCTATCAGGAGAGACCTCAGGGCTGCATCTTTTGAGCACAGTACTGAGCCTGAAAAGCGTTTACAACCCCACTTACAAGTAAAACTAGCTAAAATGTGCCTGGCTGCTGTTCACTGAAAAGCTCATTCTGGGTACATTTTTGGTATACATTTGCTTCTGCCGGGTCAGCTGAGCAGTGAATTTCTACTTAACTACCTCCTATCAGGAGAGACCTCAGGGCTGCATGTTTTGAGCGCAGTACTGAGCCTGAAAAGCGTTTACAACCCCACTTACAAGTAAAACTAGCTAAAATGTGCCTGGCTGCTGTTCACTGAATAGCTCATTCTGGGTACATTTTTGGTATACATTTGCTTCTGCCGGGTCAGCTGAGCAGTGAATTTCTACTTAACTACCTCCTATCAGGAGAGACCTCAGGGCTGCATGTTTTGAGCGCAGTACTGAGCCTGAAAAGCGTTTACAACCCCACTTACAAGTAAAACTAGCTAAAATGTGCCTGGCTGCTGTTCACTGAATAGCTCATTCTGGGTACATTTTTGGTATACATTTGCTTCTGCCGGGTCAGCTGAGCAGTGAATTTCTACTTAACTACCTCCTATCAGGAGAGACCTCAGGGCTGCATCTTTTGAGCACAGTACTGAGCCTGAAAAGCGTTTACAACCCCACTTACAAGTAAAACTAGCTAAAATGTGCCTGGCTGCTGTTCACTGAAAAGCTCATTCTGGGTACATTTTTGTTATACATTTGCTTCTGCCGGGTCAGCTGAGCAGTGAGTTTCTACTTAACTACCCCCTATCAGGAGAGACCTCAGGGCTGCATCTTTTGAGCGCACTACTGAGCCTGAAAAGCGTTTACAACCCCACTTACAAGTAAAACTAGCTAAAATGTGCCTGGCTGCTGTTCACTGAATAGCTCATTCTGGGTACATTTTTGGTATACATTTGCTTCTGCCGGGTCAGCTGAGCAGTGAATTTCTACTTAACTACCCCTTATCAGGAGAGACCTCAGGGCTGCATCTTTTGAGCGCAGTACTGAGCCTGAAAAGCATTTACAACCCCAGTTACAAGTAAAACTAGCTAAAATGTGTCTGGCTGCTGTTCACTGAAAAGCTCATTCTGGGTACATTTTTGGTATACATTTGCTTCTGCCGGGTCAGCTGAGCAGTGTATTTCTACTTAACTACCCCCTATCAGGAGAGACCTCAGGGCTGCATCTTTTGAGCGCAGTACTGAGCCTGAAAAGCGTTTACAACCCCAGTTACAAGTAAAACTAGCTAAAATGTGGCTGGCTGCTGTTCACTGAAAAGCTCATTCTGGGTACATTTTTGTTATACATTTGCTTCTGCCGGGTCAGCTGAGCAGTGAATTTCTACGTAACTACCCCCTATCAGGGGAGACCTCAGGGCTGCATCTTTTGAGCGCAGTACTGAGCCTGAAAAGCGTTTACAACCCCACTTACAAGTAAAACTAGCTAAATTGTGCCTGGCTGCTGTTCACTGAAAAGCTCATTCTGGGTACATTTTTGTTATACATTTGCTTCTGCCGGGTCAGCTGAGCAGTGAATTTCTACGTAACTACCCCCTATCAGGGGAGACCTCAGGGCTGCATCTTTTGAGCGCAGTACTGAGCCTGAAAAGCGTTTACAACCCCACTTACAAGTAAAACTAGCTAAATTGTGCCTGGCTGCTGTTCACTGAAAAGCTCATTCTGGGTACATTTTTGGTATACATTTGCTTCTGCCGGGTCAGCTGAGCAGTGTATTTCTACTTAACTACCCCCTATCAGGAGAGACCTCAGGGTTGCATCTTTTGAGCGCAGTACTGAGCCTGAAAAGCGTTTACAACCCCAGTTACAAGTAAAACTAGCTAAAATGTGCCTGGCTGCTGTTCACTGAAAAGCTCATTCTGGGTACATTTTTGGTATACATTTGCTTCTGCCGGGTCAGCTGAACAGTGAATTTCTACTTAACTACCTCCTATCAGGAGAGACCTCAGGGCTGTATCTTTTGAGTGCAGTACTGAGCCTGAAAAGCGTTTACAACCCCACTTACAAGTAAAACTAGCTAAAATGTGCCTGGCTGCTGTTCACTGAATAGCTCATTCTGGGTACATTTTTGGTATACATTTGCTTCTGCAGGGTCAGCTGAGCAGTGAATTTCTACTTAACTACCTCCTATCAGGAGAGACCTCAGGGCTGCATCTTTTGAGCGCAGTACTGAGCCTGAAAACCGTTTACAACCCCACTTACAAGTAAAACTAGCTAAAATGTGCCTGGCTGCTGTTCACTGAAAAGCTCATTCTGGGTACATTTTTGTTATACATTTGCTTCTGCCGGGTCAGCTGAGCAGTGAATTTCTACTTAACTACCCCCTATCAGGAGAGACCTCAGGGCTGCATCTTTTGAGCGCAGTACTGAGCCTGAAAAGCGTTTCCAACCCCACTTACAAGTAAAACTAGCTAAAATGTGCCTGGCTGCTGTTCACTGAAAAGCTCATTCTGGGTACATTTTTGGTATACATTTGCTTCTGCCGGGTCAGCTGAGCAGTGAATTTCTACTTAACTACCTCCTATCAGGAGAGACCTCAGGGCTGCATGTTTTGAGCGCACTACTGAGCCTGAAAAGCGTTTACAACCCCACTTACAAGTAAAACTAGCTAAAATGTGCCTGGCTGCTGTTCACTGAATAGCTCATTCTGGGTACATTTTTGGTATACATTTGCTTCTGCCGGGTCAGCTGAGCAGTGAATTTCTACTTAACTACCTCCTATCAGGAGAGACCGCAGGGCTGCATCTTTTGAGCGCAGTACTGAGCCTGAAAAGCATTTACAACCCCAGTTACAAGTAAAACTAGCTAAAATGTGTCTGGCTGCTGTTCACTGAAAAGCTCATTCTGGGTACATTTTTGGTATACATTTGCTTCTGCCGGGTCAGCTGAGCAGTGTATTTCTACTTAACTACCCCCTATCAGGAGAGACCTCAGGGCTGCATCTTTTGAGCGCAGTACTGAGCCTGAAAAGCGTTTACAACCCCACTTACAAGTAAAACTAGCTAAAATGTGCCTGGCTGCTGTTCACTGAAAAGCTCATTCTGGGTACATTTTTGTTATACATTTGCTTCTGCCGGGTCAGCTGAGCAGTGAATTTCTACGTAACTACCCCCTATCAGGGGAGACCTCAGGGCTGCATCTTTTGAGCGCAGTACTGAGCCTGAAAAGCGTTTACAACCCCACTTACAAGTAAAACTAGCTAAATTGTGCCTGGCTGCTGTTCACTGAAAAGCTCATTCTGGGTACATTTTTGTTATACATTTGCTTCTGCCGGGTCAGCTGAGCAGTGAATTTCTACGTAACTACCCCCTATCAGGGGAGACCTCAGGGCTGCATCTTTTGAGCGCAGTACTGAGCCTGAAAAGCGTTTACAACCCCACTTACAAGTAAAACTAGCTAAATTGTGCCTGGCTGCTGTTCACTGAAAAGCTCATTCTGGGTACATTTTTGGTATACATTTGCTTCTGCCGGGTCAGCTGAGCAGTGTATTTCTACTTAACTACCCCCTATCAGGAGAGACCTCAGGGTTGCATCTTTTGAGCGCAGTACTGAGCCTGAAAAGCGTTTACAACCCCAGTTACAAGTAAAACTAGCTAAAATGTGCCTGGCTGCTGTTCACTGAAAAGCTCATTCTGGGTACATTTTTGGTATACATTTGCTTCTGCCGGGTCAGCTGTACAGTGAATTTCTACTTAACTACCTCCTATCAGGAGAGACCTCAGGGCTGTATCTTTTGAGTGCAGTACTGAGCCTGAAAAGCGTTTACAACCCCACTTACAAGTAAAACTAGCTAAAATGTGCCTGGCTGCTGTTCACTGAATAGCTCATTCTGGGTACATTTTTGGTATACATTTGCTTCTGCAGGGTCAGCTGAGCAGTGAATTTCTACTTAACTACCTCCTATCAGGAGAGACCTCAGGGCTGCATCTTTTGAGCGCAGTACTGAGCCTGAAAACCGTTTACAACCCCACTTACAAGTAAAACTAGCTAAAATGTGCCTGGCTGCTGTTCACTGAAAAGCTCATTCTGGGTACATTTTTGTTATACATTTGCTTCTGCCGGGTCAGCTGAGCAGTGAATTTCTACTTAACTACCCCCTATCAGGAGAGACCTCAGGGCTGCATCTTTTGAGCGCAGTACTGAGCCTGAAAAGCGTTTCCAACCCCACTTACAAGTAAAACAAGCTAAAATGTGCCTGGCTGCTGTTCACTGAAAAGCTCATTCTGGGTACATTTTTGGTATACATTTGCTTCTGCCGGGTCAGCTGAGCAGTGAATTTCTACTTAACTACCTCCTATCAGGAGAGACCTCAGGGCTGCATGTTTTGAGCGCACTACTGAGCCTGAAAAGCGTTTACAACCCCACTTACAAGTAAAACTAGCTAAAATGTGCCTGGCTGCTGTTCACTGAATAGCTCATTCTGGGTACATTTTTGGTATACATTTGCTTCTGCCGGGTCAGCTGAGCAGTGAATTTCTACTTAACTACCTCCTATCAGGAGAGACCGCAGGGCTGCATCTTTTGAGCGCAGTACTGAGCCTGAAAAGCATTTACAACCCCAGTTACAAGTAAAACTAGCTAAAATGTGTCTGGCTGCTGTTCACTGAAAAGCTCATTCTGGGTACATTTTTGGTATACATTTGCTTCTGCCGGGTCAGCTGAGCAGTGTATTTCTACTTAACTACCCCCTATCAGGAGAGACCTCAGGGCTGCATCTTTTGAGCGCAGTACTGAGCCTGAAAAGCGTTTACAACCCCACTTATAAGTAAAACTAGCTAAAATGTGCCTGGCTGCTGTTCACTGAAAAGCTCATTCTGGGTACATTTTTGTTATACATTTGCTTCTGCCGGGTCAGCTGAGCAGTGAATTTCTACGTAACTACCCCCTATCAGGGGAGACCTCAGGGCTGCATCTTTTGAGCGCAGTACTGAGCCTGAAAAGCGTTTACAACCCCACTTACAAGTAAAACTAGCTAAATTGTGCCTGGCTGCTGTTCACTGAAAAGCTCATTCTGGGTACATTTTTGTTATACATTTGCTTCTGCCGGGTCAGCTGAGCAGTGAATTTCTACGTAACTACCCCCTATCAGGGGAGACCTCAGGGCTGCATCTTTTGAGCGCAGTACTGAGCCTGAAAAGCGTTTACAACCCCACTTACAAGTAAAACTAGCTAAATTGTGCCTGGCTGCTGTTCACTGAAAAGCTCATTCTGGGTACATTTTTGGTATACATTTGCTTCTGCCGGGTCAGCTGAGCAGTGAATTTCTACGTAACTACCCCCTATCAGGGGAGACCTCAGGGCTGCATCTTTTGAGCGCAGTACTGAGCCTGAAAAGCGTTTACAACCCCACTTACAAGTAAAACTAGCTAAATTGTGCCTGGCTGCTGTTCACTGAAAAGCTCATTCTGGGTACATTTTTGGTATACATTTGCTTCTGCCGGGTCAGCTGAGCAGTGTATTTCTACTTAACTACCCCCTATCAGGAGAGACCTCAGGGTTGCATCTTTTGAGCGCAGTACTGAGCCTGAAAAGCGTTTACAACCCCAGTTACAAGTAAAACTAGCTAAAATGTGCCTGGCTGCTGTTCACTGAAAAGCTCATTCTGGGTACATTTTTGGTATACATTTCCTTCTGCCGGGTCAGCTGAGCAGTGAATTTCTACTTAACTACCTCCTATCAGGAGAGACCTCAGGGCTGTATCTTTTGAGTGCAGTACTGAGCCTGAAAACCGTTTACAACCCCACTTACAAGTAAAACTAGCTAAAATGTGCCTGGCTGCTGTTCACTGAATAGCTCATTCTGGGTACATTTTTGGTATACATTTGCTTCTGCAGGGTCAGCTGAGCAGTGAATTTCTACTTAACTACCTCCTATCAGGAGAGACCTCAGGGCTGCATCTTTTGAGCGCAGTACTGAGCCTGAAAACCGTTTACAACCCCACTTACAAGTAAAACTAGCTAAAATGTGCCTGGCTGCTGTTCACTGAAAAGCTCATTCTGGGTACATTTTTGTTATACATTTGCTTCTGCCGGGTCAGCTGAGCAGTGAATTTCTACTTAACTACCCCCTATCAGGAGAGACCTCAGGGCTGCATCTTTTGAGCGCAGTACTGAGCCTGAAAAGCGTTTCCAACCCCACTTACAAGTAAAACTAGCTAAAATGTGCCTGGCTGCTGTTCACTGAAAAGCTCATTCTGGGTACATTTTTGGTATACATTTGCTTCTGCCGGGTCAGCTGAGCAGTGAATTTCTACTTAACTACCTCCTATCAGGAGAGACCTCAGGGCTGCATGTTTTGAGCGCAGTACTGAGCCTGAAAAGCGTTTACAACCCCACTTACAAGTAAAACTAGCTAAAATGTGCCTGGCTGCTGTTCACTGAATAGCTCATTCTGGGTCCATTTTTGGTATACATTTGCTTCTGCCGGGTCAGCTGAGCAGTGAATTTCTACTTAACTACCTCCTATCAGGAGAGACCTCAGGGCTGCATCTTTTGAGCACAGTACTGAGCCTGAAAAGCGTTTACAACCCCACTTACAAGTAAAACTAGCTAAAATGTGCCTGGCTGCTGTTCACTGAAAAGCTCATTCTGGGTACATTTTTGGTATACATTTGCTTCTGCCGGGTCAGCTGAGCAGTGAATTTCTACTTAACTACCTCCTATCAGGAGAGACCTCAGGGCTGCATGTTTTGAGCGCAGTACTGAGCCTGAAAAGCGTTTACAACCCCACTTACAAGTAAAACTAGCTAAAATGTGCCTGGCTGCTGTTCACTGAATAGCTCATTCTGGGTACATTTTTGGTATACATTTGCTTCTGCCGGGTCAGCTGAGCAGTGAATTTCTACTTAACTACCTCCTATCAGGAGAGACCGCAGGGCTGCATCTTTTGAGCACAGTACTGAGCCTGAAAAGCGTTTACAACCCCACTTACAAGTAAAACTAGCTAAAATGTGCCTGGCTGCTGTTCACTGAAAAGCTCATTCTGGGTACATTTTTGGTATACATTTGCTTCTGCCGGGTCAGCTGAGCAGTGAATTTCTACTTAACTACCCCCTATCAGGAGAGACCTCAGGGCTGCATCTTTTGAGCGCAGTACTGAGCCTGAAAACCGTTTACCACCCCAGTTACAAGTAAAACTAGCTAAAATGTGCCTGGCTGCTGTTCACTGAAAAGCTCATTCTGGGTACATTTTTGGTACACATTTGCTTCTGCCGGGTCAGCTGAGCAGTGAATTTCTACTTAACTACCTCCTATCAGGAGAGACCTCAGGGCTGCATCTTTTGAGCGCAGTACTGAGCCTGAAAAGCGTTTACCACCCCACTTACAAGTAAAACTAGCTAAAATGTGGCTGGCTGCTGTTCACTGAAAAGCTCATTCTGGGTACATTTTTGGTATACATTTGCTTCTGCAGGGTCAGCTGAACAGTGTATTTCTACTTAACTACCCCCTATCAGGAGAGACCTCAGGGCTGCATCTTTTGAGCGCAGTACTGAGCCTGAAAAGCGTTTACAACCCCACTTACAAGTAAAACTAACTAAAATGTGCCTGGCTGCTGTTCACTGAAAAGCTCATTCTGGGTACATTTTTGGTATACATTTGCTTCTGCCGGGTCAGCTGAGCAGTGAATTTCTACTTAACTACCTCCTATCAGGAGAGACCTCAGGGCTGCATGTTTTGAGCGCACTACTGAGCCTGAAAAGCGTTTACAACCCCACTTACAAGTAAAACTAGCTAAAATGTGCCTGGCTGCTGTTCACTGAATAGCTCATTCTGGGTACATTTTTGGTATACATTTGCTTCTGCCGGGTCAGCTGAGCAGTGAATTTCTACTTAACTACCCCCTATCAGGAGAGACCTCAGGGCTGCATCTTTTGAGCGCAGTACTGAGCCTGAAAAGCATTTACAACCCCAGTTACAAGTAAAACTAGCTAAAATGTGTCTGGCTGCTGTTCACTGAAAAGCTCATTCTGGGTACATTTTTGGTATACATTTGCTTCTGCCGGGTCAGCTGAGCAGTGTATTTCTACTTAACTACCCCCTATCAGGAGAGACCTCAGGGCTGCATCTTTTGAGCGCAGTACTGAGCCTGAAAAGCGTTTACAACCCCACTTACAAGTAAAACTAGCTAAAATGTGCCTGGCTGCTGTTCACTGAAAAGCTCATTCTGGGTACATTTTTGTTATACATTTGCTTCTGCCGTGTCAGCTGAGCAGTGAATTTCTACGTAACTACCCCCTATCAGGGGAGACCTCAGGGCTGCATCTTTTGAGCGCAGTACTGAGCCTGAAAAGCGTTTACAACCCCACTTACAAGTAAAACTAGCTAAATTGTGCCTGGCTGCTGTTCACTGAAAAGCTCATTCTGGGTACATTTTTGTTATACATTTGCTTCTGCCGGGTCAGCTGAGCAGTGAATTTCTACGTAACTACCCCCTATCAGGGGAGACCTCAGGGCTGCATCTTTTGAGCGCAGTACTGAGCCTGAAAAGCGTTTACAACCCCACTTACAAGTAAAACTAGCTAAATTGTGCCTGGCTGCTGTTCACTGAAAAGCTCATTCTGGGTACATTTTTGTTATACATTTGCTTCTGCCGGGTCAGCTGAGCAGTGAATTTCTACGTAACTACCCCCTATCAAGGGAGACCTCAGGGCTGCATCTTTTGAGCGCAGTACTGAGCCTGAAAAGCGTTTACAACCCCACTTACAAGTAAAACTAGCTAAATTGTGCCTGGCTGCTGTTCACTGAAAAGCTCATTCTGGGTACATTTTTGGAATACATTTGCTTCTGCCGGGTCAGCTGAGCAGTGTATTTCTACTTAACTACCCCCTATCAGGAGAGACCTCAGGGTTGCATCTTTTGAGCGCAGTACTGAGCCTGAAAAGCGTTTACAACCCCAGTTACAAGTAAAACTAGCTAAAATGTGCCTGGCTGCTGTTCACTGAAAAGCTCATTCTGGGTACATTTTTGGTATACATTTGCTTCTGCCGGGTCAGCTGAACAGTGAATTTCTACTTAACTACCTCCTATCAGGAGAGACCTCAGGGCTGTATCTTTTGAGTGCAGTACTGAGCCTGAAAAGCGTTTACAACCCCACTTACAAGTAAAACTAGCTAAAATGTGCCTGGCTGCTGTTCACTGAATAGCTCATTCTGGGTACATTTTTGGTATACATTTGCTTCTGCAGGGTCAGCTGAGCAGTGAATTTCTACTTAACTACCTCCTATCAGGAGAGACCTCAGGGCTGCATCTTTTGAGCGCAGTACTGAGCCTGAAAAACGTTTACAACCCCACTTACAAGTAAAACTAGCTAAAATGTGCCTGGCTGCTGTTCACTGAAAAGCTCATTCTGGGTACATTTTTGTTATACATTTGCTTCTGCCGGGTCAGCTGAGCAGTGAATTTCTACTTAACTACCCCCTATCAGGAGAGACCTCAGGGCTGCATCTTTTGAGTGCAGTACTGAGCCTGAAAAGCGTTTCCAACCCCACTTACAAGTAAAACTAGCTAAAATGTGCCTGGCTGCTGTTCACTGAAAAGCTCATTCTGGGTACATTTTTGGTATACATTTGCTTCTGCCGGGTCAGCTGAGCAGTGAATTTCTACTTAACTACCTCCTATCAGGAGAGACCTCAGGGCTGCATGTTTTGAGCGCAGTACTGAGCCTGAAAAGCGTTTACAACCCCACTTACAAGTAAAACTAGCTAAAATGTGCCTGGCTGCTGTTCACTGAATAGCTCATTCTGGGTCCATTTTTGGTATACATTTGCTTCTGCCGGGTCAGCTGAGCAGTGAATTTCTACTTAACTACCTCCTATCAGGAGAGACCTCAGGGCTGCATCTTTTGAGCACAGTACTGAGCCTGAAAAGCGTTTAAACCCCACTTACAAGTAAAACTAGCTAAAATGTGCCTGGCTGCTGTTCACTGAAAAGCTCATTCTGGGTACATTTTTGGTATACATTTGCTTCTGCCGGGTCAGCTGAGCAGTGAATTTCTACTTAACTACCTCCTATCAGGAGAGACCTCAGGGCTGCATGTTTTGAGCGCAGTACTGAGCCTGAAAAGCGTTTACAACCCCACTTACAAGTAAAACTAGCTAAAATGTGCCTGGCTGCTGTTCACTGAATAGCTCATTCTGGGTACATTTTTGGTATACATTTGCTTCTGCCGGGTCAGCTGAGCAGTGAATTTCTACTTAACTACCTCCTATCAGGAGAGACCTCAGGGCTGCATGTTTTGAGCGCAGTACTGAGCCTGAAAAGCGTTTACAACCCCACTTACAAGTAAAACTAGCTAAAATGTGCCTGGCTGCTGTTCACTGAATAGCTCATTCTGGGTACATTTTTGGTATACATTTGCTTCTGCCGGGTCAGCTGAGCAGTGAATTTCTACTTAACTACCTCCTATCAGGAGAGACCTCAGGGCTGCATCTTTTGAGCACAGTACTGAGCCTGAAAAGCGTTTACAACCCCACTTACAAGTAAAACTAGCTAAAATGTGCCTGGCTGCTGTTCACTGAAAAGCTCATTCTGGGTACATTTTTGTTATACATTTGCTTCTGCCGGGTCAGCTGAGCAGTGAGTTTCTACTTAACTACCCCCTATCAGGAGAGACCTCAGGGCTGCATCTTTTGAGCGCACTACTGAGCCTGAAAAGCGTTTACAACCCCACTTACAAGTAAAACTAGCTAAAATGTGCCTGGCTGCTGTTCACTGAATAGCTCATTCTGGGTACATTTTTGGTATACATTTGCTTCTGCCGGGTCAGCTGAGCAGTGAATTTCTACTTAACTACCCCTTATCAGGAGAGACCTCAGGGCTGCATCTTTTGAGCGCAGTACTGAGCCTGAAAAGCATTTACAACCCCAGTTACAAGTAAAACTAGCTAAAATGTGTCTGGCTGCTGTTCACTGAAAAGCTCATTCTGGGTACATTTTTGGTATACATTTGCTTCTGCCGGGTCAGCTGAGCAGTGTATTTCTACTTAACTACCCCCTATCAGGAGAGACCTCAGGGCTGCATCTTTTGAGCGCAGTACTGTGCCTGAAAAGCGTTTACAACCCCAGTTACAAGTAAAACTAGCTAAAATGTGCCTGGCTGCTGTTCACTGAAAAGCTCATTCTGGGTACATTTTTGTTATACATTTGCTTCTGCCGGGTCAGCTGAGCAGTGAATTTCTACGTAACTACCCCCTATCAGGGGAGACCTCAGGGCTGCATCTTTTGAGCGCAGTACTGAGCCTGAAAAGCGTTTACAACCCCACTTACAAGTAAAACTAGCTAAATTGTTCCTGGCTGCTGTTCACTGAAAAGCTCATTCTGGGTACATTTTTGTTATACATTTGCTTCTGCCGGGTCAGCTGAGCAGTGAATTTCTACGTAACTACCCCCTATCAGGGGAGACCTCAGGGCTGCATCTTTTGAGCGCAGTACTGAGCCTGAAAAGCGTTTACAACCCCACTTACAAGTAAAACTAGCTAAATTGTGCCTGGCTGCTGTTCACTGAAAAGCTAATTCTGGGTACATTTTTGGTATACATTTGCTTCTGCCGGGTCAGCTGAGCAGTGTATTTCTACTTAACTACCCCCTATCAGGAGAGACCTCAGGGTTGCATCTTTTGAGCGCAGTACTGAGCCTGAAAAGCGTTTACAACCCCAGTTACAAGTAAAACTAGCTAAAATGTGCCTGGCTGCTGTTCACTGAAAAGCTCATTCTGGGTACATTTTTGGTATACATTTGCTTCTGCCGGGTCAGCTGAACAGTGAATTTCTACTTAACTACCTCCTATCAGGAGAGACCTCAGGGCTGTATCTTTTGAGTGCAGTACTGAGCCTGAAAAGCGTTTACAACCCCACTTACAAGTAAAACTAGCTAAAATGTGCCTGGCTGCAGTTCACTGAATAGCTCATTCTGGGTACATTTTTGGTATACATTTGCTTCTGCAGGGTCAGCTGAGCAGTGAATTTCTACTTAACTACCTCCTATCAGGAGACACCTCAGGGCTGCATCTTTTGAGCGCAGTACTGAGCCTGAAAACCGTTTACAACCCCACTTACAAGTAAAACTAGCTAAAATGTGCCTGGCTGCTGTTCACTGAAAAGCTCATTCTGGGTACATTTTTGTTATACATTTGCTTCTGCCGGGTCAGCTGAGCAGTGAATTTCTACCTAACTACCCCCTATCAGGAGAGACCTCAGGGCTGCATCTTTTGAGCGCAGTACTGAGCCTGAAAAGCGTTTACAACCCCAGTTACAAGTAAAACTAGCTCAAATGTGCCTGGCTGCTGTTCACTGAAAAGCTCATTCTGGGTACATTTTTGGTATACATTTGCTTCTGCCGGGTCAGCTGAACAGTGAATTTCTACTTAACTACCTCCTATCAGGAGAGACCTCAGGGCTCTATCTTTTGAGTGCAGTACTGAGCCTGAAAAGCGTTTACAACCCCACTTACAAGTAAAACTAGCTAAAATGTGCCTGGCTGCTGTTCACTGAATAGCTCATTCTGGGTACATTTTTGGTATACATTTGCTTCTGCAGGGTCAGCTGAGCAGTGAATTTCTACTTAACTACCTCCTATCAGGAGAGACCTCAGGGCTGCATCTTTTGAGCGCAGTACTGAGCCTGAAAACCGTTTACAACCCCACTTACAAGTAAAACTAGCTAAAATGTGCCTGGCTGCTGTTCACTGAAAAGCTCATTCTGGGTACATTTTTGTTATACATTTGCTTCTGCCGGGTCAGCTGACCAGTGAATTTCTACTTAACTACCCCCTATCAGGAGAGACCTCAGGGCTGCATCTTTTGAGCGCAGTACTGAGCCTGAAAAGCGTTTCCAACCCCACTTACAAGTAAAACTAGCTAAAATGTGCCTGGCTGCTGTTCACTGAAAAGCTCATTCTGGGTACATTTTTGGTATACATTTGCTTCTGCCGGGTCAGCTGAGCAGTGAATTTCTACTTAACTACCTCCTATCAGGAGAGACCTCAGGGCTGCATGTTTTGAGCGCAGTACTGAGCCTGAAAAGCGTTTACAACCCCACTTACAAGTAAAACTAGCTAAAATGTGCCTGGCTGCTGTTCACTGAATAGCTCATTCTGGGTCCATTTTTGGTATACATTTGCTTCTGCCGGGTCAGCTGAGCAGTGAATTTCTACTTAACTACCTCCTATCAGGAGAGACCTCAGGGCTGCATCTTTTGAGCACAGTACTGAGCCTGAAAAGCGTTTACAACCCCACTTACAAGTAAAACTAGCTAAAATGTGCCTGGCTGCTGTTCACTGAAAAGCTCATTCTGGGTACATTTTTGGTATACATTTGCTTCTGCCGGGTCAGCTGAGCAGTGAATTTCTACTTAACTACCTCCTATCAGGAGAGACCTCAGGGCTGCATGTTTTGAGCGCAGTACTGAGCCTGAAAAGCGTTTACAACCCCACTTACAAGTAAAACTAGCTAAAATGTGCCTGGCTGCTGTTCACTGAATAGCTCATTCTGGGTACATTTTTGGTATACATTTGCTTCTGCCGGGTCAGCTGAGCAGTGAATTTCTACTTAACTACCTCCTATCAGGAGAGACCTCAGGGCTGCATGTTTTGAGCGCAGTACTGAGCCTGAAAAGCGTTTACAACCCCACTTACAAGTAAAACTAGCTAAAATGTGCCTGGCTGCTGTTCACTGAATAGCTCATTCTGGGTACATTTTTGGTATACATTTGCTTCTGCCGGGTCAGCTGAGCAGTGAATTTCTACTTAACTACCTCCTATCAGGAGAGACCTCAGGGCTGCATCTTTTGAGCACAGTACTGAGCCTGAAAAGCGTTTACAACCCCACTTACAAGTAAAACTAGCTAAAATGTGCCTGGCTGCTGTTCACTGAAAAGCTCATTCTGGGTACATTTTTGGTATACATTTGCTTCTGCCGGGTCAGCTGAGCAGTGAATTTCTACTTAACTACCCCCTATCAGGAGAGACCTCAGGGCTGCATCTTTTGAGCGCAGTACTGAGCCTGAAAACCGTTTACCACCTCAGTTACAAGTAAAACTAGCTAAAATGTGCCTGGCTGCTGTTCACTGAAAAGCTCATTCTGGGTACATTTTTGGTACACATTTGCTTCTGCCGGGTCAGCTGAGGAGTGAATTTCTACTTAACTACCTCCTATCAGGAGAGACCTCAGGGCTGCATGTTTTGAGCGCAGTACTGAGCCTGAAAAGCGTTTACAACCCCACTTACAAGTAAAACTAGCTAAAATGTGCCTGGCTGCTGTTCACTCAATAGCTCATTCTGGGTACATTTTTGGTATACATTTGCTTCTGCCGGGTCAGCTGAGCAGTGAATTTCTACTTAACTACCTCCTATCAGGAGAGACCTCAGGGCTGCATCTTTTGAGCACAGTACTGAGCCTGAAAAGCGTTTACAACCCCACTTACAAGTAAAACTAGCTAAAATGTGCCTGGCTGCTGTTCACTGAAAAGCTCATTCTGGGTACATTTTTGTTATACATTTGCTTCTGCCGGGTCAGCTGAGCAGTGAGTTTCTACTTAACTACCCCCTATCAGGAGAGACCTCGGGGCTGCATCTTTTGAGCGCACTACTGAGCCTGAAAAGCGTTTACAACCCCACTTACAAGTAAAACTAGCTAAAATGTGCCTGGCTGCTGTTCACTGAATAGCTCATTCTGGGTACATTTTTGGTATACATTTGCTTCTGCCGGGTCAGCTGAGCAGTGAATTTCTACTTAACTACCCCTTATCAGGAGAGACCTCAGGGCTGCATCTTTTGAGCGCAGTACTGAGCCTGAAAAGCATTTACAACCCCAGTTACAAGTAAAACTAGCTAAAATGTGTCTGGCTGCTGTTCACTGAAAAGCTCATTCTGGGTACATTTTTGGTATACATTTGCTTCTGCCGGGTCAGCTGAGCAGTGTATTTCTACTTAACTACCCCCTATCAGGAGAAACCTCAGGGCTGCATCTTTTGAGCGCAGTACTGAGCCTGAAAAGCTTTTACAACCCCAGTTACAAGTAAAACTAGCTAAAATGTGCCTGGCTGCTGTTCACTGAAAAGCTCATTCTGGGTACATTTTTGTTATACATTTGCTTCTGCCGGGTCAGCTGAGCAGTGAATTTCTACGTAACTACCCCCTATCAGGGGAGACCTCAGGGCTGCATCTTTTGAGCGCAGTACTGAGCCTGAAAAACGTTTACAACCCCACTTACAAGTAAAACTAGCTAAATTGTGCCTGGCTGCTGTTCACTGAAAAGCTCATTCTGGGTACATTTTTGTTATACATTTGCTTCTGCCGGGTCAGCTGAGCAGTGAATTTCTACGTAACTACCCCCTATCAGGGGAGACCTCAGGGCTGCATCTTTTGAGTGCAGTACTGAGCCTGAAAAGCGTTTACAACCCCACTTACAAGTAAAACTAGCTAAAATGTGCCTGGCTGCTGTTCACTGAATAGCTCATTCTGGGTACATTTTTGGTATACATTTGCTTCTGCAGGGTCAGCTGAGCAGTGAATTTCTACTTAACTACCTCCTATCAGGAGAGACCTCAGGGCTGCATCTTTTGGGCGCAGTACTGAGCCTGAAAACCGTTTACAACCCCACTTACAAGTAAAACTAGCTAAAATGTGCCTGGCTGCTGTTCACTGAAAAGCTCATTCTGGGTACATTTTTGTTATACATTTGCTTCTGCCGGGTCAGCTGAGCAGTGCATTTCTACTTAACTACCCCCTATCAGGAGAGACCTCAGGGCTGCATCTTTTGAGCGCAGTACTGAGCCTGAAAAGCGTTTCCAACCCCACTTACAAGTAAAACTAGCTAAAATGTGCCTGGCTGCTGTTCACTGAAAAGCTCATTCTGGGTACATTTTTGGTATACATTTGCTTCTGCCGGGTCAGCTGAGCAGTGAATTTCTACTTAACTACCTCCTATCAGGAGAGACCTCAGGGCTGCATGTTTTGAGCGCACTACTGAGCCTGAAAAGCGTTTACAACCCCACTTACAAGTAAAACTAGCTAAAATGTGCCTGGCTGCTGTTCACTGAATAGCTCATTCTGGGTACATTTTTGGTATACATTTGCTTCTGCCGGGTCAGCTGAGCAGTGAATTTCTACTTAACTACCTCCTATCAGGAGAGACCTCAGGGCTGCATCTTTTGAGCGCAGTACTGAGCCTGAAAAGCATTTACAACCCCAGTTACAAGTAAAACTAGCTAAAATGTGTCTGGCTGCTGTTCACTGAAAAGCTCATTCTGGGTACATTTTTGGTATACATTTGCTTCTGCCGGGTCAGCTGAGCAGTGTATTTCTACTTAACTACCCCCTATCAGGAGAGACCTCAGGGCTGCATCTTTTGAGCGCAGTACTGAGCCTGAAAAGCGTTTACAACCCCACTTACAAGTAAAACTAGCTAAAATGTGCCTGGCTGCTGTTCCCTGAAAAGCTCATTCTGGGTACATTTTTGTTATACATTTGCTTCTGCCGGGTCAGCTGAGCAGTGAATTTCTACGTAACTACCCCCTATCAGGGGAGACCTCAGGGCTGCATCTTTTGAGCGCAGTACTGAGCCTGAAAAGCGTTTACAACCCCACTTACAAGTAAAACTAGCTAAATTGTGCCTGGCTGCTGTTCACTGAAAAGCTCATTCTGGGTACATTTTTGTTATACATTTGCTTCTGCCGGGTCAGCTGAGCAGTGAATTTCTACGTAACTACCCCCTATCAGGGGAGACCTCAGGGCTGCATCTTTTGAGCGCAGTACTGAGCCTGAAAAGCGTTTACAACCCCACTTACAAGTAAAACTAGCTAAATTGTGCCTGGCTGCGGTTCACTGAAAAGCTCATTCTGGGTACATTTTTGGTATACATTTGCTTCTGCCGGGTCAGCTGAGCAGTGTATTTCTACTTAACTACCCCCTATCAGGAGAGACCTCAGGGTTGCATCTTTTGAGCGCAGTACTGAGCCTGAAAAGCGTTTACAACCCCAGTTACAAGTAAAACTAGCTAAAATGTGCCTGGATGCTGTTCACTGAAAAGCTCATTCTGGGTACATTTTTGGTATACATTTGCTTCTGCCGGGTCAGCTGAACAGTGAATTTCTACTTAACTACCTCCTATCAGGAGAGACCTCAGGGCTGTATCTTTTGAGTGCAGTACTGAGCCTGAAAAGCGTTTACAACCCCACTTACAAGTAAAACTAGCTAAAATGTGCCTGGCTGCTGTTCACTGAATAGCTCATTCTGGGTACATTTTTGGTATACATTTGCTTCTGCAGGGTCAGCTGAGCAGTGAATTTCTACCTAACTACCTCCTATCAGGAGAGACCTCAGGGCTGCATCTTTTGAGCGCAGTACTGAGCCTGAAAACCGTTTACAACCCCACTTACAAGTAAAACTAGCTAAATTGTGCCTGGCTGCTGTTCACTGAAAAGCTCATTCTGGGTACATTTTTGGTATACATTTGCTTCTGCCGGGTCAGCTGAGCAGTGTATTTCTACTTAACTACCCCCTATCAGGAGAGACCTCAGGGTTGCATCTTTTGAGCGCAGTACTGAGCCTGAAAACCGTTTACAACCCCACTTACAAGTAAAACTAGCTAAAATGTGCCTGGCTGCTGTTCACTGAAAAGCTCATTCTGGGTACATTTTTGTTATACATTTGCTTCTGCCGGGTCAGCTGAGCAGTGAATTTCTACGTAACTACCCCCTATCAGGGGAGACCTCAGGGCTGCATCTTTTGAGCGCAGTACTGAGCCTGAAAAGCGTTTACAACCCCACTTACAAGTAAAACTAGCTAAATTGTGCCTGGCTGCTGTTCACTGAAAAGCTCATTCTGGGTACATTTTTGTTATACATTTGCTTCTGCCGGGTCAGCTGAGCAGTGAATTTCTACGTAACTACCCCCTATCAGGGGAGACCTCAGGGCTGCATCTTTTGAGCGCAGTACTGAGCCTGAAAAGCGTTTACAACCCCACTTACAAGTAAAACTAGCTAAATTGTGCCTGGCTGCTGTTCACTGAAAAGCTCATTCTGGGTACATTTTTGTTATACATTTGCTTCTGCCGGGTCAGCTGAGCAGTGAATTTCTACGTAACTACCCCCTATCAGGGGAGACCTCAGGGCTGCATCTTTTGAGCGCAGTACTGAGCCTGAAAAGCGTTTACAACCCCACTTACAAGTAAAACTAGCTAAATTGTGCCTGGCTGCTGTTCACTGAAAAGCTCATTCTGGGTACATTTTTGGTATACATTTGCTTCTGCCGGGTCAGCTGAGCAGTGTATTTCTACTTAACTACCCCCTATCAGGAGAGACCTCAGGGTTGCATCTTTTGAGCGCAGTACTGAGCCTGAAAAGCGTTTACAACCCCAGTTACAAGTAAAACTAGCTAAAATGTGCCTGGCTGCTGTTCACGGAAAAGCTCATTCTGGGTACATTTTTGGTATACATTTGCTTCTGCCGGGTCAGCTGAACAGTGAATTTCTACTTAACTACCTCCTATCAGGAGAGACCTCAGGGCTGTATCTTTTGAGTGCAGTACTGAGCCTGAAAAGCGTTTACAACCCCACTTACAAGTAAAACTAGCTAAAATGTGCCAGGCTGCTGTTCACTGAATAGCTCATTCTGGGTACATTTTTGGTATACATTTGCTTCTGCCGGGTCAGCTGAGCAGTGAATTTCTACTTAACTACCTCCTATCAGGAGAGACCTCAGGGCTGCATGTTTTGAGCGCAGTACTGAGCCTGAAAAGCGTTTACAACCCCACTTACAAGTAAAACTAGCTAAAATGTGCCTGGCTGCTGTTCACTGAATAGCTCATTCTGGGTCCATTTTTGGTATACATTTGCTTCTGCCGGGTCAGCTGAGCAGTGAATTTCTACTTAACTACCTTCTATCAGGAGAGACCTCAGGGCTGCATCTTTTGAGCACAGTACTGAGCCTGAAAAGCGTTTACAACCCCACTTACAAGTAAAACTAGCTAAAATGTGCCTGGCTGCTGTTCACTGAAAAGCTCATTCTGGGTACATTTTTGGTATACATTTGCTTCTGCCGGGTCAGCTGAGCAGTGAATTTCTACTTAACTACCTCCTATCAGGAGAGACCTCAGGGCTGCATGTTTTGAGCGCAGTACTGAGCCTGAAAAGCGTTTACAACCCCACTTACAAGTAAAACTAGCTAAAATGTGCCTGGCTGCTGTTCACTGAATAGCTCATTCTGGGTACATTTTTGGTATACATTTGCTTCTGCCGGGTCAGCTGAGCAGTGAATTTCTACTTAACTACCTCCTATCAGGAGAGACCTCAGGGCTGCATGTTTTGAGCGCAGTACTGAGCCTGAAAAGCGTTTACAACCCCACTTACAAGTAAAACTAGCTAAAATGTGCCTGGCTGCTGTTCACTGAATAGCTCATTCTGGGTACATTTTTGGTATACATTTGCTTCTGCCGGGTTAGCTGAGCAGTGAATTTCTACTTAACTACCTCCTATCAGGAGAGACCTCAGGGCTGCATCTTTTGAGCACAGTACTGAGCCTGAAAAGCGTTTACAACCCCACTTACAAGTAAAACTAGCTAAAATGTGCCTGGCTGCTGTTCACTGAAAAGCTCATTCTGGGTACATTTTTGGTATACATTTGCTTCTGCCGGGTCAGCTGAGCAGTGAATTTCTACTTAACTACCCCCTATCAGGAGAGACCTCAGGGCTGCATCTTTTGAGCGCAGTACTGAGCCTGAAAACCGTTTACCACCCCAGTTACAAGTAAAACTAGCTAAAATGTGCCTGGCTGCTGTTCACTGAAAAGCTCATTCTGGGTACATTTTTGGTACACATTTGCTTCTGCCGGGTCAGCTGAGCAGTGAATTTCTACTTAACTACCTCCTATCAGGAGAGACCTCAGGGCTGCATCTTTTGAGCGCAGTACTGAGCCTGAAAAGCGTTTACCACCCCACTTACAAGTAAAACTAGCTAAAATGTGGCTGGCTGCTGTTCACTGAAAAGCTCATTCTGGGTACATTTTTGGTATACATTTGCTTCTGCAGGGTCAGCTGAGCAGTGAATTTCTACTTAACTACCTCCTATCAGGAGAGACCTCAGGGCTGCATCTTTTGAGCGCAGTACTGAGCCTGAAAACCGTTTACAACCCCACTTACAAGTAAAACTAGCTAAAATGTGCCTGGCAGCTGTTCACTGAAAAGCTCATTCTGGGTACATTTTTGGTATACATTTGCTTCTGCCGGATCAGCTGAACAGTGTATTTCTACTTAACTACCCCCTATCAGGAGAGACCTCAGGGCTGCATCTTTTGAGCGCAGTACTGAGCCTGAAAAGCGTTTACAACCCCACTTACAAGTAAAACTAGCTAAAATGTGCCTGGCTGCTGTTCACTGAAAAGCTCATTCTGGGTACATTTTTGGTATACATTTGCTTCTGCCGGGTCAGCTGAGCAGTGAATTTCTACTTAACTACCTCCTATCAGGAGAGACCTCAGGGCTGCATGTTTTGAGCGGACTACTGAGCCTGAAAAGCGTTTACAACCCCACTTACAAGTAAAACTAGCTAAAATGTGCCTGGCTGCTGTTCACTGAATAGCTCATTCTGGGTACATTTTTGGTATACATTTGCTTCTGCCGGGTCAGCTGAGCAGTGAATTTCTACTTAACTACCCCCTATCAGGAGAGACCTCAGGGCTGCATCTTTTGAGCGCAGTACTGAGCCTGAAAAGCATTTACAACCCCAGTTACAAGTAAAACTAGCTAAAATGTGTCTGGCTGCTGTTCACTGAAAAGCTCATTCTGGGTACATTTTTGGTATACATTTGCTTCTGCCGGGTCAGCTGAGCAGTGTATTTCTACTTAACTACCCCCTATCAGGAGAGACCTCAGGGCTGCATCTTTTGAGCGCAGTACTGAGCCTGAAAAGCGTTTACAACCCCACTTACAAGTAAAACTAGCTAAAATGTGCCTGGCTGCTGTTCACTGAAAAGCTCATTCTGGGTACATTTTTGTTATACATTTGCTTCTGCCGGGTCAGCTGAGCAGTGAATTTCTACGTAACTACCCCCTATCAGGGGAGACCTCAGGGCTGCATCTTTTGAGCGCAGTACTGAGCCTGAAAAGCGTTTACAACCCCACTTACAAGTAAAACTAGCTAAATCGTGCCTGGCTGCTGTTCACTGAAAAGCTCATTCTGGGTACATTTTTGTTATACATTTGCTTCTGCCGGGTCAGCTGAGCAGTGAATTTCTACGTAACTACCCCCTATCAGGGGAGACCTCAGGGCTGCATCTTTTGAGCGCAGTACTGAGCCTGAAAAGCGTTTACAACCCCACTTACAAGTAAAACTAGCTAAATTGTGCCTGGCTGCTGTTCACTGAAAAGCTCATTCTGGGTACATTTTTGTTATACATTTGCTTCTGCCGGGTCAGCTGAGCAGTGAATTTCTACGTAACTACCCCCTATCAGGGGAGACCTCAGGGCTGCATCTTTTGAGCGCAGTACTGAGCCTGAAAAGCGTTTACAACCCCACTTACAAGTAAAACTAGCTAAATTGTGCCTGGCTGCTGTTCACTGAAAAGCTCATTCTGGGTACATTTTTGGTATACATTTGCTTCTGCCGGGTCAGCTGAGCAGTGTATTTCTACTTAACTCCCCCCTATCAGGAGAGACCTCAGGGTTGCATCTTTTGAGCGCAGTACTGAGCCTGAAAAGCGTTTACAACCCCAGTTACAAGTAAAACTAGCTAAAATGTGCCTGGCTGCTGTTCACTGAAAAGCTCATTCTGGGTACATTTTTGGTATACATTTGCTTCTGCCGGGTCAGCTGAACAGTGAATTTCTACTTAACTACCTCCTATCAGGAGAGACCTCAGGGCTGTATCTTTTGAGTGCAGTACTGAGCCTGAAAAGCGTTTACAACCCCACTTACAAGTAAAACTAGCTAAAATGTGCCTGGCTGCTGTTCACTGAATAGCTCATTCTGGGTACATTTTTGGTATACATTTGCTTCTGCAGGGTCAGCTGAGCAGTGAATTTCTACTTAACTACCTCCTATCAGGAGAGACCTCAGGGCTGCATCTTTTGAGCGCAGTACTGAGCCTGAAAACCGTTTACAACCCCACTTACAAGTAAAACTAGCTAAAATGTGCCTGGCTGCTGTTCACTGAAAAGCTCATTCTGGGTACATTTTTGTTATACATTTGCTTCTGCCGGGTCAGCTGAGCAGTGAATTTCTACTTAACTACCCCCTATCAGGAGAGACCTCAGGGCTGCATCTTTTGAGCGCAGTACTGAGCCTGAAAAGCGTTTCCAACCCCACTTACAAGTAAAACTAGCTAAAATGTGCCTGGCTGCTGTTCATTGAAAAGCTCATTCTGGGTACATTTTTGGTATACATTTGCTTCTGCCGGGTCAGCTGAGCAGTGAATTTCTACTTAACTACCTCCTATCAGGAGAGACCTCAGGGCTGCATGTTTTGAGCGCAGTACTGAGCCTGAAAAGCGTTTACAACCCCACTTACAAGTAAAACTAGCTAAAATGTGCCTGGCTGCTGTTCACTGAATAGCTCATTCTGGGTCCATTTTTGGTATACATTTGCTTCTGCCGGGTCAGCTGAGCAGTGAATTTCTACTTAACTACCTCCTATCAGGAGAGACCTCAGGGCTGCATCTTTTGAGCACAGTACTGAGCCTGAAAAGCGTTTAAACCCCACTTACAAGTAAAACTAGCTAAAATGTGCCTGGCTGCTGTTCACTGAAAAGCTCATTCTGGGTACATTTTTGGTATACATTTGATTCTGCCGGGTCAGCTGAGCAGTGAATTTCTACTTAACTACCTCCTATCAGGAGAGACCTCAGGGCTGCATGTTTTGAGAGCAGTACTGAGCCTGAAAAGCGTTTACAACCCCACTTACAAGTAAAACTAGCTAAAATGTGCCTGGCTGCTGTTCACTGAATAGCTCATTCTGGGTACATTTTTGGTATACATTTGCTTCTGCCGGGTCAGCTGAGCAGTGAATTTCTACTTAACTACCTCCTATCAGGAGAGACCTCAGGGCTGCATCTTTTGAGCACAGTACTGAGCCTGAAAAGCGTTTACAACCCCACTTACAAGTAAAACTAGCTAAAATGTGCCTGGCTGCTGTTCACTGAAAAGCTCATTCTGGGTACATTTTTGGTATACATTTGCTTCTGCCGGGTCAGCTGAGCAGTGAATTTCTACTTAACTACCTCCTATCAGGAGAGACCTCAGGGCTGCATGTTTTGAGCGCAGTACTGAGCCTGAAAAGCGTTTACAACCCCACTTACAAGTAAAACTAGCTAAAATGTGCCTGGCTGCTGTTCACTGAATAGCTCATTCTGGGTACATTTTTGGTATACATTTGCTTCTGCCGGGTCAGCTGAGCAGTGAATTTCTACTTAACTACCTCCTATCAGGAGAGACCTCAGGGCTGCATGTTTTGAGCGCAGTACTGAGCCTGAAAAGCGTTTACAACCCCACTTACAAGTAAAACTAGCTAAAATGTGCCTGGCTGCTGTTCACTGAATAGCTCATTCTGGGTACATTTTTGGTATACATTTGCTTCTGCCGGGTCAGCTGAGCAGTGAATTTCTACTTAACTACCTCCTATCAGGAGAGACCTCAGGGCTGCATCTTTTGAGCACAGTACTGAGCCTGAAAAGCGTTTACAACCCCACTTACAAGTAAAACTAGCTAAAATGTGCCTGGCTGCTGTTCACTGAAAAGCTCATTCTGGGTACATTTTTGGTATACATTTGCTTCTGCCGGGTCAGCTGAGCAGTGAATTTCTACTTAACTACCCCCTATCAGGAGAGACCTCAGGGCTGCATCTTTTGAGCGCAGTACTGAGCCTGAAAACCGTTTACCACCCCAGTTACAAGTAAAACTAGCTAAAATGTGCCTGGCTGCTGTTCACTGAAAAGCTCATTCTGGGTACATTTTTGGTACACATTTGCTTCTGCCGGGTCAGCTGAGCAGTGAATTTCTACTTAACTACCTCCTATCAGGAGAGACCTCAGGGCTGCATCTTTTGAGCGCAGTACTGAGCCTGAAAAGCGTTTACCACCCCACTTACAAGTAAAACTAGCTAAAATGTGGCTGGCTGCTGTTCACTGAAAAGCTCATTCTGGGTACATTTTTGGTATACATTTGCTTCTGCAGGGTCAGCTGAGCAGTGAATTTCTACTTAACTACCTCCTATCAGGAGAGACCTCAGGGCTGCATCTTTTGAGCGCAGTACTGAGCCTGAAAACCGTTTACAACCCCACTTACAAGTAAAACTAGCTAAAATGTGCCTGGCAGCTGTTCACTGAAAAGCTAATTCTGGGTACATTTTTGGTATACATTTGCTTCTGCCGGATCAGCTGAACAGTGTATTTCTACTTAACTACCCCCTATCAGGAGAGACCTCAGGGCTGCATCTTTTGAGCGCAGTACTGAGCCTGAAAAGCGTTTACAACCCCACTTACAAGTAAAACTAGCTAAAATGTGCCTGGCTGCTGTTCACTGAAAAGCTCATTCTGGGTAAATTTTTGGTATACATTTGCTTCTGCCGGGTCAGCTGAGCAGTGAATTTCTACTTAACTACCTCCTATCAGGAGAGACCTCAGGGCTGCATGTTTTGAGCGCACTACTGAGCCTGAAAAGCGTTTACAACCCCACTTACAAGTAAAACTAGCTAAAATGTGCCTGGCTGCTGTTCACTGAATAGCTCATTCTGGGTATATTTTTGGTATACATTTGCTTCTGCCGGGTCAGCTGAGCAGTGAATTTCTACTTAACTACCCCCTATCAGGAGAGACCTCAGGGCTGCATCTTTTGAGCGCAGTACTGAGCCTGAAAAGCATTTACAACCCCAGTTACAAGTAAAACTAGCTAAAATGTGTCTGGCTGCTGTTCACTGAAAAGCTCATTCTGGGTACATTTTTGGTATACATTTGCTTCTGCCGGGTCAGCTGAGTAGTGTATTTCTACTTAACTACCCCCTATCAGGAGAGACCTCAGGGCTGCATCTTTTGAGCGCAGTACTGAGCCTGAAAAGCGTTTACAACCCCACTTACAAGTAAAACTAGCTAAAATGTGCCTGGCTGCTGTTCACTGAAAAGCTCATTCTGGGTACATTTTTGTTATACATTTGCTTCTGCCGGGTCAGCTGAGCAGTGAATTTCTACGTAACTACCCCCTATCAGGGGAGACCTCAGGGCTGCATCTTTTGAGCGCAGTACTGAGCCTGAAAAGCGTTTACAACCCCACTTACAAGTAAAACTAGCTAAATTGTGCCTGGCTGCTGTTCACTGAAAAGCTCATTCTGGGTACATTTTTGTTATACATTTGCTTCTGCCGGGTCAGCTGAGCAGTGAATTTCTACGTAACTACCCCCTATCAGGGGAGACCTCATGGCTGCATCTTTTGAGGGCAGTACTGAGCCTGAAAAGCGTTTACAACCCCACTTACAAGTAAAACTAGCTAAATTGTGCCTGGCTGCTGTTCACTGAAAAGCTCATTCTGGGTACATTTTTGGTATACATTTGCTTCTGCCGGGTCAGCTGAACAGTGAATTTCTACTTAACTACCTCCTATCAGGAGAGACCTCAGGGCTGTATCTTTTGAGTGCAGTACTGAGCCTGAAAAGCGTTTACAACCCCACTTACAAGTAAAACTAGCTAAAATGTGCCTGGCTGCTGTTCACTGAATAGCTCATTCTGGGTACATTTTTGGTATACATTTGCTTCTGCAGGGTCAGCTGAGCAGTGAATTTCTACTTAACTACCTCCTATCAGGAGAGACCTCAGGGCTGCATCTTTTGAGCGCAGTACTGAGCCTGAAAACCGTTTACAACCCCACTTACAAATAAAACTAGCTAAAATGTGCCTGGCTGCTGTTCACTGAAAAGCTCATTCTGGGAACATTTTTGTTATACATTTGCTTCTGCCGGGTCAGCTGAGCAGTGAATTTCTACTTAACTACCCCCTATCAGAAGAGACCTCAGGGCTGCATCTTTTGAGCGCAGTACTGAGCCTGAAAAGCGTTTCCAACCCCACTTACAAGTAAAACTAGCTAAAATGTGCCTGGCTGCTGTTCACTGAAAAGCTCATTCTGGGTACATTTTTGGTATACATTTGCTTCTGCCGGGTCAGCTGAGCAGTGAATTTCTACTTAACTACCTCCTATCAGGAGAGACCTCAGGGCTGCATGTTTTGAGCGCAGTACTGAGCCTGAAAAGCGTTTACAACCCCACTTACAAGTAAAACTAGCTAAAATGTGCCTGGCTGCTGTTCACAGAATAGCTCATTCTGGGTCCATTTTTGGTATACATTTGCTTCTGCCGGGTCAGCTGAGCAGTGAATTTCTACTTAACTACCTCCTATCAGGAGAGACCTCAGGGCTGCATCTTTTGAGCACAGTACTGAGCCTGAAAAGCGTTTAAACCCCACTTACAAGTAAAACTAGCTAAAATGTGCCTGGCTGCTGTTCACTGAAAAGCTCATTCTGGGTACATTTTTGGTATACATTTGCTTCTGCCGGGTCAGCTGAGCAGTGTATTTCTACTTAACTACCCCCTATCAGGAGAGACCTCAGGGTTGCATCTTTTGAGCGCAGTACTGAGCCTGAAAAGCGTTTACAACCCCAGTTACAAGTAAAACTAGCTAAAATGTGCCTGGCTGCTGTTCACTGAAAAGCTCATTCTGGGTACATTTTTGGTATACATTTGCTTCTGCCGGGTCAGCTGAACAGTGAATTTCTACTTAACTACCTCCTATCAGGAGAGACCTCAGGGCTGTATCTTTTGAGTGCAGTACTGAGCCTGAAAAGCGTTTACAACCCCACTTACAAGTAAAACTAGCTAAAATGTGCCTGGCTGCTGTTCACTGAATAGCTCATTCTGGGTACATTTTTGGTATACATTTGCTTCTGCAGGGTCAGCTGAGCAGTGAATTTCTACCTAACTACCTCCTATCAGGAGAGACCTCAGGGCTGCATCTTTTGAGCGCAGTACTGAGCCTGAAAACCGTTTACAACCCCACTTACAAGTAAAACTAGCTAAATTGTGCCTGGCTGCTGTTCACTGAAAAGCTCATTCTGGGTACATTTTTGGTATACATTTGCTTCTGCCGGGTCAGCTGAGCAGTGTATTTCTACTTAACTACCCCCTATCAGGAGAGACCTCAGGGTTGCATCTTTTGAGCGCAGTACTGAGCCTGAAAACCGTTTACAACCCCACTTACAAGTAAAACTAGCTAAAATGTGCCTGGCTGCTGTTCACTGAAAAGCTCATTCTGGGTACATTTTTGTTATACATTTGCTTCTGCCGGGTCAGCTGAGCAGTGAATTTCTACGTAACTACCCCCTATCAGGGGAGACCTCAGGGCTGCATCTTTTGAGCGCAGTACTGAGCCTGAAAAGCGTTTACAACCCCACTTACAAGTAAAACTAGCTAAATTGTGCCTGGCTGCTGTTCACTGAAAAGCTCATTCTGGGTACATTTTTGTTATACATTTGCTTCTGCCGGGTCAGCTGAGCAGTGAATTTCTACGTAACTACCCCCTATCAGGGGAGACCTCAGGGCTGCATCTTTTGAGCGCAGTACTGAGCCTGAAAAGCGTTTACAACCCCACTTACAAGTAAAACTAGCTAAATTGTGCCTGGCTGCTGTTCACTGAAAAGCTCATTCTGGGTACATTTTTGTTATACATTTGCTTCTGCCGGGTCAGCTGAGCAGTGAATTTCTACGTAACTACCCCCTATCAGGGGAGACCTCAGGGCTGCATCTTTTGAGCGCAGTACTGAGCCTGAAAAGCGTTTACAACCCCACTTACAAGTAAAACTAGCTAAATTGTGCCTGGCTGCTGTTCACTGAAAAGCTCATTCTGGGTACATTTTTGGTATACATTTGCTTCTGCCGGGTCAGCTGAGCAGTGTATTTCTACTTAACTACCCCCTATCAGGAGAGACCTCAGGGTTGCATCTTTTGAGCGCAGTACTGAGCCTGAAAAGCGTTTACAACCCCAGTTACAAGTAAAACTAGCTAAAATGTGCCTGGCTGCTGTTCACTGAAAAGCTCATTCTGGGTACATTTTTGGTATACATTTGCTTCTGCCGGGTCAGCTGAACAGTGAATTTCTACTTAACTACCTCCTATCAGGAGAGACCTCAGGGCTGTATCTTTTGAGTGCAGTACTGAGCCTGAAAAGCGTTTACAACCCCACTTACAAGTAAAACTAGCTAAAATGTGCCTGGCTGCTGTTCACTGAATAGCTCATTCTGGGTACATTTTTGGTATACATTTGCTTCTGCCGGGTCAGCTGAGCAGTGAATTTCTACTTAACTACCTCCTATCAGGAGAGACCTCAGGGCTGCATGTTTTGAGCGCAGTACTGAGCCTGAAAAGCGTTTACAACCCCACTTACAAGTAAAACTAGCTAAAATGTGCCTGGCTGCTGTTCACTGAATAGCTCATTCTGGGTACATTTTTGGTATACATTTGCTTCTGCCGGGTCAGCTGAGCAGTGAATTTCTACTTAACTACCTCCTATCAGGAGAGACCTCAGGGCTGCATCTTTTGAGCACAGTACTGAGCCTGAAAAGCGTTTACAACCCCACTTACAAGTAAAACTAGCTAAAATGTGCCTGGCTGCTGTTCACTGAAAAGCTCATTCTGGGTACATTTTTGGTATACATTTGCTTCTGCCGGGTCAGCTGAGCAGTGAATTTCTACTTAACTACCTCCTATCAGGAGAGACCTCAGGGCTGCATGTTTTGAGCGCAGTACTGAGCCTGAAAAGCGTTTACAACCCCACTTACAAGTAAAACTAGCTAAAATGTGCCTGGCTGCTGTTCACTGAATAGCTCATTCTGGGTACATTTTTGGTATACATTTGCTTCTGCCGGGTCAGCTGAGCAGTGAATTTCTACTTAACTACCTCCTATCAGGAGAGACCTCAGGGCTGCATGTTTTGAGCGCAGTACTGAGCCTGAAAAGCGTTTACAATCCCACTTACAAGTAAAACTAGCTAAAATGTGCCTGGCTGCTGTTCACTGAAAAGCTCATTCTGGGTACATTTTTGGTATACATTTGCTTCTGCCGGGTCAGCTGAGCAGTGAATTTCTACTTAACTACCCCCTATCAGGAGAGACCTCAGGGCTGCATCTTTTGAGCGCAGTACTGAGCCTGAAAACCGTTTACCACCCCAGTTACAAGTAAAACTAGCTAAAATGTGCCTGGCTGCTGTTCACTGAAAAGCTCATTCTGGGTACATTTTTGGTACACATTTGCTTCTGCCGGGTCAGCTGAGCAGTGAATTTCTACTTAACTACCTCCTATCAGGAGAGACCTCAGGGCTGCATCTTTTGAGCGCAGTACTGAGCCTGAAAAGCGTTTACCACCCCACTTACAAGTAAAACTAGCTAAAATGTGGCTGGCTGCTGTTCACTGAAAAGCTCATTCTGGGTACATTTTTGGTATACATTTGCTTCTGCAGGGTCAGCTGAGCAGTGAATTTCTACTTAACTACCTCCTATCAGGAGAGACCTCAGGGCTGCATCTTTTGAGCGCAGTACTGAGCCTGAAAACCGTTTACAACCCCACTTACAAGTAAAACTAGCTAAAATGTGCCTGGCAGCTGTTCACTGAAAAGCTCATTCTGGGTACATTTTTGGTATACATTTGCTTCTGCCGGATCAGCTGAACAGTGTATTTCTACTTAACTACCCCCTATCAGGAGAGACCTCAGGGCTGCATCTTTTGAGCGCAGTACTGAGCCTGAAAAGCGTTTACAACCCCACTTACAAGTAAAACTAGCTAAAATGTGCCTGGCTGCTGTTCACTGAAAAGCTCATTCTGGGTAAATTTTTGGTATACATTTGCTTCTGCCGGGTCAGCTGAGCAGTGAATTTCTACTTAACTACCTCCTATCAGGAGAGACCTCAGGGCTGCATGTTTTGAGCGCACTACTGAGCCTGAAAAGCGTTTACAACCCCACTTACAAGTAAAACTAGCTAAAATGTGCCTGGCTGCTGTTCACTGAATAGCTCATTCTGGGTACATTTTTGGTATACATTTGCTTCTGCCGGGTCAGCTGAGCAGTGAATTTCTACTTAACTACCCCCTATCAGGAGAGACCTCAGGGCTGCATCTTTTGAGCGCAGTACTGAGCCTGAAAAGCATTTACAACCCCAGTTACAAGTAAAACTAGCTAAAATGTGTCTGGCTGCTGTTCACTGAAAAGCTCATTCTGGGTACATTTTTGGTATACATTTGCTTCTGCCGGGTCAGCTGAGCAGTGTATTTCTACTTAACTACCCCCTATCAGGAGAGACCTCAGGGCTGCATCTTTTGAGCGCAGTACTGAGCCTGAAAAGCGTTTACAACCCCACTTACAAGTAAAACTAGCTAAAATGTGCCTGGCTGCTGTTCACTGAAAAGCTCATTCTGGGTACATTTTTGTTATACATTTGCTTCTGCCGGGTCAGCTGAGCAGTGAATTTCTACGTAACTACCCCCTATCAGGGGAGACCTCAGGGCTGCATCTTTTGAGCGCAGTACTGAGCCTGAAAAGCGTTTACAACCCCACTTACAAGTAAAACTAGCTAAATTGTGCCTGGCTGCTGTTCACTGAAAAGCTCATTCTGGGTACATTTTTGTTATACATTTGCTTCTGCCGGGTCAGCTGAGCAGTGAATTTCTACGTAACTACCCCCTATCAGGGGAGACCTCAGGGCTGCATCTTTTGAGGGCAGTACTGAGCCTGAAAAGCGTTTACAACCCCACTTACAAGTAAAACTAGCTAAATTGTGCCTGGCTGCTGTTCACTGAAAAGCTCATTCTGGGTACATTTTTGGTATACATTTGCTTCTGCCGGGTCAGCTGAGCAGTGAATTTCTACTTAACTACCTCCTATCAGGAGAGACCTCAGGGCTGCATGTTTTGAGCGCAGTACTGAGCCTGAAAAGCGTTTACAACCCCACTTACAAGTAAAACTAGCTAAAATGTGCCTGGCTGCTGTTCACTGAATAGCTCATTCTGGGTACATTTTTGGTATACATTTGCTTCTGCCGGGTCAGCTGAGCAGTGAATTTCTACTTAACTACCTCCTATCAGGAGAGACCTCAGGGCTGCATCTTTTGAGCACAGTACTGAGCCTGAAAAGCGTTTACAACCCCACTTACAAGTAAAACTAGCTAAAATGTGCCTGGCTGCTGTTCACTGAAAAGCTCATTCTGGGTACATTTTTGTTATACATTTGCTTCTGCCGGGTCAGCTGAGCAGTGAGTTTCTACTTAACTACCCCCTATCAGGAGAGACCTCAGGGCTGCATCTTTTGAGCGCACTACTGAGCCTGAAAAGCGTTTACAACCCCACTTACAAGTAAAACTAGCTAAAATGTGCCTGGCTGCTGTTCACTGAATAGCTCATTCTGGGTACATTTTTGGTATACATTTGCTTCTGCCGGGTCAGCTGAGCAGTGAATTTCTACTTAACTACCCCTTATCAGGAGAGACCTCAGGGCTGCATCTTTTGAGCGCAGTACTGAGCCTGAAAAGCATTTACAACCCCAGTTACAAGTAAAACTAGCTAAAATGTGTCTGGCTGCTGTTCACTGAAAAGCTCATTCTGGGTACATTTTTGGTATACATTTGCTTCTGCCGGGTCAGCTGAGCAGTGTATTTCTACTTAACTACCCCCTATCAGGAGAGACCTCAGGGCTGCATCTTTTGAGCGCAGTACTGTGCCTGAAAAGCGTTTACAACCCCAGTTACAAGTAAAACTAGCTAAAATGTGCCTGGCTGCTGTTCACTGAAAAGCTCATTCTGGGTACATTTTTGTTATACATTTGCTTCTGCCGGGTCAGCTGAGCAGTGAATTTCTACGTAACTACCCCCTATCAGGGGAGACCTCAGGGCTGCATCTTTTGAGCGCAGTACTGAGCCTGAAAAGCGTTTACAACCCCACTTACAAGTAAAACTAGCTAAATTGTTCCTGGCTGCTGTTCACTGAAAAGCTCATTCTGGGTACATTTTTGTTATACATTTGCTTCTGCCGGGTCAGCTGAGCAGTGAATTTCTACGTAACTACCCCCTATCAGGGGAGACCTCAGGGCTGCATCTTTTGAGCGCAGTACTGAGCCTGAAAAGCGTTTACAACCCCACTTACAAGTAAAACTAGCTAAATTGTGCCTGGCTGCTGTTCACTGAAAAGCTAATTCTGGGTACATTTTTGGTATACATTTGCTTCTGCCGGGTCAGCTGAGCAGTGTATTTCTACTTAACTACCCCCTATCAGGAGAGACCTCAGGGTTGCATCTTTTGAGCGCAGTACTGAGCCTGAAAAGCGTTTACAACCCCAGTTACAAGTAAAACTAGCTAAAATGTGCCTGGCTGCTGTTCACTGAAAAGCTCATTCTGGGTACATTTTTGGTATACATTTGCTTCTGCCGGGTCAGCTGAACAGTGAATTTCTACTTAACTACCTCCTATCAGGAGAGACCTCAGGGCTGTATCTTTTGAGTGCAGTACTGAGCCTGAAAAGCGTTTACAACCCCACTTACAAGTAAAACTAGCTAAAATGTGCCTGGCTGCAGTTCACTGAATAGCTCATTCTGGGTACATTTTTGGTATACATTTGCTTCTGCAGGGTCAGCTGAGCAGTGAATTTCTACTTAACTACCTCCTATCAGGAGACACCTCAGGGCTGCATCTTTTGAGCGCAGTACTGAGCCTGAAAACCGTTTACAACCCCACTTACAAGTAAAACTAGCTAAAATGTGCCTGGCTGCTGTTCACTGAAAAGCTCATTCTGGGTACATTTTTGTTATACATTTGCTTCTGCCGGGTCAGCTGAGCAGTGAATTTCTACCTAACTACCCCCTATCAGGAGAGACCTCAGGGCTGCATCTTTTGAGCGCAGTACTGAGCCTGAAAAGCGTTTACAACCCCAGTTACAAGTAAAACTAGCTAAAATGTGCCTGGCTGCTGTTCACTGAAAAGCTCATTCTGGGTACATTTTTGGTATACATTTGCTTCTGCCGGGTCAGCTGAACAGTGAATTTCTACTTAACTACCTCCTATCAGGAGAGACCTCAGGGCTCTATCTTTTGAGTGCAGTACTGAGCCTGAAAAGCGTTTACAACCCCACTTACAAGTAAAACTAGCTAAAATGTGCCTGGCTGCTGTTCACTGAATAGCTCATTCTGGGTACATTTTTGGTATACATTTGCTTCTGCAGGGTCAGCTGAGCAGTGAATTTCTACTTAACTACCTCCTATCAGGAGAGACCTCAGGGCTGCATCTTTTGAGCGCAGTACTGAGCCTGAAAACCGTTTACAACCCCACTTACAAGTAAAACTAGCTAAAATGTGCCTGGCTGCTGTTCACTGAAAAGCTCATTCTGGGTACATTTTTGTTATACATTTGCTTCTGCCGGGTCAGCTGACCAGTGAATTTCTACTTAACTACCCCCTATCAGGAGAGACCTCAGGGCTGCATCTTTTGAGCGCAGTACTGAGCCTGAAAAGCGTTTCCAACCCCACTTACAAGTAAAACTAGCTAAAATGTGCCTGGCTGCTGTTCACTGAAAAGCTCATTCTGGGTACATTTTTGGTATACATTTGCTTCTGCCGGGTCAGCTGAGCAGTGAATTTCTACTTAACTACCTCCTATCAGGAGAGACCTCAGGGCTGCATGTTTTGAGCGCAGTACTGAGCCTGAAAAGCGTTTACAACCCCACTTACAAGTAAAACTAGCTAAAATGTGCCTGGCTGCTGTTCACTGAATAGCTCATTCTGGGTCCATTTTTGGTATACATTTGCTTCTGCCGGGTCAGCTGAGCAGTGAATTTCTACTTAACTACCTCCTATCAGGAGAGACCTCAGGGCTGCATCTTTTGAGCACAGTACTGAGCCTGAAAAGCGTTTACAACCCCACTTACAAGTAAAACTAGCTAAAATGTGCCTGGCTGCTGTTCACTGAAAAGCTCATTCTGGGTACATTTTTGGTATACATTTGCTTCTGCCGGGTCAGCTGAGCAGTGAATTTCTACTTAACTACCTCCTATCAGGAGAGACCTCAGGGCTGCATGTTTTGAGCGCAGTACTGAGCCTGAAAAGCGTTTACAACCCCACTTACAAGTAAAACTAGCTAAAATGTGCCTGGCTGCTGTTCACTGAATAGCTCATTCTGGGTACATTTTTGGTATACATTTGCTTCTGCCGGGTCAGCTGAGCAGTGAATTTCTACTTAACTACCTCCTATCAGGAGAGACCTCAGGGCTGCATGTTTTGAGCGCAGTACTGAGCCTGAAAAGCGTTTACAACCCCACTTACAAGTAAAACTAGCTAAAATGTGCCTGGCTGCTGTTCACTGAATAGCTCATTCTGGGTACATTTTTGGTATACATTTGCTTCTGCCGGGTCAGCTGAGCAGTGAATTTCTACTTAACTACCTCCTATCAGGAGAGACCTCAGGGCTGCATCTTTTGAGCACAGTACTGAGCCTGAAAAGCGTTTACAACCCCACTTACAAGTAAAACTAGCTAAAATGTGCCTGGCTGCTGTTCACTGAAAAGCTCATTCTGGGTACATTTTTGGTATACATTTGCTTCTGCCGGGTCAGCTGAGCAGTGAATTTCTACTTAACTACCCCCTATCAGGAGAGACCTCAGGGCTGCATCTTTTGAGCGCAGTACTGAGCCTGAAAACCGTTTACCACCTCAGTTACAAGTAAAACTAGCTAAAATGTGCCTGGCTGCTGTTCACTGAAAAGCTCATTCTGGGTACATTTTTGGTACACATTTGCTTCTGCCGGGTCAGCTGAGGAGTGAATTTCTACTTAACTACCTCCTATCAGGAGAGACCTCAGGGCTGCATGTTTTGAGCGCAGTACTGAGCCTGAAAAGCGTTTACAACCCCACTTACAAGTAAAACTAGCTAAAATGTGCCTGGCTGCTGTTCACTCAATAGCTCATTCTGGGTACATTTTTGGTATACATTTGCTTCTGCCGGGTCAGCTGAGCAGTGAATTTCTACTTAACTACCTCCTATCAGGAGAGACCTCAGGGCTGCATCTTTTGAGCACAGTACTGAGCCTGAAAAGCGTTTACAACCCCACTTACAAGTAAAACTAGCTAAAATGTGCCTGGCTGCTGTTCACTGAAAAGCTCATTCTGGGTACATTTTTGTTATACATTTGCTTCTGCCGGGTCAGCTGAGCAGTGAGTTTCTACTTAACTACCCCCTATCAGGAGAGACCTCGGGGCTGCATCTTTTGAGCGCACTACTGAGCCTGAAAAGCGTTTACAACCCCACTTACAAGTAAAACTAGCTAAAATGTGCCTGGCTGCTGTTCACTGAATAGCTCATTCTGGGTACATTTTTGGTATACATTTGCTTCTGCCGGGTCAGCTGAGCAGTGAATTTCTACTTAACTACCCCTTATCAGGAGAGACCTCAGGGCTGCATCTTTTGAGCGCAGTACTGAGCCTGAAAAGCATTTACAACCCCAGTTACAAGTAAAACTAGCTAAAATGTGTCTGGCTGCTGTTCACTGAAAAGCTCATTCTGGGTACATTTTTGGTATACATTTGCTTCTGCCGGGTCAGCTGAGCAGTGTATTTCTACTTAACTACCCCCTATCAGGAGAAACCTCAGGGCTGCATCTTTTGAGCGCAGTACTGAGCCTGAAAAGCTTTTACAACCCCAGTTACAAGTAAAACTAGCTAAAATGTGCCTGGCTGCTGTTCACTGAAAAGCTCATTCTGGGTACATTTTTGTTATACATTTGCTTCTGCCGGGTCAGCTGAGCAGTGAATTTCTACGTAACTACCCCCTATCAGGGGAGACCTCAGGGCTGCATCTTTTGAGCGCAGTACTGAGCCTGAAAAACGTTTACAACCCCACTTACAAGTAAAACTAGCTAAATTGTGCCTGGCTGCTGTTCACTGAAAAGCTCATTCTGGGTACATTTTTGTTATACATTTGCTTCTGCCGGGTCAGCTGAGCAGTGAATTTCTACGTAACTACCCCCTATCAGGGGAGACCTCAGGGCTGCATCTTTTGAGTGCAGTACTGAGCCTGAAAAGCGTTTACAACCCCACTTACAAGTAAAACTAGCTAAAATGTGCCTGGCTGCTGTTCACTGAATAGCTCATTCTGGGTACATTTTTGGTATACATTTGCTTCTGCAGGGTCAGCTGAGCAGTGAATTTCTACTTAACTACCTCCTATCAGGAGAGACCTCAGGGCTGCATCTTTTGGGCGCAGTACTGAGCCTGAAAACCGTTTACAACCCCACTTACAAGTAAAACTAGCTAAAATGTGCCTGGCTGCTGTTCACTGAAAAGCTCATTCTGGGTACATTTTTGTTATACATTTGCTTCTGCCGGGTCAGCTGAGCAGTGCATTTCTACTTAACTACCCCCTATCAGGAGAGACCTCAGGGCTGCATCTTTTGAGCGCAGTACTGAGCCTGAAAAGCGTTTCCAACCCCACTTACAAGTAAAACTAGCTAAAATGTGCCTGGCTGCTGTTCACTGAAAAGCTCATTCTGGGTAAATTTTTGGTATACATTTGCTTCTGCCGGGTCAGCTGAGCAGTGAATTTCTACTTAACTACCTCCTATCAGGAGAGACCTCAGGGCTGCATGTTTTGAGCGCACTACTGAGCCTGAAAAGCGTTTACAACCCCACTTACAAGTAAAACTAGCTAAAATGTGCCTGGCTGCTGTTCACTGAATAGCTCATTCTGGGTACATTTTTGGTATACATTTGCTTCTGCCGGGTCAGCTGAGCAGTGAATTTCTACTTAACTACCTCCTATCAGGAGAGACCTCAGGGCTGCATCTTTTGAGCGCAGTACTGAGCCTGAAAAGCATTTACAACCCCAGTTACAAGTAAAACTAGCTAAAATGTGTCTGGCTGCTGTTCACTGAAAAGCTCATTCTGGGTACATTTTTGGTATACATTTGCTTCTGCCGGGTCAGCTGAGCAGTGTATTTCTACTTAACTACCCCCTATCAGGAGAGACCTCAGGGCTGCATCTTTTGAGCGCAGTACTGAGCCTGAAAAGCGTTTACAACCCCACTTACAAGTAAAACTAGCTAAAATGTGCCTGGCTGCTGTTCCCTGAAAAGCTCATTCTGGGTACATTTTTGTTATACATTTGCTTCTGCCGGGTCAGCTGAGCAGTGAATTTCTACGTAACTACCCCCTATCAGGGGAGACCTCAGGGCTGCATCTTTTGAGCGCAGTACTGAGCCTGAAAAGCGTTTACAACCCCACTTACAAGTAAAACTAGCTAAATTGTGCCTGGCTGCTGTTCACTGAAAAGCTCATTCTGGGTACATTTTTGTTATACATTTGCTTCTGCCGGGTCAGCTGAGCAGTGAATTTCTACGTAACTACCCCCTATCAGGGGAGACCTCAGGGCTGCATCTTTTGAGCGCAGTACTGAGCCTGAAAAGCGTTTACAACCCCACTTACAAGTAAAACTAGCTAAATTGTGCCTGGCTGCGGTTCACTGAAAAGCTCATTCTGGGTACATTTTTGGTATACATTTGCTTCTGCCGGGTCAGCTGAGCAGTGTATTTCTACTTAACTACCCCCTATCAGGAGAGACCTCAGGGTTGCATCTTTTGAGCGCAGTACTGAGCCTGAAAAGCGTTTACAACCCCAGTTACAAGTAAAACTAGCTAAAATGTGCCTGGATGCTGTTCACTGAAAAGCTCATTCTGGGTACATTTTTGGTATACATTTGCTTCTGCCGGGTCAGCTGAACAGTGAATTTCTACTTAACTACCTCCTATCAGGAGAGACCTCAGGGCTGTATCTTTTGAGTGCAGTACTGAGCCTGAAAAGCGTTTACAACCCCACTTACAAGTAAAACTAGCTAAAATGTGCCTGGCTGCTGTTCACTGAATAGCTCATTCTGGGTACATTTTTGGTATACATTTGCTTCTGCAGGGTCAGCTGAGCAGTGAATTTCTACCTAACTACCTCCTATCAGGAGAGACCTCAGGGCTGCATCTTTTGAGCGCAGTACTGAGCCTGAAAACCGTTTACAACCCCACTTACAAGTAAAACTAGCTAAATTGTGCCTGGCTGCTGTTCACTGAAAAGCTCATTCTGGGTACATTTTTGGTATACATTTGCTTCTGCCGGGTCAGCTGAGCAGTGTATTTCTACTTAACTACCCCCTATCAGGAGAGACCTCAGGGTTGCATCTTTTGAGCGCAGTACTGAGCCTGAAAACCGTTTACAACCCCACTTACAAGTAAAACTAGCTAAAATGTGCCTGGCTGCTGTTCACTGAAAAGCTCATTCTGGGTACATTTTTGTTATACATTTGCTTCTGCCGGGTCAGCTGAGCAGTGAATTTCTACGTAACTACCCCCTATCAGGGGAGACCTCAGGGCTGCATCTTTTGAGCGCAGTACTGAGCCTGAAAAGCGTTTACAACCCCACTTACAAGTAAAACTAGCTAAATTGTGCCTGGCTGCTGTTCACTGAAAAGCTCATTCTGGGTACATTTTTGTTATACATTTGCTTCTGCCGGGTCAGCTGAGCAGTGAATTTCTACGTAACTACCCCCTATCAGGGGAGACCTCAGGGCTGCATCTTTTGAGCGCAGTACTGAGCCTGAAAAGCGTTTACAACCCCACTTACAAGTAAAACTAGCTAAATTGTGCCTGGCTGCTGTTCACTGAAAAGCTCATTCTGGGTACATTTTTGTTATACATTTGCTTCTGCCGGGTCAGCTGAGCAGTGAATTTCTACGTAACTACCCCCTATCAGGGGAGACCTCAGGGCTGCATCTTTTGAGCGCAGTACTGAGCCTGAAAAGCGTTTACAACCCCACTTACAAGTAAAACTAGCTAAATTGTGCCTGGCTGCTGTTCACTGAAAAGCTCATTCTGGGTACATTTTTGGTATACATTTGCTTCTGCCGGGTCAGCTGAGCAGTGTATTTCTACTTAACTACCCCCTATCAGGAGAGACCTCAGGGTTGCATCTTTTGAGCGCAGTACTGAGCCTGAAAAGCGTTTACAACCCCAGTTACAAGTAAAACTAGCTAAAATGTGCCTGGCTGCTGTTCACGGAAAAGCTCATTCTGGGTACATTTTTGGTATACATTTGCTTCTGCCGGGTCAGCTGAACAGTGAATTTCTACTTAACTACCTCCTATCAGGAGAGACCTCAGGGCTGTATCTTTTGAGTGCAGTACTGAGCCTGAAAAGCGTTTACAACCCCACTTACAAGTAAAACTAGCTAAAATGTGCCAGGCTGCTGTTCACTGAATAGCTCATTCTGGGTACATTTTTGGTATACATTTGCTTCTGCCGGGTCAGCTGAGCAGTGAATTTCTACTTAACTACCTCCTATCAGGAGAGACCTCAGGGCTGCATGTTTTGAGCGCAGTACTGAGCCTGAAAAGCGTTTACAACCCCACTTACAAGTAAAACTAGCTAAAATGTGCCTGGCTGCTGTTCACTGAATAGCTCATTCTGGGTCCATTTTTGGTATACATTTGCTTCTGCCGGGTCAGCTGAGCAGTGAATTTCTACTTAACTACCTTCTATCAGGAGAGACCTCAGGGCTGCATCTTTTGAGCACAGTACTGAGCCTGAAAAGCGTTTACAACCCCACTTACAAGTAAAACTAGCTAAAATGTGCCTGGCTGCTGTTCACTGAAAAGCTCATTCTGGGTACATTTTTGGTATACATTTGCTTCTGCCGGGTCAGCTGAGCAGTGAATTTCTACTTAACTACCTCCTATCAGGAGAGACCTCAGGGCTGCATGTTTTGAGCGCAGTACTGAGCCTGAAAAGCGTTTACAACCCCACTTACAAGTAAAACTAGCTAAAATGTGCCTGGCTGCTGTTCACTGAATAGCTCATTCTGGGTACATTTTTGGTATACATTTGCTTCTGCCGGGTCAGCTGAGCAGTGAATTTCTACTTAACTACCTCCTATCAGGAGAGACCTCAGGGCTGCATGTTTTGAGCGCAGTACTGAGCCTGAAAAGCGTTTACAACCCCACTTACAAGTAAAACTAGCTAAAATGTGCCTGGCTGCTGTTCACTGAATAGCTCATTCTGGGTACATTTTTGGTATACATTTGCTTCTGCCGGGTTAGCTGAGCAGTGAATTTCTACTTAACTACCTCCTATCAGGAGAGACCTCAGGGCTGCATCTTTTGAGCACAGTACTGAGCCTGAAAAGCGTTTACAACCCCACTTACAAGTAAAACTAGCTAAAATGTGCCTGGCTGCTGTTCACTGAAAAGCTCATTCTGGGTACATTTTTGGTATACATTTGCTTCTGCCGGGTCAGCTGAGCAGTGAATTTCTACTTAACTACCCCCTATCAGGAGAGACCTCAGGGCTGCATCTTTTGAGCGCAGTACTGAGCCTGAAAACCGTTTACCACCCCAGTTACAAGTAAAACTAGCTAAAATGTGCCTGGCTGCTGTTCACTGAAAAGCTCATTCTGGGTACATTTTTGGTACACATTTGCTTCTGCCGGGTCAGCTGAGCAGTGAATTTCTACTTAACTACCTCCTATCAGGAGAGACCTCAGGGCTGCATCTTTTGAGCGCAGTACTGAGCCTGAAAAGCGTTTACCACCCCACTTACAAGTAAAACTAGCTAAAATGTGGCTGGCTGCTGTTCACTGAAAAGCTCATTCTGGGTACATTTTTGGTATACATTTGCTTCTGCAGGGTCAGCTGAGCAGTGAATTTCTACTTAACTACCTCCTATCAGGAGAGACCTCAGGGCTGCATCTTTTGAGCGCAGTACTGAGCCTGAAAACCGTTTACAACCCCACTTACAAGTAAAACTAGCTAAAATGTGCCTGGCAGCTGTTCACTGAAAAGCTCATTCTGGGTACATTTTTGGTATACATTTGCTTCTGCCGGATCAGCTGAACAGTGTATTTCTACTTAACTACCCCCTATCAGGAGAGACCTCAGGGCTGCATCTTTTGAGCGCAGTACTGAGCCTGAAAAGCGTTTACAACCCCACTTACAAGTAAAACTAGCTAAAATGTGCCTGGCTGCTGTTCACTGAAAAGCTCATTCTGGGTACATTTTTGGTATACATTTGCTTCTGCCGGGTCAGCTGAGCAGTGAATTTCTACTTAACTACCTCCTATCAGGAGAGACCTCAGGGCTGCATGTTTTGAGCGGACTACTGAGCCTGAAAAGCGTTTACAACCCCACTTACAAGTAAAACTAGCTAAAATGTGCCTGGCTGCTGTTCACTGAATAGCTCATTCTGGGTACATTTTTGGTATACATTTGCTTCTGCCGGGTCAGCTGAGCAGTGAATTTCTACTTAACTACCCCCTATCAGGAGAGACCTCAGGGCTGCATCTTTTGAGCGCAGTACTGAGCCTGAAAAGCATTTACAACCCCAGTTACAAGTAAAACTAGCTAAAATGTGTCTGGCTGCTGTTCACTGAAAAGCTCATTCTGGGTACATTTTTGGTATACATTTGCTTCTGCCGGGTCAGCTGAGCAGTGTATTTCTACTTAACTACCCCCTATCAGGAGAGACCTCAGGGCTGCATCTTTTGAGCGCAGTACTGAGCCTGAAAAGCGTTTACAACCCCACTTACAAGTAAAACTAGCTAAAATGTGCCTGGCTGCTGTTCACTGAAAAGCTCATTCTGGGTACATTTTTGTTATACATTTGCTTCTGCCGGGTCAGCTGAGCAGTGAATTTCTACGTAACTACCCCCTATCAGGGGAGACCTCAGGGCTGCATCTTTTGAGCGCAGTACTGAGCCTGAAAAGCGTTTACAACCCCACTTACAAGTAAAACTAGCTAAATCGTGCCTGGCTGCTGTTCACTGAAAAGCTCATTCTGGGTACATTTTTGTTATACATTTGCTTCTGCCGGGTCAGCTGAGCAGTGAATTTCTACGTAACTACCCCCTATCAGGGGAGACCTCAGGGCTGCATCTTTTGAGCGCAGTACTGAGCCTGAAAAGCGTTTACAACCCCACTTACAAGTAAAACTAGCTAAATTGTGCCTGGCTGCTGTTCACTGAAAAGCTCATTCTGGGTACATTTTTGTTATACATTTGCTTCTGCCGGGTCAGCTGAGCAGTGAATTTCTACGTAACTACCCCCTATCAGGGGAGACCTCAGGGCTGCATCTTTTGAGCGCAGTACTGAGCCTGAAAAGCGTTTACAACCCCACTTACAAGTAAAACTAGCTAAATTGTGCCTGGCTGCTGTTCACTGAAAAGCTCATTCTGGGTACATTTTTGGTATACATTTGCTTCTGCCGGGTCAGCTGAGCAGTGTATTTCTACTTAACTCCCCCCTATCAGGAGAGACCTCAGGGTTGCATCTTTTGAGCGCAGTACTGAGCCTGAAAAGCGTTTACAACCCCAGTTACAAGTAAAACTAGCTAAAATGTGCCTGGCTGCTGTTCACTGAAAAGCTCATTCTGGGTACATTTTTGGTATACATTTGCTTCTGCCGGGTCAGCTGAACAGTGAATTTCTACTTAACTACCTCCTATCAGGAGAGACCTCAGGGCTGTATCTTTTGAGTGCAGTACTGAGCCTGAAAAGCGTTTACAACCCCACTTACAAGTAAAACTAGCTAAAATGTGCCTGGCTGCTGTTCACTGAATAGCTCATTCTGGGTACATTTTTGGTATACATTTGCTTCTGCAGGGTCAGCTGAGCAGTGAATTTCTACTTAACTACCTCCTATCAGGAGAGACCTCAGGGCTGCATCTTTTGAGCGCAGTACTGAGCCTGAAAACCGTTTACAACCCCACTTACAAGTAAAACTAGCTAAAATGTGCCTGGCTGCTGTTCACTGAAAAGCTCATTCTGGGTACATTTTTGTTATACATTTGCTTCTGCCGGGTCAGCTGAGCAGTGAATTTCTACTTAACTACCCCCTATCAGGAGAGACCTCAGGGCTGCATCTTTTGAGCGCAGTACTGAGCCTGAAAAGCGTTTCCAACCCCACTTACAAGTAAAACTAGCTAAAATGTGCCTGGCTGCTGTTCATTGAAAAGCTCATTCTGGGTACATTTTTGGTATACATTTGCTTCTGCCGGGTCAGCTGAGCAGTGAATTTCTACTTAACTACCTCCTATCAGGAGAGACCTCAGGGCTGCATGTTTTGAGCGCAGTACTGAGCCTGAAAAGCGTTTACAACCCCACTTACAAGTAAAACTAGCTAAAATGTGCCTGGCTGCTGTTCACTGAATAGCTCATTCTGGGTCCATTTTTGGTATACATTTGCTTCTGCCGGGTCAGCTGAGCAGTGAATTTCTACTTAACTACCTCCTATCAGGAGAGACCTCAGGGCTGCATCTTTTGAGCACAGTACTGAGCCTGAAAAGCGTTTAAACCCCACTTACAAGTAAAACTAGCTAAAATGTGCCTGGCTGCTGTTCACTGAAAAGCTCATTCTGGGTACATTTTTGGTATACATTTGATTCTGCCGGGTCAGCTGAGCAGTGAATTTCTACTTAACTACCTCCTATCAGGAGAGACCTCAGGGCTGCATGTTTTGAGAGCAGTACTGAGCCTGAAAAGCGTTTACAACCCCACTTACAAGTAAAACTAGCTAAAATGTGCCTGGCTGCTGTTCACTGAATAGCTCATTCTGGGTACATTTTTGGTATACATTTGCTTCTGCCGGGTCAGCTGAGCAGTGAATTTCTACTTAACTACCTCCTATCAGGAGAGACCTCAGGGCTGCATCTTTTGAGCACAGTACTGAGCCTGAAAAGCGTTTACAACCCCACTTACAAGTAAAACTAGCTAAAATGTGCCTGGCTGCTGTTCACTGAAAAGCTCATTCTGGGTACATTTTTGGTATACATTTGCTTCTGCCGGGTCAGCTGAGCAGTGAATTTCTACTTAACTACCTCCTATCAGGAGAGACCTCAGGGCTGCATGTTTTGAGCGCAGTACTGAGCCTGAAAAGCGTTTACAACCCCACTTACAAGTAAAACTAGCTAAAATGTGCCTGGCTGCTGTTCACTGAATAGCTCATTCTGGGTACATTTTTGGTATACATTTGCTTCTGCCGGGTCAGCTGAGCAGTGAATTTCTACTTAACTACCTCCTATCAGGAGAGACCTCAGGGCTGCATGTTTTGAGCGCAGTACTGAGCCTGAAAAGCGTTTACAACCCCACTTACAAGTAAAACTAGCTAAAATGTGCCTGGCTGCTGTTCACTGAATAGCTCATTCTGGGTACATTTTTGGTATACATTTGCTTCTGCCGGGTCAGCTGAGCAGTGAATTTCTACTTAACTACCTCCTATCAGGAGAGACCTCAGGGCTGCATCTTTTGAGCACAGTACTGAGCCTGAAAAGCGTTTACAACCCCACTTACAAGTAAAACTAGCTAAAATGTGCCTGGCTGCTGTTCACTGAAAAGCTCATTCTGGGTACATTTTTGGTATACATTTGCTTCTGCCGGGTCAGCTGAGCAGTGAATTTCTACTTAACTACCCCCTATCAGGAGAGACCTCAGGGCTGCATCTTTTGAGCGCAGTACTGAGCCTGAAAACCGTTTACCACCCCAGTTACAAGTAAAACTAGCTAAAATGTGCCTGGCTGCTGTTCACTGAAAAGCTCATTCTGGGTACATTTTTGGTACACATTTGCTTCTGCCGGGTCAGCTGAGCAGTGAATTTCTACTTAACTACCTCCTATCAGGAGAGACCTCAGGGCTGCATCTTTTGAGCGCAGTACTGAGCCTGAAAAGCGTTTACCACCCCACTTACAAGTAAAACTAGCTAAAATGTGGCTGGCTGCTGTTCACTGAAAAGCTCATTCTGGGTACATTTTTGGTATACATTTGCTTCTGCAGGGTCAGCTGAGCAGTGAATTTCTACTTAACTACCTCCTATCAGGAGAGACCTCAGGGCTGCATCTTTTGAGCGCAGTACTGAGCCTGAAAACCGTTTACAACCCCACTTACAAGTAAAACTAGCTAAAATGTGCCTGGCAGCTGTTCACTGAAAAGCTAATTCTGGGTACATTTTTGGTATACATTTGCTTCTGCCGGATCAGCTGAACAGTGTATTTCTACTTAACTACCCCCTATCAGGAGAGACCTCAGGGCTGCATCTTTTGAGCGCAGTACTGAGCCTGAAAAGCGTTTACAACCCCACTTACAAGTAAAACTAGCTAAAATGTGCCTGGCTGCTGTTCACTGAAAAGCTCATTCTGGGTAAATTTTTGGTATACATTTGCTTCTGCCGGGTCAGCTGAGCAGTGAATTTCTACTTAACTACCTCCTATCAGGAGAGACCTCAGGGCTGCATGTTTTGAGCGCACTACTGAGCCTGAAAAGCGTTTACAACCCCACTTACAAGTAAAACTAGCTAAAATGTGCCTGGCTGCTGTTCACTGAATAGCTCATTCTGGGTATATTTTTGGTATACATTTGCTTCTGCCGGGTCAGCTGAGCAGTGAATTTCTACTTAACTACCCCCTATCAGGAGAGACCTCAGGGCTGCATCTTTTGAGCGCAGTACTGAGCCTGAAAAGCATTTACAACCCCAGTTACAAGTAAAACTAGCTAAAATGTGTCTGGCTGCTGTTCACTGAAAAGCTCATTCTGGGTACATTTTTGGTATACATTTGCTTCTGCCGGGTCAGCTGAGTAGTGTATTTCTACTTAACTACCCCCTATCAGGAGAGACCTCAGGGCTGCATCTTTTGAGCGCAGTACTGAGCCTGAAAAGCGTTTACAACCCCACTTACAAGTAAAACTAGCTAAAATGTGCCTGGCTGCTGTTCACTGAAAAGCTCATTCTGGGTACATTTTTGTTATACATTTGCTTCTGCCGGGTCAGCTGAGCAGTGAATTTCTACGTAACTACCCCCTATCAGGGGAGACCTCAGGGCTGCATCTTTTGAGCGCAGTACTGAGCCTGAAAAGCGTTTACAACCCCACTTACAAGTAAAACTAGCTAAATTGTGCCTGGCTGCTGTTCACTGAAAAGCTCATTCTGGGTACATTTTTGTTATACATTTGCTTCTGCCGGGTCAGCTGAGCAGTGAATTTCTACGTAACTACCCCCTATCAGGGGAGACCTCATGGCTGCATCTTTTGAGGGCAGTACTGAGCCTGAAAAGCGTTTACAACCCCACTTACAAGTAAAACTAGCTAAATTGTGCCTGGCTGCTGTTCACTGAAAAGCTCATTCTGGGTACATTTTTGGTATACATTTGCTTCTGCCGGGTCAGCTGAACAGTGAATTTCTACTTAACTACCTCCTATCAGGAGAGACCTCAGGGCTGTATCTTTTGAGTGCAGTACTGAGCCTGAAAAGCGTTTACAACCCCACTTACAAGTAAAACTAGCTAAAATGTGCCTGGCTGCTGTTCACTGAATAGCTCATTCTGGGTACATTTTTGGTATACATTTGCTTCTGCAGGGTCAGCTGAGCAGTGAATTTCTACTTAACTACCTCCTATCAGGAGAGACCTCAGGGCTGCATCTTTTGAGCGCAGTACTGAGCCTGAAAACCGTTTACAACCCCACTTACAAATAAAACTAGCTAAAATGTGCCTGGCTGCTGTTCACTGAAAAGCTCATTCTGGGAACATTTTTGTTATACATTTGCTTCTGCCGGGTCAGCTGAGCAGTGAATTTCTACTTAACTACCCCCTATCAGAAGAGACCTCAGGGCTGCATCTTTTGAGCGCAGTACTGAGCCTGAAAAGCGTTTCCAACCCCACTTACAAGTAAAACTAGCTAAAATGTGCCTGGCTGCTGTTCACTGAAAAGCTCATTCTGGGTACATTTTTGGTATACATTTGCTTCTGCCGGGTCAGCTGAGCAGTGAATTTCTACTTAACTACCTCCTATCAGGAGAGACCTCAGGGCTGCATGTTTTGAGCGCAGTACTGAGCCTGAAAAGCGTTTACAACCCCACTTACAAGTAAAACTAGCTAAAATGTGCCTGGCTGCTGTTCACAGAATAGCTCATTCTGGGTCCATTTTTGGTATACATTTGCTTCTGCCGGGTCAGCTGAGCAGTGAATTTCTACTTAACTACCTCCTATCAGGAGAGACCTCAGGGCTGCATCTTTTGAGCACAGTACTGAGCCTGAAAAGCGTTTAAACCCCACTTACAAGTAAAACTAGCTAAAATGTGCCTGGCTGCTGTTCACTGAAAAGCTCATTCTGGGTACATTTTTGGTATACATTTGCTTCTGCCGGGTCAGCTGAGCAGTGTATTTCTACTTAACTACCCCCTATCAGGAGAGACCTCAGGGTTGCATCTTTTGAGCGCAGTACTGAGCCTGAAAAGCGTTTACAACCCCAGTTACAAGTAAAACTAGCTAAAATGTGCCTGGCTGCTGTTCACTGAAAAGCTCATTCTGGGTACATTTTTGGTATACATTTGCTTCTGCCGGGTCAGCTGAACAGTGAATTTCTACTTAACTACCTCCTATCAGGAGAGACCTCAGGGCTGTATCTTTTGAGTGCAGTACTGAGCCTGAAAAGCGTTTACAACCCCACTTACAAGTAAAACTAGCTAAAATGTGCCTGGCTGCTGTTCACTGAATAGCTCATTCTGGGTACATTTTTGGTATACATTTGCTTCTGCAGGGTCAGCTGAGCAGTGAATTTCTACCTAACTACCTCCTATCAGGAGAGACCTCAGGGCTGCATCTTTTGAGCGCAGTACTGAGCCTGAAAACCGTTTACAACCCCACTTACAAGTAAAACTAGCTAAATTGTGCCTGGCTGCTGTTCACTGAAAAGCTCATTCTGGGTACATTTTTGGTATACATTTGCTTCTGCCGGGTCAGCTGAGCAGTGTATTTCTACTTAACTACCCCCTATCAGGAGAGACCTCAGGGTTGCATCTTTTGAGCGCAGTACTGAGCCTGAAAACCGTTTACAACCCCACTTACAAGTAAAACTAGCTAAAATGTGCCTGGCTGCTGTTCACTGAAAAGCTCATTCTGGGTACATTTTTGTTATACATTTGCTTCTGCCGGGTCAGCTGAGCAGTGAATTTCTACGTAACTACCCCCTATCAGGGGAGACCTCAGGGCTGCATCTTTTGAGCGCAGTACTGAGCCTGAAAAGCGTTTACAACCCCACTTACAAGTAAAACTAGCTAAATTGTGCCTGGCTGCTGTTCACTGAAAAGCTCATTCTGGGTACATTTTTGTTATACATTTGCTTCTGCCGGGTCAGCTGAGCAGTGAATTTCTACGTAACTACCCCCTATCAGGGGAGACCTCAGGGCTGCATCTTTTGAGCGCAGTACTGAGCCTGAAAAGCGTTTACAACCCCACTTACAAGTAAAACTAGCTAAATTGTGCCTGGCTGCTGTTCACTGAAAAGCTCATTCTGGGTACATTTTTGTTATACATTTGCTTCTGCCGGGTCAGCTGAGCAGTGAATTTCTACGTAACTACCCCCTATCAGGGGAGACCTCAGGGCTGCATCTTTTGAGCGCAGTACTGAGCCTGAAAAGCGTTTACAACCCCACTTACAAGTAAAACTAGCTAAATTGTGCCTGGCTGCTGTTCACTGAAAAGCTCATTCTGGGTACATTTTTGGTATACATTTGCTTCTGCCGGGTCAGCTGAGCAGTGTATTTCTACTTAACTACCCCCTATCAGGAGAGACCTCAGGGTTGCATCTTTTGAGCGCAGTACTGAGCCTGAAAAGCGTTTACAACCCCAGTTACAAGTAAAACTAGCTAAAATGTGCCTGGCTGCTGTTCACTGAAAAGCTCATTCTGGGTACATTTTTGGTATACATTTGCTTCTGCCGGGTCAGCTGAACAGTGAATTTCTACTTAACTACCTCCTATCAGGAGAGACCTCAGGGCTGTATCTTTTGAGTGCAGTACTGAGCCTGAAAAGCGTTTACAACCCCACTTACAAGTAAAACTAGCTAAAATGTGCCTGGCTGCTGTTCACTGAATAGCTCATTCTGGGTACATTTTTGGTATACATTTGCTTCTGCCGGGTCAGCTGAGCAGTGAATTTCTACTTAACTACCTCCTATCAGGAGAGACCTCAGGGCTGCATGTTTTGAGCGCAGTACTGAGCCTGAAAAGCGTTTACAACCCCACTTACAAGTAAAACTAGCTAAAATGTGCCTGGCTGCTGTTCACTGAATAGCTCATTCTGGGTACATTTTTGGTATACATTTGCTTCTGCCGGGTCAGCTGAGCAGTGAATTTCTACTTAACTACCTCCTATCAGGAGAGACCTCAGGGCTGCATCTTTTGAGCACAGTACTGAGCCTGAAAAGCGTTTACAACCCCACTTACAAGTAAAACTAGCTAAAATGTGCCTGGCTGCTGTTCACTGAAAAGCTCATTCTGGGTACATTTTTGGTATACATTTGCTTCTGCCGGGTCAGCTGAGCAGTGAATTTCTACTTAACTACCTCCTATCAGGAGAGACCTCAGGGCTGCATGTTTTGAGCGCAGTACTGAGCCTGAAAAGCGTTTACAACCCCACTTACAAGTAAAACTAGCTAAAATGTGCCTGGCTGCTGTTCACTGAATAGCTCATTCTGGGTACATTTTTGGTATACATTTGCTTCTGCCGGGTCAGCTGAGCAGTGAATTTCTACTTAACTACCTCCTATCAGGAGAGACCTCAGGGCTGCATGTTTTGAGCGCAGTACTGAGCCTGAAAAGCGTTTACAATCCCACTTACAAGTAAAACTAGCTAAAATGTGCCTGGCTGCTGTTCACTGAAAAGCTCATTCTGGGTACATTTTTGGTATACATTTGCTTCTGCCGGGTCAGCTGAGCAGTGAATTTCTACTTAACTACCCCCTATCAGGAGAGACCTCAGGGCTGCATCTTTTGAGCGCAGTACTGAGCCTGAAAACCGTTTACCACCCCAGTTACAAGTAAAACTAGCTAAAATGTGCCTGGCTGCTGTTCACTGAAAAGCTCATTCTGGGTACATTTTTGGTACACATTTGCTTCTGCCGGGTCAGCTGAGCAGTGAATTTCTACTTAACTACCTCCTATCAGGAGAGACCTCAGGGCTGCATCTTTTGAGCGCAGTACTGAGCCTGAAAAGCGTTTACCACCCCACTTACAAGTAAAACTAGCTAAAATGTGGCTGGCTGCTGTTCACTGAAAAGCTCATTCTGGGTACATTTTTGGTATACATTTGCTTCTGCAGGGTCAGCTGAGCAGTGAATTTCTACTTAACTACCTCCTATCAGGAGAGACCTCAGGGCTGCATCTTTTGAGCGCAGTACTGAGCCTGAAAACCGTTTACAACCCCACTTACAAGTAAAACTAGCTAAAATGTGCCTGGCAGCTGTTCACTGAAAAGCTCATTCTGGGTACATTTTTGGTATACATTTGCTTCTGCCGGATCAGCTGAACAGTGTATTTCTACTTAACTACCCCCTATCAGGAGAGACCTCAGGGCTGCATCTTTTGAGCGCAGTACTGAGCCTGAAAAGCGTTTACAACCCCACTTACAAGTAAAACTAGCTAAAATGTGCCTGGCTGCTGTTCACTGAAAAGCTCATTCTGGGTAAATTTTTGGTATACATTTGCTTCTGCCGGGTCAGCTGAGCAGTGAATTTCTACTTAACTACCTCCTATCAGGAGAGACCTCAGGGCTGCATGTTTTGAGCGCACTACTGAGCCTGAAAAGCGTTTACAACCCCACTTACAAGTAAAACTAGCTAAAATGTGCCTGGCTGCTGTTCACTGAATAGCTCATTCTGGGTACATTTTTGGTATACATTTGCTTCTGCCGGGTCAGCTGAGCAGTGAATTTCTACTTAACTACCCCCTATCAGGAGAGACCTCAGGGCTGCATCTTTTGAGCGCAGTACTGAGCCTGAAAAGCATTTACAACCCCAGTTACAAGTAAAACTAGCTAAAATGTGTCTGGCTGCTGTTCACTGAAAAGCTCATTCTGGGTACATTTTTGGTATACATTTGCTTCTGCCGGGTCAGCTGAGCAGTGTATTTCTACTTAACTACCCCCTATCAGGAGAGACCTCAGGGCTGCATCTTTTGAGCGCAGTACTGAGCCTGAAAAGCGTTTACAACCCCACTTACAAGTAAAACTAGCTAAAATGTGCCTGGCTGCTGTTCACTGAAAAGCTCATTCTGGGTACATTTTTGTTATACATTTGCTTCTGCCGGGTCAGCTGAGCAGTGAATTTCTACGTAACTACCCCCTATCAGGGGAGACCTCAGGGCTGCATCTTTTGAGCGCAGTACTGAGCCTGAAAAGCGTTTACAACCCCACTTACAAGTAAAACTAGCTAAATTGTGCCTGGCTGCTGTTCACTGAAAAGCTCATTCTGGGTACATTTTTGTTATACATTTGCTTCTGCCGGGTCAGCTGAGCAGTGAATTTCTACGTAACTACCCCCTATCAGGGGAGACCTCAGGGCTGCATCTTTTGAGGGCAGTACTGAGCCTGAAAAGCGTTTACAACCCCACTTACAAGTAAAACTAGCTAAATTGTGCCTGGCTGCTGTTCACTGAAAAGCTCATTCTGGGTACATTTTTGGTATACATTTGCTTCTGCCGGGTCAGCTGAACAGTGAATTTCTACTTAACTACCTCCTATCAGGAGAGACCTCAGGGCTGTATCTTTTGAGTGCAGTACTGAGCCTGAAAAGCGTTTACAACCCCACTTACAAGTAAAACTAGCTAAAATGTGCCTGGCTGCTGTTCACTGAATAGCTCATTCTGGGTACATTTTTGGTATACATTTGCTTCTGCAGGGTCAGCTGAGCAGTGAATTTCTACTTAACTACCTCCTATCAGGAGAGACCTCAGGGCTGCATCTTTTGAGCGCAGTACTGAGCCTGAAAACCGTTTACAACCCCACTTACAAGTAAAACTAGCTAAAATGTGCCTGGCTGCTGTTCACTGAAAAGCTCATTCTGGGAACATTTTTGTTATACATTTGCTTCTGCCGGGTCAGCTGAGCAGTGAATTTCTACTTAACTACCCCCTATCAGAAGAGACCTCAGGGCTGCATCTTTTGAGCGCAGTACTGAGCCTGAAAAGCGTTTCCAACCCCACTTACAAGTAAAACTAGCTAAAATGTGCCTGGCTGCTGTTCACTGAAAAGCTCATTCTGGGTACATTTTTGGTATACATTTGCTTCTGCCGGGTCAGCTGAGCAGTGAATTTCTACTTAACTACCTCCTATCAGGAGAGACCTCAGGGCTGCATGTTTTGAGCGCAGTACTGAGCCTGAAAAGCGTTTACAACCCCACTTACAAATAAAACTAGCTAAAATGTGCCTGGCTGCTGTTCACTGAATAGCTCATTCTGGGTCCATTTTTGGTATACATTTGCTTCTGCCGGGTCAGCTGAGCAGTGAATTTCTACTTAACTACCTCCTATCAGGAGAGACCTCAGGGCTGCATCTTTTGAGCACAGTACTGAGCCTGAAAAGCGTTTAAACCCCACTTACAAGTAAAACTAGCTAAAATGTGCCTGGCTGCTGTTCACTGAAAAGCTCATTCTGGGTACATTTTTGGTATACATTTGCTTCTGCCGGGTCAGCTGAGCAGTGTATTTCTACTTAACTACCCCCTATCAGGAGAGACCTCAGGGTTGCATCTTTTGAGCGCAGTACTGAGCCTGAAAAGCGTTTACAACCCCAGTTACAAGTAAAACTAGCTAAAATGTGCCTGGCTGCTGTTCACTGAAAAGCTCATTCTGGGTACATTTTTGGTATACATTTGCTTCTGCCGGGTCAGCTGAACAGTGAATTTCTACTTAACTACCTCCTATCAGGAGAGACCTCAGGGCTGTATCTTTTGAGTGCAGTACTGAGCCTGAAAAGCGTTTACAACCCCACTTACAAGTAAAACTAGCTAAAATGTGCCTGGCTGCTGTTCACTGAATAGCTCATTCTGGGTACATTTTTGGTATACATTTGCTTCTGCAGGGTCAGCTGAGCAGTGAATTTCTACCTAACTACCTCCTATCAGGAGAGACCTCAGGGCTGCATCTTTTGAGCGCAGTACTGAGCCTGAAAACCGTTTACAACCCCACTTACAAGTAAAACTAGCTAAATTGTGCCTGGCTGCTGTTCACTGAAAAGCTCATTCTGGGTACATTTTTGGTATACATTTGCTTCTGCCGGGTCAGCTGAGCAGTGTATTTCTACTTAACTACCCCCTATCAGGAGAGACCTCAGGGTTGCATCTTTTGAGCGCAGTACTGAGCCTGAAAACCGTTTACAACCCCACTTACAAGTAAAACTAGCTAAAATGTGCCTGGCTGCTGTTCACTGAAAAGCTCATTCTGGGTACATTTTTGTTATACATTTGCTTCTGCCGGGTCAGCTGAGCAGTGAATTTCTACGTAACTACCCCCTATCAGGGGAGACCTCAGGGCTGCATCTTTTGAGCGCAGTACTGAGCCTGAAAAGCGTTTACAACCCCACTTACAAGTAAAACTAGCTAAATTGTGCCTGGCTGCTGTTCACTGAAAAGCTCATTCTGGGTACATTTTTGTTATACATTTGCTTCTGCCGGGTCAGCTGAGCAGTGAATTTCTACGTAACTACCCCCTATCAGGGGAGACCTCAGGGCTGCATCTTTTGAGCGCAGTACTGAGCCTGAAAAGCGTTTACAACCCCACTTACAAGTAAAACTAGCTAAATTGTGCCTGGCTGCTGTTCACTGAAAAGCTCATTCTGGGTACATTTTTGTTATACATTTGCTTCTGCCGGGTCAGCTGAGCAGTGAATTTCTACGTAACTACCCCCTATCAGGGGAGACCTCAGGGCTGCATCTTTTGAGCGCAGTACTGAGCCTGAAAAGCGTTTACAACCCCACTTACAAGTAAAACTAGCTAAATTGTGCCTGGCTGCTGTTCACTGAAAAGCTCATTCTGGGTACATTTTTGGTATACATTTGCTTCTGCCGGGTCAGCTGAGCAGTGTATTTCTACTTAACTACCCCCTATCAGGAGAGACCTCAGGGTTGCATCTTTTGAGCGCAGTACTGAGCCTGAAAAGCGTTTACAACCCCAGTTACAAGTAAAACTAGCTAAAATGTGCCTGGCTGCTGTTCACTGAAAAGCTCATTCTGGGTACATTTTTGGTATACATTTGCTTCTGCCGGGTCAGCTGAACAGTGAATTTCTACTTAACTACCTCCTATCAGGAGAGACCTCAGGGCTGTATCTTTTGAGTGCAGTACTGAGCCTGAAAAGCGTTTACAACCCCACTTACAAGTAAAACTAGCTAAAATGTGCCTGGCTGCTGTTCACTGAATAGCTCATTCTGGGTACATTTTTGGTATACATTTGCTTCTGCCGGGTCAGCTGAGCAGTGAATTTCTACTTAACTACCTCCTATCAGGAGAGACCTCAGGGCTGCATGTTTTGAGCGCAGTACTGAGCCTGAAAAGCGTTTACAACCCCACTTACAAGTAAAACTAGCTAAAATGTGCCTGGCTGCTGTTCACTGAATAGCTCATTCTGGGTCCATTTTTGGTATACATTTGCTTCTGCCGGGTCAGCTGAGCAGTGAATTTCTACTTAACTACCTCCTATCAGGAGAGACCTCAGGGCTGCATGTTTTGAGCACAGTACTGAGCCTGAAAAGCGTTTACAACCCCACTTACAAGTAAAACTAGCTAAAATGTGCCTGGCTGCTGTTCACTGAAAAGCTCATTCTGGGTACATTTTTGGTATACATTTGCTTCTGCCGGGTCAGCTGAGCAGTGAATTTCTACTTAACTACCTCCTATCAGGAGAGACCTCAGGGCTGCATGTTTTGAGCGCAGTACTGAGCCTGAAAAGCGTTTACAACCCCACTTACAAGTAAAACTAGCTAAAATGTGCCTGGCTGCTGTTCACTGAATAGCTCATTCTGGGTACATTTTTGGTATACATTTGCTTCTGCCGGGTCAGCTGAGCAGTGAATTTCTACTTAACTACCTCCTATCAGGAGAGACCTCAGGGCTGCATGTTTTGAGCGCAGTACTGAGCCTGAAAAGCGTTTACAACCCCACTTACAAGTAAAACTAGCTAAAATGTGCCTGGCTGCTGTTCACTGAATAGCTCATTCTGGGTACATTTTTGGTATACATTTGCTTCTGCCGGGTTAGCTGAGCAGTGAATTTCTACTTAACTACCTCCTATCAGGAGAGACCTCAGGGCTGCATCTTTTGAGCACAGTACTGAGCCTGAAAAGCGTTTACAACCCCACTTACAAGTAAAACTAGCTAAAATGTGCCTGGCTGCTGTTCACTGAAAAGCTCATTCTGGGTACATTTTTGGTATACATTTGCTTCTGCCGGGTCAGCTGAGCAGTGAATTTCTACTTAACTACCCCCTATCAGGAGAGACCTCAGGGCTGCATCTTTTGAGCGCAGTACTGAGCCTGAAAACCGTTTACCACCCCAGTTACAAGTAAAACTAGCTAAAATGTGCCTGGCTGCTGTTCACTGAAAAGCTCATTCTGGGTACATTTTTGGTACACATTTGCTTCTGCCGGGTCAGCTGAGCAGTGAATTTCTACTTAACTACCTCCTATCAGGAGAGACCTCAGGGCTGCATCTTTTGAGCGCAGTACTGAGCCTGAAAAGCGTTTACCACCCCACTTACAAGTAAAACTAGCTAAAATGTGGCTGGCTGCTGTTCACTGAAAAGCTCATTCTGGGTACATTTTTGGTATACATTTGCTTCTGCAGGGTCAGCTGAGCAGTGAATTTCTACTTAACTACCTCCTATCAGGAGAGACCTCAGGGCTGCATCTTTTGAGCGCAGTACTGAGCCTGAAAACCGTTTACAACCCCACTTACAAGTAAAACTAGCTAAAATGTGCCTGGCAGCTGTTCACTGAAAAGCTCATTCTGGGTACATTTTTGGTATACATTTGCTTCTGCCGGATCAGCTGAACAGTGTATTTCTACTTAACTACCCCCTATCAGGAGAGACCTCAGGGCTGCATCTTTTGAGCGCAGTACTGAGCCTGAAAAGCGTTTACAACCCCACTTACAAGTAAAACTAGCTAAAATGTGCCTGGCTGCTGTTCACTGAAAAGCTCATTCTGGGTACATTTTTGGTATACATTTGCTTCTGCCGGGTCAGCTGAGCAGTGAATTTCTACTTAACTACCTCCTATCAGGAGAGACCTCAGGGCTGCATGTTTTGAGCGCACTACTGAGCCTGAAAAGCGTTTACAACCCCACTTACAAGTAAAACTAGCTAAAATGTGCCTGGCTGCTGTTCACTGAATAGCTCATTCTGGGTACATTTTTGGTATACATTTGCTTCTGCCGGGTCAGCTGAGCAGTGAATTTCTACTTAACTACCCCCTATCAGGAGAGACCTCAGGGCTGCATCTTTTGAGCGCAGTACTGAGCCTGAAAAGCATTTACAACCCCAGTTACAAGTAAAACTAGCTAAAATGTGTCTGGCTGCTGTTCACTGAAAAGCTCATTCTGGGTACATTTTTGGTATACATTTGCTTCTGCCGGGTCAGCTGAGCAGTGTATTTCTACTTAACTACCCCCTATCAGGAGAGACCTCAGGGCTGCATCTTTTGAGCGCAGTACTGAGCCTGAAAAGCGTTTACAACCCCACTTACAAGTAAAACTAGCTAAAATGTGCCTGGCTGCTGTTCACTGAAAAGCTCATTCTGGGTACATTTTTGTTATACATTTGCTTCTGCCGGGTCAGCTGAGCAGTGAATTTCTACGTAACTACCCCCTATCAGGGGAGACCTCAGGGCTGCATCTTTTGAGCGCAGTACTGAGCCTGAAAAGCGTTTACAACCCCACTTACAAGTAAAACTAGCTAAATTGTGCCTGGCTGCTGTTCACTGAAAAGCTCATTCTGGGTACATTTTTGTCATACATTTGCTTCTGCCGGGTCAGCTGAGCAGTGAATTTCTACGTAACTACCCCCTATCAGGGGAGACCTCAGGGCTGCATCTTTTGAGCGCAGTACTGAGCCTGAAAAGCGTTTACAACCCCACTTACAAGTAAAACTAGCTAAATTGTGCCTGGCTGCTGTTCACTGAAAAGCTCATTCTGGGTACATTTTTGTTATACATTTGCTTCTGCCGGGTCAGCTGAGCAGTGAATTTCTACGTAACTACCCCCTATCAGGGGAGACCTCAGGGCTGCATCTTTTGAGCGCAGTACTGAGCCTGAAAAGCGTTTACAACCCCACTTACAAGTAAAACTAGCTAAATTGTGCCTGGCTGCTGTTCACTGAAAAGCTCATTCTGGGTACATTTTTGGTATACATTTGCTTCTGCCGGGTCAGCTGAGCAGTGTATTTCTACTTAACTACCCCCTATCAGGAGAGACCTCAGGGTTGCATCTTTTGAGCGCAGTACTGAGCCTGAAAAGCGTTTACAACCCCAGTTACAAGTAAAACTAGCTAAAATGTGCCTGGCTGCTGTTCACTGAAAAGCTCATTCTGGGTACATTTTTGGTATACATTTGCTTCTGCCGGGTCAGCTGAACAGTGAATTTCTACTTAACTACCTCCTATCAGGAGAGACCTCAGGGCTGTATCTTTTGAGTGCAGTACTGAGCCTGAAAAGCGTTTACAACCCCACTTACAAGTAAAACTAGCTAAAATGTGCCTGGCTGCTGTTCACTGAATAGCTCATTCTGGGTACATTTTTGGTATACATTTGCTTCTGCAGGGTCAGCTGAGCAGTGAATTTCTACTTAACTACCTCCTATCAGGAGAGACCTCAGGGCTGCATCTTTTGAGCGCAGTACTGAGCCTGAAAACCGTTTACAACCCCACTTACAAGTAAAACTAGCTAAAATGTGCCTGGCTGCTGTTCACTGAAAAGCTCATTCTGGGTACATTTTTGTTATACATTTGCTTCTGCCGGGTCAGCTGAGCAGTGAATTTCTACTTAACTACCCCCTATCAGGAGAGACCTCAGGGCTGCATCTTTTGAGCGCAGTACTGAGCCTGAAAAGCGTTTCCAACCCCACTTACAAGTAAAACTAGCTAAAATGTGCCTGGCTGCTGTTCACTGAAAAGCTCATTCTGGGTACATTTTTGGTATACATTTGCTTCTGCCGGGTCAGCTGAGCAGTGAATTTCTACTTAACTACCTCCTATCAGGAGAGACCTCAGGGCTGCATGTTTTGAGCGCAGTACTGAGCCTGAAAAGCGTTTACAACCCCACTTACAAGTAAAACTAGCTAAAATGTGCCTGGCTGCTGTTCACTGAATAGCTCATTCTGGGTCCATTTTTGGTATACATTTGCTTCTGCCGGGTCAGCTGAGCAGTGAATTTCTACTTAACTACCTCCTATCAGGAGAGACCTCAGGGCTGCATCTTTTGAGCACAGTACTGAGCCTGAAAAGCGTTTAAACCCCACTTACAAGTAAAACTAGCTAAAATGTGCCTGGCTGCTGTTCACTGAAAAGCTCATTCTGGGTACATTTTTGGTATACATTTGATTCTGCCGGGTCAGCTGAGCAGTGAATTTCTACTTAACTACCTCCTATCAGGAGAGACCTCAGGGCTGCATGTTTTGAGCGCAGTACTGAGCCTGAAAAGCGTTTACAACCCCACTTACAAGTAAAACTAGCTAAAATGTGCCTGGCTGCTGTTCACTGAATAGCTCATTCTGGGTACATTTTTGGTATACATTTGCTTCTGCCGGGTCAGCTGAGCAGTGAATTTCTACTTAACTACCTCCTATCAGGAGAGACCTCAGGGCTGCATCTTTTGAGCACAGTACTGAGCCTGAAAAGCGTTTACAACCCCACTTACAAGTAAAACTAGCTAAAATGTGCCTGGCTGCTGTTCACTGAAAAGCTCATTCTGGGTACATTTTTGGTATACATTTGCTTCTGCCGGGTCAGCTGAGCAGTGAATTTCTACTTAACTACCTCCTATCAGGAGAGACCTCAGGGCTGCATGTTTTGAGCGCAGTACTGAGCCTGAAAAGCGTTTACAACCCCACTTACAAGTAAAACTAGCTAAAATGTGCCTGGCTGCTGTTCACTGAATAGCTCATTCTGGGTACATTTTTGGTATACATTTGCTTCTGCCGGGTCAGCTGAGCAGTGAATTTCTACTTAACTACCTCCTATCAGGAGAGACCTCAGGGCTGCATGTTTTGAGCGCAGTACTGAGCCTGAAAAGCGTTTACAACCCCACTTACAAGTAAAACTAGCTAAAATGTGCCTGGCTGCTGTTCACTGAATAGCTCATTCTGGGTACATTTTTGGTATACATTTGCTTCTGCCGGGTCAGCTGAGCAGTGAATTTCTACTTAACTACCTCCTATCAGGAGAGACCTCAGGGCTGCATCTTTTGAGCACAGTACTGAGCCTGAAAAGCGTTTACAACCCCACTTACAAGTAAAACTAGCTAAAATGTGCCTGGCTGCTGTTCACTGAAAAGCTCATTCTGGGTACATTTTTGGTATACATTTGCTTCTGCCGGGTCAGCTGAGCAGTGAATTTCTACTTAACTACCCCCTATCAGGAGAGACCTCAGGGCTGCATCTTTTGAGCGCAGTACTGAGCCTGAAAACCGTTTACCACCCCAGTTACAAGTAAAACTAGCTAAAATGTGCCTGGCTGCTGTTCACTGAAAAGCTCATTCTGGGTACATTTTTGGTACACATTTGCTTCTGCCGGGTCAGCTGAGCAGTGAATTTCTACTTAACTACCTCCTATCAGGAGAGACCTCAGGGCTGCATCTTTTGAGCGCAGTACTGAGCCTGAAAAGCGTTTACCACCCCACTTACAAGTAAAACTAGCTAAAATGTGGCTGGCTGCTGTTCACTGAAAAGCTCATTCTGGGTACATTTTTGGTATACATTTGCTTCTGCAGGGTCAGCTGAGCAGTGAATTTCTACTTAACTACCTCCTATCAGGAGAGACCTCAGGGCTGCATCTTTTGAGCGCAGTACTGAGCCTGAAAACCGTTTACAACCCCACTTACAAGTAAAACTAGCTAAAATGTGCCTGGCAGCTGTTCACTGAAAAGCTCATTCTGGGTACATTTTTGGTATACATTTGCTTCTGCCGGATCAGCTGAACAGTGTATTTCTACTTAACTACCCCCTATCAGGAGAGACCTCAGGGCTGCATCTTTTGAGCGCAGTACTGAGCCTGAAAAGCGTTTACAACCCCACTTACAAGTAAAACTAGCTAAAATGTGCCTGGCTGCTGTTCACTGAAAAGCTCATTCTGGGTACATTTTTGGTATACATTTGCTTCTGCCGGGTCAGCTGAGCAGTGAATTTCTACTTAACTACCTCCTATCAGGAGAGACCTCAGGGCTGCATGTTTTGAGCGCACTACTGAGCCTGAAAAGCGTTTACAACCCCACTTACAAGTAAAACTAGCTAAAATGTGCCTGGCTGCTGTTCACTGAATAGCTCATTCTGGGTACATTTTTGGTATACATTTGCTTCTGCCGGGTCAGCTGAGCAGTGAATTTCTACTTAACTACCCCCTATCAGGAGAGACCTCAGGGCTGCATCTTTTGAGCGCAGTACTGAGCCTGAAAAGCATTTACAACCCCAGTTACAAGTAAAACTAGCTAAAATGTGTCTGGCTGCTGTTCACTGAAAAGCTCATTCTGGGTACATTTTTGGTATACATTTGCTTCTGCCGGGTCAGCTGAGCAGTGTATTTCTACTTAACTACCCCCTATCAGGAGAGACCTCAGGGCTGCATCTTTTGAGCGCAGTACTGAGCCTGAAAAGCGTTTACAAAAGGGGGTGGTGATGAACAGAGTGTCTGAATTGAGCAGACCACTCTTACCCAGTCCAAAGATCAGGGCTTGATCCATCACCGTTATTTATCTCACTGCCCCATCCCATCTCAGAATCTGGCTATATGCAAATCAGTCTGTCCCTGGCCCAGTGCATCATGGGAACAGGGCAGACTAAACTACCAAGCCAATTCTTTACCAGAAAGGAGACAAGCTACCGGGGACCGGTTTCTGGCATTTCAGCCTCTTCGGCCCGGCTTGCTTGAATCCTGATGGAGCAGTGAGAAAGGGACTCATGTCTGAGTATACCCTGCCACACCTATAGTGGCCAAAATCGATTTACAAAAGGGGGTGGTGATGAACAGAGTGTCTGAATTGAGCAGACCACTCTTACCCAGTCCAAAGATCAGGGCTTGATCCATCACCGTTATTTATCTCACTGCCCCATCCCAGCTCAGAATCTGGCTATATGCAAATCAGTCTGTCCCTGGCCCAGTGCATCATGGGAACAGGGCAGACTAAACTACCAAGCCAATTCTTTACCAGCTCATTCTGGGTACATTTTTGGTATACATTTGCTTCTGCCGGGTCAGCTGAGCAGTGAATTTCTACTTAACTACCTCCTATCAGGAGAGACCTCAGGGCTGCATGTTTTGAGCGCAGTACTGAGCCTGAAAAGCGTTTACAACCCCACTTACAAGTAAAACTAGCTAAAATGTGCCTGGCTGCTGTTCACTGAATAGCTCATTCTGGGTACATTTTTGGTATACATTTGCTTCTGCCGGGTCAGCTGAGCAGTGAATTTCTACTTAACTACCACCTATCAGGAGAGACCTCAGGGCTGCATCTTTTGAGCACAGTACTGAGCCTGAAAAGCGTTTACAACCCCACTTACAAGTAAAACTAGCTAAAATGTGCCTGGCTGCTGTTCACTGAAAAGCTCATTCTGGGTACATTTTTGGTATACATTTGCTTCTGCCGGGTCAGCTGAGCAGTGAATTTCTACTTAACTACCCCCTATCAGGAGAGACCTCAGGGCTGCATCTTTTGAGCGCAGTACTGAGCCTGAAAACCGTTTACCACCCCAGTTACAAGTAAAACTAGCTAAAATGTGCCTGGCTGCTGTTCACTGAAAAGCTCATTTTGGGTACATTTTTGGTACACATTTGCTTCTGCCGGGTCAGCTGAGCAGTGAATTTCTACTTAACTACCTCCTATCAGGAGAGACCTCAGGGCTGCATCTTTTGAGCGCAGTACTGAGCCTGAAAAGCGTTTACCACCCCACTTACAAGTAAAACTAGCTAAAATGTGGCTGGCTGCTGTTCACTGAAAAGCTCATTCTGGGTACATTTTTGGTATACATTTGCTTCTGCAGGGTCAGCTGAGCAGTGAATTTCTACTTAACTACCTCCTATCAGGAGAGACCTCAGGGCTGCATCTTTTGAGCGCAGTACTGAGCCTGAAAACCGTTTACAACCCCACTTACAAGTAAAACTAGCTAAAATGTGCCTGGCAGCTGTTCACTGAAAAGCTCATTCTGGGTACATTTTTGGTATACATTTGCTTCTGCCGGATCAGCTGAACAGTGTATTTCTACTTAACTACCCCCTATCAGGAGAGACCTCAGGGCTGCATCTTTTGAGCGCAGTACTGAGCCTGAAAAGCGTTTACAACCCCACTTACAAGTAAAACTAGCTAAAATGTGCCTGGCTGCTGTTCACTGAAAAGCTCATTCTGGGTACATTTTTGGTATACATTTGCTTCTGCCGGGTCAGCTGAGCAGTGAATTTCTACTTAACTACCTCCTATCAGGAGAGACCTCAGGGCTGCATGTTTTGAGCGCACTACTGAGCCTGAAAAGCGTTTACAACCCCACTTACAAGTAAAACTAGCTAAAATGTGCCTGGCTGCTGTTCACTGAATAGCTCATTCTGGGTACATTTTTGGTATACATTTGCTTCTGCCGGGTCAGCTGAGCAGTGAATTTCTACTTAACTACCCCCTATCAGGAGAGACCTCAGGGCTGCATCTTTTGAGCGCAGTACTGAGCCTGAAAAGCATTTACAACCCCAGTTACAAGTAAAACTAGCTAAAATGTGTCTGGCTGCTGTTCACTGAAAAGCTCATTCTGGGTACATTTTTGGTATACATTTGCTTCTGCCGGGTCAGCTGAGCAGTGTATTTCTACTTAACTACCCCCTATCAGGAGAGACCTCAGGGCTGCATCTTTTGAGCGCAGTACTGAGCCTGAAAAGCGTTTACAACCCCACTTACAAGTAAAACTAGCTAAAATGTGCCTGGCTGCTGTTCACTGAAAAGCTCATTCTGGGTACATTTTTGTTATACATTTGCTTCTGCCGGGTCAGCTGAGCAGTGAATTTCTACGTAACTACCCCCTATCAGGGGAGACCTCAGGGCTGCATCTTTTGAGCGCAGTACTGAGCCTGAAAAGCGTTTACAACCCCACTTACAAGTAAAACTAGCTAAATTGTGCCTGGCTGCTGTTCACTGAAAAGCTCATTCTGGGTACATTTTTGTTATACATTTGCTTCTGCCGGGTCAGCTGAGCAGTGAATTTCTACGTAACTACCCCCTATCAGGGGAGACCTCAGGGCTGCATCTTTTGAGCGCAGTACTGAGCCTGAAAAGCGTTTACAACCCCACTTACAAGTAAAACTAGCTAAATTGTGCCTGGCTGCTGTTCACTGAAAAGCTCATTCTGGGTACATTTTTGGTATACATTTGCTTCTGCCGGGTCAGCTGAACAGTGAATTTCTACTTAACTACCTCCTATCAGGAGAGACCTCAGGGCTGTATCTTTTGAGTGCAGTACTGAGCCTGAAAAGCGTTTACAACCCCACTTACAAGTAAAACTAGCTAAAATGTGCCTGGCTGCTGTTCACTGAATAGCTCATTCTGGGTACATTTTTGGTATACATTTGCTTCTGCAGGGTCAGCTGAGCAGTGAATTTCTACTTAACTACCTCCTATCAGGAGAGACCTCAGGGCTGCATCTTTTGAGCGCAGTACTGAGCCTGAAAACCGTTTACAACCCCACTTACAAGTAAAACTAGCTAAAATGTGCCTGGCTGCTGTTCACTGAAAAGCTCATTCTGGGAACATTTTTGTTATACATTTGCTTCTGCCGGGTCAGCTGAGCAGTGAATTTCTACTTAACTACCCCCTATCAGAAGAGACCTCAGGGCTGCATCTTTTGAGCGCAGTACTGAGCCTGAAAAGCGTTTCCAACCCCACTTACAAGTAAAACTAGCTAAAATGTGCCTGGCTGCTGTTCACTGAAAAGCTCATTCTGGGTACATTTTTGGTATACATTTGCTTCTGCCGGGTCAGCTGAGCAGTGAATTTCTACTTAACTACCTCCTATCAGGAGAGACCTCAGGGCTGCATGTTTTGAGCGCAGTACTGAGCCTGAAAAGCGTTTACAACCCCACTTACAAGTAAAACTAGCTAAAATGTGCCTGGCTGCTGTTCACTGAATAGCTCATTCTGGGTCCATTTTTGGTATACATTTGCTTCTGCCGGGTCAGCTGAGCAGTGAATTTCTACTTAACTACCTCCTATCAGGAGAGACCTCAGGGCTGCATCTTTTGAGCACAGTACTGAGCCTGAAAAGCGTTTAAACCCCACTTACAAGTAAAACTAGCTAAAATGTGCCTGGCTGCTGTTCACTGAAAAGCTCATTCTGGGTACATTTTTGGTATACATTTGCTTCTGCCGGGTCAGCTGAGCAGTGAATTTCTACTTAACTACCTCCTATCAGGAGAGACCTCAGGGCTGCATGTTTTGAGCGCAGTACTGAGCCTGAAAAGCGTTTACAACCCCACTTACAGTAAAACTAGCTAAAATGTGCCTGGCTGCTGTTCACTGAATAGCTCATTCTGGGTACATTTTTGGTATACATTTGCTTCTGCCGGGTCAGCTGAGCAGTGAATTTCTACTTAACTACCTCCTATCAGGAGAGACCTCAGGGCTGCATGTTTTGAGCGCAGTACTGAGCCTGAAAAGCGTTTACAACCCCACTTACAAGTAAAACTAGTTAAATGTGCCTGGCTGCTGTTCACTGAATAGCTCATTCTGGGTACATTTTTGGTATACATTTGCTTCTGCCGGGTCAGCTGAGCAGTGAATTTCTACTTAACTACCTCCTATCAGGAGAGACCTCAGGGCTGCATCTTTTGAGCACAGTACTGAGCCTGAAAAGCGTTTACAACCCCACTTACAAGTAAAACTAGCTAAAATGTGCCTGGCTGCTGTTCACTGAAAAGCTCATTCTGGGTACATTTTTGGTATACATTTGCTTCTGCCGGGTCAGCTGAGCAGTGAATTTCTACTTAACTACCTCCTATCAGGAGAGACCTCAGGGCTGCATGTTTTGAGCGCAGTACTGAGCCTGAAAAGCGTTTACAACCCCACTTACAAGTAAAACTAGCTAAAATGTGCCTGGCTGCTGTTCACTGAATAGCTCATTCTGGGTCCATTTTTGGTATACATTTGCTTCTGCCGGGTCAGCTGAGCAGTGAATTTCTACTTAACTACCTCCTATCAGGAGAGACCTCAGGGCTGCATCTTTTGAGCACAGTACTGAGCCTGAAAACCGTTTAAACCCCACTTACAAGTAAAACTAGCTAAAATGTGCCTGGATGCTGTTCACTGAAAAGCTCATTCTGGGTACATTTTTGGTATACATTTGCTTCTGCCGGGTCAGCTGAGCAGTGAATTTCTACTTAACTACCTCCTATCAGGAGAGACCTCAGGGCTGCATGTTTTGAGCGCAGTACTGAGCCTGAAAAGCGTTTACAACCCCACTTACAAGTAAAACTAGCTAAAATGTGCCTGGCTGCTGTTCACTGAATAGCTCATTCTGGGTACATTTTTGGTATACATTTGCTTCTGCCGGGTCAGCTGAGCAGTGAATTTCTACTTAACTACCTCCTATCAGGAGAGACCTCAGGGCTGCATGTTTTGAGCGCAGTACTGAGCCTGAAAAGCGTTTACAACCCCACTTACAAGTAAAACTAGCTAAAATGTGCCTGGCTGCTGTTCACTGAATAGCTCATTCTGGGTACATTTTTGGTATACATTTGCTTCTGCCGGGTCAGCTGAGCAGTGAATTTCTACTTAACTACCTCCTATCAGGAGAGACCTCAGGGCTGCATCTTTTGAGCACAGTACTGAGCCTGAAAAGCGTTTACAACCCCACTTACAAGTAAAACTAGCTAAAATGTGCCTGGCTGCTGTTCACTGAAAAGCTCATTCTGGGTACATTTTTGTTATACATTTGCTTCTGCCGGGTCAGCTGAGCAGTGAATTTCTACTTAACTACCCCCTATCAGGGGAGACCTCAGGGCTGCATCTTTTGAGCGCAGTACTGAGCCTGAAAAGCGTTTACAACCCCACTTACAAGTAAAACTAGCTAAATTGTGCCTGGCTGCTGTTCACTGAATAGCTCATTCTGGGTACATTTTTGGTATACATTTGCTTCTGCCGGGTCAGCTGAGCAGTGAATTTCTACTTAACTACCCCTTATCAGGAAAGACCTCAGGGCTGCATCTTTTGAGCGCAGTACTGAGCCTGAAAAGCATTTACAACCCCAGTTACAAGTAAAACTAGCTAAAATGTGTCTGGCTGCTGTTCACTGAAAAGCTCATTCTGGGTACATTTTTGGTATACATTTGCTTCTGCCGGGTCAGCTGAGCAGTGTATTTCTACTTAACTGCCCCCTATCAGGAGAGACCTCAGGGCTGCATCTTTTGAGCGCAGTACTGAGCCTGAAAAGCATTTACAACCCCAGTTACAAGTAAAACTAGCTAAAATGTGCCTGGCTGCTGTTCACTGAAAAGCTCATTCTGGGTACATTTTTGTTATACATTTGCTTCTGCCGGGTCAGCTGAGCAGTGAATTTCTACGTAACTACCCCCTATCAGGGGAGACCTCAGGGCTGCATCTTTTGAGCGCAGTACTGAGCCTGAAAAGCGTTTACAACCCCACTTACAAGTAAAACTAGCTAAATTGTGCCTGGCTGCTGTTCACTGAAAAGCTCATTCTGGGTACATTTTTGTTATACATTTGCTTCTGCCGGGTCAGCTGAGCAGTGAATTTCTATGTAACTACCCCCTATCAGGGGAGACCTCAGGGCTGCATCTTTTGAGCGCAGTACTGAGCCTGAAAAGCGTTTACAACCCCACTTACAAGTAAAACTAGCTAAATTGTGCCTGGCTGCTGTTCACTGAAAAGCTCATTCTGGGTACATTTTTGGTATACATTTGCTTCTGCCGGGTCAGCTGAGCAGTGTATTTCTACTTAACTACCCCCTATCAGGAGAGACCTCAGGGTTGCATCTTTTGAGCGCAGTACTGAGCCTGAAAAGCGTTTACAACCCCAGTTACAAGTAAAACTAGCTAAAATGTGCCTGGCTGCTGTTCACTGAAAAGCTCATTCTGGGTACATTTTTGGTATACATTTGCTTCTGCCGGGTCAGCTGAACAGTGAATTTCTACTTAACTACCTCCTATCAGGAGAGACCTCAGGGCTGTATCTTTTGAGTGCAGTACTGAGCCTGAAAAGCGTTTACAACCCCACTTACAAGTAAAACTAGCTAAAATGTGCCTGGCTGCTGTTCACTGAATAGCTCATTCTGGGTACATTTTTGGTATACATTTGCTTCTGCCGGGTCAGCTGAGCAGTGAATTTCTACTTAACTACCCCCTATCAGGAGAGACCTCAGGGCTGCATCTTTTGAGCGCAGTACTGAGCCTGAAAAGCGTTTCCAACCCCACTTACAAGTAAAACTAGCTAAAATGTGCCTGGCTGCTGTTCACTGAAAAGCTCATTCTGGGTACATTTTTGGTATACATTTGCTTCTGCCGGGTCAGCTGAGCAGTGAATTTCTACTTAACTACCTCCTATCAGGAGAGACCTCAGGGCTGCATGTTTTGAGCGCACTACTGAGCCTGAAAAGCGTTTACAACCCCACTTACAAGTAAAACTAGCTAAAATGTGCCTGGCTGCTGTTCACTGAATAGCTCATTCTGGGTACATTTTTGGTATACATTTGCTTCTGCCGGGTCAGCTGAGCAGTGAATTTCTACTTAACTACCTCCTATCAGGAGAGACCTCAGGGCTGCATCTTTTGAGCGCAGTACTGAGCCTGAAAAGCATTTACAACCCCAGTTACAAGTAAAACTAGCTAAAATGTGTCTGGCTGCTGTTCACTGAAAAGCTCATTCTGGGTACATTTTTGGTATACATTTGCTTCTGCCGAGTCAGCTGAGCAGTGTATTTCTACTTAACTACCCCCTATCAGGAGAGACCTCAGGGCTGCATCTTTTGAGCGCAGTACTGAGCCTGAAAAGCGTTTACAACCCCACTTACAAGTAAAACTAGCTAAAATGTGCCTGGCTGCTGTTCACTGAAAAGCTCATTCTGGGTACATTTTTGTTATACATTTGCTTCTGCCGGGTCAGCTGAGCAGTGAATTTCTACGTAACTACCCCCTATCAGGGGAGACCTCAGGGCTGCATCTTTTGAGCGCAGTACTGAGCCTGAAAAGCGTTTACAACCCCACTTACAAGTAAAACTAGCTAAATTGTGCCTGGCTGCTGTTCACTGAAAAGCTCATTCTGGGTACATTTTTGTTATACATTTGCTTCTGCCGGGTCAGCTGAGCAGTGAATTTCTACGTAACTACCCCCTATCAGGGGAGACCTCAGGGCTGCATCTTTTGAGCGCAGTACTGAGCCTGAAAAGCGTTTACAACCCCACTTACAAGTAAAACTAGCTAAATTGTGCCTGGCTGCTGTTCACTGAAAAGCTCATTCTGGGTACATTTTTGTTATACATTTGCTTCTGCCGGGTCAGCTGAGCAGTGAATTTCTACGTAACTACCCCCTATCAGGGGAGACCTCAGGGCTGCATCTTTTGAGCGCAGTACTGAGCCTGAAAAGCGTTTACAACCCCACTTACAAGTAAAACTAGCTAAATTGTGCCTGGCTGCTGTTCACTGAAAAGCTCATTCTGGGTACATTTTTGGTATACATTTGCTTCTGCCGGGTCAGCTGAGCAGTGTATTTCTACTTAACTACCCCCTATCAGGAGAGACCTCAGGGTTGCATCTTTTGAGCGCAGTACTGAGCCTGAAAAGCGTTTACAACCCCACTTACAAGTAAAACTAGCTAAATTGTGCCTGGCTGCTGTTCACTGAAAAGCTTATTCTGGGTACATTTTTGGTATACATTTGCTTCTGCCGGGTCAGCTGAGCAGTGAATTTCTACTTAACTACCTCCTATCAGGAGAGACCTCAGGGCTGCATGTTTTGAGCGCACTACTGAGCCTGAAAAGCGTTTACAACCCCACTTACAAGTAAAACTAGCTAAAATGTGCCTGGCTGCTGTTCACTGAATAGCTCATTCTGGGTACATTTTTGGTATACATTTGCTTCTGCCGGGTCAGCTGAGCAGTGAATTTCTACTTAACTACCTCCTATCAGGAGAGACCTCAGGGCTGCATCTTTTGAGCGCAGTACTGAGCCTGAAAAGCATTTACAACCCCAGTTACAAGTAAAACTAGCTAAAATGTGTCTGGCTGCTGTTCACTGAAAAGCTCATTCTGGGTACATTTTTGGTATACATTTGCTTCTGCCGAGTCAGCTGAGCAGTGTATTTCTACTTAACTACCCCCTATCAGGAGAGACCTCAGGGCTGCATCTTTTGAGCGCAGTACTGAGCCTGAAAAGCGTTTACAACCCCACTTACAAGTAAAACTAGCTAAAATGTGCCTGGCTGCTGTTCACTGAAAAGCTCATTCTGGGTACATTTTTGTTATACATTTGCTTCTGCCGGGTCAGCTGAGCAGTGAATTTCTACGTAACTACCCCCTATCAGGGGAGACCTCAGGGCTGCATCTTTTGAGCGCAGTACTGAGCCTGAAAAGCGTTTACAACCCCACTTACAAGTAAAACTAGCTAAATTGTGCCTGGCTGCTGTTCACTGAAAAGCTCATTCTGGGTACATTTTTGTTATACATTTGCTTCTGCCGGGTCAGCTGAGCAGTGAATTTCTACGTAACTACCCCCTATCAGGGGAGACCTCAGGGCTGCATCTTTTGAGCGCAGTACTGAGCCTGAAAAGCGTTTACAACCCCACTTACAAGTAAAACTAGCTAAATTGTGCCTGGCTGCTGTTCACTGAAAAGCTCATTCTGGGTACATTTTTGTTATACATTTGCTTCTGCCGGGTCAGCTGAGCAGTGAATTTCTACGTAACTACCCCCTATCAGGGGAGACCTCAGGGCTGCATCTTTTGAGCGCAGTACTGAGCCTGAAAAGCGTTTACAACCCCACTTACAAGTAAAACTAGCTAAATTGTGCCTGGCTGCTGTTCACTGAAAAGCTCATTCTGGGTACATTTTTGGTATACATTTGCTTCTGCCGGGTCAGCTGAGCAGTGTATTTCTACTTAACTACCCCCTATCAGGAGAGACCTCAGGGTTGCATCTTTTGAGCGCAGTACTGAGCCTGAAAAGCGGTTACAACCCCAGTTACAAGTAAAACTAGCTAAAATGTGCCTGGCTGCTGTTCACTGAAAAGCTCATTCTGGGTACATTTTTGGTATACATTTGCTTCTGCCGGGTCAGCTGAACAGTGAATTTCTACTTAACTACCTCCTATCAGGAGAGACCTCAGGGCTGTATCTTTTGAGTGCAGTACTGAGCCTGAAAAGCGTTTACAACCCCACTTACAAGTAAAACTAGCTAAAATGTGCCTGGCTGCTGTTCACTGAATAGCTCATTCTGGGTACATTTTTGGTATACATTTGCTTCTGCAGGGTCAGCTGAGCAGTGAATTTCTACTTAACTACCTCCTATCAGGAGAGACCTCAGGGCTGCATCTTTTGAGCGCAGTACTGAGCCTGAAAACCGTTTACAACCCCACTTACAAGTAAAACTAGCTAAAATGTGCCTGGCTGCTGTTCACTGAAAAGCTCATTCTGGGTACATTTTTGTTATACATTTGCTTCTGCCGGGTCAGCTGAGCAGTGAATTTCTACTTAACTACCCCCTATCAGGAGAGACCTCAGGGCTGCATCTTTTGAGCGCAGTACTGAGCCTGAAAAGCGTTTCCAACCCCACTTACAAGTAAAATTAGCTAAAATGTGCCTGGCTGCTGTTCACTGAAAAGCTCATTCTGGGTACATTTTTGGTATACATTTGCTTCTGCCTGGTCAGCTGAGCAGTGAATTTCTACTTAACTACCTCCTATCAGGAGAGACCTCAGGGCTGCATGTTTTGAGCGCAGTACTGAGCCTGAAAAGCGTTTACAACCCCACTTACAAGTAAAACTAGCTAAAATGTGCCTGGCTGCTGTTCACTGAATAGCTCATTCTGGGTCCATTTTTGGTATACATTTGCTTCTGCCGGGTCAGCTGAGCAGTGAATTTCTACTTAACTACCTCCTATCAGGAGAGACCTCAGGGCTGCATCTTTTGAGCACAGTACTGAGCCTGAAAAGCGTTTACAACCCCACTTACAAGTAAAACTAGCTAAAATGTGCCTGGCTGCTGTTCACTGAAAAGCTCATTCTGGGTACATTTTTGGTATACATTTGCTTCTGCCGGGTCAGCTGAGCAGTGAATTTCTACTTAACAACCTCCTATCAGGAGAGACCTCAGGGCTGCATGTTTTGAGCGCAGTACTGAGCCTGAAAAGCGTTTACAACCCCACTTACAAGTAAAACTAGCTAAAATGTGCCTGGCTGCTGTTCACTGAATAGCTCATTCTGGGTACATTTTTGGTATACATTTGCTTCTGCTGGGTCAGCTGAGCAGTGAATTTCTACTTAACTACCTCCTATCAGGAAAGACCTCAGGGCTGCATGTTTTGAGCGCAGTACTGAGCCTGAAAAGCGTTTACAACCCCACTTACAAGTAAAACTAGCTAAAATGTGCCTGGCTGCTGTTCACTGAATAGCTCATTCTGGGTACATTTTTGGTATACATTTGCTTCTGCCGGGTCAGCTGAGCAGTGAATTTCTACTTAACTACCCCCTATCAGGAGAGACCTCAGGGCTGCATCTTTTGAGCGCAGTACTGAGCCTGAAAAGCGTTTCCAACCCCACTTACAAGTAAAACTAGCTAAAATGTGCCTGGCTGCTGTTCACTGAAAAGCTCATTCTGGGTACATTTTTGGTATACATTTGCTTCTGCCGGGTCAGCTGAGCAGTGAATTTCTACTTAACTACCTCCTATCAGGAGAGACCTCAGGGCTGCATGTTTTGAGCGCACTACTGAGCCTGAAAAGCGTTTACAACCCCACTTACAAGTAAAACTAGCTAAAATGTGCCTGGCTGCTGTTCACTGAATAGCTCATTCTGGGTACATTTTTGGTATACATTTGCTTCTGCCGGGTCAGCTGAGCAGTGAATTTCTACTTAACTACCTCCTATCAGGAGAGACCTCAGGGCTGCATCTTTTGAGCGCAGTACTGAGCCTGAAAAGCATTTACAACCCCAGTTACAAGTAAAACTAGCTAAAATGTGTCTGGCTGCTGTTCACTGAAAAGCTCATTCTGGGTACATTTTTGGTATACATTTGCTTCTGCCGAGTCAGCTGAGCAGTGTATTTCTACTTAACTACCCCCTATCAGGAGAGACCTCAGGGCTGCATCTTTTGAGCGCAGTACTGAGCCTGAAAAGCGTTTACAACCCCACTTACAAGTAAAACTAGCTAAAATGTGCCTGGCTGCTGTTCACTGAAAAGCTCATTCTGGGTACATTTTTGTTATACATTTGCTTCTGCCGGGTCAGCTGAGCAGTGAATTTCTACGTAACTACCCCCTATCAGGGGAGACCTCAGGGCTGCATCTTTTGAGCGCAGTACTGAGCCTGAAAAGCGTTTACAACCCCACTTACAAGTAAAACTAGCTAAATTGTGCCTGGCTGCTGTTCACTGAAAAGCTCATTCTGGGTACATTTTTGTTATACATTTGCTTCTGCCGGGTCAGCTGAGCAGTGAATTTCTACGTAACTACCCCCTATCAGGGGAGACCTCAGGGCTGCATCTTTTGAGCGCAGTACTGAGCCTGAAAAGCGTTTACAACCCCACTTACAAGTAAAACTAGCTAAATTGTGCCTGGCTGCTGTTCACTGAAAAGCTCATTCTGGGTACATTTTTGTTATACATTTGCTTCTGCCGGGTCAGCTGAGCAGTGAATTTCTACGTAACTACCCCCTATCAGGGGAGACCTCAGGGCTGCATCTTTTGAGCGCAGTACTGAGCCTGAAAAGCGTTTACAACCCCACTTACAAGTAAAACTAGCTAAATTGTGCCTGGCTGCTGTTCACTGAAAAGCTCATTCTGGGTACATTTTTGGTATACATTTGCTTCTGCCGGGTCAGCTGAGCAGTGTATTTCTACTTAACTACCCCCTATCAGGAGAGACCTCAGGGTTGCATCTTTTGAGCGCAGTACTGAGCCTGAAAAGCGTTTACAACCCCACTTACAAGTAAAACTAGCTAAATTGTGCCTGGCTGCTGTTCACTGAAAAGCTCATTCTGGGTACATTTTTGGTATACATTTGCTTCTGCCGGGTCAGCTGAGCAGTGAATTTCTACTTAACTACCTCCTATCAGGAGAGACCTCAGGGCTGCATGTTTTGAGCGCACTACTGAGCCTGAAAAGCGTTTACAACCCCACTTACAAGTAAAACTAGCTAAAATGTGCCTGGCTGCTGTTCACTGAATAGCTCATTCTGGGTACATTTTTGGTATACATTTGCTTCTGCCGGGTCAGCTGAGCAGTGAATTTCTACTTAACTACCTCCTATCAGGAGAGACCTCAGGGCTGCATCTTTTGAGCGCAGTACTGAGCCTGAAAAGCATTTACAACCCCAGTTACAAGTAAAACTAGCTAAAATGTGTCTGGCTGCTGTTCACTGAAAAGCTCATTCTGGGTACATTTTTGGTATACATTTGCTTCTGCCGAGTCAGCTGAGCAGTGTATTTCTACTTAACTACCCCCTATCAGGAGAGACCTCAGGGCTGCATCTTTTGAGCGCAGTACTGAGCCTGAAAAGCGTTTACAACCCCACTTACAAGTAAAACTAGCTAAAATGTGCCTGGCTGCTGTTCACTGAAAAGCTCATTCTGGGTACATTTTTGTTATACATTTGCTTCTGCCGGGTCAGCTGAGCAGTGAATTTCTACGTAACTACCCCCTATCAGGGGAGACCTCAGGGCTGCATCTTTTGAGCGCAGTACTGAGCCTGAAAAGCGTTTACAACCCCACTTACAAGTAAAACTAGCTAAATTGTGCCTGGCTGCTGTTCACTGAAAAGCTCATTCTGGGTACATTTTTGTTATACATTTGCTTCTGCCGGGTCAGCTGAGCAGTGAATTTCTACGTAACTACCCCCTATCAGGGGAGACCTCAGGGCTGCATCTTTTGAGCGCAGTACTGAGCCTGAAAAGCGTTTACAACCCCACTTACAAGTAAAACTAGCTAAATTGTGCCTGGCTGCTGTTCACTGAAAAGCTCATTCTGGGTACATTTTTGTTATACATTTGCTTCTGCCGGGTCAGCTGAGCAGTGAATTTCTACGTAACTACCCCCTATCAGGGGAGACCTCAGGGCTGCATCTTTTGAGCGCAGTACTGAGCCTGAAAAGCGTTTACAACCCCACTTACAAGTAAAACTAGCTAAATTGTGCCTGGCTGCTGTTCACTGAAAAGCTCATTCTGGGTACATTTTTGGTATACATTTGCTTCTGCCGGGTCAGCTGAGCAGTGTATTTCTACTTAACTACCCCCTATCAGGAGAGACCTCAGGGTTGCATCTTTTGAGCGCAGTACTGAGCCTGAAAAGCGGTTACAACCCCAGTTACAAGTAAAACTAGCTAAAATGTGCCTGGCTGCTGTTCACTGAAAAGCTCATTCTGGGTACATTTTTGGTATACATTTGCTTCTGCCGGGTCAGCTGAACAGTGAATTTCTACTTAACTACCTCCTATCAGGAGAGACCTCAGGGCTGTATCTTTTGAGTGCAGTACTGAGCCTGAAAAGCGTTTACAACCCCACTTACAAGTAAAACTAGCTAAAATGTGCCTGGCTGCTGTTCACTGAATAGCTCATTCTGGGTACATTTTTGGTATACATTTGCTTCTGCAGGGTCAGCTGAGCAGTGAATTTCTACTTAACTACCTCCTATCAGGAGAGACCTCAGGGCTGCATCTTTTGAGCGCAGTACTGAGCCTGAAAACCGTTTACAACCCCACTTACAAGTAAAACTAGCTAAAATGTGCCTGGCTGCTGTTCACTGAAAAGCTCATTCTGGGTACATTTTTGTTATACATTTGCTTCTGCCGGGTCAGCTGAGCAGTGAATTTCTACTTAACTACCCCCTATCAGGAGAGACCTCAGGGCTGCATCTTTTGAGCGCAGTACTGAGCCTGAAAAGCGTTTCCAACCCCACTTACAAGTAAAATTAGCTAAAATGTGCCTGGCTGCTGTTCACTGAAAAGCTCATTCTGGGTACATTTTTGGTATACATTTGCTTCTGCCTGGTCAGCTGAGCAGTGAATTTCTACTTAACTACCTCCTATCAGGAGAGACCTCAGGGCTGCATGTTTTGAGCGCAGTACTGAGCCTGAAAAGCGTTTACAACCCCACTTACAAGTAAAACTAGCTAAAATGTGCCTGGCTGCTGTTCACTGAATAGCTCATTCTGGGTCCATTTTTGGTATACATTTGCTTCTGCCGGGTCAGCTGAGCAGTGAATTTCTACTTAACTACCTCCTATCAGGAGAGACCTCAGGGCTGCATCTTTTGAGCACAGTACTGAGCCTGAAAAGCGTTTACAACCCCACTTACAAGTAAAACTAGCTAAAATGTGCCTGGCTGCTGTTCACTGAAAAGCTCATTCTGGGTACATTTTTGGTATACATTTGCTTCTGCCGGGTCAGCTGAGCAGTGAATTTCTACTTAACAACCTCCTATCAGGAGAGACCTCAGGGCTGCATGTTTTGAGCGCAGTACTGAGCCTGAAAAGCGTTTACAACCCCACTTACAAGTAAAACTAGCTAAAATGTGCCTGGCTGCTGTTCACTGAATAGCTCATTCTGGGTACATTTTTGGTATACATTTGCTTCTGCTGGGTCAGCTGAGCAGTGAATTTCTACTTAACTACCTCCTATCAGGAAAGACCTCAGGGCTGCATGTTTTGAGCGCAGTACTGAGCCTGAAAAGCGTTTACAACCCCACTTACAAGTAAAACTAGCTAAAATGTGCCTGGCTGCTGTTCACTGAATAGCTCATTCTGGGTACATTTTTGGTATACATTTGCTTCTGCCGGGTCAGCTGAGCAGTGAATTTCTACTTAACTACCTCCTATCAGGAGAGACCTCAGGGTTGCATCTTTTGAGCACAGTACTGAGCCTGAAAAGCGTTTACAACCCCACTTACAAGTAAAACTAGCTAAAATGTGCCTGGCTGCTGTTCACTGAAAAGCTCATTCTGGGTACATTTTTGGTATACATTTGCTTCTGCCGGGTCAGCTGAGCAGTGAATTTCTACTTAACTACCCCCTATCAGGAGAGACCTCAGGGCTGCATCTTTTGAGCGCAGTACTGAGCCTGAAAACCGTTTACCACCCCAGTTACAAGTAAAACTAGCTAAAATGTGCCTGGCTGCTGTTCACTGAAAAGTTCATTCTGGGTACATTTTTGGTACACATTTGCTTCTGCCGGGTCAGCTGAGCAGTGAATTTCTACTTAACTACCTCCTATCAGGAGAGACCTCAGGGCTGCATGTTTTGAGCGCAGTACTGAGCCTGAAAAGCGTTTACAACCCCACTTACAAGTAAAACTAGCTAAAATGTGCCTGGCTGCTGTTCACTGAATAGCTCATTCTGGGTACATTTTTGGTATACATTTGCTTCTGCCGGGTCAGCTGAGCAGTGAATTTCTACTTAACTACCTCCTATCAGGAGAGACCTCAGGGCTGCATCTTTTGAGCACAGTACTGAGCCTGAAAAGCGTTTACAACCCCACTTACAAGTAAAACTAGCTAAAATGTGCCTGGCTGCTGTTCACTGAAAAGCTCATTCTGGGTACATTTTTGTTATACATTTGCTTCTGCCGGGTCAGCTGAGCAGTGAGTTTCTACTTAACTACCCCCTATCAGGAGAGACCTCAGGGCTGCATCTTTTGAGCGCACTACTGAGCCTGAAAAGCGTTTACAACCCCACTTACAAGTAAAACTAGCTAAAATGTGCCTGGCTGCTGTTCACTGAATAGCTCATTCTGGGTACATTTTTGGTATACATTTGCTTCTGCCGGGTCAGCTGAGCAGTGAATTTCTACTTAACTACCCCTTATCAGGAGAGACCTCAGGGCTGCATCTTTTGAGCGCAGTACTGAGCCTGAAAAGCATTTACAACCCCAGTTACAAGTAAAACTAGCTAAAATGTGTCTGGCTGCTGTTCACTGAAAAGCTCATTCTGGGTACATTTTTGGTATACATTTGCTTCTGCCGGGTCAGCTGAGCAGTGAATTTCTACGTAACTACCCCCTATCAGGGGAGACCTCAGGGCTGCATCTTTTGAGCGCAGTACTGAGCCTGAAAAGCGTTTACAACCCCAGTTACAAGTAAAACTAGCTAAATTGTGCCTGGCTGCTGTTCACTGAAAAGCTCATTCTGGGTACATTTTTGTTATACATTTGCTTCTGCCGGGTCAGCTGAGCAGTGAATTTCTACGTAACTACCCCCTATCAGGGGAGACCTCAGGGCTGCATCTTTTGAGCGCAGTACTGAGCCTGAAAAGCGTTTACAACCCCACTTACAAGTAAAACTAGCAGGGTGGTGGCAGCGCTCTGTCTGGTCTGTTGTGCTACTACAGATTGCGAGGGGATCCTCCTCTGTTTGTGATCGGCTCCTGTAAATTGCGTGAATGCACTAGCTTTTAAAAAACCTTAGGTTACTTATGCAATTGATTGATAATTGTATTTTCTTTTAAATCACTCGCTGAACTCACCTTGCATAGCATTATTGTGCCCACCCTAGCCCCGTTCCATCGCGGCTCTGTGCCGTTTGCGTGGAGGGCAGGGTCAGCTCCATCGCGCCTCAGCGCTTGCTCGCCAATCACAAGGGAGCTAGTGTCTCAGCTGGGGGCGGGGCTCAGGATTTAAGTCGAAGGAACACCGAGCCGCTCGACTAACTAGCAGGGTGGTGGCAGCGCTCTGTCTGGTCTGTTGTGCTACTACAGATTGCGAGGGGATCCTCCTCTGTTTGTGATCGGCTCCTGTAAATTGCGTGAATGCACTAGCTTTTAAAAAACCTTAGGTTACTTATGCAATTGATTGATAATTGTATTTTCTTTTAAATCACTCGCTGAACTCACCTTGCATAGCATTATTGTGCCCACCCTAGCCCCGTTCCATCGCGGCTCTGTGCCGTTTGCGTGGAGGGCAGGGTCAGCTCCATCGCGCCTCAGCGCTTGCTCGCCAATCACAAGGGAGCTAGTGTCTCAGCTGGGGGCGGGGCTCAGGATTTAAAATGGCCGGCCGGAAGCGCAGCGGTAGAGCGCAGCGGGAGCGCCGTCTCCGCGCCGAAGCCGTGCCAAAGGGGTGCCAGTCTGCGCCAGTCCGCGCTGGGTCCGTGCAGTGTGCCACCCACGCTGCCCTACAGACTTCTAAGGTACACACTTATTCCAGGTCTCAGCTTTTGACTATAGGACACAGCATGCAGGATAGGATTTGCCCCCACTTCGATTTTTGCTCACTCTATAACTCTCCACACGCTGTCTGCCCGAGTTGTGGCTTCACTATCACACCACCCATCTCCCAGCTCCCCGCAGTAGCTCGCCTAGGAGATCATAGCGCTACCGATATAAACTGCATCTTGATAAATGCACGTTCTCTTGTTAAACATAGACACGATATTGCTGATCTAATAACCAGTCATAACACTGACATTATGTTTATCACTGAGACCTGGGCAGACCTTGCTTCTGGCCCAGATTTTAACATTGCCACCCCAGCCGGTTATCAAGTAACTAGGCTAGATAGATCATCAGGGAAGAGAGGGGGGGGGCTCGCGATTATACATCGGACTAAGTTCCCAACAAAAACCGAACCACTTACTCTAAACTGCGCTGAGGCTCTCGCCTTTTCTATCTCTCTTTCTCCCATACAAATTTTTAAAGGAATTCTCCTCTACCGACCACCAACATCACGCACACTTTTCCTAAAAACTCTCAACCCGCTACTCGAACCTGTAGCTGCCAATCAAGACTACACCATTCTGGGAGATTTTAACTTCCACTTGGAGAATGAGAAAGATAAGGAATCGCACACGCTGATTTCAGACTTTCGGGCCGCTGGCTTAGAACAGCAGGTCAACTCAGCTACCCACCAAGCAGGACACACTTTGGATGCCTTATTTACTAATAACCCCTACATTACCGTCTCCACAGTGCTCCCTCTCATCTGGACAGATCACTTAGCTGTCAAATTTATAATTCTAGCTAAATCTCACAGAAATACCTGCACCAGCACCGGTCCGCCGATTTTGTGTCGCGACTGGAAAAATATTGACGTCACCACTCTACATAACATCTTGGAATCCTCGATACCCGAGGACAGGCCCGACCCCCAGGAAGCCTCCCAAAACTACCAACACTGGCTACTCAAGGCATTAGACCAACTAGCCCCGCAAAAAGAAACAAAGCCCAACCGCATTAAACCTTCGGCGGCCTGGTTCTCGGAGTCATTACGGCTCGAGAGGCAACGTTGCAGAAATTTAGAGCGGCGATGGCGTAGGAATTATGCGGATCTTGACAAAGAGACATATAAGAACGCTTTGACTAGTTACAGAAAGATGATCACTGCGGCCAAATGTGCCTTCTATAGCACACAAATAACCAACGCTCTTAACTCAAACAAACAGCTGTACCAGGTGGTAAAAGACCTAGCCAACCCCCCTGCCCCACCATCTGTTGAACCATCTCAATCATTCTGCAACAAGGTGGCAGACTTCTTTCAGGCCAAGGTCAATGACATCTTTAACGAATTTACCACAACATCAACCACTAATACAGTCTGTCGGGAGACCTCCTGCTGTTCACTTAAACCAACTCTAGAGGTCTTTACACCGCCGACCTCCATGACAAAGCTGATAAACACTGTAAAATCGGGATCTTCTTTGGACCCCTGTCCCCCACGTATCGCTAAATCAGTCTCTGACCTAATAGCCCCAGTACTCACTAACATCTGCAGAGCCATATTTCAGACAGGCATATTTCCCGAAATTTGGAAAAAGTCTACTGTAACACCTCTCCTGAAAAAACCCTCACTAAACCCCCTAGAGCCGAAAAACTATCGCCCAATTGCCTCCCTCCCTTACCCTTCCAAAATTATCGAAAAGGCGATGAATCAACAGCTGTCAACCTTCATCGACCAGAACGACCTGCTGGACAATACGCAGTTCGGGTTTCGGAAGGGTCATGGGACGGAGACGGCCCTGATCAAAGCAGCTGAGGAGGTCAGGACTATTATGGACAGGGGCGGTACAGCGATTCTGATACTATTGGACTTATCCGCGGCCTTTGACACGGTCGATCATTCTATTTTGATCGACCGTGTCGCCGCCCTTGGCATCCAGGGCAGGGCCAGAGCAACGCTTGCCTCCTTCCTGGCCAACAGGATACAATCCGTGAAGATGGGAAACTTCAGTTCCCCTGACTTCACTCTTCCGTGCGGTGTCCCCCAGGGCTCCTCGCTAAGTCCGACACTTTTCAACATCTATGTGTCGGACTTGGCGAGGGTAATAAAGTCATTCGGCATAGGGCTCACATCGTATGCCGACGACACACAGCTGATCTTGGAAATACATAAAAATGGAGAAGCTGTGGCAGCTAACTTTCAGGCAGGCATGAAGGCAATCAGTACATGGATGAATCGGAACTGCTTAAAGCTGAATTCCGACAAAACGGAGGTACTGGTTTTTGGCGAACTAACTCCGTCTTGGTCTCCGGTCTGGTGGCCTCCTGAACTGGGTACACCTCCACCGCCAGTTGCCAAGGTGAAAAACCTGGGCGTGCTTTTTGACAGTAGGCTGACATTCCTTGGCCATGCCAACGCCGTGGTATCGGCTTCGTTTTTCACCTTGAGAATGGTGAAGAAACTGCTTCCGTTTCTTCCTCCTACCGCTGGCAAAACGCTGATGTCCTCCTTGGTACTATCCAAGGTGGATTATTGTAATGGCTTACTGCTTAATGCACAGGAGCAAGTTGTGAATAAGTTACAGCTTGTTCAAAATGCTGCTGCGAGGGTCCTTCTGGGGATACCAAAATACGCCTCTATCTCCCCTATAATAAGAGAGCTTCACTGGCTACCCATAAGAAGCAGGATAAAGTTCAAGGCCATGTGTATAACCTACAAGGCCTTAAACAATAACGGTCCTGACTTCTTCAAAAACGCTTTCAAAATTTATAAGCCCAGTCGAACTCTACGGTCATCTACAGTCCAACAGCTCCAAATCCCCCCAACAAAAAAGGCAACTTGGGGAGATAGACGATTTGTAGTGGCTGCATCCAAACTGTGGAACCAGATTCCATCTCAGATCAAGGAACATACCTCGTTGTTTTCCTTTCGAAAACACCTTAAAACATGGCTTTTTAACCAGTAACATCCCTTAACAACCATGTAATCTGTATGCACTAGCGCCGAGACACCGGAAGGTATTTGTGCGCTCTAGAAATTTTAAAAATAAAATAAATAAATAAATAAATAAATTGTGCCTGGCTGCTGTTCACTGAAAAGCTCATTCTGGGTACATTTTTGTTATACATTTGCTTCTGCCGGGTCAGCTGAGCAGTGAATTTCTACGTAACTACCCCCTATCAGGGGAGACCTCAGGGCTGCATCTTTTGAGCGCAGTACTGAGCCTGAAAAGCGTTTACAACCCCACTTACAAGTAAAACTAGCTAAATTGTGCCTGGCTGCTGTTCACTGAAAAGCTCATTCTGGGTACATTTTTGTTATACATTTGCTTCTGCCGGGTCAGCTGAGCAGTGAATTTCTACGTAACTGCCCCCTATCAGGGGAGACCTCAGGGCTGCATCTTTTGAGCGCAGTACTGAGCCTGAAAAGCGTTTACAACCCCACTTACAAGTAAAACTAGCTAAATTGTGCCTGGCTGCTGTTCACTGAAAAGCTCATTCTGGGTACATTTTTGGTATACATTTGCTTCTGCCGGGTCAGCTGAGCAGTGAATTTCTACTTAACTACCTCCTATCAGGAGAGACCTCAGGGCTGCATGTTTTGAGCGCAGTACTGAGCCTGAAAAGCGTTTACAACCCCACTTACAAGTAAAACTAGCTAAAATGTGCCTGGCTGCTGTTCACTGAATAGCTCATTCTGGGTCCATTTTTGGTATACATTTGCTTCTGCCGGGTCAGCTGAGCAGTGAATTTCTACTTAACTACCTCCTATCAGGAGAGACCTCAGGGCTGCATCTTTTGAGCACAGTACTGAGCCTGAAAAGAGTTTACAACCCCACATACAAGTAAAACTAGCTAAAATGTGCCTGTTCACTGAAAAGCTCATTCTGGGTACATTTTTGTTATACATTTGCTTCTGCCGGGTCAGCTGAGCAGTGAATTTCTACGTAACTACCCCCTATCAGGGGAGACCTCAGGGCTGCATCTTTTGAGCGCAGTACTGAGCCTGAAAAGCGTTTACAACCCCACTTACAAGTAAAACTAGCTAAATTGTGCCTGGCTGCTGTTCACTGAAAAGCTCATTCTGGGTACATTTTTGTGATACATTTGCTTCTGCCGGGTCAGCTGAGCAGTGAATTTCTACGTAACTACCCCCTATCAGGGGAGACCTCAGGGCTGCATCTTTTGAGCGCAGTACTGAGCCTGAAAAGCGTTTACAACCCCACTTACAAGTAAAACTAGCTAAATTGTGCCTGGCTGCTGTTCACTGAAAAGCTCATTCTGGGTACATTTTTGGTATACATTTGCTTCTGCCGGGTCAGCTGAACAGTGAATTTCTACTTAACTACCTCCTATCAGGAGAGACCTCAGGGCTGTATCTTTTGAGTGCAGTACTGAGCCTGAAAAGCGTTTACAACCCCACTTACAAGTAAAACTAGCTAAAATGTGCCTGGCTGCTGTTCACTGAATAGCTCATTCTGGGTACATTTTTGGTATACATTTGCTTCTGCAGGGTCAGCTGAGCAGTGAATTTCTACTTAACTACCTCCTATCAGGAGAGACCTCAGGGCTGCATCTTTTGAGCGCAGTACTGAGCCTGAAAACCGTTTACAACCCCACTTACAAGTAAAACTAGCTAAAATGTGCCTGGCTGCTGTTCACTGAAAAGCTCATTCTGGGAACATTTTTGTTATACATTTGCTTCTGCCGGGTCAGCTGAGCAGTGAATTTCTACTTAACTACCCCCTATCAGAAGAGACCTCAGGGCTGCATCTTTTGAGCGCAGTACTGAGCCTGAAAAGCGTTTCCAACCCCACTTACAAGTAAAACTAGCTAAAATGTGCCTGGCTGCTGTTCACTGAAAAGCTCATTCTGGGTACATTTTTGGTATACATTTGCTTCTGCCGGGTCAGCTGAGCAGTGAATTTCTACTTAACTACCTCCTATCAGGAGAGACCTCAGGGCTGCATGTTTTGAGCGCAGTACTGAGCCTGAAAAGCGTTTACAACCCCACTTACAAGTAAAACTAGCTAAAATGTGCCTGGCTGCTGTTCACTGAATAGCTCATTCTGGGTCCATTTTTGGTATACATTTGCTTCTGCCGGGTCAGCTGAGCAGTGAATTTCTACTTAACTACCTCCTATCAGGAGAGGCCTCAGGGCTGCATCTTTTGAGCACAGTACTGAGCCTGAAAAGCGTTTAAACCCCACTTACAAGTAAAACTAGCTAAAATGTGCCTGGCTGCTGTTCACTGAAAAGCTCATTCTGGGTACATTTTTGGTATACATTTGCTTCTGCCGGGTCAGCTGAGCAGTGAATTTCTACTTAACTACCTCCTATCAGGAGAGACCTCAGGGCTGCATGTTTTGAGCGCAGTACTGAGCCTGAAAAGCATTTACAACCCCACTTACAAGTAAAACTAGCTAAAATGTGCCTGGCTGCTGTTCACTGAATAGCTCATTCTGGGTCCATTTTTGGTATACATTTGCTTCTGACGGGTCAGCTGAGCAGTGAATTTCTACTTAACTACCTCCTATCAGGAGAGACCTCAGGGCTGCATGTTTTGAGCGCAGTACTGAGCCTGAAAAGCGTTTACAACCCCACTTACAAGTAAAACTAGCTAAAATGTGCCTGGCTGCTGTTCACTGAATAGCTCATTCTGGGTACATTTTTGGTATACATTTGCTTCTGCCGGGTCAGCTGAGCAGTGAATTTCTACTTAACTACCTCCTATCAGGAGAGACCTCAGGGCTGCATGTTTTGAGCGCAGTACTGAGCCTGAAAAGCGTTTACAACCCCACTTACAAGTAAAACTAGCTAAAATGTGCCTGGCTGCTGTTCACTGAATAGCTCATTCTGGGTACATTTTTGGTATACATTTGCTTCTGCCGGGTCAGCTGAGCAGTGAATTTCTACTTAACTACCTCCTATCAGGAGAGACCTCAGGGCTGCATCTTTTGAGCGCACTACTGAGCCTGAAAAGCGTTTACAACCCCACTTACAAGTAAAACTAGCTAAAATGTGCCTGGCTGCTGTTCACTGAATAGCTCATTCTGGGTACATTTTTGGTATACATTTGCTTCTGCCGGGTCAGCTGAGCAGTGAATTTCTACTTAACTACCCCTTATCAGGAGAGACCTCAGGGCTGCATCTTTTGAGCGCAGTACTGAGCCTGAAAAGCATTTACAACCCCAGTTACAAGTAAAACTAGCTAAAATGTGTCTGGCTGCTGTTCACTGAAAAGCTCATTCTGGGTACATTTTTGGTATACATTTGCTTCTGCCGGGTCAGCTGAGCAGTGTATTTCTACTTAACTACCCCCTATCAGGAGAGACCTCAGGGCTGCATCTTTTGAGCGCAGTACTGAGCCTGAAAAGCGTTTACAACCCCAGTTACAAGTAAAACTAGCTAAAATGTGCCTGGCTGCTGTTCACTGAAAAGCTCATTCTGGGTACATTTTTGTTATACATTTGCTTCTGCCGGGTCAGCTGAGCAGTGAATTTCTACGTAACTACCCCCTATCAGGGGAGACCTCAGGGCTGCATCTTTTGAGCGCAGTACTGAGCCTGAAAAGCGTTTACAACCCCACTTACAAGTAAAACTAGCTAAATTGTTCCTGGCTGCTGTTCACTGAAAAGCTCATTCTGGGTACATTTTTGTTATACATTTGCTTCTGCCGGGTCAGCTGAGCAGTGAATTTCTACGTAACTACCCCCTATCAGGGGAGACCTCAGGGCTGCATCTTTTGAGCGCAGTACTGAGCCTGAAAAGCGTTTACAACCCCACTTACAAGTAAAACTAGCTAAATTGTGCCTGGCTGCTGTTCACTGAAAAGCTCATTCTGGGTACATTTTTGGTATACATTTGCTTCTGCCGGGTCAGCTGAGCAGTGTATTTCTACTTAACTACCCCCTATCAGGAGAGACCTCAGGGTTGCATCTTTTGAGCGCAGTACTGAGCCTGAAAAGCGTTTACAACCCCAGTTACAAGTAAAACTAGCTAAAATGTGCCTGGCTGCTGTTCACTGAAAAGCTCATTCTGGGTACATTTTTGGTATACATTTGCTTCTGCCGGGTCAGCTGAACAGTGAATTTCTACTTAACTACCTCCTATCAGGAGAGACCTCAGGGCTGTATCTTTTGAGTGCAGTACTGAGCCTGAAAAGCGTTTACAACCCCACTTACAAGTAAAACTAGCTAAAATGTGCCTGGCTGCTGTTCACTGAATAGCTCATTCTGGGTACATTTTTGGTATACATTTGCTTCTGCAGGGTCAGCTGAGCAGTGAATTTCTACTTAACTACCTCCTATCAGGAGACACCTCAGGGCTGCATCTTTTGAGCGCAGTACTGAGCCTGAAAACCGTTTACAACCCCACTTACAAGTAAAACTAGCTAAAATGTGCCTGGCTGCTGTTCACTGAAAAGCTCATTCTGGGTACATTTTTGTTATACATTTGCTTCTGCCGGGTCAGCTGAGCAGTGAATTTCTACTTAACTACCCCCTATCAGGAGAGACCTCAGGGCTGCATCTTTTGAGCGCAGTACTGAGCCTGAAAAGCGTTTACAACCCCAGTTACAAGTAAAACTAGCTAAAATGTGCCTGGCTGCTGTTCACTGAAAAGCTCATTCTGGGTACATTTTTGGTATACATTTGCTTCTGCCGGGTCAGCTGAACAGTGAATTTCTACTTAACTACCTCCTATCAGGAGAGACCTCAGGGCTCTATCTTTTGAGTGCAGTACTGAGCCTGAAAAGCGTTTACAACCCCACTTACAAGTAAAACTAGCTAAAATGTGCCTGGCTGCTGTTCACTGAATAGCTCATTCTGGGTACATTTTTGGTATACATTTGCTTCTGCAGGGTCAGCTGAGCAGTGAATTTCTACTTAACTACCTCCTATCAGGAGAGACCTCAGGGCTGCATCTTTTGAGCGCAGTACTGAGCCTGAAAACCGTTTACAACCCCACTTACAAGTAAAACTAGCTAAAATGTGCCTGGCTGCTGTTCACTGAAAAGCTCATTCTGGGTACATTTTTGTTATACATTTGCTTCTGCCGGGTCAGCTGACCAGTGAATTTCTACTTAACTACCCCCTATCAGGAGAGACCTCAGGGCTGCATCTTTTGAGCGCAGTACTGAGCCTGAAAAGCGTTTCCAACCCCACTTACAAGTAAAACTAGCTAAAATGTGCCTGGCTGCTGTTCACTGAAAAGCTCATTCTGGGTACATTTTTGGTATACATTTGCTTCTGCCGGGTCAGCTGAGCAGTGAATTTCTACTTAACTACCTCCTATCAGGAGAGACCTCAGGGCTGCATGTTTTGAGCGCAGTACTGAGCCTGAAAAGCGTTTACAACCCCACTTACAAGTAAAACTAGCTAAAATGTGCCTGGCTGCTGTTCACTGAATAGCTCATTCTGGGTCCATTTTTGGTATACATTTGCTTCTGCCGGGTCAGCTGAGCAGTGAATTTCTACTTAACTACCTCCTATCAGGAGAGACCTCAGGGCTGCATCTTTTGAGCACAGTACTGAGCCTGAAAAGCGTTTACAACCCCACTTACAAGTAAAACTAGCTAAAATGTGCCTGGCTGCTGTTCACTGAAAAGCTCATTCTGGGTACATTTTTGGTATACATTTGCTTCTGCCGGGTCAGCTGAGCAGTGAATTTCTACTTAACTACCTCCTATCAGGAGAGACCTCAGGGCTGCATGTTTTGAGCGCAGTACTGAGCCTGAAAAGCGTTTACAACCCCACTTACAAGTAAAACTAGCTAAAATGTGCCTGGCTGCTGTTCACTGAATAGCTCATTCTGGGTACATTTTTGGTATACATTTGCTTCTGCCGGGTCAGCTGAGCAGTGAATTTCTACTTAACTACCTCCTATCAGGAGAGACCTCAGGGCTGCATGTTTTGAGCGCAGTACTGAGCCTGAAAAGCGTTTACAACCCCACTTACAAGTAAAACTAGCTAAAATGTGCCTGGCTGCTGTTCACTGAATAGCTCATTCTGGGTACATTTTTGGTATACATTTGCTTCTGCCGGGTCAGCTGAGCAGTGAATTTCTACTTAACTACCTCCTATCAGGAGAGACCTCAGGGCTGCATCTTTTGAGCACAGTACTGAGCCTGAAAAGCGTTTACAACCCCACTTACAAGTAAAACTAGCTAAAATGTGCCTGGCTGCTGTTCACTGAAAAGCTCATTCTGGGTACATTTTTGGTATACATTTGCTTCTGCCGGGTCAGCTGAGCAGTGAATTTCTACTTAACTACCCCCTATCAGGAGAGACCTCAGGGCTGCATCTTTTGAGCGCAGTACTGAGCCTGAAAACCGTTTACCACCCCAGTTACAAGTAAAACTAGCTAAAATGTGCCTGGCTGCTGTTCACTGAAAAGCTCATTCTGGGTACATTTTTGGTACACATTTGCTTCTGCCGGGTCAGCTGAGGAGTGAATTTCTACTTAACTACCTCCTATCAGGAGAGACCTCAGGGCTGCATGTTTTGAGCGCAGTACTGAGCCTGAAAAGCGTTTACAACCCCACTTACAAGTAAAACTAGCTAAAATGTGCCTGGCTGCTGTTCACTGAATAGCTCATTCTGGGTACATTTTTGGTATACATTTGCTTCTGCCGGGTCAGCTGAGCAGTGAATTTCTACTTAACTACCTCCTATCAGGAGAGACCTCAGGGCTGCATCTTTTGAGCACAGTACTGAGCCTGAAAAGCGTTTACAACCCCACTTACAAGTAAAACTAGCTAAAATGTGCCTGGCTGCTGTTCACTGAAAAGCTCATTCTGGGTACATTTTTGTTATACATTTGCTTCTGCCGGGTCAGCTGAGCAGTGAGTTTCTACGTAACTACCCCCTATCAGGGGAGACCTCAGGGCTGCATCTTTTGAGCGCAGTACTGAGCCTGAAAAGCGTTTACAACCCCACTTACAAGTAAAACTAGCTAAATTGTTCCTGGCTGCTGTTCACTGAAAAGCTCATTCTGGGTACATTTTTGTTATACATTTGCTTCTGCCGGGTCAGCTGAGCAGTGAATTTCTACGTAACTACCCCCTATCAGGGGAGACCTCAGGGCTGCATCTTTTGAGCGCAGTACTGAGCCTGAAAAGCGTTTACAACCCCACTTACAAGTAAAACTAGCTAAATTGTGCCTGGCTGCTGTTCACTGAAAAGCTCATTCTGGGTACATTTTTGGTATACATTTGCTTCTGCCGGGTCAGCTGAGCAGTGTATTTCTACTTAACTACCCCCTATCAGGAGAGACCTCAGGGTTGCATCTTTTGAGCGCAGTACTGAGCCTGAAAAGCGTTTACAACCCCAGTTACAAGTAAAACTAGCTAAAATGTGCCTGGCTGCTGTTCACTGAAAAGCTCATTCTGGGTACATTTTTGGTATACATTTGCTTCTGCCGGGTCAGCTGAACAGTGAATTTCTACTTAACTACCTCCTATCAGGAGAGACCTCAGGGCTGTATCTTTTGAGTGCAGTACTGAGCCTGAAAAGCGTTTACAACCCCACTTACAAGTAAAACTAGCTAAAATGTGCCTGGCTGCTGTTCACTGAATAGCTCATTCTGGGTACATTTTTGGTATACATTTGCTTCTGCAGGGTCAGCTGAGCAGTGAATTTCTACTTAACTACCTCCTATCAGGAGACACCTCAGGGCTGCATCTTTTGAGCGCAGTACTGAGCCTGAAAACCGTTTACAACCCCACTTACAAGTAAAACTAGCTAAAATGTGCCTGGCTGCTGTTCACTGAAAAGCTCATTCTGGGTACATTTTTGTTATACATTTGCTTCTGCCGGGTCAGCTGAGCAGTGAATTTCTACTTAACTACCCCCTATCAGGAGAGACCTCAGGGCTGCATCTTTTGAGCGCAGTACTGAGCCTGAAAAGCGTTTACAACCCCAGTTACAAGTAAAACTAGCTAAAATGTGCCTGGCTGCTGTTCACTGAAAAGCTCATTCTGGGTACATTTTTGGTATACATTTGCTTCTGCCGGGTCAGCTGAACAGTGAATTTCTACTTAACTACCTCCTATCAGGAGAGACCTCAGGGCTCTATCTTTTGAGTGCAGTACTGAGCCTGAAAAGCGTTTACAACCCCACTTACAAGTAAAACTAGCTAAAATGTGCCTGGCTGCTGTTCACTGAATAGCTCATTCTGGGTACATTTTTGGTATACATTTGCTTCTGCAGGGTCAGCTGAGCAGTGAATTTCTACTTAACTACCTCCTATCAGGAGAGACCTCAGGGCTGCATCTTTTGAGCGCAGTACTGAGCCTGAAAACCGTTTACAACCCCACTTACAAGTAAAACTAGCTAAAATGTGCCTGGCTGCTGTTCACTGAAAAGCTCATTCTGGGTACATTTTTGTTATACATTTGCTTCTGCCGGGTCAGCTGACCAGTGAATTTCTACTTAACTACCCCCTATCAGGAGAGACCTCAGGGCTGCATCTTTTGAGCGCAGTACTGAGCCTGAAAAGCGTTTCCAACCCCACTTACAAGTAAAACTAGCTAAAATGTGCCTGGCTGCTGTTCACTGAAAAGCTCATTCTGGGTACATTTTTGGTATACATTTGCTTCTGCCGGGTCAGCTGAGCAGTGAATTTCTACTTAACTACCTCCTATCAGGAGAGACCTCAGGGCTGCATGTTTTGAGCGCAGTACTGAGCCTGAAAAGCGTTTACAACCCCACTTACAAGTAAAACTAGCTAAAATGTGCCTGGCTGCTGTTCACTGAATAGCTCATTCTGGGTCCATTTTTGGTATACATTTGCTTCTGCCGGGTCAGCTGAGCAGTGAATTTCTACTTAACTACCTCCTATCAGGAGAGACCTCAGGGCTGCATCTTTTGAGCACAGTACTGAGCCTGAAAAGCGTTTACAACCCCACTTACAAGTAAAACTAGCTAAAATGTGCCTGGCTGCTGTTCACTGAAAAGCTCATTCTGGGTACATTTTTGGTATACATTTGCTTCTGCCGGGTCAGCTGAGCAGTGAATTTCTACTTAACTACCTCCTATCAGGAGAGACCTCAGGGCTGCATGTTTTGAGCGCAGTACTGAGCCTGAAAAGCGTTTACAACCCCACTTACAAGTAAAACTAGCTAAAATGTGCCTGGCTGCTGTTCACTGAATAGCTCATTCTGGGTACATTTTTGGTATACATTTGCTTCTGCCGGGTCAGCTGAGCAGTGAATTTCTACTTAACTACCTCCTATCAGGAGAGACCTCAGGGCTGCATGTTTTGAGCGCAGTACTGAGCCTGAAAAGCGTTTACAACCCCACTTACAAGTAAAACTAGCTAAAATGTGCCTGGCTGCTGTTCACTGAATAGCTCATTCTGGGTACATTTTTGGTATACATTTGCTTCTGCCGGGTCAGCTGAGCAGTGAATTTCTACTTAACTACCTCCTATCAGGAGAGACCTCAGGGCTGCATCTTTTGAGCACAGTACTGAGCCTGAAAAGCGTTTACAACCCCACTTACAAGTAAAACTAGCTAAAATGTGCCTGGCTGCTGTTCACTGAAAAGCTCATTCTGGGTACATTTTTGGTATACATTTGCTTCTGCCGGGTCAGCTGAGCAGTGAATTTCTACTTAACTACCCCCTATCAGGAGAGACCTCAGGGCTGCATCTTTTGAGCGCAGTACTGAGCCTGAAAACCGTTTACCACCCCAGTTACAAGTAAAACTAGCTAAAATGTGCCTGGCTGCTGTTCACTGAAAAGCTCATTCTGGGTACATTTTTGGTACACATTTGCTTCTGCCGGGTCAGCTGAGGAGTGAATTTCTACTTAACTACCTCCTATCAGGAGAGACCTCAGGGCTGCATGTTTTGAGCGCAGTACTGAGCCTGAAAAGCGTTTACAACCCCACTTACAAGTAAAACTAGCTAAAATGTGCCTGGCTGCTGTTCACTGAATAGCTCATTCTGGGTACATTTTTGGTATACATTTGCTTCTGCCGGGTCAGCTGAGCAGTGAATTTCTACTTAACTACCTCCTATCAGGAGAGACCTCAGGGCTGCATCTTTTGAGCACAGTACTGAGCCTGAAAAGCGTTTACAACCCCACTTACAAGTAAAACTAGCTAAAATGTGCCTGGCTGCTGTTCACTGAAAAGCTCATTCTGGGTACATTTTTGTTATACATTTGCTTCTGCCGGGTCAGCTGAGCAGTGAGTTTCTACTTAACTACCCCCTATCAGGAGAGACCTCAGGGCTGCATCTTTTGAGCGCACTACTGAGCCTGAAAAGCGTTTACAACCCCACTTACAAGTAAAACTAGCTAAAATGTGCCTGGCTGCTGTTCACTGAATAGCTCATTCTGGGTACATTTTTGGTATACATTTGCTTCTGCCGGGTCAGCTGAGCAGTGAATTTCTACTTAACTACCCCTTATCAGGAGAGACCTCAGGGCTGCATCTTTTGAGCGCAGTACTGAGCCTGAAAAGCATTTACAACCCCAGTTACAAGTAAAACTAGCTAAAATGTGTCTGGCTGCTGTTCACTGAAAAGCTCATTCTGGGTACATTTTTGGTATACATTTGCTTCTGCCGGGTCAGCTGAGCAGTGTATTTCTACTTAACTACCCCCTATCAGGAGAAACCTCAGGGCTGCATCTTTTGAGCGCAGTACTGAGCCTGAAAAGCGTTTACAACCCCAGTTACAAGTAAAACTAGCTAAAATGTGCCTGGCTGCTGTTCACTGAAAAGCTCATTCTGGGTACATTTTTGTTATACATTTGCTTCTGCCGGGTCAGCTGAGCAGTGAATTTCTACGTAACTACCCCCTATCAGGGGAGACCTCAGGGCTGCATCTTTTGAGCGCAGTACTGAGCCTGAAAAACGTTTACAACCCCACTTACAAGTAAAACTAGCTAAATTGTGCCTGGCTGCTGTTCACTGAAAAGCTCATTCTGGGTACATTTTTGTTATACATTTGCTTCTGCCGGGTCAGCTGAGCAGTGAATTTCTACGTAACTACCCCCTATCAGGGGAGACCTCAGGGCTGCATCTTTTGAGTGCAGTACTGAGCCTGAAAAGCGTTTACAACCCCACTTACAAGTAAAACTAGCTAAAATGTGCCTGGCTGCTGTTCACTGAATAGCTCATTCTGGGTACATTTTTGGTATACATTTGCTTCTGCAGGGTCAGCTGAGCAGTGAATTTCTACTTAACTACCTCCTATCAGGAGAGACCTCAGGGCTGCATCTTTTGAGCGCAGTACTGAGCCTGAAAACCGTTTAACACCCCACTTACAAGTTAAACTAGCTAAAATGTGCCTGGCTGCTGTTCACTGAAAAGCTCATTCTGGGTACATTTTTGTTATACATTTGCTTCTGCCGGGTCAGCTGAGCAGTGAATTTCTACTTAACTACCCCCTATCAGGAGAGACCCCAGGGCTGCATCTTTTGAGCGCAGTACTGAGCCTGAAAAGCGTTTCCAACCCCACTTACAAGTAAAACTAGCTAAAATGTGCCTGGCTGCTGTTCACTGAAAAGCTCATTCTGGGTACATTTTTGGTATACATTTGCTTCTGCCCGGTCAGCTGAGCAGTGAATTTCTACTTAACTACCTCCTATCAGGAGAGACCTCAGGGCTGCATGTTTTGAGCGCACTACTGAGCCTGAAAAGCGTTTACAACCCCACTTACAAGTAAAACTAGCTAAAATGTGCCTGGCTGCTGTTCACTGAATAGCTCATTCTGGGTACATTTTTGGTATACATTTGCTTCTGCCGGGTCAGCTGAGCAGTGAATTTCTACTTAACTACCTCCTATCAGGAGAGACCTCAGGGCTGCATCTTTTGAGCGCAGTACTGAGCCTGAAAAGCATTTACAACCCCAGTTACAAGTAAAACTAGCTAAAATGTGTCTGGCTGCTGTTCACTGAAAAGCTCATTCTGGGTACATTTTTGGTATACATTTGCTTCTGCCGGGTCAGCTGAGCAGTGTATTTCTACTTAACTGCCCCCTATCAGGAGAGACCTCAGGGCTGCATCTTTTGAGCGCAGTACTGAGCCTGAAAAGCGTTTACAACCCCACTTACAAGTAAAACTAGCTAAAATGTGCCTGGCTGCTGTTCCCTGAAAAGCTCATTCTGGGTACATTTTTGTTATACATTTGCTTCTGCCGGGTCAGCTGAGCAGTGAATTTCTACGTAACTACCCCCTATCAGGGGAGACCTCAGGGCTGCATCTTTTGAGCGCAGTACTGAGCCTGAAAAGCGTTTACAACCCCACTTACAAGTAAAACTAGCTAAATTGTGCCTGGCTGCGGTTCACTGAAAAGCTCATTCTGGGTACATTTTTGTTATACATTTGCTTCTGCCGGGTCAGCTGAGCAGTGAATTTCTACGTAACTACCCCCTATCAGGGGAGACCTCAGGGCTGCATCTTTTGAGCGCAGTACTGAGCCTGAAAAGCGTTTACAACCCCACTTACAAGTAAAACTAGCTAAATTGTGCCTGGCTGCTGTTCACTGAAAAGCTCATTCTGGGTACATTTTTGTTATACATTTGCTTCTGCCGGGTCAGCTGAGCAGTGAATTTCTACTTAACTACCTCCTATCAGGAGAGACCTCAGGGCTGCATGTTTTGAGCGCAGTACTGAGCCTGAAAAGCGTTTACAACCCCACTTACAAGTAAAACTAGCTAAAATGTGCCTGGCTGCTGTTCACTGAATAGCTCATTCTGGGTACATTTTTGGTATACATTTGCTTCTGCCGGGTCAGCTGAGCAGTGAATTTCTACTTAACTACCTCCTATCAGGAGAGACCTCAGGGCTGCATGTTTTGAGCGCACTACTGAGCCTGAAAAGCGTTTACAACCCCACTTACAAGTAAAACTAGCTAAAATGTGCCTGGCTGCTGTTCACTGAATAGCTCATTCTGGGTACATTTTTGGTATACATTTGCTTCTGCCGGGTCAGCTGAGCAGTGAATTTCTACTTAACTACCTCCTATCAGGAGAGACCTCAGGGCTGCATCTTTTGAGCGCAGTACTGAGCCTGAAAAGCATTTACAACCCCAGTTACAAGTAAAACTAGCTAAAATGTTTCTGGCTGCTGTTCACTGAAAAGCTCATTCTGGGTACATTTTTGGTATACATTTGCTTCTGCCGGGTCAGCTGAGCAGTGTATTTCTACTTAACTACCCCCTATCAGGAGAGACCTCAGGGCTGCATCTTTTGAGCGCAGTACTGAGCCTGAAAAGCGTTTACAACCCCACTTACAAGTAAAACTAGCTAAAATGTGCCTGGCTGCTGTTCCCTGAAAAGCTCATTCTGGGTACATTTTTGTTATACATTTGCTTCTGCCGGGTCAGCTGAGCAGTGAATTTCTACGTAACTACCCCCTATCAGGGGAGACCTCAGGGCTGCATCTTTTGAGCGCAGTACTGAGCCTGAAAAGCGTTTACAACCCCACTTACAAGTAAAACTAGCTAAATTGTGCCTGGCTGCTGTTCACTGAAAAGCTCATTCTGGGTACATTTTTGTTATACATTTGCTTCTGCCGGGTCAGCTGAGCAGTGAATTTCTACGTAACTACCCCCTATCAGGGGAGACCTCAGGGCTGCATCTTTTGAGCGCAGTACTGAGCCTGAAAAGCGTTTACAACCCCACTTACAAGTAAAACTAGCTAAATTGTGCCTGGCTGCTGTTCACTGAAAAGCTCATTCTGGGTACATTTTTGTTATACATTTGCTTCTGCCGGGTCAGCTGAGCAGTGAATTTCTACGTAACTACCCCCTATCAGGGGAGACCTCAGGGCTGCATCTTTTGAGCGCAGTACTGAGCCTGAAAAGCGTTTACAACCCCACTTACAAGTAAAACTATCTAAATTGTGCCTGGCTGCGGTTCACTGAAAAGCTCATTCTGGGTACATTTTTGGTATACATTTGCTTCTGCCGGGTCAGCTGAGCAGTGTATTTCTACTTAACTACCCCCTATCAGGAGAGACCTCAGGGTTGCATCTTTTGAGCGCAGTACTGAGCCTGAAAAGCGTTTACAACCCCAGTTACAAGTAAAACTAGCTAAAATGTGCCTGGCTGCTGTTCACTGAAAAGCTCATTCTGGGTACATTTTTGGTATACATTTGCTTCTGCCGGGTCAGCTGAACAGTGAATTTCTACTTAACTACCTCCTATCAGGAGAGACCTCAGGGCTGTATCTTTTGAGTGCAGTACTGAGCCTGAAAAGCGTTTACAACCCCACTTACAAGTAAAACTAGCTAAAATGTGCCTGGCTGCTGTTCACTGAATAGCTCATTCTGGGTACATTTTTGGTATACATTTGCTTCTGCAGGGTCAGCTGAGCAGTGAATTTCTACCTAACTACCTCCTATCAGGAGAGACCTCAGGGCTGCATCTTTTGAGCGCAGTACTGAGCCTGAAAACCGTTTACAACCCCACTTACAAGTAAAACTAGCTAAATTGTGCCTGGCTGCTGTTCACTGAAAAGCTCATTCTGGGTACATTTTTGGTATACATTTGCTTCTGCCGGGTCAGCTGAGCAGTGTATTTCTACTTAACTACCCCCTATCAGGAGAGACCTCAGGGTTGCATCTTTTGAGCGCAGTACTGAGCCTGAAAACCGTTTACAACCCCACTTACAAGTAAAACTAGCTAAAATGTGCCTGGCTGCTGTTCACTGAAAAGCTCATTCTGGGTACATTTTTGTTATACATTTGCTTCTGCCGGGTCAGCTGAGCAGTGAATTTCTACGTAACTACCCCCTATCAGGGGAGACCTCAGGGCTGCATCTTTTGAGCGCAGTACTGAGCCTGAAAAGCGTTTACAACCCCACTTACAAGTAAAACTAGCTAAATTGTGCCTGGCTGCTGTTCACTGAAAAGCTCATTCTGGGTACATTTTTGTTATACATTTGCTTCTGCCGGGTCAGCTGAGCAGTGAATTTCTACGTAACTACCCCCTATCAGGGGAGACCTCAGGGCTGCATCTTTTGAGCGCAGTACTGAGCCTGAAAAGCGTTTACAACCCCACTTACAAGTAAAACTAGCTAAATTGTGCCTGGCTGCTGTTCACTGAAAAGCTCATTCTGGGTACATTTTTGTTATACATTTGCTTCTGCCGGGTCAGCTGAGCAGTGAATTTCTACGTAACTACCCCCTATCAGGGGAGACCTCAGGGCTGCATCTTTTGAGCGCAGTACTGAGCCTGAAAAGCGTTTACAACCCCACTTACAAGTAAAACTAGCTAAATTGTGCCTGGCTGCTGTTCACTGAAAAGCTCATTCTGGGTACATTTTTGGTATACATTTGCTTCTGCCGGGTCAGCTGAGCAGTGTATTTCTACTTAACTACCCCCTATCAGGAGAGACCTCAGGGTTGCATCTTTTGAGCGCAGTACTGAGCCTGAAAAGCGTTTACAACCCCAGTTACAAGTAAAACTAGCTAAAATGTGCCTGGCTGCTGTTCACTGAAAAGCTCATTCTGGGTACATTTTTGGTATACATTTGCTTCTGCCGGGTCAGCTGAACAGTGAATTTCTACTTAACTACCTCCTATCAGGAGAGACCTCAGGGCTGTATCTTTTGAGTGCAGTACTGAGCCTGAAAAGCGTTTACAACCCCACCTACAAGTAAAACTAGCTAAAATGTGCCTGGCTGCTGTTCACTGAATAGCTCATTCTGGGTACATTTTTGGTATACATTTGCTTCTGCCGGGTCAGCTGAGCAGTGAATTTCTACTTAACTACCTCCTATCAGGAGAGACCTCAGGGCTGCATGTTTTGAGCGCAGTACTGAGCCTGAAAAGCGTTTACAACCCCACTTACAAGTAAAACTAGCTAAAATGTGCCTGGCTGCTGTTCACTGAATAGCTCATTCTGGGTCCATTTTTGGTATACATTTGCTTCTGCCGGGTCAGCTGAGCAGTGAATTTCTACTTAACTACCTCCTATCAGGAGAGACCTCAGGGCTGCATCTTTTGAGCACAGTACTGAGCCTGAAAAGCGTTTACAACCCCACTTACAAGTAAAACTAGCTAAAATGTGCCTGGCTGCTGTTCACTGAAAAGCTCATTCTGGGTACATTTTTGGTATACATTTGCTTCTGCCGGGTCAGCTGAGCAGTGAATTTCTACTTAACTACCTCCTATCAGGAGAGACCTCAGGGCTGCATGTTTTGAGCGCAGTACTGAGCCTGAAAAGCGTTTACAACCCCACTTACAAGTAAAACTAGCTAAAATGTGCCTGGCTGCTGTTCACTGAATAGCTCATTCTGGGTACATTTTTGGTATACATTTGCTTCTGCCGGGTCAGCTGAGCAGTGAATTTCTACTTAACTACCTCCTATCAGGAGAGACCTCAGGGCTGCATGTTTTGAGCGCAGTACTGAGCCTGAAAAGCGTTTACAACCCCACTTACAAGTAAAACTAGCTAAAATGTGCCTGGCTGCTGTTCACTGAATAGCTCATTCTGGGTACATTTTTGGTATACATTTGCTTCTGCCGGGTCAGCTGAGCAGTGAATTTCTACTTAACTACCTCCTATCAGGAGAGACCTCAGGGCTGCATCTTTTGAGCACAGTACTGAGCCTGAAAAGCGTTTACAACCCCACTTACAAGTAAAACTAGCTAAAATGTGCCTGGCTGCTGTTCACTGAAAAGCTCATTCTGGGTACATTTTTGGTATACATTTGCTTCTGCCGGGTCAGCTGAGCAGTGAATTTCTACTTAACTACCCCCTATCAGGAGAGACCTCAGGGCTGCATCTTTTGAGCGCAGTACTGAGCCTGAAAACCGTTTACCACCCCAGTTACAAGTAAAACTAGCTAAAATGTGCCTGGCTGCTGTTCACTGAAAAGCTCATTCTGGGTACATTTTTGGTACACATTTGCTTCTGCGGGGTCAGCTGAGCAGTGAATTTCTACTTAACTACCTCCTATCAGGAGAGACCTCAGGGCTGCATCTTTTGAGCGCAGTACTGAGCCTGAAAAGCGTTTACCACCCCACTTACAAGTAAAACTAGCTAAAATGTGGCTGGCTGCTGTTCACTGAAAAGCTCATTCTGGGTACATTTTTGGTATACATTTGCTTCTGCAGGGTCAGCTGAGCAGTGAATTTCTACTTAACTACCTCCTATCAGGAGAGACCTCAGGGCTGCATCTTTTGAGCGCAGTACTGAGCCTGAAAACCGTTTACAACCCCACTTACAAGTAAAACTAGCTAAAATGTGCCTGGCAGCTGTTCACTGAAAAGCTCATTCTGGGTACATTTTTGGTATACATTTGCTTCTGCCGGATCAGCTGAACAGTGTATTTCTACTTAACTACCCCCTATCAGGAGAGACCTCAGGGCTGCATCTTTTGAGCGCAGTACTGAGCCTGAAAAGCGTTTACAACCCCACTTACAAGTAAAACTAGCTAAAATGTGCCTGGCTGCTGTTCACTGAAAAGCTCATTCTGGGTACATTTTTGGTATACATTTGCTTCTGCCGGGTCAGCTGAGCAGTGAATTTCTACTTAACTACCTCCTATCAGGAGAGACCTCAGGGCTGCATGTTTTGAGCGCACTACTGAGCCTGAAAAGCGTTTACAACCCCACTTACAAGTAAAACTAGCTAAAATGTGCCTGGCTGCTGTTCACTGAATAGCTCATTCTGGGTACATTTTTGGTATACATTTGCTTCTGCCGGGTCAGCTGAGCAGTGAATTTCTACTTAACTACCCCCTATCAGGAGAGACCTCAGGGCTGCATCTTTTGAGCGCAGTACTGAGCCTGAAAAGCATTTACAACCCCAGTTACAAGTAAAACTAGCTAAAATGTGTCTGGCTGCTGTTCACTGAAAAGCTCATTCTGGGTACATTTTTGGTATACATTTGCTTCTGCCGGGTCAGCTGAGCAGTGTATTTCTACTTAACTACCCCCTATCAGGAGAGACCTCAGGGCTGCATCTTTTGAGCGCAGTACTGAGCCTGAAAAGCGTTTACAACCCCACTTACAAGTAAAACTAGCTAAAATGTGCCTGGCTGCTGTTCACTGAAAAGCTCATTCTGGGTACATTTTTGTTATACATTTGCTTCTGCCGGGTCAGCTGAGCAGTGAATTTCTACGTAACTACCCCCTATCAGGGGAGACCTCAGGGCTGCATCTTTTGAGCGCAGTACTGAGCCTGAAAAGCGTTTACAACCCCACTTACAAGTAAAACTAGCTAAATTGTGCCTGGCTGCTGTTCACTGAAAAGCTCATTCTGGGTACATTTTTGTTATACATTTGCTTCTGCCGGGTCAGCTGAGCAGTGAATTTCTACGTAACTACCCCCTATCAGGGGAGACCTCAGGGCTGCATCTTTTGAGCGCAGTACTGAGCCTGAAAAGCGTTTACAACCCCACTTACAAGTAAAACTAGCTAAATTGTGCCTGGCTGCTGTTCACTGAAAAGCTCATTCTGGGTACATTTTTGTTATACATTTGCTTCTGCCGGGTCAGCTGAGCAGTGAATTTCTACGTAACTACCCCCTATCAGGGGAGACCTCAGGGCTGCATCTTTTGAGCGCAGTACTGAGCCTGAAAAGCGTTTACAACCCCACTTACAAGTAAAACTAGCTAAATTGTGCCTGGCTGCTGTTCACTGAAAAGCTCATTCTGGGTACATTTTTGGTATACATTTGCTTCTGCCGGGTCAGCTGAGCAGTGTATTTCTACTTAACTACCCCCTATCAGGAGAGACCTCAGGGTTGCATCTTTTGAGCGCAGTACTGAGCCTGAAAAGCGTTTACAACCCCAGTTACAAGTAAAACTAGCTAAAATGTGCCTGGCTGCTGTTCACTGAAAAGCTCATTCTGGGTACATTTTTGGTATACATTTGCTTCTGCCGGGTCAGCTGAACAGTGAATTTCTACTTAACTACCTCCTATCAGGAGAGACCTCAGGGCTGTATCTTTTGAGTGCAGTACTGAGCCTGAAAAGCGTTTACAACCCCACTTACAAGTAAAACTAGCTAAAATGTGCCTGGCTGCTGTTCACTGAATAGCTCATTCTGGGTACATTTTTGGTATACATTTGCTTCTGCAGGGTCAGCTGAGCAGTGAATTTCTACTTAACTACCTCCTATCAGGAGAGACCTCAGGGCTGCATCTTTTGAGCGCAGTACTGAGCCTGAAAACCGTTTACAACCCCACTTACAAGTAAAACTAGCTAAAATGTGCCTGGCTGCTGTTCACTGAAAAGCTCATTCTAGGTACATTTTTGTTATACATTTGCTTCTGCCGGGTCAGCTGAGCAGTGAATTTCTACTTAACTACCCCCTATCAGGAGAGACCTCAGGGCTGCATCTTTTGAGCGCAGTACTGAGCCTGAAAAGCGTTTCCAACCCCACTTACAAGTAAAACTAGCTAAAATGTGCCTGGCTGCTGTTCACTGAAAAGCTCATTCTGGGTACATTTTTGGTATACATTTGCTTCTGCCGGGTCAGCTGAGCAGTGAATTTCTACTTAACTACCTCCTATCAGGAGAGACCTCAGGGCTGCATGTTTTGAGCGCAGTACTGAGCCTGAAAAGCGTTTACAACCCCACTTACAAGTAAAACTAGCTAAAATGTGCCTGGCTGCTGTTCACTGAATAGCTCATTCTGGGTCCATTTTTGGTATACATTTGCTTCTGCCGGGTCAGCTGAGCAGTGAATTTCTACTTAACTACCTCCTATCAGGAGAGACCTCAGGGCTGCATCTTTTGAGCACAGTACTGAGCCTGAAAAGCGTTTAAACCCCACTTACAAGTAAAACTAGCTAAAATGTGCCTGGCTGCTGTTCACTGAAAAGCTCATTCTGGGTACATTTTTGGTATACATTTGATTCTGCCGGGTCAGCTGAGCAGTGAATTTCTACTTAACTACCTCCTATCAGGAGAGACCTCAGGGCTGCATGTTTTGAGCGCAGTACTGAGCCTGAAAAGCGTTTACAACCCCACTTACAAGTAAAACTAGCTAAAATGTGCCTGGCTGCTGTTCACTGAATAGCTCATTCTGGGTACATTTTTGGTATACATTTGCTTCTGCCGGGTCAGCTGAGCAGTGAATTTCTACTTAACTACCTCCTATCAGGAGAGACCTCAGGGCTGCATCTTTTGAGCGCAGTACTGAGCCTGAAAAGCGTTTACAACCCCACTTACAAGTAAAACTAGCTAAAATGTGCCTGGCTGCTGTTCACTGAAAAGCTCATTCTGGGTACATTTTTGGTATACATTTGCTTCTGCCGGGTCAGCTGAGCAGTGAATTTCTACTTAACTACATCCTATCAGGAGAGACCTCAGGGCTGCATGTTTTGAGCGCAGTACTGAGCCTGAAAAGCGTTTACAACCCCACTTACAAGTAAAACTAGCTAAAATGTGCCTGGCTGCTGTTCACTGAAAAGCTCATTCTGGGTACATTTTTGTTATACATTTGCTTCTGCCGGGTCAGCTGAGCAGTGAATTTCTACGTAACTACCCCCTATCAGGGGAGACCTCAGGGCTGCATCTTTTGAGCGCAGTACTGAGCCTGAAAAGCGTTTACAACCCCACTTACAAGTAAAACTAGCTAAATTGTGCCTGGCTGCTGTTCACTGAAAAGCTCATTCTGGGTACATTTTTGTTATACATTTGCTTCTGCCGGGTCAGCTGAGCAGTGAATTTCTACGTAACTACCCCCTATCAGGGGAGACCTCAGGGCTGCATCTTTTGAGCGCAGTACTGAGCCTGAAAAGCGTTTACAACCCCACTTACAAGTAAAACTAGCTAAATTGTGCCTGGCTGCTGTTCACTGAAAAGCTCATTCTGGGTACATTTTTGGTATACATTTGCTTCTGCCGGGTCAGCTGAGCAGTGTATTTCTACTTAACTACCCCCTATCAGGAGAGACCTCAGGGTTGCATCTTTTGAGCGCAGTACTGAGCCTGAAAAGCGTTTACAACCCCAGTTACAAGTAAAACTAGCTAAAATGTGCCTGGCTGCTGTTCACTGAAAAGCTCATTCTGGGTACATTTTTGGTATACATTTGCTTCTGCCGGGTCAGCTGAACAGTGAATTTCTACTTAACTACCTCCTATCAGGAGAGACCTCAGGGCTGTATCTTTTGAGTGCAGTACTGAGCCTGAAAAGCGTTTACAACCCCACTTACAAGTAAAACTAGCTAAAATGTGCCTGGCTGCTGTTCACTGAATAGCTCATTCTGGGTACATTTTTGTTATACATTTGCTTCTGCCGGGTCAGCTGAGCAGTGAATTTCTACTTAACTACCCCCTATCAGGAGAGACCTCAGGGCTGCATCTTTTGAGCGCAGTACTGAGCCTGAAAAGCGTTTCCAACCCCACTTACAAGTAAAACTAGCTAAAATGTGCCTGGCTGCTGTTCACTGAAAAGCTCATTCTGGGTACATTTTTGGTATACATTTGCTTCTGCCGGGTCAGCTGAGCAGTGAATTTCTACTTAACTACCTCCTATCAGGAGAGACCTCAGGGCTGCATGTTTTGAGCGCAGTACTGAGCCTGAAAAGCGTTTACAACCCCACTTACAAGTAAAACTAGCTAAAATGTGCCTGGCTGCTGTTCACTGAATAGCTCATTCTGGGTCCATTTTTGGTATACATTTGCTTCTGCCGGGTCAGCTGAGCAGTGAATTTCTACTTAACTACCTCCTATCAGGAGAGACCTCAGGGCTGCATCTTTTGAGCACAGTACTGAGCCTGAAAAGCGTTTAAACCCCACTTACAAGTAAAACTAGCTAAAATGTGCCTGGCTGCTGTTCACTGAAAAGCTCATTCTGGGTACATTTTTGGTATACATTTGATTCTGCCGGGTCAGCTGAGCAGTGAATTTCTACTTAACTACCTCCTATCAGGAGAGACCTCAGGGCTGCATGTTTTGAGCGCAGTACTGAGCCTGAAAAGCGTTTACAACCCCACTTACAAGTAAAACTAGCTAAAATGTGCCTGGCTGCTGTTCACTGAATAGCTCATTCTGGGTACATTTTTGGTATACATTTGCTTCTGCCGGGTCAGCTGAGCAGTGAATTTCTACTTAACTACCTCCTATCAGGAGAGACCTCAGGGCTGCATCTTTTGAGCACAGTACTGAGCCTGAAAAGCGTTTACAACCCCACTTACAAGTAAAACTAGCTAAAATGTGCCTGGCTGCTGTTCACTGAAAAGCTCATTCTGGGTACATTTTTGGTATACATTTGCTTCTGCCGGGTCAGCTGAGCAGTGAATTTCTACTTAACTACCTCCTATCAGGAGAGACCTCAGGGCTGCATGTTTTGAGCGCAGTACTGAGCCTGAAAAGCGTTTACAACCCCACTTACAAGTAAAACTAGCTAAAATGTGCCTGGCTGCTGTTCACTGAATAGCTCATTCTGGGTACATTTTTGGTATACATTTGCTTCTGCCGGGTCAGCTGAGCAGTGAATTTCTACTTAACTACCTCCTATCAGGAGAGACCTCAGGGCTGCATGTTTTGAGCGCAGTACTGAGCCTAAAAAGCGTTTACAACCCCACTTACAAGTAAAACTAGCTAAAATCTGCCTGGCTGCTGTTCACTGAATAGCTCATTCTGGGTACATTTTTGGTATACATTTGCTTCTGCCGGGTCAGCTGAGCAGTGAATTTCTACTTAACTACCTCCTATCAGGAGAGACCTCAGGGCTGCATCTTTTGAGCACAGTACTGAGCCTGAAAAGCGTTTACAACCCCACTTACAAGTAAAACTAGCTAAAATGTGCCTGGCTGCTGTTCACTGAAAAGCTCATTCTGGGTACATTTTTGGTATACATTTGCTTCTGCCGGGTCAGCTGAGCAGTGAATTTCTACTTAACCACCCCCTATCAGGAGAGACCTCAGGGCTGCATCTTTTGAGCGCAGTACTGAGCCTGAAAACCGTTTACCACCCCAGTTACAAGTAAAACTAGCTAAAATGTGCCTGGCTGCTGTTCACTGAAAAGCTCATTCTGGGTACATTTTTGGTACACATTTGCTTCTGCCGGGTCAGCTGAGCAGTGAATTTCTACTTAACTACCTCCTATCAGGAGAGACCTCAGGGCTGCATCTTTTGAGCGCAGTACTGAGCCTGAAAAGCGTTTACCACCCCACTTACAAGTAAAACTACCTAAAATGTGGCTGGCTGCTGTTCACTGAAAAGCTCATTCTGGGTACATTTTTGGTATACATTTGCTTCTGCAGGGTCAGCTGAGCAGTGAATTTCTACTTAACTACCTCCTATCAGGAGAGACCTCAGGGCTGCATCTTTTGAGCGCAGTACTGAGCCTGAAAACCGTTTACAACCCCACTTACAAGTAAAACTAGCTAAAATGTGCCTGGCAGCTGTTCACTGAAAAGCTCATTCTGGGTACATTTTTGGTATACATTTGCTTCTGCCGGATCAGCTGAACAGTGTATTTCTACTTAACTACCCCCTATCAGGAGAGACCTCAGGGCTGCATCTTTTGAGCGCAGTACTGAGCCTGAAAAGCGTTTACAACCCCACTTACAAGTAAAACTAGCTAAAATGTGCCTGGCTGCTGTTCACTGAAAAGCTCATTCTGGGTACATTTTTGGTATACATTTGCTTCTGCCGGGTCAGCTGAGCAGTGAATTTCTACTTAACTACCTCCTATCAGGAGAGACCTCAGGGCTGCATGTTTTGAGCGCACTACTGAGCCTGAAAAGCGTTTACAACCCCACTTACAAGTAAAACTAGCTAAAATGTGCCTGGCTGCTGTTCACTGAATAGCTCATTCTGGGTACATTTTTGGTATACATTTGCTTCTGCCGGGTCAGCTGAGCAGTGAATTTCTACTTAACTACCCCCTATCAGGAGAGACCTCAGGGCTGCATCTTTTGAGCGCAGTACTGAGCCTGAAAAGCATTTACAACCCCAGTTACAAGTAAAACTAGCTAAAATGTGTCTGGCTGCTGTTCACTGAAAAGCTCATTCTGGGTACATTTTTGGTATACATTTGCTTCTGCCGGGTCAGCTGAGCAGTGTATTTCTACTTAACTACCCCCTATCAGGAGAGACCTCAGGGCTGCATCTTTTGAGCGCAGTACTGAGCCTGAAAAGCGTTTACAACCCCACTTACAAGTAAAACTAGCTAAAATGTGCCTGGCTGCTGTTCACTGAAAAGCTCATTCTGGGTACATTTTTGTTATACATTTGCTTCTGCCGGGTCAGCTGAGCAGTGAATTTCTACGTAACTACCCCCTATCAGGGGAGACCTCAGGGCTGCATCTTTTGAGCGCAGTACTGAGCCTGAAAAGCGTTTACAACCCCACTTACAAGTAAAACTAGCTAAATTGTGCCTGGCTGCTGTTCACTGAAAAGCTCATTCTGGGTACATTTTTGTTATACATTTGCTTCTGCCGGGTCAGCTGAGCAGTGAATTTCTACGTAACTACCCCCTATCAGGGGAGACCTCAGGGCTGCATCTTTTGAGCGCAGTACTGAGCCTGAAAAGCGTTTACAACCCCACTTACAAGTAAAACTAGCTAAATTGTGCCTGGCTGCTGTTCACTGAAAAGCTCATTCTGGGTACATTTTTGGTATACATTTGCTTCTGCCGGGTCAGCTGAACAGTGAATTTCTACTTAACTACCTCCTATCAGGAGAGACCTCAGGGCTGTATCTTTTGAGTGCAGTACTGAGCCTGAAAAGTGTTTACAACCCCACTTACAAGTAAAACTAGCTAAAATGTGCCTGGCTGCTGTTCACTGAATAGCTCATTCTGGGTACATTTTTGGTATACATTTGCTTCTGCAGGGTCAGCTGAGCAGTGAATTTCTACTTAACTACCTCCTATCAGGAGAGACCTCAGGGCTGCATCTTTTGAGCGCAGTACTGAGCCTGAAAACCGTTTACAACCCCACTTACAAGTAAAACTAGCTAAAATGTGCCTGGCTGCTGTTCACTGAAAAGCTCATTCTGGGTACATTTTTGGTATACATTTGCTTCTGCCGGGTCAGCTGAGCAGTGAATTTCTACTTAACTACCTCCTATCAGGAGAGACCTCAGGGCTGCATGTTTTGAGCGCAGTACTGAGCCTGAAAAGCGTTTACAACCCCACTTACAAGTAAAACTAGCTAAAATGTGCCTGGCTGCTGTTCACTGAATAGCTCATTCTGGGTCCATTTTTGGTATACATTTGCTTCTGCCGGGTCAGCTGAGCAGTGAATTTCTACTTAACTACCTCCTATCAGGAGAGACCTCAGGGCTGCATCTTTTGAGCACAGTACTGAGCCTGAAAAGCGTTTAAACCCCACTTACAAGTAAAACTAGCTAAAATGTGCCTGGCTGCTGTTCACTGAAAAGCTCATTCTGGGTACATTTTTGGTATACATTTGCTTCTGCCGGGTCAGCTGAGCAGTGAATTTCTACTTAACTACCTCCTATCAGGAGAGACCTCAGGGCTGCATGTTTTGAGCGCAGTACTGAGCCTGAAAAGCGTTTACAACCCCACTTACAAGTAAAACTAGCTAAAATGTGCCTGGCTGCTGTTCACTGAATAGCTCATTCTGGGTACATTTTTGGTATACATTTGCTTCTGCCGGGTCAGCTGAGCAGTGAATTTCTACTTAACTACCTCCTATCAGGAGAGACCTCAGGGCTGCATGTTTTGAGCGCAGTACTGAGCCTGAAAAGCGTTTACAACCCCACTTACAAGTAAAACTAGCTAAAATGTGCTTGGCTGCTGTTCACTGAATAGCTCATTCTGGGTACATTTTTGGTATACATTTGCTTCTGCCGGGTCAGCTGAGCAGTGAATTTCTACTTAACTACCTCCTATCAGGAGAGACCTCAGGGCTGCATCTTTTGAGCACAGTACTGAGCCTGAAAAGCGTTTACAACCCCACTTACAAGTAAAACTAGCTAAAATGTGCCTGGCTGCTGTTCACTGAAAAGCTCATTCTGGGTACATTTTTGGTATACATTTGCTTCTGCCGGGTCAGCTGAGCAGTGAATTTCTACTTAACTACCTCCTATCAGGAGAGACCTCAGGGCTGCATGTTTTGAGCGCAGTACTGAGCCTGAAAAGCGTTTACAACCCCACTTACAAGTAAAACTAGCTAAAATGTGCCTGGCTGCTGTTCACTGAATAGCTCATTCTGGGTCCATTTTTGGTATACATTTGCTTCTGCCGGGTCAGCTGAGCAGTGAATTTCTACTTAACTACCTCCTATCAGGAGAGACCTCAGGGCTGCATCTTTTGAGCACAGTACTGAGCCTGAAAACCGTTTAAACCCCACTTACAAGTAAAACTAGCTAAAATGTGCCTGGCTGCTGTTCACTGAAAAGCTCATTCTGGGTACATTTTTGGTATACATTTGCTTCTGCCGGGTCAGCTGAGCAGTGAATTTCTACTTAACTACCTCCTATCAGGAGAGACCTCAGGGCTGCATGTTTTGAGCGCAGTACTGAGCCTGAAAAGCGTTTACAACCCCACTTACAAGTAAAACTAGCTAAAATGTGCCTGGCTGCTGTTCACTGAATAGCTCATTCTGGGTACATTTTTGGTATACATTTGCTTCTGCCGGGTCAGCTGAGCAGTGAATTTCTACTTAACTACCTCCTATCAGGAGAGACCTCAGGGCTGCATGTTTTGAGCGCAGTACTGAGCCTGAAAAGCGTTTACAACCCCACTTACAAGTAAAACTAGCTAAAATGTGCCTGGCTGCTGTTCACTGAAAAGCTCATTCTGGGTACATTTTTGGTATACATTTGCTTCTGCCGGGTCAGCTGAACAGTGTATTTCTACTTAACTACCCCCTATCAGGAGAGACCTCAGGGCTGCATCTTTTGAGCGCTGTACTGAGCCTGAAAAGCGTTTCCAACCCCACTTACAAGTAAAACTAGCTAAAATGTGGCTGGCTGCTGTTCACTGAAAAGCTCATTCTGGGTACATTTTTGGTATACATTTGCTTCTGCCGGGTCAGCTGAGCAGTGAATTTCTACTTAACTACCTCCTATCAGGAGAGACCTCAGGGCTGCATGTTTTGAGCGCAGTACTGAGCCTGAAAAGCGTTTACAACCCCACTTACAAGTAAAACTAGCTAAAATGTGCCTGGCTGCTGTTCACTGAATAGCTCATTCTGGGTACATTTTTGGTATACATTTGCTTCTGCCGGGTCAGCTGAGCAGTGAATTTCTACTTAACTACCTCCTATCAGGAGAGACCTCAGGGCTGCATGTTTTGAGCGCAGTACTGAGCCTGAAAAGCGTTTACAACCCCACTTACAAGTAAAACTAGCTAAAATGTGCCTGGCTGCTGTTCACTGAATAGCTCATTCTGGGTACATTTTTGGTATACATTTGCTTCTGCCGGGTCAGCTGAGCAGTGAATTTCTACTTAACTACCTCCTATCAGGAGAGACCTCAGGGCTGCATCTTTTGAGCACAGTACTGAGCCTGAAAAGCGTTTACAACCCCACTTACAAGTAAAACTAGCTAAAATGTGCCTGGCTGCTGTTCACTGAAAAGCTCATTCTGGGTACATTTTTGTTATACATTTGCTTCTGCCGGGTCAGCTGAGCAGTGAGTTTCTACTTAACTACCCCCTATCAGGAGAGACCTCAGGGCTGCATCTTTTGAGCGCACTACTGAGCCTGAAAAGCGTTTACAACTCCACTTACAAGTAAAACTAGCTAAAATGTGCCTGGCTGCTGTTCACTGAATAGCTCATTCTGGGTACATTTTTGGTATACATTTGCTTCTGCCGGGTCAGCTGAGCAGTGAATTTCTACTTAACTACCCCTTATCAGGAGAGACCTCAGGGCTGCATCTTTTGAGCGCAGTACTGAGCCTGAAAAGCATTTACAACCCCAGTTACAAGTAAAACTAGCTAAAATGTGTCTGGCTGCTGTTCACTGAAAAGCTCATTCTGGGTACATTTTTGGTATACATTTGCTTCTGCCGGGTCAGCTGAGCAGTGTATTTCTACTTAACTACCCCCTATCAGGAGAGACCTCAGGGCTGCATCTTTTGAGCGCAGTACTGAGCCTGAAAAGCGTTTACAACCCCAGTTACAAGTAAAACTAGCTAAAATGTGCCTGGCTGCTGTTCACTGAAAAGCTCATTCTGGGTACATTTTTGTTATACATTTGCTTCTGCCGGGTCAGCTGAGCAGTGAATTTCTACGTAACTACCCCCTATCAGGGGAGACCTCAGGGCTGCATCTTTTGAGCGCAGTACTGAGCCTGAAAAGCGTTTACAACCCCACTTACAAGTAAAACTAGCTAAATTGTGCCTGGCTGCTGTTCACTGAAAGGCTCATTCTGGGTTCATTTTTGTTATACATTTGCTTCTGCCGGGTCAGCTGAGCAGTGAATTTCTACGTAACTACCCCCTATCAGGGGAGACCTCAGGGCTGCATCTTTTGAGCGCAGTACTGAGCCTGAAAAGCGTTTACAACCCCACTTACAAGTAAAACTAGCTAAATTGTGCCTGGCTGCTGTTCACTGAAAAGCTCATTCTGGGTACATTTTTGGTATACATTTGCTTCTGCCGGGTCAGCTGAGCAGTGTATTTCTACTTAACTACCCCCTATCAGGAGAGACCTCAGGGTTGCATCTTTTGAGCGCAGTACTGAGCCTGAAAAGCGTTTACAACCCCAGTTACAAGTAAAACTAGCTAAAATGTGCCTGGCTGCTGTTCACTGAAAAGCTCATTCTGGGTACATTTTTGGTATACATTTGCTTCTGCCGGGTCAGCTGAACAGTGAATTTCTACTTAACTACCTCCTATCAGGAGAGACCTCAGGGCTGTATCTTTTGAGTGCAGTACTGAGCCTGAAAAGCGTTTACAACCCCACTTACAAGTAAAACTAGCTAAAATGTGCCTGGCTGCTGTTCACTGAATAGCTCATTCTGGGTACATTTTTGGTATACATTTGCTTCTGCCGGGTCAGCTGAGCAGTGAATTTCTACTTAACTACCCCCTATCAGGAGAGACCTCAGGGCTGCATCTTTTGAGCGCAGTACTGAGCCTGAAAAGCGTTTCCAACCCCACTTACAAGTAAAACTAGCTAAAATGTGCCTGGCTGCTGTTCACTGAAAAGCTCATTCTGGGTACATTTTTGGTATACATTTGCTTCTGCCGGGTCAGCTGAGCAGTGAATTTCTACTTAACTACCTCCTATCAGGAGAGACCTCAGGGCTGCATCTTTTGAGCGCACTACTGAGCCTGAAAAGCGTTTACAACCCCACTTACAAGTAAAACTAGCTAAAATGTGCCTGGCTGCTGTTCACTGAATAGCTCATTCTGGGTACATTTTTGGTATACATTTGCTTCTGCCGGGTCAGCTGAGCAGTGAATTTCTACTTAACTACCTCCTATCAGGAGAGACCTCAGGGCTGCATCTTTTGAGCGCAGTACTGAGCCTGAAAAGCATTTACAACCCCAGTTACAAGTAAAACTAGCTAAAATGTGTCTGGCTGCTGTTCACTGAAAAGCTCATTCTGGGTACATTTTTGGTATACATTTGCTTCTGCCGGGTCAGCTGAGCAGTGTATTTCTACTTAACTACCCCCTATCAGGAGAGACCTCAGGGCTGCATCTTTTGAGGGCAGTACTGAGCCTGAAAAGCGTTTACAACCCCACTTACAAGTAAAACTAGCTAAAATGTGCCTGGCTGCTGTTCACTGAAAAGCTCATTCTGGGTACATTTTTGTTATACATTTGCTTCTGCCGGGTCAGCTGAGCAGTGAATTTCTACGTAACTACCCCCTATCAGGGGAGACCTCAGGGCTGCATCTTTTGAGCGCAGTACTGAGCCTGAAAAGCGTTTACAACCCCACTTACAAGTAAAACTAGCTAAATTGTGCCTGGCTGCTGTTCACTGAAAAGCTCATTCTGGGTACATTTTTGTTATACATTTGCTTCTGCCGGGTCAGCTGAGCAGTGAATTTCTACGTAACTACCCCCTATCAGGGGAGACCTCAGGGCTGCATCTTTTGAGCGCAGTACTGAGCCTGAAAAGCGTTTACAACCCCACTTACAAGTAAAACTAGCTAAATTGTGCCTGGCTGCTGTTCACTGAAAAGCTCATTCTGGGTACATTTTTGTTATACATTTGCTTCTGCCGGGTCAGCTGAGCAGTGAATTTCTACGTAACTACCCCCTATCAGGGGAGACCTCAGGGCTGCATCTTTTGAGCGCAGTACTGAGCCTGAAAAGCGTTTACAACCCCACTTACAAGTAAAACTAGCTAAATTGTGCCTGGCTGCTGTTCACTGAAAAGCTCATTCTGGGTACATTTTTGGTATACATTTGCTTCTGCCGGGTCAGCTGAGCAGTGTATTTCTACTTAACTACCCCCTATCAGGAGAGACCTCAGGGTTGCATCTTTTGAGCGCAGTACTGAGCCTGAAAAGCGGTTACAACCCCAGTTACAAGTAAAACTAGCTAAAATGTGCCGGGCTGCTGTTCACTCAAAAGCTCATTCTGGGTACATTTTTGGTGTACATTTGCTTCTGCCGGGTCAGCTGAACAGTGAATTTCTACTTAACTACCTCCTATCAGGAGAGACCTCAGGGCTGTATCTTTTGAGTGCAGTACTGAGCCTGAAAAGCGTTTACAACCCCACTTACAAGTAAAACTAGCTAAAATGTGCCTGGCTGCTGTTCACTGAATAGCTCATTCTGGGTACATTTTTGGTATACATTTGCTTCTGCAGGGTCAGCTGAGCAGTGAATTTCTACTTAACTACCTCCTATCAGGAGAGACCTCAGGGCTGCATCTTTTGAGCGCAGTACTGAGCCTGAAAACCGTTTACAACCCCACTTACAAGTAAAACTAGCTAAAATGTGCCTGGCTGCTGTTCACTGAAAAGCTCATTCTGGGTACATTTTTGTTATACATTTGCTTCTGCCGGGTCAGCTGAGCAGTGAATTTCTACTTAACTACCCCCTATCAGGAGAGACCTCAGGGCTGCATCTTTTGAGCGCAGTACTGAGCCTGAAAAGCGTTTCCAACCCCACTTACAAGTAAAATTAGCTAAAATGTGCCTGGCTGCTGTTCACTGAAAAGCTCATTCTGGGTACATTTTTGGTATACATTTGCTTCTGCCGGGTCAGCTGAGCAGTGAATTTCTACTTAACTACCTCCTATCAGGAGAGACCTCAGGGCTGCATGTTTTGAGCGCAGTACTGAGCCTGAAAAGCGTTTACAACCCCACTTACAAGTAAAACTAGCTAAAATGTGCCTGGCTGCTGTTCACTGAATAGCTCATTCTGGGTCCATTTTTGGTATACATTTGCTTCTGCCGGGTCAGCTGAGCAGTGAATTTCTACTTAACTACCTCCTATCAGGAGAGACCTCAGGGCTGCATCTTTTGAGCACAGTACTGAGCCTGAAAAGCGTTTACAACCCCACTTACAAGTAAAACTAGCTAAAATGTGCCTGGCTGCTGTTCACTGAAAAGCTCATTCTGGGTACATTTTTGGTATACATTTGCTTCTGCCGGGTCAGCTGAGCAGTGAATTTCTACTTAACTACCTCCTATCAGGAGAGACCTCAGGGCTGCATGTTTTGAGCGCAGTACTGAGCCTGAAAAGCGTTTACAACCCCACTTACAAGTAAAACTAGCTAAAATGTGCCTGGCTGCTGTTCACTGAATAGCTCATTCTGGGTACATTTTTGGTATACATTTGCTTCTGCCGGGTCAGCTGAGCCGTGAATTTCTACTTAACTACCTCCTATCAGGAAAGACCTCAGGGCTGCATGTTTTGAGCGCAGTACTGAGCCTGAAAAGCGTTTACAACCCCACTTACAAGTAAAACTAGCTAAAATGTGCCTGGCTGCTGTTCACTGAATAGCTCATTCTGGGTACATTTTTGGTATACATTTGCTTCTGCCGGGTCAGCTGAGCAGTGAATTTCTACTTAACTACCTCCTATCAGGAGAGACCTCAGGGTTGCATCTTTTGAGCACAGTACTGAGCCTGAAAAGCGTTTACAACCCCACTTACAAGTAAAACTAGCTAAAATGTGCCTGGCTGCTGTTCACTGAAAAGCTCATTCTGGGTACATTTTTGGTATACATTTGCTTCTGCCGGGTCAGCTGAGCAGTGAATTTCTACTTAACTACCCCCTATCAGGAGAGACCTCAGGGCTGCATCTTTTGAGCGCAGTACTGAGCCTGAAAACCGTTTACCACCCCAGTTACAAGTAAAACTAGCTAAAATGTGCCTGGCTGCTGTTCACTGAAAAGTTCATTCTGGGTACATTTTTGGTACACATTTGCTTCTGCCGGGTCAGCTGAGCAGTGAATTTCTACTTAACTACCTCCTATCAGGAGAGACCTCAGGGCTGCATGTTTTGAGCGCAGTACTGAGCCTGAAAAGCGTTTACAACCCCACTTACAAGTAAAACTAGCTAAAATGTGCCTGGCTGCTGTTCACTGAATAGCTCATTCTGGGTACATTTTTGGTATACATTTGCTTCTGCCGGGTCAGCTGAGCAGTGAATTTCTACTTAACTACCTCCTATCAGGAGAGACCTCAGGGCTGCATCTTTTGAGCACAGTACTGAGCCTGAAAAGCGTTTACAACCCCACTTACAAGTAAAACTAGCTAAAATGTGCCTGGCTGCTGTTCATTGAAAAGCTCATTCTGGGTACATTTTTGTTATACATTTGCTTCTGCCGGGTCAGCTGAGCAGTGAGTTTCTACTTAACTACCCCCTATCAGGAGAGACCTCAGGGCTGCATCTTTTGAGTGCAGTACTGAGCCTGAAAAGCGTTTACAACCCCACTTACAAGTAAAACTAGCTAAAATGTGCCTGGCTGCTGTTCACTGAATAGCTCATTCTGGGTACATTTTTGTTATACATTTGCTTCTGCCGGGTCAGCTGAGCAGTGAATTTCTACTTAACTACCCCCTATCAGGAGAGACCTCAGGGCTGCATCTTTTGAGCGCAGTACTGAGCCTGAAAAGCGTTTCCAACCCCACTTACAAGTAAAACTAGCTAAAATGTGCCTGGCTGCTGTTCACTGAAAAGCTCATTCTGGGTACATTTTTGGTATACATTTGCTTCTGCCGGGTCAGCTGAGCAGTGAATTTCTACTTAACTACCTCCTATCAGGAGAGACCTCAGGGCTGCATGTTTTGAGCGCAGTACTGAGCCTGAAAAGCGTTTACAACCCCACTTACAAGTAAAACTAGCTAAAATGTGCCTGGCTGCTGTTCACTGAATAGCTCATTCTGGGTCCATTTTTGGTATACATTTGCTTCTGCCGGGTCAGCTGAGCAGTGAATTTCTACTTAACTACCTCCTATCAGGAGAGACCTCAGGGCTGCATCTTTTGAGCACAGTACTGAGCCTGAAAAGCGTTTAAACCCCACTTACAAGTAAAACTAGCTAAAATGTGCCTGGCTGCTGTTCACTGAAAAGCTCATTCTGGGTACATTTTTGGTATACATTTGATTCTGCCGGGTCAGCTGAGCAGTGAATTTCTACTTAACTACCTCCTATCAGGAGAGACCTCAGGGCTGCATGTTTTGAGCGCAGTACTGAGCCTGAAAAGCGTTTACAACCCCACTTACAAGTAAAACTAGCTAAAATGTGCCTGGCTGCTGTTCACTGAATAGCTCATTCTGGGTACATTTTTGGTATACATTTGCTTCTGCCGGGTCAGCTGAGCAGTGAATTTCTACTTAACTACCTCCTATCAGGAGAGACCTCAGGGCTGCATCTTTTGAGCACAGTACTGAGCCTGAAAAGCGTTTACAACCCCACTTACAAGTAAAACTAGCTAAAATGTGCCTGGCTGCTGTTCACTGAAAAGCTCATTCTGGGTACATTTTTGGTATACATTTGCTTCTGCCGGGTCAGCTGAGCAGTGAATTTCTACTTAACTACCTCCTATCAGGAGAGACCTCAGGGCTGCATGTTTTGAGCGCAGTACTGAGCCTGAAAAGCGTTTACAACCCCACTTACAAGTAAAACTAGCTAAAATGTGCCTGGCTGCTGTTCACTGAATAGCTCATTCTGGGTACATTTTTGGTATACATTTGCTTCTGCCGGGTCAGCTGAGCAGTGAATTTCTACTTAACTACCTCCTATCAGGAGAGACCTCAGGGCTGCATGTTTTGAGCGCAGTACTGAGCCTAAAAAGCGTTTACAACCCCACTTACAAGTAAAACTAGCTAAAATCTGCCTGGCTGCTGTTCACTGAATAGCTCATTCTGGGTACATTTTTGGTATACATTTGCTTCTGCCGGGTCAGCTGAGCAGTGAATTTCTACTTAACTACCTCCTATCAGGAGAGACCTCAGGGCTGCATCTTTTGAGCACAGTACTGAGCCTGAAAAGCGTTTACAACCCCACTTACAAGTAAAACTAGCTAAAATGTGCCTGGCTGCTGTTCACTGAAAAGCTCATTCTGGGTACATTTTTGGTATACATTTGCTTCTGCCGGGTCAGCTGAGCAGTGAATTTCTACTTAACCACCCCCTATCAGGAGAGACCTCAGGGCTGCATCTTTTGAGCGCAGTACTGAGCCTGAAAACCGTTTACCACCCCAGTTACAAGTAAAACTAGCTAAAATGTGCCTGGCTGCTGTTCACTGAAAAGCTCATTCTGGGTACATTTTTGGTACACATTTGCTTCTGCCGGGTCAGCTGAGCAGTGAATTTCTACTTAACTACCTCCTATCAGGAGAGACCTCAGGGCTGCATCTTTTGAGCGCAGTACTGAGCCTGAAAAGCGTTTACCACCCCACTTACAAGTAAAACTAGCTAAAATGTGGCTGGCTGCTGTTCACTGAAAAGCTCATTCTGGGTACATTTTTGGTATACATTTGCTTCTGCAGGGTCAGCTGAGCAGTGAATTTCTACTTAACTACCTCCTATCAGGAGAGACCTCAGGGCTGCATCTTTTGAGCGCAGTACTGAGCCTGAAAACCGTTTACAACCCCACTTACAAGTAAAACTAGCTAAAATGTGCCTGGCAGCTGTTCACTGAAAAGCTCATTCTGGGTACATTTTTGGTATACATTTGCTTCTGCCGGATCAGCTGAACAGTGTATTTCTACTTAACTACCCCCTATCAGGAGAGACCTCAGGGCTGCATCTTTTGAGCGCAGTACTGAGCCTGAAAAGCGTTTACAACCCCACTTACAAGTAAAACTAGCTAAAATGTGCCTGGCTGCTGTTCACTGAAAAGCTCATTCTGGGTACATTTTTGGTATACATTTGCTTCTGCCGGGTCAGCTGAGCAGTGAATTTCTACTTAACTACCTCCTATCAGGAGAGACCTCAGGGCTGCATGTTTTGAGCGCACTACTGAGCCTGAAAAGCGTTTACAACCCCACTTACAAGTAAAACTAGCTAAAATGTGCCTGGCTGCTGTTCACTGAATAGCTCATTCTGGGTACATTTTTGGTATACATTTGCTTCTGCCGGGTCAGCTGAGCAGTGAATTTCTACTTAACTACCCCCTATCAGGAGAGACCTCAGGGCTGCATCTTTTGAGCGCAGTACTGAGCCTGAAAAGCATTTACAACCCCAGTTACAAGTAAAACTAGCTAAAATGTGTCTGGCTGCTGTTCACTGAAAAGCTCATTCTGGGTACATTTTTGGTATACATTTGCTTCTGCCGGGTCAGCTGAGCAGTGTATTTCTACTTAACTACCCCCTATCAGGAGAGACCTCAGGGCTGCATCTTTTGAGCGCAGTACTGAGCCTGAAAAGCGTTTACAACCCCACTTACAAGTAAAACTAGCTAAAATGTGCCTGGCTGCTGTTCACTGAAAAGCTCATTCTGGGTACATTTTTGTTATACATTTGCTTCTGCCGGGTCAGCTGAGCAGTGAATTTCTACGTAACTACCCCCTATCAGGGGAGACCTCAGGGCTGCATCTTTTGAGCGCAGTACTGAGCCTGAAAAGCGTTTACAACCCCACTTACAAGTAAAACTAGCTAAATTGTGCCTGGCTGCTGTTCACTGAAAAGCTCATTCTGGGTACATTTTTGTTATACATTTGCTTCTGCCGGGTCAGCTGAGCAGTGAATTTCTACGTAACTACCCCCTATCAGGGGAGACCTCAGGGCTGCATCTTTTGAGCGCAGTACTGAGCCTGAAAAGCGTTTACAACCCCACTTACAAGTAAAACTAGCTAAATTGTGCCTGGCTGCTGTTCACTGAAAAGCTCATTCTGGGTACATTTTTGGTATACATTTGCTTCTGCCGGGTCAGCTGAACAGTGAATTTCTACTTAACTACCTCCTATCAGGAGAGACCTCAGGGCTGTATCTTTTGAGTGCAGTACTGAGCCTGAAAAGTGTTTACAACCCCACTTACAAGTAAAACTAGCTAAAATGTGCCTGGCTGCTGTTCACTGAATAGCTCATTCTGGGTACATTTTTGGTATACATTTGCTTCTGCAGGGTCAGCTGAGCAGTGAATTTCTACTTAACTACCTCCTATCAGGAGAGACCTCAGGGCTGCATCTTTTGAGCGCAGTACTGAGCCTGAAAACCGTTTACAACCCCACTTACAAGTAAAACTAGCTAAAATGTGCCTGGCTGCTGTTCACTGAAAAGCTCATTCTGGGTACATTTTTGGTATACATTTGCTTCTGCCGGGTCAGCTGAGCAGTGAATTTCTACTTAACTACCTCCTATCAGGAGAGACCTCAGGGCTGCATGTTTTGAGCGCAGTACTGAGCCTGAAAAGCGTTTACAACCCCACTTACAAGTAAAACTAGCTAAAATGTGCCTGGCTGCTGTTCACTGAATAGCTCATTCTGGGTCCATTTTTGGTATACATTTGCTTCTGCCGGGTCAGCTGAGCAGTGAATTTCTACTTAACTACCTCCTATCAGGAGAGACCTCAGGGCTGCATCTTTTGAGCACAGTACTGAGCCTGAAAAGCGTTTAAACCCCACTTACAAGTAAAACTAGCTAAAATGTGCCTGGCTGCTGTTCACTGAAAAGCTCATTCTGGGTACATTTTTGGTATACATTTGCTTCTGCCGGGTCAGCTGAGCAGTGAATTTCTACTTAACTACCTCCTATCAGGAGAGACCTCAGGGCTGCATGTTTTGAGCGCAGTACTGAGCCTGAAAAGCGTTTACAACCCCACTTACAAGTAAAACTAGCTAAAATGTGCCTGGCTGCTGTTCACTGAATAGCTCATTCTGGGTACATTTTTGGTATACATTTGCTTCTGCCGGGTCAGCTGAGCAGTGAATTTCTACTTAACTACCTCCTATCAGGAGAGACCTCAGGGCTGCATGTTTTGAGCGCAGTACTGAGCCTGAAAAGCGTTTACAACCCCACTTACAAGTAAAACTAGCTAAAATGTGCTTGGCTGCTGTTCACTGAATAGCTCATTCTGGGTACATTTTTGGTATACATTTGCTTCTGCCGGGTCAGCTGAGCAGTGAATTTCTACTTAACTACCTCCTATCAGGAGAGACCTCAGGGCTGCATCTTTTGAGCACAGTACTGAGCCTGAAAAGCGTTTACAACCCCACTTACAAGTAAAACTAGCTAAAATGTGCCTGGCTGCTGTTCACTGAAAAGCTCATTCTGGGTACATTTTTGGTATACATTTGCTTCTGCCGGGTCAGCTGAGCAGTGAATTTCTACTTAACTACCTCCTATCAGGAGAGACCTCAGGGCTGCATGTTTTGAGCGCAGTACTGAGCCTGAAAAGCGTTTACAACCCCACTTACAAGTAAAACTAGCTAAAATGTGCCTGGCTGCTGTTCACTGAATAGCTCATTCTGGGTCCATTTTTGGTATACATTTGCTTCTGCCGGGTCAGCTGAGCAGTGAATTTCTACTTAACTACCTCCTATCAGGAGAGACCTCAGGGCTGCATCTTTTGAGCACAGTACTGAGCCTGAAAACCGTTTAAACCCCACTTACAAGTAAAACTAGCTAAAATGTGCCTGGCTGCTGTTCACTGAAAAGCTCATTCTGGGTACATTTTTGGTATACATTTGCTTCTGCCGGGTCAGCTGAGCAGTGAATTTCTACTTAACTACCTCCTATCAGGAGAGACCTCAGGGCTGCATGTTTTGAGCGCAGTACTGAGCCTGAAAAGCGTTTACAACCCCACTTACAAGTAAAACTAGCTAAAATGTGCCTGGCTGCTGTTCACTGAATAGCTCATTCTGGGTACATTTTTGGTATACATTTGCTTCTGCCGGGTCAGCTGAGCAGTGAATTTCTACTTAACTACCTCCTATCAGGAGAGACCTCAGGGCTGCATGTTTTGAGCGCAGTACTGAGCCTGAAAAGCGTTTACAACCCCACTTACAAGTAAAACTAGCTAAAATGTGCCTGGCTGCTGTTCACTGAATAGCTCATTCTGGGTACATTTTTGGTATACATTTGCTTCTGCCGGGTCAGCTGAGCAGTGAATTTCTACTTAACTACCTCCTATCAGGAGAGACCTCAGGGCTGCATCTTTTGAGCACAGTACTGAGCCTGAAAAGCGTTTACAACCCCACTTACAAGTAAAACTAGCTAAAATGTGCCTGGCTGCTGTTCACTGAAAAGCTCATTCTGGGTACATTTTTGTTATACATTTGCTTCTGCCGGGTCAGCTGAGCAGTGAGTTTCTACTTAACTACCCCCTATCAGGAGAGACCTCAGGGCTGCATCTTTTGAGCGCACTACTGAGCCTGAAAAGCGTTTACAACTCCACTTACAAGTAAAACTAGCTAAAATGTGCCTGGCTGCTGTTCACTGAATAGCTCATTCTGGGTACATTTTTGGTATACATTTGCTTCTGCCGGGTCAGCTGAGCAGTGAATTTCTACTTAACTACCCCTTATCAGGAGAGACCTCAGGGCTGCATCTTTTGAGCGCAGTACTGAGCCTGAAAAGCATTTACAACCCCAGTTACAAGTAAAACTAGCTAAAATGTGTCTGGCTGCTGTTCACTGAAAAGCTCATTCTGGGTACATTTTTGGTATACATTTGCTTCTGCCGGGTCAGCTGAGCAGTGTATTTCTACTTAACTACCCCCTATCAGGAGAGACCTCAGGGCTGCATCTTTTGAGCGCAGTACTGAGCCTGAAAAGCGTTTACAACCCCAGTTACAAGTAAAACTAGCTAAAATGTGCCTGGCTGCTGTTCACTGAAAAGCTCATTCTGGGTACATTTTTGTTATACATTTGCTTCTGCCGGGTCAGCTGAGCAGTGAATTTCTACGTAACTACCCCCTATCAGGGGAGACCTCAGGGCTGCATCTTTTGAGCGCAGTACTGAGCCTGAAAAGCGTTTACAACCCCACTTACAAGTAAAACTAGCTAAATTGTGCCTGGCTGCTGTTCACTGAAAGGCTCATTCTGGGTTCATTTTTGTTATACATTTGCTTCTGCCGGGTCAGCTGAGCAGTGAATTTCTACGTAACTACCCCCTATCAGGGGAGACCTCAGGGCTGCATCTTTTGAGCGCAGTACTGAGCCTGAAAAGCGTTTACAACCCCACTTACAAGTAAAACTAGCTAAATTGTGCCTGGCTGCTGTTCACTGAAAAGCTCATTCTGGGTACATTTTTGGTATACATTTGCTTCTGCCGGGTCAGCTGAGCAGTGTATTTCTACTTAACTACCCCCTATCAGGAGAGACCTCAGGGTTGCATCTTTTGAGCGCAGTACTGAGCCTGAAAAGCGTTTACAACCCCAGTTACAAGTAAAACTAGCTAAAATGTGCCTGGCTGCTGTTCACTGAAAAGCTCATTCTGGGTACATTTTTGGTATACATTTGCTTCTGCCGGGTCAGCTGAACAGTGAATTTCTACTTAACTACCTCCTATCAGGAGAGACCTCAGGGCTGTATCTTTTGAGTGCAGTACTGAGCCTGAAAAGCGTTTACAACCCCACTTACAAGTAAAACTAGCTAAAATGTGCCTGGCTGCTGTTCACTGAATAGCTCATTCTGGGTACATTTTTGGTATACATTTGCTTCTGCCGGGTCAGCTGAGCAGTGAATTTCTACTTAACTACCCCCTATCAGGAGAGACCTCAGGGCTGCATCTTTTGAGCGCAGTACTGAGCCTGAAAAGCGTTTCCAACCCCACTTACAAGTAAAACTAGCTAAAATGTGCCTGGCTGCTGTTCACTGAAAAGCTCATTCTGGGTACATTTTTGGTATACATTTGCTTCTGCCGGGTCAGCTGAGCAGTGAATTTCTACTTAACTACCTCCTATCAGGAGAGACCTCAGGGCTGCATCTTTTGAGCGCACTACTGAGCCTGAAAAGCGTTTACAACCCCACTTACAAGTAAAACTAGCTAAAATGTGCCTGGCTGCTGTTCACTGAATAGCTCATTCTGGGTACATTTTTGGTATACATTTGCTTCTGCCGGGTCAGCTGAGCAGTGAATTTCTACTTAACTACCTCCTATCAGGAGAGACCTCAGGGCTGCATCTTTTGAGCGCAGTACTGAGCCTGAAAAGCATTTACAACCCCAGTTACAAGTAAAACTAGCTAAAATGTGTCTGGCTGCTGTTCACTGAAAAGCTCATTCTGGGTACATTTTTGGTATACATTTGCTTCTGCCGGGTCAGCTGAGCAGTGTATTTCTACTTAACTACCCCCTATCAGGAGAGACCTCAGGGCTGCATCTTTTGAGGGCAGTACTGAGCCTGAAAAGCGTTTACAACCCCACTTACAAGTAAAACTAGCTAAAATGTGCCTGGCTGCTGTTCACTGAAAAGCTCATTCTGGGTACATTTTTGTTATACATTTGCTTCTGCCGGGTCAGCTGAGCAGTGAATTTCTACGTAACTACCCCCTATCAGGGGAGACCTCAGGGCTGCATCTTTTGAGCGCAGTACTGAGCCTGAAAAGCGTTTACAACCCCACTTACAAGTAAAACTAGCTAAATTGTGCCTGGCTGCTGTTCACTGAAAAGCTCATTCTGGGTACATTTTTGTTATACATTTGCTTCTGCCGGGTCAGCTGAGCAGTGAATTTCTACGTAACTACCCCCTATCAGGGGAGACCTCAGGGCTGCATCTTTTGAGCGCAGTACTGAGCCTGAAAAGCGTTTACAACCCCACTTACAAGTAAAACTAGCTAAATTGTGCCTGGCTGCTGTTCACTGAAAAGCTCATTCTGGGTACATTTTTGTTATACATTTGCTTCTGCCGGGTCAGCTGAGCAGTGAATTTCTACGTAACTACCCCCTATCAGGGGAGACCTCAGGGCTGCATCTTTTGAGCGCAGTACTGAGCCTGAAAAGCGTTTACAACCCCACTTACAAGTAAAACTAGCTAAATTGTGCCTGGCTGCTGTTCACTGAAAAGCTCATTCTGGGTACATTTTTGGTATACATTTGCTTCTGCCGGGTCAGCTGAGCAGTGTATTTCTACTTAACTACCCCCTATCAGGAGAGACCTCAGGGTTGCATCTTTTGAGCGCAGTACTGAGCCTGAAAAGCGGTTACAACCCCAGTTACAAGTAAAACTAGCTAAAATGTGCCTGGCTGCTGTTCACTGAAAAGCTCATTCTGGGTACATTTTTGGTGTACATTTGCTTCTGCCGGGTCAGCTGAACAGTGAATTTCTACTTAACTACCTCCTATCAGGAGAGACCTCAGGGCTGTATCTTTTGAGTGCAGTACTGAGCCTGAAAAGCGTTTACAACCCCACTTACAAGTAAAACTAGCTAAAATGTGCCTGGCTGCTGTTCACTGAATAGCTCATTCTGGGTACATTTTTGGTATACATTTGCTTCTGCAGGGTCAGCTGAGCAGTGAATTTCTACTTAACTACCTCCTATCAGGAGAGACCTCAGGGCTGCATCTTTTGAGCGCAGTACTGAGCCTGAAAACCGTTTACAACCCCACTTACAAGTAAAACTAGCTAAAATGTGCCTGGCTGCTGTTCACTGAAAAGCTCATTCTGGGTACATTTTTGTTATACATTTGCTTCTGCCGGGTCAGCTGAGCAGTGAATTTCTACTTAACTACCCCCTATCAGGAGAGACCTCAGGGCTGCATCTTTTGAGCGCAGTACTGAGCCTGAAAAGCGTTTCCAACCCCACTTACAAGTAAAATTAGCTAAAATGTGCCTGGCTGCTGTTCACTGAAAAGCTCATTCTGGGTACATTTTTGGTATACATTTGCTTCTGCCGGGTCAGCTGAGCAGTGAATTTCTACTTAACTACCTCCTATCAGGAGAGACCTCAGGGCTGCATGTTTTGAGCGCAGTACTGAGCCTGAAAAGCGTTTACAACCCCACTTACAAGTAAAACTAGCTAAAATGTGCCTGGCTGCTGTTCACTGAATAGCTCATTCTGGGTCCATTTTTGGTATACATTTGCTTCTGCCGGGTCAGCTGAGCAGTGAATTTCTACTTAACTACCTCCTATCAGGAGAGACCTCAGGGCTGCATCTTTTGAGCACAGTACTGAGCCTGAAAAGCGTTTACAACCCCACTTACAAGTAAAACTAGCTAAAATGTGCCTGGCTGCTGTTCACTGAAAAGCTCATTCTGGGTACATTTTTGGTATACATTTGCTTCTGCCGGGTCAGCTGAGCAGTGAATTTCTACTTAACTACCTCCTATCAGGAGAGACCTCAGGGCTGCATGTTTTGAGCGCAGTACTGAGCCTGAAAAGCGTTTACAACCCCACTTACAAGTAAAACTAGCTAAAATGTGCCTGGCTGCTGTTCACTGAATAGCTCATTCTGGGTACATTTTTGGTATACATTTGCTTCTGCCGGGTCAGCTGAGCCGTGAATTTCTACTTAACTACCTCCTATCAGGAAAGACCTCAGGGCTGCATGTTTTGAGCGCAGTACTGAGCCTGAAAAGCGTTTACAACCCCACTTACAAGTAAAACTAGCTAAAATGTGCCTGGCTGCTGTTCACTGAATAGCTCATTCTGGGTACATTTTTGGTATACATTTGCTTCTGCCGGGTCAGCTGAGCAGTGAATTTCTACTTAACTACCTCCTATCAGGAGAGACCTCAGGGTTGCATCTTTTGAGCACAGTACTGAGCCTGAAAAGCGTTTACAACCCCACTTACAAGTAAAACTAGCTAAAATGTGCCTGGCTGCTGTTCACTGAAAAGCTCATTCTGGGTACATTTTTGGTATACATTTGCTTCTGCCGGGTCAGCTGAGCAGTGAATTTCTACTTAACTACCCCCTATCAGGAGAGACCTCAGGGCTGCATCTTTTGAGCGCAGTACTGAGCCTGAAAACCGTTTACCACCCCAGTTACAAGTAAAACTAGCTAAAATGTGCCTGGCTGCTGTTCACTGAAAAGTTCATTCTGGGTACATTTTTGGTACACATTTGCTTCTGCCGGGTCAGCTGAGCAGTGAATTTCTACTTAACTACCTCCTATCAGGAGAGACCTCAGGGCTGCATGTTTTGAGCGCAGTACTGAGCCTGAAAAGCGTTTACAACCCCACTTACAAGTAAAACTAGCTAAAATGTGCCTGGCTGCTGTTCACTGAATAGCTCATTCTGGGTACATTTTTGGTATACATTTGCTTCTGCCGGGTCAGCTGAGCAGTGAATTTCTACTTAACTACCTCCTATCAGGAGAGACCTCAGGGCTGCATCTTTTGAGCACAGTACTGAGCCTGAAAAGCGTTTACAACCCCACTTACAAGTAAAACTAGCTAAAATGTGCCTGGCTGCTGTTCATTGAAAAGCTCATTCTGGGTACATTTTTGTTATACATTTGCTTCTGCCGGGTCAGCTGAGCAGTGAGTTTCTACTTAACTACCCCCTATCAGGAGAGACCTCAGGGCTGCATCTTTTGAGCGCACTACTGAGCCTGAAAAGCGTTTACAACCCCACTTACAAGTAAAACTAGCTAAAATGTGCCTGGCTGCTGTTCACTGAATAGCTCATTCTGGGTACATTTTTGGTATACATTTGCTTCTGCCGGGTCAGCTGAGCAGTGAATTTCTACTTAACTACCCCTTATCAGGAGAGACCTCAGGGCTGCATCTTTTGAGCGCAGTACTGAGCCTGAAAAGCATTTACAACCCCAGTTACAAGTAAAACTAGCTAAAATGTGTCTGGCTGCTGTTCACTGAAAAGCTCATTCTGGGTACATTTTTGGTATACATTTGCTTCTGCCGGGTCAGCTGAGCAGTGTATTTCTACTTAACTACCCCCTATCAGGAGAGACCTCAGGGCTGCATCTTTTGAGCGCAGTACTGAGCCTGAAAAGCGTTTACAACCCCAGTTACAAGTAAAACTACCTAAAATGTGCCTGGCTGCTGTTCACTGAAAAGCTCATTCTGGGTACATTTTTGTTATACATTTGCTTCTGCCGGGTCAGCTGAGCAGTAAATTTCTACGTAACTACCCCCTATCAGGGGAGACCTCAGGGCTGCATCTTTTGAGCGCAGTACTGAGCCTGAAAAGCGTTTACAACCCCAGTTACAAGTAAAACTAGCTAAATTGTGCCTGGCTGCTGTTCACTGAAAAGCTCATTCTGGGTACATTTTTGTTATACATTTGCTTCTGCCGGGTCAGCTGAGCAGTGAATTTCTACGTAACTACCCCCTATCAGGGGAGACCTCAGGGCTGCATCTTTTGAGCGCAGTACTGAGCCTGAAAAGCGTTTACAACCCCACTTACAAGTAAAACTAGCTAAATTGTGCCTGGCTGCTGTTCACTGAAAAGCTCATTCTGGGTACATTTTTGTTATACATTTGCTTCTGCCGGGTCAGCTGAGCAGTGAATTTCTACGTAACTACCCCCTATCAGGGGAGACCTCAGGGCTGCATCTTTTGAGCGCAGTACTGAGCCTGAAAAGCGTTTACAACCCCACTTACAAGTAAAACTAGCTAAATTGTGCCTGGCTGCTGTTCACTGAAAAGCTCATTCTGGGTACATTTTTGTTATACATTTGCTTCTGCCGGGTCAGCTGAGCAGTGAATTTCTACGTAACTACCCCCTATCAGGGGAGACCTCAGGGCTGCATCTTTTGAGCGCAGTACTGAGCCTGAAAAGCGTTTACAACCCCACTTACAAGTAAAACTAGCTAAATTGTGCCTGGCTGCTGTTCACTGAAAAGCTCATTCTGGGTACATTTTTGTTATACATTTGCTTCTGCCGGGTCAGCTGAGCAGTGAATTTCTACGTAACTACCCCCTATCAGGGGAGACCTCAGGGCTGCATCTTTTGAGCGCAGTACTGAGCCTGAAAAGCGTTTACAACCCCACTTACAAGTAAAACTAGCTAAATTGTGCCTGGCTGCTGTTCACTGAAAAGCTCATTCTGGGTACATTTTTGGTATACATTTGCTTCTGCCGGGTCAGCTGAGCAGTGAATTTCTACTTAACTACCTCCTATCAGGAGAGACCTCAGGGCTGCATGTTTTGAGCGCAGTACTGAGCCTGAAAAGCGTTTACAACCCCACTTACAAGTAAAACTAGCTAAAATGTGCCTGGCTGCTGTTCACTGAATAGCTCATTCTGGGACCATTTTTGGTATACATTTGCTTCTGCCGGGTCAGCTGAGCAGTGAATTTCTACTTAACTACCTCCTATCAGGAGAGACCTCAGGGCTGCACCTTTTGAGCACAGTACTGAGCCTGAAAAGCGTTTACAACCCCACATACAAGTAAAACTAGCTAAAATGTGCCTGTTCACTGAAAAGCTCATTCTGGGTACATTTTTGGTATACATTTGCTTCTGCCGGGTCAGCTGAGCAGTGAATTTCTACTTAACTACCTCCTATCAGGAGAGACCTCAGGGCTGCATCTTTTGAGCACAGTACTGAGCCTGAAAAGCGTTTACAACCCCACTTACAAGTAAAACTAGCTAAAATGTGCCTGGCTGCTGTTCACTGAAAAGCTCATTCTGGGTACATTTTTGGTATACATTTGCTTCTGCCGGGTCAGCTGAGCAGTGAATTTCTACTTAACTACCCCCTATCAGGAGAGACCTCAGGGCTGCATCTTTTGAGCGCAGTACTGAGCCTGAAAACCGTTTACCACCCCAGTTACAAGTAAAACTAGCTAAAATGTGCCTGGCTGCTGTTCACTGAAAAGCTCATTCTGGGTACATTTTTGGTACACATTTGCTTCTGCCGGGTCAGCTGAGCAGTGAATTTCTACTTAACTACCTCCTATCAGGAGAGACCTCAGGGCTGCATCTTTTGAGCGCAGTACTGAGCCTGAAAACCGTTTACCACCCCAGTTACAAGTAAAACTAGCTAAAATGTGCCTGGCTGCTGTTCACTGAAAAGTTCATTCTGGGTACATTTTTGGTACACATTTGCTTCTGCCGGGTCAGCTGAGCAGTGAATTTCTACTTAACTACCTCCTATCAGGAGAGACCTCAGGGCTGCATGTTTTGAGCGCAGTACTGAGCCTGAAAAGCGTTTACAACCCCACTTACAAGTAAAACTAGCTAAAATGTGCCTGGCTGCTGTTCACTGAATAGCTCATTCTGGGTACATTTTTGGTATACATTTGCTTCTGCCGGGTCAGCTGAGCAGTGAATTTCTACTTAACTACCTCCTATCAGGAGAGACCTCAGGGCTGCATCTTTTGAGCACAGTACTGAGCCTGAAAAGCGTTTACAACCCCACTTACAAGTAAAACTAGCTAAAATGTGCCTGGCTGCTGTTCATTGAAAAGCTCATTCTGGGTACATTTTTGTTATACATTTGCTTCTGCCGGGTCAGCTGAGCAGTGAGTTTCTACTTAACTACCCCCTATCAGGAGAGACCTCAGGGCTGCATCTTTTGAGCGCACTACTGAGCCTGAAAAGCGTTTACAACCCCACTTACAAGTAAAACTAGCTAAAATGTGCCTGGCTGCTGTTCACTGAATAGCTCATTCTGGGTACATTTTTGGTATACATTTGCTTCTGCCGGGTCAGCTGAGCAGTGAATTTCTACTTAACTACCCCTTATCAGGAGAGACCTCAGGGCTGCATCTTTTGAGCGCAGTACTGAGCCTGAAAAGCATTTACAACCCCAGTTACAAGTAAAACTAGCTAAAATGTGTCTGGCTGCTGTTCACTGAAAAGCTCATTCTGGGTACATTTTTGGTATACATTTGCTTCTGCCGGGTCAGCTGAGCAGTGTATTTCTACTTAACTACCCCCTATCAGGAGAGACCTCAGGGCTGCATCTTTTGAGCGCAGTACTGAGCCTGAAAAGCGTTTACAACCCCAGTTACAAGTAAAACTACCTAAAATGTGCCTGGCTGCTGTTCACTGAAAAGCTCATTCTGGGTACATTTGTGTTATACATTTGCTTCTGCCGGGTCAGCTGAGCAGTAAATTTCTACGTAACTACCCCCTATCAGGGGAGACCTCAGGGCTGCATCTTTTGAGCGCAGTACTGAGCCTGAAAAGCGTTTACAACCCCAGTTACAAGTAAAACTAGCTAAATTGTGCCTGGCTGCTGTTCACTGAAAAGCTCATTCTGGGTACATTTTTGTTATACATTTGCTTCTGCCGGGTCAGCTGAGCAGTGAATTTCTACGTAACTACCCCCTATCAGGGGAGACCTCAGGGCTGCATCTTTTGAGCGCAGTACTGAGCCTGAAAAGCGTTTACAACCCCACTTACAAGTAAAACTAGCTAAATTGTGCCTGGCTGCTGTTCACTGAAAAGCTCATTCTGGGTACATTTTTGTTATACATTTGCTTCTGCCGGGTCAGCTGAGCAGTGAATTTCTACGTAACTACCCCCTATCAGGGGAGACCTCAGGGCTGCATCTTTTGAGCGCAGTACTGAGCCTGAAAAGCGTTTACAACCCCACTTACAAGTAAAACTAGCTAAATTGTGCCTGGCTGCTGTTCACTGAAAAGCTCATTCTGGGTACATTTTTGTTATACATTTGCTTCTGCCGGGTCAGCTGAGCAGTGAATTTCTACGTAACTACCCCCTATCAGGGGAGACCTCAGGGCTGCATCTTTTGAGCGCAGTACTGAGCCTGAAAAGCGTTTACAACCCCACTTACAAGTAAAACTAGCTAAATTGTGCCTGGCTGCTGTTCACTGAAAAGCTCATTCTGGGTACATTTTTGTTATACATTTGCTTCTGCCGGGTCAGCTGAGCAGTGAATTTCTACGTAACTACCCCCTATCAGGGGAGACCTCAGGGCTGCATCTTTTGAGCGCAGTACTGAGCCTGAAAAGCGTTTACAACCCCACTTACAAGTAAAACTAGCTAAATTGTGCCTGGCTGCTGTTCACTGAAAAGCTCATTCTGGGTACATTTTTGGTATACATTTGCTTCTGCCGGGTCAGCTGAGCAGTGAATTTCTACTTAACTACCTCCTATCAGGAGAGACCTCAGGGCTGCATGTTTTGAGCGCAGTACTGAGCCTGAAAAGCGTTTACAACCCCACTTACAAGTAAAACTAGCTAAAATGTGCCTGGCTGCTGTTCACTGAATAGCTCATTCTGGGACCATTTTTGGTATACATTTGCTTCTGCCGGGTCAGCTGAGCAGTGAATTTCTACTTAACTACCTCCTATCAGGAGAGACCTCAGGGCTGCACCTTTTGAGCACAGTACTGAGCCTGAAAAGCGTTTACAACCCCACATACAAGTAAAACTAGCTAAAATGTGCCTGTTCACTGAAAAGCTCATTCTGGGTACATTTTTGGTATACATTTGCTTCTGCCGGGTCAGCTGAGCAGTGAATTTCTACTTAACTACCTCCTATCAGGAGAGACCTCAGGGCTGCATCTTTTGAGCACAGTACTGAGCCTGAAAAGCGTTTACAACCCCACTTACAAGTAAAACTAGCTAAAATGTGCCTGGCTGCTGTTCACTGAAAAGCTCATTCTGGGTACATTTTTGGTATACATTTGCTTCTGCCGGGTCAGCTGAGCAGTGAATTTCTACTTAACTACCCCCTATCAGGAGAGACCTCAGGGCTGCATCTTTTGAGCGCAGTACTGAGCCTGAAAACCGTTTACCACCCCAGTTACAAGTAAAACTAGCTAAAATGTGCCTGGCTGCTGTTCACTGAAAAGCTCATTCTGGGTACATTTTTGGTACACATTTGCTTCTGCCGGGTCAGCTGAGCAGTGAATTTCTACTTAACTACCTCCTATCAGGAGAGACCTCAGGGCTGCATCTTTTGAGCGCAGTACTGAGCCTGAAAAGCATTTACCACCCCACTTACAAGTAAAACTAGCTAAAATGTGGCTGGCTGCTGTTCACTGAAAAGCTCATTCTGGGTACATTTTTGGTATACATTTGCTTCTGCAGGGTCAGCTGAGCAGTGAATTTCTACTTAACTACCTCCTATCAGGAGAGACCTCAGGGCTGCATCTTTTGAGCGCAGTACTGAGCCTGAAAACCGTTTACAACCCCACTTACAAGTAAAACTAGCTAAAATGTGCCTGGCAGCTGTTCACTGAAAAGCTCATTCTGGGTACATTTTTGGTATACATTTGCTTCTGCAGGGTCAGCTGAGCAGTGTATTTCTACTTAACTACCTCCTATCAGGAGAGACCTCAGGGCTGCATCTTTTGAGCGCAGTACTGAGCCTGAAAACCGTTTACAACCCCACTTACAAGTAAAACTAGCTAAAATGTGCCTGGCAGCTGTTCACTGAAAAGCTCATTCTGGGTACATTTTTGGTATACATTTGCTTCTGCCGGATCAGCTGAACAGTGTATTTCTACTTAACTACCCCCTATCAGGAGAGACCTCAGGGCTGCATCTTTTGAGCGCAGTACTGAGCCTGAAAAGCGTTTACAACCCCACTTACAAGTAAAACTAGCTAAATTGTGCCTGGCTGCTGTTCACTGAAAAGCTCATTCTGGGTACATTTTTGGTATACATTTGCTTCTGCCGGGTCAGCTGAGCAGTGTATTTCTACTTAACTACCCCCTATCAGGAGAGACCTCAGGGCTGCGTCTTTTGAGCGCAGTACTGAGCCTGAAAAGCGTTTACAACCCCATTTACAAGTAAAACTAGCTAAAATGTGCCTGGCTGCTGTTCACTGAAAAGCTCATTCTGGGTACATTTTTGTTATACATTTGCTTCTGCCGGGTCAGCTGAGCAGTGAATTTCTACTTAACTACCCCCTATCAGGAGAGACCTCAGGGTTGCATCTTTTGAGCGCAGTACTGAGCCTGAAAACCGTTTACAACCCCACTTACAAGTAAAACTAGCTAAAATGTGCCTGGCTGCTGTTCACTGAAAAGCTCATTCTAGGTACATTTTTAGTATACATTTGCTTCTGCCGGGTCAGCTGAGCAGTGAGTTTCTACTTAACTACCCCCTATCAGGAGAGACCTCAGGGCTGCATCTTTTGAGCGCACTACTGAGCCTGAAAAGCGTTTACAACCCCACTTACAAGTAAAACTAGCTAAAATGTGCCTGGCTGCTGTTCACTGAAAAGCTCATTCTGGGTACATTTTTGGTATACATTTGCTTCTGCCGGGTCAGCTGAACAGTGTATTTCTACTTAACTACCCCCTATCAGGAGAGACCTCAGGGCTGCATCTTTTGAGCGCAGTACTGAGCCTGAAAAGCGTTTCCAACCCCACTTACAAGTAAAACTAGCTAAAATGTGCCTGGCTGCTGTTCACTGAAAAGCTCATTCGGGGTACATTTTTGTTATACATTTGCTTCTGCCGGGTCAGCTGAGCAGTGAGTTTCCACTTAACTACCCCCTATCAGGAGAGACCTCAGGGCTGCATCTTTTGAGCGCAGTACTGAGCCCGAAAAGCATTTACAACCCCAGTTACAAGTAAAACTAGCTAAAATGTGTCTGGCTGCTGTTCACTGAAAAGCTCATTCTGGGTACATTTTTGGTATACATTTGCTTCTGCCGGGTCAGCTGAGCAGTGTATTTCTACTTAACTACCCCCTATCAGGAGAGACCTCAGGGCTGCATCTTTTGAGCGCAGTACTGAGCCTGAAAAGCGTTTACAACCCCACTTACAAGTAAAACTAGCTAAAATGTGCCTGGCTGCTGTTCACTGAATAGCTCATTCTGGGTACATTTTTGGTATACATTTGCTTCTGCCGGGTCAGCTGAGCAGTGAATTTCTACTTAACTACCTCCTATCAGGAGAGACCTCAGGGCTGCATCTTTTGAGCACAGTACTGAGCCTGAAAAGCGTTTACAACCCCACTTACAAGTAAAACTAGCTAAAATGTGCCTGGCTGCTGTTCACTGAAAAGCTCATTCTGGGTACATTTTTGGTATACATTTGCTTCTGCCGGGTCAGCTGAGCAGTGAATTTCTACTTAACTACCCCCTATCAGGAGAGACCTCAGGGCTGCATCTTTTGAGCGCAGTACTGAGCCTGAAAACCGTTTACCACCCCAGTTACAAGTAAAACTAGCTAAAATGTGCCTGGCTGCTGTTCACTGAAAAGCTCATTCTGGGTACATTTTTGGTACACATTTGCTTCTGCCGGGTCAGCTGAGCAGTGAATTTCTACTTAACTACATCCTATCAGGAGAGACCTCAGGGCTGCATCTTTTGAGCGCAGTACTGAGCCTGAAAAGCGTTTACCACCCCACTTACAAGTAAAACTAGCTAAAATGTGGCTGGCTGCTGTTCACTGAAAAGCTCATTCTGGGTACATTTTTGGTATACATTTGCTTCTGCAGGGTCAGCTGAGCAGTGAATTTCTACTTAACTACCTCCTATCAGGAGAGACCTCAGGGCTGCATCTTTTGAGCGCAGTACTGAGCCTGAAAACCGTTTACAACCCCACTTACAAGTAAAACTAGCTAAAATGTGCCTGGCAGCTGTTCACTGAAAAGCTCATTCTGGGTACATTTTTGGTATACATTTGCTTCTGCAGGGTCAGCTGAGCAGTGTATTTCTACTTAACTACCTCCTATCAGGAGAGACCTCAGGGCTGCATCTTTTGAGCGCAGTACTGAGCCTGAAAACCGTTTACAACCCCACTTACAAGTAAAACTAGCTAAAATGTGCCTGGCAGCTGTTCACTGAAAAGCTCATTCTGGGTACATTTTTGGTATACATTTGCTTCTGCAGGGTCAGCTGAGCAGTGTATTTCTACTTAACTACCTCCTATCAGGAGAGACCTCAGGGCTGCATCTTTTGAGCGCAGTACTGAGCCTGAAAACCGTTTACAACCCCACTTACAAGTAAAACTAGCTAAAATGTGCCTGGCAGCTGTTCACTGAAAAGCTCATTCTGGGTACATTTTTGGTATACATTTGCTTCTGCCGGATCAGCTGAACAGTGTATTTCTACTTAACTACCCCCTATCAGGAGAGACCTCAGGGCTGCATCTTTTGAGCGCAGTACTGAGCCTGAAAAGCGTTTACAACCCCACTTACAAGTAAAACTAGCTAAATTGTGCCTGGCTGCTGTTCACTGAAAAGCTCATTCTGGGTACATTTTTGGTATACATTTGCTTCTGCCGGGTCAGCTGAGCAGTGTATTTCTACTTAACTACCCCCTATCAGGAGAGACCTCAGGGCTGTATCTTTTGAGCGCAGTACTGAGCCTGAAAAGCGTTTACAACCCCAGTTACAAGTAAAACTAGCTAAAATGTGCCTGGCTGCTGTTCACTGAAAAGCTCATTCTGGGTACATTTTTGGTATACATTTGCTTCTGCCGGGTCAGCTGAACAGTGAATTTCTACTTAACTACCTCCTATCAGGAGAGACCTCAGGGCTGTATCTTTTGAGTGCAGTACTGAGCCTGAAAAGCGTTTACAACCCCACTTACAAGTAAAACTAGCTAAAATGTGCCTGGCTGCTGTTCACTGAATAGCTCATTCTGGGTACATTTTTGGTATACATTTGCTTCTGCAGGGTCAGCTGAGCAGTGAATTTCTACTTAACTACCTCCTATCAGGAGAGACCTCAGGGCTGCATCTTTTGAGCGCAGTACTGAGCCTGAAAACCGTTTACAACCCCACTTACAAGTAAAACTAGCTAAAATGTGCCTGGCTGCTGTTCACTGAAAAGCTCATTCTGGGTACATTTTTGTTATACATTTGCTTCTGCCGGGTCAGCTGAGCAGTGAATTTCTACTTAACTACCCCCTATCAGGAGAGACCTCAGGGCTGCATCTTTTGAGCGCAGTACTGAGCCTGAAAAGCGTTTCCAACCCCACTTACAAGTAAAAATAGCTAAAATGTGCCTCGCTGCTGTTCACTGAAAAGCTCATTCTGGGTACATTTTTGGTATACATTTGCTTCTGCCGGGTCAGCTGAGCAGTGAATTTCTACTTAACTACCTCCTATCAGGAGAGACCTCAGGGCTGCATGTTTTGAGCGCAGTACTGAGCCTGAAAAGCGTTTACAACCCCACTTACAAGTAAAACTAGCTAAAATGTGCCTGGCTGCTGTTCACTGAATAGCTCATTCTGGGTCCATTTTTGGTATACATTTGCTTCTGCCGGGTCAGCTGAGCAGTGAATTTCTACTTAACTACCTCCTATCAGGAGAGACCTCAGGGCTGCATCTTTTGAGCACAGTACTGAGCCTGAAAAGCGTTTACAACCCCACTTACAAGTAAAACTAGCTAAAATGTGCCTGGCTGCTGTTCACTGAAAAAAGCTCATTCTGGGTACATTTTTGGTATACATTTGCTTCTGCCGGGTCAGCTGAGCAGTGAATTTCTACTTAACTACCTCCTATCAGGAGAGACCTCAGGGCTGCATGTTTTGAGCGCAGTACTGAGCCTGAAAAGCGTTTACAACCCCACTTACAAGTAAAACTAGCTAAAATGTGCCTGGCTGCTGTTCACTGAATAGCTCATTCTGGGTACATTTTTGGTATACATTTGCTTCTGCCGGGTCAGCTGAGCAGTGAATTTCTACTTAACTACCTCCTATCAGGAAAGACCTCAGGGCTGCATGTTTTGAGCGCAGTACTGAGCCTGAAAAGCGTTTACAACCCCACTTACAAGTAAAACTAGCTAAAATGTGCCTGGCTGCTGTTCACTGAATAGCTCATTCTGGGTACATTTTTGGTATACATTTGCTTCTGCCGGGTCAGCTGAGCAGTGAATTTCTACTTAACTACCTCCTATCAGGAGAGACCTCAGGGTTGCATCTTTTGAGCACAGTACTGAGCCTGAAAAGCGTTTACAACCCCACTTACAAGTAAAACTAGCTAAATTGTGCCTGGCTGCTGTTCACTGAAAAGCTCATTCTGGGTACATTTTTGGTATACATTTGCTTCTGCCGGGTCAGCTGAGCAGTGTATTTCTACTTAACTACCCCCTATCAGGAGAGACCTCAGGGCTGTATCTTTTGAGCGCAGTACTGAGCCTGAAAAGCGTTTACAACCCCAGTTACAAGTAAAACTAGCTAAAATGTGCCTGGCTGCTGTTCACTGAAAAGCTCATTCTGGGTACATTTTTGGTATACATTTGCTTCTGCCGGGTCAGCTGAGCAGTGTATTTCTACTTAACTACCCCCTATCAGGAGAGACCTCAGGGCTGTATCTTTTGAGCGCAGTACTGAGCCTGAAAAGCGTTTACAACCCCAGTTACAAGTAAAACTAGCTAAAATGTGCCTGGCTGCTGTTCACTGAAAAGCTCATTCTGGGTACATTTTTGGTATACATTTGCTTCTGCCGGGTCAGCTGAACAGTGAATTTCTACTTAACTACCTCCTATCAGGAGAGACCTCAGGGCTGTATCTTTTGAGTGCAGTACTGAGCCTGAAAAGCGTTTACAACCCCACTTACAAGTAAAACTAGCTAAAATGTGCCTGGCTGCTGTTCACTGAATAGCTCATTCTGGGTACATTTTTGGTATACATTTGCTTCTGCAGGGTCAGCTGAGCAGTGAATTTCTACTTAACTACCTCCTATCAGGAGAGACCTCAGGGCTGCATCTTTTGAGCGCAGTACTGAGCCTGAAAACCGTTTACAACCCCACTTACAAGTAAAACTAGCTAAAATGTGCCTGGCTGCTGTTCACTGAAAAGCTCATTCTGGGTACATTTTTGTTATACATTTGCTTCTGCCGGGTCAGCTGAGCAGTGAATTTCTACTTAACTACCCACTATCAGGAGAGACCTCAGGGCTGCATCTTTTGAGCGCAGTACTGAGCCTGAAAAGCGTTTCCAACCCCACTTACAAGTAAAATTAGCTAAAATGTGCCTGGCTGCTGTTCACTGAAAAGCTCATTCTGGGTACATTTTTGGTATACATTTGCTTCTGCCGGGTCAGCTGAGCAGTGAATTTCTACTTAACTACCTCCTATCAGGAGAGACCTCAGGGCTGCATGTTTTGAGCGCAGTACTGAGCCTGAAAAGCGTTTACAACCCCACTTACAAGTAAAACTAGCTAAAATGTGCCTGGCTGCTGTTCACTGAATAGCTCATTCTGGGTCCATTTTTGGTATACATTTGCTTCTGCCGGGTCAGCTGAGCAGTGAATTTCTACTTAACTACCTCCTATCAGGAGAGACCTCAGGGCTGCATCTTTTGAGCACAGTACTGAGCCTGAAAAGCGTTTACAACCCCACTTACAAGTAAAACTAGCTAAAATGTGCCTGGCTGCTGTTCACTGAAAAGCTCATTCTGGGTACATTTTTGGTATACATTTGCTTCTGCCGGGTCAGCTGAGCAGTGAATTTCTACTTAACTACCTCCTATCAGGAGAGACCTCAGGGCTGCATGTTTTGAGCGCAGTACTGAGCCTGAAAAGCGTTTACAACCCCACTTACAAGTAAAACTAGCTAAAATGTGCCTGGCTGCTGTTCACTGAATAGCTCATTCTGGGTACATTTTTGGTATACATTTGCTTCTGCCGGGTCAGCTGAGCAGTGAATTTCTACTTAACTACCTCCTATCAGGAAAGACCTCAGGGCTGCATGTTTTGAGCGCAGTACTGAGCCTGAAAAGCGTTTACAACCCCACTTACAAGTAAAACTAGCTAAAATGTGCCTGGCTGCTGTTCACTGAATAGCTCATTCTGGGTACATTTTTGGTATACATTTGCTTCTGCCGGGTCAGCTGAGCAGTGAATTTCTACTTAACTACCTCCTATCAGGAGAGACCTCAGGGTTGCATCTTTTGAGCACAGTACTGAGCCTGAAAAGCGTTTACAACCCCACTTACAAGTAAAACTAGCTAAAATGTGCCTGGCTGCTGTTCACTGAAAAGCTCATTCTGGGTACATTTTTGGTATACATTTGCTTCTGCCGGGTCAGCTGAGCAGTGAATTTCTACTTAACTACCCCCTATCAGGAGAGACCTCAGGGCTGCATCTTTTGAGCGCAGTACTGAGCCTGAAAACCGTTTACCACCCCAGTTACAAGTAAAACTAGCTAAAATGTGCCTGGCTGCTGTTCACTGAAAAGTTCATTCTGGGTACATTTTTGGTACACATTTGCTTCTGCCGGGTCAGCTGAGCAGTGAATTTCTACTTAACTACCTCCTATCAGGAGAGACCTCAGGGCTGCATGTTTTGAGCGCAGTACTGAGCCTGAAAAGCGTTTACAACCCCACTTACAAGTAAAACTAGCTAAAATGTGCCTGGCTGCTGTTCACTGAATAGCTCATTCTGGGTACATTTTTGGTATACATTTGCTTCTGCCGGGTCAGCTGAGCAGTGAATTTCTACTTAACTACCTCCTATCAGGAGAGACCTCAGGGCTGCATCTTTTGAGCACAGTACTGAGCCTGAAAAGCGTTTACAACCCCACTTACAAGTAAAACTAGCTAAAATGTGCCTGGCTGCTGTTCATTGAAAAGCTCATTCTGGGTACATTTTTGTTATACATTTGCTTCTGCCGGGTCAGCTGAGCAGTGAGTTTCTACTTAACTACCCCCTATCAGGAGAGACCTCAGGGCTGCATCTTTTGAGCGCACTACTGAGCCTGAAAAGCGTTTACAACCCCACTTACAAGTAAAACTAGCTAAAATGTGCCTGGCTGCTGTTCACTGAATAGCTCATTCTGGGTACATTTTTGGTATACATTTGCTTCTGCCGGGTCAGCTGAGCAGTGAATTTCTACTTAACTACCCCTTATCAGGAGAGACCTCAGGGCTGCATCTTTTGAGCGCAGTACTGAGCCTGAAAAGCATTTACAACCCCAGTTACAAGTAAAACTAGCTAAAATGTGTCTGGCTGCTGTTCACTGAAAAGCTCATTCTGGGTACATTTTTGGTATACATTTGCTTCTGCCGGGTCAGCTGAGCAGTGTATTTCTACTTAACTACCCCCTATCAGGAGAGACCTCAGGGCTGCATCTTTTGAGCGCAGTACTGAGCCTGAAAAGCGTTTACAACCCCAGTTACAAGTAAAACTACCTAAAATGTGCCTGGCTGCTGTTCACTGAAAAGCTCATTCTGGGTACATTTTTGTTATACATTTGCTTCTGCCGGGTCAGCTGAGCAGTGAATTTCTACGTAACTACCCCCTATCAGGGGAGACCTCAGGGCTGCATCTTTTGAGCGCAGTACTGAGCCTGAAAAGCGTTTACAACCCCAGTTACAAGTAAAACTAGCTAAATTGTGCCTGGCTGCCGTTCACTGAAAAGCTCATTCTGGGTACATTTTTGTTATACATTTGCTTCTGCCGGGTCAGCTGAGCAGTGAATTTCTACGTAACTACCCCCTATCAGGGGAGACCTCAGGGCTGCATCTTTTGAGCGCAGTACTGAGCCTGAAAAGCGTTTACAACCCCACTTACAAGTAAAACTAGCTAAATTGTGCCTGGCTGCTGTTCACTGAAAAGCTCATTCTGGGTACATTTTTGTTATACATTTGCTTCTGCCGGGTCAGCTGAGCAGTGAATTTCTACGTAACTACCCCCTATCAGGGGAGACCTCAGGGCTGCATCTTTTGAGCGCAGTACTGAGCCTGAAAAGCGTTTACAACCCCACTTACAAGTAAAACTAGCTAAATTGTGCCTGGCTGCTGTTCACTGAAAAGCTCATTCTGGGTACATTTTTGTTATACATTTGCTTCTGCCGGGTCAGCTGAGCAGTGAATTTCTACGTAACTACCCCCTATCAGGGGAGACCTCAGGGCTGCATCTTTTGAGCGCAGTACTGAGCCTGAAAAGCGTTTACAACCCCACTTACAAGTAAAACTAGCTAAATTGTGCCTGGCTGCTGTTCACTGAAAAGCTCATTCTGGGTACATTTTTGTTATACATTTGCTTCTGCCGGGTCAGCTGAGCAGTGAATTTCTACGTAACTACCCCCTATCAGGGGAGACCTCAGGGCTGCATCTTTTGAGCGCAGTACTGAGCCTGAAAAGCGTTTACAACCCCACTTACAAGTAAAACTAGCTAAATTGTGCCTGGCTGCTGTTCACTGAAAAGCTCATTCTGGGTACATTTTTGGTATACATTTGCTTCTGCCGGGTCAGCTGAGCAGTGAATTTCTACTTAACTACCTCCTATCAGGAGAGACCTCAGGGCTGCATGTTTTGAGCGCAGTACTGAGCCTGAAAAGCGTTTACAACCCCACTTACAAGTAAAACTAGCTAAAATGTGCCTGGCTGCTGTTCACTGAATAGCTCATTCTGGGTCCATTTTTGGTATACATTTGCTTCTGCCGGGTCAGCTGAGCAGTGAATTTCTACTTAACTACCTCCTATCAGGAGAGACCTCAGGGCTGCACCTTTTGAGCACAGTACTGAGCCTGAAAAGCGTTTACAACCCCACATACAAGTAAAACTAGCTAAAATGTGCCTGTTCACTGAAAAGCTCATTCTGGGTACATTTTTGGTATACATTTGCTTCTGCCGGGTCAGCTGAGCAGTGAATTTCTACTTAACTACCTCCTATCAGGAGAGACCTCAGGGCTGCATGTTTTGAGCGCAGTACTGAGCCTGAAAAGCGTTTACAACCCCACTTACAAGTAAAACTAGCTAAAATGTGCCTGGCTGCTGTTCACTGAATAGCTCATTCTGGGTACATTTTTGGTATACATTTGCTTCTGCCGGGTCAGCTGAGCAGTGAATTTCTACTTAACTACCTCCTATCAGGAGAGACCTCAGGGCTGCATGTTTTGAGCGCAGTACTGAGCCTGAAAAGCGTTTACAACCCCACTTACAAGTAAAACTAGCTAAAATGTGCCTGGCTGCTGTTCACTGAATAGCTCATTCTGGGTACATTTTTGGTATACATTTGCTTCTGCCGGGTCAGCTGAGCAGTGAATTTCTACTTAACTACCCCCTATCAGGAGAGACCTCAGGGCTGCATCTTTTGAGCGCAGTACTGAGCCTGAAAAGCGTTTACAACCCCATTTACAAGTAAAACTAGCTAAAATGTGCCTGGCTGCTGTTCACTGAAAAGCTCATTCTGGGTACATTTTTGTTATACATTTGCTTCTGCCAGGTCAGCTGAGCAGTGAATTTCTACTTAACTACCCCCTATCAGGAGAGACCTCAGGGTTGCATCTTTTGAGCGCAGTACTGAGCCTGAAAACCGTTTACAACCCCACTTACAAGTAAAACTAGCTAAAATGTGCCTGGCTGCTGTTCACTGAAAAGCTCATTCTAGGTACATTTTTAGTATACATTTGCTTCTGCCGGGTCAGCTGAGCAGTGAGTTTCTACTTAACTACCCCCTATCAGGAGAGACCTCAGGGCTGCATCTTTTGAGCGCACTACTGAGCCTGAAAAGCGTTTACAACCCCACTTACAAGTAAAACTAGCTAAAATGTGCCTGGCTGCTGTTCACTGAAAAGCTCATTCTGGGTACATTTTTGGTATACATTTGCTTCTGCCGGGTCAGCTGAACAGTGTATTTCTACTTAACTACCCCCTATCAGGAGAGACCTCAGGGCTGCATCTTTTGAGCGCAGTACTGAGCCTGAAAAGCGTTTCCAACCCCACTTACAAGTAAAACTAGCTAAAATGTGCCTGGCTGCTGTTCACTGAAAAGCTCATTCGGGGTACATTTTTGTTATACATTTGCTTCTGCCGGGTCAGCTGAGCAGTGAGTTTCCACTTAACTACCCCCTATCAGGAGAGACCTCAGGGCTGCATCTTTTGAGCGCAGTACTGAGCCCGAAAAGCATTTACAACCCCAGTTACAAGTAAAACTAGCTAAAATGTGTCTGGCTGCTGTTCACTGAAAAGCTCATTCTGGGTACATTTTTGGTATACATTTGCTTCTGCCGGGTCAGCTGAGCAGTGTATTTCTACTTAACTACCCCCTATCAGGAGAGACCTCAGGGCTGCATCTTTTGAGCGCAGTACTGAGCCTGAAAAGCGTTTACAACCCCACTTACAAGTAAAACTAGCTAAAATGTGCCTGGCTGCTGTTCACTGAATAGCTCATTCTGGGTACATTTTTGGTATACATTTGCTTCTGCCGGGTCAGCTGAGCAGTGAATTTCTACTTAACTACCTCCTATCAGGAGAGACCTCAGGGCTGCATCTTTTGAGCACAGTACTGAGCCTGAAAAGCGTTTACAACCCCACTTACAAGTAAAACTAGCTAAAATGTGCCTGGCTGCTGTTCACTGAAAAGCTCATTCTGGGTACATTTTTGGTATACATTTGCTTCTGCCGGGTCAGCTGAGCAGTGAATTTCTACTTAACTACCCCCTATCAGGAGAGACCTCAGGGCTGCATCTTTTGAGCGCAGTACTGAGCCTGAAAACCGTTTACCACCCCAGTTACAAGTAAAACTAGCTAAAATGTGCCTGGCTGCTGTTCACTGAAAAGCTCATTCTGGGTACATTTTTGGTACACATTTGCTTCTGCCGGGTCAGCTGAGCAGTGAATTTCTACTTAACTACATCCTATCAGGAGAGACCTCAGGGCTGCATCTTTTGAGCGCAGTACTGAGCCTGAAAAGCGTTTACCACCCCACTTACAAGTAAAACTAGCTAAAATGTGGCTGGCTGCTGTTCACTGAAAAGCTCATTCTGGGTACATTTTTGGTATACATTTGCTTCTGCAGGGTCAGCTGAGCAGTGAATTTCTACTTAACTACCTCCTATCAGGAGAGACCTCAGGGCTGCATCTTTTGAGCGCAGTACTGAGCCTGAAAACCGTTTACAACCCCACTTACAAGTAAAACTAGCTAAAATGTGCCTGGCAGCTGTTCACTGAAAAGCTCATTCTGGGTACATTTTTGGTATACATTTGCTTCTGCAGGGTCAGCTGAGCAGTGTATTTCTACTTAACTACCTCCTATCAGGAGAGACCTCAGGGCTGCATCTTTTGAGCGCAGTACTGAGCCTGAAAACCGTTTACAACCCCACTTACAAGTAAAACTAGCTAAAATGTGCCTGGCAGCTGTTCACTGAAAAGCTCATTCTGGGTACATTTTTGGTATACATTTGCTTCTGCAGGGTCAGCTGAGCAGTGTATTTCTACTTAACTACCTCCTATCAGGAGAGACCTCAGGGCTGCATCTTTTGAGCGCAGTACTGAGCCTGAAAAGCGTTTACAACCCCACTTACAAGTAAAACTAGCTAAAATGTGCCTGGCAGCTGTTCACTGAAAAGCTCATTCTGGGTACATTTTTGGTATACATTTGCTTCTGCCGGATCAGCTGAACAGTGTATTTCTACTTAACTACCCCCTATCAGGAGAGACCTCAGGGCTGCATCTTTTGAGCGCAGTACTGAGCCTGAAAAGCGTTTACAACCCCACTTACAAGTAAAACTAGCTAAATTGTGCCTGGCTGCTGTTCACTGAAAAGCTCATTCTGGGTACATTTTTGGTATACATTTGCTTCTGCCGGGTCAGCTGAGCAGTGTATTTCTACTTAACTACCCCCTATCAGGAGAGACCTCAGGGCTGTATCTTTTGAGCGCAGTACTGAGCCTGAAAAGCGTTTACAACCCCAGTTACAAGTAAAACTAGCTAAAATGTGCCTGGCTGCTGTTCACTGAAAAGCTCATTCTGGGTACATTTTTGGTATACATTTGCTTCTGCCGGGTCAGCTGAACAGTGAATTTCTACTTAACTACCTCCTATCAGGAGAGACCTCAGGGCTGTATCTTTTGAGTGCAGTACTGAGCCTGAAAAGCGTTTACAACCCCACTTACAAGTAAAACTAGCTAAAATGTGCCTGGCTGCTGTTCACTGAATAGCTCATTCTGGGTACATTTTTGGTATACATTTGCTTCTGCAGGGTCAGCTGAGCAGTGAATTTCTACTTAACTACCTCCTATCAGGAGAGACCTCAGGGCTGCATCTTTTGAGCGCAGTACTGAGCCTGAAAACCGTTTACAACCCCACTTACAAGTAAAACTAGCTAAAATGTGCCTGGCTGCTGTTCACTGAAAAGCTCATTCTGGGTACATTTTTGTTATACATTTGCTTCTGCCGGGTCAGCTGAGCAGTGAATTTTTACTTAACTACCCCCTATCAGGAGAGACCTCAGGGCTGCATCTTTTGAGCGCAGTACTGAGCCTGAAAAGCGTTTCCAACCCCACTTACAAGTAAAAATAGCTAAAATGTGCCTCGCTGCTGTTCACTGAAAAGCTCATTCTGGGTACATTTTTGGTATACATTTGCTTCTGCCGGGTCAGCTGAGCAGTGAATTTCTACTTAACTACCTCCTATCAGGAGAGACCTCAGGGCTGCATGTTTTGAGCGCAGTACTGAGCCTGAAAAGCGTTTACAACCCCACTTACAAGTAAAACTAGCTAAAATGTGCCTGGCTGCTGTTCACTGAATAGCTCATTCTGGGTCCATTTTTGGTATACATTTGCTTCTGCCGGGTCAGCTGAGCAGTGAATTTCTACTTAACTACCTCCTATCAGGAGAGACCTCAGGGCTGCATCTTTTGAGCACAGTACTGAGCCTGAAAAGCGTTTACAACCCCACTTACAAGTAAAACTAGCTAAAATGTGCCTGGCTGCTGTTCACTGAAAAGCTCATTCTGGGTACATTTTTGGTATACATTTGCTTCTGCCGGGTCAGCTGAGCAGTGAATTTCTACTTAACTACCTCCTATCAGGAGAGACCTCAGGGCTGCATGTTTTGAGCGCAGTACTGAGCCTGAAAAGCGTTTACAACCCCACTTACAAGTAAAACTAGCTAAAATGTGCCTGGCTGCTGTTCACTGAATAGCTCATTCTGGGTACATTTTTGGTATACATTTGCTTCTGCCGGGTCAGCTGAGCAGTGAATTTCTACTTAACTACCTCCTATCAGGAAAGACCTCAGGGCTGCATGTTTTGAGCGCAGTACTGAGCCTGAAAAGCGTTTACAACCCCACTTACAAGTAAAACTAGCTAAAATGTGCCTGGCTGCTGTTCACTGAATAGCTCATTCTGGGTACATTTTTGGTATACATTTGCTTCTGCCGGGTCAGCTGAGCAGTGAATTTCTACTTAACTACCTCCTATCAGGAGAGACCTCAGGGTTGCATCTTTTGAGCACAGTACTGAGCCTGAAAAGCGTTTACAACCCCACTTACAAGTAAAACTAGCTAAATTGTGCCTGGCTGCTGTTCACTGAAAAGCTCATTCTGGGTACATTTTTGGTATACATTTGCTTCTGCCGGGTCAGCTGAGCAGTGTATTTCTACTTAACTACCCCCTATCAGGAGAGACCTCAGGGCTGTATCTTTTGAGCGCAGTACTGAGCCTGAAAAGCGTTTACAACCCCAGTTACAAGTAAAACTAGCTAAAATGTGCCTGGCTGCTGTTCACTGAAAAGCTCATTCTGGGTACATTTTTGGTATACATTTGCTTCTGCCGGGTCAGCTGAGCAGTGTATTTCTACTTAACTACCCCCTATCAGGAGAGACCTCAGGGCTGTATCTTTTGAGCACAGTACTGAGCCTGAAAAGCGTTTACAACCCCAGTTACAAGTAAAACTAGCTAAAATGTGCCTGGCTGCTGTTCACTGAAAAGCTCATTCTGGGTACATTTTTGGTATACATTTGCTTCTGCCGGGTCAGCTGAACAGTGAATTTCTACTTAACTACCTCCTATCAGGAGAGACCTCAGGGCTGTATCTTTTGAGTGCAGTACTGAGCCTGAAAAGCGTTTACAACCCCACTTACAAGTAAAACTAGCTAAAATGTGCCTGGCTGCTGTTCACTGAATAGCTCATTCTGGGTACATTTTTGGTATACATTTGCTTCTGCAGGGTCAGCTGAGCAGTGAATTTCTACTTAACTACCTCCTATCAGGAGAGACCTCAGGGCTGCATCTTTTGAGCGCAGTACTGAGCCTGAAAACCGTTTACAACCCCACTTACAAGTAAAACTAGCTAAAATGTGCCTGGCTGCTGTTCACTGAAAAGCTCATTCTGGGTACATTTTTGTTATACATTTGCTTCTGCCGGGTCAGCTGAGCAGTGAATTTCTACTTAACTACCCACTATCAGGAGAGACCTCAGGGCTGCATCTTTTGAGCGCAGTACTGAGCCTGAAAAGCGTTTCCAACCCCACTTACAAGTAAAATTAGCTAAAATGTGCCTGGCTGCTGTTCACTGAAAAGCTCATTCTGGGTACATTTTTGGTATACATTTGCTTCTGCCGGGTCAGCTGAGCAGTGAATTTCTACTTAACTACCTCCTATCAGGAGAGACCTCAGGGCTGCATGTTTTGAGCGCAGTACTGAGCCTGAAAAGCGTTTACAACCCCACTTACAAGTAAAACTAGCTAAAATGTGCCTGGCTGCTGTTCACTGAATAGCTCATTCTGGGTCCATTTTTGGTATACATTTGCTTCTGCCGGGTCAGCTGAGCAGTGAATTTCTACTTAACTACCTCCTATCAGGAGAGACCTCAGGGCTGCATCTTTTGAGCACAGTACTGAGCCTGAAAAGCGTTTACAACCCCACTTACAAGTAAAACTAGCTAAAATGTGCCTGGCTGCTGTTCACTGAAAAGCTCATTCTGGGTACATTTTTGGTATACATTTGCTTCTGCCGGGTCAGCTGAGCAGTGAATTTCTACTTAACTACCTCCTATCAGGAGAGACCTCAGGGCTGCATGTTTTGAGCGCAGTACTGAGCCTGAAAAGCGTTTACAACCCCACTTACAAGTAAAACTAGCTAAAATGTGCCTGGCTGCTGTTCACTGAATAGCTCATTCTGGGTACATTTTTGGTATACATTTGCTTCTGCCGGGTCAGCTGAGCAGTGAATTTCTACTTAACTACCTCCTATCAGGAAAGACCTCAGGGCTGCATGTTTTGAGCGCAGTACTGAGCCTGAAAAGCATTTACAACCCCACTTACAAGTAAAACTAGCTAAAATGTGCCTGGCTGCTGTTCACTGAATAGCTCATTCTGGGTACATTTTTGGTATACATTTGCTTCTGCCGGGTCAGCTGAGCAGTGAATTTCTACTTAACTACCTCCTATCAGGAGAGACCTCAGGGTTGCATCTTTTGAGCACAGTACTGAGCCTGAAAAGCGTTTACAACCCCACTTACAAGTAAAACTAGCTAAAATGTGCCTGGCTGCTGTTCACTGAAAAGCTCATTCTGGGTACATTTTTGGTATACATTTGCTTCTGCCGGGTCAGCTGAGCAGTGAATTTCTACTTAACTACCCCCTATCAGGAGAGACCTCAGGGCTGCATCTTTTGAGCGCAGTACTGAGCCTGAAAACCGTTTACCACCCCAGTTACAAGTAAAACTAGCTAAAATGTGCCTGGCTGCTGTTCACTGAAAAGTTCATTCTGGGTACATTTTTGGTACACATTTGCTTCTGCCGGGTCAGCTGAGCAGTGAATTTCTACTTAACTACCTCCTATCAGGAGAGACCTCAGGGCTGCATGTTTTGAGCGCAGTACTGAGCCTGAAAAGCGTTTACAACCCCACTTACAAGTAAAACTAGCTAAAATGTGCCTGGCTGCTGTTCACTGAATAGCTCATTCTGGGTACATTTTTGGTATACATTTGCTTCTGCCGGGTCAGCTGAGCAGTGAATTTCTACTTAACTACCTCCTATCAGGAGAGACCTCAGGGCTGCATCTTTTGAGCACAGTACTGAGCCTGAAAAGCGTTTACAACCCCACTTACAAGTAAAACTAGCTAAAATGTGCCTGGCTGCTGTTCATTGAAAAGCTCATTCTGGGTACATTTTTGTTATACATTTGCTTCTGCCGGGTCAGCTGAGCAGTGAGTTTCTACTTAACTACCCCCTATCAGGAGAGACCTCAGGGCTGCATCTTTTGAGCGCACTACTGAGCCTGAAAAGCGTTTACAACCCCACTTACAAGTAAAACTAGCTAAAATGTGCCTGGCTGCTGTTCACTGAATAGCTCATTCTGGGTACATTTTTGGTATACATTTGCTTCTGCCGGGTCAGCTGAGCAGTGAATTTCTACTTAACTACCCCTTATCAGGAGAGACCTCAGGGCTGCATCTTTTGAGCGCAGTACTGAGCCTGAAAAGCATTTACAACCCCAGTTACAAGTAAAACTAGCTAAAATGTGTCTGGCTGCTGTTCACTGAAAAGCTCATTCTGGGTACATTTTTGGTATACATTTGCTTCTGCCGGGTCAGCTGAGCAGTGTATTTCTACTTAACTACCCCCTATCAGGAGAGACCTCAGGGCTGCATCTTTTGAGCGCAGTACTGAGCCTGAAAAGCGTTTACAACCCCAGTTACAAGTAAAACTACCTAAAATGTGCCTGGCTGCTGTTCACTGAAAAGCTCATTCTGGGTACATTTTTGTTATACATTTGCTTCTGCCGGGTCAGCTGAGCAGTGAATTTCTACGTAACTACCCCCTATCAGGGGAGACCTCAGGGCTGCATCTTTTGAGCGCAGTACTGAGCCTGAAAAGCGTTTACAACCCCAGTTACAAGTAAAACTAGCTAAATTGTGCCTGGCTGCCGTTCACTGAAAAGCTCATTCTGGGTACATTTTTGTTATACATTTGCTTCTGCCGGGTCAGCTGAGCAGTGAATTTCTACGTAACTACCCCCTATCAGGGGAGACCTCAGGGCTGCATCTTTTGAGCGCAGTACTGAGCCTGAAAAGCGTTTACAACCCCACTTACAAGTAAAACTAGCTAAATTGTGCCTGGCTGCTGTTCACTGAAAAGCTCATTCTGGGTACATTTTTGTTATACATTTGCTTCTGCCGGGTCAGCTGAGCAGTGAATTTCTACGTAACTACCCCCTATCAGGGGAGACCTCAGGGCTGCATCTTTTGAGCGCAGTACTGAGCCTGAAAAGCGTTTACAACCCCACTTACAAGTAAAACTAGCTAAATTGTGCCTGGCTGCTGTTCACTGAAAAGCTCATTCTGGGTACATTTTTGTTATACATTTGCTTCTGCCGGGTCAGCTGAGCAGTGAATTTCTACGTAACTACCCCCTATCAGGGGAGACCTCAGGGCTGCATCTTTTGAGCGCAGTACTGAGCCTGAAAAGCGTTTACAACCCCACTTACAAGTAAAACTAGCTAAATTGTGCCTGGCTGCTGTTCACTGAAAAGCTCATTCTGGGTACATTTTTGTTATACATTTGCTTCTGCCGGGTCAGCTGAGCAGTGAATTTCTACGTAACTACCCCCTATCAGGGGAGACCTCAGGGCTGCATCTTTTGAGCGCAGTACTGAGCCTGAAAAGCGTTTACAACCCCACTTACAAGTAAAACTAGCTAAATTGTGCCTGGCTGCTGTTCACTGAAAAGCTCATTCTGGGTACATTTTTGGTATACATTTGCTTCTGCCGGGTCAGCTGAGCAGTGAATTTCTACTTAACTACCTCCTATCAGGAGAGACCTCAGGGCTGCATGTTTTGAGCGCAGTACTGAGCCTGAAAAGCGTTTACAACCCCACTTACAAGTAAAACTAGCTAAAATGTGCCTGGCTGCTGTTCACTGAATAGCTCATTCTGGGTCCATTTTTGGTATACATTTGCTTCTGCCGGGTCAGCTGAGCAGTGAATTTCTACTTAACTACCTCCTATCAGGAGAGACCTCAGGGCTGCACCTTTTGAGCACAGTACTGAGCCTGAAAAGCGTTTACAACCCCACATACAAGTAAAACTAGCTAAAATGTGCCTGTTCACTGAAAAGCTCATTCTGGGTACATTTTTGGTATACATTTGCTTCTGCCGGGTCAGCTGAGCAGTGAATTTCTACTTAACTACCTCCTATCAGGAGAGACCTCAGGGCTGCATGTTTTGAGCGCAGTACTGAGCCTGAAAAGCGTTTACAACCCCACTTACAAGTAAAACTAGCTAAAATGTGCCTGGCTGCTGTTCACTGAATAGCTCATTCTGGGTACATTTTTGGTATACATTTGCTTCTGCCGGGTCAGCTGAGCAGTGAATTTCTACTTAACTACCTCCTATCAGGAGAGACCTCAGGGCTGCATGTTTTGAGCGCAGTACTGAGCCTGAAAAGCGTTTACAACCCCACTTACAAGTAAAACTAGCTAAAATGTGCCTGGCTGCTGTTCACTGAATAGCTCATTCTGGGTACATTTTTGGTATACATTTGCTTCTGCCGGGTCAGCTGAGCAGTGAATTTCTACTTAACTACCCCCTATCAGGAGAGACCTCAGGGCTGCATCTTTTGAGCGCAGTACTGAGCCTGAAAACCGTTTACCACCCCAGTTACAAGTAAAACTAGCTAAAATGTGCCTGGCTGCTGTTCACTGAAAAGTTCATTCTGGGTACATTTTTGGTACACATTTGCTTCTGCCGGGTCAGCTGAGCAGTGAATTTCTACTTAACTACCTCCTATCAGGAGAGACCTCAGGGCTGCATGTTTTGAGCGCAGTACTGAGCCTGAAAAGCGTTTACAACCCCACTTACAAGTAAAACTAGCTAAAATGTGCCTGGCTGCTGTTCACTGAATAGCTCATTCTGGGTACATTTTTGGTATACATTTGCTTCTGCCGGGTCAGCTGAGCAGTGAATTTCTACTTAACTACCTCCTATCAGGAGAGACCTTAGGGCTGCATCTTTTGAGCACAGTACTGAGCCTGAAAAGCGTTTACAACCCCACTTACAAGTAAAACTAGCTAAAATGTGCCTGGCTGCTGTTCATTGAAAAGCTCATTCTGGGTACATTTTTGTTATACATTTGCTTCTGCCGGGTCAGCTGAGCAGTGAGTTTCTACTTAACTACCCCCTATCAGGAGAGACCTCAGGGCTGCATCTTTTGAGCGCACTACTGAGCCTGAAAAGCGTTTACAACCCCACTTACAAGTAAAACTAGCTAAAATGTGCCTGGCTGCTGTTCACTGAATAGCTCATTCTGGGTACATTTTTGGTATACATTTGCTTCTGCCGGGTCAGCTGAGCAGTGAATTTCTACTTAACTACCCCTTATCAGGAGAGACCTCAGGGCTGCATCTTTTGAGCGCAGTACTGAGCCTGAAAAGCATTTACAACCCCAGTTACAAGTAAAACTAGCTAAAATGTGTCTGGCTGCTGTTCACTGAAAAGCTCATTCTGGGTACATTTTTGGTATACATTTGCTTCTGCCGGGTCAGCTGAGCAGTGTATTTCTACTTAACTACCCCCTATCAGGAGAGACCTCAGGGCTGCATCTTTTGAGCGCAGTACTGAGCCTGAAAAGCGTTTACAACCCCAGTTACAAGTAAAACTACCTAAAATGTGCCTGGCTGCTGTTCACTGAAAAGCTCATTCTGGGTACATTTTTGTTATACATTTGCTTCTGCCGGGTCAGCTGAGCAGTGAATTTCTACGTAACTACCCCCTATCAGGGGAGACCTCAGGGCTGCATCTTTTGAGCGCAGTACTGAGCCTGAAAAGCGTTTACAACCCCAGTTACAAGTAAAACTAGCTAAATTGTGCCTGGCTGCTGTTCACTGAAAAGCTCATTCTGGGTACATTTTTGTTATACATTTGCTTCTGCCGGGTCAGCTGAGCAGTGAATTTCTACGTAACTACCCCCTATCAGGGGAGACCTCAGGGCTGCATCTTTTGAGCGCAGTACTGAGCCTGAAAAGCGTTTACAACCCCACTTACAAGTAAAACTAGCTAAATTGTGCCTGGCTGCTGTTCACTGAAAAGCTCATTCTGGGTACATTTTTGTTATACATTTGCTTCTGCCGGGTCAGCTGAGCAGTGAATTTCTACGTAACTACCCCCTATCAGGGGAGACCTCAGGGCTGCATCTTTTGAGCGCAGTACTGAGCCTGAAAAGCGTTTACAACCCCACTTACAAGTAAAACTAGCTAAATTGTGCCTGGCTGCTGTTCACTGAATAGCTCATTCTGGGTACATTTTTGGTATACATTTGCTTCTGCCGGGTCAGCTGAGCAGTGAATTTCTACTTAACTACCTCCTATCAGGAGAGACCTTAGGGCTGCATCTTTTGAGCACAGTACTGAGCCTGAAAAGCGTTTACAACCCCACTTACAAGTAAAACTAGCTAAAATGTGCCTGGCTGCTGTTCATTGAAAAGCTCATTCTGGGTACATTTTTGTTATACATTTGCTTCTGCCGGGTCAGCTGAGCAGTGAGTTTCTACTTAACTACCCCCTATCAGGAGAGACCTTAGGGCTGCATCTTTTGAGCGCACTACTGAGCCTGAAAAGCGTTTACAACCCCACTTACAAGTAAAACTAGCTAAAATGTGCCTGGCTGCTGTTCACTGAAAAGCTCATTCTGGGTACATTTTTGGTATACATTTGCTTCTGCCGGGTCAGCTGAGCAGTGTATTTCTACTTAACTACCCCCTATCAGGAGAGACCTCAGGGCTGCATCTTTTGAGCGCAGTACTGAGCCTGAAAAGCGTTTACAACCCCAGTTACAAGTAAAACTACCTAAAATGTGCCTGGCTGCTGTTCACTGAAAAGCTCATTCTGGGTACATTTTTGTTATACATTTGCTTCTGCCGGGTCAGCTGAGCAGTGAATTTCTACGTAACTACCCCCTATCAGGGGAGACCTCAGGGCTGCATCTTTTGAGCGCAGTACTGAGCCTGAAAAGCGTTTACAACCCCAGTTACAAGTAAAACTAGCTAAATTGTGCCTGGCTGCTGTTCACTGAAAAGCTCATTCTGGGTACATTTTTGTTATACATTTGCTTCTGCCGGGTCAGCTGAGCAGTGAATTTCTACGTAACTACCCCCTATCAGGGGAGACCTCAGGGCTGCATCTTTTGAGCGCAGTACTGAGCCTGAAAAGCGTTTACAACCCCACTTACAAGTAAAACTAGCTAAATTGTGCCTGGCTGCTGTTCACTGAAAAGCTCATTCTGGGTACATTTTTGTTATACATTTGCTTCTGCCGGGTCAGCTGAGCAGTGAATTTCTACGTAACTACCCCCTATCAGGGGAGACCTCAGGGCTGCATCTTTTGAGCGCAGTACTGAGCCTGAAAAGCGTTTACAACCCCACTTACAAGTAAAACTAGCTAAATTGTGCCTGGCTGCTGTTCACTGAAAAGCTCATTCTGGGTACATTTTTGTTATACATTTGCTTCTGCCGGGTCAGCTGAGCAGTGAATTTCTACGTAACTACCCCCTATCAGGGGAGACCTCAGGGCTGCATCTTTTGAGCGCAGTACTGAGCCTGAAAAGCGTTTACAACCCCACTTACAAGTAAAACTAGCTAAATTGTGCCTGGCTGCTGTTCACTGAAAAGCTCATTCTGGGTACATTTTTGTTATACATTTGCTTCTGCCGGGTCAGCTGAGCAGTGAATTTCTACGTAACTACCCCCTATCAGGGGAGACCTCAGGGCTGCATCTTTTGAGCGCAGTACTGAGCCTGAAAAGCGTTTACAACCCCACTTAGAAGTAAAACTAGCTAAATTGTGCCTGGCTGCTGTTCACTGAAAAGCTCATTCTGGGTACATTTTTGGTATACATTTGCTTCTGCCGGGTCAGCTGAGCAGTGAATTTCTACTTAACTACCTCCTATCAGGAGAGACCTCAGGGCTGCATGTTTTGAGCGCAGTACTGAGCCTGAAAAGCGTTTACAACCCCACTTACAAGTAAAACTAGCTAAAATGTGCCTGGCTGCTGTTCACTGAATAGCTCATTCTGGGTCCATTTTTGGTATACATTTGCTTCTGCCGGGTCAGCTGAGCAGTGAATTTCTACTTAACTACCTCCTATCAGGAGAGACCTCAGGGCTGCATGTTTTGAGCGCAGTACTGAGCCTGAAAAGCGTTTACAACCCCACTTACAAGTAAAACTAGCTAAAATGTGCCTGGCTGCTGTTCACTGAATAGCTCATTCTGGGTACATTTTTGGTATACATTTGCTTCTGCCGGGTCAGCTGAGCAGTGAATTTCTACTTAACTACCTCCTATCAGGAGAGACCTCAGGGCTGCATGTTTTGAGCGCAGTACTGAGCCTGAAAAGCGTTTACAACCCCACTTACAAGTAAAACTAGCTAAAATGTGCCTGGCTGCTGTTCACTGAATAGCTCATTCTGGGTACATTTTTGGTATACATTTGCTTCTGCCGGGTCAGCTGAGCAGTGAATTTCTACTTAACTACCTCCTATCAGGAGAGACCTCAGGGCTGCATCTTTTGAGCACAGTACTGAGCCTGAAAAGCGTTTACAACCCCACTTACAAGTAAAACTAGCTAAAATGTGCCTGGCTGCTGTTCACTGAAAAGTTCATTCTGGGTACATTTTTGGTATACATTTGCTTCTGCCGAGTCAGCTGAGCAGTGAATTTCTACTTAACTACCCCCTATCAGGAGAGACCTCAGGGCTGCATCTTTTGAGCGCAGTACTGAGCCTGAAAACCGTTTACCACCCCAGTTACAAGTAAAACTAGCTAAAATGTGCCTGGCTGCTGTTCACTGAAAAGCTCATTCTGGGTACATTTTTGGTACACATTTGCTTCTGCCGGGTCAGCTGAGCAGTGAATTTCTACTTAACTACCTCCTATCAGGAGAGACCTCAGGGCTGCATCTTTTGAGCGCAGTACTGAGCCTGAAAAGCGTTTACCACCCCACTTACAAGTAAAACTAGCTAAAATGTGGCTGGCTGCTGTTCACTGAAAAGCTCATTCTGGGTACATTTTTGGTATACATTTGCTTCTGCAGGGTCAGCTGAGCAGTGAATTTCTACTTAACTACCTCCTATCAGGAGAGACCTCAGGGCTGCATCTTTTGAGCGCAGTACTGAGCCTGAAAACCGTTTACAACCCCACTTACAAGTAAAACTAGCTAAAATGTGCCTGGCAGCTGTTCACTGAAAAGCTCATTCTGGGTACATTTTTGGTATACATTTGCTTCTGCAGGGTCAGCTGAGCAGTGTATTTCTACTTAACTACCTCCTATCAGGAGAGACCTCAGGGCTGCATCTTTTGAGCGCAGTACTGAGCCTGAAAACCGTTTACAACCCCACTTACAAGTAAAACTAGCTAAAATGTGCCTGGCAGCTGTTCACTGAAAAGCTCATTCTGGGTACATTTTTGGTATACATTTGCTTCTGCCGGATCAGCTGAACAGTGTATTTCTACTTAACTACCCCCTATCAGGAGAGACCTCAGGGCTGCATCTTTTGAGCGCAGTACTGAGCCTGAAAAGCGTTTACAACCCCACTTACAAGTAAAACTAGCTAAATTGTGCCTGGCTGCTGTTCACTGAAAAGCTCATTCTGGGTACATTTTTGGTATACATTTGCTTCTGCCGGGTCAGCTGAGCAGTGTATTTCTACTTAACTACCCCCTATCAGGAGAGACCTCAGGGCTGCATCTTTTGAGCGCAGTACTGAGCCTGAAAAGCGTTTACAACCCCATTTACAAGTAAAACTAGCTAAAATGTGCCTGGCTGCTGTTCACTGAAAAGCTCATTCTGGGTACATTTTTGTTATACATTTGCTTCTGCCGGGTCAGCTGAGCAGTGAATTTCTACTTAACTACCCCCTATCAGGAGAGACCTCAGGGTTGCATCTTTTGAGCGCAGTACTGAGCCTGAAAACCGTTTACAACCCCACTTACAAGTAAAACTAGCTAAAATGTGCCTGGCTGCTGTTCACTGAAAAGCTCATTCTAGGTACATTTTTAGTATACATTTGCTTCTGCCGGGTCAGCTGAGCAGTGAGTTTCTACTTAACTACCCCCTATCAGGAGAGACCTCAGGGCTGCATCTTTTGAGCGCACTACTGAGCCTGAAAAGCGTTTACAACCCCACTTACAAGTAAAACTAGCTAAAATGTGCCTGGCTGCTGTTCACTGAAAAGCTCATTCTGGGTACATTTTTGGTATACATTTGCTTCTGCCGGGTCAGCTGAACAGTGTATTTCTACTTAACTACCCCCTATCAGGAGAGACCTCAGGGCTGCATCTTTTGAGCGCAGTACTGAGCCTGAAAAGCGTTTCCAACCCCACTTACAAGTAAAACTAGCTAAAATGTGCCTGGCTGCTGTTCACTGAAAAGCTCATTCTGGGTACATTTTTGTTATACATTTGCTTCTGCCGGGTCAGCTGAGCAGTGAGTTTCCACTTAACTACCCCCTATCAGGAGAGACCTCAGGGCTGCATCTTTTGAGCGCAGTACTGAGCCTGAAAAGCATTTACAACCCCAGTTACAAGTAAAACTAGCTAAAATGTGTCTGGCTGCTGTTCACTGAAAAGCTCATTCTGGGTACATTTTTGGTATACATTTGCTTCTGCCGGGTCAGCTGAGCAGTGTATTTCTACTTAACTACCCCCTATCAGGAGAGACCTCAGGGCTGCATCTTTTGAGCGCAGTACTGAGCCTGAAAAGCGTTTACAACCCCACTTACAAGTAAAACTAGCTAAAATGTGCCTGGCTGCTGTTCACTGAATAGCTCATTCTGGGTACATTTTTGGTATACATTTGCTTCTGCCGGGTCAGCTGAGCAGTGAATTTCTACTTAACTACCTCCTATCAGGAGAGACCTCAGGGCTGCATCTTTTGAGCACAGTACTGAGCCTGAAAAGCGTTTACAACCCCACTTACAAGTAAAACTAGCTAAAATGTGCCTGGCTGCTGTTCACTGAAAAGCTCATTCTGGGTACATTTTTGGTATACATTTGCTTCTGCCGGGTCAGCTGAGCAGTGAATTTCTACTTAACTACCCCCTATCAGGAGAGACCTCAGGGCTGCATCTTTTGAGCGCAGTACTGAGCCTGAAAACCGTTTACCACCCCAGTTACAAGTAAAACTAGCTAAAATGTGCCTGGCTGCTGTTCACTGAAAAGCTCATTCTGGGTACATTTTTGGTACACATTTGCTTCTGCCGGGTCAGCTGAGCAGTGAATTTCTACTTAACTACCTCCTATCAGGAGAGACCTCAGGGCTGCATCTTTTGAGCGCAGTACTGAGCCTGAAAAGCGTTTACCACCCCACTTACAAGTAAAACTAGCTAAAATGTGGCTGGCTGCTGTTCACTGAAAAGCTCATTCTGGGTAAATTTTTGGTATACATTTGCTTCTGCAGGGTCAGCTGAGCAGTGAATTTCTACTTAACTACCTCCTATCAGGAGAGACCTCAGGGCTGCATCTTTTGAGCGCAGTACTGAGCCTGAAAACCGTTTACAACCCCACTTACAAGTAAAACTAGCTAAAATGTGCCTGGCAGCTGTTCACTGAAAAGCTCATTCTGGGTACATTTTTGGTATACATTTGCTTCTGCAGGGTCAGCTGAGCAGTGTATTTCTACTTAACTACCTCCTATCAGGAGAGACCTCAGGGCTGCATCTTTTGAGCGCAGTACTGAGCCTGAAAACCGTTTACAACCCCACTTACAAGTAAAACTAGCTAAAATGTGCCTGGCAGCTGTTCACTGAAAAGCTCATTCTGGGTACATTTTTGGTATACATTTGCTTCTGCAGGGTCAGCTGAGCAGTGTATTTCTACTTAACTACCTCCTATCAGGAGAGACCTCAGGGCTGCATCTTTTGAGCGCAGTACTGAGCCTGAAAACCGTTTACAACCCCACTTACAAGTAAAACTAGCTAAAATGTGCCTGGCAGCTGTTCACTGAAAAGCTCATTCTGGGTACATTTTTGGTATACATTTGCTTCTGCCGGATCAGCTGAACAGTGTATTTCTACTTAACTACCCCCTATCAGGAGAGACCTCAGGGCTGCATCTTTTGAGCGCAGTACTGAGCCTGAAAAGCGTTTACAACCCCACTTACAAGTAAAACTAGCTAAATTGTGCCTGGCTGCTGTTCACTGAAAAGCTCATTCTGGGTACATTTTTGGTATACATTTGCTTCTGCCGGGTCAGCTGAGCAGTGTATTTCTACTTAACTACCCCCTATCAGGAGAGACCTCAGGGCTGCATCTTTTGAGCGCAGTACTGAGCCTGAAAAGCGTTTACAACCCCAGTTACAAGTAAAACTAGCTAAAATGTGCCTGGCTGCTGTTCACTGAAAAGCTCATTCTGGGTACATTTTTGTTATACATTTGCTTCTGCCGGGTCAGCTGAGCAGTGAATTTCTACTTAACTACCCCCTATCAGGAGAGACCTCAGGGTTGCATCTTTTGAGCGCAGTACTGAGCCTGAAAACCGTTTACAACCCCACTTACAAGTAAAACTAGCTAAAATGTGCCTGGCTGCTGTTCACTGAAAAGCTCATTCTAGGTACATTTTTAGTATACATTTGCTTCTGCCGGGTCAGCTGAGCAGTGAGTTTCTACTTAACTACCCCCTATCAGGAGAGACCTCAGGGCTGCATCTTTTGAGCGCACTACTGAGCCTGAAAAGCGTTTACAACCCCACTTACAAGTAAAACTAGCTAAAATGTGCCTGGCTGCTGTTCACTGAAAAGCTCATTCTGGGTACATTTTTGGTATACATTTGCTTCTGCCGGGTCAGCTGAACAGTGTATTTCTACTTAACTACCCCCTATCAGGAGAGACCTCAGGGCTGCATCTTTTGAGCGCAGTACTGAGCCTGAAAAGCGTTTCCAACCCCACTTACAAGTAAAACTAGCTAAAATGTGCCTGGCTGCTGTTCACTGAAAAGCTCATTCTGGGTACATTTTTGTTATACATTTGCTTCTGCCGGGTCAGCTGAGCAGTGAGTTTCCACTTAACTACCCCCTATCAGGAGAGACCTCAGGGCTGCATCTTTTGAGCGCAGTACTGAGCCTGAAAAGCATTTACAACCCCAGTTACAAGTAAAACTAGCTAAAATGTGTCTGGCTGCTGTTCACTGAAAAGCTCATTCTGGGTACATTTTTGGTATACATTTGCTTCTGCCGGGTCAGCTGAGCAGTGTATTTCTACTTAACTACCCCCTATCAGGAGAGACCTCAGGGCTGCATCTTTTGAGCGCAGTACTGAGCCTGAAAAGCGTTTACAACCCCACTTACAAGTAAAACTAGCTAAAATGTGCCTGGCTGCTGTTCACTGAATAGCTCATTCTGGGTACATTTTTGGTATACATTTGCTTCTGCCGGGTCAGCTGAGCAGTGAATTTCTACTTAACTACCTCCTATCAGGAGAGACCTCAGGGCTGCATCTTTTGAGCACAGTACTGAGCCTGAAAAGCGTTTACAACCCCACTTACAAGTAAAACTAGCTAAAATGTGCCTGGCTGCTGTTCACTGAAAAGCTCATTCTGGGTACATTTTTGGTATACATTTGCTTCTGCCGGGTCAGCTGAGCAGTGAATTTCTACTTAACTACCCCCTATCAGGAGAGACCTCAGGGCTGCATCTTTTGAGCGCAGTACTGAGCCTGAAAACCGTTTACCACCCCAGTTACAAGTAAAACTAGCTAAAATGTGCCTGGCTGCTGTTCACTGAAAAGCTCATTCTGGGTACATTTTTGGTACACATTTGCTTCTGCCGGGTCAGCTGAGCAGTGAATTTCTACTTAACTACCTCCTATCAGGAGAGACCTCAGGGCTGCATCTTTTGAGCGCAGTACTGAGCCTGAAAAGCGTTTACCACCCCACTTACAAGTAAAACTAGCTAAAATGTGGCTGGCTGCTGTTCACTGAAAAGCTCATTCTGGGTACATTTTTGGTATACATTTGCTTCTGCAGGGTCAGCTGAGCAGTGAATTTCTACTTAACTACCTCCTATCAGGAGAGACCTCAGGGCTGCATCTTTTGAGCGCAGTACTGAGCCTGAAAACCGTTTACAACCCCACTTACAAGTAAAACTAGCTAAAATGTGCCTGGCAGCTGTTCACTGAAAAGCTCATTCTGGGTACATTTTTGGTATACATTTGCTTCTGCAGGGTCAGCTGAGCAGTGTATTTCTACTTAACTACCTCCTATCAGGAGAGACCTCAGGGCTGCATCTTTTGAGCGCAGTACTGAGCCTGAAAACCGTTTACAACCCCACTTACAAGTAAAACTAGCTAAAATGTGCCTGGCAGCTGTTCACTGAAAAGCTCATTCTGGGTACATTTTTGGTATACATTTGCTTCTGCCGGATCAGCTGAACAGTGTATTTCTACTTAACTACCCCCTATCAGGAGAGACCTCAGGGCTGCATCTTTTGAGCGCAGTACTGAGCCTGAAAAGCGTTTACAACCCCACTTACAAGTAAAACTAGCTAAATTGTGCCTGGCTGCTGTTCACTGAAAAGCTCATTCTGGGTACATTTTTGGTATACATTTGCTTCTGCCGGGTCAGCTGAGCAGTGTATTTCTACTTAACTACCCCCTATCAGGAGAGACCTCAGGGCTGCATCTTTTGAGCGCAGTACTGAGCCTGAAAAGCGTTTACAACCCCAGTTACAAGTAAAACTAGCTAAAATGTGCCTGGCTGCTGTTCACTGAAAAGCTCATTCTGGGTACATTTTTGTTATACATTTGCTTCTGCCGGGTCAGCTGAGCAGTGAATTTCTACTTAACTACCCCCTATCAGGAGAGACCTCAGGGTTGCATCTTTTGAGCGCAGTACTGAGCCTGAAAACCGTTTACAACCCCACTTACAAGTAAAACTAGCTAAAATGTGCCTGGCTGCTGTTCACTGAAAAGCTCATTCTAGGTACATTTTTAGTATACATTTGCTTCTGCCGGGTCAGCTGAGCAGTGAGTTTCTACTTAACTACCCCCTATCAGGAGAGACCTCAGGGCTGCATCTTTTGAGCGCACTACTGAGCCTGAAAAGCGTTTACAACCCCACTTACAAGTAAAACTAGCTAAAATGTGCCTGGCTGCTGTTCACTGAAAAGCTCATTCTGGGTACATTTTTGGTATACATTTGCTTCTGCCGGGTCAGCTGAACAGTGTATTTCTACTTAACTACCCCCTATCAGGAGAGACCTCAGGGCTGCATCTTTTGAGCGCAGTACTGAGCCTGAAAAGCGTTTCCAACCCCACTTACAAGTAAAACTAGCTAAAATGTGCCTGGCTGCTGTTCACTGAAAAGCTCATTCTGGGTACATTTTTGTTATACATTTGCTTCTGCCGGGTCAGCTGAGCAGTGAGTTTCCACTTAACTACCCCCTATCAGGAGAGACCTCAGGGCTGCATCTTTTGAGCGCAGTACTGAGCCTGAAAAGCATTTACAACCCCAGTTACAAGTAAAACTAGCTAAAATGTGTCTGGCTGCTGTTCACTGAAAAGCTCATTCTGGGTACATTTTTGGTATACATTTGCTTCTGCCGGGTCAGCTGAGCAGTGTATTTCTACTTAACTACCCCCTATCAGGAGAGACCTCAGGGCTGCATCTTTTGAGCGCAGTACTGAGCCTGAAAAGCGTTTACAACCCCACTTACAAGTAAAACTAGCTAAAATGTGCCTGGCTGCTGTTCACTGAATAGCTCATTCTGGGTACATTTTTGGTATACATTTGCTTCTGCCGGGTCAGCTGAGCAGTGAATTTCTACTTAACTACCTCCTATCAGGAGAGACCTCAGGGCTGCATCTTTTGAGGACAGTACTGAGCCTGAAAAGCGTTTACAACCCCACTTACAAGTAAAACTAGCTAAAATGTGCCTGGCTGCTGTTCACTGAAAAGCTCATTCTGGGTACATTTTTGGTATACATTTGCTTCTGCCGGGTCAGCTGAGCAGTGAATTTCTACTTAACTACCCCCTATCAGGAGAGACCTCAGGGCTGCATCTTTTGAGCGCAGTACTGAGCCTGAAAACCGTTTACCACCCCAGTTACAAGTAAAACTAGCTAAAATGTGCCTGGCTGCTGTTCACTGAAAAGCTCATTCTGGGTACATTTTTGGTACACATTTGCTTCTGCCGGGTCAGCTGAGCAGTGAATTTCTACTTAACTACCTCCTATCAGGAGAGACCTCAGGGCTGCATCTTTTGAGCGCAGTACTGAGCCTGAAAAGCGTTTACCACCCCACTTACAAGTAAAACTAGCTAAAATGTGGCTGGCTGCTGTTCACTGAAAAGCTCATTCTGGGTAAATTTTTGGTATACATTTGCTTCTGCAGGGTCAGCTGAGCAGTGAATTTCTACTTAACTACCTCCTATCAGGAGAGACCTCAGGGCTGCATCTTTTGAGCGCAGTACTGAGCCTGAAAACCGTTTACAACCCCACTTACAAGTAAAACTAGCTAAAATGTGCCTGGCAGCTGTTCACTGAAAAGCTCATTCTGGGTACATTTTTGGTATACATTTGCTTCTGCAGGGTCAGCTGAGCAGTGTATTTCTACTTAACTACCTCCTATCAGGAGAGACCTCAGGGCTGCATCTTTTGAGCGCAGTACTGAGCCTGAAAACCGTTTACAACCCCACTTACAAGTAAAACTAGCTAAAATGTGCCTGGCAGCTGTTCACTGAAAAGCTCATTCTGGGTACATTTTTGGTATACATTTGCTTCTGCAGGGTCAGCTGAGCAGTGTATTTCTACTTAACTACCTCCTATCAGGAGAGACCTCAGGGCTGCATCTTTTGAGCGCAGTACTGAGCCTGAAAACCGTTTACAACCCCACTTACAAGTAAAACTAGCTAAAATGTGCCTGGCAGCTGTTCACTGAAAAGCTCATTCTGGGTACATTTTTGGTATACATTTGCTTCTGCCGGATCAGCTGAACAGTGTATTTCTACTTAACTACCCCCTATCAGGAGAGACCTCAGGGCTGCATCTTTTGAGCGCAGTACTGAGCCTGAAAAGCGTTTACAACCCCACTTACAAGTAAAACTAGCTAAATTGTGCCTGGCTGCTGTTCACTGAAAAGCTCATTCTGGGTACATTTTTGGTATACATTTGCTTCTGCCGGGTCAGCTGAGCAGTGTATTTCTACTTAACTACCCCCTATCAGGAGAGACCTCAGGGCTGCATCTTTTGAGCGCAGTACTGAGCCTGAAAAGCGTTTACAACCCCAGTTACAAGTAAAACTAGCTAAAATGTGCCTGGCTGCTGTTCACTGAAAAGCTCATTCTGGGTACATTTTTGTTATACATTTGCTTCTGCCGGGTCAGCTGAGCAGTGAATTTCTACTTAACTACCCCCTATCAGGAGAGACCTCAGGGTTGCATCTTTTGAGCGCAGTACTGAGCCTGAAAACCGTTTACAACCCCACTTACAAGTAAAACTAGCTAAAATGTGCCTGGCTGCTGTTCACTGAAAAGCTCATTCTAGGTACATTTTTAGTATACATTTGCTTCTGCCGGGTCAGCTGAGCAGTGAGTTTCTACTTAACTACCCCCTATCAGGAGAGACCTCAGGGCTGCATCTTTTGAGCGCACTACTGAGCCTGAAAAGCGTTTACAACCCCACTTACAAGTAAAACTAGCTAAAATGTGCCTGGCTGCTGTTCACTGAAAAGCTCATTCTGGGTACATTTTTGGTATACATTTGCTTCTGCCGGGTCAGCTGAACAGTGTATTTCTACTTAACTACCCCCTATCAGGAGAGACCTCAGGGCTGCATCTTTTGAGCGCAGTACTGAGCCTGAAAAGCGTTTCCAACCCCACTTACAAGTAAAACTAGCTAAAATGTGCCTGGCTGCTGTTCACTGAAAAGCTCATTCTGGGTACATTTTTGTTATACATTTGCTTCTGCCGGGTCAGCTGAGCAGTGAGTTTCCACTTAACTACCCCCTATCAGGAGAGACCTCAGGGCTGCATCTTTTGAGCGCAGTACTGAGCCTGAAAAGCATTTACAACCCCAGTTACAAGTAAAACTAGCTAAAATGTGTCTGGCTGCTGTTCACTGAAAAGCTCATTCTGGGTACATTTTTGGTATACATTTGCTTCTGCCGGGTCAGCTGAGCAGTGTATTTCTACTTAACTACCCCCTATCAGGAGAGACCTCAGGGCTGCATCTTTTGAGCGCAGTACTGAGCCTGAAAAGCGTTTACAACCCCACTTACAAGTAAAACTAGCTAAAATGTGCCTGGCTGCTGTTCACTGAATAGCTCATTCTGGGTACATTTTTGGTATACATTTGCTTCTGCCGGGTCAGCTGAGCAGTGAATTTCTACTTAACTACCTCCTATCAGGAGAGACCTCAGGGCTGCATCTTTTGAGCACAGTACTGAGCCTGAAAAGCGTTTACAACCCCACTTACAAGTAAAACTAGCTAAAATGTGCCTGGCTGCTGTTCACTGAAAAGCTCATTCTGGGTACATTTTTGGTATACATTTGCTTCTGCCGGGTCAGCTGAGCAGTGAATTTCTACTTAACTACCCCCTATCAGGAGAGACCTCAGGGCTGCATCTTTTGAGCGCAGTACTGAGCCTGAAAACCGTTTACCACCCCAGTTACAAGTAAAACTAGCTAAAATGTGCCTGGCTGCTGTTCACTGAAAAGCTCATTCTGGGTACATTTTTGGTACACATTTGCTTCTGCCGGGTCAGCTGAGCAGTGAATTTCTACTTAACTACCTCCTATCAGGAGAGACCTCAGGGCTGCATCTTTTGAGCGCAGTACTGAGCCTGAAAAGCGTTTACCACCCCACTTACAAGTAAAACTAGCTAAAATGTGGCTGGCTGCTGTTCACTGAAAAGCTCATTCTGGGTACATTTTTGGTATACATTTGCTTCTGCAGGGTCAGCTGAGCAGTGAATTTCTACTTAACTACCTCCTATCAGGAGAGACCTCAGGGCTGCATCTTTTGAGCGCAGTACTGAGCCTGAAAACCGTTTACAACCCCACTTACAAGTAAAACTAGCTAAAATGTGCCTGGCAGCTGTTCACTGAAAAGCTCATTCTGGGTACATTTTTGGTATACATTTGCTTCTGCAGGGTCAGCTGAGCAGTGTATTTCTACTTAACTACCTCCTATCAGGAGAGACCTCAGGGCTGCATCTTTTGAGCGCAGTACTGAGCCTGAAAACCGTTTACAACCCCACTTACAAGTAAAACTAGCTAAAATGTGCCTGGCAGCTGTTCACTGAAAAGCTCATTCTGGGTACATTTTTGGTATACATTTGCTTCTGCCGGATCAGCTGAACAGTGTATTTCTACTTAACTACCCCCTATCAGGAGAGACCTCAGGGCTGCATCTTTTGAGCGCAGTACTGAGCCTGAAAAGCGTTTACAACCCCACTTACAAGTAAAACTAGCTAAATTGTGCCTGGCTGCTGTTCACTGAAAAGCTCATTCTGGGTACATTTTTGGTATACATTTGCTTCTGCCGGGTCAGCTGAGCAGTGTATTTCTACTTAACTACCCCCTATCAGGAGAGACCTCAGGGCTGCATCTTTTGAGCGCAGTACTGAGCCTGAAAAGCGTTTACAACCCCAGTTACAAGTAAAACTAGCTAAAATGTGCCTGGCTGCTGTTCACTGAAAAGCTCATTCTGGGTACATTTTTGTTATACATTTGCTTCTGCCGGGTCAGCTGAGCAGTGAATTTCTACTTAACTACCCCCTATCAGGAGAGACCTCAGGGTTGCATCTTTTGAGCGCAGTACTGAGCCTGAAAACCGTTTACAACCCCACTTACAAGTAAAACTAGCTAAAATGTGCCTGGCTGCTGTTCACTGAAAAGCTCATTCTAGGTACATTTTTAGTATACATTTGCTTCTGCCGGGTCAGCTGAGCAGTGAGTTTCTACTTAACTACCCCCTATCAGGAGAGACCTCAGGGCTGCATCTTTTGAGCGCACTACTGAGCCTGAAAAGCGTTTACAACCCCACTTACAAGTAAAACTAGCTAAAATGTGCCTGGCTGCTGTTCACTGAAAAGCTCATTCTGGGTACATTTTTGGTATACATTTGCTTCTGCCGGGTCAGCTGAACAGTGTATTTCTACTTAACTACCCCCTATCAGGAGAGACCTCAGGGCTGCATCTTTCGAGCGCAGTACTGAGCCTGAAAAGCGTTTCCAACCCCACTTACAAGTAAAACTAGCTAAAATGTGCCTGGCTGCTGTTCACTGAAAAGCTCATTCTGGGTACATTTTTGTTATACATTTGCTTCTGCCGGGTCAGCTGAGCAGTGAGTTTCCACTTAACTACCCCCTATCAGGAGAGACCTCAGGGCTGCATCTTTTGAGCGCAGTACTGAGCCTGAAAAGCATTTACAACCCCAGTTACAAGTAAAACTAGCTAAAATGTGTCTGGCTGCTGTTCACTGAAAAGCTCATTCTGGGTACATTTTTGGTATACATTTGCTTCTGCCGGGTCAGCTGAGCAGTGTATTTCTACTTAACTACCCCCTATCAGGAGAGACCTCAGGGCTGCATCTTTTGAGCGCAGTACTGAGCCTGAAAAGCGTTTACAACCCCACTTACAAGTAAAACTAGCTAAAATGTGCCTGGCTGCTGTTCACTGAAAAGCTCATTCTGGGTACATTTTTGTTATACATTTGCTTCTGCCGGGTCAGCTGAGCAGTGTATTTCTACTTAACTACCCCCTATCAGGAGAGACCTCAGGGTTGCATCTTTTGAGCGCAGTACTGAGCCTGAAAAGCGTTTACAACCCCAGTTACAAGTAAAACTAGCTAAAATGTGCCTGGCTGCTGTTCACTGAAAAGCTCATTCTGGGTACATTTTTGGTATACATTTGCTTCTGCCGGGTCAGCTGAACAGTGAATTTCTACTTAACTACCTCCTATCTGGAGAGACCTCAGGGCTGTATCTTTTGAGTGCAGTACTGAGCCTGAAAAGCGTTTACAACCCCACTTACAAGTAAAACTAGCTAAAATGTGCCTGGCTGCTGTTCACTGAATAGCTCATTCTGGGTACATTTTTGGTATACATTTGCTTCTGCAGGGTCAGCTGAGCAGTGAATTTCTACTTAACTACCTACTATCAGGAGAGACCTCAGGGCTGCATCTTTTGAGCGCAGTACTGAGCCTGAAAACCGTTTACAACCCCACTTACAAGTAAAACTAGCTAAAATGTGCCTGGCTGCTGTTCACTGAAAAGCTCATTCTGGGTACATTTTTGTTATACATTTGCTTCTGCCGGGTCAGCTGAGCAGTGAATTTCTACTTAACTACCCCCTATCAGGAGAGACCTCAGGGCTGCATCTTTTGAGCGCAGTACTGAGCCTGAAAAGCGTTTCCAACCCCACTTACAAGTAAAACTAGCTAAAATGTGCCTGGCTGCTGTTCACTGAAAAGCTCATTCTGGGTACATTTTTGGTACACATTTGCTTCTGCCGGGTCAGCTGAGCAGTGAATTTCTACTTAACTACCTCCTATCAGGAGAGACCTCAGGGCTGCATCTTTTGAGCGCAGTACTGAGCCTGAAAAGCGTTTACCACCCCACTTACAAGTAAAACTAGCTAAAATGTGGCTGGCTGCTGTTCACTGAAAAGCTCATTCTGGGTACATTTTTGGTATACATTTGCTTCTGCAGGGTCAGCTGAGCAGTGAATTTCTACTTAACTACCTCCTATCAGGAGAGACCTCAGGGCTGCATCTTTTGAGCGCAGTACTGAGCCTGAAAACCGTTTACAACCCCACTTACAAGTAAAACTAGCTAAAATGTGCCTGGCAGCTGTTCACTGAAAAGCTCATTCTGGGTACATTTTTGGTATACATTTGCTTCTGCCGGATCAGCTGAACAGTGTATTTCTACTTAACTACCCCCTATCAGGAGAGACCTCAGGGCTGCATCTTTTGAGCGCAGTACTGAGCCTGAAAAGCATTTACAACCCCACTTACAAGTAAAACTAGCTAAATTGTGCCTGGCTGCTGTTCACTGAAAAGCTCATTCTGGGTACATTTTTGGTATACATTTGCTTCTGCCGGGTCAGCTGAGCAGTGTATTTCTACTTAACTACCCCCTATCAGGAGAGACCTCAGGGCTGCATCTTTTGAGCGCAGTACTGAGCCTGAAAAGCGTTTACAACCCCAGTTACAAGTAAAACTAGCTAAAATGTGCCTGGCTGCTGTTCACTGAAAAGCTCATTCTGGGTACATTTTTGTTATACATTTGCTTCTGCCGGGTCAGCTGAGCAGTGAATTTCTACTTAACTACCCCCTATCAGGGGAGACCTCAGGGCTGCATCTTTTGAGCGCAGTACTGATCCTGAAAAGCGTTTACAACCCCACTTACAAGTAAAACTAGCTAAATTGTGCCTGGCTGCTGTTCACTGAAAAGCTCATTCTGGGTACATTTTTGGTATACATTTGCTTCTGCCGGGTCAGCTGAGCAGTGTATTTCTACTTAACTACCCCCTATCAGGAGAGACCTCAGGGTTGCATCTTTTGAGCGCAGTACTGAGCCTGAAAACCGTTTACAACCCCACTTACAAGTAAAACTAGCTAAAATGTGCCTGGCTGCTGTTCACTGAAAAGCTCATTCTAGGTACATTTTTAGTATACATTTGCTTCTGCCGGGTCAGCTGAGCAGTGAGTTTCTACTTAACTACCCCCTATCAGGAGAGACCTCAGGGCTGCATCTTTTGAGCGCACTACTGAGCCTGAAAAGCGTTTACAACCCCACTTACAAGTAAAACTAGCTAAAATGTGCCTGGCTGCTGTTCACTGAAAAGCTCATTCTGGGTACATTTTTGGTATACATTTGCTTCTGCCGGGTCAGCTGAACAGTGTATTTCTACTTAACTACCCCCTATCAGGAGAGACCTCAGGGCTGCATCTTTTGAGCGCAGTACTGAGCCTGAAAAGCGTTTCCAACCCCACTTACAAGTAAAACTAGCTAAAATGTGCCTGGCTGCTGTTCACTGAAAAGCTCATTCTGGGTACATTTTTGTTATACATTTGCTTCTGCCGGGTCAGCTGAGCAGTGAGTTTCCACTTAACTACCCCCTATCAGGAGAGACCTCAGGGCTGCATCTTTTGAGCGCAGTGCTGAGCCTGAAAAGCATTTACAACCCCAGTTACAAGTAAAACTAGCTAAAATGTGTCTGGCTGCTGTTCACTGAAAAGCTCATTCTGGGTACATTTTTGGTATACATTTGCTTCTGCCGGGTCAGCTGAGCAGTGTATTTCTACTTAACTACCCCCTATCAGGAGAGACCTCAGGGCTGCATCTTTTGAGCGCAGTACTGAGCCTGAAAAGCGTTTACAACCCCACTTACAAGTAAAACTAGCTAAAATGTGCCTGGCTGCTGTTCACTGAAAAGCTCATTCTGGGTACATTTTTGTTATACATTTGCTTCTGCCGGGTCAGCTGAGCAGTGAATTTCTACGTAATTACCCCCTATCAGGGGAGACCTCAGGGCTGCATCTTTTGAGCGCAGTACTGAGCCTGAAAAGCGTTTACAACCCCACTTACAAGTAAAACTAGCTAAATTGTGCCTGGCTGCTGTTCACTGAAAAGCTCATTCTGGGTACATTTTTGGTATACATTTGCTTCTGCCGGGTCAGCTGAGCAGTGTATTTCTACTTAACTACCCCCTATCAGGAGAGACCTCAGGGTTGCATCTTTTGAGCGCAGTACTGAGCCTGAAAAGCGTTTACAACCCCAGTTACAAGTAAAACTAGCTAAAATGTGCCTGGCTGCTGTTCACTGAAAAGCTCATTCTGGGTAAATTTTTGTTATACATTTGCTTCTGCCGGGTCAGCTGAGCAGTGAGTTTCTACTTAACTACCTCCTATCAGGAGAGACCTCAGGGCTGCATCTTTTGAGCGCACTACTGAGCCTGAAAAGCGTTTACAACCCCACTTACAAGTAAAACTAGCTAAAATGTGCCTGGCTGCTGTTCACTGAATAGCTCATTCTGGGTACATTTTTGGTATACATTTGCTTCTGCCGGGTCAGCTGAGCAGTGAATTTCTACTTAACTACCACCTATCAGGAGAGACCTCAGGGCTGCATCTTTTGAGCGCAGTACTGAGCCTGAAAAGCATTTACAACCCCAGTTACAAGTAAAACTAGCTAAAATGTGTCTGGCTGCTGTTCACTGAAAAGCTCATTCTGGGTACATTTGTGGTATACATTTGCTTCTGCCGGGTCAGCTGAGCAGTGTATTTCTACTTAACTACCCCCTATCAGGAGAGACCTCAGGGCTGCATCTTTTTAACGCAGTACTGAGCCTGAAAAGCGTTTACAACCCCAGTTACAAGTAAAACTAGCTAAAATGTGCCTGGCTGCTGTTCACTGAAAAGCTCATTCTGGGTACATTTTTGTTATACATTTGCTTCTGCCGGGTCAGCTGAGCAGTGAATTTCTACGTAACTACCCCCTATCAGGGGAGACCTCAGGGCTGCATCTTTTGAGCGCAGTACTGAGCCTGAAAAGCGTTTACAACCCCACTTACAAGTAAAACTAGCTAAAATGTGCCTGGCTGCTGTTCACTGAAAAGCTCATTCTGGGTACATTTTTGGTATACATTTGCTTCTGCCGGGTCAGCTGAACAGTGAATTTCTACTTAACTACCTCCTATCAGGAGAGACCTCAGGGCTGTATCTTTTGAGTGCAGTACTGAGCCTGAAAAGCGTTTACAACCCCACTTACAAGTAAAACTAGCTAAAATGTGCCTGGCTGCTGTTCACTGAATAGCTCATTCTGGGTACATTTTTGGTATACATTTGCTTCTGCAGGGTCAGCTGAGCAGTGAATTTCTACTTAACTACCTCCTATCAGGAGAGACCTCAGGGCTGCATCTTTTGAGCGCAGTACTGAGCCTGAAAAGCGTTTACAACCCCACTTACAAGTAAAACTAGCTAAAATGTGCCTGGCTGCTGTTCACTGAAAAGCTCATTCTGGGTACATTTTTGTTATACATTTGCTTCGTTTACAACCCCAGTTACAAGTAAAACTAGCTAAAATGTGTCTGGCTGCTGTTCACTGAAAAGCTCATTCTGGGTACATTTTTGGTATACATTTGCTTCTGCCGGGTCAGCTGAGCAGTGTATTTCTACTTAACTACCCCCTATCAGGAGAGACCTCAGGGCTGCATCTTTTGAGCGCAGTACTGAGCCTGAAAAGCGTTTACAACCCCAGTTACAAGTAAAACTAGCTAAAATGTGCCTGGCTGCTGTTCACTGAAAAGCTCATTCTGGGTACATTTTTGTTATACATTTGCTTCTGCCGGGTCAGCTGAGCAGTGAATTTCTACTTAACTACCCCCTATCAGGGGAGACCTCAGGGCTGCATCTTTTGAGCGCAGTACTGATCCTGAAAAGCGTTTACAACCCCACTTACAAGTAAAACTAGCTAAATTGTGCCTGGCTGCTGTTCACTGAAAAGCTCATTCTGGGTACATTTTTGGTATACATTTGCTTCTGCCGGGTCAGCTGAGCAGTGTATTTCTACTTAACTACCCCCTATCAGGAGAGACCTCAGTGTTGCATCTTTTGAGCGCAGTACTGAGCCTGAAAACCGTTTACAACCCCACTTACAAGTAAAACTAGCTAAAATATGCCTGGCTGCTGTTCACTGAAAAGCTCATTCTAGGTACATTTTTAGTATACATTTGCTTCTGCCGGGTCAGCTGAGCAGTGAGTTTCTACTTAACTACCCCCTATCAGGAGAGACCTCAGGGCTGCATCTTTTGAGCGCAGTACTGAGCCTGAAAAGCATTTACAACCCCAGTTACAAGTAAAACTAGCTAAAATGTGTCTGGCTGCTGTTCACTGAAAAGCTCATTCTGGGTACATTTTTGGTATACATTTGCTTCTGCCGGGTCAGCTGAGCAGTGTATTTCTACTTAACTACCCCCTATCAGGAGAGACCTCAGGGCTGCATCTTTTGAGCGCAGTACTGAGCCTGAAAAGCGTTTACAACCCCACTTACAAGTAAAACTAGCTAAAATGTGCCTGGCTGCTGTTCACTGAAAAGCTCATTCTGGGTACATTTTTGTTATACATTTGCTTCTGCCGGGTCAGCTGAGCAGTGTATTTCTACTTAACTACCCCCTATCAGGAGAGACCTCAGGGTTGCATCTTTTGAGCGCAGTACTGAGCCTGAAAAGCGTTTACAACCCCAGTTACAAGTAAAACTAGCTAAAATGTGCCTGGCTGCTGTTCACTGAAAAGCTCATTCTGGGTACATTTTTGGTATACATTTGCTTCGTTTACAACCCCAGTTACAAGTAAAACTAGCTAAAATGTGTCTGGCTGCTGTTCACTGAAAAGCTCATTCTGGGTACATTTTTGGTATACATTTGCTTCTGCCGGGTCAGCTGAGCAGTGTATTTCTACTTAACTACCCCCTATCAGGAGAGACCTCAGGGCTGCATCTTTTGAGCGCAGTACTGAGCCTGAAAAGCGTTTACAACCCCAGTTACAAGTAAAACTAGCTAAAATGTGCCTGGCTGCTGTTCACTGAAAAGCTCATTCTGGGTACATTTTTGTTATACATTTGCTTCTGCCGGGTCAGCTGAGCAGTGAATTTCTACTTAACTACCCCCTATCAGGGGAGACCTCAGGGCTGCATCTTTTGAGCGCAGTACTGATACTGAAAAGCGTTTACAACCCCACTTAAAAGTAAAACTAGCTAAATTGTGCCTGGCTGCTGTTCACTGAAAAGCTCATTCTGGGTACATTTTTGGTATACATTTGCTTCTGCCGGGTCAGCTGAGCAGTGTATTTCTACTTAACTACCCCCTATCAGGAGAGACCTCAGGGTTGCATCTTTTGAGCGCAGTACTGAGCCTGAAAACCGTTTACAACCCCACTTACAAGTAAAACTAGCTAAAATATGCCTGGCTGCTGTTCACTGAAAAGCTCATTCTAGGTACATTTTTAGTATACATTTGCTTCTGCCGGGTCAGCTGAGCAGTGAGTTTCTACTTAACTACCCCCTATCAGGAGAGACCTCAGGGCTGCATCTTTTGAGCGCAGTACTGAGCCTGAAAAGCATTTACAACCCCAGTTACAAGTAAAACTAGCTAAAATGTGTCTGGCTGCTGTTCACTGAAAAGCTCATTCTGGGTACATTTTTGGTATACATTTGCTTCTGCCGGGTCAGCTGAGAAGTGAATTTCTACTTAACTACCCCCTATCAGGAGAGACCTCAGGGCTGCATCTTTTGAGCGCACTACTGAGCCTGAAAAGCGTTTACAACCCCACTTACAAGTAAAACTAGCTAAAATGTGCCTGGCTGCTGTTCACTGAAAAGCTCATTCTGGGTACATTTTTGGTATACATTTGCTTCTGCCGGGTCAGCTGAACAGTGTATTTCTACTTAACTACCCCCTATCAGGAGAGACCTCAGGGCTGCATCTTTTGAGCGCAGTACTGAGCCTGAAAAGCGTTTCCAACCCCACTTACAAGTAAAACTAGCTAAAATGTGCCTGGCTGCTGTTCACTGAAAAGCTCATTCTGGGTACATTTTTGTTATACATTTGCTTCTGCCGGGTCAGCTGAGCAGTGAGTTTCCACTTAACTACCCCCTATCAGGAGAGACCTCAGGGCTGCATCTTTTGAGCGCAGTGCTGAGCCTGAAAAGCATTTACAACCCCAGTTACAAGTAAAACTAGCTAAAATGTGTCTGGCTGCTGTTCACTGAAAAGCTCATTCTGGGTACATTTTTGGTATACATTTGCTTCTGCCGGGTCAGCTGAGCAGTGTATTTCTACTTAACTACCCCCTATCAGGAGAGACCTCAGGGCTGCATCTTTTGAGCGCAGTACTGAGCCTGAAAAGCGTTTACAACCCCACTTACAAGTAAAACTAGCTAAAATGTGCCTGGCTGCTGTTCACTGAAAAGCTCATTCTGGGTACATTTTTGTTATACATTTGCTTCTGCCGGGTCAGCTGAGCAGTGAATTTCTACGTAACTACCCCCTATCAGGGGAGACCTCAGGGCTGCATCTTTTGAGCGCAGTACTGAGCCTGAAAAGCGTTTACAACCCCACTTACAAGTAAAACTAGCTAAATTGTGCCTGGCTGCTGTTCACTGAAAAGCTCATTCTGGGTACATTTTTGGTATACATTTGCTTCTGCCGGGTCAGCTGAGCAGTGTATTTCTACTTAACTACCCCCTATCAGGAGAGACCTCAGGGTTGCATCTTTTGAGCGCAGTACTGAGCCTGAAAAGCGTTTACAACCCCAGTTACAAGTAAAACTAGCTAAAATGTGCCTGGCTGCTGTTCACTGAAAAGCTCATTCTGGGTAAATTTTTGTTATACATTTGCTTCTGCCGGGTCAGCTGAGCAGTGAGTTTCTACTTAACTACCTCCTATCAGGAGAGACCTCAGGGCTGCATCTTTTGAGCGCACTACTGAGCCTGAAAAGCGTTTACAACCCCACTTACAAGTAAAACTAGCTAAAATGTGCCTGGCTGCTGTTCACTGAATAGCTCATTCTGGGTACATTTTTGGTATACATTTGCTTCTGCCGGGTCAGCTGAGCAGTGAATTTCTACTTAACTACCACCTATCAGGAGAGACCTCAGGGCTGCATCTTTTGAGCGCAGTACTGAGCCTGAAAAGCATTTACAACCCCAGTTACAAGTAAAACTAGCTAAAATGTGTCTGGCTGCTGTTCACTGAAAAGCTCATTCTGGGTACATTTGTGGTATACATTTGCTTCTGCCGGGTCAGCTGAGCAGTGTATTTCTACTTAACTACCCCCTATCAGGAGAGACCTCAGGGCTGCATCTTTTTAACGCAGTACTGAGCCTGAAAAGCGTTTACAACCCCAGTTACAAGTAAAACTAGCTAAAATGTGCCTGGCTGCTGTTCACTGAAAAGCTCATTCTGGGTACATTTTTGTTATACATTTGCTTCTGCCGGGTCAGCTGAGCAGTGAATTTCTACGTAACTACCCCCTATCAGGGGAGACCTCAGGGCTGCATCTTTTGAGCGCAGTACTGAGCCTGAAAAGCGTTTACAACCCCACTTACAAGTAAAACTAGCTAAAATGTGCCTGGCTGCTGTTCACTGAAAAGCTCATTCTGGGTACATTTTTGGTATACATTTGCTTCTGCCGGGTCAGCTGAACAGTGAATTTCTACTTAACTACCTCCTATCAGGAGAGACCTCAGGGCTGTATCTTTTGAGTGCAGTACTGAGCCTGAAAAGCGTTTACAACCCCACTTACAAGTAAAACTAGCTAAAATGTGCCTGGCTGCTGTTCACTGAATAGCTCATTCTGGGTACATTTTTGGTATACATTTGCTTCTGCAGGGTCAGCTGAGCAGTGAATTTCTACTTAACTACCTCCTATCAGGAGAGACCTCAGGGCTGCATCTTTTGAGCGCAGTACTGAGCCTGAAAAGCGTTTACAACCCCACTTACAAGTAAAACTAGCTAAAATGTGCCTGGCTGCTGTTCACTGAAAAGCTCATTCTGGGTACATTTTTGTTATACATTTGCTTCGTTTACAACCCCAGTTACAAGTAAAACTAGCTAAAATGTGTCTGGCTGCTGTTCACTGAAAAGCTCATTCTGGGTACATTTTTGGTATACATTTGCTTCTGCCGGGTCAGCTGAGCAGTGTATTTCTACTTAACTACCCCCTATCAGGAGAGACCTCAGGGCTGCATCTTTTGAGCGCAGTACTGAGCCTGAAAAGCGTTTACAACCCCAGTTACAAGTAAAACTAGCTAAAATGTGCCTGGCTGCTGTTCACTGAAAAGCTCATTCTGGGTACATTTTTGTTATACATTTGCTTCTGCCGGGTCAGCTGAGCAGTGAATTTCTACTTAACTACCCCCTATCAGGGGAGACCTCAGGGCTGCATCTTTTGAGCGCAGTACTGATCCTGAAAAGCGTTTACAACCCCACTTACAAGTAAAACTAGCTAAATTGTGCCTGGCTGCTGTTCACTGAAAAGCTCATTCTGGGTACATTTTTGGTATACATTTGCTTCTGCCGGGTCAGCTGAGCAGTGTATTTCTACTTAACTACCCCCTATCAGGAGAGACCTCAGGGTTGCATCTTTTGAGCGCAGTACTGAGCCTGAAAACCGTTTACAACCCCACTTACAAGTAAAACTAGCTAAAATATGCCTGGCTGCTGTTCACTGAAAAGCTCATTCTAGGTACATTTTTAGTATACATTTGCTTCTGCCGGGTCAGCTGAGCAGTGAGTTTCTACTTAACTACCCCCTATCAGGAGAGACCTCAGGGCTGCATCTTTTGAGCGCAGTACTGAGCCTGAAAAGCATTTACAACCCCAGTTACAAGTAAAACTAGCTAAAATGTGTCTGGCTGCTGTTCACTGAAAAGCTCATTCTGGGTACATTTTTGGTATACATTTGCTTCTGCCGGGTCAGCTGAGCAGTGTATTTCTACTTAACTACCCCCTATCAGGAGAGACCTCAGGGCTGCATCTTTTGAGCGCAGTACTGAGCCTGAAAAGCGTTTACAACCCCACTTACAAGTAAAACTAGCTAAAATGTGCCTGGCTGCTGTTCACTGAAAAGCTCATTCTGGGTACATTTTTGTTATACATTTGCTTCTGCCGGGTCAGCTGAGCAGTGTATTTCTACTTAACTACCCCCTATCAGGAGAGACCTCAGGGTTGCATCTTTTGAGCGCAGTACTGAGCCTGAAAAGCGTTTACAACCCCAGTTACAAGTAAAACTAGCTAAAATGTGCCTGGCTGCTGTTCACTGAAAAGCTCATTCTGGGTACATTTTTGGTATACATTTGCTTCGTTTACAACCCCAGTTACAAGTAAAACTAGCTAAAATGTGTCTGGCTGCTGTTCACTGAAAAGCTCATTCTGGGTACATTTTTGGTATACATTTGCTTCTGCCGGGTCAGCTGAGCAGTGTATTTCTACTTAACTACCCCCTATCAGGAGAGACCTCAGGGCTGCATCTTTTGAGCGCAGTACTGAGCCTGAAAAGCGTTTACAACCCCAGTTACAAGTAAAACTAGCTAAAATGTGCCTGGCTGCTGTTCACTGAAAAGCTCATTCTGGGTACATTTTTGTTATACATTTGCTTCTGCCGGGTCAGCTGAGCAGTGAATTTCTACTTAACTACCCCCTATCAGGGGAGACCTCAGGGCTGCATCTTTTGAGCGCAGTACTGATCCTGAAAAGCGTTTACAACCCCACTTAAAAGTAAAACTAGCTAAATTGTGCCTGGCTGCTGTTCACTGAAAAGCTCATTCTGGGTACATTTTTGGTATACATTTGCTTCTGCCGGGTCAGCTGAGCAGTGTATTTCTACTTAACTACCCCCTATCAGGAGAGACCTCAGGGTTGCATCTTTTGAGCGCAGTACTGAGCCTGAAAACCGTTTACAACCCCACTTACAAGTAAAACTAGCTAAAATATGCCTGGCTGCTGTTCACTGAAAAGCTCATTCTAGGTACATTTTTAGTATACATTTGCTTCTGCCGGGTCAGCTGAGCAGTGAGTTTCTACTTAACTACCCCCTATCAGGAGAGACCTCAGGGCTGCATCTTTTGAGCGCAGTACTGAGCCTGAAAAGCATTTACAACCCCAGTTACAAGTAAAACTAGCTAAAATGTGTCTGGCTGCTGTTCACTGAAAAGCTCATTCTGGGTACATTTTTGGTATACATTTGCTTCTGCCGGGTCAGCTGAGAAGTGTATTTCTACTTAACTACCCCCTATCAGGAGAGACCTCAGGGCTGCATCTTTTGAGCGCAGTACTGAGCCTGAAAAGCGTTTACAACCCCACTTACAAGTAAAACTAGCTAAAATGTGCCTGGCTGCTGTTCACTGAAAAGCTCATTCTGGGTACATTTTTGTTATACATTTGCTTCTGCCGGGTCAGCTGAGCAGTGTATTTCTACTTAACTACCCCCTATCAGGAGAGACCTCAGGGTTGCATCTTTTGAGCGCAGTACTGAGCCTGAAAAGCGTTTACAACCCCAGTTACAAGTAAAACTAGCTAAAATGTGCCTGGCTGCTGTTCACTGAAAAGCTCATTCTGGGTACATTTTTGGTATACATTTGCTTCTGCCGGGTCAGCTGAACAGTGAATTTCTACTTAACTACCTCCTATCAGGAGAGACCTCAGGGCTGTATCTTTTGAGTGCAGTACTGAGCCTGAAAAGCGTTTACAACCCCACTTACAAGTAAAACTAGCTAAAATGTGCCTGGCTGCTGTTCACTGAATAGCTCATTCTGGGTACATTTTTGGTATACATTTGCTTCTGCAGGGTCAGCTGAGCAGTGAATTTCTACTTAACTACCTACTATCAGGAGAGACCTCAGGGCTGCATCTTTTGAGCGCAGTACTGAGCCTGAAAACCGTTTACAACCCCACTTACAAGTAAAACTAGCTAAAATGTGCCTGGCTGCTGTTCACTGAAAAGCTCATTCTGGGTACATTTTTGTTATACATTTGCTTCTGCCGGGTCAGCTGAGCAGTGAATTTCTACTTAACTACCCCCTATCAGGAGAGACCTCAGGGCTGCATCTTTTGAGCGCAGTACTGAGCCTGAAAAGCGTTTCCAACCCCACTTACAAGTAAAACTAGCTAAAATGTGCCTGGCTGCTGTTCACTGAAAAGCTCATTCTGGGTACATTTTTGGTACACATTTGCTTCTGCCGGGTCAGCTGAGCAGTGAATTTCTACTTAACTACCTCCTATCAGGAGAGACCTCAGGGCTGCATCTTTTGAGCGCAGTACTGAGCCTGAAAAGCGTTTACCACCCCACTTACAAGTAAAACTAGCTAAAATGTGGCTGGCTGCTGTTCACTGAAAAGCTCATTCTGGGTACATTTTTGGTATACATTTGCTTCTGCAGGGTCAGCTGAGCAGTGAATTTCTACTTAACTACCTCCTATCAGGAGAGACCTCAGGGCTGCATCTTTTGAGCGCAGTACTGAGCCTGAAAACCGTTTACAACCCCACTTACAAGTAAAACTAGCTAAAATGTGCCTGGCAGCTGTTCACTGAAAAGCTCATTCTGGGTACATTTTTGGTATACATTTGCTTCTGCCGGATCAGCTGAACAGTGTATTTCTACTTAACTACCCCCTATCAGGAGAGACCTCAGGGCTGCATCTTTTGAGCGCAGTACTGAGCCTGAAAAGCGTTTACAACCCCACTTACAAGTAAAACTAGCTAAATTGTGCCTGGCTGCTGTTCACTGAAAAGCTCATTCTGGGTACATTTTTGGTATACATTTGCTTCTGCCGGGTCAGCTGAGCAGTGTATTTCTACTTAACTACCCCCTATCAGGAGAGACCTCAGGGCTGCATCTTTTGAGCGCAGTACTGAGCCTGAAAAGCGTTTACAACCCCAGTTACAAGATAAACTAGCTAAAATGTGCCTGGCTGCTGTTCACTGAAAAGCTCATTCTGGGTACATTTTTGTTATACATTTGCTTCTGCCGGGTCAGCTGAGCAGTGAATTTCTACTTAACTACCCCCTATCAGGGGAGACCTCAGGGCTGCATCTTTTGAGCGCAGTACTGATCCTGAAAAGCGTTTACAACCCCACTTACAAGTAAAGCTAGCTAAATTGTGCCTGGCTGCTGTTCACTGAAAAGCTCATTCTGGGTACATTTTTGGTATACATTTGCTTCTGCCGGGTCAGCTGAGCAGTGTATTTCTACTTAACTACCCCCTATCAGGAGAGACCTCAGGGTTGCATCTTTTGAGCGCAGTACTGAGCCTGAAAACCGTTTACAACCCCACTTACAAGTAAAACTAGCTAAAATGTGCCTGGCTGCTGTTCACTGAAAAGCTCATTCTAGGTACATTTTTAGTATACATTTGCTTCTGCCGGGTCAGCTGAGCAGTGAGTTTCTACTTAACTACCCCCTATCAGGAGAGACCTCAGGGCTGCATCTTTTGAGCGCACTACTGAGCCTGAAAAGCGTTTCCAACCCCACTTACAAGTAAAACTAGCTAAAATGTGCCTGGCTGCTGTTCACTGAAAAGCTCATTCTGGGTACATTTTTGTTATACATTTGCTTCTGCCGGGTCAGCTGAGCAGTGAGTTTCCACTTAACTACCCCCTATCAGGAGAGACCTCAGGGCTGCATCTTTTGAGCGCAGTACTGAGCCTGAAAAGCATTTACAACCCCAGTTACAAGTAAAACTAGCTAAAATGTGTCTGGCTGCTGTTCACTGAAAAGCTCATTCTGGGTACATTTTTGGTATACATTTGCTTCTGCCGGGTCAGCTGAGCAGTGTATTTCTACTTAACTACCCCCTATCAGGAGAGACCTCAGGGCTGCATCTTTTGAGCGCAGTACTGAGCCTGAAAAGCGTTTACAACCCCACTTACAAGTAAAACTAGCTAAAATGTGCCTGGCTGCTGTTCACTGAAAAGCTCATTCTGGGTACATTTTTGTTATACATTTGCTTCTGCCGGGTCAGCTGAGCAGTGAATTTCTACGTAACTACCCCCTATCAGGGGAGACCTCAGGGCTGCATCTTTTGAGCGCAGTACTGAGCCTGAAAAGCGTTTACAACCCCACTTACAAGTAAAACTAGCTAAATTGTGCCTGGCTGCTGTTCACTGAAAAGCTCATTCTGGGTACATTTTTGGTATACATTTGCTTCTGCCGGGTCAGCTGAGCAGTGTATTTCTACTTAACTACCCCCTATCAGGAGAGACCTCAGGGTTGCATCTTTTGAGCGCAGTACTGAGCCTGAAAAGCGTTTACAACCCCAGTTACAAGTAAAACTAGCTAAAATGTGCCTGGCTGCTGTTCACTGAAAAGCTCATTCTGGGTAAATTTTTGTTATACATTTGCTTCTGCCGGGTCAGCTGAGCAGTGAGTTTCTACTTAACTACCTCCTATCAGGAGAGACCTCAGGGCTGCATCTTTTGAGCGCACTACTGAGCCTGAAAAGCGTTTACAACCCCACTTACAAGTAAAACTAGCTAAAATGTGCCTGGCTGCTGTTCACTGAATAGCTCATTCTGGGTACATTTTTGGTATACATTTGCTTCTGCCGGGTCAGCTGAGCAGTGAATTTCTACTTAACTACCACCTATCAGGAGAGACCTCAGGGCTGCATCTTTTGAGCGCAGTACTGAGCCTGAAAAGCATTTACAACCCCAGTTACAAGTAAAACTAGCTAAAATGTGTCTGGCTGCTGTTCACTGAAAAGCTCATTCTGGGTACATTTTTGGTATACATTTGCTTCTGCCGGGTCAGCTGAGCAGTGTATTTCTACTTAACTACCCCCTATCAGGAGAGACCTCAGGGCTGCATCTTTTTAACGCAGTACTGAGCCTGAAAAGCGTTTACAACCCCAGTTACAAGTAAAACTAGCTAAAATGTGCCTGGCTGCTGTTCACTGAAAAGCTCATTCTGGGTACATTTTTGTTATACATTTGCTTCTGCCGGGTCAGCTGAGCAGTGAATTTCTACGTAACTACCCCCTATCAGGGGAGACCTCAGGGCTGCATCTTTTGAGCGCAGTACTGAGCCTGAAAAGCGTTTACAACCCCACTTACAAGTAAAACTAGCTAAAATGTGCCTGGCTGCTGTTCACTGAAAAGCTCATTCTGGGTACATTTTTGGTATACATTTGCTTCTGCCGGGTCAGCTGAACAGTGAATTTCTACTTAACTACCTCCTATCAGGAGAGACCTCAGGGCTGTATCTTTTGAGTGCAGTACTGAGCCTGAAAAGCGTTTACAACCCCACTTACAAGTAAAACTAGCTAAAATGTGCCTGGCTGCTGTTCACTGAATAGCTCATTCTGGGTACATTTTTGGTATACATTTGCTTCTGCAGGGTCAGCTGAGCAGTGAATTTCTACTTAACTACCTCCTATCAGGAGAGACCTCAGGGCTGCATCTTTTGAGCGCAGTACTGAGCCTGAAAACCGTTTACAACCCCACTTACAAGTAAAACTAGCTAAAATGTGCCTGGCTGCTGTTCACTGAAAAGCTCATTCTGGGTACATTTTTGTTATACATTTGCTTCTGCCGGGTCAGCTGAGCAGTGAATTTCTACTTAACTACCCCCTATCAGGAGAGACCTCAAGGCTGCATCTTTTGAGCGCAGTACTGAGCCTGAAAAGCGTTTACAACCCCAGTTACAAGTGAAACTAGCTAAAATGTGTCTGGCTGCTGTTCACTGAAAAGCTCATTCTGGGTACATTTTTGGTATACATTTGCTTCTGCCGGGTCAGCTGAGCAGTGTATTTCTACTTAACTACCCCCTATCAGGAGAGACCTCAGGGCTGCATCTTTTGAGCGCAGTACTGAGCCTGAAAAGCGTTTACAACCCCAGTTACAAGTAAAACTAGCTAAAATGTGCCTGGCTGCTGTTCACTGAAAAGCTCATTCTGGGTACATTTTTGTTATACATTTGCTTCTGCCGGGTCAGCTGAGCAGTGAATTTCTACTTAACTACCCCCTATCAGGGGAGACCTCAGGGCTGCATCTTTTGAGCGCAGTACTGATCCTGAAAAGCGTTTACAACCCCACTTACAAGTAAAACTAGCTAAATTGTGCCTGGCTGCTGTTCACTGAAAAGCTCATTCTGGGTACATTTTTGGTATACATTTGCTTCTGCCGGGTCAGCTGAGCAGTGTATTTCTACTTAACTACCCCCTATCAGGAGAGACCTCAGGGTTGCATCTTTTGAGCGCAGTACTGAGCCTGAAAACCGTTTACAACCCCACTTAAAAGTAAAACTAGCTAAAATGTGCCTGGCTGCTGTTCACTGAAAAGCTCATTCTAGGTACATTTTTAGTATACATTTGCTTCTGCCGGGTCAGCTGAGCAGTGAGTTTCTACTTAACTACCCCCTATCAGGAGAGACCTCAGGGCTGCATCTTTTGAGCGCACTACTGAGCCTGAAAAGTGTTTACAACCCCACTTACAAGTAAAACTAGCTAAAATGTGCCTGGCTGCTGTTCACTGAAAAGCTCATTCTGGGTACATTTTTGGTATACATTTGCTTCTGCCGGGTCAGCTGAACAGTGTATTTCTACTTAACTACCCCCTATCAGGAGAGACCTCAGGGCTGCATCTTTTGAGTGCAGTACTGAGCCTGAAAAGCGTTTCCAACCCCACTTACAAGTAAAACTAGCTAAAATGTGCCTGGCTGCTGTTCACTGAAAAGCTCATTCTGGGTACATTTTTGTTATACATTTGCTTCTGCCGGGTCAGCTGAGCAGTGAGTTTCCACTTAACTACCCCCTATCAGGGGAGACCTCAGGGCTGCATCTTTTGAGCGCAGTACTGAGCCTGAAAAGCGTTTACAACCCCACTTACAAGTAAAACTAGCTAAATTGTGCCTGGCTGCTGTTCACTGAAAAGCTCATTCTGGGTACATTTTTGTTATACATTTGCTTCTGCCGGGTCAGCTGAGCAGTGAATTTCTACGTAACTACCCCCTATCAGGGGAGACCTCAGGGCTGCATCTTTTGAGCGCAGTACTGAGCCTGAAAAGCGTTTACAACCCCACTTACAAGTAAAACTAGCTAAAATGTGCCTGGCTGCTGTTCACTGAATAGCTCATTCTGGGTACATTTTTGGTATACATTTGCTTCTGCAGGGTCAGCTGAGCAGTGAATTTCTACTTAACTACCTCCTATCAGGAGAGACCTCAGGGCTGCATCTTTTGAGCGCAGTACTGAGCCTGAAAACCGTTTACAACCCCACTTACAAGTAAAACTAGCTAAAATGTGCCTGGCTGCTGTTCACTGAAAAGCTCATTCTGGGTACATTTTTGTTATACATTTGCTTCTGCCGGGTCAGCTGAGCAGTGAATTTCTACTTAACTACCCCCTATCAGGAGAGACCTCAGGGCTGCATCTTTTGAGCGCAGTACTGAGCCTGAAAAGCGTTTACAACCCCAGTTACAAGTAAAACTAGCTAAAATGTGTCTGGCTGCTGTTCACTGAAAAGCTCATTCTGGGTACATTTTTGGTATACATTTGCTTCTGCCGGGTCAGCTGAGCAGTGTATTTCTACTTAACTACCCCCTATCAGGAGAGACCTCAGGGCTGCATCTTTTGAGCGCAGTACTGAGCCTGAAAAGCGTTTACAACCCCAGTTACAAGTAAAACTAGCTAAAATGTGCCTGGCTGCTGTTCACTGAAAAGCTCATTCTGGGTACATTTTTGTTATACATTTGCTTCTGCCGGGTCAGCTGAGCAGTGAATTTCTACTTAACTACCCCCTATCAGGGGAGACCTCAGGGCTGCATCTTTTGAGCGCAGTACTGATCCTGAAAAGCGTTTACAACCCCACTTACAAGTAAAACTAGCTAAATTGTGCCTGGCTGCTGTTCACTGAAAAGCTCATTCTGGGTACATTTTTGGTATACATTTGCTTCTGCCGGGTCAGCTGAGCAGTGTATTTCTACTTAACTACCATCTATCAGGAGAGACCTCAGGGTTGCATCTTTTGAGCGCAGTACTGAGCCTGAAAACCGTTTACAACCCCACTTACAAGTAAAACTAGCTAAAATATGCCTGGCTGCTGTTCACTGAAAAGCTCATTCTAGGTACATTTTTAGTATACATTTGCTTCTGCCGGGTCAGCTGAGCAGTGAGTTTCTACTTAACTACCCCCTATCAGGAGAGACCTCAGGGCTGCATCTTTTGAGCGCACTACTGAGCCTGAAAAGCGTTTACAACCCCACTTACAAGTAAAACTAGCTAAAATGTGCCTGGCTGCTGTTCACTGAAAAGCTCATTCTGGGTACATTTTTGGTATACATTTGCTTCTGCCGGGTCAGCTGAACAGTGTATTTCTACTTAACTACCCCCTATCAGGAGAGACCTCAGGGCTGCATCTTTTGAGCGCAGTACTGAGCCTGAAAAGCGTTTCCAACCCCACTTACAAGTAAAACTAGCTAAAATGTGCCTGGCTGCTGTTCACTGAAAAGCTCATTCTGGGTACATTTTTGTTATACATTTGCTTCTGCCGGGTCAGCTGAGCAGTGAGTTTCCACTTAACTACCCCCTATCAGGAGAGACCTCAGGGCTGCATCTTTTGAGCGCAGTACTGATCCTGAAAAGCGTTTACAACCCCACTTACAAGTAAAACTAGCTAAATTGTGCCTGGCTGCTGTTCACTGAATAGCTCATTCTGGGTACATTTTTGGTATACATTTGCTTCTGCCGGGTCAGCTGAGCAGGGAATTTCTACTTAACTACCCCCTATCAGGAGAGACCTCAGGGCTGCATCTTTTGAGCGCAGTACTGAGCCTGAAAAGCATTTACAACCCCAGTTACAAGTAAAACTAGCTAAAATGTGTCTGGCTGCTGTTCACTGAAAAGCTCATTCTGGGTACATTTTTGGTATACATTTGCTTCTGCCGGGTCAGCTGAGCAGTGTATTTCTACTTAACTACCCCCTATCAGGAGAGACCTCAGGGCTGCATCTTTTGAGCGCAGTACTGAGCCTGAAAAGCATTTACAACCCCAGTTACAAGTAAAACTAGCTAAAATGTGTCTGGCTGCTGTTCACTGAAAAGCTCATTCTGGGTACATTTTTGGTATACATTTGCTTCTGCCGGGTCAGCTGAGAAGTGTATTTCTACTTAACTACCCCCTATCAGGAGAGACCTCAGGGCTGCATCTTTTGAGCGCAGTACTGAGCCTGAAAAGCGTTTACAACCCCACTTACAAGTAAAACTAGCTAAAATGTGCCTGGCTGCTGTTCACTGAAAAGCTCATTCTGGGTACATTTTTGTTATACATTTGCTTCTGCCGGGTCAGCTGAGCAGTGTATTTCTACTTAACTACCCCCTATCAGGAGAGACCTCAGGGTTGCATCTTTTGAGCGCAGTACTGAGCCTGAAAAGCGTTTACAACCCCAGTTACAAGTAAAACTAGCTAAAATGTGCCTGGCTGCTGTTCACTGAAAAGCTCATTCTGGGTACATTTTTGGTATACATTTGCTTCTGCCGGGTCAGCTGAACAGTGAATTTCTACTTAACTACCTCCTATCAGGAGAGACCTCAGGGCTGTATCTTTTGAGTGCAGTACTGAGCCTGAAAAGCGTTTACAACCCCACTTACAAGTAAAACTAGCTAAAATGTGCCTGGCTGCTGTTCACTGAATAGCTCATTCTGGGTACATTTTTGGTATACATTTGCTTCTGCAGGGTCAGCTGAGCAGTGAATTTCTACTTAACTACCTACTATCAGGAGAGACCTCAGGGCTGCATCTTTTGAGCGCAGTACTGAGCCTGAAAACCGTTTACAACCCCACTTACAAGTAAAACTAGCTAAAATGTGCCTGGCTGCTGTTCACTGAAAAGCTCATTCTGGGTACATTTTTGTTATACATTTGCTTCTGCCGGGTCAGCTGAGCAGTGAATTTCTACTTAACTACCCCCTATCAGGAGAGACCTCAGGGCTGCATCTTTTGAGCGCAGTACTGAGCCTGAAAAGCGTTTCCAACCCCACTTACAAGTAAAACTAGCTAAAATGTGCCTGGCTGCTGTTCACTGAAAAGCTCATTCTGGGTACATTTTTGGTACACATTTGCTTCTGCCGGGTCAGCTGAGCAGTGAATTTCTACTTAACTACCTCCTATCAGGAGAGACCTCAGGGCTGCATCTTTTGAGCGCAGTACTGAGCCTGAAAAGCGTTTACCACCCCACTTACAAGTAAAACTAGCTAAAATGTGGCTGGCTGCTGTTCACTGAAAAGCTCATTCTGGGTACATTTTTGGTATACATTTGCTTCTGCAGGGTCAGCTGAGCAGTGAATTTCTACTTAACTACCTCCTATCAGGAGAGACCTCAGGGCTGCATCTTTTGAGCGCAGTACTGAGCCTGAAAACCGTTTACAACCCCACTTACAAGTAAAACTAGCTAAAATGTGCCTGGCAGCTGTTCACTGAAAAGCTCATTCTGGGTACATTTTTGGTATACATTTGCTTCTGCCGGATCAGCTGAACAGTGTATTTCTACTTAACTACCCCCTATCAGGAGAGACCTCAGGGCTGCATCTTTTGAGCGCAGTACTGAGCCTGAAAAGCGTTTACAACCCCACTTACAAGTAAAACTAGCTAAATTGTGCCTGGCTGCTGTTCACTGAAAAGCTCATTCTGGGTACATTTTTGGTATACATTTGCTTCTGCCGGGTCAGCTGAGCAGTGTATTTCTACTTAACTACCCCCTATCAGGAGAGACCTCAGGGCTGCATCTTTTGAGCGCAGTACTGAGCCTGAAAAGCGTTTACAACCCCAGTTACAAGATAAACTAGCTAAAATGTGCCTGGCTGCTGTTCACTGAAAAGCTCATTCTGGGTACATTTTTGTTATACATTTGCTTCTGCCGGGTCAGCTGAGCAGTGAATTTCTACTTAACTACCCCCTATCAGGGGAGACCTCAGGGCTGCATCTTTTGAGCGCAGTACTGATCCTGAAAAGCGTTTACAACCCCACTTACAAGTAAAGCTAGCTAAATTGTGCCTGGCTGCTGTTCACTGAAAAGCTCATTCTGGGTACATTTTTGGTATACATTTGCTTCTGCCGGGTCAGCTGAGCAGTGTATTTCTACTTAACTACCCCCTATCAGGAGAGACCTCAGGGTTGCATCTTTTGAGCGCAGTACTGAGCCTGAAAACCGTTTACAACCCCACTTACAAGTAAAACTAGCTAAAATGTGCCTGGCTGCTGTTCACTGAAAAGCTCATTCTAGGTACATTTTTAGTATACATTTGCTTCTGCCGGGTCAGCTGAGCAGTGAGTTTCTACTTAACTACCCCCTATCAGGAGAGACCTCAGGGCTGCATCTTTTGAGCGCACTACTGAGCCTGAAAAGCGTTTCCAACCCCACTTACAAGTAAAACTAGCTAAAATGTGCCTGGCTGCTGTTCACTGAAAAGCTCATTCTGGGTACATTTTTGTTATACATTTGCTTCTGCCGGGTCAGCTGAGCAGTGAGTTTCCACTTAACTACCCCCTATCAGGAGAGACCTCAGGGCTGCATCTTTTGAGCGCAGTACTGAGCCTGAAAAGCATTTACAACCCCAGTTACAAGTAAAACTAGCTAAAATGTGTCTGGCTGCTGTTCACTGAAAAGCTCATTCTGGGTACATTTTTGGTATACATTTGCTTCTGCCGGGTCAGCTGAGCAGTGTATTTCTACTTAACTACCCCCTATCAGGAGAGACCTCAGGGCTGCATCTTTTGAGCGCAGTACTGAGCCTGAAAAGCGTTTACAACCCCACTTACAAGTAAAACTAGCTAAAATGTGCCTGGCTGCTGTTCACTGAAAAGCTCATTCTGGGTACATTTTTGTTATACATTTGCTTCTGCCGGGTCAGCTGAGCAGTGAATTTCTACGTAACTACCCCCTATCAGGGGAGACCTCAGGGCTGCATCTTTTGAGCGCAGTACTGAGCCTGAAAAGCGTTTACAACCCCACTTACAAGTAAAACTAGCTAAATTGTGCCTGGCTGCTGTTCACTGAAAAGCTCATTCTGGGTACATTTTTGGTATACATTTGCTTCTGCCGGGTCAGCTGAGCAGTGTATTTCTACTTAACTACCCCCTATCAGGAGAGACCTCAGGGTTGCATCTTTTGAGCGCAGTACTGAGCCTGAAAAGCGTTTACAACCCCAGTTACAAGTAAAACTAGCTAAAATGTGCCTGGCTGCTGTTCACTGAAAAGCTCATTCTGGGTAAATTTTTGTTATACATTTGCTTCTGCCGGGTCAGCTGAGCAGTGAGTTTCTACTTAACTACCTCCTATCAGGAGAGACCTCAGGGCTGCATCTTTTGAGCGCACTACTGAGCCTGAAAAGCGTTTACAACCCCACTTACAAGTAAAACTAGCTAAAATGTGCCTGGCTGCTGTTCACTGAATAGCTCATTCTGGGTACATTTTTGGTATACATTTGCTTCTGCCGGGTCAGCTGAGCAGTGAATTTCTACTTAACTACCACCTATCAGGAGAGACCTCAGGGCTGCATCTTTTGAGCGCAGTACTGAGCCTGAAAAGCATTTACAACCCCAGTTACAAGTAAAACTAGCTAAAATGTGTCTGGCTGCTGTTCACTGAAAAGCTCATTCTGGGTACATTTTTGGTATACATTTGCTTCTGCCGGGTCAGCTGAGCAGTGTATTTCTACTTAACTACCCCCTATCAGGAGAGACCTCAGGGCTGCATCTTTTTAACGCAGTACTGAGCCTGAAAAGCGTTTACAACCCCAGTTACAAGTAAAACTAGCTAAAATGTGCCTGGCTGCTGTTCACTGAAAAGCTCATTCTGGGTACATTTTTGTTATACATTTGCTTCTGCCGGGTCAGCTGAGCAGTGAATTTCTACGTAACTACCCCCTATCAGGGGAGACCTCAGGGCTGCATCTTTTGAGCGCAGTACTGAGCCTGAAAAGCGTTTACAACCCCACTTACAAGTAAAACTAGCTAAAATGTGCCTGGCTGCTGTTCACTGAAAAGCTCATTCTGGGTACATTTTTGGTATACATTTGCTTCTGCCGGGTCAGCTGAACAGTGAATTTCTACTTAACTACCTCCTATCAGGAGAGACCTCAGGGCTGTATCTTTTGAGTGCAGTACTGAGCCTGAAAAGCGTTTACAACCCCACTTACAAGTAAAACTAGCTAAAATGTGCCTGGCTGCTGTTCACTGAATAGCTCATTCTGGGTACATTTTTGGTATACATTTGCTTCTGCAGGGTCAGCTGAGCAGTGAATTTCTACTTAACTACCTCCTATCAGGAGAGACCTCAGGGCTGCATCTTTTGAGCGCAGTACTGAGCCTGAAAACCGTTTACAACCCCACTTACAAGTAAAACTAGCTAAAATGTGCCTGGCTGCTGTTCACTGAAAAGCTCATTCTGGGTACATTTTTGTTATACATTTGCTTCTGCCGGGTCAGCTGAGCAGTGAATTTCTACTTAACTACCCCCTATCAGGAGAGACCTCAAGGCTGCATCTTTTGAGCGCAGTACTGAGCCTGAAAAGCGTTTACAACCCCAGTTACAAGTGAAACTAGCTAAAATGTGTCTGGCTGCTGTTCACTGAAAAGCTCATTCTGGGTACATTTTTGGTATACATTTGCTTCTGCCGGGTCAGCTGAGCAGTGTATTTCTACTTAACTACCCCCTATCAGGAGAGACCTCAGGGCTGCATCTTTTGAGCGCAGTACTGAGCCTGAAAAGCGTTTACAACCCCAGTTACAAGTAAAACTAGCTAAAATGTGCCTGGCTGCTGTTCACTGAAAAGCTCATTCTGGGTACATTTTTGTTATACATTTGCTTCTGCCGGGTCAGCTGAGCAGTGAATTTCTACTTAACTACCCCCTATCAGGGGAGACCTCAGGGCTGCATCTTTTGAGCGCAGTACTGATCCTGAAAAGCGTTTACAACCCCACTTACAAGTAAAACTAGCTAAATTGTGCCTGGCTGCTGTTCACTGAAAAGCTCATTCTGGGTACATTTTTGGTATACATTTGCTTCTGCCGGGTCAGCTGAGCAGTGTATTTCTACTTAACTACCCCCTATCAGGAGAGACCTCAGGGTTGCATCTTTTGAGCGCAGTACTGAGCCTGAAAACCGTTTACAACCCCACTTAAAAGTAAAACTAGCTAAAATGTGCCTGGCTGCTGTTCACTGAAAAGCTCATTCTAGGTACATTTTTAGTATACATTTGCTTCTGCCGGGTCAGCTGAGCAGTGAGTTTCTACTTAACTACCCCCTATCAGGAGAGACCTCAGGGCTGCATCTTTTGAGCGCACTACTGAGCCTGAAAAGTGTTTACAACCCCACTTACAAGTAAAACTAGCTAAAATGTGCCTGGCTGCTGTTCACTGAAAAGCTCATTCTGGGTACATTTTTGGTATACATTTGCTTCTGCCGGGTCAGCTGAACAGTGTATTTCTACTTAACTACCCCCTATCAGGAGAGACCTCAGGGCTGCATCTTTTGAGTGCAGTACTGAGCCTGAAAAGCGTTTCCAACCCCACTTACAAGTAAAACTAGCTAAAATGTGCCTGGCTGCTGTTCACTGAAAAGCTCATTCTGGGTACATTTTTGTTATACATTTGCTTCTGCCGGGTCAGCTGAGCAGTGAGTTTCCACTTAACTACCCCCTATCAGGGGAGACCTCAGGGCTGCATCTTTTGAGCGCAGTACTGAGCCTGAAAAGCGTTTACAACCCCACTTACAAGTAAAACTAGCTAAATTGTGCCTGGCTGCTGTTCACTGAAAAGCTCATTCTGGGTACATTTTTGTTATACATTTGCTTCTGCCGGGTCAGCTGAGCAGTGAATTTCTACGTAACTACCCCCTATCAGGGGAGACCTCAGGGCTGCATCTTTTGAGCGCAGTACTGAGCCTGAAAAGCGTTTACAACCCCACTTACAAGTAAAACTAGCTAAAATGTGCCTGGCTGCTGTTCACTGAATAGCTCATTCTGGGTACATTTTTGGTATACATTTGCTTCTGCAGGGTCAGCTGAGCAGTGAATTTCTACTTAACTACCTCCTATCAGGAGAGACCTCAGGGCTGCATCTTTTGAGCGCAGTACTGAGCCTGAAAACCGTTTACAACCCCACTTACAAGTAAAACTAGCTAAAATGTGCCTGGCTGCTGTTCACTGAAAAGCTCATTCTGGGTACATTGTTGTTATACATTTGCTTCTGCCGGGTCAGCTGAGCAGTGAATTTCTACTTAACTACCCCCTATCAGGAGAGACCTCAGGGCTGCATCTTTTGAGCGCAGTACTGAGCCTGAAAAGCGTTTACAACCCCAGTTACAAGTAAAACTAGCTAAAATGTGTCTGGCTGCTGTTCACTGAAAAGCTCATTCTGGGTACATTTTTGGTATACATTTGCTTCTGCCGGGTCAGCTGAGCAGTGTATTTCTACTTAACTACCCCCTATCAGGAGAGACCTCAGGGCTGCATCTTTTGAGCGCAGTACTGAGCCTGAAAAGCGTTTACAACCCCAGTTACAAGTAAAACTAGCTAAAATGTGCCTGGCTGCTGTTCACTGAAAAGCTCATTCTGGGTACATTTTTGTTATACATTTGCTTCTGCCGGGTCAGCTGAGCAGTGAATTTCTACTTAACTACCCCCTATCAGGGGAGACCTCAGGGCTGCATCTTTTGAGCGCAGTACTGATCCTGAAAAGCGTTTACAACCCCACTTACAAGTAAAACTAGCTAAATTGTGCCTGGCTGCTGTTCACTGAAAAGCTCATTCTGGGTACATTTTTGGTATACATTTGCTTCTGCCGGGTCAGCTGAGCAGTGTATTTCTACTTAACTACCATCTATCAGGAGAGACCTCAGGGTTGCATCTTTTGAGCGCAGTACTGAGCCTGAAAACCGTTTACAACCCCACTTACAAGTAAAACTAGCTAAAATATGCCTGGCTGCTGTTCACTGAAAAGCTCATTCTAGGTACATTTTTAGTATACATTTGCTTCTGCCGGGTCAGCTGAGCAGTGAGTTTCTACTTAACTACCCCCTATCAGGAGAGACCTCAGGGCTGCATCTTTTGAGCGCACTACTGAGCCTGAAAAGCGTTTACAACCCCACTTACAAGTAAAACTAGCTAAAATGTGCCTGGCTGCTGTTCACTGAAAAGCTCATTCTGGGTACATTTTTGGTATACATTTGCTTCTGCCGGGTCAGCTGAACAGTGTATTTCTACTTAACTACCCCCTATCAGGAGAGACCTCAGGGCTGCATCTTTTGAGCGCAGTACTGAGCCTGAAAAGCGTTTCCAACCCCACTTACAAGTAAAACTAGCTAAAATGTGCCTGGCTGCTGTTCACTGAAAAGCTCATTCTGGGTACATTTTTGTTATACATTTGCTTCTGCCGGGTCAGCTGAGCAGTGAGTTTCCACTTAACTACCCCCTATCAGGAGAGACCTCAGGGCTGCATCTTTTGAGCGCAGTACTGATCCTGAAAAGCGTTTACAACCCCACTTACAAGTAAAACTAGCTAAATTGTGCCTGGCTGCTGTTCACTGAATAGCTCATTCTGGGTACATTTTTGGTATACATTTGCTTCTGCCGGGTCAGCTGAGCAGGGAATTTCTACTTAACTACCCCCTATCAGGAGAGACCTCAGGGCTGCATCTTTTGAGCGCAGTACTGAGCCTGAAAAGCATTTACAACCCCAGTTACAAGTAAAACTAGCTAAAATGTGTCTGGCTGCTGTTCACTGAAAAGCTCATTCTGGGTAAATTTTTGGTATACATTTGCTTCTGCCGGGTCAGCTGAGCAGTGTATTTCTACTTAACTACCCCCTATCAGGAGAGACCTCAGGGCTGCATCTTTTGAGCGCAGTAGCCTGAAAAGCGTTTACAACCCCACTTACAAGTAAAACTAGCTAAATTGTGCCTGGCTGCTGTTCACTGAAAAGCTCATTCTGGGTACATTTTTGGTATACATTTGCTTCTGCCGGGTCAGCTGAGCAGTGTATTTCTACTTAACTACCCCCTATCAGGAGAGACCTCAGGGTTGCATCTTTTGAGCGCAGTACTGAGCCTGAAAAGCGTTTACAACCCCAGTTACAAGTAAAACTAGCTAAAATGTGTCTGGCTGCTGTTCACTGAAAAGCTCATTCTGGGTACATTTTTGTTATACATTTGCTTCTGTCGGGTCAGCTGAGCAGTGAATTTCTACGTAACTACCCCCTATCAGGGGAGACCTCAGGGCTGCATCTTTTGAGCGCAGTACTGAGCCTGAAAAGCGTTTACAACCCCACTTACAAGTAAAACTAGCTAAATTGTGCCTGGCTGCTGTTCACTGAAAAGCTCATTCTGGGTACATTTTTGGTATACATTTGCTTCTGCCGGGTCAGCTGAGCAGTGTATTTCTACTTAACTACCCCCTATCAGGAGAGACCTCAGGGTTGCATCTTTTGAGCGCAGTACTGAGCCTGAAAAGCGTTTACAACCCCAGTTACAAGTAAAACTAGCTAAAATGTGCCTGGCTGCTGTTCACTGAAAAGCTCATTCTGGGTACATTTTTGTTATACATTTGCTTCTGCCGGGTCAGCTGAGCAGTGAGTTTCTACTTAACTACCCCCTATCAGGAGAGACCTCAGGGCTGCATCTTTTGAGCGCACTACTGAGCCTGAAAAGCGTTTACAACCCCACTTACAAGTAAAACTAGCTAAAATGTGCCTGGCTGCTGTTCACTGAATAGCTCATTCTGGGTACATTTTTGGTATACATTTGCTTCTGCCGGGTCAGCTGAGCAGTGAATTTCTACTTAACTACCCCCTATCAGGAGAGACCTTAGGGCTGCATCTTTTGAGCGCAGTACTTAGCCTGAAAAGCATTTACAACCCCAGTTACAAGTAAAACTAGCTAAAATGTGTCTGGCTGCTGTTCACTGAAAAGCTCATTCTGGGTACATTTTTGGTATACATTTGCTTCTGCCGGGTCAGCTGAGCAGTGTATTTCTACTTAACTACCCCCTATCAGGAGAGACCTCAGGGCTGCATCTTTTTAACGCAGTACTGAGCCTGAAAAGCGTTTACAACCCCAGTTACAAGTAAAACTAGCTAAAATGTGCCTGGCTGCTGTTCACTGAAAAGCTCATTCTGGGTACATTTTTGTTATACATTTGCTTCTGCCGGGTCAGCTGAGCAGTGAATTTCTACGTAACTACCCCCTATCAGGGGAGACCTCAGGGCTGCATCTTTTGAGCGCAGTACTGAGCCTGAAAAGCGTTTACAACCCCACTTACAAGTAAAACTAGCTAAAATGTGCCTGGCTGCTGTTCACTGAAAAGCTCATTCTGGGTACATTTTTGGTATACATTTGCTTCTGCCGGGTCAGCTGAACAGTGAATTTCTACTTAACTACCTCCTATCAGGAGAGACCTCAGGGCTGTATCTTTTGAGTGCAGTACTGAGCCTGAAAAGCGTTTACAACCCCACTTACAAGTAAAACTAGCTAAAATGTGCCTGGCTGCTGTTCACTGAATAGCTCATTCTGGGTACATTTTTGGTATACATTTGCTTCTGCAGGGTCAGCTGAGCAGTGAATTTCTACTTAACTACCTCCTATCAGGAGAGACCTCAGGGCTGCATCTTTTGAGCGCAGTACTGAGCCTGAAAACCGTTTACAACCCCACTTACAAGTAAAACTAGCTAAAATGTGCCTGGCTGCTGTTCACTGAAAAGCTCATTCTGGGTACATTTTTGTTATACATTTGCTTCTGCCGGGTCAGCTGAGCAGTGAATTTCTACTTAACTACCCCCTATCAGGAGAGACCTCAGGGCTGCATCTTTTGAGCACAGTACTGAGCCTGAAAAGCGTTTACAACCCCAGTTACAAGTGAAACTAGCTAAAATGTGTCTGGCTGCTGTTCACTGAAAAGCTCATTCTGGGTACATTTTTGGTATACATTTGCTTCTGCCGGGTCAGCTGAGCAGTGTATTTCTACTTAACTACCCCCTATCAGGAGAGACCTCAGGGCTGCATCTTTTGAGCGCAGTACTGAGCCTGAAAAGCGTTTACAACCCCAGTTACAAGTAAAACTAGCTAAAATGTGCCTGGCTGCTGTTCACTGAAAAGCTCATTCTGGGTACATTTTTGTTATACATTTGCTTCTGCCGGGTCAGCTGAGCAGTGAATTTCTACTTAACTACCCCCTATCAGGGGAGACCTCAGGGCTGCATCTTTTGAGCGCAGTACTGATCCTGAAAAGCGTTTACAACCCCACTTACAAGTAAAACTAGCTAAATTGTGCCTGGCTGCTGTTCACTGAAAAGCTCATTCTGGGTACATTTTTGGTATACATTTGCTTCTGCCGGGTCAGCTGAGCAGTGAGTTTCTACTTAACTACCCCCTATCAGGAGAGACCTCAGGGCTGCATCTTTTGAGCGCACTACTGAGCCTGAAAAGCGTTTACAACCCCACTTACAAGTAAAACTAGCTAAAATGTGCCTGGCTGCTGTTCACTGAAAAGCTCATTCTGGGTACATTTTTGGTATACATTTGCTTCTGCCGGGTCAGCTGAACAGTGTATTTCTACTTAACTACCCCCTATCAGGAGAGACCTCAGGGCTGCATCTTTTGAGCGCAGTACTGAGCCTGAAAAGCGTTTCCAACCCCACTTACAAGTAAAACTAGCTAAAATGTGCCTGGCTGCTGTTCACTGAAAAGCTCATTCTGGGTACATTTTTGTTATACATTTGCTTCTGCCGGGTCAGCTGAGCAGTGAGTTTCCACTTAACTACCCCCTATCAGGAGAGACCTCAGGGCTGCATCTTTTGAGCGCACTACTGAGCCTGAAAAGCGTTTACAACCCCACTTACAAGTAAAACTAGCTAAAATGTGCCTGGCTGCTGTTCACTGAATAGCTCATTCTGGGTACATTTTTGGTATACATTTGCTTCTGCCGGGTCAGCTGAGCAGTGAATTTCTACTTAACTATCCCCTATCAGGAGAGACCTCAGGGCTGCATCTTTTGAGCGCAGTACTGAGCCTGAAAAGCATTTACAACCCCAGTTACAAGTAAAACTAGCTAAAATGTGTCTGGCTGCTGTTCACTGAAAAGCTCATTCTGGGTACATTTTTGGTATACATTTGCTTCTGCCGGGACAGCTGAGCAGTGTATTTCTACTTAACTACCCCCTATCAGGAGAGACCTCAGGGCTGCATCTTTTGAGCGCAGTACTGAGCCTGAAAAGCGTTTACAACCCCAGTTACAAGTAAAACTAGCTAAAATGTGCCTGGCTGCTGTTCACTGAAAAGCTCATTCTGGGTACATTTTTGTTATACATTTGCTTCTGCCGGGTCAGCTGAGCAGTGAATTTCTACGTAACTACCCCCTATCAGGGGAGACCTCAGGGCTGCATCTTTTGAGCGCAGTACTGAGCCTGAAAAGCGTTTACAACCCCACTTACAAGTAAAACTAGCTAAATTGTGCCTGGCTGCTGTTCACTGAAAAGCTCATTCTGGGTACATTTTTGGTATACATTTGCTTCTGCCGGGTCAGCTGAGCAGTGTATTTCTACTTAACTACCCCCTATCAGGAGAGACCTCAGGGTTGCATCTTTTGAGCGCAGTACTGAGCCTGAAAAGCGTTTACAACCCCAGTTACAAGTAAAACTAGCTAAAATGTGCCTGGCTGCTGTTCACTGAAAAGCTCATTCTGGGTACATTTTTGTTATACATTTGCTTCTGCCGGGTCAGCTGAGCAGTGAGTTTCTACTTAACTACCCCCTATCAGGAGAGACCTCAGGGCTGCATCTTTTGAGCGCACTACTGAGCCTGAAAAGCGTTTACAACCCCACTTACAAGTAAAACTAGCTAAAATGTGCCTGGCTGCTGTTCACTGAATAGCTCATTCTGGGTACATTTTTGGTATACATTTGCTTCTGCCGGGTCAGCTGAGCAGTGAATTTCTACTTAACTACCCCCTATCAGGAGAGACCTCAGGGCTGCATCTTTTGAGCGCAGTACTGAGCCTGAAAAGCATTTACAACCCCAGTTACAAGTAAAACTAGCTAAAATGTGTCTGGCTGCTGTTCACTGAAAAGCTCATTCTGGGTACATTTTTGGTATACATTTGCTACTGCCGGGTCAGCTGAGCAGTGTATTTCTACTTAACTACCCCCTATCAGGAGAGACCTCAGGGCTGCATCTTTTTAACGCAGTACTGAGCCTGAAAAGCGTTTACAACCCCAGTTACAAGTAAAACTAGCTAAAATGTGCCTGGCTGCTGTTCACTGAAAAGCTCATTCTGGGTACATTTTTGTTATACATTTGCTTCTGCCGGGTCAGCTGAGCAGTGAATTTCTACGTAACTACCCCCTATCAGGGGAGACCTCAGGGCTGCATCTTTTGAGCGCAGTACTGAGCCTGAAAAGCGTTTACAACCCCACTTACAAGTAAAACTAGCTAAATTGTGCCTGGCTGCTGTTCACTGAAAAGCTCATTCTGGGTACATTTTTGTTATACATTTGCTTCTGCCGGGTCAGCTGAGCAGTGAATTTCTACGTAACTACCCCCTATCAGGGGAGACCTCAGGGCTGCATCTTTTGAGCGCAGTACTGAGCCTGAAAAGCGTTTACAACCCCACTTACAAGTAAAACTAGCTAAATTGTGCCTGGCTGCTGTTCACTGAAAAGCTCATTCTGGGTACATTTTTGGTATACATTTGCTTCTGCCGGGTCAGCTGAGCAGTGTATTTCTACTTAACTACCCCCTATCAGGAGAGACCTCAGGGTTGCATCTTTTGAGCGCAGTACTGAGCCTGAAAAGCGTTTACAACCCCAGTTACAAGTAAAACTAGCTAAAATGTGCCTGGCTGCTGTTCACTGAAAAGCTCATTCTGGGTACATTTTTGGTATACATTTGCTTCTGCCGGGTCAGCTGAACAGTGAATTTCTACTTAACTACCTCCTATCAGGAGAGACCTCAGGGCTGTATCTTTTGAGTGCAGTACTGAGCCTGAAAAGCGTTTACAACCCCACTTACAAGTAAAACTAGCTAAAATGTGCCTGGCTGCTGTTCACTGAATAGCTCATTCTGGGTACATTTTTGGTATACATTTGCTTCTGCAGGGTCAGCTGAGCAGTGAATTTCTACTTAACTACCTCCTATCAGGAGAGACCTCAGGGCTGCATCTTTTGAGCGCAGTACTGAGCCTGAAAACCGTTTACAACCCCACTTACAAGTAAAACTAGCTAAAATGTGCCTGGCTGCTGTTCACTGAAAAGCTCATTCTGGGTACATTTTTGTTATACATTTGCTTCTGCCGGGTCAGCTGAGCAGTGAATTTCTACTTAACTACCCCCTATCAGGAGAGACCTCAGGGCTGCATCTTTTGAGCGCAGTACTGAGCCTGAAAAGCGTTTACAACCCCAGTTACAAGTAAAACTAGCTAAAATGTGCCTGGCTACTGTTCACTGAATAGCTCATTCTGGGTACATTTTTGGTATACATTTGCTTCTGCCGGGTCAGCTGAGCAGTAAATTTCTACTTAACTACCCCCTATCAGGAGAGACCTCAGGGCTGCATCTTTTGAGCGCAGTACTGAGCCTGAAAACTGTTTACAACCCCACTTACAAGTAAAACTAGCTAAAATGTTCCTGGCTGCTGTTCACTGAAAAGCTCATTCTGGGTACATTTTTGTTATACATTTGCTTCTGCCGGGTCAGCTGAGCAGTGAATTTCTACTTAACTACCCCCTATCAGGAGAGACCTCAGGGCTGCATCTTTTGAGCGCAGTACTGAGCCTGAAAAGCGTTTACAACCGCACTTACAAGTAAAACTAGCTAAATTGTGCCTGGCTGCTGTCCACTGAAAAGCTCATTCTGGGTACATTTTTGGTATACATTTGCTGCTGCCGGGTCAGCTGAGCAGTGTATTTCTACTTAACTACCTCCTATCAGGAGAGACCTCAGGGCTGCATGTTTTGAGCGCAGTACTGAGCCTGAAAAGCGTTTACAACCCCAGTTACAAGTAAAACTAGCTAAAATGTGCCTGGCTGCTGTTCACTGAAAAGCTCATTCTGGGTACATTTTTGGTATACATTTGCTTCTGCCTGGTCAGCTGAGCAGTGAATTTCTACTTAACTACCTCCTATCAGGAGAGACCTCAGGGCTGCATCTTTTGAGCGCAGTACTGAGCCTGAAAAGCGTTTACAACCCCACTTACAAGTAAAACTAGCTAAAATGTGCCTGGCTGCTGTTCACTGAATAGCTGATTCTGGGTACATTTTTGGTATACATTTGCTTCTGCAGGGTCAGCTGAGCAGTGAATTTCTACTTAACTACCTCCTATCAGGAGAGACCTCAGGGCTGCATCTTTTGAGCGCAGTACTGAGCCTGAAAACCGTTTACAACCCCACTTACAAGTAAAACTAGCTAAAATGTGCCTGGCTGCTGTTCACTGAAAAGCTCATTCTGGGTACATTTTTGGTATACATTTGCTTCTGCCGGGTCAGCTGAGCAGTGAATTTCTACTTAACTACCCCCTATCAGGAGAGACCTCAGGGCTGCATCTTTTGAGCGCAGTACTGAGCCAGAAAAGCGTTTACAACCCCACTTACAAGTAAAACTAGCTAAAATGTGCCTGGCTACTGTTCACTGAATAGCTCATTCTGGGTACATTTTTGGTATACATTTGCTTCTGCCGGGTCAGCTGAGCAGTAAATTTCTACTTAACTACCCCCTATCAGGAGAGACCTCAGGGCTGCATCTTTTGAGCGCAGTACTGAGCCTGAAAACTGTTTACAACCCCAGTTACAAGTAAAACTAGCTAAAATGTTCCTGGCTGCTGTTCACTGAAAAGCTCATTCTGGGTACATTTTTGTTATACATTTGCTTCTGCCGGGTCAGCTGAGCAGTGAATTTCTACTTAACTACCCCCTATCAGGAGAGACCTCAGGGCTGCATCTTTTGAGCGCAGTACTGAGCCTGAAAAGCGTTTCCAACCCCACTTACAAGTAAAACTAGCTAAAATGTGCCTGGCTGCTGTTCACTGAAAAGCTCATTCTGGGTACATTTTTGGTATACATTTGCTGCTGCCGGGTCAGCTGAGCAGTGAATTTCTACTTAACTACCTCCTATCAGGAGAGACCTCAGGGCTGCATGTTTTGAGCGCAGTACTGAGCCTGAAAAGCGTTTACACCCCCACTTACAAGTAAAACTAGCTAAAATGTGCCTGGCTGCTGTTCACTAAATAGCTCATTCTGGGTACATTTTTGGTATACATTTGCTTCTGCCGGGTCAGCTGAGCAGTGAATTTCTACTTAACTACCTCCTATCAGGAGAGACCTCAGGGCTGCATCTTTTGAGCGCAGTACTGAGCCTGAAAAGCGTTTACCACCCCACTTACAAGTAAAACTAGCTAAAATGTGCCTGGCTGCTGTTCACTGAAAAGCTCATTCTGGGTACATTTTTGGTATACATTTGCTTCTGCAGGGTCAGCTGAGCAGTGAATTTCTACTTAACTACCTCCTATCAGGAGAGACCTCAGGGCTGCATCTTTTGAGCGCAGTACTGAGCCTGAAAAGCATTTACAACCCCACTTACAAGTAAAACTAGCTAAAATGTGCCTGGCTGCTGTTCACTGAAAAGCTCATTCTGGGTACATTTTTGGTATACATTTGCTTCTGCCGGGTCAGCTGAACAGTGTATTTCTACTTAACTACCCCCTATCAGGAGAGACCTCAGGGCTGCATCTTTTGAGCGCAGTACTGAGCCTGAAAAGCGTTTCCAACCCCACTTACAAGTAAAACTAGCTAAAATGTGCCTGGCTGCTGTTCACTGAAAAGCTCATTCTGGGTACATTTTTGGTATACATTTGCTTCTGCCGGGTCAGCTGAGCAGTGAATTTCTACTTAACTACCCCCTATCAGGAGAGACCTCAGGGCTGCATCTTTTGAGCGCAGTACTGAGCCTGAAAACCGTTTACCACCCCAGTTACAAGTAAAACTAGCAAAAATATGCCTGGCTGCTGTTCACTGAAAAGCTCATTCTGGGTACATTTTTGGTATACATTTGCTTCTGCCGGGTCAGCTGAGCAGTGAATTTCTACTTAACTACCTCCTATCAGGAGAGACCTCAGGGCTGCATCTTTTGAGCGCAGTACTGAGCCTGAAAAGCGTTTACCACCCCACTTACAAGTAAAACTAGCTAAAATGTGCCTGGCTGCTGTTCACTGAAAAGCTCATTCTGGGTACATTTTTGGTATACATTTGCTGCTGCCGGGTCAGCTGAGCAGTGAATTTCTACTTAACTACCTCCTATCAGGAGAGACCTCAGGGCTGCATGTTTTGAGCGCAGTACTGAGCCTGAAAAGCGTTTACACCCCCACTTACAAGTAAAACTAGCTAAAATGTGCCTGGCTGCTGTTCACTGAATAGCTCATTCTGGGTACATTTTTGGTATACATTTGCTTCTGCCGGGTCAGCTGAGCAGTGAATTTCTACTTAACTACCTCCTATCAGGAGAGACCTCAGGGCTGCATCTTTTGAGCGCAGTACTGAGCCTGAAAAGCGTTTACCACCCCACTTACAAGTAAAACTAGCTAAAATGTGCCTGGCTGCTGTTCACTGAAAAGCTCATTCTGGGTACATTTTTGGTATACATTTGCTTCTGCAGGGTCAGCTGAGCAGTGAATTTCTACTTAACTACCTCCGATCAGGAGAGACCTCAGGGCTGCATCTTTTGAGCGCAGTACTGAGCCTGAAAAGCATTTACAACCCCACTTACAAGTAAAACTAGCTAAAATGTGCCTGGCTGCTGTTCACTGAAAAGCTCATTCTGGGTACATTTTTGGTATACATTTGCTTCTGCCGGGTCAGCTGAACAGTGTATTTCTACTTAACTACCCCCTATCAGGAGAGACCTCAGGGCTGCATCTTTTGAGCGCAGTACTGAGCCTGAAAAGCGTTTCCAACCCCACTTACAAGTAAAACTAGCTAAAATGTGCCTGGCTGCTGTTCACTGAAAAGCTCATTCTGGGTACATTTTTGGTATACATTTGCTTCTGCCGGGTCAGCTGAGCAGTGAATTTCTACTTAACTACCCCCTATCAGGAGAGACCTCAGGGCTGCATCTTTTGAGCGCAGTACTGAGCCTGAAAACCGTTTACCACCCCAGTTACAAGTAAAACTAGCAAAAATATGCCTGGCTGCTGTTCACTGAAAAGCTCATTCTGGGTACATTTTTGGTATACATTTGCTTCTGCCGGGTCAGCTGAGCAGTGAATTTCTACTTAACTACCTCCTATCAGGAGAGACCTCAGGGCTGCATCTTTTGAGCGCAGTACTGAGCCTGAAAAGCGTTTACCACCCCACTTACAAGTAAAACTAGCTAAAATGTGCCTGGCTGCTGTTCACTGAAAAGCTCATTCTGGGTACATTTTTGGTATACATTTGCTTCTGCAGGGTCAGCTGAGCAGTGAATTTCTACTTAACTACCTCCTATCAGGAGAGACCTCAGGGCTGCATCTTTTGAGCGCAGTACTGAGCCTGAAAACCGTTTACAACCCCACTTACAAGTAAAACTAGCTAAAATGTGCCTGGCTGCTGTTCACTGAAAAGCTCATTCTGGGTACATTTTTGGTATACATTTGCTTCTGCCGGGTCAGCTGAACAGTGTATTTCTACTTAACTACCCCCTATCAGGAGAGACCTCAGGGCTGCATCTTTTGAGCGCAGTACTGAGCCTGAAAAGCATTTCCAACCCCACTTACAAGTAAAACTAGCTAAAATGTGCCTGGCTGCTGTTCACTGAAAAGCTCATTCTGGGTACATTTTTGGTATACATTTGCTTCTGCCGGGTCAGCTGAGCAGTGAATTTCTACTTAACTACCCCCTATCAGGAGAGACCTCAGGGCTGCATCTTTTGAGCGCAGTACTGAGCCTGAAAACCGTTTACCACCCCAGTTACAAGTAAAACTAGCAAAAATATGCCTGGCTGCTGTTCACTGAAAAGCTCATTCTGGGTACATTTTTGGTATACATTTGCTTCTGCCGGGTCAGCTGAACAGTGTATTTCTACTTAACTACCCCCTATCAGGAGAGACCTCAGGGCTGCATCTTTTGAGCGCAGTACTGAGCCTGAAAAGCGTTTCCAACCCCACTTACAAGTAAAACTAGCTAAAATGTGCCTGGCTGCTGTTCACTGAAAAGCTCATTCTGGGTACATTTTTGGTATACATTTGCTTCTGCCGGGTCAGCTGAGCAGTGAATTTCTACTTAACTACCCCCTATCAGGAGAGACCTCAGGGCTGCATCTTTTGAGCGCAGTACTGAGCCTGAAAACCGTTTACCACCCCAGTTACAAGTAAAACTAGCAAAAATATGCCTGGCTGCTGTTCACTGAAAAGCTCATTCTGGGTACATTTTTGGTATACATTTGCTTCTGCCGGGTCAGCTGAGCAGTGAATTTCTACTTAACTACCTCCTATCAGGAGAGACCTCAGGGCTGCATCTTTTGAGCGCAGTACTGAGCCTGAAAAGCGTTTACCACCCCACTTACAAGTAAAACTAGCTAAAATGTGCCTGGCTGCTGTTCACTGAAAAGCTCATTCTGGGTAAATTTTTGGTATACATTTGCTGCTGCCGGGTCAGCTGAGCAGTGAATTTCTACTTAACTACCTCCTATCAGGAGAGACCTCAGGGCTGCATGTTTTGAGCGCAGTACTGAGCCTGAAAAGCGTTTACACCCCCACTTACAAGTAAAACTAGCTAAAATGTGCCTGGCTGCTGTTCACTGAATAGCTCATTCTGGGTACATTTTTGGTATACATTTGCTTCTGCCGGGTCAGCTGAGCAGTGAATTTCTACTTAACTACCTCCTATCAGGAGAGACCTCAGGGCTGCATCTTTTGAGCGCAGTACTGAGCCTGAAAAGCGTTTACCACCCCACTTACAAGTAAAACTAGCTAAAATGTGCCTGGCTGCTGTTCACTGAAAAGCTCATTCTGGGTACATTTTTGGTATACATTTGCTTCTGCAGGGTCAGCTGAGCAGTGAATTTCTACTTAACTACCTCCTATCAGGAGAGACCTCAGGGCTGCATCTTTTGAGCGCAGTACTGAGCCTGAAAAGCATTTACAACCCCACTTACAAGTAAAACTAGCTAAAATGTGCCTGGCTGCTGTTCACTGAAAAGCTCATTCTGGGTACATTTTTGGTATACATTTGCTTCTGCCGGGTCAGCTGAACAGTGTATTTCTACTTAACTACCCCCTATCAGGAGAGACCTCAGGGCTGCATCTTTTGAGCGCAGTACTGAGCCTGAAAAGCGTTTCCAACCCCACTTACAAGTAAAACTAGCTAAAATGTGCCTGGCTGCTGTTCACTGAAAAGCTCATTCTGGGTACATTTTTGGTATACATTTGCTTCTGCCGGGTCAGCTGAGCAGTGAATTTCTACTTAACTACCCCCTATCAGGAGAGACCTCAGGGCTGCATCTTTTGAGCGCAGTACTGAGCCTGAAAACCGTTTACCACCCCAGTTACAAGTAAAACTAGCAAAAATATGCCTGGCTGCTGTTCACTGAAAAGCTCATTCTGGGTACATTTTTGGTATACATTTGCTTCTGCCGGGTCAGCTGAGCAGTGAATTTCTACTTAACTACCTCCTATCAGGAGAGACCTCAGGGCTGCATCTTTTGAGCGCAGTACTGAGCCTGAAAAGCGTTTACCACCCCACTTACAAGTAAAACTAGCTAAAATGTGCCTGGCTGCTGTTCACTGAAAAGCTCATTCTGGGTACATTTTTGGTATACATTTGCTTCTGCAGGGTCAGCTGAGCAGTGAATTTCTACTTAACTACCTCCTATCAGGAGAGACCTCAGGGCTGCATCTTTTGAGCGCAGTACTGAGCCTGAAAACCGTTTACAACCCCACTTACAAGTAAAACTAGCTAAAATGTGCCTGGCTGCTGTTCACTGAAAAGCTCATTCTGGGTACATTTTTGGTATACATTTGCTTCTGCCGGGTCAGCTGAACAGTGTATTTCTACTTAACTACCCCCTATCAGGAGAGACCTCAGGGCTGCATCTTTTGAGCGCAGTACTGAGCCTGAAAAGCGTTTCCAACCCCACTTACAAGTAAAACTAGCTAAAATGTGCCTGGCTGCTGTTCACTGAAAAGCTCACTCTGGGTACATTTTTAGTATACATTTGCTTCTGCGGGTCAGCTGAGCAGTGAGTTTCTACTTAACTACCCCCTATCAGGAGAGACCTCAGGGCTGCATCTTTTGAGCGCACTACTGAGCCTGAAAAGCATTTACAACCCCACTTACAAGTAAAACTAGCTAAAATGTGCCTGGCTGCTGTTCACTGAAAAGCTCATTCTGGGTACATTTTTGGTATACATTTGCCTCTGCCGGGTCAGCTGAACAGTGTATTTCTACTTAACTACCCCCTATCAGGAGAGACCTCAGGGCTGCATCTTTTGAGCGCAGTACTGAGCCTGAAAAGCGTTTCCAACCCCACTTACAAGTAAAACTAGCTAAAATGTGCCTGGCTGCTGTTCACTGAAAAGCTCATTCTGGGTACATTTTTGGTATACATTTGCTTCTGCCGGGTCAGCTGAGCAGTGAATTTCTACTTAACTACCCCCTATCAGGAGAGACCTCAGGGCTGCATCTTTTGAGCGCAGTACTGAGCCTGAAAACCGTTTACCACCCCAGTTACAAGTAAAACTAGCAAAAATATGCCTGGCTGCTGTTCACTGAAAAGCTCATTCTGGGTACATTTTTGGTATACATTTGCTTCTGCCGGGTCAGCTGAGCAGTGAATTTCTACTTAACTACCTCCTATCAGGAGAGACCTCAGGGCTGCATCTTTTGAGCGCAGTACTGAGCCTGAAAAGCGTTTACCACCCCACTTACAAGTAAAACTAGCTAAAATGTGCCTGTCTGCTGTTCACTGAAAAGCTCATTCTGGGTACATTTTTGGTATACATTTGCTTCTGCAGGGTCAGCTGAGCAGTGAATTTCTACTTAACTACCTCCTATCAGGAGAGACCTCAGGGCTGCATCTTTTGAGCGCAGTACTGAGCCTGAAAACCGTTTACAACCCCACTTACAAGTAAAACTAGCTAAAATGTGCCTGGCTGCTGTTCACTGAAAAGCTCATTCTGGGTACATTTTTGGTATACATTTGCTTCTGCCGGGTCAGCTGAACAGTGTATTTCTACTTAACTACCCCCTATCAGGAGAGACCTCAGGGCTGCATCTTTTGAGCGCAGTACTGAGCCTGAAAAGCGTTTCCAACCCCACTTACAAGTAAAACTAGCTAAAATGTGCCTGGCTGCTGTTCACTGAAAAGCTCACTCTGGGTACATTTTTGTTATACATTTGCTTCTGCCGGGTCAGCTGAGCAGTGAGTTTCTACTTAACTACCCCCTATCAGGAGAGACCTCAGGGCTGCATCTTTTGAGCGCACTACTGAGCCTGAAAAGCGTTTACAACCCCACTTACAAGTAAAACTAGCTAAAATATGCCTGGCTGCTGTTCACTGAAAAGCTCATTCTGGGTACATTTTTGGTATACATTTGCTTCTGCCGGGTCAGCTGAACAGTGTATTTCTACTTAACTACCCCCTATCAGGAGAGACCTCAGGGCTGCATCTTTTGAGCGCACTACTGAGCCTGAAAATCGTTTACAACCCCACTTACAAGTAAAACTAGCTAAAATGTGCCTGGCTGCTGTTCACTGAATAGCTCATTCTGGGTACATTTTTGGTATACATTTGCTTCTGCCGGGTCAAATGAGCAGTGAATTTCTACTTAACTACCCCCTATCAGGAGAGACCTCAGGGCTGCATCTTTTGAGCGCAGTACTGAGCCTGAAAAGCGTTTACAACCCAAGTTACAAGTAAAACTAGCTAAAATGTGTCTGGCTGCTGTTCACTGAAAAGCTCATTCTGGGTACATTTTTGGTATACATTTGCTTCTTCCGGGTCAGCTGAGCAGTGTATTTCTACTTAACTACCCCCTATCAGGAGAGACCTCAGGGCTGCATCTTTTGAGCGCAGTACTGAGCCTGAAAAGCGTTTACAACCCCAGTTACAAGTAAAACTAGCTAAAATGTGCCTGGCTGCTGTTCATTGAAAAGCTCATTCTGGGTACATTTTTGTTATACATTTGCTTCTGCCGGGTCAGCTGAGCAGTGAATTTCTACTTAACTACCCCCTATCAGGAGAGACCTCAGGGCTGCATCTTTTGAGCGCAGTACTGAGCCTGAAAAGCGTTTACAACCCCACTTACAAGTAAAACTAGCTAAAATGTGCCTGGCTGCTGTTCACTGAAAAGCTCATTCTGGGTACATTTTTGGTATACATTTGCTTCTGCCGGGTCAGCCGAACAGTGTATTTCTACTTAACTACCCCCTATCAGGAGAGACCTCAGGGCTGCATCTTTTGAGCGCACTACTGAGCCTGAAAATCGTTTACAACCCCACTTACAAGTAAAACTAGCTAAAATGTGCCTGGCTGCTGTTCACTGAATAGCTCATTCTGGGTACATTTTTGGTATACATTTGCTTCTGCCGGGTCAAATGAGCAGTGAATTTCTACTTAACTACCCCCTATCAGGAGAGACCTCAGGGCTGCATCTTTTGAGCGCAGTACTGAGCCTGAAAAGCGTTTACAACCCAAGTTACAAGTAAAACTAGCTAAAATGTGTCTGGCTGCTGTTCACTGAAAAGCTCATTCTGGGTACATTTTTGGTATACATTTGCTTCTTCCGGGTCAGCTGAGCAGTGTATTTCTACTTAACTACCCCCTATCAGGAGAGACCTCAGGGCTGCATCTTTTGAGCGCAGTACTGAGCCTGAAAAGCGTTTACAACCCCAGTTACAAGTAAAACTAGCTAAAATGTGCCTGGCTGCTGTTCACTGAAAAGCTCATTCTGGGTACATTTTTGTTATACATTTGCTTCTGCCGGGTCAGCTGAGCAGTGAATTTCTACTTAACTACCCCCTATCAGGAGAGACCTCAGGGCTGCATCTTTTGAGCGCAGTACTGAGCCTGAAAAGCGTTTACAACCCCAGTTACAAGTAAAACTAGCTAAAATGTGCCTGGCTGCTGTTCACTGAAAAGCTCATTCTGGGTACATTTTTGGTATACATTTGCTTCTGCCGGGTCAGCTGAACAGTGAATTTCTACTTAACTACCTCCTATCAGGAGAGACCTCAGGGCTATGGGGCTCATGCATCAATGTGTTGATTTGCGATTCGGAATTTGCGAAAAATAGAGAATCGCAAATTCCGAATCGCAAAACGGAATGCATCATTATTATTGCGAATTTTTACCGATTCGGTAAAAATCGCAGAAATGTGCGAATCGCATTAATTTATGCGAATAAATTGCGAATTCGCATTTTGCGATATCGCAAAATGCGAATTCGCAATTTATTCGCATTTTCATGCATCACAGCCCAGCCACACCCAGGAAGCCAGGAGCCTAATTGCACACACCTGCCAAGCAGATTCAAACTGAAAACAGGCAGTTGCACCATTCAGCTCTGTTTGTCTGCAGTGGAGGAGTGTTTTGGAGTGCTGCTGTTGGAGAAATGGAGCCAGAAACTGCCAGTCAGGATGTACAAGTCAGAAAAAGGAAAATCAAGTTCAGTGAGCAAGAACTGGAGATACTGATTGAGGAGGTGACTTCACACCACGACCAGCTGTTTGGAAAGCTCTCTTTGAAGGTCCCTGAGGCTGCAAAAAGGAAAGTGTGGCTAGCCATACAGGCTAAAGTGAATGCAGTGGGGGTTGCCCACCGGGACATCACCAACCTACAAAAGCGTTGGTACGATTTACGCTCACGAGCAAAAGACAGTATAGCGTCCAGAATGAAGAGTAGTTTGAAGACTGGTGGTGGCTCCCCTGACAATAAGGTCACAAGTCCCCTTGAGGATTTGGTTGAGGGGACACTTGTTGCAGAAGCTGTTGTTGGAGTGACCAACATAGACACCTCTGAGCATGCTGGCACTTCTCAAGGTAAGATTAATTTTTTTGGACAAATGCAAACTTAACTTAAATTGGGCTGCAGGATGTATTTAGTCATGTGTTTGATGTAGTAACATATAATTGTAATCTTCTGTTACATCATAACTTGCATAGCACTAGTGTAAAAGGCAATTTCATTGAACAGTGCAATGCATCATGGGAGTTGTAGTTTTTAGGTCTAAATCATTATTCATCAATGCAATATGTACATTGTCAGTTTGCCTATCAAATAATTGTTACACACATGGTAAATGAAGATTTAAAAGGCGTCCTTCTTCTGGAAAACATTGTCTTTATTAGAAATCTTTTTTCTGAGAAGACATTACATTGATTTCATGCTTCATTTTTTAATTATAGATGTACTAAAGGCTAATGAGGCAAACCCTTTTGATGACATCAGCATGGATGTACATAGCCATTCAGACAATAACACCATGAGTTCCTCACCCTCTGTGCATGTTAAAAAAATCAGAAAGTCAGTGCGGAAAGTACTTGAATCAGACTCTGAGCAAGATGCCAATGTCACGGAATATGTGGTTGAAGATTCTGAGAAGGCTGCCACTTCCAAAAAAAACTTTAGTGGTCGTAGAAGAATCCAAGAATTCTACCGAAGAAGGCCTCGCACTACAAATCCAAATGACTCCACAGTGGATGATGTCCATGCTAGTACAGTAGAACTCAAATTATTGAAAGTCCAGCGTCTTCAGGGGAAAGACCTGAGAGTGATAAAGGGACAAATGAGTCACATAGTGGAAGACATCAGTGGAATCAATAAGAGCTTGAAAACATTATGCAAGGTCATTGAAGGGGCACATACTGCCTCAAATCTGAATTCAGAGCGTGTAGCAAATGCATTAGTCACATTAACTGACATTTTTCAAAGTCAAAACATTGCCAACTGCAATAGACATTTGAGAGCTGTTGCAAGTATGCACACATATGCCCGGGCTCTGAATAGGGTGACCAGCAGCAATGCACGTGTCATAAAACACACAATGCGCATGCAAAAGGGCATCAAAAAGTGTTGTGCTGAACTATGTGAAGGATTTAAAAATATTAAAAGAGGGGATCATGTGCTGCCAACTGATGACAACAAGAATACAGCTTTTGAAGGCAATGTGATCAATGAATCTGCAGGAACCAGTGTTGCTGCACACACAGATGACGTGTGTGAAAGGCGTAGTAAAAGAGGAAAAGAAATGTATATTTCCCCATGCATGGTTTCTGAATCCGTGAAAACTAAAGCTTTAGGTTTGCGTGGAAGGAAGAAGTGATTACTTGTAATTGTTGAATTTTATTTTACACATTTTCAATGTTCAATGATATGGACTAAGAATTACATTAGGCCAATTTCTTGAATTGTTTATCTTTTAAGAAAGTCTTTTTTTGAATATTTTTTTCAAACTACTACTGTGTGCAACATGGTTTATTAAAGTGTTCACCTTTTGAAGCATCAAAATATGTTTCCTACCTTTTATTAAAAGTAATGTTGTGTGATTTCTTCCCTTCTTCTTCTCCCTTCCGCTGCGTCCGGTCCATGAACTCTTGCATGTCGTTGTTGTGGCTGGTTGAAATTATTTGGTAGCAAATCATCCTCATGTAGTTCAAGGCCTCTCCTAGTTGCTAGGTTGTGCAACACTGCACATGTTGCAACTATTTTGCAACACACATCAGGCCGATATTGCAAGGCTCCTCCAGTCTTATGCAGTATTCTGAACCTGGACTTCATGACCCCAAACGTCCTCTCTATTATGCTGCGTGTTGAGATATGGGCCTTGTTGTACAGTTGTTCTTTGCGGGTAGTTGGATTCAGGTATGGGGTGAGAATGTAAGACCTCAATCCATATGCACTATCTCCTACATTGATAGATGACATATGTAAGTAAAACATCACAGACATTGCAATGGATGTCAGAATCATTACAATTTGCATTAAATTAAATAATAATTACCTAACAAATATCCATCTCCAAATTCTCCAGCAAGTAGGCGATCATGAATGGCACTATGTTTGAAAATATAAGAATCGTGGGCACTACCTGGGTAGCTGGCAACTAAGTCAGTGATGATTCCTTTGGAATCACAGATTGCTTGTATATTTAAAGAGTGGTAACTTTTTCTATTTCTAAAAATGTACTCATTAGCAGCTGGTGGACAAATGGGGACATGTGTTCCATCAACACATCCTATGACATGTGGGAAGTGTGCCACGTTATAAAAGTCTAACTTGGTCTGCATTAACTCCTGATGCGTTGAGGGGAAAATTATGTGGTGATTTATCCTATGGAGCATTGCATTCAGGAAGTCATTGAAGAATCTAGACAATGCACTCTGTGACACACCCCCTGCAACTGCTATTACCCCTTGGAAGGAGCCAGAGGCTAAAAGGTGTAGACAACATAAAACCTGCACATGGGTGGGTATAGCTTGAGTTCTACGCGTCTGCCTTTGCAGTAAGGGGTCCAACTCTGCAATTAAATCAATGATAGTGTCTGCATTCAGTCTATACTTATCATATATGTCAGCCTGTGTCTGCCCAAGCAAAGTAATGTGCAACCTGAAAACCCTTTCACTGAGTTCTCTTCTCCTCCTCCCTGCTGCTCTCATCCGCCATCTACGTGCTAGGAAAATTGCTGCTGCCATCCTGGAAGGGATCCAGAGTCATTCTGAGGTCCCTTTTATAAGTAGGTAATCATTTCAACATGTGTTGTTTTGAAAAAATAATTTACCACCTGCTCTCACTTCTTATTTTTGCACTTCCTAAATGTGTTTTCTGAGAATTACTGACATGTGCGAAAATTGATGCATTCCGTTTTTCGCATTTTTTTAAGGAATCGCAAAATTTGCGATTTTTTAACGAATCGCAACAAGGATTGCGAGTTTCTAAGGAATCGCAATTGATTTTGCATTTTTTTAAGGAATCGCAAAAGTAATTGCGATTCCAAAATGGACAAAAAAATGATGCATCTCATTTTCAGATATTGCATTCGCAAACGGCCGATTTTTGCGATTCGCACCGTTTGCGAATGCAAAATCTGTTGATGCATGTGCCCCTGTATCTTTTGAGCGCAGTACTGAGCCTGAAAAGCGTTTACAACCCCACTTACAAGTAAAACTAGCTAAAATGTGCCTGGCTGCTGTTCACTGAATAGCTCATTCTGGGTACATTTTTGGTATACATTTGCTTCTGCAGGGTCAGCTGAGCAGTGAATTTCTACTTAACTACCTCCTATCAGGAGAGACCTCAGGGCTGCATCTTTTGAGCGCAGTACTGAGCCTGAAAACCGTTTACAACCCCACTTACAAGTAAAACTAGCTAAAATGTGCCTGGCTGCTGTTCACTGAAAAGCTCATTCTAGGTACGTTTTTGGTATACATTTGCTTCTGCCGGGTCAGCTGAGCAGTGAATTTTTACTTAACTACCCCCTATCAGGAGAGACCTCAGGGCTGCATCTTTTGAGCGCTGTACTGAGCATGAAAAGCGTTTACAACCCCAGTTACAAGTAAAACTAGCTAAAATGTGCCTGGCTGCTGTTCACTGAAAAGCTCATTCTGGGTACATTTTTGGTATACATGTGCTTCTGCCGGGTCAGCTGAGCAGTGAGTTTCTACTTAACTACCTCCTATCAGGAGAGACCTCAGGGCTGCATCTTTTGAGCGCAGTACTGAGCCTGAAAAGCGTTTCCAACCCCACTTACAAGTAAAACTAGTTAAAATGTGCCTGGCTGCTGTTCACTGAAAAGCTCATTCTGGGTACATTTTTGGTATACATTTGCTTCTGCCGGGTCAGCTGAGCAGTGAGTTTCTACTTAACTACCCCCTATCAGGAGAGACCTCAGGGCTGCATCTTTTGAGCGCAGTACTGAGCCTGAAAAGCGTTTACAACCCCACTTACAAGTAAAACTAGCTAAAATGTGCCTGGCTGCTGTTCACTGAATAGCTCATTCTGGGTACATTTTTGGTATACATTTGCTTCTGCCGGGTCAGCTGAGCAGTGAATTTCTACTTAACTACCTCCTATCAGGAGAGACCTCAGGGCTGCATCTTTTGAGCACAGTACTGAGCCTGAAAAGCGTTTACAACCCCAGTTACAAGTAAAACTAGCTAAAATGTGCCTGGCTGCTGTTCACTGAAAAGCTCATTCTGGGTACATTGTTGGTATACATTTGCTTCTGCCGGGTCAGCTGAACAGTGAATTTCTACTTAACTACCTCCTATCAGGAGAGACCTCAGGGCTGCATCTTTTGAGCGCAGTACTGAGCCTGAAAAGCGTTTCCAACCCCACTTACAAGTAAAACTAGCTAAAATGTGCCTGGCTGCTGTTCACTGAATAGCTCATTCTGGGTCCATTTTTGGTATACATTTGCTTCTGCCGGGTCAGCTGAGCAGTGAATTTCTACTTAACTACCTCCTATCAGGAGAGACCTCAGGGCTGCATCTTTTGAGCACAGTACTGAGCCTGAAAAGCGTTTACAACCCCACTTACAAGTAAAACTAGCTAAAATGTGCCTGGCTGCTGTTCACTGAAAAGCTCATTCTGGGTACATTTTTGGTATACATTTGCTTCTGCCGGGTCAGCTGAGCAGTGAATTTCTACTTAACTACCTCCTATCAGGAGAGACCTCAGGGCTGCATGTTTTGAGCGCAGTACTGAGCCTGAAAAGCGTTTACAACCCCACTTACAAGTAAAACTAGCTAAAATGTGCCTGGCTGCTGTTCACTGAATAGCTCATTCTGGGTACATTTTTGGTATACATTTGCTTCTGCCGGGTCAGCTGAGCAGTGAATTTCTACTTAACTACCTCCTATCAGGAGAGACCTCAGGGCTGCATCTTTTGAGCACAGTACTGAGCCTGAAAAGCGTTTACAACCCCACTTACAAGTAAAACTAGCTAAAATGTGCCTGGCTGCTGTTCACTGAAAAGCTCATTCTGGGTACATTTTTGGTATACATTTGCTTCTGCTGGGTCAGCTGAGCAGTGAATTTCTACTTAACTACCCCCTATCAGGAGAGACCTCAGGGCTGCATCTTTTGAGCGCAGTACTGAGCCTGAAAACCGTTTACCACCCCAGTTACAAGTAAAACTAGCTAAAATGTGCCTGGCTGCTGTTCACTGAAAAGCTCATTCTGGGTACATTTTTGGTACACATTTGCTTCTGCCGGGTCAGCTGAGCAGTGAATTTCTACTTAACTACCTCCTATCAGGAGAGACCTCAGGGCTGCATCTTTTGAGCGCAGTACTGAGCCTGAAAAGCATTTACAACCCCAGTTACAAGTAAAACTAGCTAAAATGTGCCTGGCTGCTGTTCACTGAAAAGCTCATTCTGGGTACATTTTTGTTATACATTTGCTTCTGCCGGGTCAGCTGAGCAGTGAATTTCTACGTAACTACCCCCTATCAGGGGAGACCTCAGGGCTGCATCTTTTGAGCGCAGTACTGAGCCTGAAAAGCGTTTACAACCCCACTTACAAGTAAAACTAGCTAAATTGTGCCTGGCTGCTGTTCACTGAAAAGCTCATTCTGGGTACATTTTTGGTATACATTTGCTTCTGCCGGGTCAGCTGAGCAGTGTATTTCTACTTAACTACCCCCTATCAGGAGAGACCTCAGGGTTGCATCTTTTGAGCGCAGTACTGAGCCTGAAAAGCGTTTACAACCCCAGTTACAAGTAAAACTAGCTAAAATGTGCCTGGCTGCTGTTCACTGAAAAGCTCATTCTGGGTACATTTTTGTTATACATTTGCTTCTGCCGGGTCAGCTGAGCAGTGAGTTTCTACTTAACTACCCCCTATCAGGAGAGACCTCAGGGCTGCATCTTTTGAGCGCACTACTGAGCCTGAAAAGCGTTTACAACCCCACTTACAAGTAAAACTAGCTAAAATGTGCCTGGCTGCTGTTCACTGAATAGCTCATTCTGGGTACATTTTTGGTATACATTTGCTTCTGCCGGGTCAGCTGAGCAGTGAATTTCTACTTAACTACCCCTTATCAGGAGAGACCTCAGGGCTGCATCTTTTGAGCGCAGTACTGAGCCTGAAAAGCATTTACAACCCCAGTTACAAGTAAAACTAGCTAAAATGTGTCTGGCTGCTGTTCACTGAAAAGCTCATTCTGGGTACATTTTTGGTATACATTTGCTTCTGCCGGGTCAGCTGAGCAGTGTATTTCTACTTAACTACCCCTTATCAGGAGAGACCTCAGGGCTGCATCTTTTTAACGCAGTACTGAGCCTGAAAAGCATTTACAACCCCAGTTACAAGTAAAACTAGCTAAAATGTGCCTGGCTGCTGTTCACTGAAAAGCTCATTCTGGGTACATTTTTGTTATACATTTGCTTCTGCCGGGTCAGCTGAGCAGTGAATTTCTACGTAACTACCCCCTATCAGGGGAGACCTCAGGGCTGCATCTTTTGAGCGCAGTACTGAGCCTGAAAAGCGTTTACAACCCCACTTACAAGTAAAACTAGCTAAATTGTGCCTGGCTGCTGTTCACTGAAAAGCTCATTCTGGGTACATTTTTGTTATACATTTGCTTCTGCCGGGTCAGCTGAGCAGTGAATTTCTACGTAACTACCCCCTATCAGGGGAGACCTCAGGGCTGCATCTTTTGAGCGCAGTACTGAGCCTGAAAAGCGTTTACAACCCCACTTACAAGTAAAACTAGCTAAATTGTGCCTGGCTGCTGTTCACTGAAAAGCTCATTCTGGGTACATTTTTGGTATACATTTGCTTCTGCCGGGTCAGCTGAGCAGTGTATTTCTACTTAACTACCCCCTATCAGGAGAGACCTCAGGGTTGCATCTTTTGAGCGCAGTACTGAGCCTGAAAAGCGTTTACAACCCCAGTTACAAGTAAAACTAGCTAAAATGTGCCTGGCTGCTGTTCACTGAAAAGCTCATTCTGGGTACATTTTTGGTATACATTTGCTTCTGCCGGGTCAGCTGAACAGTGAATTTCTACTTAACTACCTCCTATCAGGAGAGACGTCAGGGCTGTATCTTTTGAGTGCAGTACTGAGCCTGAAAAGCGTTTACAACCCCACTTACAAGTAAAACTAGCTAAAATGTGCCTGGCTGCTGTTCACTGAATAGCTCATTCTGGGTACATTTTTGGTATACATTTGCTTCTGCAGGGTCAGCTGAGCAGTGAATTTCTACTTAACTACCTCCTATCAGGAGAGACCTCAGGGCTGCATGTTTTGAGCGCAGTACTGAGCCTGAAAAGCGTTTACAACCCCACTTACAAGTAAAACTAGCTAAAATGTGCCTGGCTGCTGTTCACTGAATAGCTCATTCTGGGTCCATTTTTGGTATACATTTGCTTCTGCCGGGTCAGCTGAGCAGTGAATTTCTACTTAACTACCTCCTATCAGGAGAGACCTCAGGGCTGCATCTTTTGAGCACAGTACTGAGCCTGAAAAGCGTTTAAAACCCCACTTACAAGTAAAACTAGCTAAAATGTGCCTGGCTGCTGTTCACTGAAAAGCTCATTCTGGGTACATTTTTGGTATACATTTGCTCATGCCGAGTCAGCTGAGCAGTGAATTTCTACTTAACTACCTCCTATCAGGAGAGACCTCCGGGCTGCATGTTTTGAGCGCAGTACTGAGCCTGAAAAGCGTTTACAACCCCACTTACAAGTAAAACTAGCTAAAATGTGCCTGGCTGCTGTTCACTGAATAGCTCATTCTGGGTACATTTTTGGTATACATTTGCTTCTGCCGGGTCAGCTGAGCAGTGAATTTCTACTTAACTACCTCCTATCAGGAGAGACCTCAGGGCTGCATCTTTTGAGCACAGTACTGAGCCTGAAAACCGTTTACCACCCCAGTTACAAGTAAAACTAGCTAAAATGTGCCTGGCTGCTGTTCACTGAAAAGCTCATTCTGGGTACATTTTTGGTACACATTTGCTTCTGCCGGGTCAGCTGAGCATTGAATTTCTACTTAACTACCTCCTATCAGGAGAGACCTCAGGGCTGCATCTTTTGAGCGCAGTACTGAGCCTGAAAAGCGTTTACCACCCCACTTACAAGTAAAACTAGCTAAAATGTGGCTGGCTGCTGTTCACTGAAAAGCTCATTCTGGGTACATTTTTGGTATACATTTGCTTCTGCCGGGTCAGCTGAGCAGTGAGTTTCTACTTAACTACCCCCTATCAGGAGAGACCTCAGGGTTGCATCTTTTGAGCGCAGTACTGAGCCTGAAAAGGGTTTACAACCCCCGTTACAAGTAAAACTAGCTAAAATGTGCCTGGCTGCTGTTCACTGAAAAGCTCATTCTGGGTACATTTTTGTTATACATTTGCTTCTGCCGGGTCAGCTGAGCAGTGAGTTTCTACTTAACTACCCCCTATCAGGAGAGACCTCAGGCCTGCATCTTTTGAGCGCACTACTGAGCCTGAAAAGCGTTTACAACCCCAGTTACAAGTAAAACTAGCTAAAATGTGCCTGGCTGCTGTTCACTGAATAGCTCATTCTGGGTACATTTTTGGTATACATTTGCTTCTGCCGGGTCAGCTGAGCAGTGAATTTCTACTTAACTACCCCCTATCAGGAGAGACCTCAGGGCTGCATCTTTTGAGCGCAGTACTGAGCCTGAAAAGCATTTACAACCCCAGTTACAAGTAAAACTAGCTAAAATGTGTCTGGCTGCTGTTCACTGAAAAGCTCATTCTGGGTACATTTTTGGTATACATTTGCTTCTGCCGGGTCAGCTGAGCAGTGTATTTTTTACTTAACTACCCCCTATCAGGAGAGACCTCAGGGCTGCATCTTTTTAACGCAGTACTGAGCCTGAAAAGCGTTTACAACCCCAGTTACAAGTAAAACTAGCTAAAATGTGCCTGGCTGCTGTTCACTGAAAAGCTCATTCTGGGTACATTTTTGTTATACATTTGCTTCTGCCGGGTCAGCTGAGCAGTGAATTTCTACGTAACTACCCCCTATCAGGGGAGACCTCAGGGCTGCATCTTTTGAGCGCAGTACTGAGCCTGAAAAGCGTTTACAACCCCACTTACAAGTAAAACTAGCTAAATTGTGCCTGGCTGCTGTTCACTGAAAAGCTCATTCTGGGTACATTTTTGTTATACATTTGCTTCTGCCGGGTCAGCTGAGCAGTGAATTTCTACGTAACTACCCCCTATCAGGGGAGACCTCAGGGCTGCATCTTTTGAGCGCAGTACTGAGCCTGAAAAGCGTTTACAACCCCACTTACAAGTAAAACTAGCTAAAATGTGCCTGGCTGCTGTTCACTGAAAAGCTCATTCTGGGTACATTTTTGGTATACATTTGCTTCTGCCGGGTCAGCTGAACAGTGAATTTCTACTTAACTACCTCCTATCAGGAGAGACCTCAGGGCTGTATCTTTTGAGTGCAGTACTGAGCCTGAAAAGCGTTTACAACCCCACTTACAAGTAAAACTAGCTAAAATGTGCCTGGCTGCTGTTCACTGAATAGCTCATTCTGGGTACATTTTTGGTATACATTTGCTTCTGCAGGGTCAGCTGAGCAGTGAATTTCTACTTAACTACCTCCTATCAGGAGAGACCTCAGGGCTGCATCTTTTGAGCGCAGTACTGAGCCTGAAAACCGTTTACAACCCCACTTACAAGTAAAACTAGCTAAAATGTGCCTGGCTGCTGTTCACTGAAAAGCTCATTCTGGGTACATTTTTGTTATACATTTGCTTCTGCCGGGTCAGCTGAGCAGTGAATTTCTACTTAACTACCCCCTATCAGGAGAGACCTCAGGGCTGCATCTTTTGAGCGCAGTACTGAGCCTGAAAAGCGTTTACAACCCCAGTTACAAGTAAAACTAGCTAAAATGTGTCTGGCTGCTGTTCACTGAAAAGCTCATTCTGGGTACATTTTTGGTATACATTTGCTTCTGCCGGGTCAGCTGAGCAGTGTATTTCTACTTAACTACCCCCTATCAGGAGAGACCTCAGGGCTGCATCTTTTGAGCGCAGTACTGAGCCTGAAAAGCATTTACAACCCCAGTTACAAGTAAAACTAGCTAAAATGTGCCTGGCTGCTGTTCACTGAAAAGCTCATTCTGGGTACATTTTTGTTATACATTTGCTTCTGCCGGGTCAGCTGAGCAGTGAATTTCTACTTAACTACCCCCTATCAGGGGAGACCTCAGGGCTGCATCTTTTGAGCGCAGTACTGATCCTGAAAAGCGTTTACAACCCCACTTACAAGTAAAACTAGCTAAATTGTGCCTGGCTGCTGTTCACTGAAAAGCTCATTCTGGGTACATTTTTGGTATACATTTGCTTCTGCCGGGTCAGCTGAGCAGTGTATTTCTACTTAACTACCCCCTATCAGGAGAGACCTCAGGGTTGCATCTTTTGAGCGCAGTACTGAGCCTGAAAACCGTTTACAACCCCACTTACAAGTAAAACTAGCTAAAATGTGCCTGGCTGCTGTTCTGTGAAAAGCTCATTCTAGGTACATTTTTAGTATACATTTGCTTCTGCCGGGTCAGCTGAGCAGTGAGTTTCTACTTAACTACCCCCTATCAGGGAGAGACCTCAGGGCTGCATCTTTTGAGCGCACTACTGAGCCTGAAAAGCGTTTACAACCCCACTTACAAGTAAAACTAGCTAAAATGTGCCTGGCTGCTGTTCACTGAAAAGCTCATTCTGGGTACATTTTTGGTATACATTTGCTTCTGCCGGGTCAGCTGAACAGTGTATTTCTACTTAACTACCCCCTATCAGGAGAGACCTCAGGGCTGCATCTTTTGAGCGCAGTACTGAGCCTGAAAAGCGTTTCCAACCCCACTTACAAGTAAAACTAGCTAAAATGTGCCTGGCTGCTGTTCACTGAAAAGCTCATTCTGGGTACATTTTTGTTATACATTTGCTTCTGCCGGGTCAGCTGAGCAGTGAGTTTCCACTTAACTACCCCCTATCAGGAGAGACCTCAGGGCTGCATCTTTTGAGCGCACTACTGAGCCTGAAAAGCGTTTACAACCCCACTTACAAGTAAAACTAGCTAAAATGTGCCTGGCTGCTGTTCACTGAATAGCTCATTCTGGGTACATTTTTGGTATACATTTGCTTCTGCCGGGCCAGCTGAGCAGTGAATTTCTACTTAACTACCCCCTATCAGGAGAGACCTCGGGGCTGCATCTTTTGAGCGCAGTACTGAGCCTGAAAAGCATTTACAACCCCAGTTACAAGTAAAACTAGCTAAAATGTGTCTGGCTGCTGTTCACTGAAAAGCTCATTCTGGGTACATTTTTGGTATACATTTGCTTCTGCCGGGTCAGCTGAGCAGTGTATTTCTACTTAACTACCCCCTATCAGGAGAGACCTCAGGGCTGCATCTTTTGAGCGCAGTACTGAGCCTGAAAAGCGTTTACAACCCCACTTACAAGTAAAACTAGCTAAAATGTGCCTGGCTGCTGTTCACTGAAAAGCTCATTCTGGGTACATTTTTGTTATACATTTGCTTCTGCCGGGTCAGCTGAGCAGTGAATTTCTACGTAACTACCCCCTATCAGGGGAGACCTCAGGGCTGCATCTTTTGAGCGCAGTACTGAGCCTGAAAAGCGTTTACAACCCCACTTACAAGTAAAACTAGCTAAATTGTGCCTGGCTGCTGTTCACTGAAAAGCTCATTCTGGGTACATTTTTGGTATACATTTGCTTCTGCCGGGTCAGCTGAGCAGTGTATTTCTACTTAACTACCCCCTATCAGGAGAGACCTCAGGGTTGCATCTTTTGAGCGCAGTACTGAGCCTGAAAAGCGTTTACAACCCCAGTTACAAGTAAAACTAGCTAAAATGTGCCTGGCTGCTGTTCACTGAAAAGCTCATTCTGGGTACATTTTTGTTATACATTTGCTTCTGCCGGGTCAGCTGAGCAGTGAGTTTCTACTTAACTACCCCCTATCAGGAGAGACCTCAGGGCTGCATCTTTTGAGCGCACTACTGAGCCTGAAAAGCGTTTACAACCCCACTTACAAGTAAAACTAGCTAAAATGTGCCTGGCTGCTGTTCACTGAATAGCTCATTCTGGGTACATTTTTGGTATACATTTGCTTCTGCCGGGTCAGCTGAGCAGTGAATTTCTACTTAACTACCCCCTATCAGGAGAGACCTCAGGGCTGCATCTTTTGAGCGCAGTACTGAGCCTGAAAAGCATTTACAACCCCAGTTGCAAGTAAAACTAGCTAAAATGTGCCTGGCTGCTGTTCACTGAAAAGCTCATTCTGGGTACATTTTTGTTATACATTTGCTTCTGCCGGGTCAGCTGAGCAGTGAATTTCTACTTAACTACCCCCTATCAGGAGAGACCTCAGGGCTGCATCTTTTGAGCGCAGTACTGAGCCTGAAAAGCGTTTACAACCCCAGTTACAAGTAAAACTAGCTAAAATGTGTCTGGCTGCTGTTCACTGAAAAGCTCATTCTGGGTACATTTTTGGTATACATTTGCTTCTGCCGGGTCAGCTGAGCAGTGTATTTCTATTTAACTACCCCCTATCAGGAGAGACCTCGGGGCTGCATCTTTTGAGCGCAGTACTGAGCCTGAAAAGCGTTTACAACCCCAGTTACAAGTAAAACTAGCTAAAATGTGCCTGGCTGCTGTTCACTGAAAAGCTCATTCTGGGTACATTTTTGTTATACATTTGCTTCTGCCGGGTCAGCTGAGCAGTGAATTTCTACTTAACTACCCCCTATCAGGGGAGACCTCAGGGCTGCATCTTTTGAGCGCAGTACTGATCCTGAAAAGCGTTTACAACCCCACTTACAAGTAAAACTAGCTAAAATGTGTCTGGCTGCTGTTCACTGAAAAGCTCATTCTGGGTACATTTTTGGTATACATTTGCTTCTGCCGGGTCAGCTGAGCAGTGTATTTCTACTTAACTACCCCCTATCAGGAGAGACCTCAGGGCTGCATCTTTTGAGCGCAGTACTGAGCCTGAAAAGCGTTTACAACCCCAGTTACAAGTAAAACTAGCTAAAATGTGCCTGGCTGCTGTTCACTGAAAAGCTCATTCTGGGTACATTTTTGTTATACATTTGCTTCTGCCGGGTCAGCTGAGCAGTGAATTTCTACGTAACTACCCCCTATCAGGGGAGACCTCAGGGCTGCATCTTTTGAGCGCAGTACTGAGCCTGAAAAGCGTTTACAACCCCACTTACAAGTAAAACTAGCTAAATTGTGCCTGGCTGCTGTTCACTGAAAAGCTCATTCTGGGTACATTTTTGGTATACATTTGCTTCTGCCGGGTCAGCTGAGCAGTGTATTTCTACTTAACTACCCCCTATCAGGAGAGACCTCAGGGTTGCATCTTTTGAGCGCAGTACTGAGCCTGAAAAGCGTTTACAACCCCAGTTACAAGTAAAACTAGCTAAAATGTGCCTGGCTGCTGTTCACTGAAAAGCTCATTCTGGGTACATTTTTGTTATACATTTGCTTCTGCCGGGTCAGCTGAGCAGTGAGTTTCTACTTAACTACCCCCTATCAGGAGAGACCTCAGGGCTGCATCTTTTGAGCGCACTACTGAGCCTGAAAAGCGTTTACAACCCCACTTACAAATAAAACTAGCTAAAATGTGCCTGGCTGCTGTTCACTGAATAGCTCATTCTGGGTACATTTTTGGTATAAATTTGCTTCTGCCGGGTCAGCTGAGCAGTGAATTTCTACTTAACTACCCCCTATCAGGAGAGACCTCAGGGCTGCATCTTTTGAGCGCAGTACTGAGCCTGAAAAGCATTTACAACCCCAGTTACAAGTAAAACTAGCTAAAATGTGTCTGGCTGCTGTTCACTGAAAAGCTCATTCTGGGTACATTTTTGGTATACATTTGCTTCTGCCGGGTCAGCTGAGCAGTGTATTTCTACTTAACTACCCCCTATCAGGAGAGACCTCAGGGCTGCATCTTTTTAACGCAGTACTGAGCCTGAAAAGCGTTTACAACCCCAGTTACAAGTAAAACTAGCTAAAATGTGCCTGGCTGCTGTTCACTGAAAAGCTCATTCTGGGTACATTTTTGTTATACATTTGCTTCTGCCGGGTCAGCTGAGCAGTGAATTTCTACGTAACTACCCCCTATCAGGGGAGACCTCAGGGCTGCATCTTTTGAGCGCAGTACTGAGCCTGAAAAGCGTTTACAACCCCACTTACAAGTAAAACTAGCTAAATTGTGCCTGGCTGCTGTTCACTGAAAAGCTCATTCTGGGTACATTTTTGTTATACATTTGCTTCTGCCGGGTCAGCTGAGCAGTGAATTTCTACGTAACTACCCCCTATCAGGGGAGACCTCAGGGCTGCATCTTTTGAGCGCAGTACTGAGCCTGAAAAGCGTTTACAACCCCACTTACAAGTAAAACTAGCTAAAATGTGCCTGGCTGCTGTTCACTGAATAGCTCATTCTGGGTACATTTTTGGTATACATTTGCTTCTGCAGGGTCAGCTGAGCAGTGAATTTCTACTTAACTACCTCCTATCAGGAGAGACCTCAGGGCTGCATCTTTTGAGCACAGTACTGAGCCTGAAAACCGTTTACAACCCCACTTACAAGTAAAACTAGCTAAAATGTGCCTGGCTGCTGTTCAATGAAAAGCTCATTCTGGGTACATTTTTGTTATACATTTGCTTTTGCCGGGTCAGCTGAGCAGTGAATTTCTACTTAACTACCCCCTATCAGGGAGAGACCTCAGGGCTGCATCTTTTGAGCGCAGTACTGAGCCTGAAAAGCGTTTACAACCCCACTTACAAGTAAAACTAGCTAAAATGTGCCTGTCTACTGTTCACTGAATAGCTCATTCTGGGTACATTTTTGGTATACATTTGCTTCTGCCGGGTCAGCTGAGCAGTAAATTTCTACTTAACTACCCCCTATCAGGAGAGACCTCAGGGCTGCATCTTTTGAGCGCAGTACTGAGCCTGAAAACTGTTTACAACCCCAGTTACAAGTAAAACTAGCTAAAATGTGCCTGGCTGCTGTTCACTGAAAAGCTCATTCTGGGTACATTTTTGTTATACATTTGCTTCTGCCGGGTCAGCTGAGCAGTGAGTTTCCACTTAACTACCCCCTATCAGGAGAGACCTCAGGGCTGCATCTTTTGAGCGCACTACTGAGCCTGAAAAGCGTTTACAACCCCACTTACAAGTAAAACTAGCTAAAATGTGCCTGGCTGCTGTTCACTGAATAGCTCATTCTGGGTACATTTTTGGTATACATTTGCTTCTGCCGGGTCAGCTGAGCAGTGAATTTCTACTTAACTACCCCCTATCAGGAGAGACCTCAGGGCTGCATCTTTTGAGCGCAGTACTGAGCCTGAAAAGCATTTACAACCCCAGTTACAAGTAAAACTAGCTAAAATGTATCTGGCTGCTGTTCTCTGAAAAGCTCATTCTGGGTACATTTTTGGTATACATTTGCTTCTGCCGGGTCAGCTGAGCAGTGTATTTCTACTTATACCCCCTATCAGGAGAGACCTCAGGGCTGCATCTTTTGAGCGCAGTACTGAGCCTGAAAAGCGTTTACAACCCCAGTTACAAGTAAAACTAGCTAAAATGTGCCTGGCTGCTGTTCACTGAAAAGCTCATTCTGGGTACATTTTTGTTATACATTTGCTTCTGCCGGGTCAGCTGAGCAGTGAATTTCTACGTAACTACCCCCTATCAGGGGAGACCTCAGGGCTGCATCTTTTGAGCGCAGTACTGAGCCTGAAAAGCGTTTACAACCCCACTTACAAGTAAAACTAGCTAAATTGTGCCTGGCTGCTGTTCACTGAAAAGCTCATTCTGGGTACATTTTTGGTATACATTTGCTTCTGCCGGGTCAGCTGAGCAGTGTATTTCTACTTAACTACCCCCTATCAGGAGAGACCTCAGGGTTGCATCTTTTGAGCGCAGTACTGAGCCTGAAAAGCGTTTACAACCCCAGTTACAAGTAAAACTAGCTAAAATGTGCCTGGCTGCTGTTCACTGAAAAGCTCATTCTGGGTACATTTTTGTTATACATTTGCTTCTGCCGGGTCAGCTGAGCAGTGAGTTTCTACTTAACTACCCCCTATCAGGAGAGACCTCAGGGCTGCATCTTTTGAGCGCACTACTGAGCCTGAAAAGCGTTTACAACCCCACTTACAAGTAAAACTAGCTAAAATGTGCCTGGCTGCTGTTCACTGAATAGCTCATTCTGGGTACATTTTTGGTATACATTTGCTTCTGCCGGGTCAGCTGAGCAGTGAATTTCTACTTAACTACCCCCTATCAGGAGAGACCTCAGGGCTGCATCTTTTGAGGGCAGTACTGAGCCTGAAAAGCATTTACAACCCCAGTTACAAGTAAAACTAGCTAAAATGTGTCTGGCTGCTGTTCACTGAAAAGCTCATTCTGGGTACATTTTTGGTATACATTTGCTTCTGCCGGGTCAGCTGAGCAGTGTATTTCTACTTAACTACCCCCTATCAGGAGAGACCTCAGGGCTGCATCTTTTTAACGCAGTACTGAGCCTGAAAAGCGTTTACAACCCCAGTTACAAGTAAAACTAGCTAAAATGTGCCTGGCTGCTGTTCACTGAAAAGCTCATTCTGGGTACATTTTTGTTATACATTTGCTTCTGCCGGGTCAGCTGAGCAGTGAATTTCTACGTAACTACCCCCTATCAGGGGAGACCTCAGGGCTGCATCTTTTGAGCGCAGTACTGAGCCTGAAAAGCGTTTACAACCCCACTTACAAGTAAAACTAGCTAAATTGTGCCTGGCTGCTGTTCACTGAAAAGCTCATTCTGGGTACATTTTTGTTATACATTTGCTTCTGCCGGGTCAGCTGAGCAGTGAATTTCTACGTAACTACCCCCTATCAGGGGAGACCTCAGGGCTGCATCTTTTGAGCGCAGTACTGAGCCTGAAAAGCGTTTACAACCCCACTTACAAGTAAAACTAGCTAAAATGTGCCTGGCTGCTGTTCACTGAAAAGCTCATTCTGGGTACATTTTTGTTATACATTTGCTTTTGCCGGGTCAGCTGAGCAGTGAATTTCTACTTAACTACCCCCTATCAGGAGAGACCTCAGGGCTGCATCTTTTGAGCGCAGTACTGAGCCTGAAAAGCGTTTCCAACCCCACTTACAAGTAAAACTAGCTAAAATGTGCCTGGCTGCTGTTCACTGAAAAGCTCATTCTGGGTACATTTTTGGTATACATTTGCTGCTGCCGGGTCAGCTGAGCAGTGAATTTCTACTTAACTACCTCCTATCAGGAGAGACCTCAGGGCTGCATGTTTTGAGCGCAGTACTGAGCCTGAAAAGCGTTTACACCCCCACTTACAAGTAAAACTAGCTAAAATGTGCCTGGCTGCTGTTCACTGAATAGCTCATTCTGGGTACATTTTTGGTATACATTTGCTTCTGCCGGGTCAGCTGAGCAGTGAATTTCTACTTAACTACCCCCTATCAGGAGAGACCTCAGGGCTGCATCTTTTGAGCGCAGTACTGCGCCTGAAAAGCGTTTACAACCCCACTTACAAGTAAAACTAGCTAAAATGTGCCTGGCTACTGTTCACTGAATAGCTCATTCTGGGTACATTTTTGGTATACATTTGCTTCTGCCGGGTCAGCTGAGCAGTACATTTCTACTTAACTACCCCCTATCAGGAGAGACCTCAGGGCTGCATCTTTTGAGCGCAGTACTGAGCCTGAAAACTGTTTACAACCCCAGTTACAAGTAAAACTAGCTAAAATGTTCCTGGCTGCTGTTCACTGAAAAGCTCATTCTGGGTACATTTTTGGTATACATTTGCTTCTGCCGGGTCAGCTGAGCAGTGAATTTCTACTTAACTACCCCCTATCAGGAGAGACCTCAGGGCTGCATCTTTTGAGCGCAGTACTGAGCCTGAAAAGCATTTACAACCCCACTTACAAGTAAAACTAGCTAAAATGTGCCTGGCTGCTGTTCACTGAAAAGCTCATTCTGGGTACATTTTTGGTATACATTTGCTGCTGCCGGGTCAGCTGAGCAGTGAATTTCTACTTAACTACCTCCTATCAGGAGAGACCTCAGGGCTGCATCTTTTGAGCGCAGTACTGAGCCTGAAAAGCGTTTACACCCCCACTTACAAGTAAAACTAGCTAAAATGTGCCTGGCTGCTGTTCACTGAATAGCTCATTCTGGGTACATTTTTGGTATACATTTGCTTCTGCCGGGTCAGCTGAGCAGTGAATTTCTACTTAACTACCCCCTATCAGGAGAGACCTCAGGGCTGCATCTTTTGAGCGCAGTACTGAGCCTGAAAAGCGTTTACCACCCCAGTTACAAGTAAAACTAGCAAAAATATGCCTGGCTGCTGTTCACTGAAAAGCTCATTCTGGGTACATTTTTGGTATACATTTGCTTCTGCCGGGTCAGCTGAGCAGTGAATTTCTACTTAACTACCTCCTATCAGGAGAGACCTCAGGGCTGCATCTTTTGAGCGCAGTACTGAGCCTGAAAAGCGTTTACCACCCCACTTACAAGTAAAACTAGCTAAAATGTGCCTGGCTGCTGTTCACTGAAAAGCTCATTCTGGGTACATTTTTGGTATACATTTGCTGCTGCCGGGTCAGCTGAGCAGTGAATTTCTACTTAACTACCTCCTATCAGGAGAGACCTCAGGGCTGCATGTTTTGAGCGCAGTACTGAGCCTGAAAAGCGTTTACACCCCCACTTACAAGTAAAACTAGCTAAAATGTGCCTGGCTGCTGTTCACTGAATAGCTCATTCTGGGTACATTTTTGGTATACATTTGCTTCTGCCGGGTCAGCTGAGCAGTGAATTTCTACTTAACTACCTCCTATCAGGAGAGACCTCAGGGCTGCATCTTTTGAGCGCAGTACTGAGCCTGAAAAGCGTTTACCACCCCACTTACAAGTAAAACTAGCTAAAAGGTGCCTGGCTGCTGTTCACTGAAAAGCTCATTCTGGGTACATTTTTGGTATACATTTGCTTCTGCAGGGTCAGCTGAGCAGTGAATTTCTACTTAACTACCTCCTATCAGGAGAGACCTCAGGGCTGCATCTTTTGAGCGCAGTACTGAGCCTGAAAAGCATTTACAACCCCACTTACAAGTAAAACTAGCTAAAATGTGCCTGGCTGCTGTTCACTGAAAAGCTCATTCTGGGTACATTTTTGGTATACATTTGCTTCTGCCGGGTCAGCTGAACAGTGTATTTCTACTTAACTACCCCCTATCAGGAGAGACCTCAGGGCTGCATCTTTTTAACGCAGTACTGAGCCTGAAAAGCGTTTACAACCCCAGTTACAAGTAAAACTAGCTAAAATGTGCCTGGCTGCTGTTCACTGAAAAGCTCATTCTGGGTACATTTTTGTTATACATTTGCTTCTGCCGGGTCAGCTGAGCAGTGAATTTCTACGTAACTACCCCCTATCAGGGGAGACCTCAGGGCTGCATCTTTTGAGCGCAGTACTGAGCCTGAAAAGCGTTTACAACCCCACTTACAAGTAAAACTAGCTAAATTGTGCCTGGCTGCTGTTCACTGAAAAGCTCATTCTGGGTACATTTTTGTTATACATTTGCTTCTGCCGGGTCAGCTGAGCAGTGAATTTCTACGTAACTACCCCCTATCAGGGGAGACCTCAGGGCTGCATCTTTTGAGCGCAGTACTGAGCCTGAAAAGCGTTTACAACCCCACTTACAAGTAAAACTAGCTAAAATGTGCCTGGCTGCTGTTCACTGAAAAGCTCATTCTGGGTACATTTTTGTTATACATTTGCTTTTGCCGGGTCAGCTGAGCAGTGAATTTCTACTTAACTACCCCCTATCAGGAGAGACCTCAGGGCTGCATCTTTTGAGCGCAGTACTGAGCCTGAAAAGCGTTTCCAACCCCACTTACAAGTAAAACTAGCTAAAATGTGCCTGGCTGCTGTTCACTGAAAAGCTCATTCTGGGTACATTTTTGGTATACATTTGCTGCTGCCGGGTCAGCTGAGCAGTGAATTTCTACTTAACTACCTCCTATCAGGAGAGACCTCAGGGCTGCATGTTTTGAGCGCAGTACTGAGCCTGAAAAGCGTTTACACCCCCACTTACAAGTAAAACTAGCTAAAATGTGCCTGGCTGCTGTTCACTGAATAGCTCATTCTGGGTACATTTTTGTTATACATTTGCTTCTGCCGGGTCAGCTGAGCAGTGAATTTCTACGTAACTACCCCCTATCAGGGGAGACCTCAGGGCTGCATCTTTTGAGCGCAGTACTGAGCCTGAAAAGCGTTTACAACCCCACTTACAAGTAAAACTAGCTAAAATGTGCCTGGCTGCTGTTCACTGAAAAGCTCATTCTGGGTACATTTTTGTTATACATTTTCTTTTGCCGGGTCAGCTGAGCAGTGAATTTCTACTTAACTACCCCCTATCAGGAGAGACCTCAGGGCTGCATCTTTTGAGCGCAGTACTGAGCCTGAAAAGCGTTTCCAACCCCACTTACAAGTAAAACTAGCTAAAATGTGCCTGGCTGCTGTTCACTGAAAAGCTCATTCTGGGTACATTTTTGGTATACATTTGCTGCTGCCGGGTCAGCTGAGCAGTGAATTTCTACTTAACTACCTCCTATCAGGAGAGACCTCAGGGCTGCATGTTTTGAGCGCAGTACTGAGCCTGAAAAGCGTTTACACCCCCACTTACAAGTAAAACTAGCTAAAATGTGCCTGGCTGCTGTTCACTGAATAGCTCATTCTGGGTACATTTTTGGTATACATTTGCTTCTGCCGGGTCAGCTGAGCAGTGAATTTCTACTTAACTACCCCCTATCAGGAGAGACCTCAGGGCTGCATCTTTTGAGCGCAGTACTGAGCCTGAAAAGCGTTTACAACCCCACTTACAAGTAAAACTAGCTAAAATGTGCCTGGCTACTGTTCACTGAATAGCTCATTCTGGGTACATTTTTGGTATACATTTGCTTCTGCCGGGTCAGCTGAGCAGTACATTTCTACTTAACTACCCCCTATCAGGAGAGACCTCAGGGCTGCATCTTTTGAGCGCAGTACTGAGCCTGAAAACTGTTTACAACCCCAGTTACAAGTAAAACTAGCTAAAATGTTCCTGGCTGCTGTTCACTGAAAAGCTCATTCTGGGTACATTTTTGGTATACATTTGCTTCTGCCGGGTCAGCTGAGCAGTGAATTTCTACTTAACTACCCCCTATCAGGAGAGACCTCAGGGCTGCATCTTTTGAGCGCAGTACTGAGCCTGAAAAGCGTTTACACCCCCACTTACAAGTAAAACTAGCTAAAATGTGCCTGGCTGCTGTTCACTGAATAGCTCATTCTGGGTACATTTTTGGTATACATTTGCTTCTGCCGGGTCAGCTGAGCAGTGAATTTCTACTTAACTACCCCCTATCAGGAGAGACCTCAGGGCTGCATCTTTTGAGCGCAGTACTGAGCCTGAAAAGCGTTTACCACCCCAGTTACAAGTAAAACTAGCAAAAATATGCCTGGCTGCTGTTCACTGAAAAGCTCATTCTGGGTACATTTTTGGTATACATTTGCTTCTGCCGGGTCAGCTGAGCAGTGAATTTCTACTTAACTACCTCCTATCAGGAGAGACCTCAGGGCTGCATCTTTTGAGCGCAGTACTGAGCCTGAAAAGCGTTTACCACCCCACTTACAAGTAAAACTAGCTAAAATGTGCCTGGCTGCTGTTCACTGAAAAGCTCATTCTGGGTACATTTTTGGTATACATTTGCTGCTGCCGGGTCAGCTGAGCAGTGAATTTCTACTTAACTACCTCCTATCAGGAGAGACCTCAGGGCTGCATGTTTTGAGCGCAGTACTGAGCCTGAAAAGCGTTTACACCCCCACTTACAAGTAAAACTAGCTAAAATGTGCCTGGCTGCTGTTCACTGAATAGCTCATTCTGGGTACATTTTTGGTATACATTTGCTTCTGCCGGGTCAGCTGAGCAGTGAATTTCTACTTAACTACCTCCTATCAGGAGAGACCTCAGGGCTGCATCTTTTGAGCGCAGTACTGAGCCTGAAAAGCGTTTACCACCCCACTTACAAGTAAAACTAGCTAAAAGGTGCCTGGCTGCTATTCACTGAAAAGCTCATTCTGGGTACATTTTTGGTATACATTTGCTTCTGCAGGGTCAGCTGAGCAGTGAATTTCTACTTAACTACCTCCTATCAGGAGAGACCTCAGGGCTGCATCTTTTGAGCGCAGTACTGAGCCTGAAAAGCATTTACAACCCCACTTACAAGTAAAACTAGCTAAATGTGCCTGGCTGCTGTTCACTGAAAAGCTCATTCTGGGTACATTTTTGGTATACATTTGCTTCTGCCGGGTCAGCTGAACAGTGTATTTCTACTTAACTACCCCCTATCAGGAGAGACCTCAGGGCTGCATCTTTTGAGCGCAGTACTGAGCCTGAAAAGCGTTTCCAACCCCACTTACAAGTAAAACTAGCTAAAATGTGCCTGGCTGCTGTTCACTGAAAAGCTCATTCTGGGTACATTTTTGGTATACATTTGCTTATGCCGGGTCAGCTGAGCAGTGAATTTCTACTTAACTACCCCCTATCAGGAGAGACCTCAGGGCTGCATCTTTTGAGCGCAGTACTGAGCCTGAAAACCGTTTACCACCCCAGTTACAAGTAAAACTAGCAAAAATATGCCTGGCTGCTGTTCACTGAAAAGCTCATTCTGGGTACATTTTTGGTATACATTTGCTTCTGCCGGGTCAGCTGAGCAGTGAATTTCTACTTAACTACCTCCTATCAGGAGAGACCTCAGGGCTGCATCTTTTGAGCGCAGTACTGAGCCTGAAAAGCGTTTACCACCCCACTTACAAGTAAAACTAGCTAAAATGTGCCTGGCTGCTGTTCACTGAAAAGCTCATTCTGGGTACATTTTTGGTATACATTTGCTTCTGCAGGGTCAGCTGAGCAGTGAATTTCTACTTAACTACCCCCTATCAGGAGAGACCTCAGGGCTGCATCTTTTGAGCGCAGTACTGAGCCTGAAAAGCGTTTCCAACCCCACTTACAAGTAAAACTAGCTAAAATGTGCCTGGCTGCTGTTCACTGAAAAGCTCATTCTGGGTACATTTTTGGTATACATTTGCTTCTGCCGGGTCAGCTGAGCAGTGAATTTCTACTTAACTACCCCCTATCAGGAGAGACCTCAGGGCTGCATCTTTTGAGCGCAGTACTGAGCCTGAAAACCGTTTACCACCCCAGTTACAAGTAAAACTAGCAAAAATATGCCTGGCTGCTGTTCACTGAAAAGCTCATTCTGGGTACATTTTTGGTATACATTTGCTTCTGCCGGGTCAGCTGAGCAGTGAATTTCTACTTAACTACCTCCTATCAGGAGAGACCTCAGGGCTGCATCTTTTGAGCGCAGTACTGAGCCTGAAAAGCGTTTACCACCCCACTTACAAGTAAAACTAGCTAAAATGTGCCTGGCTGCTGTTCACTGAAAAGCTCATTCTGGGTACATTTTTGGTATACATTTGCTTCTGCAGGGTCAGCTGAGCAGTGAATTTCTACTTAACTACCTCCTATCAGGAGAGACCTCAGGGCTGCATCTTTTGAGCGCAGTACTGAGCCTGAAAACCGTTTACAACCCCACTTACAAGTAAAACTAGCTAAAATGTGCCTGGCTGCTGTTCACTGAAAAGCTCATTCTGGGTACATTTTTGGTATACATTTGCTTCTGCCGGGTCAGCTGAACAGTGTATTTCTACTTAACTACCCCCTATCAGGAGAGACCTCAGGGCTGCATCTTTTGAGCGCAGTACTGAGCCTGAAAAGCGTTTCCAACCCCACTTACAAGTAAAACTAGCTAAAATGTGCCTGGCTGCTGTTCACTGAAAAGCTCACTCTGGGTACATTTTTAGTATACATTTGCTTCTGCGGGTCAGCTGAGCAGTGAGTTTCTACTTAACTACCCCCTATCAGGAGAAACCTCAGGGCTGCATCTTTTGAGCGCACTACTGAGCCTGAAAAGCATTTACAACCCCACTTACAAGTAAAACTAGCTAAAATGTGCCTGGCTGCTGTTCACTGAAAAGCTCATTCTGGGTACATTTTTGGTATACATTTGCTTCTGCCGGGTCAGCTGAACAGTGTATTTCTACTTAACTACCCCCTATCAGGAGAGACCTCAGGGCTGCATCTTTTGAGCGCAGTACTGAGCCTGAAAAGCGTTTCCAACCCCACTTACAAGTAAAACTAGCTAAAATGTGCCTGGCTGCTGTTCACTGAAAAGCTCATTCTGGGTACATTTTTGGTATACATTTGCTTCTGCCGGGTCAGCTGAGCAGTGAATTTCTACTTAACTACCCCCTATCAGGAGAGACCTCAGGGCTGCATCTTTTGAGCGCAGTACTGAGCCTGAAAACCGTTTACCACCCCAGTTACAAGTAAAACTAGCAAAAATATGCCTGGCTGCTGTTCACTGAAAAGCTCATTCTGGGTACATTTTTGGTATACATTTGCTTCTGCCGGGTCAGCTGAGCAGTGAATTTCTACTTAACTACCTCCTATCAGGAGAGACCTCAGGGCTGCATCTTTTGAGCGCAGTACTGAGCCTGAAAAGCGTTTACCACCCCACTTACAAGTAAAACTAGCTAAAATGTGCCTGGCTGCTGTTCACTGAAAAGCTCATTCTGGGTACATTTTTGGTATACATTTGCTTCTGCAGGGTCAGCTGAGCAGTGAATTTCTACTTAACTACCTCCTATCAGGAGAGACCTCAGGGCTGCATCTTTTGAGCGCAGTACTGAGCCTGAAAACCGTTTACAACCCCACTTACAAGTAAAACTAGCTAAAATGTGCCTGGCTGCTGTTCACTGAAAAGCTCATTCTGGGTACATTTTTGGTATACATTTGCTTCTGCCGGGTCAGCTGAACAGTGTATTCCTACTTAACTACCCCCTATCAGGAGAGACCTCAGGGCTGCATCTTTTGAGCGCAGTACTGAGCCTGAAAAGCATTTACAACCCCAGTTACAAGTAAAACTAGCTAAAATGTGTCTGGCTGCTGTTCTCTGAAAAGCTCATTCTGGGTACATTTTTGGTATACATTTGCTTCTGCCGGGTCAGCTGAGCAGTGTATTTCTACTTATACCCCCTATCAGGAGAGACCTCAGGGCTGCATCTTTTGAGCGCAGTACTGAGCCTGAAAAGCGTTTACAACCCCAGTTACAAGTAAAACTAGCTAAAATGTGCCTGGCTGCTGTTCACTGAAAAGCTCATTCTGGGTACATTTTTGTTATACATTTGCTTCTGCCGGGTCAGCTGAGCAGTGAATTTCTACGTACCTACCCCCTATCAGGGGAGACCTCAGGGCTGCATCTTTTGAGCGCAGTACTGAGCCTGAAAAGCGTTTACAACCCCACTTACAAGTAAAACTAGCTAAATTGTGCCTGGCTGCTGTTCACTGAAAAGCTCATTCTGGGTACATTTTTGGTATACATTTGCTTCTGCCGGGTCAGCTGAGCAGTGTATTTCTACTTAACTACCCCCTATCAGGAGAGACCTCAGGGTTGCATTTTTTGAGCGCAGTACTGAGCCTGAAAAGCGTTTACAACCCCAGTTACAAGTAAAACTAGCTAAAATGTGCCTGGCTGCTGTTCACTGAAAAGCTCATTCTGGGTACATTTTTGTTATACATTTGCTTCTGCCGGGTCAGCTGAGCAGTGAGTTTCTACTTAACTACCCCCTATCAGGAGAGACCTCAGGGCTGCATCTTTTGAGCGCACTACTGAGCCTGAAAAGCGTTTACAACCCCACTTACAAGTAAAACTAGCTAAAATGTGCCTGGCTGCTGTTCACTGAATAGCTCATTCTGGGTACATTTTTGGTATACATTTGCTTCTGCCGGGTCAGCTGAGCAGTGAATTTCTACTTAACTACCCCCTATCAGGAGAGACCTCAGGGCTGCATCTTTTGAGGGCAGTACTGAGCCTGAAAAGCATTTACAACCCCAGTTACAAGTAAAACTAGCTAAAATGTGTCTGGCTGCTGTTCACTGAAAAGCTCATTCTGGGTACATTTTTGGTATACATTTGCTTCTGCCGGGTCAGCTGAGCAGTGTATTTCTACTTAACTACCCCCTATCAGGAGAGACCTCAGGGCTGCATCTTTTTAACGCAGTACTGAGCCTGAAAAGCGTTTACAACCCCAGTTACAAGTAAAACTAGCTAAAATGTGCCTGGCTGCTGTTCACTGAAAAGCTCATTCTGGGTACATTTTTGTTATACATTTGCTTCTGCCGGGTCAGCTGAGCAGTGAATTTCTACGTAACTACCCCCTATCAGGGGAGACCTCAGGGCTGCATCTTTTGAGCGCAGTACTGAGCCTGAAAAGCGTTTACAACCCCACTTACAAGTAAAACTAGCTAAATTGTGCCTGGCTGCTGTTCACTGAAAAGCTCATTCTGGGTACATTTTTGTTATACATTTGCTTCTGCCGGGTCAGCTGAGCAGTGAATTTCTACGTAACTACCCCCTATCAGGGGAGACCTCAGGGCTGCATCTTTTGAGCGCAGTACTGAGCCTGAAAAGCGTTTACAACCCCACTTACAAGTAAAACTAGGTAAAATGTGCCTGGCTGCTGTTCACTGAATAGCTCATTCTGGGTACATTTTTGGTATACATTTGCTTCTGCAGGGTCAGCTGAGCAGTGAATTTCTACTTAACTACCTCCTATCAGGAGAGACCTCAGGCCTGCATCTTTTGAGCGCAGTACTGAGCCTGAAAACCGTTTACAACCCCACTTACAAGTAAAACTAGCTAAAATGTGCCTGGCTGCTGTTCACTGAAAAGCTCATTCTGGGTACATTTTTGTTATACATTTGCTTTTGCCGGGTCAGCTGAGCAGTGAATTTCTACTTAACTACCCCCTATCAGGAGAGACCTCAGGGCTGCATCTTTTGAGCGCAGTACTGAGCCTGAAAAGCGTTTCCAACCCCACTTACAAGTAAAACTAGCTAAAATGTGCCTGGCTGCTGTTCACTGAAAAGCTCATTCTGGGTACATTTTTGGTATACATTTGCTGCTGCAGGGTCAGCTGAGCAGTGAATTTCTACTTAACTACCTCCTATCAGGAGAGACCTCAGGGCTGCATGTTTTGAGCGCAGTACTGAGCCTGAAAAGCGTTTACACCCCCACTTACAAGTAAAACTAGCTAAAATGTGCCTGGCTGCTGTTCACTGAATAGCTCATTCTGGGTACATTTTTGGTATACATTTGCTTCTGCCGGGTCAGCTGAGCAGTGAATTTCTACTTAACTACCCCCTATCAGGAGAGACCTCAGGGCTGCATCTTTTGAGCGCAGTACTGAGCCTGAAAAGCGTTTACAACCCCACTTACAAGTAAAACTAGCTAAAATGTGCCTGTCTACTGTTCACTGAATAGCTCATTCTGGGTACATTTTTGGTATACATTTGCTTCTGCCGGGTCAGCTGAGCAGTACATTTCTACTAAACTACCCCCTATCAGGAGAGACCTCAGGGCTGCATCTTTTGAGCGCAGTACTGAGCCTGAAAACTGTTTACAACCCCAGTTACAAGTAAAACTAGCTAAAATGTTCCTGGCTGCTGTTCACTGAAAAGCTCATTCTGGGTACATTTTTGTTATACATTTGCTTCTGCCGGGTCAGCTGAGCAGTGAATTTCTACTTAACTACCCCCTATCAGGAGAGACCTCAGGGCTGCATCTTTTGAGCGCAGTACTGAGCCTGAAAAGCGTTTCCAACCCCACTTACAAGTAAAACTAGCTAAAATGTGCCTGGCTGCTGTTCACTGAAAAGCTCACTCTGGGTACATTTTTAGTATACATTTGCTTCTGCGGGTCAGCTGAGCAGTGAGTTTCTACTTAACTACCCCCTATCAGGAGAGACCTCAGGGCTGCATCTTTTGAGCGCAGTACTGAGCCTGAAAAGCGTTTCCAACCCCACTTACAAGTAAAACTAGCTAAAATGTGCCTGGCTGCTGTTCACTGAAAAGCTCATTCTGGGTACATTTTTGGTATACATTTGCTGCTGCCGGGTCAGCTGAGCAGTGAATTTCTACTTAACTACCTCCTATCAGGAGAGACCTCAGGGCTGCATGTTTTGAGCGCAGTACTGAGCCTGAAAAGCGTTTACACCCCCACTTACAAGTAAAACTAGCTAAAATGTGCCTGGCTGCTGTTCACTGAATAGCTCATTCTGGGTACATTTTTGGTATACATTTGCTTCTGCCGGGTCAGCTGAGCAGTGAATTTCTACTTAACTACCCCCTATCAGGAGAGACCTCAGGGCTGCATCTTTTGAGCGCAGTACTGAGCCTGAAAAGCGTTTACAACCCCACTTACAAGTAAAACTAGCTAAAATGTGCCTGGCTACTGTTCACTGAATAGCTCATTCTGGGTACATTTTTGGTATACATTTGCTTCTGCCGGGTCAGCTGAGCAGTACATTTCTACTTAACTACCCCCTATCAGGAGAGACCTCAGGGCTGCATCTTTTGAGCGCAGTACTGAGCCTGAAAACTGTTTACAACCCAGTTACAAGTAAAACTAGCTAAAATGTTCCTGGCTGCTGTTCACTGAAAAGCTCATTCTGGGTACATTTTTGTTATACATTTGCTTCTGCCGGGTCAGCTGAGCAGTGAATTTCTACTTAACTACCCCCTATCAGGAGAGACCTCAGGGCTGCATCTTTTGAGCGCAGTACTGAGCCTGAAAACTGTTTACAACCCCAGTTACAAGTAAAACTAGCTAAAATGTTCCTGGCTGCTGTTCACTGAAAAGCTCATTCTGGGTACATTTTTGGTATACATTTGCTTCTGCCGGGTCAGCTGAGCAGTGAATTTCTACTTAACTACCCCCTATCAGGAGAGACCTCAGGGCTGCATCTTTTGAGCGCAGTACTGAGCCTGAAAAGCGTTTACACCCCCACTTACAAGTAAAACTAGCTAAAATGTGCCTGGCTGCTGTTCACTGAATAGCTCATTCTGGGTACATTTTTGGTATACATTTGCTTCTGCCGGGTCAGCTGAGCAGTGAATTTCTACTTAACTACCCCCTATCAGGAGAGACCTCAGGGCTGCATCTTTTGAGCGCAGTACTGAGCCTGAAAAGCGTTTACCACCCCAGTTACAAGTAAAACTAGCAAAAATATGCCTGGCTGCTGTTCACTGAAAAGCTCATTCTGGGTACATTTTTGGTATACATTTGCTTCTGCCGGGTCAGCTGAGCAGTGAATTTCTACTTAACTACCTCCTATCAGGAGAGACCTCAGGGCTGCATCTTTTGAGCGCAGTACTGAGCCTGAAAAGCGTTTACCACCCCACTTACAAGTAAAACTAGCTAAAATGTGCCTGGCTGCTGTTCACTGAAAAGCTCATTCTGGGTACATTTTTGGTATACATTTGCTGCTGCCGGGTCAGCTGAGCAGTGAATTTCTACTTAACTACCTCCTATCAGGAGAGACCTCAGGGCTGCATGTTTTGAGCGCAGTACTGAGCCTGAAAAGCGTTTACACCCCCACTTACAAGTAAAACTAGCTAAAATGTGCCTGGCTGCTGTTCACTGAATAGCTCATTCTGGGTACATTTTTGGTATACATTTGCTTCTGCCGGGTCAGCTGAGCAGTGAATTTCTACTTAACTACCTCCTATCAGGAGAGACCTCAGGGCTGCATCTTTTGAGCGCAGTACTGAGCCTGAAAAGCGTTTACCACCCCACTTACAAGTAAAACTAGCTAAAAGGTGCCTGGCTGCTATTCACTGAAAAGCTCATTCTGGGTACATTTTTGGTATACATTTGCTTCTGCAGGGTCAGCTGAGCAGTGAATTTCTACTTAACTACCTCCTATCAGGAGAGACCTCAGGGCTGCATCTTTTGAGCGCAGTACTGAGCCTGAAAAGCATTTACAACCCCACTTACAAGTAAAACTAGCTAAAATGTGCCTGGCTGCTGTTCACTGAAAAGCTCATTCTGGGTACATTTTTGGTATACATTTGCTTCTGCCGGGTCAGCTGAACAGTGTATTTCTACTTAACTACCCCCTATCAGGAGAGACCTCAGGGCTGCATCTTTTGAGCGCAGTACTGAGCCTGAAAAGCGTTTCCAACCCCACTTACAAGTAAAACTAGCTAAAATGTGCCTGGCTGCTGTTCACTGAAAAGCTCATTCTGGGTACATTTTTGGTATACATTTGCTTATGCCGGGTCAGCTGAGCAGTGAATTTCTACTTAACTACCCCCTATCAGGAGAGACCTCAGGGCTGCATCTTTTGAGCGCAGTACTGAGCCTGAAAACCGTTTACCACCCCAGTTACAAGTAAAACTAGCAAAAATATGCCTGGCTGCTGTTCACTGAAAAGCTCATTCTGGGTACATTTTTGGTATACATTTGCTTCTGCCGGGTCAGCTGAGCAGTGAATTTCTACTTAACTACCTCCTATCAGGAGAGACCTCAGGGCTGCATCTTTTGAGCGCAGTACTGAGCCTGAAAAGCGTTTACCACCCCACTTACAAGTAAAACTAGCTAAAATGTGCCTGGCTGCTGTTCACTGAAAAGCTCATTCTGGGTACATTTTTGGTATACATTTGCTTCTGCAGGGTCAGCTGAGCAGTGAATTTCTACTTAACTACCCCCTATCAGGAGAGACTTCAGGGCTGCATCTTTTGAGCGCAGTACTGAGCCTGAAAAGCGTTTCCAACCCCACTTACAAGTAAAACTAGCTAAAATGTGCCTGGCTGCTGTTCACTGAAAAGCTCATTCTGGGTACATTTTTGGTATACATTTGCTTCTGCCGGGTCAGCTGAGCAGTGAATTTCTACTTAACTACCCCCTATCAGGAGAGACCTCAGGGCTGCATCTTTTGAGCGCAGTACTGAGCCTGAAAACCGTTTACCACCCCAGTTACAAGTAAAACTAGCAAAAATATGCCTGGCTGCTGTTCACTGAAAAGCTCATTCTGGGTACATTTTTGGTATACATTTGCTTCTGCCGGGTCAGCTGAGCAGTGAATTTCTACTTAACTACCTCCTATCAGGAGAGACCTCAGGGCTGCATCTTTTGAGCGCAGTACTGAGCCTGAAAAGCGTTTACCACCCCACTTACAAGTAAAACTAGCTAAAATGTGCCTGGCTGCTGTTCACTGAAAAGCTCATTCTGGGTACATTTTTGGTATACATTTGCTTCTGCAGGGTCAGCTGAGCAGTGAATTTCTACTTAACTACCTCCTATCAGGAGAGACCTCAGGGCTGCATCTTTTGAGCGCAGTACTGAGCCTGAAAACCGTTTACAACCCCACTTACAAGTAAAACTAGCTAAAATGTGCCTGGCTGCTGTTCACTGAAAAGCTCATTCTGGGTACATTTTTGGTATACATTTGCTTCTGCCGGGTCAGCTGAACAGTGTATTTCTACTTAACTACCCCCTATCAGGAGAGACCTCAGGGCTGCATCTTTTGAGCGCAGTACTGAGCCTGAAAAGCGTTTCCAACCCCACTTACAAGTAAAACTAGCTAAAATGTGCCTGGCTGCTGTTCACTGAAAAGCTCACTCTGGGTACATTTTTAGTATACATTTGCTTCTGCGGGTCAGCTGAGCAGTGAGTTTCTACTTAACTACCCCCTATCAGGAGAGACCTCAGGGCTGCATCTTTTGAGCGCACTACTGAGCCTGAAAAGCATTTACAACCCCACTTACAAGTAAAACTAGCTAAAATGTGCCTGGCTGCTGTTCACTGAAAAGCTCATTCTGGGTACATTTTTGGTATACATTTGCTTCTGCCGGGTCAGCTGAACAGTGTATTTCTACTTAACTACCCCCTATCAGGAGAGACCTCAGGGCTGCATCTTTTGAGCGCAGTACTGAGCCTGAAAAGCGTTTCCAACCCCACTTACAAGTAAAACTAGCTAAAATGTGCCTGGCTGCTGTTCACTGAAAAGCTCATTCTGGGTACATTTTTGGTATACATTTGCTTCTGCCGGGTCAGCTGAGCAGTGAATTTCTACTTAACTACCCCCTATCAGGAGAGACCTCAGGGCTGCATCTTTTGAGCGCAGTACTGAGCCTGAAAACCGTTTACCACCCCAGTTACAAGTAAAACTAGCAAAAATATGCCTGGCTGCTGTTCACTGAAAAGCTCATTCTGGGTACATTTTTGGTATACATTTGCTTCTGCCGGGTCAGCTGAGCAGTGAATTTCTACTTAACTACCTCCTATCAGGAGAGACCTCAGGGCTGCATCTTTTGAGCGCAGTACTGAGCCTGAAAAGCGTTTACCACCCCACTTACAAGTAAAACTAGCTAAAATGTGCCTGGCTGCTGTTCACTGAAAAGCTCATTCTGGGTACATTTTTGGTATACATTTGCTTCTGCAGGGTCAGCTGAGCAGTGAATTTCTACTTAACTACCTCCTATCAGGAGAGACCTCAGGGCTGCATCTTTTGAGCGCAGTACTGAGCCTGAAAACCGTTTACAACCCCACTTACAAGTAAAACTAGCTAAAATGTGCCTGGCTGCTGTTCACTGAAAAGCTCATTCTGGGTACATTTTTGGTATACATTTGCTTCTGCCGGGTCAGCTGAACAGTGTATTCCTACTTAACTACCCCCTATCAGGAGAGACCTCAGGGCTGCATCTTTTGAGCGCAGTACTGAGCCTGAAAAGCATTTACAACCCCAGTTACAAGTAAAACTAGCTAAAATGTGTCTGGCTGCTGTTCTCTGAAAAGCTCATTCTGGGTACATTTTTGGTATACATTTGCTTCTGCCGGGTCAGCTGAGTAGTGTATTTCTACTTATACCCCCTATCAGGAGAGACCTCAGGGCTGCATCTTTTGAGCGCAGTACTGAGCCTGAAAAGCGTTTACAACCCCAGTTACAAGTAAAACTAGCTAAAATGTGCCTGGCTGCTGTTCACTGAAAAGCTCATTCTGGGTACATTTTTGTTATACATTTGCTTCTGCCGGGTCAGCTGAGCAGTGAATTTCTACGTAACTACCCCCTATCAGGGGAGACCTCAGGGCTGCATCTTTTGAGCGCAGTACTGAGCCTGAAAAGCGTTTACAACCCCACTTACAAGTAAAACTAGCTAAATTGTGCCTGGCTGCTGTTCACTGAAAAGCTCATTCTGGGTACATTTTTGGTATACATTTGCTTCTGCCGGGTCAGCTGAGCAGTGTATTTCTACTTAACTACCCCCTATCAGGAGAGACCTCAGGGTTGCATTTTTTGAGCGCAGTACTGAGCCTGAAAAGCGTTTACAACCCCAGTTACAAGTAAAACTAGCTAAAATGTGCCTGGCTGCTGTTCACTGAAAAGCTCATTCTGGGTACATTTTTGTTATACATTTGCTTCTGCCGGGTCAGCTGAGCAGTGAGTTTCTACTTAACTACCCCCTATCAGGAGAGACCTCAGGGCTGCATCTTTAGAGCGCACTACTGAGCCTGAAAAGCGTTTACAACCCCACTTACAAGTAAAACTAGCTAAAATGTGCCTGGCTGCTGTTCACTGAATAGCTCATTCTGGGTACATTTTTGGTATACATTTGCTTCTGCCGGGTCAGCTGAGCAGTGAATTTCTACTTAACTACCCCCTATCAGGAGAGACCTCAGGGCTGCATCTTTTGAGGGCAGTACTGAGCCTGAAAAGCATTTACAACCCCAGTTACAAGTAAAACTAGCTAAAATGTGTCTGGCTGCTGTTCACTGAAAAGCTCATTCTGGGTACATTTTTGGTATACATTTGCTTCTGCCGGGTCAGCTGAGCAGTGTATTTCTACTTAACTACCCCCTATCAGGAGAGACCTCAGGGCTGCATCTTTTTAACGCAGTACTGAGCCTGAAAAGCGTTTACAACCCCAGTTACAAGTAAAACTAGCTAAAATGTGCCTGGCTGCTGTTCACTGAAAAGCTCATTCTGGGTACATTTTTGTTATACATTTGCTTCTGCCGGGTCAGCTGAGCAGTGAATTTCTACGTAACTACCCCCTATCAGGGGAGACCTCAGGGCTGCATCTTTTGAGCGCAGTACTGAGCCTGAAAAGCGTTTACAACCCCACTTACAAGTAAAACTAGCTAAATTGTGCCTGGCTGCTGTTCACTGAAAAGCTCATTCTGGGTACATTTTTGTTATACATTTGCTTCTGCCGGGTCAGCTGAGCAGTGAATTTCTACGTAACTACCCCCTATCAGGGGAGACCTCAGGGCTGCATCTTTTGAGCGCAGTACTGAGCCTGAAAAGCGTTTACAACCCCACTTACAAGTAAAACTAGGTAAAATGTGCCTGGCTGCTGTTCACTGAATAGCTCATTCTGGGTACATTTTTGGTATACATTTGCTTCTGCAGGGTCAGCTGAGCAGTGAATTTCTACTTAACTACCTCCTATCAGGAGAGACCTCAGGGCTGCATCTTTTGAGCGCAGTACTGAGCCTGAAAACCGTTTACAACCCCACTTACAAGTAAAACTAGCTAAAATGTGCCTGGCTGCTGTTCACTGAAAAGCTCATTCTGGGTACATTTTTGTTATACATTTGCTTTTGCCGGGTCAGCTGAGCAGTGAATTTCTACTTAACTACCCCCTATCAGGAGAGACCTCAGGGCTGCATCTTTTGAGCGCAGTACTGAGCCTGAAAAGCGTTTCCAACCCCACTTACAAGTAAAACTAGCTAAAATGTGCCTGGCTGCTGTTCACTGAAAAGCTCATTCTGGGTACATTTTTGGTATACATTTGCTGCTGCAGGGTCAGCTGAGCAGTGAATTTCTACTTAACTACCTCCTATCAGAAGAGACCTCAGGGCTGCATGTTTTGAGCGCAGTACTGAGCCTGAAAAGCGTTTACACCCCCACTTACAAGTAAAACTAGCTAAAATGTGCCTGGCTGCTGTTCACTGAATAGCTCATTCTGGGTACATTTTTGGTATACATTTGCTTCTGCCGGGTCAGCTGAGCAGTGAATTTCTACTTAACTACCCCCTATCAGGAGAGACCTCAGGGCTGCATCTTTTGAGCGCAGTACTGAGCCTGAAAAGCGTTTACAACCCCACTTACAAGTAAAACTAGCTAAAATGTGCCTGTCTACTGTTCACTGAATAGCTCATTCTGGGTACATTTTTGGTATATATTTGCTTCTGCCGGGTCAGCTGAGCAGTACATTTCTACTAAACTACCCCCTATCAGGAGAGACCTCAGGGCTGCATCTTTTGAGCGCAGTACTGAGCCTGAAAACTGTTTACAACCCCAGTTACAAGTAAAACTAGCTAAAATGTTCCTGGCTGCTGTTCACTGAAAAGCTCATTCTGGGTACATTTTTGTTATACATTTGCTTCTGCCGGGTCAGCTGAGCAGTGAATTTCTACTTAACTACCCCCTATCAGGAGAGACCTCAGGGCTGCATCTTTTGAGCGCAGTACTGAGCCTGAAAAGCGTTTCCAACCCCACTTACAAGTAAAACTAGCTAAAATGTGCCTGGCTGCTGTTCACTGAAAAGCTCACTCTGGGTACATTTTTAGTATACATTTGCTTCTGCGGGTCAGCTGAGCAGTGAGTTTCTACTTAACTACCCCCTATCAGGAGAGACCTCAGGGCTGCATCTTTTGAGCGCAGTACTGAGCCTGAAAAGCGTTTCCAACCCCACTTACAAGTAAAACTAGCTAAAATGTGCCTGGCTGCTGTTCACTGAAAAGCTCATTCTGGGTACATTTTTGGTATACATTTGCTGCTGCCGGGTCAGCTGAGCAGTGAATTTCTACTTAACTACCTCCTATCAGGAGAGACCTCAGGGCTGCATGTTTTGAGCGCAGTACTGAGCCTGAAAAGCGTTTACACCCCCACTTACAAGTAAAACTAGCTAAAATGTGCCTGGCTGCTGTTCACTGAATAGCTCATTCTGGGTACATTTTTGGTATACATTTGCTTCTGCCGGGTCAGCTGAGCAGTGAATTTCTACTTAACTACCCCCTATCAGGAGAGACCTCAGGGCTGCATCTTTTGAGCGCAGTACTGAGCCTGAAAAGCGTTTACAACCCCACTTACAAGTAAAACTAGCTAAAATGTGCCTGGCTACTGTTCACTGAATAGCTCATTCTGGGTACATTTTTGGTATACATTTGCTTCTGCCGGGTCAGCTGAGCAGTACATTTCTACTTAACTACCCCCATCAGGAGAGACCTCAGGGCTGCATCTTTTGAGCGCAGTACTGAGCCTGAAAACTGTTTACAACCCCAGTTACAAGTAAAACTAGCTAAAATGTTCCTGGCTGCTGTTCACTGAAAAGCTCATTCTGGGTACATTTTTGTTATACATTTGCTTCTGCCGGGTCAGCTGAGCAGTGAATTTCTACTTAACTACCCCCTATCAGGAGAGACCTCAGGGCTGCATCTTTTGAGCGCAGTACTGAGCCTGAAAAGCGTTTCCAACCCCACTTACAAGTAAAACTAGCTAAAATGTGCCTGGCTGCTGTTCACTGAAAAGCTCATTCTGGGTACATTTTTGGTATACATTTGCTGCTGCCGGGTCAGCTGAGCAGTGAATTTCTACTTAACTACCTCCTATCAGGAGAGACCTCAGGGCTGCATGTTTTGAGCGCAGTACTGAGCCTGAAAAGCGTTTACACCCCCACTTACAAGTAAAACTAGCTAAAATGTGCCTGGCTGCTGTTCACTGAATAGCTCATTCTGGGTACATTTTTGGTATACATTTGCTTCTGCCGGGTCAGCTGAGCAGTGAATTTCTACTTAACTACCTCCTATCAGGAGAGACCTCAGGGCTGCATCTTTTGAGCGCAGTACTGAGCCTGAAAAGCGTTTACCACCCCACTTACAAGTAAAACTAGCTAAAATGTGCCTGGCTGCTGTTCACTGAAAAGCTCATTCTGGGTACATTTTTGGTATACATTTGCTTCTGCAGGGTCAGCTGAGCAGTGAATTTCTACTTAACTACCTCCTATCAGGAGAGACCTCAGGGCTGCATCTTTTGAGCGCAGTACTGAGCCTGAAAAGCATTTACAACCCCACTTACAAGTAAAACTAGCTAAAATGTGCCTGGCTGCTGTTCACTGAAAAGCTCATTCTGGGTACATTTTTGGTATACATTTGCTACTGCCGGGTCAGCTGAACAGTGTATTTCTACTTAACTACCCCCTATCAGGAGAGACCTCAGGGCTGCATCTTTTGAGCGCAGTACTGAGCCTGAAAAGCGTTTCCAACCCCACTTACAAGTAAAACTAGCTAAAATGTGCCTGGCTGCTGTTCACTGAAAAGCTCATTCTGGGTACATTTTTGGTATACATTTGCTTCTGCCGGGTCAGCTGAGCAGTGAATTTCTACTTAACTACCCCCTATCAGGAGAGACCTCAGGGCTGCATCTTTTGAGCGCAGTACTGAGCCTGAAAACCGTTTACCACCCCAGTTACAAGTAAAACTAGCAAAAATATGCCTGGCTGCTGTTCACTGAAAAGCTCATTCTGGGTACATTTTTGGTATACATTTGCTTCTGCCGGGTCAGCTGAGCAGTGAATTTCTACTTAACTACCTCCTATCAGGAGAGACCTCAGGGCTGCATCTTTTGAGTGCAGTACTGAGCCTGAAAAGCGTTTACCACCCCACTTACAAGTAAAACTAGCTAAAATGTGCCTGGCTGCTGTTCACTGAATAGCTCATTCTGGGTACATTTTTGGTATACATTTGCTTCTGCCGGGTCAGCTGAGCAGTGAATTTCTACTTAACTACCTCCTATCAGGAGAGACCTCAGGGCTGCATCTTTTGAGCGCAGTACTGAGCCTGAAAAGCGTTTACCACCCCACTTACAAGTAAAACTAGCTAAAATGTGCCTGGCTGCTGTTCACTGAAAAGCTCATTCTGGGTACATTTTTGGTATACATTTGCTTCTGCAGGGTCAGCTGAGCAGTGAATTTCTACTTAACTACCTCCTATCAGGAGAGACCTCAGGGCTGCATATTTTGAGCGCAGTACTGAGCCTGAAAAGCATTTACAACCCCACTTACAAGTAAAACTAGCTAAAATGTGCCTGGCTGCTGTTCACTGAAAAGCTCATTCTGGGTACATTTTTGGTATACATTTGCTTCTGCCGGGTCAGCTGAACAGTGTATTTCTACTTAACTACCCCCTATCAGGAGAGACCTCAGGGCTGCATCTTTTGAGCGCAGTACTGAGCCTGAAAAGCGTTTCCAACCCCACTTACAAGTAAAACTAGCTAAAATGTGCCTGGCTGCTGTTCACTGAAAAGCTCATTCTGGGTACATTTTTGGTATACATTTGCTTCTGCCGGGTCAGCTGAGCAGTGAATTTCTACTTAACTACCCCCTATCAGGAGAGACCTCAGGGCTGCATCTTTTGAGCGCAGTACTGAGCCTGAAAACCGTTTACCACCCCAGTTACAAGTAAAACTAGCAAAAATATGCCTGGCTGCTGTTCACTGAAAAGCTCATTCAGGGTACATTTTTGGTATACATTTGCTTCTGCCGGGTCAGCTGAGCAGTGAATTTCTACTTAACTACCTCCTATCAGGAGAGACCTCAGGGCTGCATCTTTTGAGCGCAGTACTGAGCCTGAAAAGCGTTTACCACCCCACTTACAAGTAAAACTAGCTAAAATGTGCCTGGCTGCTGTTCACTGAAAAGCTCATTCTGGGTACATTTTTGGTATACATTTGCTTCTGCAGGGTCAGCTGAGCAGTGAATTTCTACTTAACTACCCCCTATCAGGAGAGACCTCAGGGCTGCATCTTTTGAGCGCAGTACTGAGCCTGAAAAGCGTTTCCAACCCCACTTACAAGTAAAACTAGCTAAAATGTGCCTGGCTGCTGTTCACTGAAAAGCTCATTCTGGGTACATTTTTGGTATACATTTGCTTCTGCCGGGTCAGCTGAGCAGTGAATTTCTACTTAACTACCCCCTATCAGGAGAGACCTCAGGGCTGCATCTTTTGAGCGCAGTACTGAGCCTGAAAACCGTTTACCACCCCAGTTACAAGTAAAACTAGCAAAAATATGCCTGGCTGCTGTTCACTGAAAAGCTCATTCTGGGTACATTTTTGGTATACATTTGCTTCTGCCGGGTCAGCCGAGCAGTGAATTTCTACTTAACTACCTCCTATCAGGAGAGACCTCAGGGCTGCATCTTTTGAGCGCAGTACTGAGCCTGAAAAGCGTTTACCACCCCACTTACAAGTAAAACTAGCTAAAATGTGCCTGGCTGCTGTTCACTGAAAAGCTCATTCTGGGTACATTTTTGGTATACATTTGCTTCTGCAGGGTCAGCTGAGCAGTGAATTTCTACTTAACTACCTCCTATCAGGAGAGACCTCAGGGCTGCATCTTTTGAGCGCAGTACTGAGCCTGAAAACCGTTTACAACCCCACTTACAAGTAAAACTAGCTAAAATGTGCCTGGCTGCTGTTCACTGAAAAGCTCATTCTGGGTACATTTTTGGTATACATTTGCTTCTGCCGGGTCAGCTGAACAGTGTATTTCTACTTAACTACCCCCTATCAGGAGAGACCTCAGGGCTGCATCTTTTGAGCGCAGTACTGAGCCTGAAAAGCGTTTCCAACCCCACTTACAAGTAAAACTAGCTAAAATGTGCCTGGCTGCTGTTCACTGAAAAGCTCACTCTGGGTACATTTTTAGTATACATTTGCTTCTGCGGGTCAGCTGAGCAGTGAGTTTCTACTTAACTACCCCCTATCAGGAGAGACCTCAGGGCTGCATCTTTTGAGCGCACTACTGAGCCTGAAAAGCATTTACAACCCCACTTACAAGTAAAACTAGCTAAAATGTGCCTGGCTGCTGTTCACTGAAAAGCTCATTCTGGGTACATTTTTGGTATACATTTGCTTCTGCCGGGTCAGCTGAACAGTGTATTTCTACTTAACTACCCCCTATCAGGAGAGACCTCAGGGCTGCATCTTTTGAGCGCAGTACTGAGCCTGAAAAGCGTTTCCAACCCCACTTACAAGTAAAACTAGCTAAAATGTGCCTGGCTGCTGTTCACTGAAAAGCTCATTCTGGGTACATTTTTGGTATACATTTGCTTCTGCCGGGTCAGCTGAGCAGTGAATTTCTAATTAACTACCCCCTATCAGGAGAGACCTCAGGGCTGCATCTTTTGAGCGCAGTACTGAGCCTGAAAACCGTTTACCACCCCAGTTACAAGTAAAACTAGCAAAAATATGCCTGGCTGCTGTTCACTGAAAAGCTCATTCTGGGTACATTTTTGGTATACATTTGCTTCTGCCGGGTCAGCTGAGCAGTGAATTTCTACTTAACTACCTCCTATCAGGAGAGACCTCAGGGCTGCATCTTTTGAGCGCAGTACTGAGCCTGAAAAGCGTTTACCACCCCACTTACAAGTAAAACTAGCTAAAATGTGCCTGGCTGCTGTTCACTGAAAAGCTCATTCTGGGTACATTTTTGGTATACATTTGCTTCTGCAGGGTCAGCTGAGCAGTGAATTTCTACTTAACTACCTCCTATCAGGAGAGACCTCAGGGCTGCATCTTTTGAGCGCAGTACTGAGCCTGAAAACCGTTTACAACCCCACTTACAAGTAAAACTAGCTAAAATGTGCCTGGCTGCTGTTCACTGAAAAGCTCATTCTGGGTACATTTTTGGTATACATTTGCTTCTGCCGGGTCAGCTGAACAGTGTATTTCTACTTAACTACCCCCTATCAGGAGAGACCTCAGGGCTGCATCTTTTGAGCGCAGTACTGAGCCTGAAAAGCGTTTACAACCCCACTTACAAGTAAAACTAGCTAAAATGTGCCTGGCTGCTGTTCACTGAAAAGCTCATTCTGGGTACATTTTTGGTATACATTTGCTGCTGCCGGGTCAGCTGAGCAGTGAATTTCTACTTAACTACCTCCTATCAGGAGAGACCTCAGGGCTGCATGTTTTGAGCGCAGTACTGAGCCTGAAAAGCGTTTACACCCCCACTTACAAGTAAAACTAGCTAAAATGTGCCTGGCTGCTGTTCACTGAATAGCTCATTCTGGGTACATTTTTGGTATACATTTGCTTCTGCCGGGTCAGCTGAGCAGTGAATTTCTACTTAACTACCTCCTATCAGGAGAGACCTCAGGGCTGCATCTTTTGAGCGCAGTACTGAGCCTGAAAAGCGTTTACCACCCCACTTACAAGTAAAACTAGCTAAAAGGTGCCTGGCTGCTGTTCACTGAAAAGCTCATTCTGGGTACATTTTTGGTATACATTTGCTTCTGCAGGGTCAGCTGAGCAGTGAATTTCTACTTAACTACCTCCTATCAGGAGAGACCTCAGGGCTGCATCTTTTGAGCGCAGTACTGAGCCTGAAAAGCATTTACAACCCCACTTACAAGTAAAACTAGCTAAAATGTGCCTGGCTGCTGTTCACTGAAAAGCTCATTCTGGGTACATTTTTGGTATACATTTGCTTCTGCCGGGTCAGCTGAACAGTGTATTTCTACTTAACTACCCCCTATCAGGAGAGACCTCAGGGCTGCATCTTTTGAGCGCAGTACTGAGCCTGAAAAGCGTTTCCAACCCCACTTACAAGTAAAACTAGCTAAAATGAGCCTGGCTGCTGTTCACTGAAAAGCTCATTCTGGGTACATTTTTGGTATACATTTTCTTATGCCGGGTCAGCTGAGCAGTGAATTTCTACTTAACTACCCCCTATCAGGAGAGACCTCAGGGCTGCATCTTTTGAGCGCAGTACTGAGCCTGAAAACCGTTTACCACCCCAGTTACAAGTAAAACTAGCAAAAATATGCCTGGCTGCTGTTCACTGAAAAGCTCATTCTGGGTACATTTTTGGTATACATTTGCTTCTGCCGGGTCAGCATAGCAGTGAATTTCTACTTAACTACCTCCTATCAGGAGAGACCTCAGGGCTGCATCTTTTGAGCGCAGTACTGAGCCTGAAAAGCGTTTACCACCCCACTTACAAGTAAAACTAGCTAAAATGTGCCTGGCTGCTGTTCACTGAAAAGCTCATTCTGGGTACATTTTTGGTATACATTTGCTTCTGCAGGGTCAGCTGAGCAGTGAATTTCTACTTAACTACCCCCTATCAGGAGAGACCTCAGGGCTGCATCTTTTGAGCGCAGTACTGAGCCTGAAAACTGTTTACAACCCCACTTACAAGTAAAACTAGCTAAAATGTGCCTGGCTGCTGTTCACTGAAAAGCTCATTCTGGGTACATTTTTGGTATACATTTGCTTCTGCAGGGTCAGCTGAGCAGTGAATTTCTACTTAACTACCCCCTATCAGGAGAGACCTCAGGGCTGCATCTTTTGAGCGCAGTACTGAGCCTGAAAACCGTTTACCACCCCAGTTACAAGTAAAACTAGCAAAAATATGCCTGGCTGCTGTTCACTGAAAAGCTCATTCTGGGTACATTTTTGGTATACATTTGCTTCTGCCGGGTCAGCTGAGCAGTGAATTTCTACTTAACTACCTCCTATCAGGAGAGACCTCAGGGCTGCATCTTTTGAGCGCAGTACTGAGCCTGAAAAGCGTTTACCACCCCACTTACAAGTAAAACTAGCTAAAATGTGCCTGGCTGCTGTTCACTGAAAAGCTCATTCTGGGTACATTTTTGGTATACATTTGCTTCTGCAGGGTCAGCTGAGCAGTGAATTTCTACTTAACTACCTCCTATCAGGAGAGACCTCAGGGCTGCATCTTTTGAGCGCAGTACTGAGCCTGAAAACCGTTTACAACCCCACTTACAAGTAAAACTAGCTAAAATGTGCCTGGCTGCTGTTCACTGAAAAGCTCATTCTGGGTACATTTTTGGTATACATTTGCTTCTGCCGGGTCAGCTGAACAGTGTATTTCTACTTAACTACCCCCTATCAGGAGAGACCTCAGGGCTGCATCTTTTGAGCGCAGTACTGAGCCTGAAAAGCGTTTCCAACCCCACTTACAAGTAAAACTAGCTAAAATGTGCCTGGCTGCTGTTCACTGAAAAGCTCACTCTGGGTACATTTTTAGTATACATTTGCTTCTGCGGGTCAGCTGAGCAGTGAGTTTCTACTTAACTACCCCCTATCAGGAGAGACCTCAGGGCTGCATCTTTTGAGCGCACTACTGAGCCTGAAAAGCATTTACAACCCCACTTACAAGTAAAACTAGCTAAAATGTGCCTGGCTGCTGTTCACTGAAAAGCTCATTCTGGGTACATTTTTGGTATACATTTGCTTCTGCCGGGTCAGCTGAACAGTGTATTTCTACTTAACTACCCCCTATCAGGAGAGACCTCAGGGCTGCATCTTTTGAGCGCAGTACTGAGCCTGAAAAGCGTTTCCAACCCCACTTACAAGTAAAACTAGCTAAAATGTGCCTGGCTGCTGTTCACTGAAAAGCTCATTCTGGGTACATTTTTGGTATACATTTGCTTCTGCCGGGTCAGCTGAGCAGTGAATTTCTACTTAACTACCCCCTATCAGGAGAGACCTCAGGGCTGCATCTTTTGAGCGCAGTACTGAGCCTGAAAACCGTTTACCACCCCAGTTACAAGTAAAACTAGCAAAAATATGCCTGGCTGCTGTTCACTGAAAAGCTCATTCTGGGTACATTTTTGGTATACATTTGCTTCTGCCGGGTCAGCTGAGCAGTGAATTTCTACTTAACTACCTCCTATCAGGAGAGACCTCAGGGCTGCATCTTTTGAGCACAGTACTGAGCCTGAAAAGCGTTTACCACCCCACTTACAAGTAAAACTAGCTAAAATGTGCCTGGCTGCTGTTCACTGAAAAGCTCATTCTGGGTACATTTTTGGTATACATTTGCTTCTGCAGGGTCAGCTGAGCAGTGTATTTCTACTTAACTACCCCCTATCAGGAGAGACCTCAGGGCTGCATCTTTTGAGCGCAGTACTGAGCCTGAAAAGCGTTTCCAACCCCACTTACAAGTAAAACTAGCTAAAATGTGCCTGGCTGCTGTTCACTGAAAAGCTCATTCTGGGTACATTTTTGGTATACATTTGCTTCTGCCGGGTCAGCTGAGCAGTGAATTTCTACTTAACTACCCCCTATCAGGAGAGACCTCAGGGCTGCATCTTTTGAGCGCAGTACTGAGCCTGAAAACCGTTTACCACCCCAGTTACAAGTAAAACTAGCAAAAATATGCCTGGCTGCTGTTCACTGAAAAGCTCATTCTGGGTACATTTTTGGTATACATTTGCTTCTGCCGGGTCAGCTGAGCAGTGAATTTCTACTTAACTACCTCCTATCAGGAGAGACCTCAGAGCTGCATCTTTTGAGCGCAGTACTGAGCCTGAAAAGCGTTTACAACCCCACTTACAAGTAAAACTAGCTAAAATGTGCCTGGCTGCTGTTCACTGAAAAGCTCATTCTGGGTACATTTTTGGTATACATTTGCTTCTGCCGGGTCAGCTGAACAGTGTATTCCTACTTAACTACCCCCTATCAGGAGAGACCTCAGGGCTGCATCTTTTGAGCGCAGTACTGAGCCTGAAAAGCATTTACAACCCCAGTTACAAGTAAAACTAGCTAAAATGTGTCTGGCTGCTGTTCTCTGAAAAGCTCATTCTGGGTACATTTTTGGTATACATTTGCTTCTGCCGGGTCAGCTGAGCAGTGTATTTCTACTTATACCCCCTATCAGGAGAGACCTCAGGGCTGCATCTTTTGAGCGCAGTACTGAGCCTGAAAAGCGTTTACAACCCCAGTTACAAGTAAAACTAGCTAAAATGTGCCTGGCTGCTGTTCACTGAAAAGCTCATTCTGGGTACATTTTTGTTATACATTTGCTTCTGCCGGGTCAGCTGAGCAGTGAATTTCTACGTAACTACCCCCTATCAGGGGAGACCTCAGGGCTGCATCTTTTGAGCGCAGTACTGAGCCTGAAAAGCGTTTACAACCCCACTTACAAGTAAAACTAGCTAAATTGTGCCTGGCTGCTGTTCACTGAAAAGCTCATTCTGGGTACATTTTTGGTATACATTTGCTTCTGCCGGGTCAGCTGAGCAGTGTATTTCTACTTAACTACCCCCTATCAGGAGAGACCTCAGGGTTGCATTTTTTGAGCGCAGTACTGAGCCTGAAAAGCGTTTACAACCCCAGTTACAAGTAAAACTAGCTAAAATGTGCCTGGCTGCTGTTCACTGAAAAGCTCATTCTGGGTACATTTTTGTTATACATTTGCTTCTGCCGGGTCAGCTGAGCAGTGAGTTTCTACTTAACTACCCCCTATCAGGAGAGACCTCAGGGCTGCATCTTTTGAGCGCACTACTGAGCCTGAAAAGCGTTTACAACCCCACTTACAAGTAAAACTAGCTAAAATGTGCCTGGCTGCTGTTCACTGAATAGCTCATTCTGGGTACATTTTTGGTATACATTTGCTTCTGCCGGGTCAGCTGAGCAGTGAATTTCTACTTAACTACCCCCTATCAGGAGAGACCTCAGGGCTGCATCTTTTGAGGGCAGTACTGAGCCTGAAAAGCATTTACAACCCCAGTTACAAGTAAAACTAGCTAAAATGTGTCTGGCTGCTGTTCACTGAAAAGCTCATTCTGGGTACATTTTTGGTATACATTTGCTTCTGCCGGGTCAGCTGAGCAGTGTATTTCTACTTAACTACCCCCTATCAGGAGAGACCTCAGGGCTGCATCTTTTTAACGCAGTACTGAGCCTGAAAAGCGTTTACAACCCCAGTTACAAGTAAAACTAGCTAAAATGTGCCTGGCTGCTGTTCACTGAAAAGCTCATTCTGGGTACATTTTTGTTATACATTTGCTTCTGCCGGGTCAGCTGAGCAGTGAATTTCTACGTAACTACCCCCTATCAGGGGAGACCTCAGGGCTGCATCTTTTGAGCGCAGTACTGAGCCTGAAAAGCGTTTACAACCCCACTTACAAGTAAAACTAGCTAAATTGTGCCTGGCTGCTGTTCACTGGAAAGCTCATTCTGGGTACATTTTTGTTATACATTTGCTTCTGCCGGGTCAGCTGAGCAGTGAATTTCTACGTAACTACCCCCTATCAGGGGAGACCTCAGGGCTGCATCTTTTGAGCGCAGTACTGAGCCTGAAAAGCGTTTACAACCCCACTTACAAGTAAAACTAGGTAAAATGTGCCTGGCTGCTGTTCACTGAATAGCTCATTCTGGGTACATTTTTGGTATACATTTGCTTCTGCAGGGTCAGCTGAGCAGTGAATTTCTACTTAACTACCTCCTATCAGGAGAGACCTCAGGGCTGCATCTTTTGAGCGCAGTACTGAGCCTGAAAAGTGTTTCCAACCCCACTTACAAGTAAAACTAGCTAAAATGTGCCTGGCTGCTGTTCACTGAAAAGCTCATTCTGGGTACATTTTTGGTATACATTTGCTGCTGCCGGGTCAGCTGAGCAGTGAATTTCTACTTAACTACCTCCTATCAGGAGAGACCTCAGGGCTGCATGTTTTGAGCGCAGTACTGAGCCTGAAAAGCGTTTACACCCCCACTTACAAGTAAAACTAGCTAAAATGTGCCTGGCTGCTGTTCACTGAATAGCTCATTCTGGGTACATTTTTGGTATACATTTGCTTCTGCCGGGTCAGCTGAGCAGTGAATTTCTACTTAACTACCCCCTATCAGGAGAGACCTCAGGGCTGCATCTTTTGAGCGCAGTACTGAGCCTGAAAAGCGTTTACAACCCCACTTACAAGTAAAACTAGCTAAAATGTGCCTGGCTACTGTTCACTGAATAGCTCATTCTGGGTACATTTTTGGTATACATTTGCTTCTGCCGGGTCAGCTGAGCAGTACATTTCTACTTAACTACCCCCTATCAGGAGAGACCTCAGGGCTGCATCTTTTGAGCGCAGTACTGAGCCTGAAAACTGTTTACAACCCCAGTTACAAGTAAAACTAGCTAAAATGTTCCTGGCTGCTGTTCACTGAAAAGCTCATTCTGGGTACATTTTTGTTATACATTTGCTTCTGCCGGGTCAGCTGAGCAGTGAATTTCTACTTAACTACCCCCTATCAGGAGAGACCTCAGGGCTGCATCTTTTGAGCGCAGTACTGAGCCTGAAAAGCGTTTCCAACCCCACTTACAAGTAAAACTAGCTAAAATGTGCCTGGCTGCTGTTCACTGAAAAGCTCATTCTGGGTACATTTTTGGTATACATTTGCTGCTGCCGGGTCAGCTGAGCAGTGAATTTCTACTTAACTACCTCCTATCAGGAGAGACCTCAGGGCTGCATGTTTTGAGCGCAGTACTGAGCCTGAAAAGCGTTTACACCCCCACTTACAAGTAAAACTAGCTAAAATGTGCCTGGCTGCTGTTCACTGAATAGCTCATTCTGGGTACATTTTTGGTATACATTTGCTTCTGCCGGGTCAGCTGAGCAGTGAATTTCTACTTAACTACCTCCTATCAGGAGAGACCTCAGGGCTGCATCTTTTGAGCGCAGTACTGAGCCTGAAAAGCGTTTACCACCCCACTTACAAGTAAAACTAGCTAAAATGTGCCTGGCTGCTGTTCACTGAAAAGCTCATTCTGGGTACATTTTTGGTATACATTTGCTTCTGCAGGGTCAGCTGAGCAGTGAATTTCTACTTAACTACCTCCTATCAGGAGAGACCTCAGGGCTGCATCTTTTGAGCGCAGTACTGAGCCTGAAAAGCATTTACAACCCCACTTACAAGTAAAACTAGCTAAAATGTGCCTGGCTGCTGTTCACTGAAAAGCTCATTCTGGGTACATTTTTGGTATACATTTGCTACTGCCGGGTCAGCTGAACAGTGTATTTCTACTTAACTACCCCCTATCAGGAGAGACCTCAGGGCTGCATCTTTTGAGCGCAGTACTGAGCCTGAAAAGCGTTTCCAACCCCACTTACAAGTAAAACTAGCTAAAATGTGCCTGGCTGCTGTTCACTGAAAAGCTCATTCTGGGTACATTTTTGGTATACATTTGCTTCTGCCGGGTCAGCTGAGCAGTGAATTTCTACTTAACTACCCCCTATCAGGAGAGACCTCAGGGCTGCATCTTTTGAGCGCAGTACTGAGCCTGAAAACCGTTTACCACCCCAGTTACAAGTAAAACTAGCAAAAATATGCCAGGCTGCTGTTCACTGAAAAGCTCATTCTGGGTACATTTTTGGTATACATTTGCTTCTGCCGGGTCAGCTGAGCAGTGAATTTCTACTTAACTACCTCCTATCAGGAGAGACCTCAGGGCTGCATCTTTTGAGCGCAGTACTGAGCCTGAAAAGCGTTTACCACCCCACTTACAAGTAAAACTAGCTAAAATGTGCCTGGCTGCTGTTCACTGAAAAGCTCATTCTGGGTACATTTTTGGTATACATTTGCTGCTGCCGGGTCAGCTGAGCAGTGAATTTCTACTTAACTACCTCCTATCAGGAGAGACCTCAGGGCTGCATGTTTTGAGCGCAGTACTGAGCCTGAAAAGCGTTTACACCCCCACTTACAAGTAAAACTAGCTAAAATGTGCCTGGCTGCTGTTCACTGAATAGCTCATTCTGGGTACATTTTTGGTATACATTTGCTTCTGCCGGGTCAGGTGAGCAGTGAATTTCTACTTAACTACCTCCTATCAGGAGAGACCTCAGGGCTGCATCTTTTGAGCGCAGTACTGAGCCTGAAAAGCGTTTACCACCCCATACAAGTAAAACTAGCTAAAATGTGCCTGGCTGCTGTTCACTGAAAAGCTCATTCTGGGTACATTTTTGGTATACATTTGCTTCTGCAGGGTCAGCTGAGCAGTGAATTTCTACTTAACTACCTCCTATCAGGAGAGACCTCAGGGCTGCATCTTTTGAGCGCAGTACTGAGCCTGAAAAGCATTTACAACCCCACTTACAAGTAAAACTAGCTAAAATGTGCCTGGCTGCTGTTCACTGAAAAGCTCATTCTGGGTACATTTTTGGTATACATTTGCTTCTGCCGGGTCAGCTGAACAGTGTATTTCTACTTAACTACCCCCTATCAGGAGAGACCTCAGGGCTGCATCTTTTGAGCGCAGTACTGAGCCTGAAAAGCGTTTCCAACCCCACTTACAAGTAAAACTAGCTAAAATGTGCCTGGCTGCTGTTCACTGAAAAGCTCATTCTGGGTACATTTTTGGTATACATTTGCTTCTGCCGGGTCAGCTGAGCAGTGAATTTCTACTTAACTACCCCCTATCAGGAGAGACCTCAGGGCTGCATCTTTTGAGCGCAGTACTGAGCCTGAAAACCGTTTACCACCCCAGTTACAAGTAAAACTAGCAAAAATATGCCTGGCTGCTGTTCACTGAAAAGCTCATTCAGGGTACATTTTTGGTATACATTTGCTTCTGCCGGGTCAGCTGAGCAGTGAATTTCTACTTAACTACCTCCTATCAGGAGAGACCTCAGGGCTGCATCTTTTGAGCGCAGTACAGCGTTTACCACCCCACTTACAAGTAAAACTAGCTAAAATGTGCCTGGCTGCTGTTCACTGAAAAGCTCATTCTGGGTACATTTTTGGTATACATTTGCTTCTGCAGGGTCAGCTGAGCAGTGAATTTCTACTTAACTACCCCCTATCAGGAGAGACCTCAGGGCTGCATCTTTTGAGCGCAGTACTGAGCCTGAAAAGCGTTTCCAACCCCACTTACAAGTAAAACTAGCTAAAATGTGCCTGGCTGCTGTTCACTGAAAAGCTCATTCTGGGTACATTTTTGGTATACATTTGCTTCTGCCGGGTCAGCTGAGCAGTGAATTTCTACTTAACTACCCCCTATCAGGAGAGACCTCAGGGCTGCATCTTTTGAGCGCAGTACTGAGCCTGAAAACCGTTTACCACCCCAGTTACAAGTAAAACTAGCAAAAATATGCCTGGCTGCTGTTCACTGAAAAGCTCATTCTGGGTACATTTTTGGTATACATTTGCTTCTGCCGGGTCAGCTGAGCAGTGAATTTCTACTTAACTACCTCCTATCAGGAGAGACCTCAGGGCTGCATCTTTTGAGCGCAGTACTGAGCCTGAAAAGCGTTTACCACCCCACTTACAAGTAAAACTAGCTAAAATGTGCCTGGCTGCTGTTCACTGAAAAGCTCATTCTGGGTACATTTTTGGTATACATTTGCTTCTGCAGGGTCAGCTGAGCAGTGAATTTCTACTTAACTACCTCCTATCAGGAGAGACCTCAGGGCTGCATCTTTTGAGCGCAGTACTGAGCCTGAAAACCGTTTACAACCCCACTTACAAGTAAAACTAGCTAAAATGTGCCTGGCTGCTGTTCACTGAAAAGCTCATTCTGGGTACATTTTTGGTATACATTTGCTTCTGCCGGGTCAGCTGAACAGTGTATTTCTACTTAACTACCCCCTATCAGGAGAGACCTCAGGGCTGCATCTTTTGAGCGCAGTACTGAGCCTGAAAAGCGTTTCCAACCCCACTTACAAGTAAAACTAGCTAAAATGTGCCTGGCTGCTGTTCACTGAAAAGCTCACTCTGGGTACATTTTTAGTATACATTTGCTTCTGCGGGTCAGCTGAGCAGTGAGTTTCTACTTAACTACCCCCTATCAGGAGAGACCTCAGGGCTGCATCTTTTGAGCGCACTACTGAGCCTGAAAAGCATTTACAACCCCACTTACAAGTAAAACTAGCTAAAATGTGCCTGGCTGCTGTTCACTGAAAAGCTCATTCTGGGTACATTTTTGGTATACATTTGCTTCTGCCGGGTCAGCTGAACAGTGTATTTCTACTTAACTACCCCCTATCAGGAGAGACCTCAGGGCTGCATCTTTTGAGCACAGTACTGAGCCTGAAAACCGTTTACAACCCCACTTACAAGTAAAACTAGCTAAAATGTGCCTGGCTGCTGTTCACTGAAAAGCTCATTCTGGGTACATTTTTGGTATACATTTGCTTCTGCCGGGTCAGCTGAACAGTGTATTTCTACTTAACTACCCCCTATCAGGAGAGACCTCAGGGCTGCATCTTTTGAGCGCACTACTGAGCCTGAAAATCGTTTACAACCCCACTTACAAGTAAAACTAGCTAAAATGTGCCTGGCTGCTGTTCACTGAATAGCTCATTCTGGGTACATTTTTGGTATACATTTGCTTCTGCCGGGTCAAATGAGCAGTGAATTTCTACTTAACTACCCCCTATCAGGAGAGACCTCAGGGCTGCATCTTTTGAGCGCAGTACTGAGCCTGAAAAGCGTTTCCAACCCCACTTACAAGTAAAACTAGCTAAAATGTGCCTGGCTGCTGTTCACTGAAAAGCTCATTCTGGGTACATTTTTGGTATACATTTGCTGCTGCCGGGTCAGCTGAGCAGTGAATTTCTACTTAACTACCTCCTATCAGGAGAGACCTCAGGGCTGCATGTTTTGAGCGCAGTACTGAGCCTGAAAAGCGTTTACACCCCCACTTACAAGTAAAACTAGCTAAAATGTGCCTGGCTGCTGTTCACTGAATAGCTCATTCTGGGTACATTTTTGGTATACATTTGCTTCTGCCGGGTCAGCTGAGCAGTGAATTTCTACTTAACTACCCCCTATCAGGAGAGACCTCAGGGCTGCATCTTTTGAGCGCAGTACTGAGCCTGAAAAGCGTTTACAACCCCACTTACAAGTAAAACTAGCTAAAATGTGCCTGGCTACTGTTCACTGAATAGCTCATTCTGGGTACATTTTTGGTATACATTTGCTTCTGCCGGGTCAGCTGAGCAGTACATTTCTACTTAACTACCCCCTATCAGGAGAGACCTCAGGGCTGCATCTTTTGAGCGCAGTACTGAGCCTGAAAACTGTTTACAACCCCAGTTACAAGTAAAACTAGCTAAAATGTTCCTGGCTGCTGTTCACTGAAAAGCTCATTCTGGGTACATTTTTGTTATACATTTGCTTCTGCCGGGTCAGCTGAGCAGTGCATTTCTACTTAACTACCCCCTATCAGGAGAGACCTCAGGGCTGCATCTTTTGAGCGCAGTACTGAGCCTGAAAAGCGTTTCCAACCCCACTTACAAGTAAAACTAGCTAAAATGTGCCTGGCTGCTGTTCACTGAAAAGCTCATTCTGGGTACATTTTTGGTATACATTTGCTGCTGCCGGGTCAGCTGAGCAGTGAATTTCTACTTAACTACCTCCTATCAGGAGAGACCTCAGGGCTGCATGTTTTGAGCGCAGTACTGAGCCTGAAAAGCGTTTACACCCCCACTTACAAGTAAAACTAGCTAAAATGTGCCTGGCTGCTGTTCACTGAATAGCTCATTCTGGGTACATTTTTGGTATACATTTGCTTCTGCCGGGTCAGCTGAGCAGTGAATTTCTACTTAACTACCTCCTATCAGGAGAGACCTCAGGGCTGCATCTTTTGAGCGCAGTACTGAGCCTGAAAAGCGTTTACCACCCCACTTACAAGTAAAACTAGCTAAAATGTGCCTGGCTGCTGTTCACTGAAAAGCTCATTCTGGGTACATTTTTGGTATACATTTGCTTCTGCAGGGTCAGCTGAGCAGTGAATTTCTACTTAACTACCTCCTATCAGGAGAGACCTCAGGGCTGCATCTTTTGAGCGCAGTACTGAGCCTGAAAAGCATTTACAACCCCACTTACAAGTAAAACTAGCTAAAATGTGCCTGGCTGCTGTTCACTGAAAAGCTCATTCTGGGTACATTTTTGGTATACATTTGCTTCTGCCGGGTCAGCTGAACAGTGTATTTCTACTTAACTACCCCCTATCAGGAGAGACCTCAGGGCTGCATCTTTTGAGCGCAGTACTGAGCCTGAAAAGCGTTTCCAACCCCACTTACAAGTAAAACTAGCTAAAATGTGCCTGGCTGCTGTTCACTGAAAAGCTCATTCTGGGTACATTTTTGGTATACATTTGCTTCTGCCGGGTCAGCTGAGCAGTGAATTTCTACTTAACTACCCCCTATCAGGAGAGACCTCAGGGCTGCATCTTTTGAGCGCAGTACTGAGCCTGAAAACCGTTTACCACCCCAGTTACAAGTAAAACTAGCAAAAATATGCCTGGCTGCTGTTCACTGAAAAGCTCATTCTGGGTACATTTTTGGTATACATTTGCTTCTGCCGGGTCAGCTGAGCAGTGAATTTCTACTTAACTACCTCCTATCAGGAGAGACCTCAGGGCTGCATCTTTTGAGCGCAGTACTGAGCCTGAAAAGCGTTTACCACCCCACTTACAAGTAAAACTAGCTAAAATGTGCCTGGCTGCTGTTCACTGAAAAGCTCATTCTGGGTACATTTTTGGTATACATTTGCTGCTGCCGGGTCAGCTGAGCAGTGAATTTCTACTTAACTACCTCCTATCAGGAGAGACCTCAGGGCTGCATGTTTTGAGCGCAGTACTGAGCCTGAAAAGCGTTTACACCCCCACTTACAAGTAAAACTAGCTAAAATGTGCCTGGCTGCTGTTCACTGAATAGCTCATTCTGGGTACATTTTTGGTATACATTTGCTTCTGCCGGGTCAGCTGAGCAGTGAATTTCTACTTAACTACCTCCTATCAGGAGAGACCTCAGGGCTGCATCTTTTGAGCGCAGTACTGAGCCTGAAAAGCGTTTACCACCCCACTTACAAGTAAAACTAGCTAAAATGTGCCTGGCTGCTGTTCACTGAAAAGCTCATTCTGGGTACATTTTTGGTATACATTTGCTTCTGCAGGGTCAGCTGAGCAGTGAATTTCTACTTAACTACCTCCTATCAGGAGAGACCTCAGGGCTGCATCTTTTGAGCGCAGTACTGAGCCTGAAAAGCATTTACAACCCCACTTACAAGTAAAACTAGCTAAAATGTGCCTGGCTGCTGTTCACTGAAAAGCTCATTCTGGGTACATTTTTGGTATACATTTGCTTCTGCCGGGTCAGCTGAACAGTGTATTTCTACTTAACTACCCCCTATCAGGAGAGACCTCAGGGCTGCATCTTTTGAGCGCAGTACTGAGCCTGAAAAGCGTTTCCAACCCCACTTACAAGTAAAACTAGCTAAAATGTGCCTGGCTGCTGTTCACTGAAAAGCTCATTCTGGGTACATTTTTGGTATACATTTGCTTCTGCCGGGTCAGCTGAGCAGTGAATTTCTACTTAACTACCCCCTATCAGGAGAGACCTCAGGGCTGCATCTTTTGAGCGCAGTACTGAGCCTGAAAACCGTTTACCACCCCAGTTACAAGTAAAACTAGCAAAAATATGCCTGGCTGCTGTTCACTGAAAAGCTCATTCTGGGTACATTTTTGGTATACATTTGCTTCTGCCGGGTCAGCTGAGCAGTGAATTTCTACTTAACTACCTCCTATCAGGAGAGACCTCAGGGCTGCATCTTTTGAGCGCAGTACTGAGCCTGAAAAGCGTTTACCACCCCACTTACAAGTAAAACTAGCTAAAATGTGCCTGGCTGCTGTTCACTGAAAAGCTCATTCTGGGTACATTTTTGGTATACATTTGCTTCTGCAGGGTCAGCTGAGCAGTGAATTTCTACTTAACTACCCCCTATCAGGAGAGACCTCAGGGCTGCATCTTTTGAGCGCAGTACTGAGCCTGAAAAGCGTTTCCAACCCCACTTACAAGTAAAACTAGCTAAAATGTGCCTGGCTGCTGTTCACTGAAAAGCTCATTCTGGGTACATTTTTGGTATACATTTGCTTCTGCCGGGTCAGCTGAGCAGTGAATTTCTACTTAACTACCCCCTATCAGGAGAGACCTCAGGGCTGCATCTTTTGAGCGCAGTACTGAGCCTGAAAACCGTTTACCACCCCAGTTACAAGTAAAACTAGCAAAAATATGCCTGGCTGCTGTTCACTGAAAAGCTCATTCTGGGTACATTTTTGGTATACATTTGCTTCTGCCGGGTCAGCTGAGCAGTGAATTTCTACTTAACTACCTCCTATCAGGAGAGACCTCAGGGCTGCATCTTTTGAGCGCAGTACTGAGCCTGAAAAGCGTTTACCACCCCACTTACAAGTAAAACTAGCTAAAATGTGCCTGGCTGCTGTTCACTGAAAAGCTCATTCTGGGTACATTTTTGGTATACATTTGCTTCTGCAGGGTCAGCTGAGCAGTGAATTTCTACTTAACTACCTCCTATCAGGAGAGACCTCAGGGCTGCATGTTTTGAGCGCAGTACTGAGCCTGAAAAGCGTTTACACCCCCACTTACAAGTAAAACTAGCTAAAATGTGCCTGGCTGCTGTTCACTGAATAGCTCATTCTGGGTACATTTTTGGTATACATTTGCTTCTGCCGGGTCAGCTGAGCAGTGAATTTCTACTTAACTACCTCCTATCAGGAGAGACCTCAGGGCTGCATCTTTTGAGCGCAGTACTGAGCCTGAAAAGCGTTTACCACCCCACTTACAAGTAAAACTAGCTAAAATGTGCCTGGCTGCTGTTCACTGAAAAGCTCATTCTGGGTATATTTTTGGTATACATTTGCTTCTGCAGGGTCAGCTGAGCAGTGAATTTCTACTTAACTACCTCCTATCAGGAGAGACCTCAGGGCTGCATCTTTTGAGCGCAGTACTGAGCCTGAAAAGCGTTTCCAACCCCACTTACAAGTAAAACTAGCTAAAATGTGCCTGGCTGCTGTTCACTGAAAAGCTCATTCTGGGTACATTTTTGGTATACATTTGCTTCTGCCGGGTCAGCTGAGCAGTGAATTTCTACTTAACTACCCCCTATCAGGAGAGACCTCAGGGCTGCATCTTTTGAGCGCAGTACTGAGCCTGAAAACCGTTTACCACCCCAGTTACAAGTAAAACTAGCAAAAATATGCCTGGCTGCTGTTCACTGAAAAGCTCATTCTGGGTACATTTTTGGTATACATTTGCTTCTGCCGGGTCAGCTGAGCAGTGAATTTCTACTTAACTACCTCCTATCAGGAGAGACCTCAGGGCTGCATCTTTTGAGCGCAGTACTGAGCCTGAAAAGCGTTTACCACCCCACTTACAAGTAAAACTAGCTAAAATGTGCCTGGCTGCTGTTCACTGAAAAGCTCATTCTGGGTACATTTTTGGTATACATTTGCTTCTGCCGGGTCAGCTGAGCAGTGAATTTCTACTTAACTACCTCCTATCAGGAGAGACCTCAGGGCTGCATCTTTTGAGCGCAGTACTGAGCCTGAAAAGCGTTTACCACCCCACTTACAAGTAAAACTAGCTAAAATGTGCCTGGCTGCTGTTCACTGAAAAGCTCATTCTGGGTACATTTTTGGTATACATTTGCTTCTGCAGGGTCAGCTGAGCAGTGAATTTCTACTTAACTACCTCCTATCAGGAGAGACCTCAGGGCTGCATCTTTTGAGCGCAGTACTGAGCCTGAAAACCGTTTACAACCCCACTTACAAGTAAAACTAGCTAAAATGTGCCTGGCTGCTGTTCACTGAAAAGCTCATTCTGGGTACATTTTTGGTATACATTTGCTGCTGCCGGGTCAGCTGAGCAGTGAATTTCTACTTAACTACCTCCTATCAGGAGAGACCTCAGGGCTGCATGTTTTGAGCGCAGTACTGAGCCTGAAAAGCGTTTACACCCCCACTTACAAGTAAAACTAGCTAAAATGTGCCTGGCTGCTGTTCACTGAATAGCTCATTCTGGGTACATTTTTGGTATACATTTGCTTCTGCCGGGTCAGCTGAGCAGTGAATTTCTACTTAACTACCTCCTATCAGGAGAGACCTCAGGGCTGCATCTTTTGAGCGCAGTACTGAGCCTGAAAAGCGTTTACCACCCCACTTACAAGTAAAACTAGCTAAAATGTGCCTGGCTGCTGTTCACTGAAAAGCTCATTCTGGGTACATTTTTGGTATACATTTGCTTCTGCAGGGTCAGCTGAGCAGTGAATTTCTACTTAACTACCTCCTATCAGGAGAGACCTCAGGGCTGCATCTTTTGAGCGCAGTACTGAGCCTGAAAAGCATTTACAACCCCACTTACAAGTAAAACTAGCTAAAATGTGCCTGGCTGCTGTTCACTGAAAAGCTCATTCTGGGTACATTTTTGGTATACATTTGCTTCTGCCGGGTCAGCTGAACAGTGTATTTCTACTTAACTACCCCCTTTCAGGAGAGACCTCAGGGCTGCATCTTTTGAGCGCAGTACTGAGCCTGAAAAGCGTTTCCAACCCCACTTACAAGTAAAACTAGCTAAAATGTGCCTGGCTGCTGTTCACTGAAAAGCTCATTCTGGGTACATTTTTGGTATACATTTGCTTCTGCCGGGTCAGCTGAGCAGTGAATTTCTACTTAACTACCCCCTATCAGGAGAGACCTCAGGGCTGCATCTTTTGAGCGCAGTACTGAGCCTGAAAACCGTTTACCACCCCAGTTACAAGTAAAACTAGCAAAAATATGCCTCGCTGCTGTTCACTGAAAAGCTCATTCTGGGTACATTTTTGGTATACATTTGCTTCTGCCGGGTCAGCTGAGCAGTGAATTTCTACTTAACTACCTCCTATCAGGAGAGACCTCAGGGCTGCATCTTTTGAGCGCAGTACTGAGCCTGAAAAGCGTTTACCACCCCACTTACAAGTAAAACTAGCTAAAATGTGCCTGGCTGCTGTTCACTGAAAAGCTCATTCTGGGTACATTTTTGGTATACATTTGCTTCTGCAGGGTCAGCTGAGCAGTGAATTTCTACTTAACTACCCCCTATCAGGAGAGACCTCAGGGCTGCATCTTTTGAGCGCAGTACTGAGCCTGAAAAGCGTTTCCAACCCCACTTACAAGTAAAACTAGCTAAAATGTGCCTGGCTGCTGTTCACTGAAAAGCTCATTCTGGGTACATTTTTGGTATACATTTGCTTCTGCCGGGTCAGCTGAGCAGTGAATTTCTACTTAACTACCCCCTATCAGGAGAGACCTCAGGGCTGCATCTTTTGAGCGCAGTACTGAGCCTGAAAACCGTTTACCACCCCAGTTACAAGTAAAACTAGCAAAAATATGCCTGGCTGCTGTTCACTGAAAAGCTCATTCTGGGTACATTTTTGGTATACATTTGCTTCTGCCGGGTCAGCTGAGCAGTGAATTTCTACTTAACTACCTCCTATCAGGAGAGACCTCAGGGCTGCATCTTTTGAGCGCAGTACTGAGCCTGAAAAGCGTTTACCACCCCACTTACAAGTAAAACTAGCTAAAATGTGCCTGGCTGCTGTTCACTGAAAAGCTCATTCTGGGTACATTTTTGGTATACATTTGCTTCTGCAGGGTCAGCTGAGCAGTGAATTTCTACTTAACTACCTCCTATCAGGAGAGACCTCAGGGCTGCATCTTTTGAGCGCAGTACTGAGCCTGAAAACCGTTTACAACCCCACTTACAAGTAAAACTAGCTAAAATGTGCCTGGCTGCTGTTCACTGAAAAGCTCATTCTGGGTACATTTTTGGTATACATTTGCTTCTGCCGGGTCAGCTGAACAGTGTATTTCTACTTAACTACCCCCTATCCGGAGAGACCTCAGGGCTGCATCTTTTGAGCGCAGTACTGAGCCTGAAAAGCGTTTCCAACCCCACTTACAAGTAAAACTAGCTAAAATGTGCCTGGCTGCTGTTCACTGAAAAGCTCACTCTGGGTACATTTTTAGTATACATTTGCTTCTGCGGGTCAGCTGAGCAGTGAGTTTCCACTTAACTACCCCCTATCAGGAGAGACCTCAGGGCTGCATCTTTTGAGCGCACTACTGAGCCTGAAAAGCATTTACAACCCCACTTACAAGTAAAACTAGCTAAAATGTGCCTGGCTGCTGTTCACTGAAAAGCTCATTCTGGGTACATTTTTGGTATACATTTGCTTCTGCCGGGTCAGCTGAACAGTGTATTTCTACTTAACTACCCCCTATCAGGAGAGACCTCAGGGCTGCTTCTTTTGAGCGCAGTACTGAGCCTGAAAAGCGTTTCCAACCCCACTTACAAGTAAAACTAGCTAAAATGTGCCTGGCTGCTGTTCACTGAAAAGCTCACTCTGGGTACATTTTTAGTATACATTTGCTTCTGCGGGTCAGCTGAGCAGTGAGTTTCTACTTAACTACCCCCTATCAGGAGAGACCTCAGGGCTGCATCTTTTGAGCGCACTACTGAGCCTGAAAAGCATTTACAACCCCACTTACAAGTAAAACTAGCTAAAATGTGCCTGGCTGCTGTTCACTGAAAAGCTCATTCTGGGTACATTTTTGGTATACATTTGCTTCTGCCGGGTCAGCTGAACAGTGTATTTCTACTTAACTACCCCCTATCAGGAGAGACGTCAGGGCTGCATCTTTTGAGCGCAGTACTGAGCCTGAAAAGCGTTTCCAACCCCACTTACAAGTAAAACTAGCTAAAATGTGCCTGGCTGCTGTTCACTGAAAAGCTCATTCTGGGTACATTTTTGGTATACATTTGCTTCTGCCGGGTCAGCTGAGCAGTGAATTTCTACTTAACTACCCCCTATCAGGAGAGACCTCAGGGCTGCATCTTTTGAGCGCAGTACTGAGCCTGAAAACCGTTTACCACCCCAGTTACAAGTAAAACTAGCAAAAATATGCCTGGCTGCTGTTCACTGAAAAGCTCATTCTGGGTACATTTTTGGTATACATTTGCTTCTGCCGGGTCAGCTGAGCAGTGAATTTCTACTTAACTACCTCCTATCAGGAGAGACCTCAGGGCTGCATCTTTTGAGCGCAGTACTGAGCCTGAAAAGCGTTTACCACCCCACTTACAAGTAAAACTAGCTAAAATGTGCCTGGCTGCTGTTCACTGAAAAGCTCATTCTGGGTACATTTTTGGTATACATTTGCTTCTGCAGGGTCAGCTGAGCAGTGAATTTCTACTTAACTACCTCCTATCAGGAGAGACCTCAGGGCTGCATCTTTTGAGCGCAGTACTGAGCCTGAAAACCGTTTACAACCCCACTTACAAGTAAAACTAGCTAAAATGTGCCTGGCTGCTGTTCACTGAAAAGCTCATTCTGGGTACATTTTTGGTATACATTTGCTTCTGCCGGGTCAGCTGAACAGTGTATTTCTACTTAACTACCCCCTATCAGGAGAGACCTCAGGGCTGCATCTTTTGAGCGCACTACTGAGCCTGAAAATCGTTTACAACCCCACTTACAAGTAAAACTAGCTAAAATGTGCCTGGCTGCTGTTCACTGAATAGCTCATTCTGGGTACATTTTTGGTATACATTTGCTTCTGCCGGGTCAAATGAGCAGTGAATTTCTACTTAACTACCCCCTATCAGGAGAGACCTCAGGGCTGCATCTTTTGAGCGCAGTACTGAGCCTGAAAAGCGTTTCCAACCCCACTTACAAGTAAAACTAGCTAAAATGTGCCTGGCTGCTGTTCACTGAAAAGCTCATTCTGGGTACATTTTTGGTATACATTTGCTGCTGCCGGGTCAGCTGAGCAGTGAATTTCTACTTAACTACCTCCTATCAGGAGAGACCTCAGGGCTGCATGTTTTGAGCGCAGTACTGAGCCTGAAAAGCGTTTACACCCCCACTTACAAGTAAAACTATCTAAAATGTGCCTGGCTGCTGTTCACTGAATAGCTCATTCTGGGTACATTTTTGGTATACATTTGCTTCTGCCGGGTCAGCTGAGCAGTGAATTTCTACTTAACTACCCCCTATCAGGAGAGACCTCAGGGCTGCATCTTTTGAGCGCAGTACTGAACCTGAAAAGCGTTTACAACCCCACTTACAAGTAAAACTAGCTAAAATGTGCCTGGCTACTGTTCACTGAATAGCTCATTCTGGGTACATTTTTGGTATACATTTGCTTCTGCCGGGTCAGCTGAGCAGTACATTTCTACTTAACTACCCCCTATCAGGAGAGACCTCAGGGCTGCATCTTTTGAGCGCAGTACTGAGCCTGAAAACTGTTTACAACCCCAGTTACAAGTAAAACTAGCTAAAATGTTCCTGGCTGCTGTTCACTGAAAAGCTCATTCTGGGTACATTTTTGTTATACATTTGCTTCTGCCGGGTCAGCTGAGCAGTGAATTTCTACTTAACTACCCCCTATCAGGAGAGACCTCAGGGCTGCATCTTTTGAGCGCAGTACTGAGCCTGAAAAGCGTTTCCAACCCCACTTACAAGTAAAACTAGCTAAAATGTGCCTGGCTGCTGTTCACTGAAAAGCTCATTCTGGGTACATTTTTGGTATACATTTGCTGCTGCCGGGTCAGCTGAGCAGTGAATTTCTACTTAACTACCTCCTATCAGGAGAGACCTCAGGGCTGCATGTTTTGAGCGCAGTACTGAGCCTGAAAAGCGTTTACACCCCCACTTACAAGTAAAACTAGCTAAAATGTGCCTGGCTGCTGTTCACTGAATAGCTTATTCTGGGTACATTTTTGGTATACATTTGCTTCTGCCGGGTCAGCTGAGCAGTGAATTTCTACTTAACTACCTCCTATCAGGAGAGACCTCAGGGCTGCATCTTTTGAGCGCAGTACTGAGCCTGAAAAGCGTTTACCACCCCACTTACAAGTAAAACTAGCTAAAATGTGCCTGGCTGCTGTTCACTGAAAAGCTCATTCTGGGTACATTTTTGGTATACATTTGCTTCTGCAGGGTCAGCTGAGCAGTGAATTTCTACTTAACTACCTCCTATCAGGAGAGACCTCAGGGCTGCATCTTTTGAGCGCAGTACTGAGCCTGAAAAGCATTTACAACCCCACTTACAAGTAAAACTAGCTAAAATGTGCCTGGCTGCTGTTCACTGAAAAGCTCATTCTGGGTACATTTTTGGTATACATTTGCTTCTGCCGGGTCAGCTGAACAGTGTATTTCTACTTAACTACCCCCTATCAGGAGAGACCTCAGGGCTGCATCTTTTGAGCGCAGTACTGAGCCTGAAAAGCGTTTCCAACCCCACTTACAAGTAAAACTAGCTAAAATGTGCCTGGCTGCTGTTCACTGAAAAGCTCATTCTGGGTACATTTTTGGTATACATTTGCTTCTGCCGGGTCAGCTGAGCAGTGAATTTCTACTTAACTACCCCCTATCAGGAGAGACCTCAGGGCTGCATCTTTTGAGCGCAGTACTGAGCCTGAAAACCGTTTACCACCCCAGTTACAAGTAAAACTAGCAAAAATATGCCTCGCTGCTGTTCACTGAAAAGCTCATTCTGGGTACATTTTTGGTATACATTTGCTTCTGCCGGGTCAGCTGAGCAGTGAATTTCTACTTAACTACCTCCTATCAGGAGAGACCTCAGGGCTGCATCTTTTGAGCGCAGTACTGAGCCTGAAAAGCGTTTACCACCCCACTTACAAGTAAAACTAGCTAAAATGTGCCTGGCTGCTGTTCACTGAAAAGCTCATTCTGGGTACATTTTTGGTATACATTTGCTTCTGCAGGGTCAGCTGAGCAGTGAATTTCTACTTAACTACCCCCTATCAGGAGAGACCTCAGGGCTGCATCTTTTGAGCGCAGTACTGAGCCTGAAAAGCGTTTCCAACCCCACTTACAAGTAAAACTAGCTAAAATGTGCCTGGCTGCTGTTCACTGAAAAGCTCATTCTGGGTACATTTTTGGTATACATTTGCTTCTGCCGGGTCAGCTGAGCAGTGAATTTCTACTTAACTACCCCCTATCAGGAGAGACCTCAGGGCTGCATCTTTTGAGCGCAGTACTGAGCCTGAAAACCGTTTACCACCCCAGTTACAAGTAAAACTAGCAAAAATATGCCTGGCTGCTGTTCACTGAAAAGCTCATTCTGGGTACATTTTTGGTATACATTTGCTTCTGCCGGGTCAGCTGAGCAATGAATTTCTACTTAACTACCTCCTATCAGGAGAGACCTCAGGGCTGCATCTTTTGAGCGCAGTACTGAGCCTGAAAAGCGTTTACCACCCCACTTACAAGTAAAACTAGCTAAAATGTGCCTGGCTGCTGTTCACTGAAAAGCTCATTCTGGGTACATTTTTGGTATACATTTGCTTCTGCAGGGTCAGCTGAGCAGTGAATTTCTACTTAACTACCCCCTATCAGGAGAGACCTCAGGGCTGCATCTTTTGAGCGCAGTACTGAGCCTGAAAAGCGTTTCCAACCCCACTTACAAGTAAAACTAGCTAAAATGTGCCTGGCTGCTGTTCACTGAAAAGCTCATTCTGGGTACATTTTTGGTATACATTTGCTTCTGCCGGGTCAGCTGAGCAGTGAATTTCTACTTAACTACCCCCTATCAGGAGAGACCTCAGGGCTGCATCTTTTGAGCGCAGTACTGAGCCTGAAAACCGTTTACCACCCCAGTTACAAGTAAAACTAGCAAAAATATGCCTGGCTGCTGTTCACTGAAAAGCTCATTCTGGGTACATTTTTGGTATACATTTGCTTCTGCCGGGTCAGCTGAGCAGTGAATTTCTACTTAACTACCTCCTATCAGGAGAGACCTCAGGGCTGCATCTTTTGAGCGCAGTACTGAGCCTGAAAAGCGTTTACCACCCCACTTACAAGTAAAACTAGCTAAAATGTGCCTGGCTGCTGTTCACTGAAAAGCTCATTCTGGGTACATTTTTGGTATACATTTGCTTCTGCAGGGTCAGCTGAGCAGTGAATTTCTACTTAACTACCTCCTATCAGGAGAGACCTCAGGGCTGCATCTTTTGAGCGCAGTACTGAGCCTGAAAACCGTTTACAACCCCACTTACAAGTAAAACTAGCTAAAATGTGCCTGGCTGCTGTTCACTGAAAAGCTCATTCTGGGTACATTTTTGGTATACATTTGCTTCTGCCGGGTCAGCTGAACAGTGTATTTCTACTTAACTACCCCCTATCCGGAGAGACCTCAGGGCTGCATCTTTTGAGCGCAGTACTGAGCCTGAAAAGCGTTTCCAACCCCACTTACAAGTAAAACTAGCTAAAATGTGCCTGGCTGCTGTTCACTGAAAAGCTCACTCTGGGTACATTTTTAGTATACATTTGCTTCTGCGGGTCAGCTGAGCAGTGAGTTTCCACTTAACTACCCCCTATCAGGAGAGACCTCAGGGCTGCATCTTTTGAGCGCACTACTGAGCCTGAAAAGCATTTACAACCCCACTTACAAGTAAAACTAGCTAAAATGTGCCTGGCTGCTGTTCACTGAAAAGCTCATTCTGGGTACATTTTTGGTATACATTTGCTTCTGCCGGGTCAGCTGAACAGTGTATTTCTACTTAACTACCCCCTATCAGGAGAGACCTCAGGGCTGCATCTTTTGAGCGCAGTACTGAGCCTGAAAAGCGTTTCCAACCCCACTTACAAGTAAAACTAGCTAAAATGTGCCTGGCTGCTGTTCACTGAAAAGCTCACTCTGGGTACATTTTTAGTATACATTTGCTTCTGCGGGTCAGCTGAGCAGTGAGTTTCTACTTAACTACCCCCTATCAGGAGAGACCTCAGGGCTGCATCTTTTGAGCGCACTACTGAGCCTGAAAAGCATTTACAACCCCACTTACAAGTAAAACTAGCTAAAATGTGCCTGGCTGCTGTTCACTGAAAAGCTCATTCTGGGTACATTTTTGGTATACATTTACTTCTGCCGGGTCAGCTGAACAGTGTATTTCTACTTAACTACCCCCTATCAGGAGAGACGTCAGGGCTGCATCTTTTGAGCGCAGTACTGAGCCTGAAAAGCGTTTCCAACCCCACTTACAAGTAAAACTAGCTAAAATGTGCCTGGCTGCTGTTCACTGAAAAGCTCATTCTGGGTACATTTTTGGTATACATTTGCTTCTGCCGGGTCAGCTGAGCAGTGAATTTCTACTTAACTACCCCCTATCAGGAGAGACCTCAGGGCTGCATCTTTTGAGCGCAGTACTGAGCCTGAAAACCGTTTACCACCCCAGTTACAAGTAAAACTAGCAAAAATATGCCTGGCTGCTGTTCACTGAAAAGCTCATTCTGGGTACATTTTTGGTATACATTTGCTTCTGCCGGGTCAGCTGAGCAGTGAATTTCTACTTAACTACCTCCTATCAGGAGAGACCTCAGGGCTGCATCTTTTGAGCGCAGTACTGAGCCTGAAAAGCGTTTACCACCCCACTTACAAGTAAAACTAGCTAAAATGTGCCTGGCTGCTGTTCACTGAAAAGCTCATTCTGGGTACATTTTTGGTATACATTTGCTTCTGCAGGGTCAGCTGAGCAGTGAATTTCTACTTAACTACCTCCTATCAGGAGAGACCTCAGGGCTGCATCTTTTGAGCGCAGTACTGAGCCTGAAAACCGTTTACAACCCCACTTACAAGTAAAACTAGCTAAAATGTGCCTGGCTGCTGTTCACTGAAAAGCTCATTCTGGGTACATTTTTGGTATACATTTGCTTCTGCCGGGTCAGCTGAACAGTGTATTTCTACTTAACTACCCCCTATCAGGAGAGACCTCAGGGCTGCATCTTTTGAGCGCACTACTGAGCCTGAAAATCGTTTACAACCCCACTTACAAGTAAAACTAGCTAAAATGTGCCTGGCTGCTGTTCACTGAATAGCTCATTCTGGGTACATTTTTGGTATACATTTGCTTCTGCCGGGTCAAATGAGCAGTGAATTTCTACTTAACTACCCCCTATCAGGAGAGACCTCAGGGCTGCATCTTTTGAGCGCAGTACTGAGCCTGAAAAGCGTTTCCAACCCCACTTACAAGTAAAACTAGCTAAAATGTGCCTGGCTGCTGTTCACTGAAAAGCTCATTCTGGGTACATTTTTGGTATACATTTGCTGCTGCCGGGTCAGCTGAGCAGTGAATTTCTACTTAACTACCTCCTATCAGGAGAGACCTCAGGGCTGCATGTTTTGAGCGCAGTACTGAGCCTGAAAAGCGTTTACACCCCCACTTACAAGTAAAACTATCTAAAATGTGCCTGGCTGCTGTTCACTGAATAGCTCATTCTGGGTACATTTTTGGTATACATTTGCTTCTGCCGGGTCAGCTGAGCAGTGAATTTCTACTTAACTACCCCCTATCAGGAGAGACCTCAGGGCTGCATCTTTTGAGCGCAGTACTGAACCTGAAAAGCGTTTACAACCCCACTTACAAGTAAAACTAGCTAAAATGTGCCTGGCTACTGTTCACTGAATAGCTCATTCTGGGTACATTTTTGGTATACATTTGCTTCTGCCGGGTCAGCTGAGCAGTACATTTCTACTTAACTACCCCCTATCAGGAGAGACCTCAGGGCTGCATCTTTTGAGCGCAGTACTGAGCCTGAAAACTGTTTACAACCCCAGTTACAAGTAAAACTAGCTAAAATGTTCCTGGCTGCTGTTCACTGAAAAGCTCATTCTGGGTACATTTTTGTTATACATTTGCTTCTGCCGGGTCAGCTGAGCAGTGAATTTCTACTTAACTACCCCCTATCAGGAGAGACCTCAGGGCTGCATCTTTTGAGCGCAGTACTGAGCCTGAAAAGCGTTTCCAACCCCACTTACAAGTAAAACTAGCTAAAATGTGCCTGGCTGCTGTTCACTGAAAAGCTCATTCTGGGTACATTTTTGGTATACATTTGCTGCTGCCGGGTCAGCTGAGCAGTGAATTTCTACTTAACTACCTCCTATCAGGAGAGACCTCAGGGCTGCATGTTTTGAGCGCAGTACTGAGCCTGAAAAGCGTTTACACCCCCACTTACAAGTAAAACTAGCTAAAATGTGCCTGGCTGCTGTTCACTGAATAGCTCATTCTGGGTACATTTTTGGTATACATTTGCTTCTGCCGGGTCAGCTGAGCAGTGAATTTCTACTTAACTACCTCCTATCAGGAGAGACCTCAGGGCTGCATCTTTTGAGCGCAGTACTGAGCCTGAAAAGCGTTTACCACCCCACTTACAAGTAAAACTAGCTAAAATGTGCCTGGCTGCTGTTCACTGAAAAGCTCATTCTGGGTACATTTTTGGTATACATTTGCTTCTGCAGGGTCAGCTGAGCAGTGAATTTCTACTTAACTACCTCCTATCAGGAGAGACCTCAGGGCTGCATCTTTTGAGCGCAGTACTGAGCCTGAAAAGCATTTACAACCCCACTTACAAGTAAAACTAGCTAAAATGTGCCTGGCTGCTGTTCACTGAAAAGCTCATTCTGGGTACATTTTTGGTATACATTTGCTTCTGCCGGGTCAGCTGAACAGTGTATTTCTACTTAACTACCCCCTATCAGGAGAGACCTCAGGGCTGCATCTTTTGAGCGCAGTACTGAGCCTGAAAAGCGTTTCCAACCCCACTTACAAGTAAAACTAGCTAAAATGTGCCTGGCTGCTGTTCACTGAAAAGCTCATTCTGGGTACATTTTTGGTATACATTTGCTTCTGCCGGGTCAGCTGAGCAGTGAATTTCTACTTAACTACCCCCTATCAGGAGAGACCTCAGGGCTGCATCTTTTGAGCGCAGTACTGAGCCTGAAAACCGTTTACCACCCCAGTTACAAGTAAAACTAGCAAAAATATGCCTCGCTGCTGTTCACTGAAAAGCTCATTCTGGGTACATTTTTGGTATACATTTGCTTCTGCCGGGTCAGCTGAGCAGTGAATTTCTACTTAACTACCTCCTATCAGGAGAGACCTCAGGGCTGCATCTTTTGAGCGCAGTACTGAGCCTGAAAAGCGTTTACCACCCCACTTACAAGTAAAACTAGCTAAAATGTGCCTGGCTGCTGTTCACTGAAAAGCTCATTCTGGGTACATTTTTGGTATACATTTGCTTCTGCAGGGTCAGCTGAGCAGTGAATTTCTACTTAACTACCCCCTATCAGGAGAGACCTCAGGGCTGCATCTTTTGAGCGCAGTACTGAGCCTGAAAAGCGTTTCCAACCCCACTTACAAGTAAAACTAGCTAAAATGTGCCTGGCTGCTGTTCACTGAAAAGCTCATTCTGGGTACATTTTTGGTATACATTTGCTTCTGCCGGGTCAGCTGAGCAGTGAATTTCTACTTAACTACCCCCTATCAGGAGAGACCTCAGGGCTGCATCTTTTGAGCGCAGTACTGAGCCTGAAAACCGTTTACCACCCCAGTTACAAGTAAAACTAGCAAAAATATGCCTGGCTGCTGTTCACTGAAAAGCTCATTCTGGGTACATTTTTGGTATACATTTGCTTCTGCCGGGTCAGCTGAGCAGTGAATTTCTACTTAACTACCTCCTATCAGGAGAGACCTCAGGGCTGCATCTTTTGAGCGCAGTACTGAGCCTGAAAAGCGTTTACCACCCCACTTACAAGTAAAACTAGCTAAAATGTGCCTGGCTGCTGTTCACTGAAAAGCTCATTCTGGGTACATTTTTGGTATACATTTGCTTCTGCAGGGTCAGCTGAGCAGTGAATTTCTACTTAACTACCTCCTATCAGGAGAGACCTCAGGGCTGCATCTTTTGAGCGCAGTACTGAGCCTGAAAACCGTTTACAACCCCACTTACAAGTAAAACTAGCTAAAATGTGCCTGGCTGCTGTTCACTGAAAAGCTCATTCTGGGTACATTTTTGGTATACATTTGCTTCTGCCGGGTCAGCTGAACAGTGTATTTCTACTTAACTACCCCCTATCAGGAGAGACCTCAGGGCTGCATCTTTTGAGCGCAGTACTGAGCCTGAAAAGCGTTTCCAACCCCACTTACAAGTAAAACTAGCTAAAATGTGCCTGGCTGCTGTTCACTGAAAAGCTCACTCTGGGTACATTTTTAGTATACATTTGCTTCTGCGGGTCAGCTGAGCAGTGAGTTTCTACTTAACTACCCCCTATCAGGAGAGACCTCAGGGCTGCATCTTTTGAGCGCACTACTGAGCCTGAAAAGCATTTACAACCCCACTTACAAGTAAAACTAGCTAAAATGTGCCTGGCTGCTGTTCACTGAAAAGCTCATTCTGGGTACATTTTTGGTATACATTTGCTTCTGCCGGGTCAGCTGAACAGTGTATTTCTACTTAACTACCCCCTATCAGGAGAGACCTCAGGGCTGCATCTTTTGAGCGCAGTACTGAGCCTGAAAAGCGTTTCCAACCCCACTTACAAGTAAAACTAGCTAAAATGTGCCTGGCTGCTGTTCACTGAAAAGCTCACTCTGGGTACATTTTTAGTATACATTTGCTTCTGCGGGTCAGCTGAGCAGTGAGTTTCTACTTAACTACCCCCTATCAGGAGAGACCTCAGGGCTGCATCTTTTGAGCGCACTACTGAGCCTGAAAAGCATTTACAACCCCACTTACAAGTAAAACTAGCTAAAATGTGCCTGGCTGCTGTTCACTGAAAAGCTCATTCTGGGTACATTTTTGGTATACATTTGCTTCTGCCGGGTCAGCTGAACAGTGTATTTCTACTTAACTACCCCCTATCAGTAGAGACGTCAGGGCTGCATCTTTTGAGCGCAGTACTGAGCCTGAAAAGCGTTTCCAACCCCACTTACAAGTAAAACTAGCTAAAATGTGCCTGGCTGCTGTTCACTGAAAAGCTCATTCTGGGTACATTTTTGGTATACATTTGCTTCTGCCGGGTCAGCTGAGCAGTGAATTTCTACTTAACTACCCCCTATCAGGAGAGACCTCAGGGCTGCATCTTTTGAGCGCAGTACTGAGCCTGAAAACCGTTTACCACCCCAGTTACAAGTAAAACTAGCAAAAATATGCCTGGCTGCTGTTCACTGAAAAGCTCATTCTGGGTACATTTTTGGTATACATTTGCTTCTGCCGGGTCAGCTGAGCAGTGAATTTCTACTTAACTACCTCCTATCAGGAGAGACCTCAGGGCTGCATCTTTTGAGCGCAGTACTGAGCCTGAAAAGCGTTTACCACCCCACTTACAAGTAAAACTAGCTAAAATGTGCCTGGCTGCTGTTCACTGAAAAGCTCATTCTGGGTACATTTTTGGTATACATTTGCTTCTGCCGGGTCAGCTGAACAGTGTATTTCTACTTAACTACCCCCTATCAGGAGAGACCTCAGGGCTGCATCTTTTGAGCGCAGTACTGAGCCTGAAAAGCGTTTCCAACCCCACTTACAAGTAAAACTAGCTAAAATGTGCCTGGCTGCTGTTCACTGAAAAGCTCACTCTGGGTACATTTTTAGTATACATTTGCTTCTGCGGGTCAGCTGAGCAGTGAGTTTCTACTTAACTACCCCCTATCAGGAGAGACCTCAGGGCTGCATCTTTTGAGCGCACTACTGAGCCTGAAAAGCATTTACAACCCCACTTACAAGTAAAACTAGCTAAAATGTGCCTGGCTGCTGTTCACTGAAAAGCTCATTCTGGGTACATTTTTGGTATACATTTGCTTCTGCCGGGTCAGCTGAACAGTGTATTTCTACTTAACTACCCCCTATCAGGAGAGACCTCAGGGCTGCATCTTTTGAGCGCAGTACTGAGCCTGAAAAGCGTTTCCAACCCCACTTACAAGTAAAACTAGCTAAAATGTGCCTGGCTGCTGTTCACTGAAAAGCTCACTCTGGGTACATTTTTAGTATACATTTGCTTCTGCGGGTCAGCTGAGCAGTGAGTTTCTACTTAACTACCCCCTATCAGGAGAGACCTCAGGGCTGCATCTTTTGAGCGCACTACTGAGCCTGAAAAGCATTTACAACCCCACTTACAAGTAAAACTAGCTAAAATGTGCCTGGCTGCTGTTCACTGAAAAGCTCATTCTGGGTACATTTTTGGTATACATTTGCTTCTGCCGGGTCAGCTGAACAGTGTATTTCTACTTAACTACCCCCTATCAGTAGAGACGTCAGGGCTGCATCTTTTGAGCGCAGTACTGAGCCTGAAAAGCGTTTCCAACCCCACTTACAAGTAAAACTAGCTAAAATGTGCCTGGCTGCTGTTCACTGAAAAGCTCATTCTGGGTACATTTTTGGTATACATTTGCTTCTGCCGGGTCAGCTGAGCAGTGAATTTCTACTTAACTACCCCCTATCAGGAGAGACCTCAGGGCTGCATCTTTTGAGCGCAGTACTGAGCCTGAAAACCGTTTACCACCCCAGTTACAAGTAAAACTAGCAAAAATATGCCTGGCTGCTGTTCACTGAAAAGCTCATTCTGGGTACATTTTTGGTATACATTTGCTTCTGCCGGGTCAGCTGAGCAGTGAATTTCTACTTAACTACCTCCTATCAGGAGAGACCTCAGGGCTGCATCTTTTGAGCGCAGTACTGAGCCTGAAAAGCGTTTACCACCCCACTTACAAGTAAAACTAGCTAAAATGTGCCTGGCTGCTGTTCACTGAAAAGCTCATTCTGGGTACATTTTTGGTATACATTTGCTTCTGCAGGGTCAGCTGAGCAGTGAATTTCTACTTAACTACCTCCTATCAGGAGAGACCTCAGGGCTGCATCTTTTGAGCGCAGTACTGAGCCTGAAAACCGTTTACAACCCCACTTACAAGTAAAACTAGCTAAAATGTGCCTGGCTGCTGTTCACTGAAAAGCTCATTCTGGGTACATTTTTGGTATACATTTGCTTCTGCCGGGTCAGCTGAACAGTGTATTTCTACTTAACTACCCCCTATCAGGAGAGACCTCAGGGCTGCATCTTTTGAGCGCACTACTGAGCCTGAAAATCGTTTACAACCCCACTTACAAGTAAAACTAGCTAAAATGTGCCTGGCTGCTGTTCACTGAATAGCTCATTCTGGGTACATTTTTGGTATACATTTGCTTCTGCCGGGTCAAATGAGCAGTGAATTTCTACTTAACTACCCCCTATCAGGAGAGACCTCAGGGCTGCATCTTTTGAGCGCAGTACTGAGCCTGAAAAGCGTTTCCAACCCCACTTACAAGTAAAACTAGCTAAAATGTGCCTGGCTGCTGTTCACTGAAAAGCTCATTCTGGGTACATTTTTGGTATACATTTGCTGCTGCCGGGTCAGCTGAGCAGTGAATTTCTACTTAACTACCTCCTATCAGGAGAGACCTCAGGGCTGCATGTTTTGAGCGCAGTACTGAGCCTGAAAAGCGTTTACACCCCCACTTACAAGTAAAACTATCTAAAATGTGCCTGGCTGCTGTTCACTGAATAGCTCATTCTGGGTACATTTTTGGTATACATTTGCTTCTGCCGGGTCAGCTGAGCAGTGAATTTCTACTTAACTACCCCCTATCAGGAGAGACCTCAGGGCTGCATCTTTTGAGCGCAGTACTGAACCTGAAAAGCGTTTACAACCCCACTTACAAGTAAAACTAGCTAAAATGTGCCTGGCTACTGTTCACTGAATAGCTCATTCTGGGTACATTTTTGGTATACATTTGCTTCTGCCGGGTCAGCTGAGCAGTACATTTCTACTTAACTACCCCCTATCAGGAGAGACCTCAGGGCTGCATCTTTTGAGCGCAGTACTGAGCCTGAAAACTGTTTACAACCCCAGTTACAAGTAAAACTAGCTAAAATGTTCCTGGCTGCTGTTCACTGAAAAGCTCATTCTGGGTACATTTTTGTTATACATTTGCTTCTGCCGGGTCAGCTGAGCAGTGAATTTCTACTTAACTACCCCCTATCAGGAGAGACCTCAGGGCTGCATCTTTTGAGCGCAGTACTGAGCCTGAAAAGCGTTTCCAACCCCACTTACAAGTAAAACTAGCTAAAATGTGCCTGGCTGCTGTTCACTGAAAAGCTCATTCTGGGTACATTTTTGGTATACATTTGCTGCTGCCGGGTCAGCTGAGCAGTGAATTTCTACTTAACTACCTCCTATCAGGAGAGACCTCAGGGCTGCATGTTTTGAGCGCAGTACTGAGCCTGAAAAGCGTTTACACCCCCACTTACAAGTAAAACTAGCTAAAATGTGCCTGGCTGCTGTTCACTGAATAGCTCATTCTGGGTACATTTTTGGTATACATTTGCTTCTGCCGGGTCAGCTGAGCAGTGAATTTCTACTTAACTACCTCCTATCAGGAGAGACCTCAGGGCTGCATCTTTTGAGCGCAGTACTGAGCCTGAAAAGCGTTTACCACCCCACTTACAAGTAAAACTAGCTAAAATGTGCCTGGCTGCTGTTCACTGAAAAGCTCATTCTGGGTACATTTTTGGTATACATTTGCTTCTGCAGGGTCAGCTGAGCAGTGAATTTCTACTTAACTACCTCCTATCAGGAGAGACCTCAGGGCTGCATCTTTTGAGCGCAGTACTGAGCCTGAAAAGCATTTACAACCCCACTTACAAGTAAAACTAGCTAAAATGTGCCTGGCTGCTGTTCACTGAAAAGCTCATTCTGGGTACATTTTTGGTATACATTTGCTTCTGCCGGGTCAGCTGAACAGTGTATTTCTACTTAACTACCCCCTATCAGGAGAGACCTCAGGGCTGCATCTTTTGAGCGCAGTACTGAGCCTGAAAAGCGTTTCCAACCCCACTTACAAGTAAAACTAGCTAAAATGTGCCTGGCTGCTGTTCACTGAAAAGCTCATTCTGGGTACATTTTTGGTATACATTTGCTTCTGCCGGGTCAGCTGAGCAGTGAATTTCTACTTAACTACCCCCTATCAGGAGAGACCTCAGGGCTGCATCTTTTGAGCGCAGTACTGAGCCTGAAAACCGTTTACCACCCCAGTTACAAGTAAAACTAGCAAAAATATGCCTCGCTGCTGTTCACTGAAAAGCTCATTCTGGGTACATTTTTGGTATACATTTGCTTCTGCCGGGTCAGCTGAGCAGTGAATTTCTACTTAACTACCTCCTATCAGGAGAGACCTCAGGGCTGCATCTTTTGAGCGCAGTACTGAGCCTGAAAAGCGTTTACCACCCCACTTACAAGTAAAACTAGCTAAAATGTGCCTGGCTGCTGTTCACTGAAAAGCTCATTCTGGGTACATTTTTGGTATACATTTGCTTCTGCAGGGTCAGCTGAGCAGTGAATTTCTACTTAACTACCCCCTATCAGGAGAGACCTCAGGGCTGCATCTTTTGAGCGCAGTACTGAGCCTGAAAAGCGTTTCCAACCCCACTTACAAGTAAAACTAGCTAAAATGTGCCTGGCTGCTGTTCACTGAAAAGCTCATTCTGGGTACATTTTTGGTATACATTTGCTTCTGCCGGGTCAGCTGAGCAGTGAATTTCTACTTAACTACCCCCTATCAGGAGAGACCTCAGGGCTGCATCTTTTGAGCGCAGTACTGAGCCTGAAAACCGTTTACCACCCCAGTTACAAGTAAAACTAGCAAAAATATGCCTGGCTGCTGTTCACTGAAAAGCTCATTCTGGGTACATTTTTGGTATACATTTGCTTCTGCCGGGTCAGCTGAGCAGTGAATTTCTACTTAACTACCTCCTATCAGGAGAGACCTCAGGGCTGCATCTTTTGAGCGCAGTACTGAGCCTGAAAAGCGTTTACCACCCCACTTACAAGTAAAACTAGCTAAAATGTGCCTGGCTGCTGTTCACTGAAAAGCTCATTCTGGGTACATTTTTGGTATACATTTGCTTCTGCAGGGTCAGCTGAGCAGTGAATTTCTACTTAACTACCTCCTATCAGGAGAGACCTCAGGGCTGCATCTTTTGAGCGCAGTACTGAGCCTGAAAACCGTTTACAACCCCACTTACAAGTAAAACTAGCTAAAATGTGCCTGGCTGCTGTTCACTGAAAAGCTCATTCTGGGTACATTTTTGGTATACATTTGCTTCTGCCGGGTCAGCTGAACAGTGTATTTCTACTTAACTACCCCCTATCAGGAGAGACCTCAGGGCTGCATCTTTTGAGCGCAGTACTGAGCCTGAAAAGCGTTTCCAACCCCACTTACAAGTAAAACTAGCTAAAATGTGCCTGGCTGCTGTTCACTGAAAAGCTCACTCTGGGTACATTTTTAGTATACATTTGCTTCTGCGGGTCAGCTGAGCAGTGAGTTTCTACTTAACTACCCCCTATCAGGAGAGACCTCAGGGCTGCATCTTTTGAGCGCACTACTGAGCCTGAAAAGCATTTACAACCCCACTTACAAGTAAAACTAGCTAAAATGTGCCTGGCTGCTGTTCACTGAAAAGCTCATTCTGGGTACATTTTTGGTATACATTTGCTTCTGCCGGGTCAGCTGAACAGTGTATTTCTACTTAACTACCCCCTATCAGGAGAGACCTCAGGGCTGCATCTTTTGAGCGCAGTACTGAGCCTGAAAAGCGTTTCCAACCCCACTTACAAGTAAAACTAGCTAAAATGTGCCTGGCTGCTGTTCACTGAAAAGCTCACTCTGGGTACATTTTTAGTATACATTTGCTTCTGCGGGTCAGCTGAGCAGTGAGTTTCTACTTAACTACCCCCTATCAGGAGAGACCTCAGGGCTGCATCTTTTGAGCGCACTACTGAGCCTGAAAAGCATTTACAACCCCACTTACAAGTAAAACTAGCTAAAATGTGCCTGGCTGCTGTTCACTGAAAAGCTCATTCTGGGTACATTTTTGGTATACATTTGCTTCTGCCGGGTCAGCTGAACAGTGTATTTCTACTTAACTACCCCCTATCAGTAGAGACGTCAGGGCTGCATCTTTTGAGCGCAGTACTGAGCCTGAAAAGCGTTTCCAACCCCACTTACAAGTAAAACTAGCTAAAATGTGCCTGGCTGCTGTTCACTGAAAAGCTCATTCTGGGTACATTTTTGGTATACATTTGCTTCTGCCGGGTCAGCTGAGCAGTGAATTTCTACTTAACTACCCCCTATCAGGAGAGACCTCAGGGCTGCATCTTTTGAGCGCAGTACTGAGCCTGAAAACCGTTTACCACCCCAGTTACAAGTAAAACTAGCAAAAATATGCCTGGCTGCTGTTCACTGAAAAGCTCATTCTGGGTACATTTTTGGTATACATTTGCTTCTGCCGGGTCAGCTGAGCAGTGAATTTCTACTTAACTACCTCCTATCAGGAGAGACCTCAGGGCTGCATCTTTTGAGCGCAGTACTGAGCCTGAAAAGCGTTTACCACCCCACTTACAAGTAAAACTAGCTAAAATGTGCCTGGCTGCTGTTCACTGAAAAGCTCATTCTGGGTACATTTTTGGTATACATTTGCTTCTGCAGGGTCAGCTGAGCAGTGAATTTCTACTTAACTACCTCCTATCAGGAGAGACCTCAGGGCTGCATCTTTTGAGCGCAGTACTGAGCCTGAAAACCGTTTACAACCCCACTTACAAGTAAAACTAGCTAAAATGTGCCTGGCTGCTGTTCACTGAAAAGCTCATTCTGGGTACATTTTTGGTATACATTTGCTTCTGCCGGGTCAGCTGAACAGTGTATTTCTACTTAACTACCCCCTATCAGGAGAGACCTCAGGGCTGCATCTTTTGAGCGCACTACTGAGCCTGAAAATCGTTTACAACCCCACTTACAAGTAAAACTAGCTAAAATGTGCCTGGCTGCTGTTCACTGAATAGCTCATTCTGGGTACATTTTTGGTATACATTTGCTTCTGCCGGGTCAAATGAGCAGTGAATTTCTACTTAACTACCCCCTATCAGGAGAGACCTCAGGGCTGCATCTTTTGAGCGCAGTACTGAGCCTGAAAAGCGTTTCCAACCCCACTTACAAGTAAAACTAGCTAAAATGTGCCTGGCTGCTGTTCACTGAAAAGCTCATTCTGGGTACATTTTTGGTATACATTTGCTGCTGCCGGGTCAGCTGAGCAGTGAATTTCTACTTAACTACCTCCTATCAGGAGAGACCTCAGGGCTGCATGTTTTGAGCGCAGTACTGAGCCTGAAAAGCGTTTACACCCCCACTTACAAGTAAAACTATCTAAAATGTGCCTGGCTGCTGTTCACTGAATAGCTCATTCTGGGTACATTTTTGGTATACATTTGCTTCTGCCGGGTCAGCTGAGCAGTGAATTTCTACTTAACTACCCCCTATCAGGAGAGACCTCAGGGCTGCATCTTTTGAGCGCAGTACTGAACCTGAAAAGCGTTTACAACCCCACTTACAAGTAAAACTAGCTAAAATGTGCCTGGCTACTGTTCACTGAATAGCTCATTCTGGGTACATTTTTGGTATACATTTGCTTCTGCCGGGTCAGCTGAGCAGTACATTTCTACTTAACTACCCCCTATCAGGAGAGACCTCAGGGCTGCATCTTTTGAGCGCAGTACTGAGCCTGAAAACTGTTTACAACCCCAGTTACAAGTAAAACTAGCTAAAATGTTCCTGGCTGCTGTTCACTGAAAAGCTCATTCTGGGTACATTTTTGTTATACATTTGCTTCTGCCGGGTCAGCTGAGCAGTGAATTTCTACTTAACTACCCCCTATCAGGAGAGACCTCAGGGCTGCATCTTTTGAGCGCAGTACTGAGCCTGAAAAGCGTTTCCAACCCCACTTACAAGTAAAACTAGCTAAAATGTGCCTGGCTGCTGTTCACTGAAAAGCTCATTCTGGGTACATTTTTGGTATACATTTGCTGCTGCCGGGTCAGCTGAGCAGTGAATTTCTACTTAACTACCTCCTATCAGGAGAGACCTCAGGGCTGCATGTTTTGAGCGCAGTACTGAGCCTGAAAAGCGTTTACACCCCCACTTACAAGTAAAACTAGCTAAAATGTGCCTGGCTGCTGTTCACTGAATAGCTCATTCTGGGTACATTTTTGGTATACATTTGCTTCTGCCGGGTCAGCTGAGCAGTGAATTTCTACTTAACTACCTCCTATCAGGAGAGACCTCAGGGCTGCATCTTTTGAGCGCAGTACTGAGCCTGAAAAGCGTTTACCACCCCACTTACAAGTAAAACTAGCTAAAATGTGCCTGGCTGCTGTTCACTGAAAAGCTCATTCTGGGTACATTTTTGGTATACATTTGCTTCTGCAGGGTCAGCTGAGCAGTGAATTTCTACTTAACTACCTCCTATCAGGAGAGACCTCAGGGCTGCATCTTTTGAGCGCAGTACTGAGCCTGAAAAGCATTTACAACCCCACTTACAAGTAAAACTAGCTAAAATGTGCCTGGCTGCTGTTCACTGAAAAGCTCATTCTGGGTACATTTTTGGTATACATTTGCTTCTGCCGGGTCAGCTGAACAGTGTATTTCTACTTAACTACCCCCTATCAGGAGAGACCTCAGGGCTGCCTCTTTTGAGTGCAGTACTGAGCCTGAAAAGCGTTTCCAACCCCACTTACAAGTAAAACTAGCTAAAATGTGCCTGGCTGCTGTTCACTGAAAAGCTCATTCTGGGTACATTTTTGGTATACATTTGCTTCTGCCGGGTCAGCTGAGCAGTGAATTTCTACTTAACTACCCCCTATCAGGAGAGACCTCAGGGCTGCATCTTTTGAGCGCAGTACTGAGCCTGAAAACCGTTTACCACCCCAGTTACAAGTAAAACTAGCAAAAATATGCCTGGCTGCTGTTCACTGAAAAGCTCATTCTGGGTACATTTTTGGTATACATTTGCTTCTGCCGGGTCAGCTGAGCAGTGAATTTCTACTTAACTACCTCCTATCAGGAGAGACCTCAGGGCTGCATCTTTTGAGCGCAGTACTGAGCCTGAAAAGCGTTTACCACCCCACTTACAAGTAAAACTAGCTAAAATGTGCCTGGCTGCTGTTCACTGAAAAGCTCATTCTGGGTACATTTTTGGTATACATTTGCTGCTGCCGGGTCAGCTGAGCAGTGAATTTCTACTTAACTACCTCCTATCAGGAGAGACCTCAGGGCTGCATGTTTTGAGCGCAGTACTGAGCCTGAAAAGCGTTTACACCCCCACTTACAAGTAAAACTAGCTAAAATGTGCCTGGCTGCTGTTCACTGAATAGCTCATTCTGGGTACATTTTTGGTATACATTTGCTTCTGCCGGGTCAGCTGAGCAGTGAATTTCTACTTAACTACCTCCTATCAGGAGAGACCTCAGGGCTGCATCTTTTGAGCGCAGTACTGAGCCTGAAAAGCGTTTACCACCCCACTTACAAGTAAAACTAGCTAAAATGTGCCTGGCTGCTGTTCACTGAAAAGCTCATTCTGGGTACATTTTTGGTATACATTTGCTTCTGCAGGGTCAGCTGAGCAGTGAATTTCTACTTAACTACCTCCTATCAGGAGAGACCTCAGGGCTGCATCTTTTGAGCGCAGTACTGAGCCTGAAAAGCATTTACAACCCCACTTACAAGTAAAACTAGCTAAAATGTGCCTGGCTGCTGTTCACTGAAAAGCTCATTCTGGGTACATTTTTGGTATACATTTGCTTCTGCCGGGTCAGCTGAACAGTGTATTTCTACTTAACTACCCCCTATCAGGAGAGACCTCAGGGCTGCATCTTTTGAGCGCAGTACTGAGCCTGAAAAGCGTTTCCAACCCCACTTACAAGTAAAACTAGCTAAAATGTGCCTGGCTGCTGTTCACTGAAAAGCTCATTCTGGGTACATTTTTGGTATACATTTGCTTCTGCCGGGTCAGCTGAGCAGTGAATTTCTACTTAACTACCCCCTATCAGGAGAGACCTCAGGGCTGCATCTTTTGAGCGCAGTACTGAGCCTGAAAACCGTTTACCACCCCAGTTACAAGTAAAACTAGCAAAAATATGCCTGGCTGCTGTTCACTGAAAAGCTCATTCTGGGTACATTTTTGGTATACATTTGCTTCTGCCGGGTCAGCTGAGCAGTGAATTTCTACTTAACTACCTCCTATCAGGAGAGACCTCAGGGCTGCATCTTTTGAGCGCAGTACTGAGCCTGAAAAGCGTTTACCACCCCACTTACAAGTAAAACTAGCTAAAATGTGCCTGGCTGCTGTTCACGAAAAGCTCATTCTGGGTACATTTTTGGTATACATTTGCTTCTGCAGGGTCAGCTGAGCAGTGAATTTCTACTTAACTACCCCCTATCAGGAGAGACCTCAGGGCTGCATCTTTTGAGCGCAGTACTGAGCCTGAAAAGCGTTTCCAACCCCACTTACAAGTAAAACTAGCTAAAATGTGCCTGGCTGCTGTTCACTGAAAAGCTCATTCTGGGTACATTTTTGGTATACATTTGCTTCTGCCGGGTCAGCTGAGCAGTGAATTTCTACTTAACTACCCCCTATCAGGAGAGACCTCAGGGCTGCATCTTTTGAGCGCAGTACTGAGCCTGAAAACCGTTTACCACCCCAGTTACAAGTAAAACTAGCAAAAATATGCCTGGCTGCTGTTCACTGAAAAGCTCATTCTGGGTACATTTTTGGTATACATTTGCTTCTGCCGGGTCAGCTGAGCAGTGAATTTCTACTTAACTACCTCCTATCAGGAGAGACCTCAGGGCTGCATCTTTTGAGCGCAGTACTGAGCCTGAAAAGCGTTTACCACCCCACTTACAAGTAAAACTAGCTAAAATGTGCCTGGCTGCTGTTCACTGAAAAGCTCATTCTGGGTACATTTTTGGTATACATTTGCTTCTGCAGGGTCAGCTGAGCAGTGAATTTCTACTTAACTACCTCCTATCAGGAGAGACCTCAGGGCTGCATCTTTTGAGCGCAGTACTGAGCCTGAAAACCGTTTACAACCCCACTTACAAGTAAAACTAGCTAAAATGTGCCTGGCTGCTGTTCACTGAAAAGCTCATTCTGGGTACATTTTTGGTATACATTTGCTTCTGCCGGGTCAGCTGAACAGTGTATTTCTACTTAACTACCCCCTATCAGGAGAGACCTCAGGGCTGCATCTTTTGAGCGCAGTACTGAGCCTGAAAAGCGTTTCCAACCCCACTTACAAGTAAAACTAGCTAAAATGTGCCTGGCTGCTGTTCACTGAAAAGCTCACTCTGGGTACATTTTTAGTATACATTTGCTTCTGCGGGTCAGCTGAGCAGTGAGTTTCTACTTAACTACCCCCTATCAGGAGAGACCTCAGGGCTGCATCTTTTGAGCGCACTACTGAGCCTGAAAAGCATTTACAACCCCACTTACAAGTAAAACTAGCTAAAATGTGCCTGGCTGCTGTTCACTGAAAAGCTCATTCTGGGTACATTTTTGGTATACATTTGCTTCTGCCGGGTCAGCTGAACAGTGTATTTCTACTTAACTACCCCCTATCAGGAGAGACCTCAGGGCTGCATCTTTTGAGCGCAGTACTGAGCCTGAAAAGCGTTTCCAACCCCACTTACAAGTAAAACTAGCTAAAATGTGCCTGGCTGCTGTTCACTGAAAAGCTCATTCTGGGTACATTTTTGGTATACATTTGCTTCTGCCGGGTCAGCTGAGCAGTGAATTTCTACTTAACTACCGCCTATCAGGAGAGACCTCAGGGCTGCATCTTTTGAGCGCAGTACTGAGCCTGAAAACCGTTTACCACCCCAGTTACAAGTAAAACTAGCAAAAATATGCCTGGCTGCTGTTCACTGAAAAGCTCATTCTGGGTACATTTTTGGTATACATTTGCTTCTGCCGGGTCAGCTGAGCAGTGAATTTCTACTTAACTACCTCCTATCAGGAGAGACCTCAGGGCTGCATCTTTTGAGCGCAGTACTGAGCCTGAAAAGCGTTTACCACCCCACTTACAAGTAAAACTAGCTAAAATGTGCCTGGCTGCTGTTCACTGAAAAGCTCATTCTGGGTACATTTTTGGTATACATTTGCTTCTGCAGGGTCAGCTGAGCAGTGAATTTCTACTTAACTACCTCCTATCAGGAGAGACCTCAGGGCTGCATCTTTTGAGCGCAGTACTGAGCCTGAAAACCGTTTACAACCCCACTTACAAGTAAAACTAGCTAAAATGTGCCTGGCTGCTGTTCACTGAAAAGCTCATTCTGGGTACATTTTTGGTATACATTTGCTTCTGCCGGGTCAGCTGAACAGTGTATTTCTACTTAACTACCCCCTATCAGGAGAGACCTCAGGGCTGCATCTTTTGAGCGCACTACTGAGCCTGAAAATCGTTTACAACCCCACTTACAAGTAAAACTAGCTAAAATGTGCCTGGCTGCTGTTCACTGAATAGCTCATTCTGGGTACATTTTTGGTATACATTTGCTTCTGCCGGGTCAAATGAGCAGTGAATTTCTACTTAACTACCCCCTATCAGGAGAGACCTCAGGGCTGCATCTTTTGAGCGCAGTACTGAGCCTGAAAAGCGTTTACAACCCAAGTTACAAGTAAAACTAGCTAAAATGTGTCTGGCTGCTGTTCACTGAAAAGCTCATTCTGGGTACATTTTTGGTATACATTTGCTTCTTCCGGGTCAGCTGAGCAGTGTATTTCTACTTAACTACCCCCTATCAGGAGAGACCTCAGGGCTGCATCTTTTGAGCGCAGTACTGAGCCTGAAAAGCGTTTACAACCCCAGTTACAAGTAAAAAGGAAAAGAAATGTATATTTCCCCATGCATGGTTTCTGAATCCGTGAAAACTAAAGCTTTAGGTTTGCGTGGAAGGAAGAAGTGATTACTTGTAATTGTTGAATTTTATTTTACACATTTTCAATGTTCAATGATATGGACTAAGAATTACATTAGGCCAATTTCTTGAATTGTTTATCTTTTAAGAAAGTCTTTTTTTGAATATTTTTTTCAAACTACTACTGTGTGCAACATGGTTTATTAAAGTGTTCACCTTTTGAAGCATCAAAATATGTTTCCTACCTTTTATTAAAAGTAATGTTGTGTGATTTCTTCCCTTCTTCTTCTCCCTTCCGCTGCGTCCGGTCCATGAACTCTTGCATGTTGTTGTTGTGGCTGGTTGAAATTATTTGGTAGCAAATCATCCTCATGTAGTTCAAGGCCTCTCCTAGTTGCTAGGTTGTGCAACACTGCACATGTTGCAACTATTTTGCAACACACATCAGGCCGATATTGCAAGGCTCCTCCAGTCTTATGCAGTATTCTGAACCTGGACTTCATGACCCCAAACGTCCTCTCTATTATGCTGCGTGTTGAGATATGGGCCTTGTTGTACAGTTGTTCTTTGCGGATAGTTGGATTCAGGTATGGGGTGAGAATGTAAGACCTCAATCCATATGCACTATCTCCTACATTGATAGATGACATATGTAAGTAAAACATCACAGACATTGCAATGGATGTCAGAATCATTACAATGTGCATTAAATTAAATAATAATTACCTAACAAATATCCATCTCCAAATTCTCCAGCAAGTAGGCGATCATGAATGGCACTATGTTTGAAAACATAAGATTCGTGGGCACTACCTGGGTAGCTGGCAACTAAGTCAGTGATGATTCCTTTGGAATCACAGATTGCTTGTATATTTAAAGAGTGGTAACTTTTTCTATTTCTAAAAATGTACTCATTAGCAGCTGGTGGACAAATGGGGACATGTGTTCCATCAACACATCCTATGACATGTGGGAAGTGTGCCACGTTATAAAAGTCTAACTTGGTCTGCATTAACTCCTGATGCGTTGAGGGGAAAATTATGTGGTGATTTATCCTATGGAGCATTGCATTCAGGAAGTCATTGAAGAATCTAGACAATGCACTCTGTGACACACCCCCTGCAACTGCTATTACCCCTTGGAAGGAGCCAGAGGCTAAAAGGTGTAGACAACATAAAACCTGCACATGGGTGGGTATAGCTTGAGTTCTACGCGTCTGCCTTTGCAGTAAGGGGTCCAACTCTGCAATTAAATCAATGATAGTGTCTGCATTCAGTCTATACTTATCATATATGTCAGCCTGTGTCTGCCCAAGCAAAGTAATGCGCAACCTGAAAACCCTTTCGCTGAGTTCTCTTCTCCTCCTCCCTGCTGCTCTCATCCGCCATCTACGTGCTAGGAAAATTGCTGCTGCCATCCTGGAAGGGATCCAGAGTCATTCTGAGGTCCCTTTTATAAGTTGGTAATCATTTCAACATGTGTTGTTTTGAAAAAAAAATTTACCACCTGCTCTCACTTCTTCTTATTTTTGCACTTCCTAAATGTGTTTTCTGAGAATTACTGACATGTGCGAAAATTGATGCATTCCGTTTTTCGCATTTTTTTAAGGAATCGCAAAATTTGCGATTTTTTAACGAATCGCAACAAGGATTGCGAGTTTCTAAGGAATCGCAATTGATTTTGCATTTTTTTAAGGAATCGCAAAAGTAATTGCGATTCCAAAATGGACAAAAAAATGATGCATCTCATTTTCAGATATTGCATTCGCAAACGGCCGATTTTTGCGATTCGCACCGTTTGCGAATGCAAAATCTGTTGATGCATGTGCCCCTGTATCTTTTGAGCGCAGTACTGAGCCTGAAAAGCGTTTACAACCCCACTTACAAGTAAAACTAGCTAAAATGTGCCTGGCTGCTGTTCACTGAATAGCTCATTCTGGGTACATTTTTGGTATACATTTGCTTCTGCAGGGTCAGCTGAGCAGTGAATTTCTACATAACTACCTCCTATCAGGAGAGACCTCAGGGCTGCATCTTTTGAGCGCAGTACTGAGCCTGAAAAGCGTTTACAACCCCACTTACAAGTAAAACTAGCTAAAATGTGCCTGGCTGCTGTTCACTGAAAAGCTCATTCTAGGTACGTTTTTGGTATACATTTGCTTCTGCCGGGTCAGCTGAGCAGTGAATTTTTACTTAACTACCCCCTATCAGGAGAGACATCAGGGCTGCATCTTTTGAGCGCTGTACTGAGCATGAAAAGCGTTTACAACCCCAGTTACAAGTAAAACTAGCTAAAATGTGCCTGGCTGCTGTTCACTGAAAAGCTCATTCTGGGTACATTTTTGGTATACATGTGCTTCTGCCGGGTCAGCTGAGCAGTGAGTTTCTACTTAACTACCTCCTATCAGGAGAGACCTCAGGGCTGCATCTTTTGAGCGCAGTACTGAGCCTGAAAAGCGTTTCCAACCCCACTTACAAGTAAAACTAGTTAAAATGTGCCTGGCTGCTGTTCACTGAAAAGCTCATTCTGGGTACATTTTTGGTATACATTTGCTTCTGCCGGGTCAGCTGAGCAGTGAGTTTCTACTTAACTACCCCCTATCAGGAGAGACCTCAGGGCTGCATCTTTTGAGCGCAGTACTGAGCCTGAAAAGCGTTTACAACCCCACTTACAAGTAAAACTAGCTAAAATGTGCCTGGCTGCTGTTCACTGAATAGCTCATTCTGGGTACATTTTTGGTATACATTTGCTTCTGCCGGGTCAGCTGAGCAGTGAATTTCTACTTAACTACCTCCTATCAGGAGAGACCTCAGGGCTGCATCTTTTGAGCACAGTACTGAGCCTGAAAAGCGTTTACAACCCCAGTTACAAGTAAAACTAGCTAAAATGTGCCTGGCTGCTGTTCACTGAAAAGCTCATTCTGGGTACATTGTTGGTATACATTTGCTTCTGCCGGGTCAGCTGAACAGTGAATTTCTACTTAACTACCTCCTATCAGGAGAGACCTCAGGGCTGCATCTTTTGAGCGCAGTACTGAGCCTGAAAAGCGTTTCCAACCCCACTTACAAGTAAAACTAGCTAAAATGTGCCTGGCTGCTGTTCACTGAAAAGCTCATTCTGGGTCCATTTTTGGTATACATTTGCTTCTGCCGGGTCAGCTGAGCAGTGAATTTCTACTTAACTACCTCCTATCAGGAGAGACCTCAGGGCTGCATCTTTTGAGCACAGTACTGAGCCTGAAAAGCGTTTACAACCCCACTTACAAGTAAAACTAGCTAAAATGTGCCTGGCTGCTGTTCACTGAAAAGCTCATTCTGGGTACATTTTTGGTATACATTTGCTTCTGCCGGGTCAGCTGAGCAGTGAATTTCTACTTAACTACCTCCTATCAGGAGAGACCTCAGGGCTGCATGTTTTGAGCGCAGTACTGAGCCTGAAAAGCGTTTACAACCCCACTTACAAGTAAAACTAGCTAAAATGTGCCTGGCTGCTGTTCACTGAAAAGCTCATTCTGGGTACATTTTTGGTACACATTTGCTTCTGCCGGGTCAGCTGAGCAGTGAATTTCTACTTAACTACCTCCTATCAGGAGAGACCTCAGGGCTGCATCTTTTGAGCGCAGTACTGAGCCTGAAAAGCGTTTACAACCCCAGTTACAAGTAAAACTAGCTAAAATGTGCCTGGCTGCTGTTCACTGAAAAGCTCATTCTGGGTACATTTTTGTTATACATTTGCTTCTGCCGGGTCAGCTGAGCAGTGAATTTCTACGTAACTACCCCCTATCAGGGGAGACCTCAGGGCTGCATCTTTTGAGCGCAGTACTGAGCCTGAAAAGCGTTTACAACCCCACTTACAAGTAAAACTAGCTAAATTGTGCCTGGCTGCTGTTCACTGAAAAGCTCATTCTGGGTACATTTTTGGTGTACATTTGCTTCTGCCGGGTCAGCTGAGCAGTGTATTTCTACTTAACTACCCCCTATCAGGAGAGACCTCAGGGTTGCATCTTTTGAGCGCAGTACTGAGCCTGAAAAGCATTTACAACCCCAGTTACAAGTAAAACTAGCTAAAATGTGCCTGGCTGCTGTTCACTGAAAAGCTCATTCTGGGTACATTTTTGTTATACATTTGCTTCTGCCGGGTCAGCTGAGCAGTGAGTTTCTACTTAACTACCCCCTATCAGGAGAGACCTCAGGGCTGCATCTTTTGAGCGCACTACTGAGCCTGAAAAGCGTTTACAACCCCACTTACAAGTAAAACTAGCTAAAATGTGCCTGGCTGCTGTTCACTGAATAGCTCATTCTGGGTACATTTTTGGTATACATTTGCTTCTGCCGGGTCAGCTGAGCAGTGAATTTCTACTTAACTACCCCTTATCAGGAGAGACCTCAGGGCTGCATCTTTTGAGCGCAGTACTGAGCCTGAAAAGCATTTACAACCCCAGTTACAAGTAAAACTAGCTAAAATGTGTCTGGCTGCTGTTCACTGAAAAGCTCATTCTGGGTACATTTTTGGTATACATTTGCTTCTGCCGGGTCAGCTGAGCAGTGTATTTCTTCTTAACTACCCCTTATCAGGAGAGACCTCAGGGCTGCATCTTTTTAACGCAGTACTGAGCCTGAAAAGCGTTTACAACCCCAGTTACAAGTAAAACTAGCTAAAATGTGCCTGGCTGCTGTTCACTGAAAAGCTCATTCTGGGTACATTTTTGTTATACATTTGCTTCTGCCGGGTCAGCTGAGCAGTAAATTTCTACGTAACTACCCCCTATCAGGGGAGACCTCAGGGCTGCATCTTTTGAGCGCAGTACTGAGCCTGAAAAGCGTTTACAACCCCACTTACAAGTAAAACTAGCTAAATTGTGCCTGGCTGCTGTTCACTGAAAAGCTCATTCTGGGTACATTTTTGTTATACATTTGCTTCTGCCGGGTCAGCTGAGCAGTGAATTTCTACGTAACTACCCCCTATCAGGGGAGACCTCAGGGCTGCATCTTTTGAGCGCAGTACTGAGCCTGAAAAGCGTTTACAACCCCACTTACAAGTAAAACTATCTAAATTGTGCCTGGCTGCTTTTCACTGAAAAGCTCATTCTGGGTACATTTTTGGTATACATTTGCTTCTGCCGGGTCAGCTGAGCAGTGTATTTCTACTTAACTACCCCCTATCAGGAGAGACCTCAGGGTTGCATCTTTTGAGCGCAGTACTGAGCCTGAAAAGCGTTTACAACCCCAGTTACAAGTAAAACTAGCTAAAATGTGCCTGGCTGCTGTTCACTGAAAAGCTCATTCTGGGTACATTTTTGGTATACATTTGCTTCTGCCGGGTCAGCTGAACAGTGAATTTCTACTTAACTACCTCCTATCAGGAGAGACCTCAGGGCTGTATCTTTTGAGTGCAGTACTGAGCCTGAAAAGCGTTTACAACCCCACTTACAAGTAAAACTAGCTAAAATGTGCCTGGCTGCTGTTCACTGAATAGCTCATTCTGGGTACATTTTTGGTATACATTTGCTTCTGCAGGGTCAGCTGAGCAGTGAATTTCTACTTAACTACCTCCTATCAGGAGAGACCTCAGGGCTGCATCTTTTGAGCGCAGTACTGAGCCTGAAAACCGTTTACAACCCCACTTACAAGTAAAACTAGCTAAAATGTGCCTGGCTGCTGTTCACTGAAAAGCTCATTCTGGGTACATTTTTGTTATACATTTGCTTCTGCCGGGTCAGCTGAGCAGTGAATTTCTACTTAACTACCCCCTATCAGGAGAGACCTCAGGGCTGCATCTTTTGAGCGCAGTACTGAGCCTGAAAAGCGTTTCCAACCCCACTTACAAGTAAAACTAGCTAAAATGTGCCTGGCTGCTGTTCACTGAAAAGCTCATTCTGGGTACATTTTTGGTATACATTTGCTTCTGCCGGGTCAGCTGAGCAGTGAATTTCTACTTAACTACCTCCTATCAGGAGAGACCTCAGGGCTGCATGTTTTGAGCGCAGTACTGAGCCTGAAAAGCGTTTACAACCCCACTTACAAGTAAAACTAGCTAAAATGTGCCTGGCTGCTGTTCACTGAATAGCTCATTCTGGGTCCATTTTTGGTATACATTTGCTTCTGCCGGGTCAGCTGAGCAGTGAATTTCTACTTAACTACCTCCTATCAGGAGAGACCTCAGGGCTGCATCTTTTGAGCACAGTACTGAGCCTGAAAAGCGTTTACAACCCCACTTACAAGTAAAACTAGCTAAAATGTGCCTGGCTGCTGTTCACTGAAAAGCTCATTCTGGGTACATTTTTGGTATACATTTGCTTCTGCCGGGTCAGCTGAGCAGTGAATTTCTACTTAACTACCTCCTATCAGGAGAGACCTCAGGGCTGCATGTTTTGAGCGCAGTACTGAGCCTGAAAAGCGTTTACAACCCCACTTACAAGTAAAACTAGCTAAAATGTGCCTGGCTGCTGTTCACTGAATAGCTCATTCTGGGTACATTTTTGGTATACATTTGCTTCTGCCGGGTCAGCTGAGCAGTGAATTTCTACTTAACTACCTCCTATCAGGAGAGACCTCAGGGCTGCATCTTTTGAGCACAGTACTGAGCCTGAAAAGCGTTTACAACCCCACTTACAAGTAAAACTAGCTAAAATGTGCCTGGCTGCTGTTCACTGAAAAGCTCATTCTGGGTACATTTTTGGTATACATTTGCTTCTGCCGGGTCAGCTGAGCAGTGAATTTCTACTTAACTACCCCCTATCAGGGAGACCTCAGGGCTGCATCTTTTGAGCGCAGTACTGAGCCTGAAAACCGTTTACCACCCCAGTTACAAGTAAAACTAGCTAAAATGTGCCTGGCTGCTGTTCACTGAAAAGCTCATTCTGGGTACATTTTTGGTACACATTTGCTTCTGCCGGGTCAGCTGAGCAGTGAATTTCTACTTAACTACCTCCTATCAGGAGAGACCTCAGGGCTGCATCTTTTGAGCGCAGTACTGAGCCTGAAAAGCGTTTACCACCCCACTTACAAGTAAAACTAGCTAAAATGTGCCTGGCTGCTGTTCACTGAAAAGCTCATTCTGGGTACATTTTTGGTATACATTTGCTTCTGCCGGGTCAGCTGAGCAGTGAATTTCTACTTAACTACCTCCTATCAGGAGAGACCTCAGGGCTGCATGTTTTGAGCGCAGTACTGAGCCTGAAAAGCGTTTACAACCCCACTTACAAGTAAAACTAGCTAAAATGTGCCTGGCTGCTGTTCACTGAATAGCTCATTCTGGGTACATTTTTGGTATACATTTGCTTCTGCCGGGTCAGCTGAGCAGTGAATTTCTACGTAACTACCCCCTATCAGGGGAGACCTCAGGGCTGCATCTTTTGAGCGCAGTACTGAGCCTGAAAAGCGTTTACAACCCCACTTACAAGTAAAACTATCTAAATTGTGCCTGGCTGCTTTTCACTGAAAAGCTCATTCTGGGTACATTTTTGGTATACATTTGCTTCTGCCGGGTCAGATGAGCAGTGTATTTCTACTTAACTACCCCCTATCAGGAGAGACCTCAGGGTTGCATCTTTTGAGCGCAGTACTGAGCCTGAAAAGCGTTTACAACCCCAGTTACAAGTAAAACTAGCTAAAATGTGCCTGGCTGCTGTTCACTGAAAAGCTCATTCTGGGTACATTTTTGGTATACATTTGCTTCTGCCGGGTCAGCTGAACAGTGAATTTCTACTTAACTACCTCCTATCAGGAGAGACCTCAGGGCTGTATCTTTTGAGTGCAGTACTGAGCCTGAAAAGCGTTTACAACCCCACTTACAAGTAAAACTAGCTAAAATGTGCCTGGCTGCTGTTCACTGAATAGCTCATTCTGGGTACATTTTTGGTATACATTTGCTTCTGCAGGGTCAGCTGAGCAGTGAATTTCTACTTAACTACCTCCTATCAGGAGAGACCTCAGGGCTGCATCTTTTGAGCGCAGTACTGAGCCTGAAAACCGTTTACAACCCCACTTACAAGTAAAACTAGCTAAAATGTGCCTGGCTGCTGTTCACTGAAAAGCTCATTCTGGGTACATTTTTGTTATACATTTGCTTCTGCCGGGTCAGCTGAGCAGTGAATTTCTACTTAACTACCCCCTATCAGGAGAGACCTCAGGGCTGCATCTTTTGAGCGCAGTACTGAGCCTGAAAAGCGTTTCCAACCCCACTTACAAGTAAAACTAGCTAAAATGTGCCTGGCTGCTGTTCACTGAAAAGCTCATTCTGGGTACATTTTTGGTATACATTTGCTTCTGCCGGGTCAGCTGAGCAGTGAATTTCTACTTAACTACCTCCTATCAGGAGAGACCTCAGGGCTGCATGTTTTGAGCGCAGTACTGAGCCTGAAAAGCGTTTACAACCCCACTTACAAGTAAAACTAGCTAAAATGTGCCTGGCTGCTGTTCACTGAATAGCTCATTCTGGGTCCATTTTTGGTATACATTTGCTTCTGCCGGGTCAGCTGAGCAGTGAATTTCTACTTAACTACCTCCTATCAGGAGAGACCTCAGGGCTGCATCTTTTGAGCACAGTACTGAGCCTGAAAAGCGTTTACAACCCCACTTACAAGTAAAACTAGCTAAAATGTGCCTGGCTGCTGTTCACTGAAAAGCTCATTCTGGGTACATTTTTGGTATACATTTGCTTCTGCCGGGTCAGCTGAGCAGTGAATTTCTACTTAACTACCTCCTATCAGGAGAGACCTCAGGGCTGCATGTTTTGAGCGCAGTACTGAGCCTGAAAAGCGTTTACAACCCCACTTACAAGTAAAACTAGCTAAAATGTGCCTGGCTGCTGTTCACTGAATAGCTCATTCTGGGTACATTTTTGGTATACATTTGCTTCTGCCGGGTCAGCTGAGCAGTGAATTTCTACTTAACTACCTCCTATCAGGAGAGACCTCAGGGCTGCATCTTTTGAGCGCAGTACTGAGCCTGAAAAGCGTTTACCACCCCACTTACAAGTAAAACTAGCTAAAATGTGCCTGGCTGCTGTTCACTGAAAAGCTCATTCTGGGTACATTTTTGGTATACATTTGCTTCTGCAGGGTCAGCTGAGCAGTGAATTTCTACTTAACTACCTCCTATCAGGAGAGACCTCAGGGCTGCATCTTTTGAGCGCAGTACTGAGCCTGAAAAGCATTTACAACCCCACTTACAAGTAAAACTAGCTAAAATGTGCCTGGCTGCTGTTCACTGAAAAGCTCATTCTGGGTACATTTTTGGTATACATTTGCTTCTGCCGGGTCAGCTGAACAGTGTATTTCTACTTAACTACCCCCTATCAGGAGAGACCTCAGGGCTGCATCTTTTGAGCGCAGTACTGAGCCTGAAAAGCGTTTCCAACCCCACTTACAAGTAAAACTAGCTAAAATGTGCCTGGCTGCTGTTCACTGAAAAGCTCATTCTGGGTACATTTTTGGTATACATTTGCTTCTGCCGGGTCAGCTGAGCAGTGAATTTCTACTTAACTACCCCCTATCAGGAGAGACCTCAGGGCTGCATCTTTTGAGCGCAGTACTGAGCCTGAAAACCGTTTACCACCCCAGTTACAAGTAAAACTAGCAAAAATATGCCTCGCTGCTGTTCACTGAAAAGCTCATTCTGGGTACATTTTTGGTATACATTTGCTTCTGCCGGGTCAGCTGAGCAGTGAATTTCTACTTAACTACCTCCTATCAGGAGAGACCTCAGGGCTGCATCTTTTGAGCGCAGTACTGAGCCTGAAAAGCGTTTACCACCCCACTTACAAGTAAAACTAGCTAAAATGTGCCTGGCTGCTGTTCACTGAAAAGCTCATTCTGGGTACATTTTTGGTATACATTTGCTTCTGCAGGGTCAGCTGAGCAGTGAATTTCTACTTAACTACCCCCTATCAGGAGAGACCTCAGGGCTGCATCTTTTGAGCGCAGTACTGAGCCTGAAAAGCGTTTCCAACCCCACTTACAAGTAAAACTAGCTAAAATGTGCCTGGCTGCTGTTCACTGAAAAGCTCATTCTGGGTACATTTTTGGTATACATTTGCTTCTGCCGGGTCAGCTGAGCAGTGAATTTCTACTTAACTACCCCCTATCAGGAGAGACCTCAGGGCTGCATCTTTTGAGCGCAGTACTGAGCCTGAAAACCGTTTACCACCCCAGTTACAAGTAAAACTAGCAAAAATATGCCTGGCTGCTGTTCACTGAAAAGCTCATTCTGGGTACATTTTTGGTATACATTTGCTTCTGCCGGGTCAGCTGAGCAGTGAATTTCTACTTAACTACCTCCTATCAGGAGAGACCTCAGGGCTGCATCTTTTGAGCGCAGTACTGAGCCTGAAAAGCGTTTACCACCCCACTTACAAGTAAAACTAGCTAAAATGTGCCTGGCTGCTGTTCACTGAAAAGCTCATTCTGGGTACATTTTTGGTATACATTTGCTTCTGCAGGGTCAGCTGAGCAGTGAATTTCTACTTAACTACCTCCTATCAGGAGAGACCTCAGGGCTGCATCTTTTGAGCGCAGTACTGAGCCTGAAAACCGTTTACAACCCCACTTACAAGTAAAACTAGCTAAAATGTGCCTGGCTGCTGTTCACTGAAAAGCTCATTCTGGGTACATTTTTGGTATACATTTGCTTCTGCCGGGTCAGCTGAACAGTGTATTTCTACTTAACTACCCCCTATCAGGAGAGACCTCAGGGCTGCATCTTTTGAGCGCAGTACTGAGCCTGAAAAGCGTTTCCAACCCCACTTACAAGTAAAACTAGCTAAAATGTGCCTGGCTGCTGTTCACTGAAAAGCTCACTCTGGGTACATTTTTAGTATACATTTGCTTCTGCGGGTCAGCTGAGCAGTGAGTTTCTACTTAACTACCCCCTATCAGGAGAGACCTCAGGGCTGCATCTTTTGAGCGCACTACTGAGCCTGAAAAGCATTTACAACCCCACTTACAAGTAAAACTAGCTAAAATGTGCCTGGCTGCTGTTCACTGAAAAGCTCATTCTGGGTACATTTTTGGTATACATTTGCTTCTGCCGGGTCAGCTGAACAGTGTATTTCTACTTAACTACCCCCTATCAGGAGAGACCTCAGGGCTGCATCTTTTGAGCGCAGTACTGAGCCTGAAAAGCGTTTCCAACCCCACTTACAAGTAAAACTAGCTAAAATGTGCCTGGCTGCTGTTCACTGAAAAGCTCACTCTGGGTACATTTTTAGTATACATTTGCTTCTGCGGGTCAGCTGAGCAGTGAGTTTCTACTTAACTACCCCCTATCAGGAGAGACCTCAGGGCTGCATCTTTTGAGCGCACTACTGAGCCTGAAAAGCATTTACAACCCCACTTACAAGTAAAACTAGCTAAAATGTGCCTGGCTGCTGTTCACTGAAAAGCTCATTCTGGGTACATTTTTGGTATACATTTGCTTCTGCCGGGTCAGCTGAACAGTGTATTTCTACTTAACTACCCCCTATCAGTAGAGACGTCAGGGCTGCATCTTTTGAGCGCAGTACTGAGCCTGAAAAGCGTTTCCAACCCCACTTACAAGTAAAACTAGCTAAAATGTGCCTGGCTGCTGTTCACTGAAAAGCTCATTCTGGGTACATTTTTGGTATACATTTGCTTCTGCCGGGTCAGCTGAGCAGTGAATTTCTACTTAACTACCCCCTATCAGGAGAGACCTCAGGGCTGCATCTTTTGAGCGCAGTACTGAGCCTGAAAACCGTTTACCACCCCAGTTACAAGTAAAACTAGCAAAAATATGCCTGGCTGCTGTTCACTGAAAAGCTCATTCTGGGTACATTTTTGGTATACATTTGCTTCTGCCGGGTCAGCTGAGCAGTGAATTTCTACTTAACTACCTCCTATCAGGAGAGACCTCAGGGCTGCATCTTTTGAGCGCAGTACTGAGCCTGAAAAGCGTTTACCACCCCACTTACAAGTAAAACTAGCTAAAATGTGCCTGGCTGCTGTTCACTGAAAAGCTCATTCTGGGTACATTTTTGGTATACATTTGCTTCTGCAGGGTCAGCTGAGCAGTGAATTTCTACTTAACTACCTCCTATCAGGAGAGACCTCAGGGCTGCATCTTTTGAGCGCAGTACTGAGCCTGAAAACCGTTTACAACCCCACTTACAAGTAAAACTAGCTAAAATGTGCCTGGCTGCTGTTCACTGAAAAGCTCATTCTGGGTACATTTTTGGTATACATTTGCTTCTGCCGGGTCAGCTGAACAGTGTATTTCTACTTAACTACCCCCTATCAGGAGAGACCTCAGGGCTGCATCTTTTGAGCGCACTACTGAGCCTGAAAATCGTTTACAACCCCACTTACAAGTAAAACTAGCTAAAATGTGCCTGGCTGCTGTTCACTGAATAGCTCATTCTGGGTACATTTTTGGTATACATTTGCTTCTGCCGGGTCAAATGAGCAGTGAATTTCTACTTAACTACCCCCTATCAGGAGAGACCTCAGGGCTGCATCTTTTGAGCGCAGTACTGAGCCTGAAAAGCGTTTCCAACCCCACTTACAAGTAAAACTAGCTAAAATGTGCCTGGCTGCTGTTCACTGAAAAGCTCATTCTGGGTACATTTTTGGTATACATTTGCTGCTGCCGGGTCAGCTGAGCAGTGAATTTCTACTTAACTACCTCCTATCAGGAGAGACCTCAGGGCTGCATGTTTTGAGCGCAGTACTGAGCCTGAAAAGCGTTTACACCCCCACTTACAAGTAAAACTATCTAAAATGTGCCTGGCTGCTGTTCACTGAATAGCTCATTCTGGGTACATTTTTGGTATACATTTGCTTCTGCCGGGTCAGCTGAGCAGTGAATTTCTACTTAACTACCCCCTATCAGGAGAGACCTCAGGGCTGCATCTTTTGAGCGCAGTACTGAACCTGAAAAGCGTTTACAACCCCACTTACAAGTAAAACTAGCTAAAATGTGCCTGGCTACTGTTCACTGAATAGCTCATTCTGGGTACATTTTTGGTATACATTTGCTTCTGCCGGGTCAGCTGAGCAGTACATTTCTACTTAACTACCCCCTATCAGGAGAGACCTCAGGGCTGCATCTTTTGAGCGCAGTACTGAGCCTGAAAACTGTTTACAACCCCAGTTACAAGTAAAACTAGCTAAAATGTTCCTGGCTGCTGTTCACTGAAAAGCTCATTCTGGGTACATTTTTGTTATACATTTGCTTCTGCCGGGTCAGCTGAGCAGTGAATTTCTACTTAACTACCCCCTATCAGGAGAGACCTCAGGGCTGCATCTTTTGAGCGCAGTACTGAGCCTGAAAAGCGTTTCCAACCCCACTTACAAGTAAAACTAGCTAAAATGTGCCTGGCTGCTGTTCACTGAAAAGCTCATTCTGGGTACATTTTTGGTATACATTTGCTGCTGCCGGGTCAGCTGAGCAGTGAATTTCTACTTAACTACCTCCTATCAGGAGAGACCTCAGGGCTGCATGTTTTGAGCGCAGTACTGAGCCTGAAAAGCGTTTACACCCCCACTTACAAGTAAAACTAGCTAAAATGTGCCTGGCTGCTGTTCACTGAATAGCTCATTCTGGGTACATTTTTGGTATACATTTGCTTCTGCCGGGTCAGCTGAGCAGTGAATTTCTACTTAACTACCTCCTATCAGGAGAGACCTCAGGGCTGCATCTTTTGAGCGCAGTACTGAGCCTGAAAAGCGTTTACCACCCCACTTACAAGTAAAACTAGCTAAAATGTGCCTGGCTGCTGTTCACTGAAAAGCTCATTCTGGGTACATTTTTGGTATACATTTGCTTCTGCAGGGTCAGCTGAGCAGTGAATTTCTACTTAACTACCTCCTATCAGGAGAGACCTCAGGGCTGCATCTTTTGAGCGCAGTACTGAGCCTGAAAAGCATTTACAACCCCACTTACAAGTAAAACTAGCTAAAATGTGCCTGGCTGCTGTTCACTGAAAAGCTCATTCTGGGTACATTTTTGGTATACATTTGCTTCTGCCGGGTCAGCTGAACAGTGTATTTCTACTTAACTACCCCCTATCAGGAGAGACCTCAGGGCTGCCTCTTTTGAGTGCAGTACTGAGCCTGAAAAGCGTTTCCAACCCCACTTACAAGTAAAACTAGCTAAAATGTGCCTGGCTGCTGTTCACTGAAAAGCTCATTCTGGGTACATTTTTGGTATACATTTGCTTCTGCCGGGTCAGCTGAGCAGTGAATTTCTACTTAACTACCCCCTATCAGGAGAGACCTCAGGGCTGCATCTTTTGAGCGCAGTACTGAGCCTGAAAACCGTTTACCACCCCAGTTACAAGTAAAACTAGCAAAAATATGCCTGGCTGCTGTTCACTGAAAAGCTCATTCTGGGTACATTTTTGGTATACATTTGCTTCTGCCGGGTCAGCTGAGCAGTGAATTTCTACTTAACTACCTCCTATCAGGAGAGACCTCAGGGCTGCATCTTTTGAGCGCAGTACTGAGCCTGAAAAGCGTTTACCACCCCACTTACAAGTAAAACTAGCTAAAATGTGCCTGGCTGCTGTTCACTGAAAAGCTCATTCTGGGTACATTTTTGGTATACATTTGCTGCTGCCGGGTCAGCTGAGCAGTGAATTTCTACTTAACTACCTCCTATCAGGAGAGACCTCAGGGCTGCATGTTTTGAGCGCAGTACTGAGCCTGAAAAGCGTTTACACCCCCACTTACAAGTAAAACTAGCTAAAATGTGCCTGGCTGCTGTTCACTGAATAGCTCATTCTGGGTACATTTTTGGTATACATTTGCTTCTGCCGGGTCAGCTGAGCAGTGAATTTCTACTTAACTACCTCCTATCAGGAGAGACCTCAGGGCTGCATCTTTTGAGCGCAGTACTGAGCCTGAAAAGCGTTTACCACCCCACTTACAAGTAAAACTAGCTAAAATGTGCCTGGCTGCTGTTCACTGAAAAGCTCATTCTGGGTACATTTTTGGTATACATTTGCTTCTGCAGGGTCAGCTGAGCAGTGAATTTCTACTTAACTACCTCCTATCAGGAGAGACCTCAGGGCTGCATCTTTTGAGCGCAGTACTGAGCCTGAAAAGCATTTACAACCCCACTTACAAGTAAAACTAGCTAAAATGTGCCTGGCTGCTGTTCACTGAAAAGCTCATTCTGGGTACATTTTTGGTATACATTTGCTTCTGCCGGGTCAGCTGAACAGTGTATTTCTACTTAACTACCCCCTATCAGGAGAGACCTCAGGGCTGCATCTTTTGAGCGCAGTACTGAGCCTGAAAAGCGTTTCCAACCCCACTTACAAGTAAAACTAGCTAAAATGTGCCTGGCTGCTGTTCACTGAAAAGCTCATTCTGGGTACATTTTTGGTATACATTTGCTTCTGCCGGGTCAGCTGAGCAGTGAATTTCTACTTAACTACCCCCTATCAGGAGAGACCTCAGGGCTGCATCTTTTGAGCGCAGTACTGAGCCTGAAAACCGTTTACCACCCCAGTTACAAGTAAAACTAGCAAAAATATGCCTGGCTGCTGTTCACTGAAAAGCTCATTCTGGGTACATTTTTGGTATACATTTGCTTCTGCCGGGTCAGCTGAGCAGTGAATTTCTACTTAACTACCTCCTATCAGGAGAGACCTCAGGGCTGCATCTTTTGAGCGCAGTACTGAGCCTGAAAAGCGTTTACCACCCCACTTACAAGTAAAACTAGCTAAAATGTGCCTGGCTGCTGTTCACGAAAAGCTCATTCTGGGTACATTTTTGGTATACATTTGCTTCTGCAGGGTCAGCTGAGCAGTGAATTTCTACTTAACTACCCCCTATCAGGAGAGACCTCAGGGCTGCATCTTTTGAGCGCAGTACTGAGCCTGAAAAGCGTTTCCAACCCCACTTACAAGTAAAACTAGCTAAAATGTGCCTGGCTGCTGTTCACTGAAAAGCTCATTCTGGGTACATTTTTGGTATACATTTGCTTCTGCCGGGTCAGCTGAGCAGTGAATTTCTACTTAACTACCCCCTATCAGGAGAGACCTCAGGGCTGCATCTTTTGAGCGCAGTACTGAGCCTGAAAACCGTTTACCACCCCAGTTACAAGTAAAACTAGCAAAAATATGCCTGGCTGCTGTTCACTGAAAAGCTCATTCTGGGTACATTTTTGGTATACATTTGCTTCTGCCGGGTCAGCTGAGCAGTGAATTTCTACTTAACTACCTCCTATCAGGAGAGACCTCAGGGCTGCATCTTTTGAGCGCAGTACTGAGCCTGAAAAGCGTTTACCACCCCACTTACAAGTAAAACTAGCTAAAATGTGCCTGGCTGCTGTTCACTGAAAAGCTCATTCTGGGTACATTTTTGGTATACATTTGCTTCTGCAGGGTCAGCTGAGCAGTGAATTTCTACTTAACTACCTCCTATCAGGAGAGACCTCAGGGCTGCATCTTTTGAGCGCAGTACTGAGCCTGAAAACCGTTTACAACCCCACTTACAAGTAAAACTAGCTAAAATGTGCCTGGCTGCTGTTCACTGAAAAGCTCATTCTGGGTACATTTTTGGTATACATTTGCTTCTGCCGGGTCAGCTGAACAGTGTATTTCTACTTAACTACCCCCTATCAGGAGAGACCTCAGGGCTGCATCTTTTGAGCGCAGTACTGAGCCTGAAAAGCGTTTCCAACCCCACTTACAAGTAAAACTAGCTAAAATGTGCCTGGCTGCTGTTCACTGAAAAGCTCACTCTGGGTACATTTTTAGAATACATTTGCTTCTGCGGGTCAGCTGAGCAGTGAGTTTCTACTTAACTACCCCCTATCAGGAGAGACCTCAGGGCTGCATCTTTTGAGCGCACTACTGAGCCTGAAAAGCATTTACAACCCCACTTACAAGTAAAACTAGCTAAAATGTGCCTGGCTGCTGTTCACTGAAAAGCTCATTCTGGGTACATTTTTGGTATACATTTGCTTCTGCCGGGTCAGCTGAACAGTGTATTTCTACTTAACTACCCCCTATCAGGAGAGACCTCAGGGCTGCATCTTTTGAGCGCAGTACTGAGCCTGAAAAGCGTTTCCAACCCCACTTACAAGTAAAACTAGCTAAAATGTGCCTGGCTGCTGTTCACTGAAAAGCTCATTCTGGGTACATTTTTGGTATACATTTGCTTCTGCCGGGTCAGCTGAGCAGTGAATTTCTACTTAACTACCCCCTATCAGGAGAGACCTCAGGGCTGCATCTTTTGAGCGCAGTACTGAGCCTGAAAACCGTTTACCACCCCAGTTACAAGTAAAACTAGCAAAAATATGCCTGGCTGCTGTTCACTGAAAAGCTCATTCTGGGTACATTTTTGGTATACATTTGCTTCTGCCGGGTCAGCTGAGCAGTGAATTTCTACTTAACTACCTCCTATCAGGAGAGACCTCAGGGCTGCATCTTTTGAGCGCAGTACTGAGCCTGAAAAGCGTTTACCACCCCACTTACAAGTAAAACTAGCTAAAATGTGCCTGGCTGCTGTTCACTGAAAAGCTCATTCTGGGTACATTTTTGGTATACATTTGCTTCTGCAGGGTCAGCTGAGCAGTGAATTTCTACTTAACTACCTCCTATCAGGAGAGACCTCAGGGCTGCATCTTTTGAGCGCAGTACTGAGCCTGAAAACCGTTTACAACCCCACTTACAAGTAAAACTAGCTAAAATGTGCCTGGCTGCTGTTCACTGAAAAGCTCATTCTGGGTACATTTTTGGTATACATTTGCTTCTGCCGGGTCAGCTGAACAGTGTATTTCTACTTAACTACCCCCTATCAGGAGAGACCTCAGGGCTGCATCTTTTGAGCGCACTACTGAGCCTGAAAATCGTTTACAACCCCACTTACAAGTAAAACTAGCTAAAATGTGCCTGGCTGCTGTTCACTGAATAGCTCATTCTGGGTACATTTTTGGTATACATTTGCTTCTGCCGGGTCAAATGAGCAGTGAATTTCTACTTAACTACCCCCTATCAGGAGAGACCTCAGGGCTGCATCTTTTGAGCGCAGTACTGAGCCTGAAAAGCGTTTACAACCCAAGTTACAAGTAAAACTAGCTAAAATGTGTCTGGCTGCTGTTCACTGAAAAGCTCATTCTGGGTACATTTTTGGTATACATTTGCTTCTTCCGGGTCAGCTGAGCAGTGTATTTCTACTTAACTACCCCCTATCAGGAGAGACCTCAGGGCTGCATCTTTTGAGCGCAGTACTGAGCCTGAAAAGCGTTTACAACCCCAGTTACAAGTAAAAAGGAAAAGAAATGTATATTTCCCCACGCATGGTTTCTGAATCCGTGAAAACTAAAGCTTTAGGTTTGCGTGGAAGGAAGAAGTGATTACTTGTAATTGTTGAATTTTATTTTACACATTTTCAATGTTCAATGATATGGACTAAGAATTACATTAGGCCAATTTCTTGAATTGTTTATCTTTTAAGAAAGTCTTTTTTTGAATATTTTTTTCAAACTACTACTGTGTGCAACATGGTTTATTAAAGTGTTCACCTTTTGAAGCATCAAAATATGTTTCCTACCTTTTATTAAAAGTAATGTTGTGTGATTTCTTCCCTTCTTCTTCTCCCTTCCGCTGCGTCCGGTCCATGAACTCTTGCATGTTGTTGTTGTGGCTGGTTGAAATTATTTGGTAGCAAATCATCCTCATGTAGTTCAAGGCCTCTCCTAGTTGCTAGGTTGTGCAACACTGCACATGTTGCAACTATTTTGCAACACACATCAGGCCGATATTGCAAGGCTCCTCCAGTCTTATGCAGTATTCTGAACCTGGACTTCATGACCCCAAACGTCCTCTCTATTATGCTGCGTGTTGAGATATGGGCCTTGTTGTACAGTTGTTCTTTGCGGATAGTTGGATTCAGGTATGGGGTGAGAATGTAAGACCTCAATCCATATGCACTATCTCCTACATTGATAGATGACATATGTAAGTAAAACATCACAGACATTGCAATGGATGTCAGAATCATTACAATGTGCATTAAATTAAATAATAATTACCTAACAAATATCCATCTCCAAATTCTCCAGCAAGTAGGCGATCATGAATGGCACTATGTTTGAAAACATAAGATTCGTGGGCACTACCTGGGTAGCTGGCAACTAAGTCAGTGATGATTCCTTTGGAATCACAGATTGCTTGTATATTTAAAGAGTGGTAACTTTTTCTATTTCTAAAAATGTACTCATTAGCAGCTGGTGGACAAATGGGGACATGTGTTCCATCAACACATCCTATGACATGTGGGAAGTGTGCCACGTTATAAAAGTCTAACTTGGTCTGCATTAACTCCTGATGCGTTGAGGGGAAAATTATGTGGTGATTTATCCTATGGAGCATTGCATTCAGGAAGTCATTGAAGAATCTAGACAATGCACTCTGTGACACACCCCCTGCAACTGCTATTACCCCTTGGAAGGAGCCAGAGGCTAAAAGGTGTAGACAACATAAAACCTGCACATGGGTGGGTATAGCTTGAGTTCTACGCGTCTGCCTTTGCAGTAAGGGGTCCAACTCTGCAATTAAATCAATGATAGTGTCTGCATTCAGTCTATACTTATCATATATGTCAGCCTGTGTCTGCCCAAGCAAAGTAATGCGCAACCTGAAAACCCTTTCGCTGAGTTCTCTTCTCCTCCTCCCTGCTGCTCTCATCCGCCATCTACGTGCTAGGAAAATTGCTGCTGCCATCCTGGAAGGGATCCAGAGTCATTCTGAGGTCCCTTTTATAAGTTGGTAATCATTTCAACATGTGTTGTTTTGAAAAAAAAATTTACCACCTGCTCTCACTTCTTCTTATTTTTGCACTTCCTAAATGTGTTTTCTGAGAATTACTGACATGTGCGAAAATTGATGCATTCCGTTTTTCGCATTTTTTTAAGGAATCGCAAAATTTGCGATTTTTTAACGAATCGCAACAAGGATTGCGAGTTTCTAAGGAATCGCAATTGATTTTGCATTTTTTTAAGGAATCGCAAAAGTAATTGCGATTCCAAAATGGACAAAAAAATGATGCATCTCATTTTCAGATATTGCATTCGCAAACGGCCGATTTTTGCGATTCGCACCGTTTGCGAATGCAAAATCTGTTGATGCATGTGCCCCTGTATCTTTTGAGCGCAGTACTGAGCCTGAAAAGCGTTTACAACCCCACTTACAAGTAAAACTAGCTAAAATGTGCCTGGCTGCTGTTCACTGAATAGCTCATTCTGGGTACATTTTTGGTATACATTTGCTTCTGCAGGGTCAGCTGAGCAGTGAATTTCTACATAACTACCTCCTATCAGGAGAGACCTCAGGGCTGCATCTTTTGAGCGCAGTACTGAGCCTGAAAAGCGTTTACAACCCCACTTACAAGTAAAACTAGCTAAAATGTGCCTGGCTGCTGTTCACTGAAAAGCTCATTCTAGGTACGTTTTTGGTATACATTTGCTTCTGCCGGGTCAGCTGAGCAGTGAATTTTTACTTAACTACCCCCTATCAGGAGAGACCTCAGGGCTGCATCTTTTGAGCGCTGTACTGAGCATGAAAAGCGTTTACAACCCCAGTTACAAGTAAAACTAGCTAAAATGTGCCTGGCTGCTGTTCACTGAAAAGCTCATTCTGGGTACATTTTTGGTATACATGTGCTTCTGCCGGGTCAGCTGAGCAGTGAGTTTCTACTTAACTACCTCCTATCAGGAGAGACCTCAGGGCTGCATCTTTTGAGCGCAGTACTGAGCCTGAAAAGCGTTTCCAACCCCACTTACAAGTAAAACTAGTTAAAATGTGCCTGGCTGCTGTTCACTGAAAAGCTCATTCTGGGTACATTTTTGGTATACATTTGCTTCTGCCGGGTCAGCTGAGCAGTGAGTTTCTACTTAACTACCCCCTATCAGGAGAGACCTCAGGGCTGCATCTTTTGAGCGCAGTACTGAGCCTGAAAAGCGTTTACAACCCCACTTACAAGTAAAACTAGCTAAAATGTGCCTGGCTGCTGTTCACTGAATAGCTCATTCTGGGTACATTTTTGGTATACATTTGCTTCTGCCGGGTCAGCTGAGCAGTGAATTTCTACTTAACTACCTCCTATCAGGAGAGACCTCAGGGCTGCATCTTTTGAGCACAGTACTGAGCCTGAAAAGCGTTTACAACCCCAGTTACAAGTAAAACTAGCTAAAATGTGCCTGGCTGCTGTTCACTGAAAAGCTCATTCTGGGTACATTGTTGGTATACATTTGCTTCTGCCGGGTCAGCTGAACAGTGAATTTCTACTTAACTACCTCCTATCAGGAGAGACCTCAGGGCTGCATCTTTTGAGCGCAGTACTGAGCCTGAAAAGCGTTTCCAACCCCACTTACAAGTAAAACTAGCTAAAATGTGCCTGGCTGCTGTTCACTGAAAAGCTCATTCTGGGTCCATTTTTGGTATACATTTGCTTCTGCCGGGTCAGCTGAGCAGTGAATTTCTACTTAACTACCTCCTATCAGGAGAGACCTCAGGGCTGCATCTTTTGAGCACAGTACTGAGCCTGAAAAGCGTTTACAACCCCACTTACAAGTAAAACTAGCTAAAATGTGCCTGGCTGCTGTTCACTGAAAAGCTCATTCTGGGTACATTTTTGGTATACATTTGCTTCTGCCGGGTCAGCTGAGCAGTGAATTTCTACTTAACTACCTCCTATCAGGAGAGACCTCAGGGCTGCATGTTTTGAGCGCAGTACTGAGCCTGAAAAGCGTTTACAACCCCACTTACAAGTAAAACTAGCTAAAATGTGCCTGGCTGCTGTTCACTGAAAAGCTCATTCTGGGTACATTTTTGGTACACATTTGCTTCTGCCGGGTCAGCTGAGCAGTGAATTTCTACTTAACTACCTCCTATCAGGAGAGACCTCAGGGCTGCATCTTTTGAGCGCAGTACTGAGCCTGAAAAGCGTTTACAACCCCAGTTACAAGTAAAACTAGCTAAAATGTGCCTGGCTGCTGTTCACTGAAAAGCTCATTCTGGGTACATTTTTGTTATACATTTGCTTCTGCCGGGTCAGCTGAGCAGTGAATTTCTACGTAACTACCCCCTATCAGGGGAGACCTCAGGGCTGCATCTTTTGAGCGCAGTACTGAGCCTGAAAAGCGTTTACAACCCCACTTACAAGTAAAACTAGCTAAATTGTGCCTGGCTGCTGTTCACTGAAAAGCTCATTCTGGGTACATTTTTGGTGTACATTTGCTTCTGCCGGGTCAGCTGAGCAGTGTATTTCTACTTAACTACCCCCTATCAGGAGAGACCTCAGGGTTGCATCTTTTGAGCGCAGTACTGAGCCTGAAAAGCATTTACAACCCCAGTTACAAGTAAAACTAGCTAAAATGTGCCTGGCTGCTGTTCACTGAAAAGCTCATTCTGGGTACATTTTTGTTATACATTTGCTTCTGCCGGGTCAGCTGAGCAGTGAGTTTCTACTTAACTACCCCCTATCAGGAGAGACCTCAGGGCTGCATCTTTTGAGCGCACTACTGAGCCTGAAAAGCGTTTACAACCCCACTTACAAGTAAAACTAGCTAAAATGTGCCTGGCTGCTGTTCACTGAATAGCTCATTCTGGGTACATTTTTGGTATACATTTGCTTCTGCCGGGTCAGCTGAGCAGTGAATTTCTACTTAACTACCCCTTATCAGGAGAGACCTCAGGGCTGCATCTTTTGAGCGCAGTACTGAGCCTGAAAAGCATTTACAACCCCAGTTACAAGTAAAACTAGCTAAAATGTGTCTGGCTGCTGTTCACTGAAAAGCTCATTCTGGGTACATTTTTGGTATACATTTGCTTCTGCCGGGTCAGCTGAGCAGTGTATTTCTTCTTAACTACCCCTTATCAGGAGAGACCTCAGGGCTGCATCTTTTTAACGCAGTACTGAGCCTGAAAAGCGTTTACAACCCCAGTTACAAGTAAAACTAGCTAAAATGTGCCTGGCTGCTGTTCACTGAAAAGCTCATTCTGGGTACATTTTTGTTATACATTTGCTTCTGCCGGGTCAGCTGAGCAGTAAATTTCTACGTAACTACCCCCTATCAGGGGAGACCTCAGGGCTGCATCTTTTGAGCGCAGTACTGAGCCTGAAAAGCGTTTACAACCCCACTTACAAGTAAAACTAGCTAAATTGTGCCTGGCTGCTGTTCACTGAAAAGCTCATTCTGGGTACATTTTTGTTATACATTTGCTTCTGCCGGGTCAGCTGAGCAGTGAATTTCTACGTAACTACCCCCTATCAGGGGAGACCTCAGGGCTGCATCTTTTGAGCGCAGTACTGAGCCTGAAAAGCGTTTACAACCCCACTTACAAGTAAAACTATCTAAATTGTGCCTGGCTGCTTTTCACTGAAAAGCTCATTCTGGGTACATTTTTGGTATACATTTGCTTCTGCCGGGTCAGCTGAGCAGTGTATTTCTACTTAACTACCCCCTATCAGGAGAGACCTCAGGGTTGCATCTTTTGAGCGCAGTACTGAGCCTGAAAAGCGTTTACAACCCCAGTTACAAGTAAAACTAGCTAAAATGTGCCTGGCTGCTGTTCACTGAAAAGCTCATTCTGGGTACATTTTTGGTATACATTTGCTTCTGCCGGGTCAGCTGAACAGTGAATTTCTACTTAACTACCTCCTATCAGGAGAGACCTCAGGGCTGTATCTTTTGAGTGCAGTACTGAGCCTGAAAAGCGTTTACAACCCCACTTACAAGTAAAACTAGCTAAAATGTGCCTGGCTGCTGTTCACTGAATAGCTCATTCTGGGTACATTTTTGGTATACATTTGCTTCTGCAGGGTCAGCTGAGCAGTGAATTTCTACTTAACTACCTCCTATCAGGAGAGACCTCAGGGCTGCATCTTTTGAGCGCAGTACTGAGCCTGAAAACCGTTTACAACCCCACTTACAAGTAAAACTAGCTAAAATGTGCCTGGCTGCTGTTCACTGAAAAGCTCATTCTGGGTACATTTTTGTTATACATTTGCTTCTGCCGGGTCAGCTGAGCAGTGAATTTCTACTTAACTACCCCCTATCAGGAGAGACCTCAGGGCTGCATCTTTTGAGCGCAGTACTGAGCCTGAAAAGCGTTTCCAACCCCACTTACAAGTAAAACTAGCTAAAATGTGCCTGGCTGCTGTTCACTGAAAAGCTCATTCTGGGTACATTTTTGGTATACATTTGCTTCTGCCGGGTCAGCTGAGCAGTGAATTTCTACTTAACTACCTCCTATCAGGAGAGACCTCAGGGCTGCATGTTTTGAGCGCAGTACTGAGCCTGAAAAGCGTTTACAACCCCACTTACAAGTAAAACTAGCTAAAATGTGCCTGGCTGCTGTTCACTGAATAGCTCATTCTGGGTCCATTTTTGGTATACATTTGCTTCTGCCGGGTCAGCTGAGCAGTGAATTTCTACTTAACTACCTCCTATCAGGAGAGACCTCAGGGCTGCATCTTTTGAGCACAGTACTGAGCCTGAAAAGCGTTTACAACCCCACTTACAAGTAAAACTAGCTAAAATGTGCCTGGCTGCTGTTCACTGAAAAGCTCATTCTGGGTACATTTTTGGTATACATTTGCTTCTGCCGGGTCAGCTGAGCAGTGAATTTCTACTTAACTACCTCCTATCAGGAGAGACCTCAGGGCTGCATGTTTTGAGCGCAGTACTGAGCCTGAAAAGCGTTTACAACCCCACTTACAAGTAAAACTAGCTAAAATGTGCCTGGCTGCTGTTCACTGAATAGCTCATTCTGGGTACATTTTTGGTATACATTTGCTTCTGCCGGGTCAGCTGAGCAGTGAATTTCTACTTAACTACCTCCTATCAGGAGAGACCTCAGGGCTGCATCTTTTGAGCACAGTACTGAGCCTGAAAAGCGTTTACAACCCCACTTACAAGTAAAACTAGCTAAAATGTGCCTGGCTGCTGTTCACTGAAAAGCTCATTCTGGGTACATTTTTGGTATACATTTGCTTCTGCCGGGTCAGCTGAGCAGTGAATTTCTACTTAACTACCCCCTATCAGGGAGACCTCAGGGCTGCATCTTTTGAGCGCAGTACTGAGCCTGAAAACCGTTTACCACCCCAGTTACAAGTAAAACTAGCTAAAATGTGCCTGGCTGCTGTTCACTGAAAAGCTCATTCTGGGTACATTTTTGGTACACATTTGCTTCTGCCGGGTCAGCTGAGCAGTGAATTTCTACTTAACTACCTCCTATCAGGAGAGACCTCAGGGCTGCATCTTTTGAGCGCAGTACTGAGCCTGAAAAGCGTTTACCACCCCACTTACAAGTAAAACTAGCTAAAATGTGCCTGGCTGCTGTTCACTGAAAAGCTCATTCTGGGTACATTTTTGGTATACATTTGCTTCTGCCGGGTCAGCTGAGCAGTGAATTTCTACTTAACTACCTCCTATCAGGAGAGACCTCAGGGCTGCATGTTTTGAGCGCAGTACTGAGCCTGAAAAGCGTTTACAACCCCACTTACAAGTAAAACTAGCTAAAATGTGCCTGGCTGCTGTTCACTGAATAGCTCATTCTGGGTACATTTTTGGTATACATTTGCTTCTGCCGGGTCAGCTGAGCAGTGAATTTCTACGTAACTACCCCCTATCAGGGGAGACCTCAGGGCTGCATCTTTTGAGCGCAGTACTGAGCCTGAAAAGCGTTTACAACCCCACTTACAAGTAAAACTATCTAAATTGTGCCTGGCTGCTTTTCACTGAAAAGCTCATTCTGGGTACATTTTTGGTATACATTTGCTTCTGCCGGGTCAGATGAGCAGTGTATTTCTACTTAACTACCCCCTATCAGGAGAGACCTCAGGGTTGCATCTTTTGAGCGCAGTACTGAGCCTGAAAAGCGTTTACAACCCCAGTTACAAGTAAAACTAGCTAAAATGTGCCTGGCTGCTGTTCACTGAAAAGCTCATTCTGGGTACATTTTTGGTATACATTTGCTTCTGCCGGGTCAGCTGAACAGTGAATTTCTACTTAACTACCTCCTATCAGGAGAGACCTCAGGGCTGTATCTTTTGAGTGCAGTACTGAGCCTGAAAAGCGTTTACAACCCCACTTACAAGTAAAACTAGCTAAAATGTGCCTGGCTGCTGTTCACTGAATAGCTCATTCTGGGTACATTTTTGGTATACATTTGCTTCTGCAGGGTCAGCTGAGCAGTGAATTTCTACTTAACTACCTCCTATCAGGAGAGACCTCAGGGCTGCATCTTTTGAGCGCAGTACTGAGCCTGAAAACCGTTTACAACCCCACTTACAAGTAAAACTAGCTAAAATGTGCCTGGCTGCTGTTCACTGAAAAGCTCATTCTGGGTACATTTTTGTTATACATTTGCTTCTGCCGGGTCAGCTGAGCAGTGAATTTCTACTTAACTACCCCCTATCAGGAGAGACCTCAGGGCTGCATCTTTTGAGCGCAGTACTGAGCCTGAAAAGCGTTTCCAACCCCACTTACAAGTAAAACTAGCTAAAATGTGCCTGGCTGCTGTTCACTGAAAAGCTCATTCTGGGTACATTTTTGGTATACATTTGCTTCTGCCGGGTCAGCTGAGCAGTGAATTTCTACTTAACTACCTCCTATCAGGAGAGACCTCAGGGCTGCATGTTTTGAGCGCAGTACTGAGCCTGAAAAGCGTTTACAACCCCACTTACAAGTAAAACTAGCTAAAATGTGCCTGGCTGCTGTTCACTGAATAGCTCATTCTGGGTCCATTTTTGGTATACATTTGCTTCTGCCGGGTCAGCTGAGCAGTGAATTTCTACTTAACTACCTCCTATCAGGAGAGACCTCAGGGCTGCATCTTTTGAGCACAGTACTGAGCCTGAAAAGCGTTTACAACCCCACTTACAAGTAAAACTAGCTAAAATGTGCCTGGCTGCTGTTCACTGAAAAGCTCATTCTGGGTACATTTTTGGTATACATTTGCTTCTGCCGGGTCAGCTGAGCAGTGAATTTCTACTTAACTACCTCCTATCAGGAGAGACCTCAGGGCTGCATGTTTTGAGCGCAGTACTGAGCCTGAAAAGCGTTTACAACCCCACTTACAAGTAAAACTAGCTAAAATGTGCCTGGCTGCTGTTCACTGAATAGCTCATTCTGGGTACATTTTTGGTATACATTTGCTTCTGCCGGGTCAGCTGAGCAGTGAATTTCTACTTAACTACCTCCTATCAGGAGAGACCTCAGGGCTGCATCTTTTGAGCACAGTACTGAGCCTGAAAAGCGTTTACAACCCCACTTACAAGTAAAACTAGCTAAAATGTGCCTGGCTGCTGTTCACTGAAAAGCTCATTCTGGGTACATTTTTGGTATACATTTGCTTCTGCCGGGTCAGCTGAGCAGTGAATTTCTACTTAACTACCCCCTATCAGGGAGACCTCAGGGCTGCATCTTTTGAGCGCAGTACTGAGCCTGAAAACCGTTTACCACCCCAGTTACAAGTAAAACTAGCTAAAATGTGCCTGGCTGCTGTTCACTGAAAAGCTCATTCTGGGTACATTTTTGGTACACATTTGCTTCTGCCGGGTCAGCTGAGCAGTGAATTTCTACTTAACTACCTCCTATCAGGAGAGACCTCAGGGCTGCATCTTTTGAGCGCAGTACTGAGCCTGAAAAGCGTTTACCACCCCACTTACAAGTAAAACTAGCTAAAATGTGCCTGGCTGCTGTTCACTGAAAAGCTCATTCTGGGTACATTTTTGGTATACATTTGCTTCTGCCGGGTCAGCTGAGCAGTGAATTTCTACTTAACTACCTCCTATCAGGAGAGACCTCAGGGCTGCATGTTTTGAGCGCAGTACTGAGCCTGAAAAGCGTTTACAACCCCACTTACAAGTAAAACTAGCTAAAATGTGCCTGGCTGCTGTTCACTGAATAGCTCATTCTGGGTACATTTTTGGTATACATTTGCTTCTGCCGGGTCAGCTGAGCAGTGAATTTCTACTTAACTACCTCCTATCAGGAGAGACCTCAGGGCTGCATCTTTTGAGCACAGTACTGAGCCTGAAAAGCGTTTACAACCCCACTTACAAGTAAAACTAGCTAAAATGTGCCTGGCTGCTGTTCACTGAAAAGCTCATTCTGGGTACATTTTTGGTATACATTTGCTTCTGCCGGGTCAGCTGAGCAGTGAATTTCTACTTAACTACCCCCTATCAGGGAGACCTCAGGGCTGCATCTTTTGAGCGCAGTACTGAGCCTGAAAACCGTTTACCACCCCAGTTACAAGTAAAACTAGCTAAAATGTGCCTGGCTGCTGTTCACTGAAAAGCTCATTCTGGGTACATTTTTGGTACACATTTGCTTCTGCCGGGTCAGCTGAGCAGTGAATTTCTACTTAACTACCTCCTATCAGGAGAGACCTCAGGGCTGCATCTTTTGAGCGCAGTACTGAGCCTGAAAAGCGTTTACCACCCCACTTACAAGTAAAACTAGCTAAAATGTGCCTGGCTGCTGTTCACTGAAAAGCTCATTCTGGGTACATTTTTGGTATACATTTGCTTCTGCAGGGTCAGCTGAGCAGTGAATTTCTACTTAACTACCTCCTATCAGGAGAGACCTCAGGGCTGCATCTTTTGAGCGCAGTACTGAGCCTGAAAACCGTTTACAACCCCACTTACAAGTAAAACTAGCTAAAATGTGCCTGGCTGCTGTTCACTGAAAAGCTCATTCTAGGTACATTTTTAGTATACATTTGCTTCTGCCGGGTCAGCTGAGCAGTGAGTTTCTACTTAACTACCCCCTATCAGGAGAGACCTCAGGGCTGCATCTTTTGAGCGCACTACTGAGCCTGAAAAGCGTTTACAACCCCACTTACAAGTAAAACTAGCTAAAATGTGCCTGGCAGCTGTTCACTGAAAAGCTCATTCTGGGTACATTTTTGGTATACATTTGCTTCTGCCGGATCAGCTGAACAGTGTATTTCTACTTAACTACCCCCTATCAGGAGAGACCTCAGGGCTGCATCTTTTGAGCGCAGTACTGAGCCTGAAAAGCGTTTACAACCCCACTTACAAGTAAAACTAGCTAAATTGTGCCTGGCTGCTGTTCACTGAAAAGCTCATTCTGGGTACATTTTTGGTATACATTTGCTTCTGCCGGGTCAGCTGAGCAGTGTATTTCTACTTAACTACCCCCTATCAGGAGAGACCTCAGGGTTGCATCTTTTGAGCGCAGTACTGAGCCTGAAAAGCGTTTACAACCCCAGTTACAAGTAAAACTAGCTAAAATGTGCCTGGCTGCTGTTCACTGAAAAGCTCATTCTGGGTACATTTTTGTTATACATTTGCTTCTGCCGGGTCAGCTGAGCAGTGAGTTTCTACTTAACTACCCCCTATCAGGAGAGACCTCAGGCCTGCATCTTTTGAGCGCACTACTGAGCCTGAAAAGCGTTTACAACCCCACTTACAAGTAAAACTAGCTAAAATGTGCCTGGCTGCTGTTCACTGAAAAGCTCATTCAGGGTACATTTTTGGTATACATTTGCTTCTGCCGGGTCAGCTGAACAGTGAATTTCTACTTAACTACCTCCTATCAGGAGAGACCTCAGGGCTGTATCTTTTGAGTGCAGTACTGAGCCTGAAAAGCGTTTACAACCCCACTTACAAGTAAAACTAGCTAAAATGTGCCTGGCTGCTGTTCACTGAATAGCTCATTCTGGGTACATTTTTGGTATACATTTGCTTCTGCAGGGTCAGCTGAGCAGTGAATTTCTACTTAACTACCTCCTATCAGGAGAGACCTCAGGGCTGCATCTTTTGAGCGCAGTACTGAGCCTGAAAACCGTTTACAACCCCACTTACAAGTAAAACTAGCTAAAATGTGCCTGGCTGCTGTTCACTGAAAAGCTCATTCTGGGTACATTTTTGTTATACATTTGCTTCTGCCGGGTCAGCTGAGCAGTGAATTTCTACTTAACTACCCCCTATCAGGAGAGACCTCAGGGCTGCATCTTTTGAGCGCAGTACTGAGCCTGAAAAGCGTTTACAACCCCAGTTACAAGTAAAACTAGCTAAAATGTGTCTGGCTGCTGTTTACTGAAAAGCTCATTCTGGGTACATTTTTGGCATACATTTGCTTCTGCCGGGTCAGCTGAGCAGTGTATTTCTACTTAACTACCCCCTATCAGGAGAGACCTCAGGGCTGCATCTTTTGAGCGCAGTACTGAGCCTGAAAAGCATTTACAACCCCAGTTACAAGTAAAACTAGCTAAAATGTGCCTGGCTGCTGTTCACTGAAAAGCTCATTCTGGGTACATTTTTGTTATACATTTGCTTCTGCCGGGTCAGCTGAGCAGTGAATTTCTACTTAACTACCCCCTATCAGGGGAGACCTCAGGGCTGCATCTTTTGAGCGCAGTACTGATCCTGAAAAGCGTTTACAACCCCACTTACAAGTAAAACTAGCTAAATTGTGCCTGGCTGCTGTTCACTGAAAAGCTCATTCTGGGTACATTTTTGGTATACATTTGCTTCTGCCGGGTCAGCTGAGCAGTGTATTTCTACTTAACTACCCCCTATCAGGAGAGACCTCAGGGTTGCATCTTTTGAGCGCAGTACTGAGCCTGAAAACCGTTTACAACCCCACTTACAAGTAAAACTAGCTAAAATGTGCCTGGCTGCTGTTCTGTGAAAAGCTCATTCTAGGTACATTTTTAGTATACATTTGCTTCTGCCGGGTCAGCTGAGCAGTGAGTTTCTACTTAACTACCCCCTATCAGGAGAGACCTCAGGGCTGCATCTTTTGAGCGCACTACTGAGCCTGAAAAGCGTTTACAACCCCACTTACAAGTAAAACTAGCTAAAATGTGCCTGGCTGCTGTTCACTGAAAAGCTCATTCTGGGTACATTTTTGGTATACATTTGCTTCTGCCGGGTCAGCTGAACAGTGTATTTCTACTTAACTACCCCCTATCAGGAGAGACCTCAGGGCTGCATCTTTTGAGCGCAGTACTGAGCCTGAAAAGCGTTTCCAACCCCACTTACAAGTAAAACTAGCTAAAATGTGCCTGGCTGCTGTTCACTGAAAAGCTCATTCTGGGTACATTTTTGTTATGCATTTGCTTCTGCCGGGTCAGCTGAGCAGTGAGTTTCCACTTAACTACCCCCTATCAGGAGAGACCTCAGGGCTGCATCTTTTGAGCGCACTACTGAGCCTGAAAAGCGTTTACAACCCCACTTACAAGTAAAACTAGCTAAAATGTGCCTGGCTGCTGTTCACTGAATAGCTCATTCTGGGTACATTTTTGGTATACATTTGCTTCTGCCGGGTCAGCTGAGCAGTGAATTTCTACTTAACTACCCCCTATCAGGAGAGACCTCAGGGCTGCATCTTTTGAGCGCAGTACTGAGCCTGAAAAGCATTTACAACCCCAGTTACAAGTAAAACTAGCTAAAATGTGTCTGGCTGCTGTTCACTGAAAAGCTCATTCTGGGTACATTTTTGGTATACATTTGCTTCTGCCGGGTCAGCTGAGCAGTGTATTTCTACTTAACTACCCCCTATCAGGAGAGACCTCAGGGCTGCATCTTTTGAGCGCAGTACTGAGCCTGAAAAGCGTTTACAACCCCACTTACAAGTAAAACTAGCTAAAATGTGCCTGGCTGCTGTTCACTGAAAAGCTCATTCTGGGTACATTTTTGTTATACATTTGCTTCTGCCGGGTCAGCTGAGCAGTGAATTTCTACGTAACTACCCCCTATCAGGGGAGACCTCAGGGCTGCATCTTTTGAGCGCAGTACTGAGCCTGAAAAGCGTTTACAACCCCACTTACAAGTAAAACTAGCTAAATTGTGCCTGGCTGCTGTTCACTGAAAAGCTCATTCTGGGTACATTTTTGGTATACATTTGCTTCTGCCGGGTCAGCTGAGCAGTGTATTTCTACTTAACTACCCCCTATCAGGAGAGACCTCAGGGTTGCATCTTTTGAGCGCAGTACTGAGCCTGAAAAGCGTTTACAACCCCAGTTACAAGTAAAACTAGCTAAAATGTGCCTGGCTGCTGTTCACTGAAAAGCTCATTCTGGGTACATTTTTGTTATACATTTGCTTCTGCCGGGTCAGCTGAGCAGTGAGTTTCTACTTAACTACCCCCTATCAGGAGAGACCTCAGGGCTGCATCTTTTGAGCGCACTACTGAGCCTGAAAAGCGTTTACAACCCCACTTACAAGTAAAACTAGCTAAAATGTGCCTGGCTGCTGTTCACTGAATAGCTCATTCTGGGTACATTTTTGGTATACATTTGCTTCTGCCGGGTCAGCTGAGCAGTGAATTTCTACTTAACTACCCCCTATCAGGAGAGACCTCAGGGCTGCATCTTTTGAGCGCAGTACTGAGCCTGAAAAGCATTTACAACCCCAGTTACAAGTAAAACTAGCTAAAATGTGTCTGGCTGCTGTTCACTGAAAAGCTCATTCTGGGTACATTTTTGGTATACATTTGCTTCTGCTGGGTCAGCTGAGCAGTGTATTTCTACTTAACTACCCCCTATCAGGAGAGACCTCAGGGCTGCATCTTTTTAACGCAGTACTGAGCCTGAAAAGCGTTTACAACCCCAGTTACAAGTAAAACTAGCTAAAATGTGCCTGGCTGCTGTTCACTGAAAAGCTCATTCTGGGTACATTTTTGGTATACATTTGCTTCTGCCGGGTCAGCTGAACAGTGAATTTCTACTTAACTACCTCCTATCAGGAGAGACCTCAGGGCTGTATCTTTTGAGTGCAGTACTGAGCCTGAAAAGCGTTTACAACCCCACTTACAAGTAAAACTAGCTAAAATGTGCCTGGCTGCTGTTCACTGAATAGCTCATTCTGGGTACATTTTTGGTATACATTTGCTTCTGCAGGGTCAGCTGAGCAGTGAATTTCTACTTAACTACCTCCTATCAGGAGAGACCTCAGGGCTGCATCTTTTGAGTGCAGTACTGAGCCTGAAAACCGTTTACAACCCCACTTACAAGTAAAACTAGCTAAAATGTGCCTGGCTGCTGTTCACTGAAAAGCTCATTCTGGGTACATTTTTGTTATACATTTGCTTCTGCCGGGTCAGCTGAGCAGTGAATTTCTACTTAACTACCCCCTATCAGGAGAGACCTCAGGGCTGCATCTTTTGAGCGCAGTACTGAGCCTGAAAAGCGTTTACAACCCCAGTTACAAGTAAAACTAGCTAAAATGTGTCTGGCTGCTGTTCACTGAAAAGCTCATTCTGGGTACATTTTTGGTATACATTTGCTTCTGCCAGGTCAGCTGAGCAGTGTATTTCTATTTAACTACCCCCTATCAGGAGAGACCTCAGGGCTGCATCTTTTGAGCGCAGTACTGAGCCTGAAAAGCGTTTACAACCCCAGTTACAAGTAAAACTAGCTAAAATGTGCCTGGCTGCTGTTCACTGAAAAGCTCATTCTGGGTACATTTTTGTTATACATTTGCTTCTGCCGGGTCAGCTGAGCAGTGAATTTCTACTTAACTACCCCCTATCAGGGGAGACCTCAGGGCTGCATCTTTTGAGCGCAGTACTGATCCTGAAAAGCGTTTACAACCCCACTTACAAGTAAAACTAGCTAAATTGTGCCTGGCTGCTGTTCACTGAAAAGCTCATTCTGGGTACATTTTTTGTATACATTTGCTTCTGCCGGGTCAGCTGAGCAGTGTATTTCTACTTAACTACCCCCTATCAGGAGAGACCTCAGGGTTGCATCTTTTGAGCGCAGTACTGAGCCTGAAAACCGTTTACAACCCCACTTACAAGTAAAACTAGCTAAAATGTGCCTGGCTGCTGTTCACTGAAAAGCTCATTCTAGGTACATTTTTAGTATACATTTGCTTCTGCCGGGTCAGCTGAGCAGTGAATTTCTACTTAACTACCCCCTATCAGGAGAGACCTCAGGGCTGCATCTTTTGAGCGCACTACTGAGCCTGAAAAGCGTTTACAACCCCACTTACAAGTAAAACTAGCTAAAATGTGCCTGGCTGCTGTTCACTGAAAAGCTCATTCTGGGTACATTTTTGGTATACATTTGCTTCTGCCGGGTCAGCTGAACAGTGTATTTCTACTTAACTACCCCCTATCAGGAGAGACCTCAGGGCTGCATCTTTTGAGCGCAGTACTGAGCCTGAAAAGCGTTTCCAACCCCACTTACAAGTAAAACTAGCTAAAATGTGCCTGGCTGCTGTTCACTGAAAAGCTCATTCTGGGTACATTTTTGTTATACATTTGCTTCTGCCCGGTCAGCTGAGCAGTGAGTTTCCACTTAACTACCCCCTATCAGGAGAGACCTCAGGGCTGCATCTTTTGAGCACACTACTGAGCCTGAAAAGCGTTTACAACTCCACTTACAAGTAAAACTAGCTAAAATGTGCCTGGCTGCTGTTCACTGAATAGCTCATTCTGGGTACATTTTTGGTATACATTTGCTTCTGCCGGGTCAGCTGAGCAGTGAATTTCTACTTAACTACCCCCTATCAGGAGAGACCTCAGGGCTGCATCTTTTGAGCGCAGTACTGAGCCTGAAAAGCATTTACAACCCCAGTTACAAGTAAAACTAGCTAAAATGTATCTGGCTGCTGTTCACTGAAAAGCTCATTCTGGGTACATTTTTGGTATACATTTGCTTCTGCCGGGTCAGCTGAGCAGTGTATTTCTACTTAACTACCCCCTATCAGGAGAGACCTCAGGGCTGCATCTTTTGAGCGCAGTACTGAGCCTGAAAAGCGTTTACAACCCCAGTTACAAGTAAAACTAGCTAAAATGTGCCTGGCTGCTGTTCACTGAAAAGCTCATTCTGGGTACATTTTTGTTATACATTTGCTTCTGCCGGGTCAGCTGAGCAGTGAATTTCTACGTAACTACCCCCTATCAGGGGAGACCTCAGGGCTGCATCTTTTGAGCGCAGTACTGAGCCTGAAAAGCGTTTACAACCCCACTTACAAGTAAAACTAGCTAAATTGTGCCTGGCTGCTGTTCACTGAAAAGCTCATTCTGGGTACATTTTTGGTATACATTTGCTTCTGCCGGGTCAGCTGAGCAGTGTATTTCTACTTAACTACCCCCTATCAGGAGAGACCTCAGGGTTGCATCTTTTGAGCGCAGTACTGAGCCTGAAAAGCGTTTACAACCCCAGTTACAAGTAAAACTAGCTAAAATGTGCCTGGCTGCTGTTCACTGAAAAGCTCATTCTGGGTACCTTTTTGTTATACATTTGCTTCTGCCGGGTCAGCTGAGCAGTGAGTTTCTACTTAACTACCCCCTATCAGGAGAGACCTCGGGGCTGCATCTTTTGAGCGCACTACTGAGCCTGAAAAGCGTTTACAACCCCACTTACAAGTAAAACTAGCTAAAATGTGCCTGGTTGCTGTTCACTGAATAGCTCATTCTGGGTACATTTTTGGTATACATTTGCTTCTGCCGGGTCAGCTGAGCAGTGAATTTCTACTTAACTACCCCCTATCAGGAGAGACCTCAGGGCTGCATCTTTTGAGCGCAGTACTGAGCCTGAAAAGCATTTACAACCCCAGTTACAAGTAAAACTAGCTAAAATGTGTCTGGCTGCTGTTCACTGAAAAGCTCATTCTGGGTACATTTTTGGTATACATTTGCTTCTGCCGGGTCAGCTGAGCAGTGTATTTCTACTTAACTACCCCCTATCAGGAGAGACCTCAGGGCTGCATCTTTTTAACGCAGTACTGAGCCTGAAAAGCGTTTACAACCCCAGTTACAAGTAAAACTAGCTAAAATGTGCCTGGCTGCTGTTCACTGAAAAGCTCATTCTGGGTACATTTTTGTTATACATTTGCTTCTGCCGGGTCAGCTGAGCAGTGAATTTCTACGTAACTACCCCCTATCAGGGGAGACCTCAGGGCTGCATCTTTTGAGCGCAGTACTGAGCCTGAAAAGCGTTTACAACCCCACTTACAAGTAAAACTAGCTAAATTGTGCCTGGCTGCTGTTCACTGAAAAGCTCATTCTGGGTACATTTTTGTTATACATTTGCTTCTGCCGGGTCAGCTGAGCAGTGAATTTCTACGTAACTACCCCCTATCAGGGGAGACCTCAGGGCTGCATCTTTTGAGCGCAGTACTGAGCCTGAAAAGCGTTTACAACCCCACTTACAAGTAAAACTAGCTAAAATGTGCCTGGCTGCTGTTCACTGAATAGCTCATTCTGGGTACATTTTTGGTATACATTTGCTTCTGCAGGGTCAGCTGAGCAGTGAATTTCTACTTAACTACCTCCTATCAGGAGAGACCTCAGGGCTGCATCTTTTGAGCGCAGTACTGAGCCTGAAAACCGTTTACAACCCCACTTACAAGTAAAACTAGCTAAAATATGCCTGGCTGCTGTTCACTGAAAAGCTCATTCTGGGTACATTTTTGTTATACATTTGCTTCTGCCGGGTCAGCTGAGCAGTGAGTTTCCACTTAACTACCCCCTATCAGGAGAGACCTCAGGGCTGCATCTTTTGAGCGCACTACTGAGCCTGAAAAGCGTTTACAACCCCACTTACAAGTAAAACTAGCTAAAATGTGCCTGGCTGCTGTTCACTGAATAGCTCATTCTGGGTACATTTTTGGTATACATTTGCTTCTGCCGGGTCAGCTGAGCAGTGAATTTCTACTTAACTACCCCCTATCAGGAGAGACCTCAGGGCTGCATCTTTTGAGCGCAGTACTGAGCCTGAAAAGCATTTACAACCCCAGTTACAAGTAAAACTAGCTAAAATGTGTCTGGCTGCTGTTCTCTGAAAAGCTCATTCTGGGTACATTTTTGGTATACATTTGCTTCTGCCGGGTCAGCTGAGCAGTGTATTTCTACTTATACCCCCTATCAGGAGAGACCTCAGGGCTGCATCTTTTGAGCGCAGTACTGAGCCTGAAAAGCGTTTACAACCCCAGTTACAAGTAAAACTAGCTAAAATGTGCCTGGCTGCTGTTCACTGAAAAGCTCATTCTGGGTACATTTTTGTTATACATTTGCTTCTGCCGGGTCAGCTGAGCAGTGAATTTCTACGTAACTACCCCCTATCAGGGGAGACCTCAGGGCTGCATCTTTTGAGCGCAGTACTGAGCCTGAAAAGCGTTTACAACCCCACTTACAAGTAAAACTAGCTAAATTGTGCCTGGCTGCTGTTCACTGAAAAGCTCATTCTGGGTACATTTTTGGTATACATTTGCTTCTGCTGGGTCAGCTGAGCAGTGTATTTCTACTGAACTACCCCCTATCAGGAGAGACCTCAGGGTTGCATCTTTTGAGCGCAGTACTGAGCCTGAAAAGCGTTTACAACCCCAGTTACAAGTAAAACTAGCTAAAATGTGCCTGGCTGCTGTTCACTGAAAAGCTCATTCTGGGTACATTTTTGTTATACATTTGCTTCTGCCGGGTCAGCTGAGCAGTGAGTTTCTACTTAACTACCCCCTATCAGGAGAGACCTCAGGGCTGCATCTTTTGAGCGCACTACTGAGCCTGAAAAGCGTTTACAACCCCACTTACAAGTAAAACTAGCTAAAATGTGCCTGGCTGCTGTTCACTGAATAGCTCATTCTGGGTACATTTTTGGTATACATTTGCTTCTGCCGGGTCAGCTGAGCAGTGAATTTCTACTTAACTACCCCCTATAAGGAGAGACCTCAGGGCTGCATCTTTTGAGGGCAGTACTGAGCCTGAAAAGCATTTACAACCCCAGTTACAAGTAAAACTAGCTAAAATGTGTCTGGCTGCTGTTCACTGAAAAGCTCATTCTGGGTACATTTTTGGTATACATTTGCTTCTGCCGGGTCAGCTGAGCAGTGTATTTCTACTTAACTACCCCCTATCAGGAGAGACCTCAGGGCTGCATCTTTTTAACGCAGTACTGAGCCTGAAAAGCGTTTACAACCCCAGTTACAAGTAAAACTAGCTAAAATGTGCCTGGCTGCTGTTCACTGAAAAGCTCATTCTGGGTACATTTTTGTTATACATTTGCTTCTGCCGGGTCAGCTGAGCAGTGAATTTCTACGTAACTACCCCCTATCAGGGGAGACCTCAGGGCTGCATCTTTTGAGCGCAGTACTGAGCCTGAAAAGCGTTTACAACCCCACTTACAAGTAAAACTAGCTAAATTGTGCCTGGCTGCTGTTCACTGAAAAGCTCATTCTGGGTACATTTTTGTTATACATTTGCTTCTGCCGGGTCAGCTGAGCAGTGAATTTCTACGTAACTACCCCCTATCAGGGGAGACCTCAGGGCTGCATCTTTTGAGCGCAGTACTGAGCCTGAAAAGCGTTTACAACCCCACTTACAAGTAAAACTAGCTAAAATGTGCCTGGCTGCTGTTCACTGAATAGATCATTCTGGGTACATTTTTGGTATACATTTGCTTCTGCAGGGTCAGCTGAGCAGTGAATTTCTACTTAACTACCTCCTATCAGGAGAGACCTCAGGGCTGCATCTTTTGAGCGCAGTACTGAGCCTGAAAAGCGTTTACAACCCCACTTACAAGTAAAACTAGCTAAAATGTGCCTGGCTACTGTTCACTGAATAGCTCATTCTGGGTACATTTTTGGTATACATTTGCTTCTGCCGGGTCAGCTGAGCAGTAAATTTCTACTTAACTACCCCCTATCAGGAGAGACCTCAGGGCTGCATCTTTTGAGCGCAGTACTGAGCCTGAAAACTGTTTACAACCCCACTTACAAGTAAAACTAGCTAAAATGTGCCTGGCTGCTGTTCACTGAAAAGCTCATTCTGGGTACATTTTTGGTATACATTTGCTTCTGCCGGGTCAGCTGAACAGTGTATTTCTACTTAACTACCCCCTATCAGGAGAGACCTCAGGGCTGCATCTTTTGAGCGCACTACTGAGCCTGAAAATCGTTTACAACCCCACTTACAAGTAAAACTAGCTAAAATGTGCCTGGCTGCTGTTCACTGAATAGCTCATTCTGGGTACATTTTTGGTATACATTTGCTTCTGCCGGGTCAGCTGAGCAGTGAATTTCTACTTAACTACCCCCTATCAGGAGAGACCTCAGGGCTGCATCTTTTGAGCGCAGTACTGAGCCTGAAAACCGTTTACATCCCCAGTTACAAGTAAAACTAGCTAAAATGTGCCTGGCTGCTGTTCACTGAAAAGCTCATTCTGGGTACATTTTTGGTATACATTTGCTTCTGCCGGGTCAGCTGAGCAATGAATTTCTACTTAACTACCTCCTATCAGGAGAGACCTCAGGGCTGCATCTTTTGAGCGCAGTACTGAGCCTGAAAAGCGTTTACCACCCCAGTTACAAGTAAAACTAGCAAAAATATGCCTGGCTGCTGTTCACTGAAAAGCTCATTCTGGGTAAATTTTTGGTATACATTTGCTTCTGCCGGGTCAGCTGAGCAGTGAATTTCTACTTAACTACCTCCTATCAGGAGAGACCTCAGGGCTGCATCTTTTGAGCGCAGTACTGAGCCTGAAAAGCGTTTACCACCCCACTTACAAGTAAAACTAGCTAAAATGTGCCTGGCTGCTGTTCACTGAAAAGCTCATTCTGGGTACATTTTTGGTTTACATTTGCTTCTGCAGGGTCAGCTGAGCAGTGAATTTCTACTTAACTACCTCCTATCAGGAGAGACCTCAGGGCTGCATCTTTTGAGCGCAGTACTGAGCCTGAAAACCGTTTACAACCCCACTTACAAGTAAAACTAGCTAAAATGTGCCTGGCTGCTGTTCACTGAAAAGCTCATTCTGGGTACATTTTTGGTATACATTTGCTTCTGCCGGGTCAGCTGAACAGTGTATTTCTACTTAACTACCCCCTATCAGGAGAGACCTCAGGGCTTCATCTTTTGAGCGCAGTACTGAGCCTGAAAAGCGTTTCCAACCCCACTTACAAGTAAAACTAGCTAAAATGTGCCTGGCTGCTGTTCACTGAAAAGCTCACTCTGGGTACATTTTTGTTATACATTTGCTTCTGCCGGGTCAGCTGAGCAGTGAGTTTCTACTTAACTACCCCCTATCAGGAGAGACCTCAGGGCTGCATCTTTTGAGCGCACTACTGAGCCTGAAAAGCGTTTACAACCCCACTTACAAGTAAAACTAGCTAAAATGGGCCTGGCTGCTGTTCACTGAAAAGCTCATTCTGGGTACATTTTTGGTATACATTTGCTTCTGCCGGGTCAGCTGAACAGTGTATTTCTACTTAACTACCCCCTATCAAGAGAGACCTCAGGGCTGCATCTTTTGAGCGCACTACTGAGCCTGAAAATCGTTTACAACCCCACTTACAAGTAAAACTAGCTAAAATGTGCCTGGCTGCTGTTCACTGAATAGCTCATTCTGGGTACATTTTTGGTATACATTTGCTTCTGCCGGGTCAAATGAGCAGTGAATTTCTACTTAACTACCCCCTATCAGGAGAGACCTCAGGGCTGCATCTTTTGAGCGCAGTACTGAGCCTGAAAAGCGTTTACAACCCAAGTTACAAGTAAAACTAGCTAAAATGTGTCTGGCTGCTGTTCACTGAAAAGCTCATTCTGGGTACATTTTTGGTATACATTTGCTTCTGCCGGGTCAGCTGAGCAGTGTATTTCTACTTAACTACCCCCTATCAGGAGAGACCTCAGGGCTGCATCTTTTGAGCGCAGTACTGAGCCTGAAAAGCGTTTACAACCCCAGTTACAAGTAAAACTAGCTAAAATGTGCCTGGCTGCTGTTCACTGAAAAGCTCATTCTGGGTACATTTTTGTTATACATTTGCTTCTGCCGGGTCAGCTGAGCAGTGAATTTCTACTTAACTACCTCCTATCAGGAGAGACCTCAGGGCTGCATCTTTTGAGCACAGTACTGAGCCTGAAAAGCGTTTACAACCCCACTTACAAGTAAAACTAGCTAAAATGTGCCTGGCTGCTGTTCACTGAAAAGCTCATTCTGGGTACATTTTTGGTATACATTTGCTTTTGCTGGGTCAGCTGAGCAGTGAATTTCTACTTAACTACCCCCTATCAGGAGAGACCTCAGGGCTGCATCTTTTGAGCGCAGTACTGAGCCTGAAAAGCGTTTACAACCCCAGTTACAAGTAAAACTAGCTAAAATGTGCCTGGCTGCTGTTCACTGAAAAGCTCATTCTGGGTACATTTTTGGTATACATTTGCTTCTGCCGGGTCAGCTGAACAGTGAATTTCTACTTAACTACCTCCTATCAGGAGAGACCTCAGGGCTGTATCTTTTGAGCGCAGTACTGAGCCTGAAAAGCGTTTACAACCCCACTTACAAGTAAAACTAGCTAAAATGTGCCTGGCTGCTGTTCACTGAATAGCTCATTCTGGGTACATTTTTGGTATACATTTGCTTCTGCAGGGTCAGCTGAGCAGTGAATTTCTACTTAACTACCTCCTATCAGGAGAGACCTCAGGGCTGCATCTTTTGAGCGCAGTACTGAGCCTGAAAACCGTTTACAACCCCACTTACAAGTAAAACTAGCTAAAATGTGCCTGGCTGCTGTTCACTGAAAAGCTCATTCTAGGTACGTTTTTGGTATACATTTGCTTCTGCCGGGTCAGCTGAGCAGTGAATTTTTACTTAACTACCCCCTATCAGGAGAGACCTCAGGGCTGCATCTTTTGAGCGCTGTACTGAGCATGAAAAGCGTTTACAACCCCAGTTACAAGTAAAACTAGCTAAAATGTGCCTGGCTGCTGTTCACTGAAAAGCTCATTCTGGGTACATTTTTGGTATACATGTGCTTCTGCCGGGTCAGCTGAGCAGTGAGTTTCTACTTAACTACCTCCTATCAGGAGAGACCTCAGGGCTGCATCTTTTGAGCGCAGTACTGAGCCTGAAAAGCGTTTCCAACCCCACTTACAAGTAAAACTAGTCAAAATGTGCCTGGCTGCTGTTCACTGAAAAGCTCATTCTGGGTACATTTTTGTTATACATTTGCTTCTGCCGGGTCAGCTGAGCAGTGAGTTTCTACTTAACTACCCCCTATCAGGAGAGACCTCAGGGCTGCATCTTTTGAGCGCAGTACTGAGCCTGAAAAGCGTTTACAACCCCACTTACAAGTAAAACTAGCTAAAATGTGCCTGGCTGCTGTTCACTGAATAGCTCATTCTGGGTACATTTTTGGTATACATTTGCTTCTGCCGGGTCAGCTGAGCAGTGAATTTCTACTTAACTACCTCCTATCAGGAGAGACCTCAGGGCTGCATCTTTTGAGCACAGTACTGAGCCTGAAAAGCGTTTACAACCCCAGTTACAAGTAAAACTAGCTAAAATGTGCCTGGCTGCTGTTCACTGAAAAGCTCATTCTGGGTACATTGTTGGTATACATTTGCTTCTGCCGGGTCAGCTGAACAGTGAATTTCTACTTAACTACCTCCTATCAGGAGAGACCTCAGGGCTGCATCTTTTGAGCGCAGTACTGAGCCTGAAAAGCGTTTCCAACCCCACTTACAAGTAAAACTAGCTAAAATGTGCCTGGCTGCTGTTCACTGAATAGCTCATTCTGGGTCCATTTTTGGTATACATTTGCTTCTGCCGGGTCAGCTGAGCAGTGAATTTCTACTTAACTACCTCCTATCAGGAGAGACCTCAGGGCTGCATCTTTTGAGCACAGTACTGAGCCTGAAAAGCGTTTACAACCCCACTTACAAGTAAAACTAGCTAAAATGTGCCTGGCTGCTGTTCACTGAAAAGCTCATTCTGGGTACATTTTTGGTATACATTTGCTTCTGCCGGGTCAGCTGAGCAGTGAATTTCTACTTAACTACCTCCTATCAGGAGAGACCTCAGGGCTGCATGTTTTGAGCGCAGTACTGAGCCTGAAAAGCGTTTACAACCCCACTTACAAGTAAAACTAGCATAAATGTGCCTGGCTGCTGTTCACTGAAAAGCTCATTCTGGGTACATTTTTGGTATACATTTGCTTCTGCCGGGTCAGCTGAGCAGTGAATTTCTACTTAACTACCTCCTATCAGGAGAGACCTCAGGGCTGCATCTTTTGAGCGCAGTACTGAGCCTGAAAAGCGTTTACCACCCCACTTACAAGTAAAACTAGCTAAAATGTGCCTGGCTGCTGTTCACTGAAAAGCTCATTCTGGGTACATTTTTGGTATACATTTGCTTCTGCAGGGTCAGCTGAGCAGTGAATTTCTACTTAACTACCTCCTATCAGGAGAGACCTCAGGGCTGCATCTTTTGAGCGCAGTACTGAGCCTGAAAACCGTTTACAACCCCACTTACAAGTAAAACTAGCTAAAATGTGCCTGGCTGCTGTTCACTGAAAAGCTCATTCTAGGTACATTTTTAGTATACATTTGCTTCTGCGGGTCAGCTGAGCAGTGAGTTTCTACTTAACTACCCCCTATCAGGAGAGACCTCAGGGCTGCATCTTTTGAGCGCACTACTGAGCCTGAAAAGCATTTACAACCCCACTTACAAGTAAAACTAGCTAAAATGTGCCTGGCTGCTGTTCACTGAAAAGCTCATTCTGGGTACATTTTTGGTATACATTTGCTTCTGCCGGGTCAGCTGAACAGTGTATTTCTACTTAACTACCCCCTATCAGGAGAGACCTCAGGGCTGCATCTTTTGAGCGCAGTACTGAGCCTGAAAAGCGTTTCCAACCCCACTTACAAGTAAAACTAGCTAAAATGTGCCTGGCTGCTGTTCACTGAAAAGCTCATTCTGGGTACATTTTTGGTATACATTTGCTTCTGCCGGGTCAGCTGAGCAGTGAATTTCTACTTAACTACCCCCTATCAGGAGAGACCTCAGGGCTGCATCTTTTGAGCGCAGTACTGAGCCTGAAAACCGTTTACCACCCCAGTTACAAGTAAAACTAGCAAAAATATGCCTGGCTGCTGTTCACTGAAAAGCTCATTCTGGGTACATTTTTGGTATACATTTGCTTCTGCCGGGTCAGCTGAGCAGTGAATTTCTACTTAACTACCTCCTATCAGGAGAGACCTCAGGGCTGCATCTTTTGAGCGCAGTACTGAGCCTGAAAAGCGTTTACCACCCCACTTACAAGTAAAACTAGCTAAAATGTGCCTGGCTGCTGTTCACTGAAAAGCTCATTCTGGGTACATTTTTGGTTTACATTTGCTTCTGCAGGGTCAGCTGAGCAGTGAATTTCTACTTAACTACCTCCTATCAGGAGAGACCTCAGGGCTGCATCTTTTGAGCGCAGTACTGAGCCTGAAAACCGTTTACAACCCCACTTACAAGTAAAACTAGCTAAAATGTGCCTGGCTGCTGTTCACTGAAAAGCTCATTCTGGGTACATTTTTGGTATACATTTGCTTCTGCCGGGTCAGCTGAACAGTGTATTTCTACTTAACTACCCCCCTATCAGGAGAGACCTCAGGGCTGCATCTTTTGAGCGCAGTACTGAGCCTGAAAAGCGTTTCCAACCCCACTTACAAGTAAAACTAGCTAAAATGTGCCTGGCTGCTGTTCACTGAAAAGCTCACTCTGGGTACATTTTTGTTATACATTTGCTTCTGCCGGGTCAGCTGAGCAGTGAGTTTCTACTTAACTACCCCCTATCAGGAGAGACCTCAGGGCTGCATCTTTTGAGCGCACTACTGAGCCTGAAAAGCGTTTACAACCCCACTTACAAGTAAAACTAGCTAAAATGTGCCTGGCTGCTGTTCACTGAAAAGCTCATTCTGGGTACATTTTTGGTATACATTTGCTTCTGCCGGGTCAGCTGAACAGTGTATTTCTACTTAACTACCCCCTATCAGGAGAGACCTCAGGGCTGCATCTTTTGAGCGCACTACTGAGCCTGAAAATCGTTTACAACCCCACTTACAAGTAAAACTAGCTAAAATGTGCCTGGCTGCTGTTCACTGAATAGCTCATTCTGGGTACATTTTTGGTATACATTTGCTTCTGCCGGGTCAAATGAGCAGTGAATTTCTACTTAACTACCCCCTATCAGGAGAGACCTCAGGGCTGCATCTTTTGAGCGCAGTACTGAGCCTGAAAAGCGTTACAAGTAAAACTAGCTAAATGTGTCTGGCTGCTGTTCACTGAAAAGCTCATTCTGGGTACATTTTTGGTATACATTTGCTTCTGCCGGGTCAGCTGAGCAGTGTATTTCTACTTAACTACCCCCTATCAGGAGAGACCTCAGGGCTGCATCTTTTGAGCGCAGTACTGAGCCTGAAAAGCGTTTACAACCCCAGTTACAAGTAAAACTAGCTAAAATGTGCCTGGCTGCTGTTCACTGAAAAGCTCATTCTGGGTACATTTTTGGTATACATTTGCTTCTGCCGGGTCAGCTGAGCAGTGAATTTCTACTTAACTACCCCCTATCAGGAGAGACCTCAGGGCTGCATCTTTTGAGCGCAGTACTGAGCCTGAAAAGCGTTTACAACCCCAGTTACAAGTAAAACTAGCTAAAATGTGCCTGGCTGCTGTTTACTGAAAAGCTCATTCTGGGTACATTTTTGGTATACATTTGCTTCTGCCGGGTCAGCTGAACAGTGAATTTCTACTTAACTACCTCCTATCAGGAGAGACCTCAGGGCTGTATCTTTTGAGCGCAGTACTGAGCCTGAAAAGCGTTTGCAACCCCCACTTACAAGTAAAACTAGCTAAAATGTGCCTGGCTGCTGTTCACTGAATAGCTCATTCTGGGTACATTTTTGGTATACATTTGCTTCTGCAGGGTCAGCTGAGCAGTGAATTTCTACTTAACTACCTCCTATCAGGAGAGACCTCAGGGCTGCATCTTTTGAGCGCAGTACTGAGCCTGAAAACCGTTTACAACCCCACTTACAAGTAAAACTAGCTAAAATGTGCCTGGCTGCTGTTCACTGAATAGCTCATTCTGGGTACATTTTTGGTATACATTTGCTTCTGCCGGGTCAGCTGAGCAGTGAATTTTTACTTAACTACCCCCTATCAGGAGAGACCTCAGGGCTGCATCTTTTGAGCGCTGTACTGAGCATGAAAAGCGTTTACAACCCCAGTTACAAGTAAAACTAGCTAAAATGTGCCTGGCTGCTGTTCACTGAAAAGCTCATTCTGGGTACATTTTTGGTATACATGTGCTTCTGCCGGGTCAGCTGAGCAGTGAGTTTCTACTTAACTACCTCCTATCAGGAGAGACCTCTCAGGGCTGCATCTTTTGAGCGCAGTACTGAGCCTGAAAAGCGTTTCCAACCCCACTTACAAGTAAAACTAGTCAAAATGTGCCTGGCTGCTGTTCACTGAAAAGCTCATTCTGGGTACATTTTTGTTATACATTTGCTTCTGCCGGGTCAGCTGAGCAGTGAGTTTCTACTTAACTACCCCCTATCAGGAGAGACCTCAGGGCTGCATCTTTTGAGCGCAGTACTGAGCCTGAAAAGCGTTTACAACCCCACTTACAAGTAAAACTAGCTAAAATGTGCCTGGCTGCTGTTCACTGAATAGCTCATTCTGGGTACATTTTTGGTATACATTTGCTTCTGCTGGGTCAGCTGAGCAGTGAATTTCTACTTAACTACCTCCTATCAGGAGAGACCTCAGGGCTGCATCTTTTGAGCACATTACTGAGCCTGAAAAGCGTTTACAACCCCAGTTACAAGTAAAACTAGCTAAAATGTGCCTGGCTGCTGTTCACTGAAAAGCTCATTCTGGGTACATTGTTGGTATACATTTGCTTCTGCCGGGTCAGCTGAACAGTGAATTTCTACTTAACTACCTCCTATCAGGAGAGACCTCAGGGCTGCATCTTTTGAGCGCAGTACTGAGCCTGAAAAGCGTTTCCAACCCCACTTACAAGTAAAACTAGCTAAAATGTGCCTGGCTGCTGTTCACTGAATAGCTCATTCTGGGTCCATTTTTGGTATACATTTGCTTCTGCCGGGTCAGCTGAGCAGTGAATTTCTACTTAACTACCTCCTATCAGGAGAGACCTCAGGGCTGCATCTTTTGAGCACAGTACTGAGCCTGAAAAGCGTTTACAACCCCACTTACAAGTAAAACTAGCTAAAATGTGCCTGGCTGCTGTTCACTGAAAAGCTCATTCTGGGTACATTTTTGGTATACATTTGCTTCTGCCGGGTCAGCTGAGCAGTGAATTTCTACTTAACTACCTCCTATCAGGAGAGACCTCAGAGCTGCATGTTTTGAGCGCAGTACTGAGCCTGAAAAGCGTTTACAACCCCACTTACAAGTAAAACTAGCTAAAATGTGCCTGGCTGCTGTTCACTGAAAAGCTCATTCTGGGTACATTTTTGGTATACATTTGCTTCTGCCGGGTCAGCTGAGCAGTGAATTTCTACTTAACTACCTCCTATCAGGAGAGACCTCAGGGCTGCATCTTTTGAGCGCAGTACTGAGCCTGAAAAGCGTTTACCACCCCACTTACAAGTAAAACTAGCTAAAATGTGCCTGGCTGCTGTTCACTGAAAAGCTCATTCTGGGTACATTTTTGGTATACATTTGCTTCTGCAGGGTCAGCTGAGCAGTGAATTTCTACTTAACTACCTCCTATCAGGAGAGACCTCAGGGCTGCATCTTTTGAGCGCAGTACTGAGCCTGAAAACCGTTTACAACCCCACTTACAAGTAAAGCTAGCTAAAATGTGCCTGGCTGCTGTTCACTGAAAAGCTCATTCTAGGTACATTTTTAGTATACATTTGCTTCTGCGGGTCAGCTGAGCAGTGAGTTTCTACTTAACTACCCCCTATCAGGATAGACCTCAGGGCTGCATCTTTTGAGCGCACTACTGAGCCTGAAAAGCATTTACAACCCCACTTACAAGTAAAACTAGCTAAAATGTGCCTGGCTGCTGTTCACTGAAAAGCTCATTCTGGGTACATTTTTGGTATACATTTGCTTCTGCCGGGTCAGCTGAACAGTGTATTTCTACTTAACTACCCCCTATCAGGAGAGACCTCAGGGCTGCATCTTTTGAGCGCAGTACTGAGCCTGAAAAGCGTTTCCAACCCCACTTACAAGTAAAACTAGCTAAAATGTGCCTGGCTGCTGTTCACTGAAAAGCTCATTCTGGGTACATTTTTGGTATACATTTGCTTCTGCCGGGTCAGCTGAGCAGTGAATTTCTACTTAACTACCCCCTATCAGGAGAGACCTCAGGGCTGCATCTTTTGAGCGCAGTACTGAGCCTGAAAACCGTTTACCACCCCAGTTACAAGTAAAACTAGCAAAAATATGCCTGGCTGCTGTTCACTGAAAAGCTCATTCTGGGTAAATTTTTGGTATACATTTGCTTCTGCCGGGTCAGCTGAGCAGTGAATTTCTACTTAACTACCTCCTATCAGGAGAGACCTCAGGGCTGCATCTTTTGAGCGCAGTACTGAGCCTGAAAAGCGTTTACCACCCCACTTACAAGTAAAACTAGCTAAAATGTGCCTGGCTGCTGTTCACTGAAAAGCTCATTCTGGGTACATTTTTGGTTTACATTTGCTTCTGCAGGGTCAGCTGAGCAGTGAATTTCTACTTAACTACCTCCTATCAGGAGAGACCTCAGGGCTGCATCTTTTGAGCGCAGTACTGAGCCTGAAAACCGTTTACAACCCCACTTACAAGTAAAACTAGCTAAAATGTGCCTGGCTGCTGTTCACTGAAAAGCTCATTCTGGGTACATTTTTGGTATACATTTGCTTCTGCCGGGTCAGCTGAACAGTGTATTTCTACTTAACTACCCCCCTATCAGGAGAGACCTCAGGGCTGCATCTTTTGAGCGCAGTACTGAGCCTGAAAAGCGTTTCCAACCCCAATTACAAGTAAAACTAGCTAAAATGTGCCTGGCTGCTGTTCACTGAAAAGCTCACTCTGGGTACATTTTTGTTATACATTTGCTTCTGCCGGGTCAGCTGAGCAGTGAGTTTCTACTTAACTACCCCCTATCAGGAGAGACCTCAGGGCTGCATCTTTTGAGCGCACTACTGAGCCTGAAAAGCGTTTACAACCCCACTTACAAGTAAAACTAGCTAAAATGTGCCTGGCTGCTGTTCACTGAAAAGCTCATTCTGGGTACATTTTTGGTATACATTTGCTTCTGCCGGGTCAGCTGAACAGTGTATTTCTACTTAACTACCCCCTATCAGGAGAGACCTCAGGGCTGCATCTTTTGAGCGCACTACTGAGCCTGAAAATCGTTTACAACCCCACTTACAAGTAAAACTAGCTAAAATGTGCCTGGCTGCTGTTCACTGAATAGCTCATTCTGGGTACATTTTTGGTATACATTTGCTTCTGCCGGGTCAAATGAGCAGTGAATTTCTACTTAACTACCCCCTATCAGGAGAGACCTCAGGGCTGCATCTTTTGAGCGCAGTACTGAGCCTGAAAAGCGTTTACAACCCAAGTTACAAGTAAAACTAGCTAAAATGTGTCTGGCTGCTGTTCACTGAAAAGCTCATTCTGGGTACATTTTTGGTATACATTTGCTTCTGCCGGGTCAGCTGAGCAGTGTATTTCTACTTAACTACCCCCTATCAGGAGAGACCTCAGGGCTGCATCTTTTGAGCGCAGTACTGAGCCTGAAAAGCGTTTACAACCCCAGTTACAAGTAAAACTAGCTAAAATGTGCCTGGCTGCTGTTCACTGAAAAGCTCATTCTGGGTACATTTTTGTTATACATTTGCTTCTGCCGGGTCAGCTGAGCAGTGAATTTCTACTTAACTACCCCCTATCAGGAGAGACCTCAGGGCTGCATCTTTTGAGCGCAGTACTGAGCCTGAAAAGCGTTTACAACCCCAGTTACAAGTAAAACTAGCTAAAATGTGCCTGGCTGCTGTTTACTGAAAAGCTCATTCTGGGTACATTTTTGGTATACATTTGCTTCTGCCGGGTCAGCTGAACAGTGAATTTCTACTCAACTACCTCCTATCAGGAGAGACCTCAGGGCTGTATCTTTTGAGCGCAGTACTGAGCCTGAAAAGCGTTTGCAACCCCACTTACAAGTAAAACTAGCTAAAATGTGCCTGGCTGCTGTTCACTGAATAGCTCATTCTGGGTACATTTTTGGTATACATTTGCTTCTGCAGGGTCAGCTGAGCAGTGAATTTCTACTTAACTACCTCCTATCAGGAGAGACCTCAGGGCTGCATCTTTTGAGCGCAGTACTGAGCCTGAAAACCGTTTACAACCCCACTTACAAGTAAAACTAGCTAAAATGTGCCTGGCTGCTGTTCACTGAAAAGCTCATTCTAGGTACGTTTTTTGGTATACATTTCCTTCTGCCGGGTCAGCTGAGCAGTGAATTTTTACTTAACTACCCCCTATCAGGAGAGACCTCAGGGCTGCATCTTTTGAGCGCTGTACTGAGCATGAAAAGCGTTTACAACCCCAGTTACAAGTAAAACTAGCTAAAATGTGCCTGGCTGCTGTTCACTGAAAAGCTCATTCTGGGTACATTTTTGGTATACATGTGCTTCTGCCGGGTCAGCTGAGCAGTGAGTTTCTACTTAACTACCTCCTATCAGGAGAGACCTCAGGGCTGCATCTTTTGAGGGCAGTACTGAGCCTGAAAAGCGTTTCCAACCCCACTTACAAGTAAAACTAGTTAAAATGTGCCTGGCTGCTGTTCACTGAAAAGCTCATTCTGGGTACATTTTTGTTATACATTTGCTTCTGCCGGGTCAGCTGAGCAGTGAGTTTCTACTTAACTACCCCCTATCAGGAGAGACCTCAGGGCTGCATCTTTTGAGCGCAGTACTGAGCCTGAAAAGCGTTTACAACCCCACTTACAAGTAAAACTAGCTAAAATGTGCCTGGCTGCTGTTCACTGAATAGCTCATTCTGGGTACATTTTTGGTATACATTTGCTTCTGCCGGGTCAGCTGAGCAGTGAATTTCTACTTAACTACCTCCTATCAGGAGAGACCTCAGGGCTGCATCTTTTGAGCACAGTACTGAGCCTGAAAAGCGTTTACAACCCCAGTTACAAGTAAAACTAGCTAAAATGTGCCTGGCTGCTGTTCACTGAAAAGCTCATTCTGGGTACATTGTTGGTATACATTTGCTTCTGCCGGGTCAGCTGAACAGTGAATTTCTACTTAACTACCTCCTATCAGGAGAGACCTCTCTGCCTGGCTGCTGTTCACTGAAAAGCTCATTCTGGGTACATTTTTGTTATACATTTGCTTCTGCCGGGTCAGCTGAGCAGTGAATTTCTACGTAACTACCCCCTATCAGGGGAGACCTCGGGCTGCATCTTTTGAGCGCAGTACTGAGCCTGAAAAGCGTTTACAACCCCACTTACAAGTACAACTAGCTAAATTGTGCCTGGCTGCTGTTCACTGAAAAGCTCATTCTGGGTACATTTTTGTTATACATTTGCTTCTGCCGGGTCAGCTGAACAGTGAATTTCTACTTAACTACCTCCTATCAGGAGAGACCTCAGGGCTGTATCTTTTGAGTGCAGTACTGAGCCTGAAAACCGTTTACAACCCCACTTACAAGTAAAACTATCTAAAATGTGCCTGGCTGCTGTTCACTGAAAAGCTCATTCTGGGTACATTTTTGTTATACATTTGCTTCTGCCGGGTCAGCTGAGCAGTGAATTTCTACGTAACTACCCCCTATCAGGGGAGACCTCAGGGCTGCATCTTTTGAGCGCAGTACTGAGCCTGAAAAGCGTTTACAACCCCACTTACAAGTAAAACTAGCTAAATTGTGCCTGGCTGCTGTTCACTGAAAAGCTCATTCTGGGTACATTTTTGGTATACATTTGCTTCTGCCGGGACAGCTGAGCAGTGTATTTCTACTTAACTACCCCCTATCAGGAGAGACCTCAGGGTTGCATCTTTTGAGCGCAGTACTGAGCCTGAAAAGCGTTTACAACCCCAGTTACAAGTAAAACTAGCTAAAATGTGCCTGGCTGCTGTTCACTGAAAAGCTCATTCTGGGTACATTTTTGGTATACATTTGCTTCTGCAGGGTCAGCTGAACAGTGAATTTCTACTTAACTACCTCCTATCAGGAGAGACCTCAGGGCTGTATCTTTTGAGTGCAGTACTGAGCCTGAAAAGCGTTTACAACCCCACTTACAAGTAAAACTAGCTAAATTGTGCCTGGCTGCTGTTCACTGAAAAGCTCATTCTGGGTACATTTTTGTTATACATTTGCTTCTGCCGGGTCAGCTGAACAGTGAATTTCTACTTAACTACCTCCTATCAGGAGAGACCTCAGGGCTGTATCTTTTGAGTGCAGTACTGAGCCTGAAAAGCGTTTACAACCCCACTTACAAGTAAAACTAGCTAAATTGTGCCTGGCTGCTGTTCACTGAAAAGCTCATTCTGGGTACATTTTTGTTATACATTTGCTTCTGCCGGGTCAGCTGAACAGTGAATTTCTACTTAACTACCCCCTATCAGGAGAGACCTCAGGGCTGCATCTTTTGAGCGCAGTACTGAGCCTGAAAACCGTTTACCACCCCAGTTACAAGTAAAACTAGCTAAAATGTGCCTGGCTGCTGTTCACTGAAAAGCTCATTCTGGGTACATTTTTGGTACACATTTGCTTCTGCCGGGTCAGCTGAGCAGTGAATTTCTACTTAACTACCTCCTATCAGGAGAGACCTCAGGGCTGCATGTTTTGAGCGCAGTACTTAGCCTGAAAAGCGTTTACAACCCCACTTACAAGTAAAACTAGCTAAAATGTGCCTGGCTGCTGTTCACTGAATAGCTCATTCTGGGTACATTTTTGGTATACATTTGCTTCTGCCGGGTCAGCTGAGCAGTGAATTTCTACTTAACTACCTCCTATCAGGAGAGACCTCAGGGCTGCATCTTTTGAGCACAGTACTGAGCCTGAAAAGCGTTTACAACCCCACTTACAAGTAAAACTAGCTAAAATGTGCCTGGCTGCTGTTCACTGAAAAGCTCATTCTGGGTACATTTTTGTTATACATTTGCTTCTGCCGGGTCAGCTGAGCAGTGAGTTTCTACTTAACTACCCCCTATCAGGAGAGACCTCAGGGCTGCATCTTTTGAGCGCACTACTGAGCCTGAAAAGCGTTTACAACCCCACTTACAAGTAAAACTAGCTAAAATGTGCCTGGCTGCTGTTCACTGAATAGCTCCTTCTGGGTACATTTTTGGTATACATTTGCTTCTGCCGGGTCAGCTGAGCAGTGAATTTCTACGTAACTACCCCCTATCAGGGGAGACCTCAGGGCTGCATCTTTTGAGCGCAGTACTGAGCCTGAAAAGCGTTTACAACCCCACTTACAAGTAAAACTAGCTAAATTGTGCCTGGCTGCTGTTCACTGAAAAGCTCATTCTGGGTACATTTTTGGTATACATTTGCTTCTGCCGGGACAGCTGAGCAGTGTATTTCTACTTAACTACCCCCTATCAGGAGAGACCTCAGGGTTGCATCTTTTGAGCGCAGTACTGAGCCTGAAAAGCGTTTACAACCCCAGTTACAAGTAAAACTAGCTAAAATGTGCCTGGCTGCTGTTCACTGAAAAGCTCATTCTGGGTACATTTTTGGTATACATTTGCTTCTGCCGGGTCAGCTGAACAGTGAATTTCTACTTAACTACCTCCTATCAGGAGAGACCTCAGGGCTGTATCTTTTGAGTGCAGTACTGAGCCTGAAAAGCGTTTACAACCCCACTTACAAGTAAAACTAGCTAAATTGTGCCTGGCTGCTGTTCACTGAAAAGCTCATTCTGGGTACATTTTTGTTATACATTTGCTTCTGCCGGGTCAGCTGAACAGTGAATTTCTACTTAACTACCTCCTATCAGGAGAGACCTCAGGGCTGTATCTTTTGAGTGCAGTACTGAGCCTGAAAAGCGTTTACAACCCCACTTACAAGTAAAACTAGCTAAATTGTGCCTGGCTGCTGTTCACTGAAAAGCTCATTCTGGGTACATTTTTGTTATACATTTGCTTCTGCCGGGTCAGCTGAACAGTGAATTTCTACTTAACTACCCCCTATCAGGAGAGACCTCAGGGCTGCATCTTTTGAGCGCAGTACTGAGCCTGAAAACCGTTTACCACCCCAGTTACAAGTAAAACTAGCTAAAATGTGCCTGGCTGCTGTTCACTGAAAAGCTCATTCTGGGTACATTTTTGGTACACATTTGCTTCTGCCGGGTCAGCTGAGCAGTGAATTTCTACTTAACTACCTCCTATCAGGAGAGACCTCAGGGCTGCATGTTTTGAGCGCAGTACTTAGCCTGAAAAGCGTTTACAACCCCACTTACAAGTAAAACTAGCTAAAATGTGCCTGGCTGCTGTTCACTGAATAGCTCATTCTGGGTACATTTTTGGTATACATTTGCTTCTGCCGGGTCAGCTGAGCAGTGAATTTCTACTTAACTACCTCCTATCAGGAGAGACCTCAGGGCTGCATCTTTTGAGCACAGTACTGAGCCTGAAAAGCGTTTACAACCCCACTTACAAGTAAAACTAGCTAAAATGTGCCTGGCTGCTGTTCACTGAAAAGCTCATTCTGGGTACATTTTTGTTATACATTTGCTTCTGCCGGGTCAGCTGAGCAGTGAGTTTCTACTTAACTACCCCCTATCAGGAGAGACCTCAGGGCTGCATCTTTTGAGCGCACTACTGAGCCTGAAAAGCGTTTACAACCCCACTTACAAGTAAAACTAGCTAAAATGTGCCTGGCTGCTGTTCACTGAATAGCTCCTTCTGGGTACATTTTTGGTATACATTTGCTTCTGCCGGGTCAGCTGAGCAGTGAATTTCTACTTAACTACCCCCTATCAGGGGAGACCTCAGGGCTGCATCTTTTGAGCGCACTACTGAGCCTGAAAAGCGTTTACAACCCCACTTACAAGTAAAACTAGCTAAAATGTGCCTGGCTGCTGTTCACTGAATAGCTCATTCTGGGTACATTTTTGGTATACATTTGCTTCTGCCGGGTCAGCTGAGCAGTGTATTTCTACTTAACTACCCCCTATCAGGGGAGACCTCAGGGCTGCATCTTTTGAGCGCAGTACTGAGCCTGAAAAGCGTTTACAACCCCACTTACAAGTAAAACTAGCTAAATTGTGCCTGGCTGCTGTTCACTGAAAAGATCATTCTGGGTACATTTTTGTTATACATTTGCTTCTGCCGGGTCAGCTGAGCAGTGAATTTCTACGTAACTACCCCCTATCAGGGGAGACCTCAGGGCTGCATCTTTTGAGCGCAGTACTGAGCCTGAAAAGCGTTTACAACCCCACTTACAAGTAAAACTAGCTAAATTGTGCCTGGCTGCTGTTCACTGAAAAGCTCATTCTGGGTACATTTTTGGTATACATTTCCTTCTGCCGGGTCAGCTGAGCAGTGTATTTCTACTTAACTACCCCCTATCAGGAGAGACCTCAGGGTTGCATCTTTTGAGCGCAGTACTGAGCCTGAAAAGCGTTTACAACCCCAGTTACAAGTAAAACTAGCTAAAATGTGCCTGGCTGCTGTTCACTGAAAAGCTCATTCTGGGTACATTTTTGTTATACATTTGCTTCTGCCGGGTCAGCTGAGCAGTGAATTTCTACGTAACTACCCCCTATCAGGGGAGACCTCAGGGCTGCATCTTTTGAGCGCAGTACTGAGCCTGAAAAGCGTTTACAACCCCACTTACAAGTAAAACTAGCTAAATTGTGCCTGGCTGCTGTTCACTGAAAAGCTCATTCTGGGTACATTTTTGTTATACATTTGCTTCTGCCGGGTCAGCTGAGCAGTGAATTTCTACGTAACTACCCCCTATCAGGGGAGACCTCAGGGCTGCATCTTTTGAGCGCAGTACTGAGCCTGAAAAGCGTTTACAACCCCACTTACAAGTAAAACTAGCTAAATTGTGCCTGGCTGCTGTTCACTGAAAAGCTCATTCTGGGTACATTTTTGGTATACATTTGCTTCTGCCGGGTCAGCTGAGCAGTGTATTTCTACTTAACTACCCCCTATCAGGAGAGACCTCAGGGTTGCATCTTTTGAGCGCAGTACTGAGCCTGAAAAGCGTTTACAACCCCAGTTACAAGTAAAACTAGCTAAAATGTGCCTGGCTGCTGTTCACTGAAAAGCTCATTCTGGGTACATTTTTGGTATACATTTGCTTCTGCCGGGTCAGCTGAACAGTGAATTTCTACTTAACTACCTCCTATCAGGAGAGACCTCAGGGCTGTATCTTTTGAGTGCAGTACTGAGCCTGAAAAGCGTTTACAACCCCACTTACAAGTAAAACTAGCTAAAATGTGCCTGGCTGCTGTTCACTGAATAGCTCATTCTGGGTACATTTTTGGTATACATTTGCTTCTGCAGGGTCAGCTGAGCAGTGAATTTCTACTTAACTACCTCCTATCAGGAGAGACCTCAGGGCTGCATCTTTTGAGCGCAGTACTGAGCCTGAAAACCGTTTACAACCCCACTTACAAGTAAAACTAGCTAAATTGTGCCTGGCTGCTGTTCACTGAAAAGCTCATTCTGGGTACATTTTTGTTATACATTTGCTTCTGCCGGGTCAGCTGAGCAGTGAATTTCCACGTAACTACCCCCTATCAGGGGAGACCTCAGGGCTGCATCTTTTGAGCGCAGTACTGAGCCTGAAAAGCGTTTACAACCCCACTTACAAGTAAAACTATCTAAAATGTGCCTGGCTGCTGTTCACTGAAAAGCTCATTCTGGGTACATTTTTGTTATACATTTGCTTCTGCCGGGTCAGCTGAGCAGTGAATTTCCACGTAACTACCCCCTATCAGGGGAGACCTCAGGGCTGCATCTTTTGAGCGCAGTACTGAGCCTGAAAAGCGTTTACAACCCCACTTACAAGTAAAACTAGCTAAATTGTGCCTGGCTGCTGTTCACTGAAAAGCTCATTCTGGGTACATTTTTGTTATACATTTGCTTCTGCCGGGTCAGCTGAGCAGTGAATTTCTACGTAACTACCCCCTATCAGGGGAGACCTCAGGGCTGCATCTTTTGAGCGCAGTACTGAGCCTGAAAAGCGTTTACAACCCCACTTACAAGTAAAACTAGCTAAATTGTGCCTGGCTGCTGTTCACTGAAAAGCTCATTCTGGGTACATTTTTGTTATACATTTGCTTCTGCCGGGTCAGCTGAGCAGTGAATTTCTACGTAACTACCCCCTATCAGGGGAGACCTCAGGGCTGCATCTTTTGAGCGCAGTACTGAGCCTGAAAAGCGTTTACAACCCCACTTACAAGTAAAACTAGCTAAATTGTGCCTGGCTGCTGTTCACTGAAAAGCTCATTCTGGGTACATTTTTGTTATACATTTGCTTCTGCCGGGTCAGCTGAACAGTGAATTTCTACTTAACTACCTCCTATCAGGAGAGACCTCAGGGCTGTATCTTTTGAGTGCAGTACTGAGCCTGAAAACCGTTTACAACCCCACTTACAAGTAAAACTATCTAAAATGTGCCTGGCTGCTGTTCACTGAAAAGCTCATTCTGGGTACATTTTTGTTATACATTTGCTTCTGCCGGGTCAGCTGAGCAGTGAATTTCTACGTAACTACCCCCTATCAGGGGAGACCTCAGGGCTGCATCTTTTGAGCGCAGTACTGAGCCTGAAAAGCGTTTACAACCCCACTTACAAGTAAAACTAGCTAAATTGTGCCTGGCTGCTGTTCACTGAAAAGCTCATTCTGGGTACATTTTTGGTATACATTTGCTTCTGCCGGGTCAGCTGAGCAGTGTATTTCTACTTAACTACCCCCTATCAGGAGAGTCCTCAGGGTTGCATCTTTTGAGCGCAGTACTGAGCCTGAAAAGCGTTTACAACCCCAGTTACAAGTAAAACTAGCTAAAATGTGCCTGGCTGCTGTTCACTGAAAAGCTCATTCTGGGTACATTTTTGGTATACATTTGCTTCTGCCGGGTCAGCTGAACAGTGAATTTCTACTTAACTACCTCCTATCAGGAGAGACCTCAGGGCTGTATCTTTTGAGTGCAGTACTGAGCCTGAAAAGCGTTTACAACCCCACTTACAAGTAAAACTAGCTAAATTGTGCCTGGCTGCTGTTCACTGAAAAGCTCATTCTGGGTACATTTTTGTTATACATTTGCTTCTGCCGGGTCAGCTGAACAGTGAATTTCTACTTAACTACCTCCTATCAGGAGAGACCTCAGGGCTGTATCTTTTGAGTGCAGTACTGAGCCTGAAAAGCGTTTACAACCCCACTTACAAGTAAAACTAGCTAAATTGTGCCTGGCTGCTGTTCACTGAAAAGCTCATTCTGGGTACATTTTTGTTATACATTTGCTTCTGCCGGGTCAGCTGAACAGTGAATTTCTACTTAACTACCCCCTATCAGGAGAGACCTCAGGGCTGCATCTTTTGAGCGCAGTACTGAGCCTGAAAACCGTTTACCACCCCAGTTACAAGTAAAACTAGCTAAAATGTGCCTGGCTGCTGTTCACTGAAAAGCTCATTCTGGGTACATTTTTGGTACACATTTGCTTCTGCCGGGTCAGCTGAGCAGTGAATTTCTACTTAACTACCTCCTATCAGGAGAGACCTCAGGGCTGCATGTTTTGAGCGCAGTACTTAGCCTGAAAAGCGTTTACAACCCCACTTACAAGTAAAACTAGCTAAAATGTGCCTGGCTGCTGTTCACTGAATAGCTCATTCTGGGTACATTTTTGGTATACATTTGCTTCTGCCGGGTCAGCTGAGCAGTGAATTTCTACTTAACTACCTCCTATCAGGAGAGACCTCAGGGCTGCATCTTTTGAGCACAGTACTGAGCCTGAAAAGCGTTTACAACCCCACTTACAAGTAAAACTAGCTAAAATGTGCCTGGCTGCTGTTCACTGAAAAGCTCATTCTGGGTACATTTTTGTTATACATTTGCTTCTGCCGGGTCAGCTGAGCAGTGAGTTTCTACTTAACTACCCCCTATCAGGAGAGACCTCAGGGCTGCATCTTTTGAGCGCACTACTGAGCCTGAAAAGCGTTTACAACCCCACTTACAAGTAAAACTAGCTAAAATGTGCCTGGCTGCTGTTCACTGAATAGCTCCTTCTGGGTACATTTTTGGTATACATTTGCTTCTGCCGGGTCAGCTGAGCAGTGAATTTCTACTTAACTACCCCTTATCAGGAGAGACCTCAGGGCTGCATCTTTTGAGCGCAGTACTGAGCCTGAAAAGCATTTACAACCCCAGTTACAAGTAAAACTAGCTAAAATGTGTCTGGCTGCTGTTCACTGAAAAGCTCATTCTGGGTACATTTTTGGTATACATTTGCTTCTGCCGGGTCAGCTGAACAGTGAATTTCTACTTAACTACCTCCTATCAGGAGAGACCTCAGGGCTGTATCTTTTGAGTGCAGTACTGAGCCTGAAAAGCGTTTACAACCCCACTTACAAGTAAAACTAGCTAAAATGTGCCTGGCTGCTGTTCACTGAATAGCTCATTCTGGGTACATTTTTGGTATACATTTGCTTCTGCAGGGTCAGCTGAGCAGTGAATTTCTACTTAACTACCTCCTATCAGGAGAGACCTCAGGGCTGCATCTTTTGAGCGCAGTACTGAGCCTGAAAACCGTTTACAACCCCACTTACAAGTAAAACTAGCTAAATTGTGCCTGTCTGCTGTTCACTGAAAAGCTCATTCTGAGTACATTTTTGGTATACATTTGCTTCTGCCGGGTCAGCTGAGCAGTGAATTTCTACTTAACTACCTCCTATCAGGAGAGACCTCAGGGCTGCATCTTTTGAGCACAGTACTGAGCCTGAAAAGCGTTTACAACCCCACTTACAAGTAAAACTAGCTAAAATGTGCCTGGCTGCTGTTCACTGAAAAGCTCATTCTGGGTACATTTTTGTTATACATTTGCTTCTGCCGGGTCAGCTGAGCAGTGAGTTTCTACTTAACTACCCCCTATCAGGAGAGACCTCAGGGCTGCATCTTTTGAGCGCACTACTGAGCCTGAAAAGCGTTTACAACCCCACTTACAAGTAAAACTAGCTAAAATGTGCCTGGCTGCTGTTCACTGAATAGCTCATTCTGGGTACATTTTTGGTATACATTTGCTTCTGCCGGGTCAGCTGAGCAGTGTATTTCTACTTAACTACCCCCTATCAGGAGAGACCTCAGGGCTGCATCTTTTGAGCGCAGTACTGAGCCTGAAAAGCATTTACAACCCCAGTTACAAGTAAAACTAGCTAAAATGTGCCTGGCTGCTGTTCACTGAAAAGCTCATTCTGGGTACATTTTTGTTATACATTTGCTTCTGCCGGGTCAGCTGAGCAGTGAATTTCTACGTAACTACCCCCTATCAGGGGAGACCTCAGGGCTGCATCTTTTGAGCGCAGTACTGAGCCTGAAAAGCGTTTACAACCCCACTTACAAGTAAAACTAGCTAAATTGTGCCTGGCTGCTGTTCACTGAAAAGATCATTCTGGGTACATTTTTGTTATACATTTGCTTCTGCCGGGTCAGCTGAGCAGTGAATTTCTACGTAACTACCCCCTATCAGGGGAGACCTCAGGGCTGCATCTTTTGAGCGCAGTACTGAGCCTGAAAAGCGTTTACAACCCCACTTACAAGTAAAACTAGCTAAATTGTGCCTGGCTGCTGTTCACTGAAAAGCTCATTCTGGGTACATTTTTGGTATACATTTCCTTCTGCCGGGTCAGCTGAGCAGTGTATTTCTACTTAACTACCCCCTATCAGGAGAGACCTCAGGGCTGCATCTTTTGAGCGCAGTACTGAGCCTGAAAAGCGTTTACAACCCCAGTTACAAGTAAAACTAGCTAAAATGTGCCTGGCTGCTGTTCACTGAAAAGCTCATTCTGGGTACATTTTTGGTATACATTTGCTTCTGCCGGGTCAGCTGAGCAGTGAATTTCTACGTAACTACCCCCTATCAGGGGAGACCTCAGGGCTGCATCTTTTGAGCGCAGTACTGAGCCTGAAAAGCGTTTACAACCCCACTTACAAGTAAAACTAGCTAAATTGTGCCTGGCTGCTGTTCACTGAAAAGCTCATTCTGGGTACATTTTTGTTATACATTTGCTTCTGCCGGGTCAGCTGAGCAGTGAATTTCTACGTAACTACCCCCTATCAGGGGAGACCTCAGGGCTGCATCTTTTGAGCGCAGTACTGAGCCTGAAAAGCGTTACAACCCCACTTACAAGTAAAACTAGCTAAATTGTGCCTGGCTGCTGTTCACTGAAAAGCTCATTCTGGGTACATTTTTGTTATACATTTGCTTCTGCCGGGTCAGCTGAGCAGTGAATTTCTACGTAACTACCCCCTATCAGGGAGACCTCAGGGCTGCATCTTTTGAGCGCAGTACTGAGCCTGAAAAGCGTTTACAACCCCACTTACAAGTAAAACTAGCTAAATTGTGCCTGGCTGCTGTTCACTGAAAAGCTCATTCTGGGTACATTTTTGTTATACATTTGCTTCTGTCGGGTCAGCTGAGCAGTGAATTTCTACGTAACTACCCCCTATCAGGGGAGACCTCAGGGCTGCATCTTTTGAGCGCAGTACTGAGCCTGAAAAGCGTTTACAACCCCACTTACAAGTAAAACTAGCTAAATTGTGCCTGGCTGCTGTTCACTGAAAAGCTCATTCTGGGTACATTTTTGGTATACATTTGCTTCTGCCGGGTCAGCTGAGCAGTGTATTTCTACTTAACTACCCCCTATCAGGAGAGACCTCAGGGTTGCATCTTTTGAGCGCAGTACTGAGCCTGAAAAGCGTTTACAACCCCAGTTACAAGTAAAACTAGCTAAAATGTGCCTGGCTGCTGTTCACTGAAAAGCTCATTCTGGGTACATTTTTGGTATACATTTGCTTCTGCCGGGTCAGCTGAACAGTGAATTTCTACTTAACTACCTCCTATCAGGAGAGACCTCAGGGCTGTATCTTTTGAGTGCAGTACTGAGCCTGAAAAGCGTTTACAACCCCACTTACAAGTAAAACTAGCTAAAATGTGCCTGGCTGCTGTTCACTGAATAGCTCATTCTGGGTACATTTTTGGTATACATTTGCTTCTGCAGGGTCAGCTGAGCAGTGAATTTCTACTTAACTACCTCCTATCAGGAGAGACCTCAGGGCTGCATCTTTTGAGCGCAGTACTGAGCCTGAAAACCGTTTACAACCCCACTTACAAGTAAAACTAGCTAAATTGTGCCTGGCTGCTGTTCACTGAAAAGCTCATTCTGGGTACATTTTTGTTATACATTTGCTTCTGCCGGGTCAGCTGAGCAGTGAATTTCTACGTAACTACCCCCTATCAGGGGAGACCTCAGGGCTGCATCTTTTGAGCGCAGTACTGAGCCTGAAAAGCGTTTACAACCCCACTTACAAGTAAAACTAGCTAAATTGTGCCTGGCTGCTGTTCACGGAAAAGCTCATTCTGGGTACATTTTTGTTATACATTTGCTTCTGCCGGGTCAGCTGAGCAGTGAATTTCTACGTAACTACCCCCTATCAGGGGAGACCTCAGGGCTGCATCTTTTGAGCGCAGTACTGAGCCTGAAAAGCGTTTACAACCCCACTTACAAGTAAAACTAGCTAAATTGTGCCTGGCTGCTGTTCACTGAAAAGCTCATTCTGGGTACATTTTTGGTATACATTTGCTTCTGCCGGGTCAGCTGAGCAGTGTATTTCTACTTAACTACCCCCTATCAGGAGAGACCTCAGGGTTGCATCTTTTGAGCGCAGTACTGAGCCTGAAAAGCGTTTACAACCCCAGTTACAAGTAAAACTAGCTAAAATGTGCCTGGCTGCTGTTCACTGAAAAGCTCATTCTGGGTACATTTTTGGTATACATTTGCTTCTGCCGGGTCAGCTGAACAGTGAATTTCTACTTAACTACCTCCTATCAGGAGAGACCTCAGGGCTGTATCTTTTGAGTGCAGTACTGAGCCTGAAAAGCGTTTACAACCCCACTTACAAGTAAAACTAGCTAAATTGTGCCTGGCTGCTGTTCACTGAAAAGCTCATTCTGGGTACATTTTTGTTATACATTTGCTTCTGCCGGGTCAGCTGAACAGTGAATTTCTACTTAACTACCCCCTATCAGGAGAGACCTCAGGGCTGCATCTTTTGAGCGCAGTACTGAGCCTGAAAACCGTTTACCACCCCAGTTACAAGTAAAACTAGCTAAAATGTGCCTGGCTGCTGTTCACTGAAAAGCTCATTCTGGGTACATTTTTGGTACACATTTGCTTCTGCCGGGTTAGCTGAGCAGTGAATTTCTACTTAACTACTTCCTATCAGGAGAGACCTCAGGGCTGCATGTTTTGAGCGCAGTACTGAGCCTGAAAAGCGTTTACAACCCCACTTACAAGTAAAACTAGCTAAAATGTGCCTGGCTGCTGTTCACTGAATAGCTCATTCTGGGTACATTTTTGGTATACATTTGCTTCTGCCGGGTCAGCTGAGCAGTGAATTTCTACTTAACTACCTCCTATCAGGAGAGACCTCAGGGCTGCATCTTTTGAGCACAGTACTGAGCCTGAAAAGCGTTTACAACCCCACTTACAAGTAAAACTAGCTAAAATGTGCCTGGCTGCTGTTCACTGAAAAGCTCATTCTGGGTACATTTTTGTTATACATTTGCTTCTGCCGGGTCAGCTGAGCAGTGAGTTTCTACTTAACTACCCCCTATCAGGAGAGACCTCAGGGCTGCATCTTTTGAGCGCACTACTGAGCCTGAAAAGCGTTTACAACCCCACTTACAAGTAAAACTAGCTAAAATGTGCCTGGCTGCTGTTCACTGAATAGCTCCTTCTGGGTACATTTTTGGTATACATTTGCTTCTGCCGGGTCAGCTGAGCAGTGAATTTCTACTTAACTACCCCTTATCAGGAGAGACTTTAGGGCTGCATCTTTTGAGCGCAGTACTGAGCCTGAAAAGCATTTACAACCCCAGTTACAAGTAAAACTAGCTAAAATGTGTCTGGCTGCTGTTCACTGAAAAGCTCATTCTGGGTACATTTTTGGTATACATTTGCTTCTGCCGGGTCAGCTGAACAGTGAATTTCTACTTAACTACCTCCTATCAGGAGAGACCTCAGGGCTGTATCTTTTGAGTGCAGTACTGAGCCTGAAAAGCGTTTACAACCCCACTTACAAGTAAAACTAGCTAAAATGTGCCTGGCTGCTGTTCACTGAATAGCTCATTCTGGGTACATTTTTGGTATACATTTGCTTCTGCAGGGTCAGCTGAGCAGTGAATTTCTACTTAACTACCTCCTATCAGGAGAGACCTCAGGGCTGCATCTTTTGAGCGCAGTACTGAGCCTGAAAACCGTTTACAACCCCACTTACAAGTAAAACTAGCTAAATTGTGCCTGGCTGCTGTTCACTGAAAAGCTCATTCTGGGTACATTTTTGGTATACATTTGCTTCTGCCGGGTCAGCTGAGCAGTGAATTTCTACTTAACTACCTCCTATCAGGAGAGACCTCAGGGCTGCATCTTTTGAGCACAGTACTGAGCCTGAAAAGCGTTTACAACCCCACTTACAAGTAAAACTAGCTAAAATGTGCCTGGCTGCTGTTCACTGAAAAGCTCATTCTGGGTACATTTTTGTTATACATTTGCTTCTGCCGGGTCAGCTGAGCAGTGAGTTTCTACTTAACTACCCCCTTTCAGGAGAGACCTCAGGGCTGCATCTTTTGAGCGCACTACTGAGCCTGAAAAGCGTTTACAACCCCACTTACAAGTAAAACTAGCTAAAATGTGCCTGGCTGCTGTTCACTGAATAGCTCATTCTGGGTACATTTTTGGTATACATTTGCTTCTGCCGGGTCAGCTGAGCAGTGTATTTCTACTTAACTACCCCCTATCAGGAGAGACCTCAGGGCTGCATCTTTTGAGCGCAGTACTGAGCCTGAAAAGCATTTACAACCCCAGTTACAAGTAAAACTAGCTAAAATGTGCCTGGCTGCTGTTCACTGAAAAGCTCATTCTGGGTACATTTTTGTTATACATTTGCTTCTGCCGGGTCAGCTGAGCAGTGAATTTCTACGTAACTACCCCCTATCAGGGGAGACCTCAGGGCTGCATCTTTTGAGCGCAGTACTGAGCCTGAAAAGCGTTTACAACCCCACTTACAAGTAAAACTAGTTAAATTGTGCCTGGCTGCTGTTCACTGAAAAGCTCATTCTGGGTACATTTTTGTTATACATTTGCTTCTGCCGGGTCAGCTGAGCAGTGAATTTCTACGTAACTACCCCCTATCAGGGGAGACCTCAGGGCTGCATCTTTTGAGCGCAGTACTGAGCCTGAAAAGCGTTTACAACCCCACTTACAAGTAAAACTAGCTAAATTGTGCCTGGCTGCTGTTCACTGAAAAGCTCATTCTGGGTACATTTTTGGTATACATTTCCTTCTGCCGGGTCAGCTGAGCAGTGTATTTCTACTTAACTACCCCCTATCAGGAGAGACCTCAGGGTTGCATCTTTTGAGCGCAGTACTGAGCCTGAAAAGCGTTTACAACCCCAGTTACAAGTAAAACTAGCTAAAATGTGCCTGGCTGCTGTTCACTGAAAAGCTCATTCTGGGTACATTTTTGGTATACATTTGCTTCTGCCGGGTCAGCTGAGCAGTGAATTTCTACGTAACTACCCCCTATCAGGGGAGACCTCAGGGCTGCATCTTTTGAGCGCAGTACTGAGCCTGAAAAGCGTTTACAACCCCACTTACAAGTAAAACTAGCTAAATTGTGCCTGGCTGCTGTTCACTGAAAAGCTCATTCTGGGTACATTTTTGTTATACATTTGCTTCTGCCGGGTCAGCTGAGCAGTGAATTTCTACGTAACTACCCCCTATCAGGGGAGACCTCAGGGCTGCATCTTTTGAGCGCAGTACTGAGCCTGAAAAGCGTTTACAACCCCACTTACAAGTAAAACTAGCTAAATTGTGCCTGGCTGCTGTTCACTGAAAAGCTCATTCTGGGTACATTTTTGTTATACATTTGCTTCTGCCGGGTCAGCTGAGCAGTGAATTTCTACGTAACTACCCCCTATCAGGGGAAACCTCAGGGCTGCATCTTTTGAGCGCAGTACTGAGCCTGAAAAGCGTTTACAACCCCACTTACAAGTAAAACTAGCTAAATTGTGCCTGGCTGCTGTTCACTGAAAAGCTCATTCTGGGTACATTTTTGTTATACATTTGCTTCTGCCGGGTCAGCTGAGCAGTGAATTTCTACGTAACTACCCCCTATCAGGGGAGACCTCAGGGCTGCATCTTTTGAGCGCAGTACTGAGCCTGAAAAGCGTTTACAACCCCACTTACAAGTAAAACTAGCTAAATTGTGCCTGGCTGCTGTTCACTGAAAAGCTCATTCTGGGTACATTTTTGTTATACATTTGCTTCTGCCGGGTCAGCTGAGCAGTGAATTTCTACGTAACTACCCCCTATCAGGGGAGACCTCAGGGCTGCATCTTTTGAGCGCAGTACTGAGCCTGAAAAGCGTTTACAACCCCACTTACAAGTAAAACTAGCTAAATTGTGCCTGGCTGCTGTTCACTGAAAAGCTCATTCTGGGTACATTTTTGTTATACATTTGCTTCTGCCGGGTCAGCTGAACAGTGAATTTCTACTTAACTACCTCCTATCAGGAGAGACCTCAGGGCTGTATCTTTTGAGTGCAGTACTGAGCCTGAAAACCGTTTACAACCCCACTTACAAGTAAAACTATCTAAAATGTGCCTGGCTGCTGTTCACTGAAAAGCTCATTCTGGGTACATTTTTGTTATACATTTGCTTCTGCCGGGTCAGCTGAGCAGTGAATTTCTACGTAACTACCCCCTATCAGGGGAGACCTCAGGGCTGCATCTTTTGAGCGCAGTACTGAGCCTGAAAAGCGTTTACAACCCCACTTACAAGTTAAACTAGCTAAATTGTGCCTGGCTGCTGTTCACTGAAAAGCTCATTCTGGGTACATTTTTGGTATACATTTGCTTCTGCCGGGTCAGCTGAGCAGTGTATTTCTACTTAACTACCCCCTATCAGGAGAGACCTCAGGGTTGCATCTTTTGAGCGCAGTACTGAGCCTGAAAAGCGTTTACAACCCCAGTTACAAGTAAAACTAGCTAAAATGTGCCTGGCTGCTGTTCACTGAAAAGCTCATTCTGGGTACATTTTTGGTATACATTTGCTTCTGCCGGGTCAGCTGAACAGTGAATTTCTACTTAACTACCTCCTATCAGGAGAGACCTCAGGGCTGTATCTTTTGAGTGCAGTACTGAGCCTGAAAAGCGTTTACAACCCCACTTACAAGTAAAACTAGCTAAATTGTGCCTGGCTGCTGTTCACTGAAAAGCTCATTCTGGGTACATTTTTGTTATACATTTGCTTCTGCCGGGTCAGCTGAACAGTGAATTTCTACTTAACTACCCCCTATCAGGAGAGACCTCAGGGCTGCATCTTTTGAGCGCAGTACTGAGCCTGAAAACCGTTTACCACCCCAGTTACAAGTAAAACTAGCTAAAATGTGCCTGGCTGCTGTTCACTGAAAAGCTCATTCTGGGTACATTTTTGGTACACATTTGCTTCTGCCGGGTCAGCTGAGCAGTGAATTTCTACTTAACTACCTCCTATCAGGAGAGACCTCAGGGCTGCATGTTTTGAGCGCAGTACTGAGCCTGAAAAGCGTTTACAACCCCACTTACAAGTAAAACTAGCTAAAATGTGCCTGGCTGCTGTTCACTGAATAGCTCATTCTGGGTACATTTTTGGTATACATTTGCTTCTGCCGGGTCAGCTGAGCAGTGAATTTCTACTTAACTACCTCCTATCAGGAGAGACCTCAGGGCTGCATCTTTTGAGCACAGTACTGAGCCTGAAAAGCGTTTACAACCCCACTTACAAGTAAAACTAGCTAAAATGTGCCTGGCTGCTGTTCACTGAAAAGCTCATTCTGGGTACATTTTTGTTATACATTTGCTTCTGCCGGGTCAGCTGAGCAGTGAGTTTCTACTTAACTACCCCCTATCAGGAGAGACCTCAGGGCTGCATCTTTTGAGCGCACTACTGAGCCTGAAAAGCGTTTACAACCCCACTTACAAGTAAAACTAGCTAAAATGTGCCTGGCTGCTGTTCACTGAATAGCTCCTTCTGGGTACATTTTTGGTATACATTTGCTTCTGCCGGGTCAGCTGAGCAGTGAATTTCTACTTAACTACCCCTTATCAGGAGAGACCTCAGGGCTGCATCTTTTGAGCGCAGTACTGAGCCTGAAAAGCATTTACAACCCCAGTTACAAGTAAAACTAGCTAAAATGTGTCTGGCTGCTGTTCACTGAAAAGCTCATTCTGGGTACATTTTTGGTATACATTTGCTTCTGCCGGGTCAGCTGAACAGTGAATTTCTACTTAACTACCTCCTATCAGGAGAGACCTCAGGGCTGTATCTTTTGAGTGCAGTACTGAGCCTGAAAAGCGTTTACAACCCCACTTACAAGTAAAACTAGCTAAAATGTGCCTGGCTGCTGTTCACTGAATAGCTCATTCTGGGTACATTTTTGGTATACATTTGCTTCTGCAGGGTCAGCTGAGCAGTGAATTTCTACTTAACTACCTCCTATCAGGAGAGACCTCAGGGCTGCATCTTTTGAGCGCAGTACTGAGCCTGAAAACCGTTTACAACCCCACTTACAAGTAAAACTAGCTAAATTGTGCCTGGCTGCTGTTCACTGAAAAGCTCATTCTGGGTACATTTTTGGTATACATTTGCTTCTGCCGGGTCAGCTGAGCAGTGAATTTCTACTTAACTACCTCCTATCAGGAGAGACCTCAGGGCTGCATCTTTTGAGCACAGTACTGAGCCTGAAAAGCGTTTACAACCCCACTTACAAGTAAAACTAGCTAAAATGTGCCTGGCTGCTGTTCACTGAAAAGCTCATTCTGGGTACATTTTTGTTATACATTTGCTTCTGCCGGGTCAGCTGAGCAGTGAGTTTCTACTTAACTACCCCCTATCAGGAGAGACCTCAGGGCTGCATCTTTTGAGCGCACTACTGAGCCTGAAAAGCGTTTACAACCCCACTTACAAGTAAAACTAGCTAAAATGTGCCTGGCTGCTGTTCACTGAATAGCTCATTCTGGGTACATTTTTGGTATACATTTGCTTCTGCCGGGTCAGCTGAGCAGTGTATTTCTACTTAACTACCCCCTATCAGGAGAGACCTCAGGGCTGCATCTTTTGAGCGCAGTACTGAGCCTGAAAAGCATTTACAACCCCAGTTACAAGTAAAACTAGCTAAAATGTGCCTGGCTGCTGTTCACTGAAAAGCTCATTCTGGGTACATTTTTGTTATACATTTGCTTCTGCCGGGTCAGCTGAGCAGTGAATTTCTACGTAACTACCCCCTATCAGGGGAGACCTCAGGGCTGCATCTTTTGAGCGCAGTACTGAGCCTGAAAAGCGTTTACAACCCCACTTACAAGTAAAACTAGCTAAATTGTGCCTGGCTGCTGTTCACTGAAAAGCTCATTCTGGGTACATTTTTGTTATACATTTGCTTCTGCCGGGTCAGCTGAGCAGTGAATTTCTACGTAACTACCCCCTATCAGGGGAGACCTCAGGGCTGCATCTTTTGAGCGCAGTACTGAGCCTGAAAAGCGTTTACAACCCCACTTACAAGTAAAACTAGCTAAATTGTGCCTGGCTGCTGTTCACTGAAAAGCTCATTCTGGGTACATTTTTGGTATACATTTCCTTCTGCCGGGTCAGCTGAGCAGTGTATTTCTACTTAACTACCCCCTATCAGGAGAGACCTCAGGGTTGCATCTTTTGAGCGCAGTACTGAGCCTGAAAAGCGTTTACAACCCCAGTTACAAGTAAAACTAGCTAAAATGTGCCTGGCTGCTGTTCACTGAAAAGCTCATTCTGGGTACATTTTTGGTATACATTTGCTTCTGCCGGGTCAGCTGAGCAGTGAATTTCTACGTAACTACCCCCTATCAGGGGAGACCTCAGGGCTGCATCTTTTGAGCGCAGTACTGAGCCTGAAAAGCGTTTACAACCCCACTTACAAGTAAAACTAGCTAAATTGTGCCTGGCTGCTGTTCACTGAAAAGCTCATTCTGGGTACATTTTTGTTATACATTTGCTTCTGCCGGGTCAGCTGAGCAGTGAATTTCTACGTAACTACCCCCTATCAGGGGAGACCTCAGGGCTGCATCTTTTGAGCGCAGTACTGAGCCTGAAAAGCGTTTACAACCCCACTTACAAGTAAAACTAGCTAAATTGTGCCTGGCTGCTGTTCACTGAAAAGCTCATTCTGGGTACATTTTTGTTATACATTTGCTTCTGCCGGGTCAGCTGAGCAGTGAATTTCTACGTAACTACCCCCTATCAGGGGAGACCTCAGGGCTGCATCTTTTGAGCGCAGTACTGAGCCTGAAAAGCGTTTACAACCCCACTTACAAGTAAAACTAGCTAAATTGTGCCTGGCTGCTGTTCACTGAAAAGCTCATTCTGGGTACATTTTTGTTATACATTTGCTTCTGCCGGGTCAGCTGAGCAGTGAGTTTCTACGTAACTACCCCCTATCAGGGGAGACCTCAGGGCTGCATCTTTTGAGCGCAGTACTGAGCCTGAAAAGCGTTTACAACCCCACTTACAAGTAAAACTAGCTAAAATGTGCCTGGCTGCTGTTCACTGAAAAGCTCATTCTGGGTACATTTTTGGTATACATTTGCTTCTGCCGGGTCAGCTGAGCAGTGTATTTCTACTTAACTACCCCCTATCAGGGGAGACCTCAGGGTTGCATCTTTTGAGCGCAGTACTGAGCCTGAAAAGCGTTTACAACCCCAGTTACAAGTAAAACTAGCTAAAATGTGCCTGGCTGCTGTTCACTGAAAAGCTCATTCTGGGTACATTTTTGGTATACATTTGCTTCTGCCGGGTCAGCTGAACAGTGAATTTCTACTTAACTACCTCCTATCAGGAGAGACCTCAGGGCTGCATCTTTTGAGCGCAGTACTGAGCCTGAAAACCGTTTACAACCCCACTTACAAGTAAAACTATCTAAAATGTGCCTGGCTGCTGTTCACTGAAAAGCTCATTCTGGGTACATTTTTGTTATACATTTGCTTCTGCCGGGTCAGCTGAGCAGTGAATTTCTACGTAACTACCCCCTATCAGGGGAGACCTCAGGGCTGCATCTTTTGAGCGCAGTACTGAGCCTGAAAAGCGTTTACAACCCCACTTACAAGTAAAACTAGCTAAATTGTGCCTGGCTGCTGTTCACTGAAAAGCTCATTCTGGGTACATTTTTGTTATACATTTGCTTCTGCCGGGTCAGCTGAGCAGTGAATTTCTACGTAACTACCCCCTATCAGGGGAGACCTCGGGGCTGCATCTTTTGAGCGCAGTACTGAGCCTGAAAAGCGTTTACAACCCCACTTACAAGTAAAACTAGCTAAATTGTGCCTGGCTGCTGTTCACTGAAAAGCTCATTCTGGGTACATTTTTGTTATACATTTGCTTCTGCCGGGTCAGCTGAGCAGTGAATTTCTACGTAACTACCCCCTATCAGGGGAGACCTCAGGGCTGCATCTTTTGAGCGCAGTACTGAGCCTGAAAAGCGTTTACAACCCCACTTACAAGTAAAACTAGCTAAATTGTGCCTGGCTGCTGGTCACTGAAAAGCTCATTCTGGGTACATTTTTGTTATACATTTGCTTCTGCCGGGTCAGCTGAACAGTGAATTTCTACTTAACTACCTCCTATCAGGAGAGACCTCAGGGCTGTATCTTTTGAGTGCAGTACTGAGCCTGAAAACCGTTTACAACCCCACTTACAAGTAAAACTATCTAAAATGTGCCTGGCTGCTGTTCACTGAAAAGCTCATTCTGGGTACATTTTTGGTACACATTTGCTTCTGCCGGGTCAGCTGAGCAGTGAATTTCTACTTAACTACCTCCTATCAGGAGAGACCTCAGGGCTGCATGTTTTGAGCGCAGTACTTAGCCTGAAAAGCGTTTACAACCCCACTTACAAGTAAAACTAGCTAAAAGTGCCTGGCTGCTGTTCACTGAATAGCTCATTCTGGGTACATTTTTGGAATACATTTGCTTCTGCCGGGTCAGCTGAGCAGTAAATTTCTACTTAACTACCTCCTATCAGGAGAGACCTCAGGGCTGCATCTTTTGAGCACAGTACTGAGCCTGAAAAGCGTTTACAACCCCACTTACAAGTAAAACTAGCTAAAATGTGCCTGGCTGCTGTTCACTGAAAAGCTCATTCTGGGTACATTTTTGTTATACATTTGCTTCTGCCGGGTCAGCTGAGCAGTGAGTTTCTACTTAACTACCCCCTATCAGGAGAGACCTCAGGGCTGCATCTTTTGAGCGCACTACTGAGCCTGAAAAGCGTTTACAACCCCACTTACAAGTAAAACTAGCTAAAATGTGCCTGGCTGCTGTTCACTGAATAGCTCCTTCTGGGTACATTTTTGGTATACATTTGCTTCTGCCGGGTCAGCTGAGCAGTGAATTTCTACTTAACTACCTCCTATCAGGAGAGACCTCAGGACTGTATCTTTTGAGTGCAGTACTGAGCCTGAAAAGCGTTTACAACCCCACTTACAAGTAAAACTAGCTAAAATGTGCCTGGCTGCTGTTCACTGAATAGCTCATTCTGGGTACATTTTTGGTATACATTTGCTTCTGCAGGGTCAGCTGAGCAGTGAATTTCTACTTAACTACCTCCTATCAGGAGAGACCTCAGGGCTGCATCTTTTGAGCGCAGTACTGAGCCTGAAAACCGTTTACAACCCCACTTACAAGTAAAACTAGCTAAATTGTGCCTGGCTGCTGTTCACCGAAAAGCTCATTCTGGGTACATTTTTGGTATACATTTGCTTCTGCCGGGTCAGCTGAGCAGTGAATTTCTACTTAACTACCTCCTATCAGGAGAGACCTCAGGGCTGCATCTTTTGAGCACAGTACTGAGCCTGAAAAGCGTTTACAACCCCACTTACAAGTAAAACTAGCTAAAATGTGCCTGGCTGCTGTTCACTGAAAAGCTCATTCTGGGTACATTTTTGTTATACATTTGCTTCTGCCGGGTCAGCTGAGCAGTGAGTTTCTACTTAACTACCCCCTATCAGGAGAGACCTCAGGGCTGCATCTTTTGAGCGCACTACTGAGCCTGAAAAGCGTTTACAACCCCACTTACAAGTAAAACTAGCTAAAATGTGCCTGGCTGCTGTTCACTGAATAGCTCATTCTGGGTACATTTTTGGTATACATTTGCTTCTGCCGGGTCAGCTGAGCAGTGTATTTCTACTTAACTACCCCCTATCAGGAGATACCTCAGGGCTGCATCTTTTGAGCGCAGTACTGAGCCTGAAAAGCATTTACAACCCCAGTTACAAGTAAAACTAGCTAAAATGTGCCTGGCTGCTGTTCACTGAAAAGCTCATTCTGGGTACATTTTTGTTATACATTTGCTTCTGCCGGGTCAGCTGAGCAGTGAATTTCTACGTAACTACCCCCTATCAGGGGAGACCTCAGGGCTGCATCTTTTGAGCGCAGTACTGAGCCTGAAAAGCGTTTTCAACCCCACTTACAAGTAAAACTAGCTAAATTGTGCCTGGCTGCTGTTCACTGAAAAGATCATTCTGGGTACATTTTTGTTATACATTTGCTTCTGCCGGGTCAGCTGAGCAGTGAATTTCTACGTAACTACCCCCTATCAGGGGATACCTCAGGGCTGCATCTTTTGAGCGCAGTACTGAGCCTGAAAAGCGTTTACAACCCCACTTACAAGTAAAACTAGCTAAATTGTGCCTGGCTGCTGTTCACTGAAAAGCTCATTCTGGGTACATTTTTGGTATACATTTCCTTCTGCCGGGTCAGCTGAGCAGTGTATTTCTACTTAACTACCCCCTATCAGGAGAGACCTCAGGGCTGCATCTTTTGAGCGCAGTACTGAGCCTGAAAAGCGTTTACAACCCCAGTTACAAGTAAAACTAGCTAAAATGTGCCTGGCTGCTGTTCACTGAAAAGCTCATTCTGGGTACATTTTTGGTATACATTTGCTTCTGCCGGGTCAGCTGAGCAGTGAATTTCTACGTAACTACCCCCTATCAGGGGAGACCTCAGGGTTGTATCTTTTGAGTGCAGTACTGAGCCTGAAAAGCGTTTACAACCCCACTTACAAGTAAAACTAGCTAAATTGTGCCTGGCTGCTGTTCACTGAAAAGCTCATTCTGGGTACATTTTTGGTATACATTTGCTTCTGCCGGGTCAGCTGAGCAGTGAATTTCTACGTAACTACCCCCTATCAGGGGAGACCTCAGGGCTGCATCTTTTGAGCGCAGTACTGAGCCTGAAAAGCGTTTACAACCCCACTTACAAGTAAAACTAGCTAAATTGTGCCTGGCTGCTGTTCACTGAAAAGCTCATTCTGGGTACATTTTTGTTATACATTTGCTTCTGCCGGGTCAGCTGAGCAGTGAATTTCTACGTAACTACCCCCTATCAGGGGAGACCTCAGGGCTGCATCTTTTGAGCGCAGTACTGAGCCTGAAAAGCGTTTACAACCCCACTTACAAGTAAAACTAGCTAAATTGTGCCTGGCTGCTGTTCACTGAAAAGCTCATTCTGGGTACATTTTTGTTATACATTTGCTTCTGCCGGGTCAGCTGAGCAGTGAATTTCTACGTAACTACCCCCTATCAGGGGAGACCTCAGGGCTGCATCTTTTGAGCGCAGTACTGAGCCTGAAAAGCGTTTACAACCCCACTTACAAGTAAAACTAGCTAAATTGTGCCTGGCTGCTGTTCACTGAAAAGCTCATTCTGGGTACATTTTTGGTATACATTTGCTTCTGCCGGGTCAGCTGAGCAGTGTATTTCTACTTAACTACCCCCTATCAGGAGAGACCTCAGGGTTGCATCTTTTGAGCGCAGTACTGAGCCTGAAAAGCGTTTACAACCCCAGTTACAAGTAAAACTAGCTAAAATGTGCCTGGCTGCTGTTCACTGAATAGCTCATTCTGGGTACATTTTTGGTATACATTTGCTTCTGCAGGGTCAGCTGAGCAGTGAATTTCTACTTAACTACCTCCTATCAGGAGAGACCTCAGGGCTGCATCTTTTGAGCGCAGTACTGAGCCTGAAAACCGTTTACAACCCCACTTACAAGTAAAACTAGCTAAATTGTGCCTGGCTACTGTTCACTGAAAAGCTCATTCTGGGTACATTTTTGGTATACATTTGCTTCTGCCGGGTCAGCTAAGCAGTGTATTTCTACTTAACTACCCCCTATCAGGAGAGACCTCAGGGCTGCATCTTTTGAGCGCAGTACTGAGCCTGAAAACCGTTTACAACCCCACTTACAAGTAAAACTAGCTAAAATGTGCCTGGCTGCTGTTCACTGAAAAGCTCATTCTGGGTACATTTTTGGTATACATTTGCTTCTGCCGGGTCAGCTGAGCAGTGAATTTCTACGTAACTACCCCCTATCAGGGGAGACCTCAGGGCTGCATCTTTTGAGCGCAGTACTGAGCCTGAAAAGCGTTTACAACCCCACTTACAAGTAAAACTAGCTAAATTGTGCCTGGCTGCTGTTCACTGAAAAGCTCATTCTGGGTACATTTTTGTTATACATTTGCTTCTGCCGGGTCAGCTGAGCAGTGAATTTCTACGTAACTACCCCCTATCAGGGGAGACCTCAGGGCTGCATCTTTTGAGCGCAGTACTGAGCCTGAAAAGCGTTTACAACCCCACTTACAAGTAAAACTAGCTAAATTGTGCCTGGCTGCTGTTCACTGAAAAGCTCATTCTGGGTACATTTTTGTTATACATTTGCTTCTGCCGGGTCAGCTGAGCAGTGAATTTCTACGTAACTACCCCCTATCAGGGGAGACCTCAGGGCTGCATCTTTTGAGCGCAGTACTGAGCCTGAAAAGCGTTTACAACCCCACTTACAAGTAAAACTAGCTAAATTGTGCCTGGCTGCTGTTCACTGAAAAGCTCATTCTGGGTACATTTTTGTTATACATTTGCTTCTGCCGGGTCAGCTGAGCAGTGAATTTCTACGTAACTACCCCCTATCAGGGGAGACCTCAGGGCTGCATCTTTTGAGCGCAGTACTGAGCCTGAAAAGCGTTTACAACCCCACTTACAAGTAAAACTAGCTAAATTGTGCCTGGCTGCTGTTCACTGAAAAGCTCATTCTGGGTACATTTTTGTTATACATTTGCTTCTGCCGGGTCAGCTGAGCAGTGAATTTCTACGTAACTACCCCCTATCAGGGGAGACCTCAGGGCTGCATCTTTTGAGCGCAGTACTGAGCCTGAAAAGCGTTTACAACCCCAGTTACAAGTAAAACTAGCTAAAATGTGCCTGGCTGCTGTTCACTGAAAAGCTCATTCTGGGTACATTTTTGGTATACATTTGCTTCTGCCGGGTCAGCTGAGCAGTGAATTTCTACGTAACTACCCCCTATCAGGGGAGACCTCAGGGTTGTATCTTTTGAGCGCAGTACTGAGCCTGAAAAGCGTTTACAACCCCACTTACAAGTAAAACTAGCTAAATTGTGCCTGGCTGCTGTTCACTGAAAAGCTCATTCTGGGTACATTTTTGGTATACATTTGCTTCTGCCGGGTCAGCTGAGCAGTGAATTTCTACGTAACTACCCCCTATCAGGGGAGACCTCAGGGCTGCATCTTTTGAGCGCAGTACTGAGCCTGAAAAGCGTTTACAACCCCACTTACAAGTAAAACTAGCTAAATTGTGCCTGGCTGCTGTTCACTGAAAAGCTCATTCTGGGTACATTTTTGTTATACATTTGCTTCTGCCGGGTCAGCTGAGCAGTGAATTTCTACGTAACTACCCCCTATCAGGGGAGACCTCAGGGCTGCATCTTTTGAGCGCAGTACTGAGCCTGAAAAGCGTTTACAACCCCACTTACAAGTAAAACTAGCTAAATTGTGCCTGGCTGCTGTTCACTGAAAAGCTCATTCTGGGTACATTTTTGTTATACATTTGCTTCTGCCGGGTCAGCTGAGCAGTGAATTTCTACGTAACTACCCCCTATCAGGGGAGACCTCAGGGCTGCATCTTTTGAGCGCAGTACTGAGCCTGAAAAGCGTTTACAACCCCACTTACAAGTAAAACTAGCTAAATTGTGCCTGGCTGCTGTTCACTGAAAAGCTCATTCTGGGTACATTTTTGGTATACATTTGCTTCTGCCGGGTCAGCTGAGCAGTGTATTTCTACTTAACTACCCCCTATCAGGAGAGACCTCAGGGTTGCATCTTTTGAGCGCAGTACTGAGCCTGAAAAGCGTTTACAACCCCAGTTACAAGTAAAACTAGCTAAAATGTGCCTGGCTGCTGTTCACTGAATAGCTCATTCTGGGTACATTTTTGGTATACATTTGCTTCTGCAGGGTCAGCTGAGCAGTGAATTTCTACTTAACTACCTCCTATCAGGAGAGACCTCAGGGCTGCATCTTTTGAGCGCAGTACTGAGCCTGAAAACCGTTTACAACCCCACTTACAAGTAAAACTAGCTAAATTGTGCCTGGCTGCTGTTCACTGAAAAGCTCATTCTGGGTACATTTTTGGTATACATTTGCTTCTGCCGGGTCAGCTGAGCAGTGTATTTCTACTTAACTACCCCCTATCAGGAGAGACCTCAGGGCTGCATCTTTTGAGCGCAGTACTGAGCCTGAAAACCGTTTACAACCCCACTTACAAGTAAAACTAGCTAAAATGTGCCTGGCTGCTGTTCACTGAAAAGCTCATTCTGGGTACATTTTTGTTATACATTTGCTTCTGCCGGGTCAGCTGAGCAGTGAATTTCTACGTAACTACCCCCTATCAGGGGAGACCTCAGGGCTGCATCTTTTGAGCGCAGTACTGAGCCTGAAAAGCGTTTACAACCCCACTTACAAGTAAAACTAGCTAAATTGTGCCTGGCTGCTGTTCACTGAAAAGCTCATTCTGGGTACATTTTTGTTATACATTTGCTTCTGCCGGGTAAGCTGAGCAGTGAATTTCTACGTAACTACCCCCTATCAGGGGAGACCTCAGGGCTGCATCTTTTGAGCGCAGTACTGAGCCTGAAAAGCGTTTACAACCCCACTTACAAGTAAAACTAGCTAAATTGTGCCTGGCTGCTGTTCACTGAAAAGCTCATTCTGGGTACATTTTTGTTATACATTTGCTTCTGCCGGGTCAGCTGAGCAGTGAATTTCTACGTAACTATCCCCTATCAGGGGAGACCTCAGGGCTGCATCTTTTGAGCGCAGTACTGAGCCTGAAAAGCGTTTACAACCCCACTTACAAGTAAAACTAGCTAAATTGTGCCTGGCTGCTGTTCACTGAAAAGCTCATTCTGGGTACATTTTTGTTATACATTTGCTTCTGCCGGGTCAGCTGAGCAGTGAATTTCTACGTAACTACCCCCTATCAGGGGAGACCTCAGGGCTGCATCTTTTGAGCGCAGTACTGAGCCTGAAAAGCGTTTACAACCCCACTTACAAGTAAAACTAGCTAAATTGTGCCTGGCTGCTGTTCACTGAAAAGCTCATTCTGGGTACATTTTTGTTATACATTTGCTTCTGCCGGGTCAGCTGAACAGTGAATTTCTACTTAACTACCTCCTATCAGGAGAGACCTCAGGGCTGTATCTTTTGAGTGCAGTACTGAGCCTGAAAACCGTTTACAACCCCACTTACAAGTAAAACTATCTAAAATGTGCCTGGCTGCTGTTCACTGAAAAGCTCATTCTGGCTACATTTTTGTTATACATTTGCTTCTGCCGGGTCAGCTGAGCAGTGAATTTCTACGTAACTACCCCCTATCAGGGGAGACCTCAGGGCTGCATCTTTTGAGCGCAGTACTGAGCCTGAAAAGCGTTTACAACCCCACTTACAAGTAAAACTAGCTAAATTGTGCCTGGCTGCTGTTCACTGAAAAGCTCATTCTGGGTACATTTTTGGTATACATTTGCTTCTGCCGGGTCAGCTGAGCAGTGTATTTCTACTTAACTACCCCCTATCAGGAGAGACCTCAGGGTTGCATCTTTTGAGCGCAGTACTGAGCCTGAAAAGCGTTTACAACCCCAGTTACAAGTAAAACTAGCTAAAATGTGCCTGGCTGCTGTTCACTGAAAAGCTCATTCTGGGTACATTTTTGGTATACATTTGCTTCTGCCGGGTCAGCTGAACAGTGAATTTCTACTTAACTACCTCCTATCAGGAGAGACCTCAGGGCTGTATCTTTTGAGTGCAGTACTGAGCCTGAAAAGCGTTTACCACCCCACTTACAAGTAAAACTAGCTAAATTGTGCCTGGCTGCTGTTCACTGAAAAGCTTCTGGGTACATTTTTGTTATACATTTGCTTCTGCCGGGTCAGCTGAGCAGTGAATTTCTATTTAACTACCTCCTATCAGGAGAGACCTCAGGGCTGCATGTTTTGAGCGCAGTACTTAGCCTGAAAACCGTTTACAACCCCACTTACAAGTAAAACTAGCTAAAATGTGCCTGGCTGCTGTTCACTGAATAGCTCATTCTGGGTACATTTTTGGTATACATTTGCTTCTGCCGGGTCAGCTGAGCAGTGAATTTCTACTTAACTACCTCCTATCAGGAGAGACCTCAGGGCTGCATCTTTTGAGCACAGTACTGAGCCTGAAAAGCGTTTACAACCCCACTTACAAGTAAAACTAGCTAAAATGTGCCTGGCTGCTGTTCACTGAAAAGCTCATTCTGGGTACATTTTTGTTATACATTTGCTTCTGCCGGGTCAGCTGAGCAGTGAGTTTCTACTTAACTACCCCCTATCAGGAGAGACCTCAGGGCTGCATCTTTTGAGCGCACTACTGAGCCTGAAAAGCGTTTACAACCCCACTTACAAGTAAAACTAGCTAAAATGTGCCTGGCTGCTGTTCACTGAATAGCTCCTTCTGGGTACATTTTTGGTATACATTTGCTTCTGCCGGGTCAGCTGAGCAGTGAATTTCTACTTAACTACCCCTTATCAGGAGAGACCTCAGGGCTGCATCTTTTGAGCGCAGTACTGAGCCTGAAAAGCATTTACAACCCCAGTTACAAGTAAAACTAGCTAAAATGTGTCTGGCTGCTGTTCACTGAAAAGCTCATTCTGGGTACATTTTTGGTATACATTTGCTTCTGCCGGGTCAGCTGAACAGTGAATTTCTACTTAACTACCTCCTATCAGGAGAGACCTCATGGCTGTATCTTTTGAGTGCAGTACTGAGCCTGAAAAGCGTTTACAACCCCACTTACAAGTAAAACTAGCTAAAATGTGCCTGGCTGCTGTTCACTGAATAGCTCATTCTGGGTACATTTTTGGTATACATTTGCTTCTGCAGGGTCAGCTGAGCAGTGAATTTCTACTTAACTACCTCCTATCAGGAGAGACCTCAGGGCTGCATCTTTTGAGCGCAGTACTGAGCCTGAAAAGCGTTTACAACCCCACTTACAAGTAAAACTAGCTAAAATGTGCCTGGCTGCTGTTCACTGAATAGCTCATTCTGGGTACATTCTTGGTATACATTTGCTTCTGCCGGGTCAGCTGAGCAGTGAATTTCTACTTAACTACCTCCTATCAGGAGAGACCTCAGGGCTGCATCTTTTGAGCACAGTACTGAGCCTGAAAAGCGTTTACAACCCCACTTACAAGTAAAACTAGCTAAAATGTGCCTGGCTGCTGTTCACTGAAAAGCTCATTCTGGGTACATTTTTGTTATACATTTGCTTCTGCCGGGTCAGCTGAGCAGTGAGTTTCTACTTAACTACCTCCTATCAGGAGAGACCTCAGGGCTGCATCTTTTGAGCGCAGTACTGAGCCTGAAAAGCGTTTACAACCCCACTTACAAGTAAAACTAGCTAAAATGTGCCTGGCTGCTGTTCACTGAAAAGCTCATTCTGGGTACATTTTTGTTATACATTTGCTTCTGCCGGGTCAGCTGAGCAGTGAGTTTCTACTTAACTACCCCCTATCAGGAGAGACCTCAGGGCTGCATCTTTTGAGCGCACTACTGAGCCTGAAAAGCGTTTACAACCCCACTTACAAGTAAAACTAGCTAAAATGTGCCTGGCTGCTGTTCACTGAATAGCTCATTCTGGGTACATTTTTGGTATACATTTGCTTCTGCCGGGTCAGCTGAGCAGTGTATTTCTACTTAACTACCCCCTATCAGGGGAGACCTCAGGGCTGCATCTTTTGAGCGCAGTACTGAGCCTGAAAAGCGTTTACAACCCCAGTTACAAGTAAAACTAGCTAAAATGTGCCTGGCTGCTGTTCACTGAAAAGCTCATTCTGGGTACATTTTTGTTATACATTTGCTTCTGCCGGGTCAGCTGAGCAGTGAATTTCTACGTAACTACCCCCTATCAGGGGAGACCTCAGGGCTGCATCTTTTGAGCGCAGTACTGAGCCTGAAAAGCGTTTACAACCCCACTTACAAGTAAAACTAGCTAAATTGTGCCTGGCTGCTGTTCACTGAAAAGATCATTCTGGGTACATTTTTGTTATACATTTGCTTCTGCCGGGTCAGCTGAGCAGTGAATTTCTACGTAACTACCCCCTATCAGGGGAGACCTCAGGGCTGCATCTTTTGAGCGCAGTACTGAGCCTGAAAAGCGTTTACAACCCCACTTACAAGTAAAACTAGCTAAATTGTGCCTGGCTGCTGTTCACTGAAAAGCTCATTCTGGGTACATTTTTGGTATACATTTCCTTCTGCCGGGTCAGCTGAGCAGTGTATTTCTACTTAACTACCCCCTATCAGGGGAGACCTCAGGGTTGCATCTTTTGAGCGCAGTACTGAGCCTGAAAAGCGTTTACAACCCCAGTTACAAGTAAAACGAGCTAAAATGTGCCTGGCTGCTGTTCACTGAAAAGCTCATTCTGGGTACATTTTTGGTATACATTTGCTTCTGCCGGGTCAGCTGAGCAGTGAATTTCTACGTAACTACCCCCTATCAGGGGAGACCTCAGGGCTGCATCTTTTGAGCGCAGTACTGAGCCTGAAAAGCGTTTACAACCCCACTTACAAGTAAAACTAGCTAAATTGTGCCTGGCTGCTGTTCACTGAAAAGCTCATTCTGGGTACATTTTTGTTATACATTTGCTTCTGCCGGGTCAGCTGAGCAGTGAATTTCTACGTAACTACCCCCTATCAGGGGAGACCTCAGGGCTGCATCTTTTGAGCGCAGTACTGAGCCTGAAAAGCGTTTACAACCCCACTTACAAGTAAAACTAGCTAAATTGTGCCTGGCTGCTGTTCACTGAAAAGCTCATTCTGGGTACATTTTTGTTATACATTTGCTTCTGCCGGGTCAGCTGAGCAGTGAATTTCTACGTAACTACCCCCTATCAGGGGAGACCTCAGGGCTGCATCTTTTGAGCGCAGTACTGAGCCTGAAAAGCGTTTACAACCCCACTTACAAGTAAAACTAGCTAAATTGTGCCTGGCTGCTGTTCACTGAAAAGCTCATTCTGGGTACATTTTTGGTATACATTTGCTTCTGCCGGGTCAGCTGAGCAGTGTATTTCTACTTAACTACCCCCTATCAGGAGAGACCTCAGGGTTGCATCTTTTGAGCGCAGTACTGAGCCTGAAAAGCGTTTACAACCCCAGTTACAAGTAAAACTAGCTAAAATGTGCCTGGCTGCTGTTCACTGAAAAGCTCATTCTGGGTACATTTTTGGTATACATTTGCTTCTGCCGGGTCAGCTGAGCAGTGAATTTCTACTTAACTACCACCTATCAGGAGAGACCTCAGGGCTGTATCTTTTGAGTGCAGTACTGAGCCTGAAAAGCGTTTACAACCCCACTTACAAGTAAAACTAGCTAAAATGTGCCTGGCTGCTGTTCACTGAATAGCTCATTCTGGGTACATTTTTGGTATACATTTGCTTCTGCAGGGTCAGCTGAGCAGTGAATTTCTACTTAACTACCTCCTATCAGGAGAGACCTCAGGGCTGCATCTTTTGAGCGCAGTACTGAGCCTGAAAACCGTTTACAACCCCACTTACAAGTAAAACTAGCTAAATTGTGCCTGGCTGCTGTTCACTGAAAAGCTCATTCTGGGTACATTTTTGGTATACATTTGCTTCTGCCGGGTCAGCTGAGCAGTGTATTTCTACTTAACTACCCCCTATCAGGGGAGACCTCAGGGTTGCATCTTTTGAGCGCAGTACTGAGCCTGAAAAGCGTTTACAACCCCAGTTACAAGTAAAACTAGCTAAAATGTGCCTGGCTGCTGTTCACTGAAAAGCTCATTCTGGGTACATTTTTGGTATACATTTGCTTCTGCCGGGTCAGCTGAACAGTGAATTTCTACTTAACTACCTCCTATCAGGAGAGACCTCAGGGCTGTATCTTTTGAGTGCAGTACTGAGCCTGAAAAGCGTTTACAACCCCACTTACAAGTAAAACTAGCTAAAATGTGCCTGGCTGCTGTTCACTGAATAGCTCATTCTGGGTACATTTTTGGTATACATTTGCTTCTGCAGGGTCAGCTGAGCAGTGAATTTCTACTTAACTACCTCCTATCAGGAGAGACCTCAGGGCTGCATCTTTTGAGCGCAGTACTGAGCCTGAAAACCGTTTACAACCCCACTTACAAGTAAAACTAGCTAAATTGTGCCTGGCTGCTGTTCACTGAAAAGCTCATTCTGGGTACATTTTTGTTATACATTTGCTTCTGCCGGGTCAGCTGAGCAGTGAATTTCTACGTAACTACCCCCTATCAGGGGAGACCTCAGGGCTGCATCTTTTGAGCGCAGTACTGAGCCTGAAAAGCGTTTACAACCCCACTTACAAGTAAAACTAGCTAAATTGTGCCTGGCTGCTGTTCACTGAAAAGCTCATTCTGGGTACATTTTTGTTATACATTTGCTTCTGCCGGGTCAGCTGAGCAGTGAATTTCTACGTAACTACCCCCTATCAGGGGAGACCTCAGGGCTGCATCTTTTGAGCGCAGTACTGAGCCTGAAAAGCGTTTACAACCCCACTTACAAGTAAAACTAGCTAAATTGTGCCTGGCTGCTGTTCACTGAAAAGCTCATTCTGGGTACATTTTTGTTATACATTTGCTTCTGCCGGGTCAGCTGAGCAGTGAATTTCTACGTAACTACCCCCTATCAGGGGAGACCTCAGGGCTGCATCTTTTGAGCGCAGTACTGAGCCTGAAAAGCGTTTACAACCCCACTTACAAGTAAAACTAGCTAAATTGTGCCTGGCTGCTGTTCACTGAAAAGCTCATTCTGGGTACATTTTTGTTATACATTTGCTTCTGCCGGGTCAGCTGAGCAGTGAATTTCTACGTAACTACCCCCTATCAGGGGAGACCTCAGGGCTGCATCTTTTGAGCGCAGTACTGAGCCTGAAAAGCGTTTACAACCCCACTTACAAGTAAAACTAGCTAAATTGTGCCTGGCTGCTGTTCACTGAAAAGCTCATTCTGGGTACATTTTTGTTATACATTTGCTTCTGCCGGGTCAGCTGAACAGTGAATTTCTACTTAACTACCTCCTATCAGGAGAGACCTCAGGGCTGTATCTTTTGAGTGCAGTACTGAGCCTGAAAACCGTTTACAACCCCACTTACAAGTAAAACTATCTAAAATGTGCCTGGCTGCTGTTCACTGAAAAGCTCATTCTGGGTACATTTTTGTTATACATTTGCTTCTGCCGGGTCAGCTGAGCAGTGAATTTCTACGTAACTACCCCCTATCAGGGGAGACCTCAGGGCTGCATCTTTTGAGCGCAGTACTGAGCCTGAAAAGCGTTTACAACCCCACTTACAAGTAAAACTAGCTAAATTGTGCCTGGCTGCTGTTCACTGAAAAGCTCATTCTGGGTACATTTTTGGTATACATTTGCTTCTGCCGGGTCAGCTGAGCAGTGTATTTCTACTTAACTACCCCCTATCAGGAGAGACCTCAGGGTTGCATCTTTTGAGCGCAGTACTGAGCCTGAAAAGTGTTTACAACCCCAGTTACAAGTAAAACTAGCTAAAATGTGCCTGGCTGCTGTTCACTGAAAAGCTCATTCTGGGTACATTTTTGGTATACATTTGCTTCTGCCGGGTCAGCTGAACAGTGAATTTCTACTTAACTACCTCCTATCAGGAGAGACCTCAGGGCTGTATCTTTTGAGTGCAGTACTGAGCCTGAAAAGCGTTTACAACCCCACTTACAAGTAAAACTAGCTAAATTGTGCCTGGCTGCTGTTCACTGAAAAGCTCATTCTGGGTACATTTTTGTTATACATTTGCTTCTGCCGGGTCAGCTGAACAGTGAATTTCTACTTAACTACCCCCTATCAGGAGAGACCTCAGGGCTGCATCTTTTGAGCGCAGTACTGAGCCTGAAAACCGTTTACCACCCCAGTTACAAGTAAAACTAGCTAAAATGTGCCTGGCTGCTGTTCACTGAAAAGCTCATTCTGGGTACATTTTTGGTACACATTTGCTTCTGCCGGGTCAGCTGAGCAGTGAATTTCTACTTAACTACCTCCTATCAGGAGAGACCTCAGGGCTGCATGTTTTGAGCGCAGTACTGAGCCTGAAAAGCGTTTACAACCCCACTTACAAGTAAAACTAGCTAAAATGTGCCTGGCTGCTGTTCACTGATTAGCTCATTCTGGGTACATTTTTGGTATACATTTGCTTCTGCCGGGTCAGCTGAGCAGTGAATTTCTACTTAACTACCTCCTATCAGGAGAGACCTCAGGGCTGCATCTTTTGAGCACAGTACTGAGCCTGAAAAGCGTTTACAACCCCACTTACAAGTAAAACTAGCTAAAATGTGCCTGGCTGCTGTTCACTGAAAAGCTCATTCTGGGTACATTTTTGTTATACATTTGCTTCTGCCGGGTCAGCTGAGCAGTGAGTTTCTACTTAACTACCCCCTATCAGGAGAGACCTCAGGGCTGCATCTTTTGAGCGCACTACTGAGCCTGAAAAGCGTTTACAACCCCACTTACAAGTAAAACTAGCTAAAATGTGCCTGGCTGCTGTTCACTGAATAGCTCCTTCTGGGTACATTTTTGGTATACATTTGCTTCTGCCGGGTCAGCTGAGCAGTGAATTTCTACTTAACTACCCCTTATCAGGAGAGACCTCAGGGCTGCATCTTTTGAGCGCAGTACTGAGCCTGAAAAGCATTTACAACCCCAGTTACAAGTAAAACTAGCTAAAATGTGTCTGGCTGCTGTTCACTGAAAAGCTCATTCTGGGTACATTTTTGGTATACATTTGCTTCTGCCGGGTCAGCTGAACAGTGAATTTCTACTTAACTACCTCCTATCAGGAGAGACCTCAGGGCTGTATTTTTTGAGTGCAGTACTGAGCCTGAAAAGCGTTTACAACCCCACTTACAAGTAAAACTAGCTAAAATGTGCCTGGCTGCTGTTCACTGAATAGCTCATTCTGGGTACATTTTTGGTATACATTTGCTTCTGCAGGGTCAGCTGAGCAGTGAATTTCTACTTAACTACCTCCTATCAGGAGAGACCTCAGGGCTGCATCTTTTGAGCGCAGTACTGAGCCTGAAAACCGTTTACAACCCCACTTACAAGTAAAACTAGCTAAATTGTGCCTGGCTGCTGTTCACTGAAAAGCTCATTCTGGGTACATTTTTGGTATACATTTGCTTCTGCCAGGTCAGCTGAGCAGTGAATTTCTACTTAACTACCTCCTATCAGGAGAGACCTCAGGGCTGCATCTTTTGAGCACAGTACTGAGCCTGAAAAGCGTTTACAACCCCACTTACAAGTAAAACTAGCTAAAATGTGCCTGGCTGCTGTTCACTGAAAAGCTCATTCTGGGTACATTTTTGTTATACATTTGCTTCTGCCGGGTCAGCTGAGCAGTGAGTTTCTACTTAACTACCCCCTATCAGGAGAGACCTCAGGGCTGCATCTTTTGAGCGCACTACTGAGCCTGAAAAGCGTTTACAACCCCACTTACAAGTAAAACTAGCTAAAATGTGCCTGGCTGCTGTTCACTGAATAGCTCATTCTGGGTACATTTTTGGTATACATTTGCTTCTGCCGGGTCAGCTGAGCAGTGTATTTCTACTTAACTACCCCCTATCAGGAGAGACCTCAGGGCTGCATCTTTTGAGCGCAGTACTGAGCCTGAAAAGCATTTACAACCCCAGTTACAAGTAAAACTAGCTAAAATGTGCCTGGCTGCTGTTCACTGAAAAGCTCATTCTGGGTACATTTTTGTTATACATTTGCTTCTGCCGGGTCAGCTGAGCAGTGAATTTCTACGTAACTACCCCCTATCAGGGGAGACCTCAGGGCTGCATCTTTTGAGCGCAGTACTGAGCCTGAAAAGCGTTTACAACCCCACTTACAAGTAAAACTAGCTAAATTGTGCCTGGCTGCTGTTCACTGAAAAGCTCATTCTGGGTACATTTTTGTTATACATTTGCTTCTGCCGGGTCAGCTGAGCAGTGAATTTCTACGTAACTACCCCCTATCAGGGGAGACCTCAGGGCTGCATCTTTTGAGCGCAGTACTGAGCCTGAAAAGCGTTTACAACCCCACTTACAAGTAAAACTAGCTAAATTGTGCCTGGCTGCTGTTCACTGAAAAGCTCATTCTGGGTACATTTTTGGTATACATTTCCTTCTGCCGGGTCAGCTGAGCAGTGTATTTCTACTTAACTACCCCCTATCAGGAGAGACCTCAGGGTTGCATCTTTTGAGCGCAGTACTGAGCCTGAAAAGCGTTTACAACCCCAGTTACAAGTAAAACTAGCTAAAATGTGCCTGGCTGCTGTTCACTGAAAAGCTCATTCTGGGTACATTTTTGGTATACATTTGCTTCTGCCGGGTCAGCTGAGCAGTGAATTTCTACGTAACTACCCCCTATCAGGGGAGACCTCAGGGCTGCATCTTTTGAGCGCAGTACTGAGCCTGAAAAGCGTTTACAACCCCACTTACAAGTAAAACTAGCTAAATTGTGCCTGGCTGCTGTTCACTGAAAAGCTCATTCTGGGTACATTTTTGTTATACATTTGCTTCTGCCGGGTCAGCTGAGCAGTGAATTTCTACGTAACTACCCCCTATCAGGGGAGACCTCAGGGCTGCATCTTTTGAGCGCAGTACTGAGCCTGAAAAGCGTTTACAACCCCACTTACAAGTAAAACTAGCTAAATTGTGCCTGGCTGCTGTTCACTGAAAAGCTCATTCTGGGTACATTTTTGTTATACATTTGCTTCTGCCGGGTCAGCTGAGCAGTGAATTTCTACGTAACTACCCCCTATCAGGGGAGACCTCAGGGCTGCATCTTTTGAGCGCAGTACTGAGCCTGAAAAGCGTTTACAACCCCACTTACAAGTAAAACTAGCTAAATTGTGCCTGGCTGCTGTTCACTGAAAAGCTCATTCTGGGTACATTTTTGTTATACATTTGCTTCTGCCGGGTCAGCTGAGCAGTGAATTTCTACGTAACTACCCCCTATCAGGGGAGACCTCAGGGCTGCATCTTTTGAGCGCAGTACTGAGCCTGAAAAGCGTTTACAACCCCACTTACAAGTAAAACTAGCTAAATTGTGCCTGGCTGCTGTTCACTGAAAAGCTCATTCTGGGTACATTTTTGGTATACATTTGCTTCTGCCGGGTCAGCTGAGCAGTGTATTTCTACTTAACTACCCCCTATCAGGAGAGACCTCAGGGTTGCATCTTTTGAGCGCAGTACTGAGCCTGAAAAGCGTTTACAACCCCAGTTACAAGTAAAACTAGCTAAAATGTGCCTGGCTGCTGTTCACTGAAAAGCTCATTCTGGGTACATTTTTGGTATACATTTGCTTCTGCCGGGTCAGCTGAACAGTGAATTTCTACTTAACTACCTCCTATCAGGAGAGACCTCAGGGCTGTATCTTTTGAGTGCAGTACTGAGCCTGAAAAGCGTTTACAACCCCACTTACAAGTAAAACTAGCTAAAATGTGCCTGGCTGCTGTTCACTGAATAGCTCATTCTGGGTACATTTTTGGTATACATTTGCTTCTGCCGGGTCAGCTGAGCAGTGAATTTCTACTTAACTACCTCCTATCAGGAGAGACCTCAGGGCTGCATCTTTTGAGCGCAGTACTGAGCCTGAAAACCGTTTACAACCCCACTTACAAGTAAAACTAGCTAAATTGTGCCTGGCTGCTGTTCACTGAAAAGCTCATTCTGGGTACATTTTTGGTATACATTTGCTTCTGCCGGGTCAGCTGAGCAGTGTATTTCTACTTAACTACCCCCTATCAGGAGAGACCTCAGGGTTGCATCTTTTGAGCGCAGTACTGAGCCTGAAAACCGTTTACAACCCCACTTACAAGTAAAACTATCTAAAATGTGCCTGGCTGCTGTTCACTGAAAAGCTCATTCTGGGTACATTTTTGTTATACATTTGCTTCTGCCGGGTCAGCTGAGCAGTGAATTTCTACGTAACTACCCCCTATCAGGGGAGACCTCAGGGCTGCATCTTTTGAGCGCAGTACTGAGCCTGAAAAGCGTTTACAACCCCACTTACAAGTAAAACTAGCTAAATTGTGCCTGGCTGCTGTTCACTGAAAAGCTCATTCTGGGTACATTTTTGTTATACATTTGCTTCTGCCGGGTCAGCTGAGCAGTGAATTTCTACGTAACTACCCCCTATCAGGGGAGACCTCAGGGCTGCATCTTTTGAGCGCAGTACTGAGCCTGAAAAGCGTTTACAACCCCACTTACAAGTAAAACTAGCTAAATTGTGCCTGGCTGCTGTTCACTGAAAAGCTCATTCTGGGTACATTTTTGTTATACATTTGCTTCTGCCGGGTCAGCTGAGCAGTGAATTTCTACGTAACTACCCCCTATCAGGGGAGACCTCAGGGCTGCATCTTTTGAGCGCAGTACTGAGCCTGAAAAGCGTTTACAACCCCACTTACAAGTAAAACTAGCTAAATTGTGCCTGGCTGCTGTTCACTGAAAAGCTCATTCTGGGTACATTTTTGTTATACATTTGCTTCTGCCGGGTCAGCTGAACAGTGAATTTCTACTTAACTACCTCCTATCAGGAGAGACCTCAGGGCTGTATCTTTTGAGTGCAGTACTGAGCCTGAAAACCGTTTACAACCCCACTTACAAGTAAAACTATCTAAAATGTGCCTGGCTGCTGTTCACTGAAAAGCTCATTCTGGGTACATTTTTGGTACACATTTGCTTCTGCCGGGTCAGCTGAGCAGTGAATTTCTACTTAACTACCTCCTATCAGGAGAGACCTCAGGGCTGCATGTTTTGAGCGCAGTACTTAGCCTGAAAAGCGTTTACAACCCCACTTACAAGTAAAACTAGCTAAAATGTGCCTGGCTGCTGTTCACTGAATAGCTCATTCTGGGTACATTTTTGGTATACATTTGCTTCTGCCGGGTCAGCTGAGCAGTGAATTTCTACTTAACTACCTCCTATCAGGAGAGACCTCAGGGCTGCATCTTTTGAGCACAGTACTGAGCCTGAAAAGCGTTTACAACCCCACTTACAAGTAAAACTAGCTAAAATGTGCCTGGCTGCTGTTCACTGAAAAGCTCATTCTGGGTACATTTTTGTTATACATTTGCTTCTGCCGGGTCAGCTGAGCAGTGAGTTTCTACTTAACTACCCCCTATCAGGAGAGACCTCAGGGCTGCATCTTTTGAGCGCAGTACTGAGCCTGAAAAGCGTTTACAACCCCACTTACAAGTAAAACTCGCTAAATTGTGCCTGGCTGCTGTTCACTGAAAAGCTCATTCTGGGTACATTTTTGTTATACATTTGCTTCTGCCGGGTCAGCTGAACAGTGAATTTCTACTTAACTACCTCCTATCAGGAGAGACCTCAGGGCTGTATCTTTTGAGTGCAGTACTGAGCCTGAAAACCGTTTACAACCCCACTTACAAGTAAAACTATCTAAAATGTGCCTGGCTGCTGTTCACTGAAAAGCTCATTCTGGGTACATTTTTGTTATACATTTGCTTCTGCCGGGTCAGCTGAGCAGTGAATTTCTACGTAACTACCCCCTATCAGGGGAGACCTCAGGGCTGCATCTTTTGAGCGCAGTACTGAGCCTGAAAAGCGTTTACAACCCCACTTACAAGTAAAACTAGCTAAATTGTGCCTGGCTGCTGTTCACTGAAAAGCTCATTCTGGGTACATTTTTGGTATACATTTGCTTCTGCCGGGTCAGCTGAGCAGTGTATTTCTACTTAACTACCCCCTATCAGGAGAGACCTCAGGGTTGCATCTTTTGAGCGCAGTACTGAGCCTGAAAAGTGTTTACAACCCCAGTTACAAGTAAAACTAGCTAAAATGTGCCTGGCTGCTGTTCACTGAAAAGCTCATTCTGGGTACATTTTTGGTATACATTTGCTTCTGCCGGGTCAGCTGAACAGTGAATTTCTACTTAACTACCTCCTATCAGGAGAGACCTCAGGGCTGTATCTTTTGAGTGCAGTACTGAGCCTGAAAAGCGTTTACAACCCCACTTACAAGTAAAACTAGCTAAATTGTGCCTGGCTGCTGTTCACTGAAAAGCTCATTCTGGGTACATTTTTGTTATACATTTGCTTCTGCCGGGTCAGCTGAACAGTGAATTTCTACTTAACTACCCCCTATCAGGAGAGACCTCAGGGCTGCATCTTTTGAGCGCAGTACTGAGCCTGAAAACCGTTTACCACCCCAGTTACAAGTAAAACTAGCTAAAATGTGCCTGGCTGCTGTTCACTGAAAAGCTCATTCTGGGTACATTTTTGGTACACATTTGCTTCTGCCGGGTCAGCTGAGCAGTGAATTTCTACTTAACTACCTCCTATCAGGAGAGACCTCAGGGCTGCATGTTTTGAGCGCAGTACTGAGCCTGAAAAGCGTTTACAACCCCACTTACAAGTAAAACTAGCTAAAATGTGCCTGGCTGCTGTTCACTGAATAGCTCATTCTGGGTACATTTTTGGTATACATTTGCTTCTGCCGGGTCAGCTGAGCAGTGAATTTCTACTTAACTACCTCCTATCAGGAGAGACCTCAGGGCTGCATCTTTTGAGCACAGTACTGAGCCTGAAAAGCGTTTACAACCCCACTTACAAGTAAAACTAGCTAAAATGTGCCTGGCTGCTGTTCACTGAAAAGCTCATTCTGGGTACATTTTTGTTATACATTTGCTTCTGCCGGGTCAGCTGAGCAGTGAGTTTCTACTTAACTACCCCCTATCAGGAGAGACCTCAGGGCTGCATCTTTTGAGCGCACTACTGAGCCTGAAAAGCGTTTACAACCCCACTTACAAGTAAAACTAGCTAAAATGTGCCTGGCTGCTGTTCACTGAATAGCTCCTTCTGGGTACATTTTTGGTATACATTTGCTTCTGCCGGGTCAGCTGAGCAGTGAATTTCTACTTAACTACCCCTTATCAGGAGAGACCTCAGGGCTGCATCTTTTGAGCGCAGTACTGAGCCTGAAAAGCATTTACAACCCCAGTTACAAGTAAAACTAGCTAAAATGTGTCTGGCTGCTGTTCACTGAAAAGCTCATTCTGGGTACATTTTTGGTATACATTTGCTTCTGCCGGGTCAGCTGAACAGTGAATTTCTACTTAACTACCTCCTATCAGGAGAGACCTCAGGGCTGTATTTTTTGAGTGCAGTACTGAGCCTGAAAAGCGTTTACAACCCCACTTACAAGTAAAACTAGCTAAAATGTGCCTGGCTGCTGTTCACTGAATAGCTCATTCTGGGTACATTTTTGGTATACATTTGCTTCTGCAGGGTCAGCTGAGCAGTGAATTTCTACTTAACTACCTCCTATCAGGAGAGACCTCAGGGCTGCATCTTTTGAGCGCAGTACTGAGCCTGAAAACCGTTTACAACCCCACTTACAAGTAAAACTAGCTAAATTGTGCCTGGCTGCTGTTCACTGAAAAGCTCATTCTGGGTACATTTTTGGTATACATTTGCTTCTGCCAGGTCAGCTGAGCAGTGAATTTCTACTTAACTACCTCCTATCAGGAGAGACCTCAGGGCTGCATCTTTTGAGCACAGTACTGAGCCTGAAAAGCGTTTACAACCCCACTTACAAGTAAAACTAGCTAAAATGTGCCTGGCTGCTGTTCACTGAAAAGCTCATTCTGGGTACATTTTTGTTATACATTTGCTTCTGCCGGGTCAGCTGAGCAGTGAGTTTCTACTTAACTACCCCCTATCAGGAGAGACCTCAGGGCTGCATCTTTTGAGCGCACTACTGAGCCTGAAAAGCGTTTACAACCCCACTTACAAGTAAAACTAGCTAAAATGTGCCTGGCTGCTGTTCACTGAATAGCTCATTCTGGGTACATTTTTGGTATACATTTGCTTCTGCCGGGTCAGCTGAGCAGTGTATTTCTACTTAACTACCCCCTATCAGGAGAGACCTCAGGGCTGCATCTTTTGAGCGCAGTACTGAGCCTGAAAAGCATTTACAACCCCAGTTACAAGTAAAACTAGCTAAAATGTGCCTGGCTGCTGTTCACTGAAAAGCTCATTCTGGGTACATTTTTGTTATACATTTGCTTCTGCCGGGTCAGCTGAGCAGTGAATTTCTACGTAACTACCCCCTATCAGGGGAGACCTCAGGGCTGCATCTTTTGAGCGCAGTACTGAGCCTGAAAAGCGTTTACAACCCCACTTACAAGTAAAACTAGCTAAATTGTGCCTGGCTGCTGTTCACTGAAAAGCTCATTCTGGGTACATTTTTGTTATACATTTGCTTCTGCCGGGTCAGCTGAGCAGTGAATTTCTACGTAACTACCCCCTATCAGGGGAGACCTCAGGGCTGCATCTTTTGAGCGCAGTACTGAGCCTGAAAAGCGTTTACAACCCCACTTACAAGTAAAACTAGCTAAATTGTGCCTGGCTGCTGTTCACTGAAAAGCTCATTCTGGGTACATTTTTGGTATACATTTGCTTCTGCCGGGTCAGCTGAGCAGTGAATTTCTACGTAACTACCCCCTATCAGGGGAGACCTCAGGGCTGCATCTTTTGAGCGCAGTACTGAGCCTGAAAAGCGTTTACAACCCCACTTACAAGTAAAACTAGCTAAATTGTGCCTGGCTGCTGTTCACTGAAAAGCTCAATCTGGGTACATTTTTGGTATACATTTGCTTCTGCCGGGTCAGCTGAGCAGTGTATTTCTACTTAACTACCCCCTATCAGGAGAGACCTCAGGGCTGCATCTTTTGAGCGCAGTACTGAGCCTGAAAACCGTTTACAACCCCACTTACAAGTAAAACTAGCTAAATTGTGCCTGGCTGCTGTTCACTGAAAAGCTCATTCTGGGTACATTTTTGGTATACATTTGCTTCTGCCAGGTCAGCTGAGCAGTGAATTTCTACTTAACTACCTCCTATCAGGAGAGACCTCAGGGCTGCATCTTTTGAGCACAGTACTGAGCCTGAAAAGCGTTTACAACCCCACTTACAAGTAAAACTAGCTAAAATGTGCCTGGCTGCTGTTCACTGAAAAGCTCATTCTGGGTACATTTTTGTTATACATTTGCTTCTGCCGGGTCAGCTGAGCAGTGAGTTTCTACTTAACTACCCCCTATCAGGAGAGACCTCAGGGCTGCATCTTTTGAGCGCACTACTGAGCCTGAAAAGCGTTTACAACCCCACTTACAAGTAAAACTAGCTAAAATGTGCCTGGCTGCTGTTCACTGAATAGCTCATTCTGGGTACATTTTTGGTATACATTTGCTTCTGCCGGGTCAGCTGAGCAGTGTATTTCTACTTAACTACCCCCTATCAGGAGAGACCTCAGGGCTGCATCTTTTGAGCGCAGTACTGAGCCTGAAAAGCATTTACAACCCCAGTTACAAGTAAAACTAGCTAAAATGTGCCTGGCTGCTGTTCACTGAAAAGCTCATTCTGGGTACATTTTTGTTATACATTTGCTTCTGCCGGGTCAGCTGAGCAGTGAATTTCTACGTAACTACCCCCTATCAGGGGAGACCTCAGGGCTGCATCTTTTGAGCGCAGTACTGAGCCTGAAAAGCGTTTACAACCCCACTTACAAGTAAAACTAGCTAAATTGTGCCTGGCTGCTGTTCACTGAAAAGCTCATTCTGGGTACATTTTTGTTATACATTTGCTTCTGCCGGGTCAGCTGAGCAGTGAATTTCTACGTAACTACCCCCTATCAGGGGAGACCTCAGGGCTGCATCTTTTGAGCGCAGTACTGAGCCTGAAAAGCGTTTACAACCCCACTTACAAGTAAAACTAGCTAAATTGTGCCTGGCTGCTGTTCACTGAAAAGCTCATTCTGGGTACATTTTTGGTATACATTTCCTTCTGCCGGGTCAGCTGAGCAGTGTATTTCTACTTAACTACCCCCTATCAGGAGAGACCTCAGGGTTGCATCTTTTGAGCGCAGTACTGAGCCTGAAAAGCGTTTACAACCCCAGTTACAAGTAAAACTAGCTAAAATGTGCCTGGCTGCTGTTCACTGAAAAGCTCATTCTGGGTACATTTTTGGTATACATTTGCTTCTGCCGGGTCAGCTGAGCAGTGAATTTCTACGTAACTACCCCCTATCAGGGGAGACCTCAGGGCTGCATCTTTTGAGCGCAGTACTGAGCCTGAAAAGCGTTTACAACCCCACTTACAAGTAAAACTAGCTAAATTGTGCCTGGCTGCTGTTCACTGAAAAGCTCATTCTGGGTACATTTTTGTTATACATTTGCTTCTGCCGGGTCAGCTGAGCAGTGAATTTCTACGTAACTACCCCCTATCAGGGGAGACCTCAGGGCTGCATCTTTTGAGCGCAGTACTGAGCCTGAAAAGCGTTTACAACCCCACTTACAAGTAAAACTAGCTAAATTGTGCCTGGCTGCTGTTCACTGAAAAGCTCATTCTGGGTACATTTTTGTTATACATTTGCTTCTGCCGGGTCAGCTGAGCAGTGAATTTCTACGTAACTACCCCCTATCAGGGGAGACCTCAGGGCTGCATCTTTTGAGCGCAGTACTGAGCCTGAAAAGCGTTTACAACCCCACTTACAAGTAAAACTAGCTAAATTGTGCCTGGCTGCTGTTCACTGAAAAGCTCATTCTGGGTACATTTTTGTTATACATTTGCTTCTGCCGGGTCAGCTGAGCAGTGAATTTCTACGTAACTACCCCCTATCAGGGGAGACCTCAGGGCTGCATCTTTTGAGCGCAGTACTGAGCCTGAAAAGCGTTTACAACCCCACTTACAAGTAAAACTAGCTAAATTGTGCCTGGCTGCTGTTCACTGAAAAGCTCAATCTGGGTACATTTTTGGTATACATTTGCTTCTGCCGGGTCAGCTGAGCAGTGTATTTCTACTTAACTACCCCCTATCAGGAGAGACCTCAGGGTTGCATCTTTTGAGCGCAGTACTGAGCCTGAAAAGCGTTTACAACCCCAGTTACAAGTAAAACTAGCTAAAATGTGCCTGGCTGCTGTTCACTGAAAAGCTCATTCTGGGTACATTTTTGGTATACATTTGCTTCTGCCGGGTCAGCTGAACAGTGAATTTCTACTTAACTACCTCCTATCAGGAGAGACCTCAGGGCTGTATCTTTTGAGTGCAGTACTGAGCCTGAAAAGCGTTTACAACCCCACTTACAAGTAAAACTAGCTAAAATGTGCCTGGCTGCTGTTCACTGAATAGCTCATTCTGGGTACATTTTTGGTATACATTTGCTTCTGCCGGGTCAGCTGAGCAGTGAATTTCTACTTAACTACCTCCTATCAGGAGAGACCTCAGGGCTGCATGTTTTGAGCGCAGTACTGAGCCTGAAAAGCGTTTACAACCCCACTTACAAGTAAAACTAGCTAAAATGTGCCTGGCTGCTGTTCACTGAATAGCTCATTCTGGGTACATTTTTGGTATACATTTGCTTCTGCCGGGTCAGCTGAGCAGTGTATTTCTACTTAACTACCCCCTATCAGGAGAGACCTCAGGGCTGCATCTTTTGAGCGCAGTACTGAGCCTGAAAAGCATTTACAACCCCAGTTACAAGTAAAACTAGCTAAAATGTGCCTGGCTGCTGTTCACTGAAAAGCTCATTCTGGGTACATTTTTGTTATACATTTGCTTCTGCCGGGTCAGCTGAGCAGTGAATTTCTACGTAACTACCCCCTATCAGGGGAGACCTCAGGGCTGCATCTTTTGAGCGCAGTACTGAGCCTGAAAAGCGTTTACAACCCCACTTACAAGTAAAACTAGCTAAATTGTGCCTGGCTGCTGTTCACTGAAAAGCTCATTCTGGGTACATTTTTGTTATACATTTGCTTCTGCCGGGTCAGCTGAGCAGTGAATTTCTACGTAACTACCCCCTATCAGGGGAGACCTCAGGGCTGCATCTTTTGAGCGCAGTACTGAGCCTGAAAAGCGTTTACAACCCCACTTACAAGTAAAACTAGCTAAATTGTGCCTGGCTGCTGTTCACTGAAAAGCTCATTCTGGGTACATTTTTGGTATACATTTGCTTCTGCCGGGTCAGCTGAGCAGTGAATTTCTACGTAACTACCCCCTATCAGGGGAGACCTCAGGGCTGCATCTTTTGAGCGCAGTACTGAGCCTGAAAAGCGTTTACAACCCCACTTACAAGTAAAACTAGCTAAATTGTGCCTGGCTGCTGTTCACTGAAAAGCTCAATCTGGGTACATTTTTGGTATACATTTGCTTCTGCCGGGTCAGCTGAGCAGTGTATTTCTACTTAACTACCCCCTATCAGGAGAGACCTCAGGGCTGCATCTTTTGAGCGCAGTACTGAGCCTGAAAACCGTTTACAACCCCACTTACAAGTAAAACTAGCTAAATTGTGCCTGGCTGCTGTTCACTGAAAAGCTCATTCTGGGTACATTTTTGGTATACATTTGCTTCTGCCAGGTCAGCTGAGCAGTGAATTTCTACTTAACTACCTCCTATCAGGAGAGACCTCAGGGCTGCATCTTTTGAGCACAGTACTGAGCCTGAAAAGCGTTTACAACCCCACTTACAAGTAAAACTAGCTAAAATGTGCCTGGCTGCTGTTCACTGAAAAGCTCATTCTGGGTACATTTTTGTTATACATTTGCTTCTGCCGGGTCAGCTGAGCAGTGAGTTTCTACTTAACTACCCCCTATCAGGAGAGACCTCAGGGCTGCATCTTTTGAGCGCACTACTGAGCCTGAAAAGCGTTTACAACCCCACTTACAAGTAAAACTAGCTAAAATGTGCCTGGCTGCTGTTCACTGAATAGCTCATTCTGGGTACATTTTTGGTATACATTTGCTTCTGCCGGGTCAGCTGAGCAGTGTATTTCTACTTAACTACCCCCTATCAGGAGAGACCTCAGGGCTGCATCTTTTGAGCGCAGTACTGAGCCTGAAAAGCATTTACAACCCCAGTTACAAGTAAAACTAGCTAAAATGTGCCTGGCTGCTGTTCACTGAAAAGCTCATTCTGGGTACATTTTTGTTATACATTTGCTTCTGCCGGGTCAGCTGAGCAGTGAATTTCTACGTAACTACCCCCTATCAGGGGAGACCTCAGGGCTGCATCTTTTGAGCGCAGTACTGAGCCTGAAAAGCGTTTACAACCCCACTTACAAGTAAAACTAGCTAAATTGTGCCTGGCTGCTGTTCACTGAAAAGCTCATTCTGGGTACATTTTTGTTATACATTTGCTTCTGCCGGGTCAGCTGAGCAGTGAATTTCTACGTAACTACCCCCTATCAGGGGAGACCTCAGGGCTGCATCTTTTGAGCGCAGTACTGAGCCTGAAAAGCGTTTACAACCCCACTTACAAGTAAAACTAGCTAAATTGTGCCTGGCTGCTGTTCACTGAAAAGCTCATTCTGGGTACATTTTTGGTATACATTTCCTTCTGCCGGGTCAGCTGAGCAGTGTATTTCTACTTAACTACCCCCTATCAGGAGAGACCTCAGGGTTGCATCTTTTGAGCGCAGTACTGAGCCTGAAAAGCGTTTACAACCCCAGTTACAAGTAAAACTAGCTAAAATGTGCCTGGCTGCTGTTCACTGAAAAGCTCATTCTGGGTACATTTTTGGTATACATTTGCTTCTGCCGGGTCAGCTGAGCAGTGAATTTCTACGTAACTACCCCCTATCAGGGGAGACCTCAGGGCTGCATCTTTTGAGCGCAGTACTGAGCCTGAAAAGCGTTTACAACCCCACTTACAAGTAAAACTAGCTAAATTGTGCCTGGCTGCTGTTCACTGAAAAGCTCATTCTGGGTACATTTTTGTTATACATTTGCTTCTGCCGGGTCAGCTGAGCAGTGAATTTCTACGTAACTACCCCCTATCAGGGGAGACCTCAGGGCTGCATCTTTTGAGCGCAGTACTGAGCCTGAAAAGCGTTTACAACCCCACTTACAAGTAAAACTAGCTAAATTGTGCCTGGCTGCTGTTCACTGAAAAGCTCATTCTGGGTACATTTTTGTTATACATTTGCTTCTGCCGGGTCAGCTGAGCAGTGAATTTCTACGTAACTACCCCCTATCAGGGGAGACCTCAGGGCTGCATCTTTTGAGCGCAGTACTGAGCCTGAAAAGCGTTTACAACCCCACTTACAAGTAAAACTAGCTAAATTGTGCCTGGCTGCTGTTCACTGAAAAGCTCATTCTGGGTACATTTTTGTTATACATTTGCTTCTGCCGGGTCAGCTGAGCAGTGAATTTCTACGTAACTACCCCCTATCAGGGGAGACCTCAGGGCTGCATCTTTTGAGCGCAGTACTGAGCCTGAAAAGCGTTTACAACCCCACTTACAAGTAAAACTAGCTAAATTGTGCCTGGCTGCTGTTCACTGAAAAGCTCAATCTGGGTACATTTTTGGTATACATTTGCTTCTGCCGGGTCAGCTGAGCAGTGTATTTCTACTTAACTACCCCCTATCAGGAGAGACCTCAGGGTTGCATCTTTTGAGCGCAGTACTGAGCCTGAAAAGCGTTTACAACCCCAGTTACAAGTAAAACTAGCTAAAATGTGCCTGGCTGCTGTTCACTGAAAAGCTCATTCTGGGTACATTTTTGGTATACATTTGCTTCTGCCGGGTCAGCTGAACAGTGAATTTCTACTTAACTACCTCCTATCAGGAGAGACCTCAGGGCTGTATCTTTTGAGTGCAGTACTGAGCCTGAAAAGCGTTTACAACCCCACTTACAAGTAAAACTAGCTAAAATGTGCCTGGCTGCTGTTCACTGAATAGCTCATTCTGGGTACATTTTTGGTATACATTTGCTTCTGCCGGGTCAGCTGAGCAGTGAATTTCTACTTAACTACCTCCTATCAGGAGAGACCTCAGGGCTGCATCTTTTGAGCGCAGTACTGAGCCTGAAAACCGTTTACAACCCCACTTACAAGTAAAACTAGCTAAATTGTGCCTGGCTGCTGTTCACTGAAAAGCTCATTCTGGGTACATTTTTGGTATACATTTGCTTCTGCCGGGTCAGCTGAGCAGTGTATTTCTACTTAACTACCCCCTATCAGGAGAGACCTCAGGGTTGCATCTTTTGAGCGCAGTACTGAGCCTGAAAACCGTTTACAACCCCACTTACAAGTAAAACTATCTAAAATGTGCCTGGCTGCTGTTCACTGAAAAGCTCATTCTGGGTACATTTTTGTTATACATTTGCTTCTGCCGGGTCAGCTGAGCAGTGAATTTCTACGTAACTACCCCCTATCAGGGGAGACCTCAGGGCTGCATCTTTTGAGCGCAGTACTGAGCCTGAAAAGCGTTTACAACCCCACTTACAAGTAAAACTAGCTAAATTGTGCCTGGCTGCTGTTCACTGAAAAGCTCATTCTGGGTACATTTTTGTTATACATTTGCTTCTGCCGGGTCAGCTGAGCAGTGAATTTCTACGTAACTACCCCCTATCAGGGGAGACCTCAGGGCTGCATCTTTTGAGCGCAGTACTGAGCCTTAAAAGCGTTTACAACCCCACTTACAAGTAAAACTAGCTAAATTGTGCCTGGCTGCTGTTCACTGAAAAGCTCATTCTGGGTACATTTTTGTTATACATTTGCTTCTGCCGGGTCAGCTGAGCAGTGAATTTCTACGTAACTACCCCCTATCAGGGGAGACCTCAGGGCTGCATCTTTTGAGCGCAGTACTGAGCCTGAAAAGCGTTTACAACCCCACTTACAAGTAAAACTAGCTAAATTGTGCCTGGCTGCTGTTCACTGAAAAGCTCATTCTGGGTACATTTTTGTTATACATTTGCTTCTGCCGGGTCAGCTGAACAGTGAATTTCTACTTAACTACCTCCTATCAGGAGAGACCTCAGGGCTGTATCTTTTGAGTGCAGTACTGAGCCTGAAAACCGTTTACAACCCCACTTACAAGTAAAACTATCTAAAATGTGCCTGGCTGCTGTTCACTGAAAAGCTCATTCTGGGTACATTTTTGGTACACATTTGCTTCTGCCGGGTCAGCTGAGCAGTGAATTTCTACTTAACTACCTCCTATCAGGAGAGACCTCAGGGCTGCATGTTTTGAGCGCAGTACTTAGCCTGAAAAGCGTTTACAACCCCACTTACAAGTAAAACTAGCTAAAATGTGCCTGGCTGCTGTTCACTGAATAGCTCATTCTGGGTACATTTTTGGTATACATTTGCTTCTGCCGGGTCAGCTGAGCAGTGAATTTCTACTTAACTACCTCCTATCAGGAGAGACCTCAGGGCTGCATCTTTTGAGCACAGTACTGAGCCTGAAAAGCGTTTACAACCCCACTTACAAGTAAAACTAGCTAAAATGTGCCTGGCTGCTGTTCACTGAAAAGCTCATTCTGGGTACATTTTTGTTATACATTTGCTTCTGCCGGGTCAGCTGAGCAGTGAGTTTCTACTTAACTACCCCCTATCAGGAGAGACCTCAGAGCTGCATCTTTTGAGCGCACTACTGAGCCTGAAAAGCGTTTACAACCCCACTTACAAGTAAAACTAGCTAAAATGTGCCTGGCTGCTGTTCACTGAATAGCTCCTTCTGGGTACATTTTTGGTATACATTTGCTTCTGCCGGGTCAGCTGAGCAGTGAATTTCTACTTAACTACCTCCTATCAGGAGAGACCTCAGGGCTGCATCTTTTGAGCGCAGTACTGAGCCTGAAAAGCATTTACAACCCCAGTTACAAGTAAAACTAGCTAAAATGTGTCTGGCTGCTGTTCACTGAAAAGCTCATTCTGGGTACATTTTTGGTATACATTTGCTTCTGCCGGGTCAGCTGAACAGTGAATTTCTACTTAACTACCTCCTATCAGGAGAGACCTCATGGCTGTATCTTTTGAGTGCAGTACTGAGCCTGAAAAGCGTTTACAACCCCACTTACAAGTAAAACTAGCTAAAATGTGCCTGGCTGCTGTTCACTGAATAGCTCATTCTGGGTACATTTTTGGTATACATTTGCTTCTGCAGGGTCAGCTGAGCAGTGAATTTCTACTTAACTACCTCCTATCAGGAGAGACCTCAGGGCTGCATCTTTTGAGCGCAGTACTGAGCCTGAAAAGCGTTTACAACCCCACTTACAAGTAAAACTAGCTAAAATGTGCCTGGCTGCTGTTCACTGAATAGCTCATTCTGGGTACATTCTTGGTATACATTTGCTTCTGCCGGGTCAGCTGAGCAGTGAATTTCTACTTAACTACCTCCTATCAGGAGAGACCTCAGGGCTGCATCTTTTGAGCACAGTACTGAGCCTGAAAAGCGTTTACAACCCCACTTACAAGTAAAACTAGCTAAAATGTGCCTGGCTGCTGTTCACTGAAAAGCTCATTCTGGGTACATTTTTGTTATACATTTGCTTCTGCCGGGTCAGCTGAGCAGTGAGTTTCTACTTAACTACCTCCTATCAGGAGAGACCTCAGGGCTGCATCTTTTGAGCGCAGTACTGAGCCTGAAAAGCGTTTACAACCCCACTTACAAGTAAAACTAGCTAAAATGTGCCTGGCTGCTGTTCACTGAAAAGCTCATTCTGGGTACATTTTTGTTATACATTTGCTTCTGCCGGGTCAGCTGAGCAGTGAGTTTCTACTTAACTACCCCCTATCAGGAGAGACCTCAGGGCTGCATCTTTTGAGCGCACTACTGAGCCTGAAAAGCGTTTACAACCCCACTTACAAGTAAAACTAGCTAAAATGTGCCTGGCTGCTGTTCACTGAATAGCTCATTCTGGGTACATTTTTGGTATACATTTGCTTCTGCCGGGTCAGCTGAGCAGTGTATTTCTACTTAACTACCCCCTATCAGGGGAGACCTCAGGGCTGCATCTTTTGAGCGCAGTACTGAGCCTGAAAAGCGTTTACAACCCCAGTTACAAGTAAAACTAGCTAAAATGTGCCTGGCTGCTGTTCACTGAAAAGCTCATTCTGGGTACATTTTTGTTATACATTTGCTTCTGCCGGGTCAGCTGAGCAGTGAATTTCTACGTAACTACCCCCTATCAGGGGAGACCTCAGGGCTGCATCTTTTGAGCGCAGTACTGAGCCTGAAAAGCGTTTACAACCCCACTTACAAGTAAAACTAGCTAAATTGTGCCTGGCTGCTGTTCACTGAAAAGATCATTCTGGGTACATTTTTGTTATACATTTGCTTCTGCCGGGTCAGCTGAGCAGTGAATTTCTACGTAACTACCCCCTATCAGGGGAGACCTCAGGGCTGCATCTTTTGAGCGCAGTACTGAGCCTGAAAAGCGTTTACAACCCCACTTACAAGTAAAACTAGCTAAATTGTGCCTGGCTGCTGTTCACTGAAAAGCTCATTCTGGGTACATTTTTGGTATACATTTCCTTCTGCCGGGTCAGCTGAGCAGTGTATTTCTACTTAACTACCCCCTATCAGGGGAGACCTCAGGGTTGCATCTTTTGAGCGCAGTACTGAGCCTGAAAAGCGTTTACAACCCCAGTTACAAGTAAAACGAGCTAAAATGTGCCTGGCTGCTGTTCACTGAAAAGCTCATTCTGGGTACATTTTTGGTATACATTTGCTTCTGCCGGGTCAGCTAAGCAGTGAATTTCTACGTAACTACCCCCTATCAGGGGAGACCTCAGGGCTGCATCTTTTGAGCGCAGTACTGAGCCTGAAAAGCGTTTACAACCCCACTTACAAGTAAAACTAGCTAAATTGTGCCTGGCTGCTGTTCACTGAAAAGCTCATTCTGGGTACATTTTTGTTATACATTTGCTTCTGCCGGGTCAGCTGAGCAGTGAATTTCTACGTAACTACCCCCTATCAGGGGAGACCTCAGGGCTGCATCTTTTGAGCGCAGTACTGAGCCTGAAAAGCGTTTACAACCCCACTTACAAGTAAAACTAGCTAAATTGTGCCTGGCTGCTGTTCACTGAAAAGCTCATTCTGGGTACATTTTTGGTATACATTTGCTTCTGCCGGGTCAGCTGAGCAGTGTATTTCTACTTAACTACCCCCTATCAGGAGAGACCTCAGGGTTGCATCTTTTGAGCGCAGTACTGAGCCTGAAAAGCGTTTACAACCCCAGTTACAAGTAAAACTAGCTAAAATGTGCCTGGCTGCTGTTCACTGAAAAGCTCATTCTGGGTACATTTTTGGTATACATTTGCTTCTGCCGGGTCAGCTGAGCAGTGAATTTCTACTTAACTACCACCTATCAGGAGAGACCTCAGGGCTGTATCTTTTGAGCGCAGTACTGAGCCTGAAAACCGTTTACAACCCCACTTACAAGTAAAACTAGCTAAATTGTGCCTGGCTGCTGTTCACTGAAAAGCTCATTCTGGGTACATTTTTGGTATACATTTGCTTCTGCCGGGTCAGCTGAGCAGTGTATTTCTACTTAACTACCCCCTATCAGGGGAGACCTCAGGGTTGCATCTTTTGAGCGCAGTACTGAGCCTGAAAAGCGTTTACAACCCCAGTTACAAGTAAAACTAGCTAAAATGTGCCTGGCTGCTGTTCACTGAAAAGCTCATTCTGGGTACATTTTTGGTATACATTTGCTTCTGCCGGGTCAGCTGAACAGTGAATTTCTACTTAACTACCTCCTATCAGGAGAGACCTCAGGGCTGTATCTTTTGAGTGCAGTACTGAGCCTGAAAAGCGTTTACAACCCCACTTACAAGTAAAACTAGCTAAAATGTGCCTGGCTGCTGTTCACTGAATAGCTCATTCTGGGTACATTTTTGGTATACATTTGCTTCTGCAGGGTCAGCTGAGCAGTGAATTTCTACTTAACTACCTCCTATCAGGAGAGACCTCAGGGCTGCATCTTTTGAGCGCAGTACTGAGCCTGAAAACCGTTTACAACCCCACTTACAAGTAAAACTAGCTAAATTGTGCCTGGCTGCTGTTCACTGAAAAGCTCATTCTGGGTACATTTTTGTTATACATTTGCTTCTGCCGGGTCAGCTGAGCAGTGAATTTCTACGTAACTACCCCCTATCAGGGGAGACCTCAGGGCTGCATCTTTTGAGCGCAGTACTGAGCCTGAAAAGCGTTTACAACCCCACTTACAAGTAAAACTAGCTAAATTGTGCCTGGCTGCTGTTCACTGAAAAGCTCATTCTGGGTACATTTTTGTTATACATTTGCTTCTGCCGGGTCAGCTGAGCAGTGAATTTCTACGTAACTACCCCCTATCAGGGGAGACCTCAGGGCTGCATCTTTTGAGCGCAGTACTGAGCCTGAAAAGCGTTTACAACCCCACTTACAAGTAAAACTAGCTAAATTGTGCCTGGCTGCTGTTCACTGAAAAGCTCATTCTGGGTACATTTTTGTTATACATTTGCTTCTGCCGGGTCAACTGAGCAGTGAATTTCTACGTAACTACCCCCTATCAGGGGAGACCTCAGGGCTGCATCTTTTGAGCGCAGTACTGAGCCTGAAAAGCGTTTACAACCCCACTTACAAGTAAAACTAGCTAAATTGTGCCTGGCTGCTGTTCACTGAAAAGCTCATTCTGGGTACATTTTTGTTATACATTTGCTTCTGCCGGGTCAGCTGAGCAGTGAATTTCTACGTAACTACCCCCTATCAGGGGAGACCTCAGGGCTGCATCTTTTGAGCGCAGTACTGAGCCTGAAAAGCGTTTACAACCCCACTTACAAGTAAAACTAGCTAAATTGTGCCTGGCTGCTGTTCACTGAAAAGCTCATTCTGGGTACATTTTTGTTATACATTTGCTTCTGCCGGGTCAGCTGAACAGTGAATTTCTACTTAACTACCTCCTATCAGGAGAGACCTCAGGGCTGTATCTTTTGAGTGCAGTACTGAGCCTGAAAACCGTTTACAACCCCACTTACAAGTAAAACTATCTAAAATGTGCCTGGCTGCTGTTCACTGAAAAGCTCATTCTGGGTACATTTTTGTTATACATTTGCTTCTGCCGGGTCAGCTGAGCAGTGAATTTCTACGTAACTACCCCCTATCAGGGGAGACCTCAGGGCTGCATCTTTTGAGCGCAGTACTGAGCCTGAAAAGCGTTTACAACCCCACTTACAAGTAAAACTAGCTAAATTGTGCCTGGCTGCTGTTCACTGAAAAGCTCATTCTGGGTACATTTTTGGTATACATTTGCTTCTGCCGGGTCAGCTGAGCAGTGTATTTCTACTTAACTACCCCCTATCAGGAGAGACCTCAGGGTTGCATCTTTTGAGCGCAGTACTGAGCCTGAAAAGTGTTTACAACCCCAGTTACAAGTAAAACTAGCTAAAATGTGCCTGGCTGCTGTTCACTGAAAAGCTCATTCTGGGTACATTTTTGGTATACATTTGCTTCTGCCGGGTCAGCTGAACAGTGAATTTCTACTTAACTACCTCCTATCAGGAGAGACCTCAGGGCTGTATCTTTTGAGTGCAGTACTGAGCCTGAAAAGCGTTTACAACCCCACTTACAAGTAAAACTAGCTAAATTGTGCCTGGCTGCTGTTCACTGAAAAGCTCATTCTGGGTACATTTTTGTTATACATTTGCTTCTGCCGGGTCAGCTGAACAGTGAATTTCTACTTAACTACCCCCTATCAGGAGAGACCTCAGGGCTGCATCTTTTGAGCGCAGTACTGAGCCTGAAAACCGTTTACCACCCCAGTTACAAGTAAAACTAGCTAAAATGTGCCTGGCTGCTGTTCACTGAAAAGCTCATTCTGGGTACATTTTTGGTACACATTTGCTTCTGCCGGGTCAGCTGAGCAGTGAATTTCTACTTAACTACCTCCTATCAGGAGAGACCTCAGGGCTGCATGTTTTGAGCGCAGTACTGAGCCTGAAAAGCGTTTACAACCCCACTTACAAGTAAAACTAGCTAAAATGTGCCTGGCTGCTGTTCACTGAATAGCTCATTCTGGGTACATTTTTGGTATACATTTGCTTCTGCCGGGTCAGCTGAGCAGTGAATTTCTACTTAACTACCTCCTATCAGGAGAGACCTCAGGGCTGCATCTTTTGAGCACAGTACTGAGCCTGAAAAGCGTTTACAACCCCACTTACAAGTAAAACTAGCTAAAATGTGCCTGGCTGCTGTTCACTGAAAAGCTCATTCTGGGTACATTTTTGTTATACATTTGCTTCTGCCGGGTCAGCTGAGCAGTGAGTTTCTACTTAACTACCCCCTATCAGGAGAGACCTCAGGGCTGCATCTTTTGAGCGCACTACTGAGCCTGAAAAGCGTTTACAACCCCACTTACAAGTAAAACTAGCTAAAATGTGCCTGGCTGCTGTTCACTGAATAGCTCCTTCTGGGTACATTTTTGGTATACATTTGCTTCTGCCGGGTCAGCTGAGCAGTGAATTTCTACTTAACTACCCCTTATCAGGAGAGACCTCAGGGCTGCATCTTTTGAGCGCAGTACTGAGCCTGAAAAGCATTTACAACCCCAGTTACAAGTAAAACTAGCTAAAATGTGTCTGGCTGCTGTTCACTGAAAAGCTCATTCTGGGTACATTTTTGGTATACATTTGCTTCTGCCGGGTCAGCTGAACAGTGAATTTCTACTTAACTACCTCCTATCAGGAGAGACCTCAGGGCTGTATTTTTTGAGTGCAGTACTGAGCCTGAAAAGCGTTTACAACCCCACTTACAAGTAAAACTAGCTAAAATGTGCCTGGCTGCTGTTCACTGAATAGCTCATTCTGGGTACATTTTTGGTATACATTTGCTTCTGCAGGGTCAGCTGAGCAGTGAATTTCTACTTAACTACCTCCTATCAGGAGAGACCTCAGGGCTGCATCTTTTGAGCGCAGTACTGAGCCTGAAAACCGTTTACAACCCCACTTACAAGTAAAACTAGCTAAATTGTGCCTGGCTGCTGTTCACTGAAAAGCTCATTCTGTGTACATTTTTGGTATACATTTGCTTCTGCCAGGTCAGCTGAGCAGTGAATTTCTACTTAACTACCTCCTATCAGGAGAGACCTCAGGGCTGCATCTTTTGAGCACAGTACTGAGCCTGAAAAGCGTTTACAACCCCACTTACAAGTAAAACTAGCTAAAATGTGCCTGGCTGCTGTTCACTGAAAAGCTCATTCTGGGTACATTTTTGTTATACATTTGCTTCTGCCGGGTCAGCTGAGCAGTGAGTTTCTACTTAACTACCCCCTATCAGGAGAGACCTCAGGGCTGCATCTTTTGAGCGCACTACTGAGCCTGAAAAGCGTTTACAACCCCACTTACAAGTAAAACTAGCTAAAATGTGCCTGGCTGCTGTTCACTGAATAGCTCATTCTGGGTACATTTTTGGTATACATTTGCTTCTGCCGGGTCAGCTGAGCAGTGTATTTCTACTTAACTACCCCCTATCAGGAGAGACCTCAGGGCTGCATCTTTTGAGCGCAGTACTGAGCCTGAAAAGCATTTACAACCCCAGTTACAAGTAAAACTAGCTAAAATGTGCCTGGCTGCTGTTCACTGAAAAGCTCATTCTGGGTACATTTTTGTTATACATTTGCTTCTGCCGGGTCAGCTGAGCAGTGAATTTCTACGTAACTACCCCCTATCAGGGGAGACCTCAGGGCTGCATCTTTTGAGCGCAGTACTGAGCCTGAAAAGCGTTTACAACCCCACTTACAAGTAAAACTAGCTAAATTGTGCCTGGCTGCTGTTCACTGAAAAGCTCATTCTGGGTACATTTTTGTTATACATTTGCTTCTGCCGGGTCAGCTGAGCAGTGAATTTCTACGTAACTACCCCCTATCAGGGGAGACCTCAGGGCTGCATCTTTTGAGCGCAGTACTGAGCCTGAAAAGCGTTTACAACCCCACTTACAAGTAAAACTAGCTAAATTGTGCCTGGCTGCTGTTCACTGAAAAGCTCATTCTGGGTACATTTTTGGTATACATTTCCTTCTGCCGGGTCAGCTGAGCAGTGTATTTCTACTTAACTACCCCCTATCAGGAGAGACCTCAGGGTTGCATCTTTTGAGCGCAGTACTGAGCCTGAAAAGCGTTTACAACCCCAGTTACAAGTAAAACTAGCTAAAATGTGCCTGGCTGCTGTTCACTGAAAAGCTCATTCTGGGTAAATTTTTGGTATACATTTGCTTCTGCCGGGTCAGCTGAGCAGTGAATTTCTACGTAACTACCCCCTATCAGGGGAGACCTCAGGGCTGCATCTTTTGAGCGCAGTACTGAGCCTGAAAAGCGTTTACAACCCCACTTACAAGTAAAACTAGCTAAATTGTGCCTGGCTGCTGTTCACTGAAAAGCTCATTCTGGGTACATTTTTGTTATACATTTGCTTCTGCCGGGTCAGCTGAGCAGTGAATTTCTACGTAACTACCCCCTATCAGGGGAGACCTCAGGGCTGCATCTTTTGAGCGCAGTACTGAGCCTGAAAAGCGTTTACAACCCCACTTACAAGTAAAACTAGCTAAATTGTGCCTGGCTGCTGTTCACTGAAAAGCTCATTCTGGGTACATTTTTGTTATACATTTGCTTCTGCCGGGTCAGCTGAGCAGTGAATTTCTACGTAACTACCCCCTATCAGGGGAGACCTCAGGGCTGCATCTTTTGAGCGCAGTACTGAGCCTGAAAAGCGTTTACAACCCCACTTACAAGTAAAACTAGCTAAATTGTGCCTGGCTGCTGTTCACTGAAAAGCTCATTCTGGGTACATTTTTGTTATACATTTGCTTCTGCCGGGTCAGCTGAGCAGTGAATTTCTACGTAACTACCCCCTATCAGGGGAGACCTCAGGGCTGCATCTTTTGAGCGCAGTACTGAGCCTGAAAAGCGTTTACAACCCCACTTACAAGTAAAACTAGCTAAATTGTGCCTGGCTGCTGTTCACTGAAAAGCTCATTCTGGGTACATTTTTGGTATACATTTGCTTCTGCCGGGTCAGCTGAGCAGTGTATTTCTACTTAACTACCCCCTATCAGGAGAGACCTCAGGGTTGCATCTTTTGAGCGCAGTACTGAGCCTGAAAAGCGTTTACAACCCCAGTTACAAGTAAAACTAGCTAAAATGTGCCTGGCTGCTGTTCACTGAAAAGCTCATTCTGGGTACATTTTTGGTATACATTTGCTTCTGCCGGGTCAGCTGAACAGTGAATTTCTACTTAACTACCTCCTATCAGGAGAGACCTCAGGGCTGTATCTTTTGAGTGCAGTACTGAGCCTGAAAAGCGTTTACAACCCCACTTACAAGTAAAACTAGCTAAAATGTGCCTGGCTGCTGTTCACTGAATAGCTCATTCTGGGTACATTTTTGGTATACATTTGCTTCTGCCGGGTCAGCTGAGCAGTGAATTTCTACTTAACTACCTCCTATCAGGAGAGACCTCAGGGCTGCATCTTTTGAGCGCAGTACTGAGCCTGAAAACCGTTTACAACCCCACTTACAAGTAAAACTAGCTAAATTGTGCCTGGCTGCTGTTCACTGAAAAGCTCATTCTGGGTACATTTTTGGTATACATTTGCTTCTGCCGGGTCAGCTGAGCAGTGTATTTCTACTTAACTACCCCCTATCAGGAGAGACCTCAGGGTTGCATCTTTTGAGCGCAGTACTGAGCCTGAAAACCGTTTACAACCCCACTTACAAGTAAAACTATCTAAAATGTGCCTGGCTGCTGTTCACTGAAAAGCTCATTCTGGGTACATTTTTGTTATACATTTGCTTCTGCCGGGTCAGCTGAGCAGTGAATTTCTACGTAACTACCCCCTATCAGGGGAGACCTCAGGGCTGCATCTTTTGAGCGCAGTACTGAGCCTGAAAAGCGTTTACAACCCCACTTACAAGTAAAACTAGCTAAATTGTGCCTGGCTGCTGTTCACTGAAAAGCTCATTCTGGGTACATTTTTGTTATACATTTGCTTCTGCCGGGTCAGCTGAGCAGTGAATTTCTACGTAACTACCCCCTATCAGGGGAGACCTCAGGGCTGCATCTTTTGAGCGCAGTACTGAGCCTGAAAAGCGTTTACAACCCCACTTACAAGTAAAACTAGCTAAATTGTGCCTGGCTGCTGTTCACTGAAAAGCTCATTCTGGGTACATTTTTGTTATACATTTGCTTCTGCCGGGTCAGCTGAGCAGTGAATTTCTACGTAACTACCCCCTATCAGGGGAGACCTCAGGGCTGCATCTTTTGAGCGCAGTACTGAGCCTGAAAAGCGTTTACAACCCCACTTACAAGTAAAACTAGCTAAATTGTGCCTGGCTGCTGTTCACTGAAAAGCTCATTCTGGGTACATTTTTGTTATACATTTGCTTCTGCCGGGTCAGCTGAACAGTGAATTTCTACTTAACTACCTCCTATCAGGAGAGACCTCAGGGCTGTATCTTTTGAGTGCAGTACTGAGCCTGAAAACCGTTTACAACCCCACTTACAAGTAAAACTATCTAAAATGTGCCTGGCTGCTGTTCACTGAAAAGCTCATTCTGGGTACATTTTTGGTACACATTTGCTTCTGCCGGGTCAGCTGAGCAGTGAATTTCTACTTAACTACCTCCTATCAGGAGAGACCTCAGGGCTGCATGTTTTGAGCGCAGTACTTAGCCTGAAAAGCGTTTACAACCCCACTTACAAGTAAAACTAGCTAAAATGTGCCTGGCTGCTGTTCACTGAATAGCTCATTCTGGGTACATTTTTGGTATACATTTGCTTCTGCCGGGTCAGCTGAGCAGTGAATTTCTACTTAACTACCTCCTATCAGGAGAGACCTCAGGGCTGCATCTTTTGAGCACAGTACTGAGCCTGAAAAGCGTTTACAACCCCACTTACAAGTAAAACTAGCTAAAATGTGCCTGGCTGCTGTTCACTGAAAAGCTCATTCTGGGTACATTTTTGTTATACATTTGCTTCTGCCGGGTCAGCTGAGCAGTGAGTTTCTACTTAACTACCCCCTATCAGGAGAGACCTCAGGGCTGCATCTTTTGAGCGCACTACTGAGCCTGAAAAGCGTTTACAACCCCACTTACAAGTAAAACTAGCTAAAATGTGCCTGGCTGCTGTTCACTGAATAGCTCCTTCTGGGTACATTTTTGGTATACATTTGCTTCTGCCGGGTCAGCTGAGCAGTGAATTTCTACTTAACTACCTCCTATCAGGAGAGACCTCAGGGCTGTATCTTTTGAGTGCAGTACTGAGCCTGAAAAGCGTTTACAACCCCACTTACAAGTAAAACTAGCTAAAATGTGCCTGGCTGCTGTTCACTGAATAGCTCATTCTGGGTACATTTTTGGTATACATTTGCTTCTGCAGGGTCAGCTGAGCAGTGAATTTCTACTTAACTACCTCCTATCAGGAGAGACCTCAGGGCTGCATCTTTTGAGCGCAGTACTGAGCCTGAAAACCGTTTACAACCCCACTTACAAGTAAAACTAGCTAAATTGTGCCTGGCTGCTGTTCACTGAAAAGCTCATTCTGGGTACATTTTTGGTATACATTTGCTTCTGCCGGGTCAGTTGAGCAGTGAATTTCTACTTAACTACCTCCTATCAGGAGAGACCTCAGGGCTGCATCTTTTGAGCGCAGTACTGAGCCTGAAAAGCGTTTCCAACCCCACTTACAAGTAAAACTAGCTAAATTGTGCCTGGCTGCTGTTCACTGAAAAGCTCATTCTGGGTACATTTTTGTTATACATTTGCTTCTGCCGGGTCAGCTGAGCAGTGAATTTCTACGTAACTACCCCCTATCAGGGGAGACCTCAGGGCTGCATCTTTTGAGCGCAGTACTGAGCCTGAAAAGCGTTTACAACCCCACTTACAAGTAAAACTAGCTAAATTGTGCCTGGCTGCTGTTCACTGAAAAGCTCATTCTGGGTACATTTTTGTTATACATTTGCTTCTGCCGGGTCAGCTGAGCAGTGAATTTCTACGTAACTACCCCCTATCAGGGGAGACCTCAGGGCTGCATCTTTTGAGCGCAGTACTGAGCCTGAAAAGCGTTTACAACCCCACTTACAAGTAAAACTAGCTAAATTGTGCCTGGCTGCTGTTCACTGAAAAGCTCATTCTGGGTACATTTTTGTTATACATTTGCTTCTGCCGGGTCAGCTGAGCAGTGAATTTCTACGTAACTACCCCCTATCAGGGGAGACCTCAGGGCTGCATCTTTTGAGCGCAGTACTGAGCCTGAAAAGCGTTTACAACCCCACTTACAAGTAAAACTAGCTAAATTGTGCCTGGCTGCTGTTCACTGAAAAGCTCATTCTGGGTACATTTTTGGTATACATTTGCTTCTGCCGGGTCAGCTGAGCAGTGTATTTCTACTTAACTACCCCCTATCAGGAGAGACCTCAGGGTTGCATCTTTTGAGCGCAGTACTGAGCCTGAAAAGCGTTTACAACCCCAGTTACAAGTAAAACTAGCTAAAATGTGCCTGGCTGCTGTTCACTGAAAAGCTCATTCTGGGTACATTTTTGGTATACATTTGCTTCTGCCGGGTCAGCTGAACAGTGAATTTCTACTTAACTACCTCCTATCAGGAGAGACCTCAGGGCTGTATCTTTTGAGTGCAGTACTGAGCCTGAAAAGCGTTTACAACCCCACTTACAAGTAAAACTAGCTAAAATGTGCCTGGCTGCTGTTCACTGAATAGCTCATTCTGGGTACATTTTTGGTATACATTTGCTTCTGCCGGGTCAGCTGAGCAGTGAATTTCTACTTAACTACCTCCTATCAGGAGAGACCTCAGGGCTGCATCTTTTGAGCGCAGTACTGAGCCTGAAAACCGTTTACAACCCCACTTACAAGTAAAACTAGCTAAATTGTGCCTGGCTGCTGTTCACTGAAAAGCTCATTCTGGGTACATTTTTGGTATACATTTGCTTCTGCCGGGTCAGCTGAGCAGTGTATTTCTACTTAACTACCCCCTATCAGGAGAGACCTCAGGGTTGCATCTTTTGAGCGCAGTACTGAGCCTGAAAACCGTTTACAACCCCACTTACAAGTAAAACTATCTAAAATGTGCCTGGCTGCTGTTCACTGAAAAGCTCATTCTGGGTACATTTTTGTTATACATTTGCTTCTGCCGGGTCAGCTGAGCAGTGAATTTCTACGTAACTACCCCCTATCAGGGGAGACCTCAGGGCTGCATCTTTTGAGCGCAGTACTGAGCCTGAAAAGCGTTTACAACCCCACTTACAAGTAAAACTAGCTAAATTGTGCCTGGCTGCTGTTCACTGAAAAGCTCATTCTGGGTACATTTTTGTTATACATTTGCTTCTGCCGGGTCAGCTGAGCAGTGAATTTCTACGTAACTACCCCCTATCAGGGGAGACCTCAGGGCTGCATCTTTTGAGCGCAGTACTGAGCCTGAAAAGCGTTTACAACCCCACTTACAAGTAAAACTAGCTAAATTGTGCCTGGCTGCTGTTCACTGAAAAGCTCATTCTGGGTACATTTTTGTTATACATTTGCTTCTGCCGGGTCAGCTGAGCAGTGAATTTCTACGTAACTACCCCCTATCAGGGGAGACCTCAGGGCTGCATCTTTTGAGCGCAGTACTGAGCCTGAAAAGCGTTTACAACCCCACTTACAAGTAAAACTAGCTAAATTGTGCCTGGCTGCTGTTCACTGAAAAGCTCATTCTGGGTACATTTTTGTTATACATTTGCTTCTGCCGGGTCAGCTGAACAGTGAATTTCTACTTAACTACCTCCTATCAGGAGAGACCTCAGGGCTGTATCTTTTGAGTGCAGTACTGAGCCTGAAAACCGTTTACAACCCCACTTACAAGTAAAACTATCTAAAATGTGCCTGGCTGCTGTTCACTGAAAAGCTCATTCTGGGTACATTTTTGGTACACATTTGCTTCTGCCGGGTCAGCTGAGCAGTGAATTTCTACTTAACTACCTCCTATCAGGAGAGACCTCAGGGCTGCATGTTTTGAGCGCAGTACTTAGCCTGAAAAGCGTTTACAACCCCACTTACAAGTAAAACTAGCTAAAATGTGCCTGGCTGCTGTTCACTGAATAGCTCATTCTGGGTACATTTTTGGTATACATTTGCTTCTGCCGGGTCAGCTGAGCAGTGAATTTCTACTTAACTACCTCCTATCAGGAGAGACCTCAGGGCTGCATCTTTTGAGCACAGTACTGAGCCTGAAAAGCGTTTACAACCCCACTTACAAGTAAAACTAGCTAAAATGTGCCTGGCTGCTGTTCACTGAAAAGCTCATTCTGGGTACATTTTTGTTATACATTTGCTTCTGCCGGGTCAGCTGAGCAGTGAGTTTCTACTTAACTACCCCCTATCAGGAGAGACCTCAGGGCTGCATCTTTTGAGCGCACTACTGAGCCTGAAAAGCGTTTACAACCCCACTTACAAGTAAAACTAGCTAAAATGTGCCTGGCTGCTGTTCACTGAATAGCTCCTTCTGGGTACATTTTTGGTATACATTTGCTTCTGCCGGGTCAGCTGAGCAGTGAATTTCTACTTAACTACCTCCTATCAGGAGAGACCTCAGGGCTGTATCTTTTGAGTGCAGTACTGAGCCTGAAAAGCGTTTACAACCCCACTTACAAGTAAAACTAGCTAAAATGTGCCTGGCTGCTGTTCACTGAATAGCTCATTCTGGGTACATTTTTGGTATACATTTGCTTCTGCAGGGTCAGCTGAGCAGTGAATTTCTACTTAACTACCTCCTATCAGGAGAGACCTCAGGGCTGCATCTTTTGAGCGCAGTACTGAGCCTGAAAACCGTTTACAACCCCACTTACAAGTAAAACTAGCTAAATTGTGCCTGGCTGCTGTTCACTGAAAAGCTCATTCTGGGTACATTTTTGGTATACATTTGCTTCTGCCGGGTCAGCTGAGCAGTGAATTTCTACTTAACTACCTCCTATCAGGAGAGACCTCAGGGCTGCATCTTTTGAGCACAGTACTGAGCCTGAAAAGCGTTTACAACCCCACTTACAAGTAAAACTAGCTAAAATGTGCCTGGCTGCTGTTCACTGAAAAGCTCATTCTGGGTACATTTTTGTTATACATTTGCTTCTGCCGGGTCAGCTGAGCAGTGAGTTTCTACTTAACTACCCCCTATCAGGAGAGACCTCAGGGCTGCATCTTTTGAGCGCACTACTGAGCCTGAAAAGCGTTTACAACCCCACTTACAAGTAAAACTAGCTAAAATGTGCCTGGCTGCTGTTCACTGAATAGCTCATTCTGGGTACATTTTTGGTATACATTTGCTTCTGCCGGGTCAGCTGAGCAGTGTATTTCTACTTAACTACCCCCTATCAGGAGAGACCTCAGGGCTGCATCTTTTGAGCGCAGTACTGAGCCTGAAAAGCATTTACAACCCCAGTTACAAGTAAAACTAGCTAAAATGTGCCTGGCTGCTGTTCACTGAAAAGCTCATTCTGGGTACATTTTTGTTATACATTTGCTTCTGCCGGGTCAGCTGAGCAGTGAATTTCTACGTAACTACCCCCTATCAGGGGAGACCTCAGGGCTGCATCTTTTGAGCGCAGTACTGAGCCTGAAAAGCGTTTTCAACCCCACTTACAAGTAAAACTAGCTAAATTGTGCCTGGCTGCTGTTCACTGAAAAGATCATTCTGGGTACATTTTTGTTATACATTTGCTTCTGCCGGGTCTGCTGAGCAGTGAATTTCTACGTAACTACCCCCTATCAGGGGAGACCTCAGGGCTGCATCTTTTGAGCGCAGTACTGAGCCTGAAAAGCGTTTACAACCCCACTTACAAGTAAAACTAGCTAAATTGTGCCTGGCTGCTGTTCACTGAAAAGCTCATTCTGGGTACATTTTTGGTATACATTTCCTTCTGCCGGGTCAGCTGAGCAGTGTATTTCTACTTAACTACCCCCTATCAGGAGAGACCTCAGGGCTGCATCTTTTGAGCACAGTACTGAGCCTGAAAAGCGTTTACAACCCCACTTACAAGTAAAACTAGCTAAAATGTGCCTGGCTGCTGTTCACTGAAAAGCTCATTCTGGGTACATTTTTGTTATACATTTGCTTCTGCCGGGTCAGCTGAGCAGTGAGTTTCTACTTAACTACCCCCTATCAGGAGAGACCTCAGGGCTGCATCTTTTGAGCGCACTACTGAGCCTGAAAAGCGTTTACAACCCCACTTACAAGTAAAACTAGCTAAAATGTGCCTGGCTGCTGTTCACTGAATAGCTCCTTCTGGGTACATTTTTGGTATACATTTGCTTCTGCCGGGTCAGCTGAGCAGTGAATTTCTACTTAACTACCCCTTATCAGGAGAGACCTCAGGGCTGCATCTTTTGAGCGCAGTACTGAGCCTGAAAAGCATTTACAACCCCAGTTACAAGTAAAACTAGCTAAAATGTGTCTGGCTGCTGTTCACTGAAAAGCTCATTCTGGGTACATTTTTGGTATACATTTGCTTCTGCCGGGTCAGCTGAACAGTGAATTTCTACTTAACTACCTCCTATCAGGAGAGACCTCAGGGCTGTATCTTTTGAGTGCAGTACTGAGCCTGAAAAGCGTTTACAACCCCACTTACAAGTAAAACTAGCTAAAATGTGCCTGGCTGCTGTTCACTGAATAGCTCATTCTGGGTACATTTTTGGTATACATTTGCTTCTGCAGGGTCAGCTGAGCAGTGAATTTCTACTTAACTACCTCCTATCAGGAGAGACCTCAGGGCTGCATCTTTTGAGCGCAGTACTGAGCCTGAAAACCGTTTACAACCCCACTTACAAGTAAAACTAGCTAAATTGTGCCTGGCTGCTGTTCACTGAAAAGCTCATTCTGGGTACATTTTTGGTATACATTTGCTTCTGCTGGGTCAGCTGAGCAGTGAATTTCTACTTAACTACCTCCTATCAGGAGAGACCTCAGGGCTGCATCTTTTGAGCACAGTACTGAGCCTGAAAAGCGTTTACAACCCCACTTACAAGTAAAACTAGCTAAAATGTGCCTGGCTGCTGTTCACTGAAAAGCTCATTCTGGGTACATTTTTGTTATACATTTGCTTATGCCGGGTCAGCTGAGCAGTGAGTTTCTACTTAACTACCCCCTATCAGGAGAGACCTCAGGGCTGCATCTTTTGAGCGCACTACTGAGCCTGAAAAGCGTTTACAACCCCACTTACAAGTAAAACTAGCTAAAATGTGCCTGGCTGCTGTTCACTGAATAGCTCATTCTGGGTACATTTTTGGTATACATTTGCTTCTGCCGGGTCAGCTGAGCAGTGTATTTCTACTTAACTACCCCCTATCAGGAGAGACCTCAGGGCTGCATCTTTTGAGCGCAGTACTGAGCCTGAAAAGCATTTACAACCCCAGTTACAAGTAAAACTAGCTAAAATGTGCCTGGCTGCTGTTCACTGAAAAGCTCATTCTGGGTACATTTTTGTTATACATTTGCTTCTGCCGGGTCAGCTGAGCAGTGAATTTCTACGTAACTACCCCCTATCAGGGGAGACCTCAGGGCTGCATCTTTTGAGCGCAGTACTGAGCCTGAAAAGCGTTTACAACCCCACTTACAAGTAAAACTAGCTAAATTGTGCCTGGCTGCTGTTCACTGAAAAGCTCATTCTGGGTACATTTTTGTTATACATTTGCTTCTGCCGGGTCAGCTGAGCAGTGAATTTCTACGTAACTACCCCCTATCAGGGGAGACCTCAGGGCTGCATCTTTTGAGCGCAGTACTGAGCCTGAAAAGCGTTTACAACCCCACTTACAAGTAAAACTAGCTAAATTGTGCCTGGCTGCTGTTCACTGAAAAGCTCATTCTGGGTACATTTTTGGTATACATTTCCTTCTGCCGGGTCAGCTGAGCAGTGTATTTCTACTTAACTACCCCCTATCAGGAGAGACCTCAGGGTTGCATCTTTTGAGCGCAGTACTGAGCCTGAAAAGCGTTTACAACCCCAGTTACAAGTAAAACTAGCTGAAATGTGCCTGGCTGCTGTTCACTGAAAAGCTCATTCTGGGTACATTTTTGGTATACATTTGCTTCTGCCGGGTCAGCTGAGCAGTGAATTTCTACGTAACTACCCCCTATCAGGGGAGACCTCAGGGCTGCATCTTTTGAGCGCAGTACTGAGCCTGAAAAGCGTTTACAACCCCACTTACAAGTAAAACTAGCTAAATTGTGCCTGGCTGCTGTTCACTGAAAAGCTCATTCTGGGTACATTTTTGTTATACATTTGCTTCTGCCGGGTCAGCTGAGCAGTGAATTTCTACGTAACTACCCCCTATCAGGGGAGACCTCGGGGCTGCATCTTTTGAGCGCAGTACTGAGCCTGAAAAGCGTTTACAACCCCACTTACAAGTAAAACTAGCTAAATTGTGCCTGGCTGCTGTTCACTGAAAAGCTCATTCTGGGTACATTTTTGTTATACATTTGCTTCTGCCGGGTCAGCTGAGCAGTGAATTTCTACGTAACTACCCCCTATCAGGGGAGACCTCAGGGCTGCATCTTTTGAGCGCAGTACTGAGCCTGAAAAGCGTTTACAACCCCACTTACAAGTAAAACTAGCTAAATTGTGCCTGGCTGCTGTTCACTGAAAAGCTCATTCTGGGTACATTTTTGTTATACATTTGCTTCTGCCGGGTCAGCTGAGCAGTGAATTTCTACTTAACTACCTCCTATCAGGAGAGACCTCAGGGCTGTATCTTTTGAGTGCAGTACTGAGCCTGAAAAGCGTTTACAACCCCACTTACAAGTAAAACTAGCTAAAATGTGCCTGGCTGCTGTTCACTGAATAGCTCATTCTGGGTACATTTTTGGTATACATTTGCTTCTGCAGGGTCAGCTGAGCAGTGAATTTCTACTTAACTACCTCCTATCAGGAGAGACCTCAGGGCTGCATCTTTTGAGCGCAGTACTGAGCCTGAAAACCGTTTACAACCCCACTTACAAGTAAAACTAGCTAAATTGTGCCTGGCTGCTGTTCACTGAAAAGCTCATTCTGGGTACATTTTTGGTATACATTTGCTTCTGCTGGGTCAGCTGAGCAGTGAATTTCTACTTAACTACCTCCTATCAGGAGAGACCTCAGGGCTGCATCTTTTGAGCACAGTACTGAGCCTGAAAAGCGTTTACAACCCCACTTACAAGTAAAACTAGCTAAAATGTGCCTGGCTGCTGTTCACTGAAAAGCTCATTCTGGGTACATTTTTGTTATACATTTGCTTATGCCGGGTCAGCTGAGCAGTGAGTTTCTACTTAACTACCCCCTATCAGGAGAGACCTCAGGGCTGCATCTTTTGAGCGCACTACTGAGCCTGAAAAGCGTTTACAACCCCACTTACAAGTAAAACTAGCTAAAATGTGCCTGGCTGCTGTTCACTGAATAGCTCATTCTGGGTACATTTTTGGTATACATTTGCTTCTGCCGGGTCAGCTGAGCAGTGTATTTCTACTTAACTACCCCCTATCAGGAGAGACCTCAGGGCTGCATCTTTTGAGCGCAGTACTGAGCCTGAAAAGCATTTACAACCCCAGGTACAAGTAAAACTAGCTAAAATGTGCCTGGCTGCTGTTCACTGAAAAGCTCATTCTGGGTACATTTTTGTTATACATTTGCTTCTGCCGGGTCAGCTGAGCAGTGAATTTCTACGTAACTACCCCCTATCAGGGGAGACCTCAGGGCTGCATCTTTTGAGCGCAGTACTGAGCCTGAAAAGCGTTTACAACCCCACTTACAAGTAAAACTAGCTAAATTGTGCCTGGCTGCTGTTCACTGAAAAGCTCATTCTGGGTACATTTTTGTTATACATTTGCTTCTGCCGGGTCAGCTGAGCAGTGAATTTCTACGTAACTACCCCCTATCAGGGGAGACCTCAGGGCTGCATCTTTTGAGCGCAGTACTGAGCCTGAAAAGCGTTTACAACCCCACTTACAAGTAAAACTAGCTAAATTGTGCCTGGCTGCTGTTCACTGAAAAGCTCATTCTGGGTACATTTTTGGTATACATTTCCTTCTGCCGGGTCAGCTGAGCAGTGTATTTCTACTTAACTACCCCCTATCAGGAGAGACCTCAGGGTTGCATCTTTTGAGCGCAGTACTGAGCCTGAAAAGCGTTTACAACCCCAGTTACAAGTAAAACTAGCTAAAATGTGCCTGGCTGCTGTTCACTGAAAAGCTCATTCTGGGTACATTTTTGGTATACATTTGCTTCTGCCGGGTCAGCTGAGCAGTGAATTTCTACGTAACTACCCCCTATCAGGGGAGACCTCAGGGCTGCATCTTTTGAGCGCAGTACTGAGCCTGAAAAGCGTTTACAACCCCACTTACAAGTAAAACTAGCTAAATTGTGCCTGGCTGCTGTTCACTGAAAAGCTCATTCTGGGTACATTTTTGTTATACATTTGCTTCTGCCGGGTCAGCTGAGCAGTGAATTTCTACGTAACTACCCCCTATCAGGGGAGACCTCAGGGCTGCATCTTTTGAGCGCAGTACTGAGCCTGAAAAGCGTTTACAACCCCACTTACAAGTAAAACTAGCTAAATTGTGCCTGGCTGCTGTTCACTGAAAAGCTCATTCTGGGTACATTTTTGTTATACATTTGCTTCTGCCGGGTCAGCTGAGCAGTGAATTTCTACGTAACTACCCCCTATCAGGGGAGACCTCAGGGCTGCATCTTTTGAGCGCAGTACTGAGCCTGAAAAGCGTTTACAACCCCACTTACAAGTAAAACTAGCTAAATTGTGCCTGGCTGCTGTTCACTGAAAAGCTCATTCTGGGTACATTTTTGTTATACATTTGCTTCTGCCGGGACAGCTGAGCAGTGAATTTCTACGTAACTACCCCCTATCAGGGGAGACCTCAGGGCTGCATCTTTTGAGCGCAGTACTGAGCCTGAAAAGCGTTTACAACCCCACTTACAAGTAAAACTAGCTAAATTGTGCCTGGCTGCTGTTCACTGAAAAGCTCATTCTGGGTACATTTTTGGTATACATTTGCTTCTGCCGGGTCAGCTGAGCAGTGTATTTCTACTTAACTACCCCCTATCAGGAGAGACCTCAGGGTTGCATCTTTTGAGCGCAGTACTGAGCCTGAAAAGCGTTTACAACCCCAGTTACAAGTAAAACTAGCTAAAATGTGCCTGGCTGCTGTTCACTGAAAAGCTCATTCTGGGTACATTTTTGGTATACATTTGCTTCTGCCGGGTCAGCTGAACAGTGAATTTCTACTTAACTACCTCCTATCAGGAGAGACCTCAGGGCTGTATCTTTTGAGTGCAGTACTGAGCCTGAAAAGCGTTTACAACCCCACTTACAAGTAAAACTAGCTAAAATGTGCCTGGCTGCTGTTCACTGAATAGCTCATTCTGGGTACATTTTTGGTATACATTTGCTTCTGCCGGGTCAGCTGAGCAGTGAATTTCTACTTAACTACCTCCTATCAGGAGAGACCTCAGGGCTGCATCTTTTGAGCGCAGTACTGAGCCTGAAAACCGTTTACAACCCCACTTACAAGTAAAACTAGCTAAATTGTGCCTGGCTGCTGTTCACTGAAAAGCTCATTCTGGGTACATTTTTGGTATACATTTGCTTCTGCCGGGTCAGCTGAGCAGTGTATTTCTACTTAACTACCCCCTATCAGGAGAGACCTCAGGGTTGCATCTTTTGAGCGCAGTACTGAGCCTGAAAACCGTTTACAACCCCACTTACAAGTAAAACTATCTAAAATGTGCCTGGCTGCTGTTCACTGAAAAGCTCATTCTGGGTACATTTTTGTTATACATTTGCTTCTGCCGGGTCAGCTGAGCAGTGAATTTCTACGTAACTACCCCCTATCAGGGGAGACCTCAGGGCTGCATCTTTTGAGCGCAGTACTGAGCCTGAAAAGCGTTTACAACCCCACTTACAAGTAAAACTAGCTAAATTGTGCCTGGCTGCTGTTCACTGAAAAGCTCATTCTGGGTACATTTTTGGTATACATTTGCTTCTGCCGGGTCAGCTGAGCAGTGAATTTCTACGTAACTACCCCCTATCAGGGGAGACCTCAGGGCTGCATCTTTTGAGCGCAGTACTGAGCCTGAAAAGCGTTTACAACCCCACTTACAAGTAAAACTAGCTAAATTGTGCCTGGCTGCTGTTCACTGAAAAGCTCATTCTGGGTACATTTTTGTTATACATTTGCTTCTGCCGGGTCAGCTGAGCAGTGAATTTCTACGTAACTACCCCCTATCAGGGGAGACCTCAGGGCTGCATCTTTTGAGCGCAGTACTGAGCCTGAAAAGCGTTTACAACCCCACTTACAAGTAAAACTAGCTAAATTGTGCCTGGCTGCTGTTCACTGAAAAGCTCATTCTGGGTACATTTTTGTTATACATTTGCTTCTGCCGGGTCAGCTGAACAGTGAATTTCTACTTAACTACCTCCTATCAGGAGAGACCTCAGGGCTGTATCTTTTGAGTGCAGTACTGAGCCTGAAAACCGTTTACAACCCCACTTACAAGTAAAACTATCTAAAATGTGCCTGGCTGCTGTTCACTGAAAAGCTCATTCTGGGTACATTTTTGGTACACATTTGCTTCTGCCGGGTCAGCTGAGCAGTGAATTTCTACTTAACTACCTCCTATCAGGAGAGACCTCAGGGCTGCATGTTTTGAGCGCAGTACTTAGCCTGAAAAGCGTTTACAACCCCACTTACAAGTAAAACTAGCTAAAATGTGCCTGGCTGCTGTTCACTGAATAGCTCATTCTGGGTACATTTTTGGTATACATTTGCTTCTGCCGGGTCAGCTGAGCAGTGAATTTCTACTTAACTACCTCCTATCAGGAGAGACCTCAGGGCTGCATCTTTTGAGCACAGTACTGAGCCTGAAAAGCGTTTACAACCCCACTTACAAGTAAAACTAGCTAAAATGTGCCTGGCTGCTGTTCACTGAAAAGCTCATTCTGGGTACATTTTTGTTATACATTTGCTTCTGCCGGGTCAGCTGAGCAGTGAGTTTCTACTTAACTACCCCCTATCAGGAGAGACCTCAGGGCTGCATCTTTTGAGCGCACTACTGAGCCTGAAAAGCGTTTACAACCCCACTTACAAGTAAAACTAGCTAAAATGTGCCTTGCTGCTGTTCACTGAATAGCTCCTTCTGGGTACATTTTTGGTATACATTTGCTTCTGCCGGGTCAGCTGAGCAGTGAATTTCTACTTAACTACCTCCTATCAGGAGAGACCTCAGGGCTGTATCTTTTGAGTGCTGTACTGAGCCTGAAAAGCGTTTACAACCCCACTTACAAGTAAAACTAGCTAAAATGTGCCTGGCTGCTGTTCACTGAATAGCTCATTCTGGGTACATTTTTGGTATACATTTGCTTCTGCAGGGTCAGCTGAGCAGTGAATTTCTACTTAACTACCTCCTATCAGGAGAGACCTCAGGGCTGCATCTTTTGAGCGCAGTACTGAGCCTGAAAACCGTTTACAACCCCACTTACAAGTAAAACTAGCTAAATTGTGCCTGGCTGCTGTTCACTGAAAAGCTCATTCTGGGTACATTTTTGGTATACATTTGCTTCTGCCGGGTCAGCTGAGCAGTGAATTTCTACTTAACTACCTCCTATCAGGAGAGACCTCAGGGCTGCATCTTTTGAGCACAGTACTGAGCCTGAAAAGCGTTTACAACCCCACTTACAAGTAAAACTAGCTAAAATGTGCCTGGCTGCTGTTCACTGAAAAGCTCATTCTGGGTACATTTTTGTTATACATTTGCTTCTGCCGGGTCAGCTGAGCAGTGAGTTTCTACTTAACTACCCCCTATCAGGAGAGACCTCAGGGCTGCATCTTTTGAGCGCACTACTGAGCCTGAAAAGCGTTTACAACCCCACTTACAAGTAAAACTAGCTAAAATGTGCCTGGCTGCTGTTCACTGAATAGCTCATTCTGGGTACATTTTTGGTATACATTTGCTTCTGCCGGGTCAGCTGAGCAGTGTATTTCTACTTAACTACCCCCTATCAGGAGAGACCTCAGGGCTGCATCTTTTGAGCGCAGTACTGAGCCTGAAAAGCATTTACAACCCCAGTTACAAGTAAAACTAGCTAAAATGTGCCTGGCTGCTGTTCACTGAAAAGCTCATTCTGGGTACATTTTTGTTATACATTTGCTTCTGCCGGGTCAGCTGAGCAGTGAATTTCTACGTAACTACCCCCTATCAGGGGAGACCTCAGGGCTGCATCTTTTGAGCGCAGTACTGAGCCTGAAAAGCGTTTTCAACCCCACTTACAAGTAAAACTAGCTAAATTGTGCCTGGCTGCTGTTCACTGAAAAGATCATTCTGGGTACATTTTTGTTATACATTTGCTTCTGCCGGGTCAGCTGAGCAGTGAATTTCTACGTAACTACCCCCTATCAGGGGAGACCTCAGGGCTGCATCTTTTGAGCGCAGTACTGAGCCTGAAAAGCGTTTACAACCCCACTTACAAGTAAAACTAGCTAAATTGTGCCTGGCTGCTGTTCACTGAAAAGCTCATTCTGGGTACGTTTTTGGTATACATTTCCTTCTGCCGGGTCAGCTGAGCAGTGTATTTCTACTTAACTACCCCCTATCAGGAGAGACCTCAGGGCTGCATCTTTTGAGCGCAGTACTGAGCCTGAAAAGCGTTTACAACCCCAGTTACAAGTAAAACTAGCTAAAATGTGCCTGGCTGCTGTTCACTGAAAAGCTCATTCTGGGTACATTTTTGGTATACATTTGCTTCTGCCGGGTCAGCTGAGCAGTGAATTTCTACGTAACTACCCCCTATCAGGGGAGACCTCAGGGTTGCATCTTTTGAGCGCAGTACTGAGCCTGAAAAGCGTTTACAACCCCACTTACAAGTAAAACTAGCTAAATTGTGCCTGGCTGCTGTTCACTGAAAAGCTCATTCTGGGTACATTTTTGGTATACATTTGCTTCTGCCGGGTCAGCTGAGCAGTGAATTTCTACGTAACTACCCCCTATCAGGGGAGACCTCAGGGCTGCATCTTTTGAGCGCAGTACTGAGCCTGAAAAGCGTTTACAACCCCACTTACAAGTAAAACTAGCTAAATTGTGCCTGGCTGCTGTTCACTGAAAAGCTCATTCTGGGTACATTTTTGTTATACATTTGCTTCTGCCGGGTCAGCTGAGCAGTGAATTTCTACGTAACAACCCCTATCAGGGGAGACCTCAGGGCTGCATCTTTTGAGCGCAGTACTGAGCCTGAAAAGCGTTTACAACCCCACTTACAAGTAAAACTAGCTAAATTGTGCCTGGCTGCTGTTCACTGAAAAGCTCATTCTGGGTACATTTTTGTTATACATTTGCTTCTGCCGGGTCAGCTGAGCAGTGAATTTCTACGTAACTACCCCCTATCAGGGGAGACCTCAGGGCTGCATCTTTTGAGCGCAGTACTGAGCCTGAAAAGCGTTTACAACCCCACTTACAAGTAAAACTAGCTAAATTGTGCCTGGCTGCTGTTCACTGAAAAGCTCATTCTGGGTACATTTTTGGTATACATTTGCTTCTGCCGGGTCAGCTGAGCAGTGTATTTCTACTTAACTACCCCCTATCAGGAGAGACCTCAGGGTTGCATCTTTTGAGCGCAGTACTGAGCCTGAAAAGCGTTTACAACCCCAGTTACAAGTAAAACTAGCTAAAATGTGCCTGGCTGCTGTTCACTGAATAGCTCATTCTGGGTACATTTTTGGTATACATTTGCTTCTGCAGGGTCAGCTGAGCAGTGTATTTCTACTTAACTACCCCCTATCAGGAGAGACCTCAGGGCTGCATCTTTTGAGCGCAGTACTGAGCCTGAAAACCGTTTACAACCCCACTTACAAGTAAAACTAGCTAAAATGTGCCTGGCTGCTGTTCACTGAAAAGCTCATTCTGGGTACATTTTTGTTATACATTTGCTTCTGCCGGGTCAGCTGAGCAGTGAATTTCTACGTAACTACCCCCTATCAGGGGAGACCTCAGGGCTGCATCTTTTGAGCGCAGTACTGAGCCTGAAAAGCGTTTACAACCCCACTTACAAGTAAAACTAGCTAAATTGTGCCTGGCTGCTGTTCACTGAAAAGCTCATTCTGGGTACATTTTTGTTATACATTTGCTTCTGCCGGGTCAGCTGAGCAGTGAATTTCTACGTAACTACCCCCTATCAGGGGAGACCTCAGGGCTGCATCTTTTGAGCGCAGTACTGAGCCTGAAAAGCGTTTACAACCCCACTTACAAGTAAAACTAGCTAAATTGTGCCTGGCTGCTGTTCACTGAAAAGCTCATTCTGGGTACATTTTTGTTATACATTTGCTTCTGCCGGGTCAGCTGAGCAGTGAATTTCTACGTAACTACCCCCTATCAGGGGAGACCTCAGGGCTGCATCTTTTGAGCGCAGTACTGAGCCTGAAAAGCGTTTACAACCCCACTTACAAGTAAAACTAGCTAAATTGTGCCTGGCTGCTGTTCACTGAAAAGCTCATTCTGGGTACATTTTTGTTATACATTTGCTTCTGCCGGGTCAGCTGAGCAGTGAATTTCTACGTAACTACCCCCTATCAGGGGAGACCTCAGGGCTGCATCTTTTGAGCGCAGTACTGAGCCTGAAAAGCGTTTACAACCCCACTTACAAGTAAAACTAGCTAAATTGTGCCTGGCTGCTGTTCACTGAAAAGCTCATTCTGGGTACATTTTTGTTATACATTTGCTTCTGCCGGGTCAGCTGAACAGTGAATTTCTACTTAACTACCTCCTATCAGGAGAGACCTCAGGGCTGTATCTTTTGAGTGCAGTACTGAGCCTGAAAACCGTTTACAACCCCACTTACAAGTAAAACTATCTAAAATGTGCCTGGCTGCTGTTCACTGAAAAGCTCATTCTGGGTACATTTTTGTTATACATTTGCTTCTGCCGGGTCAGCTGAGCAGTGAATTTCTACGTAACTACCCCCTATCAGGGGAGACCTCAGGGCTGCATCTTTTGAGCGCAGTACTGAGCCTGAAAAGCGTTTACAACCCCACTTACAAGTAAAACTAGCTAAATTGTGCCTGGCTGCTGTTCACTGAAAAGCTCATTCTGGGTACATTTTTGGTATACATTTGCTTCTGCCGGGTCAGCTGAGCAGTGTATTTCTACTTAACTACCCCCTATCAGGAGAGACCTCAGGGTTGCATCTTTTGAGCGCAGTACTGAGCCTGAAAAGCGTTTACAACCCCAGTTACAAGTAAAACTAGCTAAAATGTGCCTGGCTGCTGTTCACTGAAAAGCTCATTCTGGGTACATTTTTGGTATACATTTGCTTCTGCCGGGTCAGCTGAACAGTGAATTTCTACTTAACTACCTCCTATCAGGAGAGACCTCAGGGCTGTATCTTTTGAGTGCAGTACTGAGCCTGAAAAGCGTTTACAACCCCACTTACAAGTAAAACTAGCTAAATTGTGCCTGGCTGCTGTTCACTGAAAAGCTCATTCTGGGTACATTTTTGTTATACATTTGCTTCTGCCGGGTCAGCTGAACAGTGAATTTCTACTTAACTACCTCCTATCAGGAGAGACCTCAGGGCTGTATCTTTTGAGTGCAGTACTGAGCCTGACAAGCGTTTACCACCCCACTTACAAGTAAAACTAGCTAAATTGTGCCTGGCTGCTGTTCACTGAAAAGCTCATTCTGGGTACATTTTTGTTATACATTTGCTTCTGCCGGGTCAGCTGAGCAGTGAATTTCTACTTAACTACCTCCTATCAGGAGAGACCTCAGGGCTGTATCTTTTGAGTGCAGTACTGAGCCTGAAAACCGTTTACAACCCCACTTACAAGTAAAACTATCTAAAATGTGCCTGGCTGCTGTTCACTGAAAAGCTCATTCTGGGTACATTTTTGTTATACATTTGCTTCTGCCGGGTCAGCTGAGCAGTGAATTTCTACGTAACTACCCCCTATCAGGGGAGACCTCAGGGCTGCATCTTTTGAGCGCAGTACTGAGCCTGAAAAGCGTTTACAACCCCACTTACAAGTAAAACTAGCTAAATTGTGCCTGGCTGCTGTTCACTGAAAAGCTCATTCTGGGTACATTTTTGGTATACATTTGCTTCTGCCGGGTCAGCTGAGCAGTGTATTTCTACTTAACTACCCCCTATCAGGAGAGACCTCAGGGTTGCATCTTTTGAGCGCAGTACTGAGCCTGAAAAGCGTTTACAACCCCAGTTACAAGTAAAACTAGCTAAAATGTGCCTGGCTGCTGTTCACTGAAAAGCTCATTCTGGGTACATTTTTGGTATACATTTGCTTCTGCCGGGTCAGCTGAACAGTGAATTTCTACTTAACTACCTCCTATCAGGAGAGACCTCAGGGCTGTATCTTTTGAGTGCAGTACTGAGCCTGAAAAGCGTTTCCAACCCCACTTACAAGTAAAACTAGCTAAAATGTGCCTGGCTGCTATTCACTGAAAAGCTCATTCTGTGTACATTTTTGGCATACGTTTGCTCCTACCGGGTCAGCTGAGCAGCAAATTTCTATTTAACCACCTACTTTCATGAGAGACCTCAGGGCTGCATGTTTTGAGCCCAGTACTGAGCCTGAAAAGCATTTCCAACCCCATTTACAAGTAAAACTAGCTAAAATGTGCCTGGCTTCTCTTCACTGAAAAGCTCATTCTGAGTACATTTTTAGCATACGTTTGCTCCTGCTGGGTCAGCTGAGCAGCGAATTTCTATTTAACCACCTGCTATCATGAGAGACCTCAGGGCTGCATGTTTTGAGCCCAGTACTGAGCCTGAAAAGCATTTCCAACCCCACTTACAAGTAAAACTAGCTAAAATGTGCCTGGCTTCTCTTCACTGAAAAGCTCATTCTGAGTACATTTTTAGCATACGTTTGCTCCTGCCGGGTCAGCTGAGCAGCGAATTTCTATTTAACCACCTGCTATCATGAGAGACCTCAGGGCTGCATGTTTTGAGCCCAGTACAGATCCTGAAAAGCGTTTCCAACCCCATACAAGTAAAACTAGCTAAAATGTGCCTGGCTGCTATTCATTGAAAAGCTCATTCTGTGTACATTTTTGGCATACGTTTGCTCCTACCGGGTCAGCTGAGCAGCGAATTTCTATTTAACCACCTGCTATCATGAGAGACCTCAGGGCTGCATGTTTTGAGCCCAGTACAGATCCTGAAAAGCGTTTCCAACCCCATACAAGTAAAACTAGCTAAAATGTGCCTGGCTGCTATTCATTGAAAAGCTCATTCTGTGTACATTTTTGGCATACGTTTGCTCCTACCGGGTCAGCTGAGCAGCGAATTTCTATTTAACCACCTGCTATCATGAGAGACCTCAGGGCTGCATCTTTTGAGCGCAGTACTGAGCCTGAAAAGCATTTACAACCCCAGTTACAAGTAAAACTAGCTAAAATGTGCCTGGCTGCTGTTCACTGAAAAGCTCATTCTGGGTACATTTTTGTTATACATTTGCTTCTGCCGGGTCAGCTGAGCAGTGAATTTCTACGTAACTACCCCCTATCAGGGGAGACCTCAGGGCTGCATCTTTTGAGCGCAGTACTGAGCCTGAAAAGCGTTTTCAACCCCACTTACAAGTAAAACTAGCTAAATTGTGCCTGGCTGCTGTTCACTGAAAAGATCATTCTGGGTACATTTTTGTTATACATTTGCTTCTGCCGGGTCAGCTGAGCAGTGAATTTCTACGTAACTACCCCCTATCAGGGGAGACCTCAGGGCTGCATCTTTTGAGCGCAGTACTGAGCCTGAAAAGCGTTTACAACCCCACTTACAAGTAAAACTAGCTAAATTGTGCCTGGCTGCTGTTCACTGAAAAGCTCATTCTGGGTACATTTTTGGTATACATTTCCTTCTGCCGGGTCAGCTGAGCAGTGTATTTCTACTTAACTACCCCCTATCAGGAGAGACCTCAGGGCTGCATCTTTTGAGCGCAGTACTGAGCCTGAAAAGCGTTTACAACCCCAGTTACAAGTAAAACTAGCTAAAATGTGCCTGGCTGCTGTTCACTGAAAAGCTCATTCTGGGTACATTTTTGGTATACATTTGCTTCTGCCGGGTCAGCTGAGCAGTGAATTTCTACGTAACTACCCCCTATCAGGGGAGACCTCAGGGTTGCATCTTTTGAGCGCAGTACTGAGCCTGAAAAGCGTTTACAACCCCACTTACAAGTAAAACTAGCTAAATTGTGCCTGGCTGCTGTTCACTGAAAAGCTCATTCTGGGTACATTTTTGGTATACATTTGCTTCTGCCGGGTCAGCTGAGCAGTGAATTTCTACGTAACTACCCCCTATCAGGGGAGACCTCAGGGCTGCATCTTTTGAGCGCAGTACTGAGCCTGAAAAGCGTTTACAACCCCACTTACAAGTAAAACTAGCTAAATTGTGCCTGGCTGCTGTTCACTGAAAAGCTCATTCTGGGTACATTTTTGTTATACATTTGCTTCTGCCGGGTCAGCTGAGCAGTGAATTTCTACGTAACTACCCCCTATCAGGGGAGACCTCAGGGCTGCATCTTTTGAGCGCAGTACTGAGCCTGAAAAGCGTTTACAACCCCACTTACAAGTAAAACTAGCTAAATTGTGCCTGGCTGCTGTTCACTGAAAAGCTCATTCTGGGTACATTTTTGTTATACATTTGCTTCTGCCGGGTCAGCTGAGCAGTGAATTTCTACGTAACTACCCCCTATCAGGGGAGACCTCAGGGCTGCATCTTTTGAGCGCAGTACTGAGCCTGAAAAGCGTTTACAACCCCACTTACAAGTAAAACTAGCTAAATTGTGCCTGGCTGCTGTTCACTGAAAAGCTCATTCTGGGTACATTTTTGGTATACATTTGCTTCTGCCGGGTCAGCTGAGCAGTGTATTTCTACTTAACTACCCCCTATCAGGAGAGACCTCAGGGTTGCATCTTTTGAGCGCAGTACTGAGCCTGAAAAGCGTTTACAACCCCAGTTACAAGTAAAACTAGCTAAAATGTGCCTGGCTGCTGTTCACTGAATAGCTCATTCTGGGTACATTTTTGGTATACATTTGCTTCTGCAGGGTCAGCTGAGCAGTGTATTTCTACTTAACTACCCCCTATCAGGAGAGACCTCAGGGCTGCATCTTTTGAGCGCAGTACTGAGCCTGAAAACCGTTTACAACCCCACTTACAAGTAAAACTAGCTAAAATGTGCCTGGCTGCTGTTCACTGAAAAGCTCATTCTGGGTACATTTTTGTTATACATTTGCTTCTGCCGGGTCAGCTGAGCAGTGAATTTCTACGTAACTACCCCCTATCAGGGGAGACCTCAGGGCTGCATCTTTTGAGCGCAGTACTGAGCCTGAAAAGCGTTTACAACCCCACTTACAAGTAAAACTAGCTAAATTGTGCCTGGCTGCTGTTCACTGAAAAGCTCATTCTGGGTACATTTTTGTTATACATTTGCTTCTGCCGGGTCAGCTGAGCAGTGAATTTCTACGTAACTACCCCCTATCAGGGGAGACCTCAGGGCTGCATCTTTTGAGCGCAGTACTGAGCCTGAAAAGCGTTTACAACCCCACTTACAAGTAAAACTAGCTAAATTGTGCCTGGCTGCTGTTCACTGAAAAGCTCATTCTGGGTACATTTTTGTTATACATTTGCTTCTGCCGGGTCAGCTGAGCAGTGAATTTCTACGTAACTACCCCCTATCAGGGGAGACCTCAGGGCTGCATCTTTTGAGCGCAGTACTGAGCCTGAAAAGCGTTTACAACCCCACTTACAAGTAAAACTAGCTAAATTGTGCCTGGCTGCTGTTCACTGAAAAGCTCATTCTGGGTACATTTTTGTTATACATTTGCTTCTGCCGGGTCAGCTGAGCAGTGAATTTCTACGTAACTACCCCCTATCAGGGGAGACCTCAGGGCTGCATCTTTTGAGCGCAGTACTGAGCCTGAAAAGCGTTTACAACCCCACTTACAAGTAAAACTAGCTAAATTGTGCCTGGCTGCTGTTCACTGAAAAGCTCATTCTGGGTACATTTTTGTTATACATTTGCTTCTGCCGGGTCAGCTGAACAGTGAATTTCTACTTAACTACCTCCTATCAGGAGAGACCTCAGGGCTGTATCTTTTGAGTGCAGTACTGAGCCTGAAAACCGTTTACAACCCCACTTACAAGTAAAACTATCTAAAATGTGCCTGGCTGCTGTTCACTGAAAAGCTCATTCTGGGTACATTTTTGTTATACATTTGCTTCTGCCGGGTCAGCTGAGCAGTGAATTTCTACGTAACTACCCCCTATCAGGGGAGACCTCAGGGCTGCATCTTTTGAGCGCAGTACTGAGCCTGAAAAGCGTTTACAACCCCACTTACAAGTAAAACTAGCTAAATTGTGCCTGGCTGCTGTTCACTGAAAAGCTCATTCTGGGTACATTTTTGGTATACATTTGCTTCTGCCGGGTCAGCTGAGCAGTGTATTTCTACTTAACTACCCCCTATCAGGAGAGACCTCAGGGTTGCATCTTTTGAGCGCAGTACTGAGCCTGAAAAGCGTTTACAACCCCAGTTACAAGTAAAACTAGCTAAAATGTGCCTGGCTGCTGTTCACTGAAAAGCTCATTCTGGGTACATTTTTGGTATACATTTGCTTCTGCCGGGTCAGCTGAACAGTGAATTTCTACTTAACTACCTCCTATCAGGAGAGACCTCAGGGCTGTATCTTTTGAGTGCAGTACTGAGCCTGAAAAGCGTTTACAACCCCACTTACAAGTAAAACTAGCTAAATTGTGCCTGGCTGCTGTTCACTGAAAAGCTCATTCTGGGTACATTTTTGTTATACATTTGCTTCTGCCGGGTCAGCTGAACAGTGAATTTCTACTTAACTACCTCCTATCAGGAGAGACCTCAGGGCTGTATCTTTTGAGTGCAGTACTGAGCCTGAAAAGCGTTTACCACCCCACTTACAAGTAAAACTAGCTAAATTGTGCCTGGCTGCTGTTCACTGAAAAGCTCATTCTGGGTACATTTTTGTTATACATTTGCTTCTGCCGGGTCAGCTGAGCAGTGAATTTCTACTTAACTACCTCCTATCAGGAGAGACCTCAGGGCTGTATCTTTTGAGTGCAGTACTGAGCCTGAAAACCGTTTACAACCCCACTTACAAGTAAAACTATCTAAAATGTGCCTGGCTGCTGTTCACTGAAAAGCTCATTCTGGGTACATTTTTGTTATACATTTGCTTCTGCCGGGTCAGCTGAGCAGTGAATTTCTACGTAACTACCCCCTATCAGGGGAGACCTCAGGGCTGCATCTTTTGAGCGCAGTACTGAGCCTGAAAAGCGTTTACAACCCCACTTACAAGTAAAACTAGCTAAATTGTGCCTGGCTGCTGTTCACTGAAAAGCTCATTCTGGGTACATTTTTGGTATACATTTGCTTCTGCCGGGTCAGCTGAGCAGTGTATTTCTACTTAACTACCCCCTATCAGGAGAGACCTCAGGGTTGCATCTTTTGAGCGCAGTACTGAGCCTGAAAAGCGTTTACAACCCCAGTTACAAGTAAAACTAGCTAAAATGTGCCTGGCTGCTGTTCACTGAAAAGCTCATTCTGGGTACATTTTTGGTATACATTTGCTTCTGCCGGGTCAGCTGAACAGTGAATTTCTACTTAACTACCTCCTATCAGGAGAGACCTCAGGGCTGTATCTTTTGAGTGCAGTACTGAGCCTGAAAAGCGTTTCCAACCCCACTTACAAGTAAAACTAGCTAAAATGTGCCTGGCTGCTATTCACTGAAAAGCTCATTCTGTGTACATTTTTGGCATACGTTTGCTCCTACCGGGTCAGCTGAGCAGCAAATTTCTATTTAACCACCTACTTTCATGAGAGACCTCAGGGCTGCATGTTTTGAGCCCAGTACTGAGCCTGAAAAGCATTTCCAACCCCATTTACAAGTAAAACTAGCTAAAATGTGCCTGGCTTCTCTTCACTGAAAAGCTCATTCTGAGTACATTTTTAGCATACGTTTGCTCCTGCCGGGTCAGCTGAGCAGCGAATTTCTATTTAACCACCTGCTATCATGAGAGACCTCAGGGCTGCATGTTTTGAGCCCAGTACTGAGCCTGAAAAGCATTTCCAACCCCACTTACAAGTAAAACTAGCTAAAATGTGCCTGGCTTCTCTTCACTGAAAAGCTCATTCTGAGTACATTTTTAGCATACGTTTGCTCCTGCCGGGTCAGCTGAGCAGCGAATTTCTATTTAACCACCTGCTATCATGAGAGACCTCAGGGCTGCATGTTTTGAGCCCAGTACAGATCCTGAAAAGCGTTTCCAACCCCATACAAGTAAAACTAGCTAAAATGTGCCTGGCTGCTATTCATTGAAAAGCTCATTCTGTGTACATTTTTGGCATACGTTTGCTCCTACCGGGTCAGCTGAGCAGCGAATTTCTATTTAACCACCTGCTTTCATGAGAGACCTCAGGGCTGCATGTTTTGAGCCCAGTACTGAGCCTGAAAAGCATTTCCAACCCCACTTACAAGTAAAACTAGCTAAAATGTGCCTGGCTTCTCTTCACTGAAAAGCTCATTCTGAGTACATTTTTAGCATACGTTTGCTCCTGCCGGGTCAGCTGAGCAGCGAATTTCTATTTAACCACCTGCTATCATGAGAGACCTCAGGGCTGCATGTTTTGAGCCCAGTACTGAGCCTGAAAAGCGTTTCCAACCCCACTTACAAATAAAACTAGCTAAAATGTGCCTGGCTTCTCTTCACTGAAAAGCTCATTCTGAGTTTATTTTTAGCATACGTTTGCTCCTGCCGGGTCAGCTGAGCAGCGAATTTCTATTTAACCACCTGCTATCATGAGAGACCTCAGGGCTGCATGTTTTGAGCCCAGTACTGATCCTGAAAAGCGTTTCCAACCCCACTTACAAGTAAAACTAGCTAAAATGTGCCTGGCTGCTATTCACTGAAAAGCTCATTCTGTGTACATTTTTAGCATACGTTTGCTCCTACCGGGTCAGCTGAGCAGCGAATTTCTATTTAACCACCTGCTTTCATGAGAGACCTCAGGGCTGCATGTTTTGAGCCCAGTACTGAGCCTGAAAAGCATTTCCAACCCCAATTACAAGTAAAACTAGCTAAAATGTGCCTGGCTTCTCTTCACTGAAAAGCTCATTCTGAGTACATTTTTAGCATACGTTTGCTCCTGCCGGGTCAGCTGAGCAGCGAATTTCTATTTAACTACCTGCTTTCATGAGAGACCTCAGGGCTGCATGTTTTGAGCCCAGTACTGAGCCTGAAAAGCATTTCCAACCCCACTTACAAGTAAAACTAGCTAAAATGTGCCTGGCTTCTCTTCACTGAAAAGCTCATTCTGAGTACATTTTTAGCATACGTTTGCTCCTGCCGGGTCAGCTGAGCAGCGAATTTCTATTTAACCACCTGCTATCATGAGAGACCTCAGGGCTGCATGTTTTGAGCCCAGTACTGAGCCTGAAAAGCGTTTCCAACCCCACTTACAAGTAAAACTAGCTAAAATGTGCCTGGCTTCTCTTCACTGAAAAGCTCATTCTGAGTTTATTTTTATCATACGTTTGCTCCTGCCGGGTCAGCTGAGCAGCGAATTTCTATTTAACCACCTGCTATCATGAGAGACCTCAGGGCTGCATGTTTTGAGCCCAGTACTGATCCTGAAAAGCGTTTCCAACCCCACTTACAAGTAAAACTAGCTAAAATGTGCCTGGCTGCTATTCACTGAAAAGCTCAATCTGTGTACATTTTTGGCATACGTTTGCTCCTACCGGGTCAGCTGAGCAGCGAATTTCTATTTAACCACCTGCTGTCATTGGAGACCTCGGGGCTGCATATTTTGAGCCCAGTACTGAGCCTGAAAAGCATTTCCAACCCCACTTACAAGTAAAACTAGCTAAAATGTGCCTGGCTGCTATTCACTGAAAAGCTCATTCTGTGTACATTTTTGGCATACGTTTGCTCCTACCGGGTCAGCTGAGCAGCGAATTTCTATTTAACCACCTGCTTTCATGAGAGACCTCAGGGCTGCATGTTTTGAGCCCAGTACTGAGCCTGAAAAGAATTTCCAACCCCACTTACAAGTAAAACTAGCTAAAATGTGCCTGGCTTCTCTTCACTGACAAGCTCATTCTGAGTACATTTTTAGCATACGTTTGCTCCTGCCGGGTCAGCTGAGCAGCAAATTTCTATTTAACCACCTGCTTTCATGAGAGACCTCAGGGATGCATGTTTTGAGCCCAGTACTGAGCCTGAAAAGCATTTCCAACCCCACTTACAAGTAACACTAGCTAAAATGTGCCTGGCTTCTCTTCACTGAAAAGCTCATTCTGAATACATTTTTAGCATACGTTTGCTCCTGCCGGGTCAGCTGAGCAGCAAATTTCTATTTAACCACCTGCTATCATGAGAGACCTCAGGGCTGCATGTTTTGAGCCCAGTACGATCCTGAAAAGCGTTTCCAACCCCACTTACAAGTAAAACTAGCTAAAATGTGCCTGGCTGCTATTCACTGAAAAGCTCATTCTGTGTACATTTTTGGCATACGTTTGCTCCTACCGGGTCAGCTGAGCAGCGAATTTCTATTTAACCACCTGCTGTCATGGGAGACCTCAGGGCTGCATGTTTTGAGCCCAGTACTGAGCCTGAAAAGCATTTCCAACCCCACTTACAAGTAAAACTAGCTAAAATGTGCCTGGCTGCTATTCACTGAAAAGCTCATTCTGAGTACATTTTTAGCATACGTTTGCTCCTGCCGGGTCAGCTGAGCAGCGAATTTCTATTTAACCACCTGCTATCATGAGAGACCTCAGGGCTGCATGTTTTGAGCCCAGTACTGAGCCTGAAAAGCGTTTCCAACCCCACTTACAAGTAAAACTAGCTAAAATGTGCCTGGCTTCTCTTCACTGAAAAGCTCATTCTGAGTTTATTTTTAGCATACGTTTGCTCCTGCCGGGTCAGCTGAGCAGCGAATTTCTATTTAACCACCTGCTATCATGAGAGACCTCAGGGCTGCATGTTTTGAGCCCAGTACTGATCCTGAAAAGCGTTTCCAACCCCACTTACAAGTAAAACTAGCTAAAATGTGCCTGGCTGCTATTCACTGAAAAGCTCATTCTGTGTACATTTTTGGCATACGTTTGCTCCTACCGGGTCAGCTGAGCAGCGAATTTCTATTTAACCACCTGCTGTCATGGGAGACCTCAGGGCTGCATGTTTTGAGCCCAGTACTGAGCCTGAAAAGCATTTCCAACCCCACTTACAAGTAAAACTAGCTAAAATGTGCCTGGCTGCTATTCACTGAAAAGCTCATTCTGTGTACATTTTTGGCATACGTTTGCTCCTACCGGGTCAGCTGAGCAGCGAATTTCTATTTAACCACCTGCTTTCATGAGAGACCTCAGGGCTGCATGTTTTGAGCCCAGTACTGAGCCTGAAAAGAATTTCCAACCCCACCTTCAAGTAAAACTAGCTAAAATGTGCCTGGCTTCTCTTCACTGACAAGCTCATTCTGAGTACATTTTTAGCATACGTTTGCTCCTGCCGGGTCAGCTGAGCAGGACATTTCTATTTAACCACCTGCTTTCATGAGAGACCTCAGGGATGCATGTTTTGAGCCCAGTACTGAGCCTGAAAAGCATTTCCAACCCCACTTACAAGTAAAACTAGCTAAAATGTGCCTGGCTTCTCTTCACTGAAAAGCTCATTCTGAGTACATTTTTAGCATACGTTTGCTCCTGCCGGGTCAGCTGAGCAGCGAATTTCTATTTAACCACCTGCTATCATGAGAGACCTCAGGGCTGCATGTTTTGAGCCCAGTACGATCCTGAAAAGCATTTCCAACCCCACTTACAAGTAAAACTAGCTAAAATGTGCCTGGCTGCTATTCACTGAAAAGCTCATTCTGTGTACATTTTTGGCATACGTTTGCTCCTACCGGGTCAGCTGAGCAGCGAATTTCTATTTAACCACCTGCTGTCATGGAAGACCTCAGGGCTGCATGTTTTGAGCCCAGTACTGAGCCTGAAAAGCATTTCCAACCCCACTTACAAGTAAAACTAGCTAAAATGTGCCTGGCTTCTCTTCACTGACAAGCTCATTCTGAGTACATTTTTAGCATACGTTTGCTCCTGCCGGGTCAGCTGAGCAGCAAATTTCTATTTAACCACCTGCTTTCATGAGAGACCTCAGGGCTGCATGTTTTGAGCCCAGTACTGAGCCTGAAAAGCATTTCCAACCCCACTTACAAGTAAAACTAGCTAAAATGTGCCTTGCTTCTCTTCACTGAAAAGCTCATTCTGAGTACATTTTTAGCATACGTTTGCTCCTGCCGGGTCAGCTGAGCAGCGAATTTCTATTTAACCACCTGCTATCATGAGAGACCTCAGGGCTGCATGTTTTGAGCCCAGTACTGAGCCTGAAAAGCGTTTCCAACCCCACTTACAAGTAAAACTAGCTAAAATGTGCCTGGCTTCTCTTCACTGAAAAGCTCATTCTGAGTTTATTTTTAGCATACGTTTGCTCCTGCCGGGTCAGCTGAGCAGCGAATTTCTATCTAACCACCTGCTATCATGAGAGACCTCAGGGCTGCATGTTTTGAGCCCAGTACTGATCCTGAAAAGCGTTTCCAACCCCACTTACAAGTAAAACTAGCTAAAATGTGCCTGGCTGCTATTCACTGAAAAGCTCATTCTGTGTAAATTTTTGGCATACGTTTGCTCCTACCGGGTCAGCTGAGCAGCGAATTTCTATTAAACCACCTGCTGTCATGGGAGACCTCAGGGCTGCATGTTTTGAGCCCAGTACTGAGCCTGAAAAGCATTTCCAACCCCACTTACAAGTAAAACTAGCTAAAATGTGCCTGGCTGCTATTCACTGAAAAGCTCATTCTGTGTACATTTTTGGCATACGTTTGCTCCTACCGGGTCTCCTGAGCAGCGAATTTCTATTTAACCACCTGCTTTCATGAGAGACCTCAGGGCTGCATGTTTTGAGCCCAGTACTGAGCCTGAAAAGAATTTCCAACCCCACCTTCAAGTAAAACTAGCTAAAATGTGCCTGGCTTCTCTTCACTGACAAGCTCATTCTGAGTACATTTTTAGCATACGTTTGCTCCTGCCGGGTCAGCTGAGCAGGACATTTCTATTTAACCACCTGCTTTCATGAGAGACCTCAGGGATGCATGTTTGGAGCCCAGTACTGAGCCTGAAAAGCATTTCCAACCCCATTTACAAGTAAAACTAGCTAAAATGTGCCTGGCTTCTCTTCACTGAAAAGCTCATTCTGAGTACATTTTTAGCATACGTTTGCTCCTGCCGGGTCAGCTGAGCAGCGAATTTCTATTTAACCACCTGCTATCATGAGAGACCTCAGGGCTGCATGTTTTGAGCCCAGTACTGAGCCTGAAAAGCATTTCCAACCCCACTTACAAGTAAAACTAGCTAAAATGTGCCTGGCTTCTCTTCACTGAAAAGCTCATTCTGAGTACATTTTTAGCATACGTTTGCTCCTGCCGGGTCAGCTGAGCAGCGAATTTCTATTTAACCACCTGCTATCATGAGAGACCTCAGGGCTGCATGTTTTGAGCCCAGTACAGATCCTGAAAAGCGTTTCCAACCCCATACAAGTAAAACTAGCTAAAATGTGCCTGGCTGCTATTCATTGAAAAGCTCATTCTGTGTACATTTTTGGCATACGTTTGCTCCTACCGGGTCAGCTGAGCAGCGAATTTCTATTTAACCACCTGCTTTCATGAGAGACCTCAGGGCTGCATGTTTTGAGCCCAGTACTGAGCCTGAAAAGCATTTCCAACCCCACTTACAAGTAAAACTAGCTAAAATGTGCCTGGCTTCTCTTCACTGAAAAGCTCATTCTGAGTACATTTTTAGCATACGTTTGCTCCTGCCGGGTCAGCTGAGCAGCGAATTTCTATTTAACCACCTGCTATCATGAGAGACCTCAGGGCTGCATGTTTTGAGCCCAGTACTGAGCCTGAAAAGCGTTTCCAACCCCACTTACAAATAAAACTAGCTAAAATGTGCCTGGCTTCTCTTCACTGAAAAGCTCATTCTGAGTTTATTTTTAGCATACGTTTGCTCCTGCCGGGTCAGCTGAGCAGCGAATTTCTATTTAACCACCTGCTATCATGAGAGACCTCAGGGCTGCATGTTTTGAGCCCAGTACTGATCCTGAAAAGCGTTTCCAACCCCACTTACAAGTAAAACTAGCTAAAATGTGCCTGGCTGCTATTCACTGAAAAGCTCATTCTGTGTACATTTTTAGCATACGTTTGCTCCTACCGGGTCAGCTGAGCAGCGAATTTCTATTTAACCACCTGCTTTCATGAGAGACCTCAGGGCTGCATGTTTTGAGCCCAGTACTGAGCCTGAAAAGCATTTCCAACCCCAATTACAAGTAAAACTAGCTAAAATGTGCCTGGCTTCTCTTCACTGAAAAGCTCATTCTGAGTACATTTTTAGCATACGTTTGCTCCTGCCGGGTCAGCTGAGCAGCGAATTTCTATTTAACTACCTGCTTTCATGAGAGACCTCAGGGCTGCATGTTTTGAGCCCAGTACTGAGCCTGAAAAGCATTTCCAACCCCACTTACAAGTAAAACTAGCTAAAATGTGCCTGGCTTCTCTTCACTGAAAAGCTCATTCTGAGTACATTTTTAGCATACGTTTGCTCCTGCCGGGTCAGCTGAGCAGCGAATTTCTATTTAACCACCTGCTATCATGAGAGACCTCAGGGCTGCATGTTTTGAGCCCAGTACTGAGCCTGAAAAGCGTTTCCAACCCCACTTACAAGTAAAACTAGCTAAAATGTGCCTGGCTTCTCTTCACTGAAAAGCTCATTCTGAGTTTATTTTTATCATACGTTTGCTCCTGCCGGGTCAGCTGAGCAGCGAATTTCTATTTAACCACCTGCTATCATGAGAGACCTCAGGGCTGCATGTTTTGAGCCCAGTACTGATCCTGAAAAGCGTTTCCAACCCCACTTACAAGTAAAACTAGCTAAAATGTGCCTGGCTGCTATTCACTGAAAAGCTCAATCTGTGTACATTTTTGGCATACGTTTGCTCCTACCGGGTCAGCTGAGCAGCGAATTTCTATTTAACCACCTGCTGTCATTGGAGACCTCGGGGCTGCATATTTTGAGCCCAGTACTGAGCCTGAAAAGCATTTCCAACCCCACTTACAAGTAAAACTAGCTAAAATGTGCCTGGCTGCTATTCACTGAAAAGCTCATTCTGTGTACATTTTTGGCATACGTTTGCTCCTACCGGGTCAGCTGAGCAGCGAATTTCTATTTAACCACCTGCTTTCATGAGAGACCTCAGGGCTGCATGTTTTGAGCCCAGTACTGAGCCTGAAAAGAATTTCCAACCCCACTTACAAGTAAAACTAGCTAAAATGTGCCTGGCTTCTCTTCACTGACAAGCTCATTCTGAGTACATTTTTAGCATACGTTTGCTCCTGCCGGGTCAGCTGAGCAGCAAATTTCTATTTAACCACCTGCTTTCATGAGAGACCTCAGGGATGCATGTTTTGAGCCCAGTACTGAGCCTGAAAAGCATTTCCAACCCCACTTACAAGTAACACTAGCTAAAATGTGCCTGGCTTCTCTTCACTGAAAAGCTCATTCTGAATACATTTTTAGCATACGTTTGCTCCTGCCGGGTCAGCTGAGCAGCAAATTTCTATTTAACCACCTGCTATCATGAGAGACCTCAGGGCTGCATGTTTTGAGCCCAGTACGATCCTGAAAAGCGTTTCCAACCCCACTTACAAGTAAAACTAGCTAAAATGTGCCTGGCTGCTATTCACTGAAAAGCTCATTCTGTGTACATTTTTGGCATACGTTTGCTCCTACCGGGTCAGCTGAGCAGCGAATTTCTATTTAACCACCTGCTGTCATGGGAGACCTCAGGGCTGCATGTTTTGAGCCCAGTACTGAGCCTGAAAAGCATTTCCAACCCCACTTACAAGTAAAACTAGCTAAAATGTGCCTGGCTGCTATTCACTGAAAAGCTCATTCTGTGTACATTTTTGGCATACGTTTGCTCCTACCGGGTCAGCTGAGCAGCGAATTTCTATTTAACCACCTGCTTTCATGAGAGACCTCAGGGCTGCATGTTTTGAGCCCAGTACTGAGCCTGAAAAGCATTTCCAACCCCACTTACAAGTAAAACTAGCTAAAATGTGCCTGGCTTCTCTTCACTGAAAAGCTCATTCTGAGTACATTTTTAGCATACGTTTGCTCCTGCCGGGTCAGCTGAGCAGCGAATTTCTATTTAACCACCTGCTATCATGAGAGACCTCAGGGCTGCATGTTTTGAGCCCAGTACTGAGCCTGAAAAGCGTTTCCAACCCCACTTACAAGTAAAACTAGCTAAAATGTGCCTGGCTTCTCTTCACTGAAAAGCTCATTCTGAGTTTATTTTTAGCATACGTTTGCTCCTGCCGGGTCAGCTGAGCAGCGAATTTCTATTTAACCACCTGCTATCATGAGAGACCTCAGGGCTGCATGTTTTGAGCCCAGTACTGATCCTGAAAAGCGTTTCCAACCCCACTTACAAGTAAAACTAGCCAAAATGTGCCTGGCTGCTATTCACTGAAAAGCTCATTCTGTGTACATTTTTAGCATACGTTTGCTCCTGCCGGGTCAGCTGAGCAGCGAATTTCTATTTAACCACCTGCTATCATGAGAGACCTCAGGGCTGCATGTTTTGAGCCCAGTACGATCCTGAAAAGCATTTCCAACCCCACTTACAAGTAAAACTAGCTAAAATGTGCCTGGCTGCTATTCACTGAAAAGCTCATTCTGTGTACATTTTTGGCATACGTTTGCTCCTACCGGGTCAGCTGAGCAGCGAATTTCTATTTAACCACCTGCTGTCATGGAAGACCTCAGGGCTGCATGTTTTGAGCCCAGTACTGAGCCTGAAAAGCATTTCCAACCCCACTTACAAGTAAAACTAGCTAAAATGTGCCTGGCTTCTCTTCACTGACAAGCTCATTCTGAGTACATTTTTAGCATACGTTTGCTCCTGCCGGGTCAGCTGAGCAGCAAATTTCTATTTAACCACCTGCTTTCATGAGAGACCTCAGGGCTGCATGTTTTGAGCCCAGTACTGAGCCTGAAAAGCATTTCCAACCCCACTTACAAGTAAAACTAGCTAAAATGTGCCTTGCTTCTCTTCACTGAAAAGCTCATTCTGAGTACATTTTTAGCATACGTTTGCTCCTGCCGGGTCAGCTGAGCAGCGAATTTCTATTTAACCACCTGCTATCATGAGAGACCTCAGGGCTGCATGTTTTGAGCCCAGTACTGAGCCTGAAAAGCGTTTCCAACCCCACTTACAAGTAAAACTAGCTAAAATGTGCCTGGCTTCTCTTCACTGAAAAGCTCATTCTGAGTTTATTTTTAGCATACGTTTGCTCCTGCCGGGTCAGCTGAGCAGCGAATTTCTATTTAACCACCTGCTATCATGAGAGACCTCAGGGCTGCATGTTTTGAGCCCAGTACTGATCCTGAAAAGCGTTTCCAACCCCACTTACAAGTAAAACTAGCTAAAATGTGCCTGGCTGCTATTCACTGAAAAGCTCATTCTGTGTAAATTTTTGGCATACGTTTGCTCCTACCGGGTCAGCTGAGCAGCGAATTTCTATTAAACCACCTGCTGTCATGGGAGACCTCAGGGCTGCATGTTTTGAGCCCAGTACGATCCTGAAAAGCGTTTCCAACCCCACTTACAAGTAAAACTAGCTAAAATGTGCCTGGCTGCTATTCACTGAAAAGCTCATTCTGTGTACATTTTTGGCATACGTTTGCTCCTACCGGGTCAGCTGAGCAGCGAATTTCTATTTAACCACCTGCTGTCATGGGAGACCTCAGGGCTGCATGTTTTGAGCCCAGTACTGAGCCTGAAAAGCATTTCCAACCCCACTTACAAGTAAAACTAGCTAAAATGTGCCTGGCTGCTATTCACTGAAAAGCTCATTCTGAGTTTATTTTTAGCATACGTTTGCTCCTGCCGGGTCAGCTGAGCAGCGAATTTCTATTTAACCACCTGCTATCATGAGAGACCTCAGGGCTGCATGTTTTGAGCCCAGTACTGAGCCTGAAAAGCGTTTCCAACCCCACTTACAAGTAAAACTAGCTAAAATGTGCCTGGCTTCTCTTCACTGAAAAGCTCATTCTGAGTTTATTTTTAGCATACGTTTGCTCCTGCCGGGTCAGCTGAGCAGCGAATTTCTATTTAACCACCTGCTATCATGAGAGACCTCAGGGCTGCATGTTTTGAGCCCAGTACTGATCCTGAAAAGCGTTTCCAACCCCACTTACAAGTAAAACTAGCTAAAATGTGCCTGGCTGCTATTCACTGAAAAGCTCATTCTGTGTAAATTTTTGGCATACGTTTGCTCCTACCGGGTCAGCTGAGCAGCGAATTTCTATTAAACCACCTGCTGTCATGGGAGACCTCAGGGCTGCATGTTTTGAGCCCAGTACGATCCTGAAAAGCGTTTCCAACCCCACTTACAAGTAAAACTAGCTAAAATGTGCCTGGCTGCTATTCACTGAAAAGCTCATTCTGTGTACATTTTTGGCATACGTTTGCTCCTACCGGGTCAGCTGAGCAGCGAATTTCTATTTAACCACCTGCTGTCATGGGAGACCTCAGGGCTGCATGTTTTGAGCCCAGTACTGAGCCTGAAAAGCATTTCCAACCCCACTTACAAGTAAAACTAGCTAAAATGTGCCTGGCTGCTATTCACTGAAAAGCTCATTCTGTGTACATTTTTGGCATACGTTTGCTCCTACCGGGTCAGCTGAGCAGCGAATTTCTATTTAACCACCTGCTTTCATGAGAGACCTCAGGGCTGCATGTTTTGAGCCCAGTACTGAGCCTGAAAAGCATTTCCAACCCCACTTACAAGTAAAACTAGCTAAAATGTGCCTGGCTTCTCTTCACTGAAAAGCTCATTCTGAGTACATTTTTAGCATACGTTTGCTCCTGCCGGGTCAGCTGAGCAGCGAATTTCTATTTAACCACCTGCTATCATGAGAGACCTCAGGGCTGCATGTTTTGAGCCCAGTACTGAGCCTGAAAAGCGTTTCCAACCCCACTTACAAGTAAAACTAGCTAAAATGTGCCTGGCTTCTCTTCACTGAAAAGCTCATTCTGAGTTTATTTTTAGCATACGTTTGCTCCTGCCGGGTCAGCTGAGCAGCGAATTTCTATTTAACCACCTGCTATCATGAGAGACCTCAGGGCTGCATGTTTTGAGCCCAGTACTGATCCTGAAAAGCGTTTCCAACCCCACTTACAAGTAAAACTAGCCAAAATGTGCCTGGCTGCTATTCACTGAAAAGCTCATTCTGTGTACATTTTTAGCATACGTTTGCTCCTGCCGGGTCAGCTGAGCAGCGAATTTCTATTTAACCACCTGCTATCATGAGAGACCTCAGGGCTGCATGTTTTGAGCCCAGTACGATCCTGAAAAGCATTTCCAACCCCACTTACAAGTAAAACTAGCTAAAATGTGCCTGGCTGCTATTCACTGAAAAGCTCATTCTGTGTACATTTTTGGCATACGTTTGCTCCTACCGGGTCAGCTGAGCAGCGAATTTCTATTTAACCACCTGCTGTCATGGAAGACCTCAGGGCTGCATGTTTTGAGCCCAGTACTGAGCCTGAAAAGCATTTCCAACCCCACTTACAAGTAAAACTAGCTAAAATGTGCCTGGCTTCTCTTCACTGACAAGCTCATTCTGAGTACATTTTTAGCATACGTTTGCTCCTGCCGGGTCAGCTGAGCAGCAAATTTCTATTTAACCACCTGCTTTCATGAGAGACCTCAGGGCTGCATGTTTTGAGCCCAGTACTGAGCCTGAAAAGCATTTCCAACCCCACTTACAAGTAAAACTAGCTAAAATGTGCCTTGCTTCTCTTCACTGAAAAGCTCATTCTGAGTACATTTTTAGCATACGTTTGCTCCTGCCGGGTCAGCTGAGCAGCGAATTTCTATTTAACCACCTGCTATCATGAGAGACCTCAGGGCTGCATGTTTTGAGCCCAGTACTGAGCCTGAAAAGCGTTTCCAACCCCACTTACAAGTAAAACTAGCTAAAATGTGCCTGGCTTCTCTTCACTGAAAAGCTCATTCTGAGTTTATTTTTAGCATACGTTTGCTCCTGCCGGGTCAGCTGAGCAGCGAATTTCTATTTAACCACCTGCTATCATGAGAGACCTCAGGGCTGCATGTTTTGAGCCCAGTACTGATCCTGAAAAGCGTTTCCAACCCCACTTACAAGTAAAACTAGCTAAAATGTGCCTGGCTGCTATTCACTGAAAAGCTCATTCTGTGTAAATTTTTGGCATACGTTTGCTCCTACCGGGTCAGCTGAGCAGCGAATTTCTATTAAACCACCTGCTGTCATGGGAGACCTCAGGGCTGCATGTTTTGAGCCCAGTACTGAGCCTGAAAAGCATTTCCAACCCCACTTACAAGTAAAACTAGCTAAAATGTGCCTGGCTGCTATTCACTGAAAAGCTCATTCTGTGTACATTTTTGGCATACGTTTGCTCCTACCGGGTCAGCTGAGCAGCGAATTTCTATTTAACCACCTGCTTTCATGAGAGACCTCAGGGCTGCATGTTTTGAGCCCAGTACTGAGCCTGAAAAGAATTTCCAACCCCACCTTCAAGTAAAACTAGCTAAAATGTGCCTGGCTTCTCTTCACTGACAAGCTCATTCTGAGTACATTTTTAGCATACGTTTGCTCCTGCCGGGTCAGCTGAGCAGGACATTTCTATTTAACCACCTGCTTTCATGAGAGACCTCAGGGATGCATGTTTGGAGCCCAGTACTGAGCCAGAAAAGCATTTCCAACCCCATTTACAAGTAAAACTAGCTAAAATGTGCCTGGCTTCTCTTCACTGAAAAGCTCATTCTGAGTACATTTTTAGCATACGTTTGCTCCTGCCGGGTCAGCTGAGCAGCGAATTTCTATTTAACCACCTGCTATCATGAGAGACCTCAGGGCTGCATGTTTTGAGCCCAGTACTGAGCCTGAAAAGCATTTCCAACCCCACTTACAAGTAAAACTAGCTAAAATGTGCCTGGCTTCTCTTCACTGAAAAGCTCATTCTGAGTACATTTTTAGCATACGTTTGCTCCTGCCGGGTCAGCTGAGCAGCGAATTTCTATTTAACCACCTGCTATCATGAGAGACCTCAGGGCTGCATGTTTTGAGCCCAGTACAGATCCTGAAAAGCGTTTCCAACCCCATACAAGTAAAACTAGCTAAAATGTGCCTGGCTGCTATTCATTGAAAAGCTCATTCTGTGTACATTTTTGGCATACGTTTGCTCCTACCGGGTCAGCTGAGCAGCGAATTTCTATTTAACCACCTGCTTTCATGAGAGACCTCAGGGCTGCATGTTTTGAGCCCAGTACTGAGCCTGAAAAGCATTTCCAACCCCACTTACAAGTAAAACTAGCTAAAATGTGCCTGGCTTCTCTTCACTGAAAAGCTCATTCTGAGTACATTTTTAGCATACGTTTGCTCCTGCCGGGTCAGCTGAGCAGCGAATTTCTATTTAACCACCTGCTATCATGAGAGACCTCAGGGCTGCATGTTTTGAGCCCAGTACTGAGCCTGAAAAGCGTTTCCAACCCCACTTACAAATAAAACTAGCTAAAATGTGCCTGGCTTCTCTTCACTGAAAAGCTCATTCTGAGTTTATTTTTAGCATACGTTTGCTCCTGCCGGGTCAGCTGAGCAGCGAATTTCTATTTAACCACCTGCTATCATGAGAGACCTCAGGGCTGCATGTTTTGAGCCCAGTACTGATCCTGAAAAGCGTTTCCAACCCCACTTACAAGTAAAACTAGCTAAAATGTGCCTGGCTGCTATTCACTGAAAAGCTCATTCTGTGTACATTTTTAGCATACGTTTGCTCCTACCGGGTCAGCTGAGCAGCGAATTTCTATTTAACCACCTGCTTTCATGAGAGACCTCAGGGCTGCATGTTTTGAGCCCAGTACTGAGCCTGAAAAGCATTTCCAACCCCAATTACAAGTAAAACTAGCTAAAATGTGCCTGGCTTCTCTTCACTGAAAAGCTCATTCTGAGTACATTTTTAGCATACGTTTGCTCCTGCCGGGTCAGCTGAGCAGCGAATTTCTATTTAACTACCTGCTTTCATGAGAGACCTCAGGGCTGCATGTTTTGAGCCCAGTACTGAGCCTGAAAAGCATTTCCAACCCCACTTACAAGTAAAACTAGCTAAAATGTGCCTGGCTTCTCTTCACTGAAAAGCTCATTCTGAGTACATTTTTAGCATACGTTTGCTCCTGCCGGGTCAGCTGAGCAGCGAATTTCTATTTAACCACCTGCTATCATGAGAGACCTCAGGGCTGCATGTTTTGAGCCCAGTACTGAGCCTGAAAAGCGTTTCCAACCCCACTTACAAGTAAAACTAGCTAAAATGTGCCTGGCTTCTCTTCACTGAAAAGCTCATTCTGAGTTTATTTTTATCATACGTTTGCTCCTGCCGGGTCAGCTGAGCAGCGAATTTCTATTTAACCACCTGCTATCATGAGAGACCTCAGGGCTGCATGTTTTGAGCCCAGTACTGATCCTGAAAAGCGTTTCCAACCCCACTTACAAGTAAAACTAGCTAAAATGTGCCTGGCTGCTATTCACTGAAAAGCTCAATCTGTGTACATTTTTGGCATACGTTTGCTCCTACCGGGTCAGCTGAGCAGCGAATTTCTATTTAACCACCTGCTGTCATTGGAGACCTCGGGGCTGCATATTTTGAGCCCAGTACTGAGCCTGAAAAGCATTTCCAACCCCACTTACAAGTAAAACTAGCTAAAATGTGCCTGGCTGCTATTCACTGAAAAGCTCATTCTGTGTACATTTTTGGCATACGTTTGCTCCTACCGGGTCAGCTGAGCAGCGAATTTCTATTTAACCACCTGCTTTCATGAGAGACCTCAGGGCTGCATGTTTTGAGCCCAGTACTGAGCCTGAAAAGAATTTCCAACCCCACTTACAAGTAAAACTAGCTAAAATGTGCCTGGCTTCTCTTCACTGACAAGCTCATTCTGAGTACATTTTTAGCATACGTTTGCTCCTGCCGGGTCAGCTGAGCAGCAAATTTCTATTTAACCACCTGCTTTCATGAGAGACCTCAGGGATGCATGTTTTGAGCCCAGTACTGAGCCTGAAAAGCATTTCCAACCCCACTTACAAGTAACACTAGCTAAAATGTGCCTGGCTTCTCTTCACTGAAAAGCTCATTCTGAATACATTTTTAGCATACGTTTGCTCCTGCCGGGTCAGCTGAGCAGCAAATTTCTATTTAACCACCTGCTATCATGAGAGACCTCAGGGCTGCATGTTTTGAGCCCAGTACGATCCTGAAAAGCGTTTCCAACCCCACTTACAAGTAAAACTAGCTAAAATGTGCCTGGCTGCTATTCACTGAAAAGCTCATTCTGTGTACATTTTTGGCATACGTTTGCTCCTACCGGGTCAGCTGAGCAGCGAATTTCTATTTAACCACCTGCTGTCATGGGAGACCTCAGGGCTGCATGTTTTGAGCCCAGTACTGAGCCTGAAAAGCATTTCCAACCCCACTTACAAGTAAAACTAGCTAAAATGTGCCTGGCTGCTATTCACTGAAAAGCTCATTCTGTGTACATTTTTGGCATACGTTTGCTCCTACCGGGTCAGCTGAGCAGCGAATTTCTATTTAACCACCTGCTTTCATGAGAGACCTCAGGGCTGCATGTTTTGAGCCCAGTACTGAGCCTGAAAAGCATTTCCAACCCCACTTACAAGTAAAACTAGCTAAAATGTGCCTGGCTTCTCTTCACTGAAAAGCTCATTCTGAGTACATTTTTAGCATACGTTTGCTCCTGCCGGGTCAGCTGAGCAGCGAATTTCTATTTAACCACCTGCTATCATGAGAGACCTCAGGGCTGCATGTTTTGAGCCCAGTACTGAGCCTGAAAAGCGTTTCCAACCCCACTTACAAGTAAAACTAGCTAAAATGTGCCTGGCTTCTCTTCACTGAAAAGCTCATTCTGAGTTTATTTTTAGCATACGTTTGCTCCTGCCGGGTCAGCTGAGCAGCGAATTTCTATTTAACCACCTGCTATCATGAGAGACCTCAGGGCTGCATGTTTTGAGCCCAGTACTGATCCTGAAAAGCGTTTCCAACCCCACTTACAAGTAAAACTAGCCAAAATGTGCCTGGCTGCTATTCACTGAAAAGCTCATTCTGTGTACATTTTTGGCATACGTTTGCTCCTACCGGGTCAGCTGAGCAGCGAATGTCTATTTAACCACCTGCTGTCATGGGAGACCTCAGGGCTGCATGTTTTGAGCCCAGTACTGAGCCTGAAAAGCATTTCCAACCCCACTTACAAGTAAAACTAGCTAAAATGTGCCTGGCTGCTATTCACTGAAAAGCTCATTCTGTGTACATTTTTGGCATACGTTTGCTCCTACCGGGTCAGCTGAGCAGCGAATTTCTATTTAACCACCTGCTTTCATGAGAGACCTCAGGGCTGCATGTTTTGAGCCCAGTACTGAGCCTGAAAAGAATTTCCAACCCCACCTTCAAGTAAAACTAGCTAAAATGAGCCTGGCTTCTCTTCACTGACAAGCTCATTCTGAGTACATTTTTAGCATACGTTTGCTCCTGCCGGGTCAGCTGAGCAGGACATTTCTATTTAACCACCTGCTTTCATGAGAGACCTCAGGGATGCATGTTTTGAGCCCAGTACTGAGCCTGAAAAGCATTTCCAACCCCACTTACAAGTAAAACTAGCTAAAATGTGCCTGGCTTCTCTTCACTGAAAAGCTCATTCTGAGTACATTTTTAGCATACGTTTGCTCCTGCCGGGTCAGCTGAGCAGCGAATTTCTATTTAACCACCTGCTATCATGAGAGACCTCAGGGCTGCATGTTTTGAGCCCAGTACGATCCTGAAAAGCATTTCCAACCCCACTTACAAGTAAAACTAGCTAAAATGTGCCTGGCTGCTATTCACTGAAAAGCTCATTCTGTGTACATTTTTGGCATACGTTTGCTCCTACCGGGTCAGCTGAGCAGCGAATTTCTATTTAACCACCTGCTGTCATGGAAGACCTCAGGGCTGCATGTTTTGAGCCCAGTACTGAGCCTGAAAAGCATTTCCAACCCCACTTACAAGTAAAACTAGCTAAAATGTGCCTGGCTTCTCTTCACTGACAAGCTCATTCTGAGTACATTTTTAGCATACGTTTGCTCCTGCCGGGTCAGCTGAGCAGCAAATTTCTATTTAACCACCTGCTTTCATGAGAGACCTCAGGGCTGCATGTTTTGAGCCCAGTACTGAGCCTGAAAAGCATTTCCAACCCCACTTACAAGTAAAACTAGCTAAAATGTGCCTTGCTTCTCTTCACTGAAAAGCTCATTCTGAGTACATTTTTAGCATACGTTTGCTCCTGCCGGGTCAGCTGAGCAGCGAATTTCTATTTAACCACCTGCTATCATGAGAGACCTCAGGGCTGCATGTTTTGAGCCCAGTACTGAGCCTGAAAAGCGTTTCCAACCCCACTTACAAGTAAAACTAGCTAAAATGTGCCTGGCTTCTCTTCACTGAAAAGCTCATTCTGAGTTTATTTTTAGCATACGTTTGCTCCTGCCGGGTCAGCTGAGCAGCGAATTTCTATTTAACCACCTGCTATCATGAGAGACCTCAGGGCTGCATGTTTTGAGCCCAGTACTGATCCTGAAAAGCGTTTCCAACCCCACTTACAAGTAAAACTAGCTAAAATGTGCCTGGCTGCTATTCACTGAAAAGCTCATTCTGTGTAAATTTTTGGCATACGTTTGCTCCTACCGGGTCAGCTGAGCAGCGAATTTCTATTTAACCACCTGCTGTCATGGGAGACCTCAGGGCTGCATGTTTTGAGCCCAGTACTGAGCCTGAAAAGCATTTCCAACCCCACTTACAAGTAAAACTAGCTAAAATGTGCCTGGCTGCTATTCACTGAAAAGCTCATTCTGTGTACATTTTTAGCATACGTTTGCTCCTGCCGGGTCAGCTGAGCAGGACATTTCTATTTAACCACCTGCTTTCATGAGAGACCTCAGGGAATCATGTTTTGAGCCCAGTACTGAGCCTGAAAAGCATTTCCAACCCCACTTACAAGTAAAACTAGCTAAAATGTGCCTGGCTTCTCTTCACTGAAAAGCTCATTCTGAGTACATTTTTAGCATACGTTTGCTCCTGCCGGGTCAGCTGAGCAGCGAATTTCTATTTAACCACCTGCTATCATGAGAGACCTCAGGGCTGCATGTTTTGAGCCCAGTACGATCCTGAAAAGCATTTCCAACCCCACTTACAAGTAAAACTAGCTAAAATGTGCCTGGCTGCTATTCACTGAAAAGCTCATTCTGTGTACATTTTTGGCATACGTTTGCTCCTACCGGGTCAGCTGAGCAGCGAATTTCTATTTAACCACCTGCTGTCATGGAAGACCTCAGGGCTGCATGTTTTGAGCCCAGTACTGAGCCTGAAAAGCATTTCCAACCCCACTTACAAGTAAAACTAGCTAAAATGTGCCTGGCTTCTCTTCACTGACAAGCTCATTCTGAGTACATTTTTAGCATACGTTTGCTCCTGCCGGGTCAGCTGAGCAGCAAATTTCTATTTAACCACCTGCTTTCATGAGAGACCTCAGGGCTGCATGTTTTGAGCCCAGTACTGAGCCTGAAAAGCATTTCCAACCCCACTTACAAGTAAAACTAGCTAAAATGTGCCTTGCTTCTCTTCACTGAAAAGCTCATTCTGAGTACATTTTTAGCATACGTTTGCTCCTGCCGGGTCAGCTGAGCAGCGAATTTCTATTTAACCACCTGCTATCATGAGAGACCTCAGGGCTGCATGTTTTGAGCCCAGTACTGAGCCTGAAAAGCGTTTCCAACCCCACTTACAAGTAAAACTAGCTAAAATGTGCCTGGCTTCTCTTCACTGAAAAGCTCATTCTGAGTTTATTTTTAGCATACGTTTGCTCCTGCCGGGTCAGCTGAGCAGCGAATTTCTATTTAACCACCTGCTATCATGAGAGACCTCAGGGCTGCATGTTTTGAGCCCAGTACTGATCCTGAAAAGCGTTTCCAACCCCACTTACAAGTAAAACTAGCTAAAATGTGCCTGGCTGCTATTCACTGAAAAGCTCATTCTGTGTAAATTTTTGGCATACGTTTGCTCCTACCGGGTCAGCTGAGCAGCGAATTTCTATTTAACCACCTGCTGTCATGGGAGACCTCAGGGCTGCATGTTTTGAGCCCAGTACTGAGCCTGAAAAGCATTTCCAACCCCACTTACAAGTAAAACTAGCTAAAATGTGCCTGGCTGCTATTCACTGAAAAGCTCATTCTGTGTACATTTTTGGCATACGTTTGCTCCTACCGGGTCAGCTGAGCAGCGAATTTCTATTTAACCACCTGCTTTCATGAGAGACCTCAGGGCTGCATGTTTTGAGCCCAGTACTGAGCCTGAAAAGAATTTCCAACCCCACCTTCAAGTAAAACTAGCTAAAATGTGCCTGGCTTCTCTTCACTGACAAGCTCATTCTGAGTACATTTTTAGCATACGTTTGCTCCTGCCGGGTCAGCTGAGCAGGACATTTCTATTTAACCACCTGCTTTCATGAGAGACCTCAGGGATGCATGTTTTGAGCCCAGTACTGAGCCTGAAAAGCATTTCCAACCCCACTTACAAGTAAAACTAGCTAAAATGTGCCTGGCTTCTCTTCACTGAAAAGCTCATTCTGAGTACATTTTTAGCATACGTTTGCTCCTGCCGGGTCAGCTGAGCAGCGAATTTCTATTTAACCACCTGCTATCATGAGAGACCTCAGGGCTGCATGTTTTGAGCCCAGTACGATCCTGAAAAGCATTTCCAACCCCACTTACAAGTAAAACTAGCTAAAATGTGCCTGGCTGCTATTCACTGAAAAGCTCATTCTGTGTACATTTTTGGCATACGTTTGCTCCTACCGGGTCAGCTGAGCAGCGAATTTCTATTTAACCACCTGCTGTCATGGAAGACCTCAGGGCTGCATGTTTTGAGCCCAGTACTGAGCCTGAAAAGCATTTCCAACCCCACTTACAAGTAAAACTAGCTAAAATGTGCCTGGCTGCTATTCACTGAAAAGCTCATTCTGTGTACATTTTTGACATACGTTTGCTCCTACCGGGTCAGCTGAGCAGCGAATTTCTATTTAACCACCTGCTTTCACGAGAGACCTCAGGGCTGCATGTTTTGAGCCCAGTACTGAGCCTGAAAAGCATTTCCAACCCCACTTACAAGTAAAACTAGCTAAAATGTGCCTGGCTGCTATTCACTGAAAAGCTCATTCTGTGTACATTTTTGGCATACGTTTGCTCCTACCGGGTCAGCTGAGCAGCGAATCTCTATTTAACCACCTGCTGTCATTGGAGACCTCGGGGCTGCATATTTTGAGCCCAGTACTGAGCCTGAAAAGCATTTCCAACCCCACTTACAAGTAAAACTAGCTAAAATGTGCCTGGCTGCTATTCACTGAAAAGCTCATTCTGTGTACATTTTTGGCATACGTTTGCTCCTACCGGGTCAGCTGAGCAGCGAATTTCTATTTAACCACCTGCTTTCATGAGAGACCTCAGGGCTGCATGTTTTGAGCCCAGTACTGAGCCTGAAAAGAATTTCCAACCCCACTTACAAGTAAAACTAGCTAAAATGTGCCTGGCTTCTCTTCACTGACAAGCTCATTCTGAGTACATTTTTAGCATACGTTTGCTCCTGCCGGGTCAGCTGAGCAGCAAATTTCTATTTAACCACCTGCTTTCATGAGAGACCTCAGGGATGCATGTTTTGAGCCCAGTACTGAGCCTGAAAAGCATTTCCAACCCCACTTACAAGTAACACTAGCTAAAATGTGCCTGGCTTCTCTTCACTGAAAAGCTCATTCTGAATACATTTTTAGCATACGTTTGCTCCTGCCGGGTCAGCTGAGCAGCGAATTTCTATTTAACCACCTGCTATCATGAGAGACCTCAGGGCTGCATGTTTTGAGCCCAGTACGATCCTGAAAAGCATTTCCAACCCCACTTACAAGTAAAACTAGCTAAAATGTGCCTGGCTGCTATTCACTGAAAAGCTCATTCTGTGTACATTTTTGGCATACGTTTGCTCCTACCGGGTCAGCTGAGCAGCAAATTTCTATTTAACCACCTGCTGTCATGGAAGACCTCAGGGCTGCATGTTTTGAGCCCAGTACTGAGCCTGAAAAGCATTTCCAACCCCACTTACAAGTAAAACTAGCTAAAATTTGCCTGGCTTCTCTTCACTGACAAGCTCATTCTGAGTACATTTTTAGCATACGTTTGCTCCTGCCGGGTCAGCTGAGCAGCAAATTTCTATTTAACCACCTGCTTTCATGAGAGACCTCAGGGCTGCATGTTTTGAGCCCAGTACTGAGCCTGAAAAGCATTTCCAACCCCACTTACAAGTAAAACTAGCTAAAATGTGCCTTGCTTCTCTTCACTGAAAAGCTCATTCTGAGTACATTTTTAGCATACGTTTGCTCCTGCCGGGTCAGCTGAGCAGCGAATTTCTATTTAACCACCTGCTATCATGAGAGACCTCAGGGCTGCATGTTTTGAGCCCAGTACTGAGCCTGAAAAGCGTTTCCAACCCCACTTACAAGTAAAACTAGCTAAAATGTGCCTGGCTTCTCTTCACTGAAAAGCTCATTCTGAGTTTATTTTTAGCATACGTTTGCTCCTGCCGGGTCAGCTGAGCAGCGAATTTCTATTTAACCACCTGCTATCATGAGAGACCTCAGGGCTGCATGTTTTGAGCCCAGTACTGATCCTGAAAAGCGTTTCCAACCCCACTTACAAGTAAAACTAGCTAAAATGTGCCTGGCTGCTATTCACTGAAAAGCTCATTCTGTGTAAATTTTTGGCATACGTTTGCTCCTACCGGGTCAGCTGAGCAGCGAATTTCTATTTAACCACCTGCTGTCATGGGAGACCTCAGGGCTGCATGTTTTGAGCCCAGTACTGAGCCTGAAAAGCATTTCCAACCCCACTTACAAGTAAAACTAGCTAAAATGTGCCTGGCTGCTATTCACTGAAAAGCTCATTCTGTGTACATTTTTAGCATACGTTTGCTCCTGCCGGGTCAGCTGAGCAGGACATTTCTATTTAACCACCTGCTTTCATGAGAGACCTCAGGGATGCATGTTTTGAGCCCAGTACTGAGCCTGAAAAGCATTTCCAACCCCACTTACAAGTAAAACTAGCTAAAATGTGCCTGGCTTCTCTTCACTGAAAAGCTCATTCTGAGTACATTTTTAGCATACGTTTGCTCCTGCCGGGTCAGCTGAGCAGCGAATTTCTATTTAACCACCTGCTATCATGAGAGACCTCAGGGCTGCATGTTTTGAGCCCAGTACGATCCTGAAAAGCATTTCCAACCCCACTTACAAGTAAAACTAGCTAAAATGTGCCTGGCTGCTATTCACTGAAAAGCTCATTCTGTGTACATTTTTGGCATACGTTTGCTCCTACCGGGTCAGCTGAGCAGCGAATTTCTATTTAACCACCTGCTGTCATGGAAGACCTCAGGGCTGCATGTTTTGAGCCCAGTACTGAGCCTGAAAAGCATTTCCAACCCCACTTACAAGTAAAACTAGCTAAAATGTGCCTGGCTTCTCTTCACTGACAAGCTCATTCTGAGTACATTTTTAGCATACGTTTGCTCCTGCCGGGTCAGCTGAGCAGCAAATTTCTATTTAACCACCTGCTTTCATGAGAGACCTCAGGGCTGCATGTTTTGAGCCCAGTACTGAGCCTGAAAAGCATTTCCAACCCCACTTACAAGTAAAACTAGCTAAAATGTGCCTTGCTTCTCTTCACTGAAAAGCTCATTCTGAGTACATTTTTAGCATACGTTTGCTCCTGCCGGGTCAGCTGAGCAGCGAATTTCTATTTAACCACCTGCTATCATGAGAGACCTCAGGGCTGCATGTTTTGAGCCCAGTACTGAGCCTGAAAAGCATTTCCAACCCCACTTACAAGTAAAACTAGCTAAAATGTGCCTTGCTTCTCTTCACTGAAAAGCTCATTCTGAGTACATTTTTAGCATACGTTTGCTCCTGCCGGGTCAGCTGAGCAGCGAATTTCTATTTAACCACCTGCTATCATGAGAGACCTCAGGGCTGCATGTTTTGAGCCCAGTACTGAGCCTGAAAAGCGTTTCCAACCCCACTTACAAGTAAAACTAGCTAAAATGTGCCTGGCTTCTCTTCACTGAAAAGCTCATTCTGAGTTTATTTTTAGCATACGTTTGCTCCTGCCGGGTCAGCTGAGCAGCGAATTTCTATTTAACCACCTGCTATCATGAGAGACCTCAGGGCTGCATGTTTTGAGCCCAGTACTGATCCTGAAAAGCGTTTCCAACCCCACTTACAAGTAAAACTAGCTAAAATGTGCCTGGCTGCTATTCACTGAAAAGCTCATTCTGTGTAAATTTTTGGCATACGTTTGCTCCTACCGGGTCAGCTGAGCAGCGAATTTCTATTTAACCACCTGCTGTCATGGGAGACCTCAGGGCTGCATGTTTTGAGCCCAGTACTGAGCCTGAAAAGCATTTCCAACCCCACTTACAAGTAAAACTAGCTAAAATGTGCCTGGCTGCTATTCACTGAAAAGCTCATTCTGTGTACATTTTTAGCATACGTTTGCTCCTGCCGGGTCAGCTGAGCAGGACATTTCTATTTAACCACCTGCTTTCATGAGAGACCTCAGGGAATCATGTTTTGAGCCCAGTACTGAGCCTGAAAAGCATTTCCAACCCCACTTACAAGTAAAACTAGCTAAAATGTGCCTGGCTTCTCTTCACTGAAAAGCTCATTCTGAGTACATTTTTAGCATACGTTTGCTCCTGCCGGGTCAGCTGAGCAGCGAATTTCTATTTAACCACCTGCTATCATGAGAGACCTCAGGGCTGCATGTTTTGAGCCCAGTACGATCCTGAAAAGCATTTCCAACCCCACTTACAAGTAAAACTAGCTAAAATGTGCCTGGCTGCTATTCACTGAAAAGCTCATTCTGTGTACATTTTTGGCATACGTTTGCTCCTACCGGGTCAGCTGAGCAGCGAATTTCTATTTAACCACCTGCTGTCATGGAAGACCTCAGGGCTGCATGTTTTGAGCCCAGTACTGAGCCTGAAAAGCATTTCCAACCCCACTTACAAGTAAAACTAGCTAAAATGTGCCTGGCTTCTCTTCACTGACAAGCTCATTCTGAGTACATTTTTAGCATACGTTTGCTCCTGCCGGGTCAGCTGAGCAGCAAATTTCTATTTAACCACCTGCTTTCATGAGAGACCTCAGGGCTGCATGTTTTGAGCCCAGTACTGAGCCTGAAAAGCATTTCCAACCCCACTTACAAGTAAAACTAGCTAAAATGTGCCTTGCTTCTCTTCACTGAAAAGCTCATTCTGAGTACATTTTTAGCATACGTTTGCTCCTGCCGGGTCAGCTGAGCAGCGAATTTCTATTTAACCACCTGCTATCATGAGAGACCTCAGGGCTGCATGTTTTGAGCCCAGTACTGAGCCTGAAAAGCGTTTCCAACCCCACTTACAAGTAAAACTAGCTAAAATGTGCCTGGCTTCTCTTCACTGAAAAGCTCATTCTGAGTTTATTTTTAGCATACGTTTGCTCCTGCCGGGTCAGCTGAGCAGCGAATTTCTATTTAACCACCTGCTATCATGAGAGACCTCAGGGCTGCATGTTTTGAGCCCAGTACTGATCCTGAAAAGCGTTTCCAACCCCACTTACAAGTAAAACTAGCTAAAATGTGCCTGGCTGCTATTCACTGAAAAGCTCATTCTGTGTAAATTTTTGGCATACGTTTGCTCCTACCGGGTCAGCTGAGCAGCGAATTTCTATTTAACCACCTGCTGTCATGGGAGACCTCAGGGCTGCATGTTTTGAGCCCAGTACTGAGCCTGAAAAGCATTTCCAACCCCACTTACAAGTAAAACTAGCTAAAATGTGCCTGGCTGCTATTCACTGAAAAGCTCATTCTGTGTACATTTTTGGCATACGTTTGCTCCTACCGGGTCAGCTGAGCAGCGAATTTCTATTTAACCACCTGCTTTCATGAGAGACCTCAGGGCTGCATGTTTTGAGCCCAGTACTGAGCCTGAAAAGAATTTCCAACCCCACCTTCAAGTAAAACTAGCTAAAATGTGCCTGGCTTCTCTTCACTGACAAGCTCATTCTGAGTACATTTTTAGCATACGTTTGCTCCTGCCGGGTCAGCTGAGCAGGACATTTCTATTTAACCACCTGCTTTCATGAGAGACCTCAGGGATGCATGTTTTGAGCCCAGTACTGAGCCTGAAAAGCATTTCCAACCCCACTTACAAGTAAAACTAGCTAAAATGTGCCTGGCTTCTCTTCACTGAAAAGCTCATTCTGAGTACATTTTTAGCATACGTTTGCTCCTGCCGGGTCAGCTGAGCAGCGAATTTCTATTTAACCACCTGCTATCATGAGAGACCTCAGGGCTGCATGTTTTGAGCCCAGTACGATCCTGAAAAGCATTTCCAACCCCACTTACAAGTAAAACTAGCTAAAATGTGCCTGGCTGCTATTCACTGAAAAGCTCATTCTGTGTACATTTTTGGCATACGTTTGCTCCTACCGGGTCAGCTGAGCAGCGAATTTCTATTTAACCACCTGCTGTCATGGAAGACCTCAGGGCTGCATGTTTTGAGCCCAGTACTGAGCCTGAAAAGCATTTCCAACCCCACTTACAAGTAAAACTAGCTAAAATGTGCCTGGCTGCTATTCACTGAAAAGCTCATTCTGTGTACATTTTTGACATACGTTTGCTCCTACCGGGTCAGCTGAGCAGCGAATTTCTATTTAACCACCTGCTTTCACGAGAGACCTCAGGGCTGCATGTTTTGAGCCCAGTACTGAGCCTGAAAAGCATTTCCAACCCCACTTACAAGTAAAACTAGCTAAAATGTGCCTGGCTGCTATTCACTGAAAAGCTCATTCTGTGTACATTTTTGGCATACGTTTGCTCCTACCGGGTCAGCTGAGCAGCGAATCTCTATTTAACCACCTGCTGTCATTGGAGACCTCGGGGCTGCATATTTTGAGCCCAGTACTGAGCCTGAAAAGCATTTCCAACCCCACTTACAAGTAAAACTAGCTAAAATGTGCCTGGCTGCTATTCACTGAAAAGCTCATTCTGTGTACATTTTTGGCATACGTTTGCTCCTACCGGGTCAGCTGAGCAGCGAATTTCTATTTAACCACCTGCTTTCATGAGAGACCTCAGGGCTGCATGTTTTGAGCCCAGTACTGAGCCTGAAAAGAATTTCCAACCCCACTTACAAGTAAAACTAGCTAAAATGTGCCTGGCTTCTCTTCACTGACAAGCTCATTCTGAGTACATTTTTAGCATACGTTTGCTCCTGCCGGGTCAGCTGAGCAGCAAATTTCTATTTAACCACCTGCTTTCATGAGAGACCTCAGGGATGCATGTTTTGAGCCCAGTACTGAGCCTGAAAAGCATTTCCAACCCCACTTACAAGTAACACTAGCTAAAATGTGCCTGGCTTCTCTTCACTGAAAAGCTCATTCTGAATACATTTTTAGCATACGTTTGCTCCTGCCGGGTCAGCTGAGCAGCGAATTTCTATTTAACCACCTGCTATCATGAGAGACCTCAGGGCTGCATGTTTTGAGCCCAGTACGATCCTGAAAAGCATTTCCAACCCCACTTACAAGTAAAACTAGCTAAAATGTGCCTGGCTGCTATTCACTGAAAAGCTCATTCTGTGTACATTTTTGGCATACGTTTGCTCCTACCGGGTCAGCTGAGCAGCAAATTTCTATTTAACCACCTGCTGTCATGGAAGACCTCAGGGCTGCATGTTTTGAGCCCAGTACTGAGCCTGAAAAGCATTTCCAACCCCACTTACAAGTAAAACTAGCTAAAATTTGCCTGGCTTCTCTTCACTGACAAGCTCATTCTGAGTACATTTTTAGCATACGTTTGCTCCTGCCGGGTCAGCTGAGCAGCAAATTTCTATTTAACCACCTGCTTTCATGAGAGACCTCAGGGCTGCATGTTTTGAGCCCAGTACTGAGCCTGAAAAGCATTTCCAACCCCACTTACAAGTAAAACTAGCTAAAATGTGCCTTGCTTCTCTTCACTGAAAAGCTCATTCTGAGTACATTTTTAGCATACGTTTGCTCCTGCCGGGTCAGCTGAGCAGCGAATTTCTATTTAACCACCTGCTATCATGAGAGACCTCAGGGCTGCATGTTTTGAGCCCAGTACTGAGCCTGAAAAGCGTTTCCAACCCCACTTACAAGTAAAACTAGCTAAAATGTGCCTGGCTTCTCTTCACTGAAAAGCTCATTCTGAGTTTATTTTTAGCATACGTTTGCTCCTGCCGGGTCAGCTGAGCAGCGAATTTCTATTTAACCACCTGCTATCATGAGAGACCTCAGGGCTGCATGTTTTGAGCCCAGTACTGATCCTGAAAAGCGTTTCCAACCCCACTTACAAGTAAAACTAGCTAAAATGTGCCTGGCTGCTATTCACTGAAAAGCTCATTCTGTGTAAATTTTTGGCATACGTTTGCTCCTACCGGGTCAGCTGAGCAGCGAATTTCTATTTAACCACCTGCTGTCATGGGAGACCTCAGGGCTGCATGTTTTGAGCCCAGTACTGAGCCTGAAAAGCATTTCCAACCCCACTTACAAGTAAAACTAGCTAAAATGTGCCTGGCTGCTATTCACTGAAAAGCTCATTCTGTGTACATTTTTAGCATACGTTTGCTCCTGCCGGGTCAGCTGAGCAGGACATTTCTATTTAACCACCTGCTTTCATGAGAGACCTCAGGGATGCATGTTTTGAGCCCAGTACTGAGCCTGAAAAGCATTTCCAACCCCACTTACAAGTAAAACTAGCTAAAATGTGCCTGGCTTCTCTTCACTGAAAAGCTCATTCTGAGTACATTTTTAGCATACGTTTGCTCCTGCCGGGTCAGCTGAGCAGCGAATTTCTATTTAACCACCTGCTATCATGAGAGACCTCAGGGCTGCATGTTTTGAGCCCAGTACGATCCTGAAAAGCATTTCCAACCCCACTTACAAGTAAAACTAGCTAAAATGTGCCTGGCTGCTATTCACTGAAAAGCTCATTCTGTGTACATTTTTGGCATACGTTTGCTCCTACCGGGTCAGCTGAGCAGCGAATTTCTATTTAACCACCTGCTGTCATGGAAGACCTCAGGGCTGCATGTTTTGAGCCCAGTACTGAGCCTGAAAAGCATTTCCAACCCCACTTACAAGTAAAACTAGCTAAAATGTGCCTGGCTTCTCTTCACTGACAAGCTCATTCTGAGTACATTTTTAGCATACGTTTGCTCCTGCCGGGTCAGCTGAGCAGCAAATTTCTATTTAACCACCTGCTTTCATGAGAGACCTCAGGGCTGCATGTTTTGAGCCCAGTACTGAGCCTGAAAAGCATTTCCAACCCCACTTACAAGTAAAACTAGCTAAAATGTGCCTTGCTTCTCTTCACTGAAAAGCTCATTCTGAGTACATTTTTAGCATACGTTTGCTCCTGCCGGGTCAGCTGAGCAGCGAATTTCTATTTAACCACCTGCTATCATGAGAGACCTCAGGGCTGCATGTTTTGAGCCCAGTACTGAGCCTGAAAAGCGTTTGCAACCCCACTTACAAGTAAAACTAGCTAAAATGTGCCTGGCTTCTCTTCACTGAAAAGCTCATTCTGAGTTTATTTTTAGCATACGTTTGCTCCTGCCGGGTCAGCTGAGCAGCGAATTTGTATTTAACCACCTGCTATCATGAGAGACCTCAGGGCTGCATGTTTTGAGCCCAGTACTGATCCTGAAAAGCGTTTCCAACCCCACTTACAAGTAAAACTAGCTAAAATGTGCCTGGCTGCTATTCACTGAAAAGCTCATTCTGTGTAAATTTTTGGCATACGTTTGCTCCTACCGGGCCAGCTGAGCAGCGAATTTCTATTTAACCACCTGCTGTCATGGGAGACCTCAGGGCTGCATGTTTTGAGCCCAGTACTGAGCCTGAAAAGCATTTCCAACCCCACTTACAAGTAAAACTAGCTAAAATGTGCCTGGCTGCTATTCACTGAAAAGCTCATTCTGTGTACATTTTTGGCATACGTTTGCTCCTACCGGGTCAGCTGAGCAGCGAATTTCTATTTAACCACCTGCTTTCATGAGAGACCTCAGGGCTGCATGTTTTGAGCCCAGTACTGAGCCTGAAAAGAATTTCCAACCCCACCTTCAAGTAAAACTAGCTAAAATGTGCCTGGCTTCTCTTCACTGACAAGCTCATTCTGAGTACATTTTTAGCATACGTTTGCTCCTGCCGGGTCAGCTGAGCAGGACATTTCTATTTAACCACCTGCTTTCATGAGAGACCTCAGGGATGCATGTTTTGAGCCCAGTACTGAGCCTGAAAAGCATTTCCAACCCCACTTACAAGTAAAACTAGCTAAAATGTGCCTGGCTTCTCTTCACTGAAAAGCTCATTCTGAGTACATTTTTAGCATACGTTTGCTCCTGCCGGGTCAGCTGAGCAGCGAATTTCTATTTAACCACCTGCTATCATGAGAGACCTCAGGGCTGCATGTTTTGAGCCCAGTACGATCCTGAAAAGCATTTCCAACCCCACTTACAAGTAAAACTAGCTAAAATGTGCCTGGCTGCTATTCACTGAAAAGCTCATTCTGTGTACATTTTTGGCATACGTTTGCTCCTACCGGGTCAGCTGAGCAGCGAATTTCTATTTAACCACCTGCTGTCATGGAAGACCTCAGGGCTGCATGTTTTGAGCCCAGTACTGAGCCTGAAAAGCATTTCCAACCCCACTTACAAGTAAAACTAGCTAAAATGTGCCTGGCTGCTATTCACTGAAAAGCTCATTCTGTGTACATTTTTGACATACGTTTGCTCCTACCGGGTCAGCTGAGCAGCGAATTTCTATTTAACCACCTGCTTTCACGAGAGACCTCAGGGCTGCATGTTTTGAGCCCAGTACTGAGCCTGAAAAGCATTTCCAACCCCACTTACAAGTAAAACTAGCTAAAATGTGCCTGGCTGCTATTCACTGAAAAGCTCATTCTGTGTAAATTTTTGGCATACGTTTGCTCCTACCGGGTCAGCTGAGCAGCGAATTTCTATTTAACCACCTGCTTTCATGAGAGACCTCAGGGCTGCATGTTTTGAGCCCAGTACTGAGCCTGAAAAGAATTTCCAACCCCACTTACAAGTAAAACTAGCTAAAATGTGCCTGGCTTCTCTTCACTGACAAGCTCATTCTGAGTACATTTTTAGCATACGTTTGCTCCTGCCGGGTCAGCTGAGCAGCAAATTTCTATTTAACCACCTGCTTTCATGAGAGACCTCAGGGATGCATGTTTTGAGCCCAGTACTGAGCCTGAAAAGCATTTCCAACCCCACTTACAAGTAACACTAGCTAAAATGTGCCTGGCTTCTCTTCACTGAAAAGCTCATTCTGAATACATTTTTAGCATACGTTTGCTCCTGCCGGGTCAGCTGAGCAGCGAATTTCTATTTAACCACCTGCTATCATGAGAGACCTCAGGGCTGCATGTTTTGAGCCCAGTACGATCCTGAAAAGCATTTCCAACCCCACTTACAAGTAAAACTAGCTAAAATGTGCCTGGCTGCTATTCACTGAAAAGCTCATTCTGTGTACATTTTTGGCATACGTTTGCTCCTACCGGGTCAGCTGAGCAGCGAATTTCTATTTAACCACCTGCTGTCATGGAAGACCTCAGGGCTGCATGTTTTGAGCCCAGTACTGAGCCTGAAAAGCATTTCCAACCCCACTTACAAGTAAAACTAGCTAAAATGTGCCTGGCTTCTCTTCACTGACAAGCTCATTCTGAGTACATTTTTAGCATACGTTTGCTCCTGCCGGGTCAGCTGAGCAGCAAATTTCTATTTAACCACCTGCTTTCATGAGAGACCTCAGGGCTGCATGTTTTGAGCCCAGTACTGAGCCTGAAAAGCATTTCCAACCCCACTTACAAGTAAAACTAGCTAAAATGTGCCTTGCTTCTCTTCACTGAAAAGCTCATTCTGAGTACATTTTTAGCATACGTTTGCTCCTGCCGGGTCAGCTGAGCAGCGAATTTCTATTTAACCACCTGCTATCATGAGAGACCTCAGGGCTGCATGTTTTGAGCCCAGTACTGAGCCTGAAAAGCGTTTCCAACCCCACTTACAAGTAAAACTAGCTAAAATGTGCCTGGCTTCTCTTCACTGAAAAGCTCATTCTGAGTTTATTTTTAGCATACGTTTGCTCCTGCCGGGTCAGCTGAGCAGCGAATTTCTATTTAACCACCTGCTATCATGAGAGACCTCAGGGCTGCATGTTTTGAGCCCAGTACGATCCTGAAAAGCATTTCCAACCCCACTTACAAGTAAAACTAGCTAAAATGTGCCTGGCTGCTATTCACTGAAAAGCTCATTCTGTGTACATTTTTGGCATACGTTTGCTCCTACCGGGTCAGCTGAGCAGCGAATTTCTATTTAACCACCTGCTGTCATGGAAGACCTCAGGGCTGCATGTTTTGAGCCCAGTACTGAGCCTGAAAAGCATTTCCAACCCCACTTACAAGTAAAACTAGCTAAAATGTGCCTGGCTGCTATTCACTGAAAAGCTCATTCTGTGTACATTTTTGACATACGTTTGCTCCTACCGGGTCAGCTGAGCAGCGAATTTCTATTTAACCACCTGCTTTCACGAGAGACCTCAGGGCTGCATGTTTTGAGCCCAGTACTGAGCCTGAAAAGCATTTCCAACCCCACTTACAAGTAAAACTAGCTAAAATGTGCCTGGCTGCTATTCACTGAAAAGCTCATTCTGTGTAAATTTTTGGCATACGTTTGCTCCTACCGGGTCAGCTGAGCAGCGAATTTCTATTTAACCACCTGCTTTCATGAGAGACCTCAGGGCTGCATGTTTTGAGCCCAGTACTGAGCCTGAAAAGAATTTCCAACCCCACTTACAAGTAAAACTAGCTAAAATGTGCCTGGCTTCTCTTCACTGACAAGCTCATTCTGAGTACATTTTTAGCATACGTTTGCTCCTGCCGGGTCAGCTGAGCAGCAAATTTCTATTTAACCACCTGCTTTCATGAGAGACCTCAGGGATGCATGTTTTGAGCCCAGTACTGAGCCTGAAAAGCATTTCCAACCCCACTTACAAGTAACACTAGCTAAAATGTGCCTGGCTTCTCTTCACTGAAAAGCTCATTCTGAATACATTTTTAGCATACGTTTGCTCCTGCCGGGTCAGCTGAGCAGCGAATTTCTATTTAACCACCTGCTATCATGAGAGACCTCAGGGCTGCATGTTTTGAGCCCAGTACGATCCTGAAAAGCATTTCCAACCCCACTTACAAGTAAAACTAGCTAAAATGTGCCTGGCTGCTATTCACTGAAAAGCTCATTCTGTGTACATTTTTGGCATACGTTTGCTCCTACCGGGTCAGCTGAGCAGCGAATTTCTATTTAACCACCTGCTGTCATGGAAGACCTCAGGGCTGCATGTTTTGAGCCCAGTACTGAGCCTGAAAAGCATTTCCAACCCCACTTACAAGTAAAACTAGCTAAAATGTGCCTGGCTTCTCTTCACTGACAAGCTCATTCTGAGTACATTTTTAGCATACGTTTGCTCCTGCCGGGTCAGCTGAGCAGCAAATTTCTATTTAACCACCTGCTTTCATGAGAGACCTCAGGGCTGCATGTTTTGAGCCCAGTACTGAGCCTGAAAAGCATTTCCAACCCCACTTACAAGTAAAACTAGCTAAAATGTGCCTTGCTTCTCTTCACTGAAAAGCTCATTCTGAGTACATTTTTAGCATACGTTTGCTCCTGCCGGGTCAGCTGAGCAGCGAATTTCTATTTAACCACCTGCTATCATGAGAGACCTCAGGGCTGCATGTTTTGAGCCCAGTACTGAGCCTGAAAAGCGTTTCCAACCCCACTTACAAGTAAAACTAGCTAAAATGTGCCTGGCTTCTCTTCACTGAAAAGCTCATTCTGAGTTTATTTTTAGCATACGTTTGCTCCTGCCGGGTCAGCTGAGCAGCGAATTTCTATTTAACCACCTGCTATCATGAGAGACCTCAGGGCTGCATGTTTTGAGCCCAGTACTGATCCTGAAAAGCGTTTCCAACCCCACTTACAAGTAAAACTAGCTAAAATGTGCCTGGCTGCTATTCACTGAAAAGCTCATTCTGTGTAAATTTTTGGCATACGTTTGCTCCTACCGGGTCAGCTGAGCAGCGAATTTCTATTTAACCACCTGCTGTCATGGGAGACCTCAGGGCTGCATGTTTTGAGCCCAGTACTGAGCCTGAAAAGCATTTCCAACCCCACTTACAAGTAAAACTAGCTAAAATGTGCCTGGCTGCTATTCACTGAAAAGCTCATTCTGTGTACATTTTTAGCATACGTTTGCTCCTGCCGGGTCAGCTGAGCAGGACATTTCTATTTAACCACCTGCTTTCATGAGAGACCTCAGGGATGCATGTTTTGAGCCCAGTACTGAGCCTGAAAAGCATTTCCAACCCCACTTACAAGTAAAACTAGCTAAAATGTGCCTGGCTTCTCTTCACTGAAAAGCTCATTCTGAGTACATTTTTAGCATACGTTTGCTCCTGCCGGGTCAGCTGAGCAGCGAATTTCTATTTAACCACCTGCTATCATGAGAGACCTCAGGGCTGCATGTTTTGAGCCCAGTACGATCCTGAAAAGCATTTCCAACCCCACTTACAAGTAAAACTAGCTAAAATGTGCCTGGCTGCTATTCACTGAAAAGCTCATTCTGTGTACATTTTTGGCATACGTTTGCTCCTACCGGGTCAGCTGAGCAGCGAATTTCTATTTAACCACCTGCTGTCATGGAAGACCTCAGGGCTGCATGTTTTGAGCCCAGTACTGAGCCTGAAAAGCATTTCCAACCCCACTTACAAGTAAAACTAGCTAAAATGTGCCTGGCTTCTCTTCACTGACAAGCTCATTCTGAGTACATTTTTAGCATACGTTTGCTCCTGCCGGGTCAGCTGAGCAGCAAATTTCTATTTAACCACCTGCTTTCATGAGAGACCTCAGGGCTGCATGTTTTGAGCCCAGTACTGAGCCTGAAAAGCATTTCCAACCCCACTTACAAGTAAAACTAGCTAAAATGTGCCTTGCTTCTCTTCACTGAAAAGCTCATTCTGAGTACATTTTTAGCATACGTTTGCTCCTGCCGGGTCAGCTGAGCAGCGAATTTCTATTTAACCACCTGCTATCATGAGAGACCTCAGGGCTGCATGTTTTGAGCCCAGTACTGAGCCTGAAAAGCGTTTGCAACCCCACTTACAAGTAAAACTAGCTAAAATGTGCCTGGCTTCTCTTCACTGAAAAGCTCATTCTGAGTTTATTTTTAGCATACGTTTGCTCCTGCCGGGTCAGCTGAGCAGCGAATTTGTATTTAACCACCTGCTATCATGAGAGACCTCAGGGCTGCATGTTTTGAGCCCAGTACTGATCCTGAAAAGCGTTTCCAACCCCACTTACAAGTAAAACTAGCTAAAATGTGCCTGGCTGCTATTCACTGAAAAGCTCATTCTGTGTAAATTTTTGGCATACGTTTGCTCCTACCGGGCCAGCTGAGCAGCGAATTTCTATTTAACCACCTGCTGTCATGGGAGACCTCAGGGCTGCATGTTTTGAGCCCAGTACTGAGCCTGAAAAGCATTTCCAACCCCACTTACAAGTAAAACTAGCTAAAATGTGCCTGGCTGCTATTCACTGAAAAGCTCATTCTGTGTACATTTTTGGCATACGTTTGCTCCTACCGGGTCAGCTGAGCAGCGAATTTCTATTTAACCACCTGCTTTCATGAGAGACCTCAGGGCTGCATGTTTTGAGCCCAGTACTGAGCCTGAAAAGAATTTCCAACCCCACCTTCAAGTAAAACTAGCTAAAATGTGCCTGGCTTCTCTTCACTGACAAGCTCATTCTGAGTACATTTTTAGCATACGTTTGCTCCTGCCGGGTCAGCTGAGCAGGACATTTCTATTTAACCACCTGCTTTCATGAGAGACCTCAGGGATGCATGTTTTGAGCCCAGTACTGAGCCTGAAAAGCATTTCCAACCCCACTTACAAGTAAAACTAGCTAAAATGTGCCTGGCTTCTCTTCACTGAAAAGCTCATTCTGAGTACATTTTTAGCATACGTTTGCTCCTGCCGGGTCAGCTGAGCAGCGAATTTCTATTTAACCACCTGCTATCATGAGAGACCTCAGGGCTGCATGTTTTGAGCCCAGTACGATCCTGAAAAGCATTTCCAACCCCACTTACAAGTAAAACTAGCTAAAATGTGCCTGGCTGCTATTCACTGAAAAGCTCATTCTGTGTACATTTTTGGCATACGTTTGCTCCTACCGGGTCAGCTGAGCAGCGAATTTCTATTTAACCACCTGCTGTCATGGAAGACCTCAGGGCTGCATGTTTTGAGCCCAGTACTGAGCCTGAAAAGCATTTCCAACCCCACTTACAAGTAAAACTAGCTAAAATGTGCCTGGCTGCTATTCACTGAAAAGCTCATTCTGTGTACATTTTTGACATACGTTTGCTCCTACCGGGTCAGCTGAGCAGCGAATTTCTATTTAACCACCTGCTTTCACGAGAGACCTCAGGGCTGCATGTTTTGAGCCCAGTACTGAGCCTGAAAAGCATTTCCAACCCCACTTACAAGTAAAACTAGCTAAAATGTGCCTGGCTGCTATTCACTGAAAAGCTCATTCTGTGTACATTTTTGGCATACGTTTGCTCCTACCGGGTCAGCTGAGCAGCGAATTTCTATTTAACCACCTGCTGTCATGGAAGACCTCAGGGCTGCATGTTTTGAGCCCAGTACTGAGCCTGAAAAGCATTTCCAACCCCACTTACAAGTAAAACTAGCTAAAATGTGCCTGGCTTCTCTTCACTGACAAGCTCATTCTGAGTACATTTTTAGCATACGTTTGCTCCTGCCGGGTCAGCTGAGCAGCAAATTTCTATTTAACCACCTGCTTTCATGAGAGACCTCAGGGCTGCATGTTTTGAGCCCAGTACTGAGCCTGAAAAGCATTTCCAACCCCACTTACAAGTAAAACTAGCTAAAATGTGCCTTGCTTCTCTTCACTGAAAAGCTCATTCTGAGTACATTTTTAGCATACGTTTGCTCCTGCCGGGTCAGCTGAGCAGCGAATTTCTATTTAACCACCTGCTATCATGAGAGACCTCAGGGCTGCATGTTTTGAGCCCAGTACTGAGCCTGAAAAGCGTTTCCAACCCCACTTACAAGTAAAACTAGCTAAAATGTGCCTGGCTTCTCTTCACTGAAAAGCTCATTCTGAGTTTATTTTTAGCATACGTTTGCTCCTGCCGGGTCAGCTGAGCAGCGAATTTCTATTTAACCACCTGCTATCATGAGAGACCTCAGGGCTGCATGTTTTGAGCCCAGTACTGATCCTGAAAAGCGTTTCCAACCCCACTTACAAGTAAAACTAGCTAAAATGTGCCTGGCTGCTATTCACTGAAAAGCTCATTCTGTGTAAATTTTTGGCATACGTTTGCTCCTACCGGGTCAGCTGAGCAGCGAATTTCTATTTAACCACCTGCTGTCATGGGAGACCTCAGGGCTGCATGTTTTGAGCCCAGTACTGAGCCTGAAAAGCATTTCCAACCCCACTTACAAGTAAAACTAGCTAAAATGTGCCTGGCTGCTATTCACTGAAAAGCTCATTCTGTGTACATTTTTAGCATACGTTTGCTCCTGCCGGGTCAGCTGAGCAGGACATTTCTATTTAACCACCTGCTTTCATGAGAGACCTCAGGGATGCATGTTTTGAGCCCAGTACTGAGCCTGAAAAGCATTTCCAACCCCACTTACAAGTAAAACTAGCTAAAATGTGCCTGGCTTCTCTTCACTGAAAAGCTCATTCTGAGTACATTTTTAGCATACGTTTGCTCCTGCCGGGTCAGCTGAGCAGCGAATTTCTATTTAACCACCTGCTATCATGAGAGACCTCAGGGCTGCATGTTTTGAGCCCAGTACGATCCTGAAAAGCATTTCCAACCCCACTTACAAGTAAAACTAGCTAAAATGTGCCTGGCTGCTATTCACTGAAAAGCTCATTCTGTGTACATTTTTGGCATACGTTTGCTCCTACCGGGTCAGCTGAGCAGCGAATTTCTATTTAACCACCTGCTGTCATGGAAGACCTCAGGGCTGCATGTTTTGAGCCCAGTACTGAGCCTGAAAAGCATTTCCAACCCCACTTACAAGTAAAACTAGCTAAAATGTGCCTGGCTTCTCTTCACTGACAAGCTCATTCTGAGTACATTTTTAGCATACGTTTGCTCCTGCCGGGTCAGCTGAGCAGCAAATTTCTATTTAACCACCTGCTTTCATGAGAGACCTCAGGGCTGCATGTTTTGAGCCCAGTACTGAGCCTGAAAAGCATTTCCAACCCCACTTACAAGTAAAACTAGCTAAAATGTGCCTTGCTTCTCTTCACTGAAAAGCTCATTCTGAGTACATTTTTAGCATACGTTTGCTCCTGCCGGGTCAGCTGAGCAGCGAATTTCTATTTAACCACCTGCTATCATGAGAGACCTCAGGGCTGCATGTTTTGAGCCCAGTACTGAGCCTGAAAAGCGTTTGCAACCCCACTTACAAGTAAAACTAGCTAAAATGTGCCTGGCTTCTCTTCACTGAAAAGCTCATTCTGAGTTTATTTTTAGCATACGTTTGCTCCTGCCGGGTCAGCTGAGCAGCGAATTTGTATTTAACCACCTGCTATCATGAGAGACCTCAGGGCTGCATGTTTTGAGCCCAGTACTGATCCTGAAAAGCGTTTCCAACCCCACTTACAAGTAAAACTAGCTAAAATGTGCCTGGCTGCTATTCACTGAAAAGCTCATTCTGTGTAAATTTTTGGCATACGTTTGCTCCTACCGGGCCAGCTGAGCAGCGAATTTCTATTTAACCACCTGCTGTCATGGGAGACCTCAGGGCTGCATGTTTTGAGCCCAGTACTGAGCCTGAAAAGCATTTCCAACCCCACTTACAAGTAAAACTAGCTAAAATGTGCCTGGCTGCTATTCACTGAAAAGCTCATTCTGTGTACATTTTTGGCATACGTTTGCTCCTACCGGGTCAGCTGAGCAGCGAATTTCTATTTAACCACCTGCTTTCATGAGAGACCTCAGGGCTGCATGTTTTGAGCCCAGTACTGAGCCTGAAAAGAATTTCCAACCCCACCTTCAAGTAAAACTAGCTAAAATGTGCCTGGCTTCTCTTCACTGACAAGCTCATTCTGAGTACATTTTTAGCATACGTTTGCTCCTGCCGGGTCAGCTGAGCAGGACATTTCTATTTAACCACCTGCTTTCATGAGAGACCTCAGGGATGCATGTTTTGAGCCCAGTACTGAGCCTGAAAAGCATTTCCAACCCCACTTACAAGTAAAACTAGCTAAAATGTGCCTGGCTTCTCTTCACTGAAAAGCTCATTCTGAGTACATTTTTAGCATACGTTTGCTCCTGCCGGGTCAGCTGAGCAGCGAATTTCTATTTAACCACCTGCTATCATGAGAGACCTCAGGGCTGCATGTTTTGAGCCCAGTACGATCCTGAAAAGCATTTCCAACCCCACTTACAAGTAAAACTAGCTAAAATGTGCCTGGCTGCTATTCACTGAAAAGCTCATTCTGTGTACATTTTTGGCATACGTTTGCTCCTACCGGGTCAGCTGAGCAGCGAATTTCTATTTAACCACCTGCTGTCATGGAAGACCTCAGGGCTGCATGTTTTGAGCCCAGTACTGAGCCTGAAAAGCATTTCCAACCCCACTTACAAGTAAAACTAGCTAAAATGTGCCTGGCTGCTATTCACTGAAAAGCTCATTCTGTGTACATTTTTGACATACGTTTGCTCCTACCGGGTCAGCTGAGCAGCGAATTTCTATTTAACCACCTGCTTTCACGAGAGACCTCAGGGCTGCATGTTTTGAGCCCAGTACTGAGCCTGAAAAGCATTTCCAACCCCACTTACAAGTAAAACTAGCTAAAATGTGCCTGGCTGCTATTCACTGAAAAGCTCATTCTGTGTAAATTTTTGGCATACGTTTGCTCCTACCGGGTCAGCTGAGCAGCGAATCTCTATTTAACCACCTGCTGTCATTGGAGACCTCGGGGCTGCATATTTTGAGCCCAGTACTGAGCCTGAAAAGCATTTCCAACCCCACTTACAAGTAAAACTAGCTAAAATGTGCCTGGCTGCTATTCACTGAAAAGCTCATTCTGTGTACATTTTTGGCATACGTTTGCTCCTACCGGGTCAGCTGAGCAGCGAATTTCTATTTAACCACCTGCTTTCATGAGAGACCTCAGGGCTGCATGTTTTGAGCCCAGTACTGAGCCTGAAAAGAATTTCCAACCCCACTTACAAGTAAAACTAGCTAAAATGTGCCTGGCTTCTCTTCACTGACAAGCTCATTCTGAGTACATTTTTAGCATACGTTTGCTCCTGCCGGGTCAGCTGAGCAGCAAATTTCTATTTAACCACCTGCTTTCATGAGAGACCTCAGGGATGCATGTTTTGAGCCCAGTACTGAGCCTGAAAAGCATTTCCAACCCCACTTACAAGTAACACTAGCTAAAATGTGCCTGGCTTCTCTTCACTGAAAAGCTCATTCTGAATACATTTTTAGCATACGTTTGCTCCTGCCGGGTCAGCTGAGCAGCAAATTTCTATTTAACCACCTGCTATCATGAGAGACCTCAGGGCTTCATGTTTTGAGCCCAGTACGATCCTGAAAAGCGTTTCCAACCCCACTTACAAGTAAAACTAGCTAAAATGTGCCTGGCTGCTATTCACTGAAAAGCTCATTCTGTGTACATTTTTGGCATACGTTTGCTCCTACCGGGTCAGCTGAGCAGCGAATTTCTATTTAACCACCTGCTGTCATGGGAGACCTCAGGGCTGCATGTTTTGAGCCCAGTACTGAGCCTGAAAAGCATTTCCAACCCCACTTACAAGTAAAACTAGCTAAAATGTGCCTGGCTGCTATTCACTGAAAAGCTCATTCTGTGTACATTTTTGGCATACGTTTGCTCCTACCGGGTCAGCTGAGCAGCGAATTTCTATTTAACCACCTGCTTTCATGAGAGACCTCAGGGCTGCATGTTTTGAGCCCAGTACTGAGCCTGAAAAGCATTTCCAACCCCACTTACAAGTAAAACTAGCTAAAATGTGCCTGGCTTCTCTTCACTGAAAAGCTCATTCTGAGTACATTTTTAGCATACGTTTGCTCCTGCCGGGTCAGCTGAGCAGCGAATTTCTATTTAACCACCTGCTATCATGAGAGACCTCAGGGCTGCATGTTTTGAGCCCAGTACTGAGCCTGAAAAGCGTTTCCAACCCCACTTACAAGTAAAACTAGCTAAAATGTGCCTGGCTTCTCTTCACTGAAAAGCTCATTCTGAGTTTATTTTTAGCATACGTTTGCTCCTGCCGGGTCAGCTGAGCAGCGAATTTCTATTTAACCACCTGCTATCATGAGAGACCTCAGGGCTGCATGTTTTGAGCCCAGTACTGATCCTGAAAAGCGTTTCCAACCCCACTTACAAGTAAAACTAGCTAAAATGTGCCTGGCTGCTATTCACTGAAAAGCTCATTCTGTGTACATTTTTGGCATACGTTTGCTCCTACCGGGTCAGCTGAGCAGCGAATTTCTATTTAACCACCTGCTGTCATGGGAGACCTCAGGGCTGCATGTTTTGAGCCCAGTACTGAGCCTGAAAAGCATTTCCAACCCCACTTACAAGTAAAACTAGCTAAAATGTGCCTGGCTGCTATTCACTGAAAAGCTCATTCTGTGTACATTTTTGGCATACGTTTGCTCCTACCGGGTCAGCTGAGCAGCGAATTTCTATTTAACCACCTGCTTTCATGAGAGACCTCAGGGCTGCATGTTTTGAGCCCAGTACTGAGCCTGAAAAGAATTTCCAACCCCACCTTCAAGTAAAACTAGCTAAAATGTGCCTGGCTTCTCTTCACTGACAAGCTCATTCTGAGTACATTTTTAGCATACGTTTGCTCCTGCCGGGTCAGCTGAGCAGGACATTTCTATTTAACCACCTGCTTTCATGAGAGACCTCAGGGATGCATGTTTTGAGCCCAGTACTGAGCCTGAAAAGCATTTCCAACCCCACTTACAAGTAAAACTAGCTAAAATGTGCCTGGCTTCTCTTCACTGAAAAGCTCATTCTGAGTACATTTTTAACATACGTTTGCTCCTGCCGGGTCAGCTGAGCAGCGAATTTCTATTTAACCACCTGCTATCATGAGAGACCTCAGGGCTGCATGTTTTGAGCCCAGTACGATCCTGAAAAGCATTTCCAACCCCACTTACAAGTAAAACTAGCTAAAATGTGCCTGGCTGCTATTCACTGAAAAGCTCATTCTGTGTACATTTTTGGCATACGTTTGCTCCTACCGGGTCAGCTGAGCAGCGAATTTCTATTTAACCACCTGCTGTCATGGAAGACCTCAGGGCTGCATGTTTTGAGCCCAGTACTGAGCCTGAAAAGCATTTCCAACCCCACTTACAAGTAAAACTAGCTAAAATGTGCCTGGCTTCTCTTCACTGACAAGCTCATTCTGAGTACATTTTTAGCATACGTTTGCTCCTGCCGGGTCAGCTGAGCAGCAAATTTCTATTTAACCACCTGCTTTCATGAGAGACCTCAGGGCTGCATGTTTTGAGCCCAGTACTGAGCCTGAAAAGCATTTCCAACCCCACTTACAAGTAAAACTAGCTAAAATGTGCCTGGCTTCTCTTCACTGAAAAGCTCATTCTGAGTACATTTTTAGCATACGTTTGCTCCTGCCGGGTCAGCTGAGCAGCGAATTTCTATTTAACCACCTGCTATCATGAGAGACCTCAGGGCTGCATGTTTTGAGCCCAGTACTGAGCCTGAAAAGCGTTTCCAACCCCACTTACAAGTAAAACTAGCTAAAATGTGCCTGGCTTCTCTTCACTGAAAAGCTCATTCTGAGTTTATTTTTAGCATACGTTTGCTCCTGCCGGGTCAGCTGAGCAGCGAATTTCTATTTAACCACCTGCTATCATGAGAGACCTCAGGGCTGCATGTTTTGAGCCCAGTACTGATCCTGAAAAGCGTTTCCAACCCCACTTACAAGTAAAACTAGCTAAAATGTGCCTGGCTGCTATTCACTGAAAAGCTCATTCTGTGTACATTTTTGGCATACGTTTGCTCCTACCGGGTCAGCTGAGCAGCGAATTTCTATTTAACCACCTGCTGTCATGGGAGACCTCAGGGCTGCATGTTTTGAGCCCAGTACTGAGCCTGAAAAGCATTTCCAACCCCACTTACAAGTAAAACTAGCTAAAATGTGCCTGGCTGCTATTCACTGAAAAGCTCATTCTGTGTACATTTTTGGCATACGTTTGCTCCTACCGGGTCAGCTGAGCAGCGAATTTCTATTTAACCACCTGCTTTCATGAGAGACCTCAGGGCTGCATGTTTTGAGCCCAGTACTGAGCCTGAAAAGAATTTCCAACCCCACCTTCAAGTAAAACTAGCTAAAATGTGCCTGGCTTCTCTTCACTGACAAGCTCATTCTGAGTACATTTTTAGCATACGTTTGCTCCTGCCGGGTCAGCTGAGCAGGACATTTCTATTTAACCACCTGCTTTCATGAGAGACCTCAGGGATGCATGTTTTGAGCCCAGTACTGAGCCTGAAAAGCATTTCCAACCCCACTTACAAGTAAAACTAGCTAAAATGTGCCTGGCTTCTCTTCACTGAAAAGCTCATTCTGAGTACATTTTTAGCATACGTTTGCTCCTGCCGGGTCAGCTGAGCAGCGAATTTCTATTTAACCACCTGCTATCATGAGAGACCTCAGGGCTGCATGTTTTGAGCCCAGTACGATCCTGAAAAGCATTTCCAACCCCACTTACAAGTAAAACTAGCTAAAATGTGCCTGGCTGCTATTCACTGAAAAGCTCATTCTGTGTACATTTTTGGCATACGTTTGCTCCTACCGGGTCAGCTGAGCAGCGAATTTCTATTTAACCACCTGCTGTCATGGAAGACCTCAGGGCTGCATGTTTTGAGCCCAGTACTGAGCCTGAAAAGCATTTCCAACCCCACTTACAAGTAAAACTAGCTAAAATGTGCCTGGCTTCTCTTCACTGACAAGCTCATTCTGAGTACATTTTTAGCATACGTTTGCTCCTGCCGGGTCAGCTGAGCAGCAAATTTCTATTTAACCACCTGCTTTCATGAGAGACCTCAGGGCTGCATGTTTTGAGCCCAGTACTGAGCCTGAAAAGCATTTCCAACCCCACTTACAAGTAAAACTAGCTAAAATGTGCCTGGCTTCTCTTCACTGAAAAGCTCATTCTGAGTACATTTTTAGCATACGTTTGCTCCTGCCGGGTCAGCTGAGCAGCGAATTTCTATTTAACCACCTGCTATCATGAGAGACCTCAGGGCTGCATGTTTTGAGCCCAGTACTGAGCCTGAAAAGCGTTTCCAACCCCACTTACAAGTAAAACTAGCTAAAATGTGCCTGGCTTCTCTTCACTGAAAAGCTCATTCTGAGTTTATTTTTAGCATACGTTTGCTCCTGCCGGGTCAGCTGAGCAGCGAATTTCTATTTAACCACCTGCTATCATGAGAGACCTCAGGGCTGCATGTTTTGAGCCCAGTACTGATCCTGAAAAGCGTTTCCAACCCCACTTACAAGTAAAACTAGCTAAAATGTGCCTGGCTGCTATTCACTGAAAAGCTCATTCTGTGTACATTTTTGGCATACGTTTGCTCCTACCGGGTCAGCTGAGCAGCGAATTTCTATTTAACCACCTGCTGTCATGGGAGACCTCAGGGCTGCATGTTTTGAGCCCAGTACTGAGCCTGAAAAGCATTTCCAACCCCACTTACAAGTAAAACTAGCTAAAATGTGCCTGGCTGCTATTCACTGAAAAGCTCATTCTGTGTACATTTTTGGCATACGTTTGCTCCTACCGGGTCAGCTGAGCAGCGAATTTCTATTTAACCACCTGCTTTCATGAGAGACCTCAGGGCTGCATGTTTTGAGCCCAGTACTGAGCCTGAAAAGAATTTCCAACCCCACCTTCAAGTAAAACTAGCTAAAATGTGCCTGGCTTCTCTTCACTGACAAGCTCATTCTGAGTACATTTTTAGCATACGTTTGCTCCTGCCGGGTCAGCTGAGCAGGACATTTCTATTTAACCACCTGCTTTCATGAGAGACCTCAGGGATGCATGTTTTGAGCCCAGTACTGAGCCTGAAAAGCATTTCCAACCCCACTTACAAGTAAAACTAGCTAAAATGTGCCTGGCTTCTCTTCACTGAAAAGCTCATTCTGAGTACATTTTTAGCATACGTTTGCTCCTGCCGGGTCAGCTGAGCAGCGAATTTCTATTTAACCACCTGCTATCATGAGAGACCTCAGGGCTGCATGTTTTGAGCCCAGTACGATCCTGAAAAGCATTTCCAACCCCACTTACAAGTAAAACTAGCTAAAATGTGCCTGGCTGCTATTCACTGAAAAGCTCATTCTGTGTACATTTTTGGCATACGTTTGCTCCTACCGGGTCAGCTGAGCAGCAAATTTCTATTTAACCACCTGCTGTCATGGAAGACCTCAGGGCTGCATGTTTTGAGCCCAGTACTGAGCCTGAAAAGCATTTCCAACCCCACTTACAAGTAAAACTAGCTAAAATGTGCCTGGCTGCTATTCACTGAAAAGCTCATTCTGTGTACATTTTTGACATACGTTTGCTCCTACCGGGTCAGCTGAGCAGCGAATTTCTATTTAACCACCTGCTTTCACGAGAGACCTCAGGGCTGCATGTTTTGAGCCCAGTACTGAGCCTGAAAAGCATTTCCAACCCCACTTACAAGTAAAACTAGCTAAAATGTGCCTGGCTGCTATTCACTGAAAAGCTCATTCTGTGTACATTTTTGGCATACGTTTGCTCCTACCGGGTCAGCTGAGCAGCGAATTTCTATTTAACCACCTGCTTTCATGAGAGACCTCAGGGCTGCATGTTTTGAGCCCAGTACTGAGCCTGAAAAGAATTTCCAACCCCACCTTCAAGTAAAACTAGCTAAAATGTGCCTGGCTTCTCTTCACTGACAAGCTCATTCTGAGTACATTTTTAGCATACGTTTGCTCCTGCCGGGTCAGCTGAGCAGCGAATTTCTATTTAACCACCTGCTTTCATGAGAGACCTCAGGGCTGCATGTTTTGAGCCCAGTACTGAGCCTGAAAAGCATTTCCAACCCCACTTACAAGTAAAACTAGCTAAAATGTGCCTAGCTTCTCTTCACTGAAAAGCTCATTCTGAGTACATTTTTAGCATACGTTTGCTCCTGCCGGGTCAGCTGAGCAGCGAATTTCTATTTAACCACCTGCTATCATGGAGAGACCTCAGGGCTGCATGTTTTGAGCCCAGTACTGAGCCTTAAAAGCGTTTCCAACCCTACTTACAAGTAAAACTAGCAAAAATGTGCCTGGCCGCTATTCACTGAAAAGCTCATTCTGTGTACATTTTTGGCATACGTTTGCTCCTACCGGGTCAGCTGAGCAGCGAATTTCTATTTAACCACCTGCTTTCATGAGAGACCTCAGGGCTGCATGTTTTGAGCCCAGTACTGAGCCTGAAAAGCACTTCTAACCCCACTTACAAGTAAAACTAGCTAAAATGTGCCTGGCTGCTATTCACTGAAAAGCTCATTCCGTGTACATTTTTGGCATACGTTTGCTCCTACCGGGTCAGCTGAGCAGCGAATTTCTATTTAACCACCTGCTGTCATGGGAGACCTCAGGGCTGCATGTTTTGAGCCCAGTACTGAGCCTGAAAAGCATTTCCAACCCCACTTACAAGTAAAACTAGCTAAAATGTGCCTGGCTTCTCTTCACTAAAAAGCTCATTCTGAGTACATTTTTAGCATACGTTTGCTCCTGCCGGGTCAGCTGAGGAGCAAATTTCTATTTAACCACCTGCTTTCACGAGAGACCTCAGGGCTGCATGTTTTGAGCCCAGTACTGAGCCTGAAAAGCATTTCCAACCCCACTTACAAGTAAAACTAGCTAAAATGTGCCTGGCTTCTCTTCACTGAAAAGCTCATTCTGAGTACATTTTTAGCATACGTTTGCTCCTGCCGGGTCAGCTGAGCAGCGAATTTCTATTTAACCACCTGCTATCATGAGAGACCTCAGGGCTGCATGTTTTGAGCCCAGTACGATCCTGAAAAGCGTTTCCAACCCCACTTACAAGTAAAACTAGCTAAAATGTGCCTGGCTGCTATTCACTGAAAAGCTCATTTTGTGTACATTTTTGGCAAACGTTTGCTCCTACCGGGTCAGCTGAGCAGCGAATTTCTATTTAACCACCTGCTTTAATGAGAGACCTCAGGGCTGCATGTTTTGAGCCCAGTACTGAGCCTGAAAAGCATTTCCAACCCCACTTACAAGTAAAACGAGCTAAAATGTGCCTGGCTTCTCTTCACGGAAAAGCTCATTCTGAGTACATTTTTAGCATACGTTTGCTCCTGCCGGGTCAGCTGAACAGCGAATTTCTATTTAACCACCTGCTATCATGAGAGACCTCAGGGCTGCATGTTTTGAGCCCAGTACTGATCCTGAAAAGCGTTTCCAACCCCACTTACAAGTAAAACTAGCTAAAATGTGCCTGGCTGCTATTCACTGAAAAGCTCATTCTGTGTACATTTTTGGCATACGTTTGCTCCTACCGGGTCAGCTGAGCAGCGAATTTCTATTTAACCACCTGCTGTCATGGGAGACCTCAGGGCTGCATGTTTTGAGCCCAGTACTGAGCCTGAAAAGCATTTCCAACCCCACTTACAAGTAAAACTAGCTAAAATGTGCCTGGCTGCTATATACTGAAAAGCTCATTCTGTGTACATTTTTGGCATACGTTTGCTCCTACCGGGTCAGCTGAGCAGCGAATTTCTATTTAACCACCTGCTGTCATGGGAGACCTCAGGGCTGCATGTTTTGAGCCCAGTACTGATTCTGAAAAGCATTTCCAACCCCACTTACAAGTAAAACTAGCTAAAATGTGCCTGGCTGCTATTCACTGAAAAGCTCATTCTGTGTACATTTTTGGCATACGTTTGCTCCTACCGGGTCAGCTGAGCAGCGAATTTCTATTTAACCACCTGCTTTCATGAGAGACCTCAGGGCTGCATGTTTTGAGCCCAGTACTGAGCCTGAAAAGCATTTCCAACCCCACTTACAAGTAAAACTAGCTAAAATGTGCCTAGCTTCTCTTCACTGAAAAGCTCATTCTGAGTACATTTTTAGCATACGTTTGCTCCTGCCGGGTCAGCTGAGCAGCGAATTTCTATTTAACCACCTGCTATCATGAGAGACCTCAGGGCTGCATGTTTTGAGCCCAGTACTGAGCCTGAAAAGCGTTTCCAACCCCACTTACAAGTAAAACTAGCTAAAATGTGCCTGGCTTCTCTTCACTGAAAAGCTCATTCTGAGTACATTTTTAGCATACGTTTGCTCCTGCCGGGTCAGCTGAGCAGCGAATTTCTATTTAACCACCTGCTATCATGAGAGACCTCAGGGCTGCATGTTTTGAGCCCAGTACTGAGCCTGAAAAGCGTTTCCAACCCCACTTACAAGTAAAACTAGCTAAAATGTGCCTGGCTTCTCTTCACTGAAAAGCTCATTCTGAGTACATTTTTAGCATACGTTTGCTCCTGCCGGGTCAGCTGAGCAGCGAATTTATATTTTACCACCTGCTATCATGAGAGACCTCAGGGCTGCATGTTTTGAGCCCAGTACTGATCCTGAAAAGCGTTTCCAACCCCACTTACAAGTAAAACTAGCTAAAATGTGCCTGGCTGCTATTCACTGAAAAGCTCATTCTGTGTACATTTTTGGCATACGTTTGCTCCTGCCGGGTCAGCTGAGCAGCGAATTTCTATTAACCACCTGCTATCATGAGAGACCTCAGGGCTGCATGTTTTGAGCCCAGTACTGAGCCTGAAAAGCATTTCCAACCCCACTTACAAGTAAAACTAGCTAAAATGTGCCTGGCTGCTATTCACTGAAAAGCTCATTCTGTGTACATTTTTGGCATACGTTTGCTCCTACCGGGTCAGCTGAGCAGCGAATTTCTATTTAACCACCTGCTGTCATGGGAGACCTCAGGGCTGCATGTTTTGAGCCCAGTACTGAGCCAGAAAAGCATTTCCAACCCCACTTACAAGTAAAACTAGCTAAAATGTGCCTGGCTGCTATTCACTGAAAAGCTCATTCTGTGTACATTTTTGGCATACGTTTGCTCCTACCGGGTCAGCTGAGCAGCGAATTTCTATTTAACCACCTGCTTTCATGAGAGACCTCAGGGCTGCATGTTTTGAGCCCAGTACTGAGCCTGAAAAGCATTTCCAACCCCACTTACAAGTAAAACTAGCTAAAATGTGCCTAGCTTCTCTTCACTGAAAAGCTCATTCTGAGTACATTTTTAGCATACGTTTGCTCCTGCCGGGTCAGCTGAGCAGCGAATTTCTATTTAACCACCTGCTATCATGAGAGACCTCAGGGCTGCATGTTTTGAGCCCAGTACTGAGCCTGAAAAGCGTTTCCAACCCCACTTACAAGTAAAACTAGCAAAATGTGCCTGGTTGCTATTCACTGAAAAGCTCATTCTGTGTACATTTTTGGCATACGTTTGCTCCTACCGGGTCAGCTGAGCAGCGAATTTCTATTTAACCACCTGCTTTCATGAGAGACCTCAGGGCTGCATGTTTTGAGCCCAGTACTGATCCTGAAAAGCGTTTCCAACCCCACTTACAAGTAAAACTAGCTAAAATGTGCCTGGCTGCTATTCACTGAAAAGCTCATTCTGTGTACATTTTTGGCATACGTTTGCTCCTACCGGGTCAGCTGAGCAGAGAATTTCTATTTAACCACCTGCTGTCATGGGAGACCTCAGGGCTGCATGTTTTGAGCCCAGTACTGAGCCTGAAAAGCGTTTCCAACCCCACTTACAAGTAAAACTAGCTAAAATGTGCCTGGCTTCTCTTCACTGAAAAGCTCATTCTGAGTTTATTTTTAGCATACGTTTGCTCCTGCCGGGTCAGCTGAGCAGCGAATTTCTATTTAACCACCTGCTATCATGAGAGACCTCAGGGCTGCATGTTTTGAGCCCAGTACTGATCCTGAAAAGCGTTTCCAACCCCACTTACAAGTAAAACTAGCTAAAATGTGCCTGGCTGCTATTCACTGAAAAGCTCAATCTGTGTACATTTTTGGCATACGTTTGCTCCTACCGGGTCAGCTGAGCAGCGAATTTCTATTTAACCACCTGCTGTCATTGGAGACCTCGGGGCTGCATATTTTGAGCCCAGTACTGAGCCTGAAAAGCATTTCCAACCCCACTTACAAGTAAAACTAGCTAAAATGTGCCCGGCTGCTATTCACTGAAAAGCTCATTCTGTGTACATTTTTGGCATACGTTTGCTCCTACCGGGTCAGCTGAGCAGCGAATTTCTATTTAACCACCTGCTTTCATGAGAGACCTCAGGGCTGCATGTTTTGAGCCCAGTACTGAGCCTGAAAAGAATTTCCAACCCCACTTACAAGTAAAACTAGCTAAAATGTGCCTGGCTTCTCTTCACTGAAAAGCTCATTCTGAGTACATTTTTAGCATACGTTTGCTCCTGCCGGGTCAGCTGAGCAGCGAATTTATATTTAACCACCTGCTTTCATGAGAGACCTCAGGGCTGCATGTTTTGAGCCCAGTACTGATCCTGAAACGCGTTTCCAACCCCACTTACAAGTAAAACTAGCTAAAATGTGCCTGGCTGCTATTCACTGAAAAGCTCATTCTGTGTACATTTTTGGCATACGTTTGCTCCTGCCTGGTCAGCTGAGCAGCGAATTTCTATTAACCACCTGCTATCATGAGAGACCTCAGGGCTGCATGTTTTGAGCCCAGTACTGAGCCTGAAAAGCATTTCCAACCCCACTTACAAGTAAAACTAGCTAAAATGTGCCTGGCTGCTATTCACTGAAAAGCTCATTCTGTGTACATTTTTGGCATACGTTTGCTCCTACCGGGTCAGCTGAGCAGCGAATTTCTATTTAACCACCTGCTGTCATGGGAGACCTCAGGGCTGCATGTTTTGAGCCCAGTACTGAGCCAGAAAAGCATTTCCAACCCCACTTACAAGTAAAACTAGCTAAAATGTGCCTGGCTGCTATTCACTGAAAAGCTCATTCTGTGTACATTTTTGGCATACGTTTGCTCCTACCGGGTCAGCTGAGCAGCGAATTTCTATTTAACCACCTGCTTTCATGAGAGACCTCAGGGCTGCATGTTTTGAGCCCAGTACTGAGCCTGAAAAGCATTTCCAACCCCACTTACAAGTAAAACTAGCTAAAATGTGCCTAGCTTCTCTTCACTGAAAAGCTCATTCTGAGTACATTTTTAGCATACGTTTGCTCCTGCCGGGTCAGCTGAGCAGCGAATTTCTATTTAACCACCTGCTTTCATGAGAGACCTCAGGGCTGCATGTTTTGAGCCCAGTACTGATCCTGAAAAGCGTTTCCAACCCCACTTACAAGTAAAACTAGCTAAAATGTGCCTGGCTGCTATTCACTGAAAAGCTCATTCTGTGTACATTTTTGGCATACGATTGCTCCTACCGGGTCAGCTGAGCAGCGAATTTCTATTTAACCACCTGCTGTCATGGGAGACTCAGGGCTGCATGTTTTGAGCCCAGTACTGAGCCTGAAAAGCGTTTCCAACCCCACTTACAAGTAAAACTAGCTAAAATGTGCCTGGCTTCTCTTCACTGAAAAGCTCATTCTGAGTTTATTTTTAGCATACGTTTGCTCCTGCCGGGTCAGCTGAGCAGCGAATTTCTATTTAACCACCTGCTATCATGAGAGACCTCAGGGCTGCATGTTTTGAGCCCAGTACTGATCCTGAAAAGCGTTTCCAACCCCACTTACAAGTAAAACTAGCAAAAATGTGCCTGGCTGCTATTCACTGAAAAGCTCAATCTGTGTACATTTTTGGCATACGTTTGCTCCTACCGGGTCAGCTGAGCAGCGAATTTCTATTTAACCACCTGCTGTCATTGGAGACCTCGGGGCTGCATATTTTGAGCCCAGTACTGAGCCTGAAAAGCATTTCCAACCCCACTTACAAGTAAAACTAGCTAAAATGTGCCCGGCTGCTATTCACTGAAAAGCTCATTCTGTGTACATTTTTGGCATACGTTTGCTCCTACCGGGTCAGCTGAGCAGCGAATTTCTATTTAACCACCTGCTTTCATGAGAGACCTCAGGGCTGCATGTTTTGAGCCCAGTACTGAGCCTGAAAAGAATTTCCAACCCCACTTACAAGTAAAACTAGCTAAAATGTGCCTGGCTTCTCTTCACTGACAAGCTCATTCTGAGTACATTTTTAGCATACGTTTGCTCCTGCCGGGTCAGCTGAGCAGCAAATTTCTATTTAACCACCTGCTTTCATGAGAGACCTCAGGGATGCATGTTTTGAGCCCAGTACTGAGCCTGAAAAGCATTTCCAACCCCACTTACAAGTAACACTAGCTAAAATGTGCCTGGCTTCTCTTCACTGAAAAGCTCATTCTGAATACATTTTTGGCATACGTTTGCTCCTACCGGGTCAGCTGAGCAGCGAATTTCTATTTAACCACCTGCTGTCATGGGAGACCTCAGGGCTGCATGTTTTGAGCCCAGTACTGAGCCTGAAAAGCATTTCCAACCCCACTTACAAGTAAAACTAGCTAAAATGTGCCTGGCTGCTATTCACTGAAAAGCTCATTCTGTGTACATTTTTGGCATACGTTTGCTCCTACCGGGTCAGCTGAGCAGCGAATTTCTATTTAACCACCTGCTGTCATGGGAGACCTCAGGGCTGCATGTTTTGAGCCCAGTACTGAGCCTGAAAAGCATTTCCAACCCCACTTACAAGTAAAACTAGCTAAAATGTGCCTGGCTGCTATTCACTGAAAAGCTCATTCTGTGTACATTTTTGGCATACGTTTGCTCCTACCGGGTCAGCTGAGCAGCGAATTTCTATTTAACCACCTGCTTTCATGAGAGACCTCAGGGCTGCATGTTTTGAGCCCAGTACTGAACCTGAAAAGCATTTCCAACCCCACTTACAAGTAAAACTAGCTAAAATGTGCCTAGCTTCTCTTCACTGAAAAGCTCATTCTGAGTACATTTTTAGCATACGTTTGCTCCTGCCGGGTCAGCTGAGCAGAGAATTTCTATTTAACCACCTGCTATCCTGAGAGACCTCAGGGCTGCATGTTTTGAGCCCAGTACTGAGCCTGAAAAGCGTTTCCAACCCCACTTACAAGTAAAACTAGCTAAAATGTGCCTGGCTTCTCTTCACTGAAAAGCTCATTCTGAGTACATTTTTAGCATACGTTTGCTCCTGCCGGGTCAGCTGAGCAGCGAATTTCTATTTAACCACCTGCTATCATGAGAGACCTCAGGGCTGCATGTTTTGAGCCCAGTACTGAGCCTGAAAAGCGTTTCCAACCCCACTTACAAGTAAAACTAGCTAAAATGTGCCTGGCTTCTCTTCACTGAAAAGCTCATTCTGAGTACATTTTTAGCATACGTTTGCTCCTGCCGGGTCAGCTGAGCAGCGAATTTATATTTAACCACCTGCTATCATGAGAGACCTCAGGGCTGCATGTTTTGAGCCCAGTACTGATCCTGAAAAGCGTTTCCAACCCCACTTACAAGTAAAACTAGCTAAAATGTGCCTGGCTGCTATTCACTGAAAAGCTCATTCTGTGTACATTTTTGGCATACGTTTGCTCCTGCCGGGTCAGCTGAGCAGCGAATTTCTATTAACCACCTGCTATCATGAGAGACCTCAGGGCTGCATGTTTTGAGCCCAGTACTGAGCCTGAAAAGCATTTCCAACCCCACTTACAAGTAAAACTAGCTAAAATGTGCCTGGCTGCTATTCACTGAAAAGCTCATTCTGTGTACATTTTTGGCATACGTTTGCTCCTACCGGGTCAGCTGAGCAGCGAATTTCTATTTAACCACCTGCTGTCATGGGAGACCTCAGGGCTGCATGTTTTGAGCCCAGTACTGAGCCAGAAAAGCATTTCCAACCCCACTTACAAGTAAAACTAGCTAAAATGTGCCTGGCTGCTATTCACTGAAAAGCTCATTCTGTGTACATTTTTGGCATACGTTTGCTCCTACCGGGTCAGCTGAGCAGCGAATTTCTATTTAACCACCTGCTTTCATGAGAGACCTCAGGGCTGCATGTTTTGAGCCCAGTACTGAGCCTGAAAAGCATTTCCAACCCCACTTACAAGTAAAACTAGCTAAAATGTGCCTAGCTTCTCTTCACTGAAAAGCTCATTCTGAGTACATTTTTAGCATACGTTTGCTCCTGCCGGGTCAGCTGAGCAGCGAATTTCTATTTAACCACCTGCTTTCATGAGAGACCTCAGGGCTGCATGTTTTGAGCCCAGTACTGATCCTGAAAAGCGTTTCCAACCCCACTTACAAGTAAAACTAGCTAAAATGTGCCTGGCTGCTATTCACTGAAAAGCTCATTCTGTATACATTTTTGGCATACGTTTGCTCCTACCGGGTCAGCTGAGCAGCGAATTTCTATTTAACCACCTGCTGTCATGGGAGACCTCAGGGCTGCATGTTTTGAGCCCAGTACTGAGCCTGAAAAGCGTTTCCAACCCCACTTACAAGTAAAACTAGCTAAAATGTGCCTGGCTTCTCTTCACTGAAAAGCTCATTCTGAGTTTATTTTTAGCATACGTTTGCTCCTGCCGGGTCAGCTGAGCAGCGAATTTCTATTTAACCACCTGCTATCATGAGAGACCTCAGGGCTGCATGTTTTGAGCCCAGTACTGATCCTGAAAAGCGTTTCCAACCCCACTTACAAGTAAAACTAGCTAAAATGTGCCTGGCTGCTATTCACTGAAAAGCTCAATCTGTGTACATTTTTGGCATACGTTTGCTCCTACCGGGTCAGCTGAGCAGCGAATTTCTATTTAACCACCTGCTGTCATTGGAGACCTCGGGGCTGCATATTTTGAGCCCAGTACTGAGCCTGAAAAGCATTTCCAACCCCACTTACAAGTAAAACTAGCTAAAATGTGCCCGGCTGCTATTCACTGAAAAGCTCATTCTGTGTACATTTTTGGCATACGTTTGCTCCTACCGGGTCAGCTGAGCAGCGAATTTCTATTTAACCACCTGCTTTCATGAGAGACCTCAGGGCTGCATGTTTTGAGCCCAGTACTGAGCCTGAAAAGAATTTCCAACCCCACTTACAAGTAAAACTAGCTAAAATGTGCCTGGCTTCTCTTCACTGACAAGCTCATTCTGAGTACATTTTTAGCATACGTTTGCTCCTGCTGGGTCAGCTGAGCAGCAAATTTCTATTTAACCACCTGCTTTCATGAGAGACCTCAGGGATGCATGTTTTGAGCCCAGTACTGAGCCTGAAAAGCATTTCCAACCCCACTTACAAGTAAAACTAGCTAAAATGTGCCTGGCTTCTCTTCACTGAAAAGCTCATTCTGAGTACATTTTTAGCATACGTTTGCTCCTGCCGGGTCAGCTGAGCAGCGAATTTCTATTTAACCACCTGCTATCATGAGAGACCTCAGGGCTGCATGTTTTGAGCCCAGTACGATCCTGAAAAGCGTTTCCAACCCCACTTACAAGTAAAACTAGCTAAAATGTGCCTGGCTGCTATTCACTGAAAAGCTCATTCTGTGTACATTTTTGGCATACGTTTGCTCCTACCGGGTCAGCTGAGCAGCGAATTTCTATTTAACCACCTGCTTTCACGAGAGACCTCAGGGCTGCATGTTTTGAGCCCAGTACTGAGCCTGAAAAGCATTTCCAACCCCACTTACAAGTAAAACTAGCTAAAATGTGCCTGGCTTCTCTTCACTGAAAAGCTCATTCTGAGTACATTTTTAGCATACGTTTGCTTCTGCCGGGTCAGCTGAGCAGCGAATTTCTATTTAACCACCTGCTATCATGAGAGACCTCAGGGCTGCATGTTTTGAGCCCAGTACTGAGACTGAAAAGCATTTGCAACCCCACTTACAAGTAAAACTAGCTAAAATGTGCCTGGCTTCTCTTCACTGAAAAGCTCATTCTGAGTACATTTTTAGCATATGTTTGCTACGGCCGGGTCAGCTGAGCAGCGAATTTCTATTAACCACCTGCTATCATGAGAGACCTCAGGGCTGCATGTTTTGAGCCCAGTACTGATCCTGAAAAGCGTTTCCAACCCCACTTACAAGTAAAACTAGCTAAAATGTGCCTGGCTGCTATTCACTGAAAAGCTCATTCTGTGTACATTTTTGGCATACGTTTGCTCCTACCGGGTCAGCTGAGCAGCGAATTTCTATTTAACCACCTGCTGTCATGGGAGACCTCAGGGCTGCATGTTTTGAGCCCAGTACTGAGCCTGAAAAGCATTTCCAACCCCTCTTACAAGTAAAACTAGCTAAAATGTGCCTGGCTGCTATTCACTGAAAAGCTCATTCTGTGCACATTTTTGGCATACGTTTGCTCCTACCGGGTCAGCTGAGCAGCGAATTTCTATTTAACCACCTGCTGTCATGGGAGACCTCAGGGCTGCATGTTTTGAGCCCAGTACTGAGCCTGAAAAGCATTTCCAACCCCACTTACAAGTAAAACTAGCTAAAATGTGCCTGGCTGCTATTCACTGAAAAGCTCATTCTGTGTACATTTTTGGCATACGTTTGCTCCTACCGGGTCAGCTGAGCAGCAAATTTCTATTTAACCACCTACTTTCATGAGAGAGCTCAGGGCTGCATGTTTTGAGCCCATTACTGAGCCTGAAAAGCATTTCCAACCCCACTTACAAGTAAAACTAGCTAAAATGTGCCTGGCTTCTCTTCACTGAAAAGCTCATTCTGAGTACATTTTTAGCATACGTTTGCTCCTGCCGGGTCAGCTGAGCAGCAAATTTCTATTTAACCACCTGCTATCATGAGAGACCTCAGGGCTGCATGTTTTGAGCCCAGTACTGAGCCTGAAAAGCATTTCCAACCCCACTTACAAGTAAAACTAGCTAAAATGTGCCTGGCTTCTCTTCACTGAAAAGCTCATTCTGAGTACATTTTTAGCATACGTTTGCTCCTGCCGGGTCAGCTGAGCAGCGAATTTCTATTTAACCACCTGCTATCATGAGAGACCTCAGGGCTGCATGTTTTGAGCCCAGTACTGATCCTGAAAAGCGTTTCCAACCCCATACAAGTAAAACTAGCTAAAATGTGCCTGGCTGCTATTCATTGAAAAGCTCATTCTGTGTACATTTTTGGCATACGTTTGCTCCTACCGGGTCAGCTGAGCAGCAAATTTCTATTTAACCACCTGCTTTCATGAGAGACCTCAGGGCTGCATGTTTTGAGCCCAGTACTGAGCCTGAAAAGCATTTCCAACCCCACTTACAAGTAAAACTAGCTAAAATGTGCCTGGCTTCTCTTCACTGAAAAGCTCATTCTGAGTACATTTTTAGCATACGTTTGCTCCTGCCGGGTCAGCTGAGCAGCGAATTTCTATTTAACCACCTGCTATCATGAGAGACCTCAGGGCTGCATGTTTTGAGCCCAGTACTGAGCCTGAAAAGCGTTTCCAACCCCACTTACAAATAAAACTAGCTAAAATGTGCCTGGCTTCTCTTCACTGAAAAGCTCATTCTGAGTTTATTTTTAGCATACGTTTGCTCCTGCCGGGTCAGCTGAGCAGCGAATTTCTATTTAACCACCTGCTATCATGAGAGACCTCAGGGCTGCATGTTTTGAGCCCAGTACTGATCCTGAAAAGCGTTTCCAACCCCACTTACAAGTAAAACTAGCTAAAATGTGCCTGGCTGCTATTCACTGAAAAGCTCAATCTGTGTACATTTTTGGCATACGTTTGCTCCTACCGGGTCAGCTGAGCAGCGAATTTCTATTTAACCACCTGCTGTCATTGGAGACCTCGGGGCTGCATATTTTGAGCCCAGTACTGAGCCTGAAAAGCATTTCCAACCCCACTTACAAGTAAAACTGGCTAAAATGTGCCTGGCTGCTATTCACTGAAAAGCTCATTCTGTGTACATTTTTGGCATACGTTTGCTCCTACCGGGTCAGCTGAGCAGCGAATTTCTATTTAACCACCTGCTTTCATGAGAGACCTCAGGGCTGCATGTTTTGAGCCCAGTACTGAGCCTGAAAAGAATTTCCAACCCCACTTACAAGTAAAACTAGCTAAAATGTGCCTGGCTTCTCTTCACTGACAAGCTCATTCTGAGTACATTTTTAGCATACGTTTGCTCCTGCCGGGTCAGCTGAGCAGCAAATTTCTATTTAACCACCTGCTTTCATGAGAGACCTCAGGGATGCATGTTTTGAGCCCAGTACTGAGCCTGAAAAGCATTTCCAACCCCACTTACAAGTAACACTAGCTAAAATGTGCCTGGCTTCTCTTCACTGAAAAGCTCATTCTGAATACATTTTTAGCATACGTTTGCTCCTGCCGGGTCAGCTGAGCAGCAAATTTCTATTTAACCACCTGCTATCATGAGAGACCTCAGGGCTGCATGTTTTGAGCCCAGTACGATCCTGAAAAGCGTTTCCAACCCCACTTACAAGTAAAACTAGCTAAAATGTGCCTGGCTGCTATTCACTGAAAAGCTCATTCTGTGTACATTTTTGGCATACATTTGCTCCTACCGGGTCAGCTGAGCAGCGAATTTCTATTTAACCACCTGCTGTCATGGGAGACCTCAGGGCTGCATGTTTTGAGCCCAGTACTGAGCCTGAAAAGCATTTCCAACCCCACTTACAAGTAAAACTAGCTAAAATGTGCCTGGCTGCTATTCACTGAAAAGCTCATTCTGTGTACATTTTTGGCATACGTTTGCTCCTACCGGGTCAGCTGAGCAGCGAATTTCTATTTAACCACCTGCTTTCATGAGAGACCTCAGGGCTGCATGTTTTGAGCCCAGTACTGAGCCTGAAAAGCATTTCCAACCCCACTTACAAGTAAAACTAGCTAAAATGTGCCTGGCTTCTCTTCACTGAAAAGCTCATTCTGAGTACATTTTTGGCATACGTTTGCTCCTGCCGGGTCAGCTGAGCAGCGAATTTCTATTTAACCACCTGCTATCATGAGAGACCTCAGGGCTGCATGTTTTGAGCCCAGTACTGAGACTGAAAAGCGTTTCCAACCCCACTTACAAGTAAAACTAGCTAAAATGTGCCTGGCTTCTCTTCACTGAAAAGCTCATTCTGAGTACATTTTTAGCATACGTTTGCTCCTGCCGGGTCAGCTGAGCAGCGAATTTCTATTTAACCACCTGCTATCATGAGAGACCTCAGGGCTGCATGTTTTGAGCCCAGTACTGAGACTGAAAAGCGTTTCCAACCCCACTTACAAGTAAAACTAGCTAAAATGTGCCTGGCTTCCCTTCACTGAAAAGCTCATTCTGAGTACATTTTTAGCATACGTTTGCTCCTGCCGGGTCAGCTGAGCAGCAAATTTCTATTTAACCACCTGCTGTCATGGGAGACCTCAGGGCTGCATGTTTTGAGCCCAGTACTGAGCCTGAAAAGCATTTCCAACCCCACTTACAGTACTGATCCTGAAAAGCGTTTCCAACCCCACTTACAAGTAAAACTAGCTAAAATGTGCCTGGCTGCTATTCACTGAAAAGCTCATTCTGTGTACATTTTTGGCATACGTTTGCTCCTACCGGGTCAGCTGAGCAGCGAATTTCTATTTAACCACCTGCTTTCATGAGAGACCTCAGGGCTGCATGTTTTGAGCCCAGTACTGAGCCTGAAAAGAATTTCCAACCCCACTTACAAGTAAAACTAGCTAAAATGTGCCTGGCTTCTCTTCACTGACAAGCTCATTCTGAGTACATTTTTAGCATACGTTTGCTCCTGCCTTGTCAGCTGAGCAGCAAATTTCTATTTAACCACCTGCTTTCATGAGAGACCTCAGGGCTGCATGTTTTGAGCCCAGTACTGATCCTGAAAAGCGTTTCCAACCCCACTTACAAGTAAAACTAGCTAAAATGTGCCTGGCTGCTATTCACTGAAAAGCTCATTCTGTGTACATTTTTGGCATACGTTTGCTCCTACCGGGTCAGCTGAGCAGCGAATTTCTATTTAACCACCTGCTTTCATGAGAGACCTCAGGGCTGCATGTTTTGAGCCCAGTACTGAGCCTGAAAAGCATTTCCAACCCCACTTACAAGTAAAACTAGCTAAAATGTGCCTAGCTTCTCTTCACTGAAAAGCTCATTCTGAGTACATTTTTAGCATACGTTTGCTCCTGCCGGGTCAGCTGAGCAGCGAATTTCTATTTAACCACCTGCTATCATGGAGAGACCTCAGGGCTGCATGTTTTGAGCCCAGTACTGAGCCTTAAAAGCGTTTCCAACCCTACTTACAAGTAAAACTAGCTAAAATGTGCCTGGCCGCTATTCACTGAAAAGCTCATTCTGTGTACATTTTTGGCATACGTTTGCTCCTACCGGGTCAGCTGAGCAGCGAATTTCTATTTAACCACCTGCTTTCATGAGAGACCTCAGGGCTGCATGTTTTGAGCCCAGTACTGAGCCTGAAAAGCACTTCTAACCCCACTTACAAGTAAAACTAGCTAAAATGTGCCTGGCTTCTCTTCACTGAAAAGCTCATTCTGAGTACATTTTTAGCATACGTTTGCTCTTGCCGGGTCAGCTGAGCAGCGAATTTCTATTTAACCACCTGCTATCATGAGAGACCTCAGGGCTGCATGTTTTGAGCCCAGTACTGATCCGGAAAAGCGTTTCCAACCCCACTTACAAGTAAAACTAGCTAAAATGTGCCTGGCTGCTATTCACTGAAAAGCTCATTCCGTGTACATTTTTGGCATACGTTTGCTCCTACCGGGTCAGCTGAGCAGCGAATTTCTATTTAACCACCTGCTGTCATGGGAGACCTCAGGGCTGCATGTTTTGAGCCCAGTACTGAGCCTGAAAAGCATTTCCAACCCCACTTACAAGTAAAACTAGCTAAAATGTGCCTGGCTTCTCTTCACTAAAAAGCTCATTCTGAGTACATTTTTAGCATACGTTTGCTCCTGCCGGGTCAGCTGAGCAGCGAATTTCTATTTAACCACCTGCTATCATGAGAGACCTCAGGGCTGCATGTTTTGAGCCCAGTACGATCCTGAAAAGCGTTTCCAACCCCACTTACAAGTAAAACTAGCTAAAATGTGCCTGGCTGCTATTCACTGAAAAGCTCATTTTGTGTACATTTTTGGCAAACGTTTGCTCCTACCGGGTCAGCTGAGCAGCGAATTTCTATTTAACCACCTGCTTTAATGAGAGACCTCAGGGCTGCATGTTTTGAGCCCAGTACTGAGCCTGAAAAGCATTTCCAACCCCACTTACAAGTAAAACTAGCTAAAATGTGCCTGGCTTCTCTTCACGGAAAAGCTCATTCTGAGTACATTTTTAGCATACGTTTGCTCCTGCCGGGTCAGCTGAACAGCGAATTTCTATTTAACCACCTGCTATCATGAGAGACCTCAGGGCTGCATGTTTTGAGCCCAGTACTGATCCTGAAAAGCGTTTCCAACCCCACTTACAAGTAAAACTAGCTAAAATGTGCCTGGCTGCTATTCACTGAAAAGCTCATTCTGTGTACATTTTTGGCATACGTTTGCTCCTACCGGGTCAGCTGAGCAGCGAATTTCTATTTAACCACCTGCTGTCATGGGAGACCTCAGGGCTGCATGTTTTGAGCCCAGTACTGAGCCTGAAAAGCGTTTCCAACCCCACTTACAAGTAAAACTAGCTAAAATGTGCCTGGCTTCTCTTCACTGAAAAGCTCATTCTGAGTTTATTTTTAGCATACGTTTGCTCCTGCCGGGTCAGCTGAGCAGCGAATTTCTATTTAACCACCTGCTATCATGAGAGACCTCAGGGCTGCATGTTTTGAGCCCAGTACTGATCCTGAAAAGCGTTTCCAACCCCACTTACAAGTAAAACTAGCTAAAATGTGCCTGGCTGCTATTCACTGAAAAGCTCAATCTGTGTACATTTTTGGCATACGTTTGCTCCTACCGGGTCAGCTGAGCAGCGAATTTCTATTTAACCACCTGCTGTCATTGGAGACCTCGGGGCTGCATATTTTGAGCCCAGTACTGAGCCTGAAAAGCATTTCCAACCCCACTTACAAGTAAAACTAGCTAAAATGTGCCCGGCTGCTATTCACTGAAAAGCTCATTCTGTGTACATTTTTGGCATACGTTTGCTCCTACCGGGTCAGCTGAGCAGCGAATTTCTATTTAACCACCTGCTTTCATGAGAGACCTCAGGGCTGCATGTTTTGAGCCCAGTACTGAGCCTGAAAAGAATTTCCAACCCCACTTACAAGTAAAACTAGCTAAAATGTGCCTGGCTTCTCTTCACTGACAAGCTCATTCTGAGTACATTTTTAGCATACGTTTGCTCCTGCCGGGTCAGCTGAGCAGCAAATTTCTATTTAACCACCTGCTTTCATGAGAGACCTCAGGGATGCATGTTTCGAGCCCAGTACTGAGCCTGAAAAGCATTTCCAACCCCACTTACAAGTAAAACTAGCTAAAATGTGCCTGGCTTCTCTTCACTGAAAAGCTCATTCTGAGTTTATTTTTAGCATACGTTTGCTCCTGCCGGGTCAGCTGAGCAGCGAATTTCTATTTAACCACCTGCTATCATGAGAGACCTCAGGGCTGCATGTTTTGAGCCCAGTACTGATCCTGAAAAGCGTTTCCAACCCCACTTACAAGTAAAACTAGCTAAAATGTGCCTGGCTGCTATTCACTGAAAAGCTCAATCTGTGTACATTTTTGGCATACGTTTGCTCCTACCGGGTCAGCTGAGCAGCGAATTTCTATTTAACCACCTGCTGTCATTGGAGACCTCGGGGCTGCATATTTTGAGCCCAGTACTGAGCCTGAAAAGCATTTCCAACCCCACTTACAAGTAAAACTAGCTAAAATGTGCCCGGCTGCTATTCACTGAAAAGCTCATTCTGTGTACATTTTTGGCATACGTTTGCTCCTACCGGGTCAGCTGAGCAGCGAATTTCTATTTAACCACCTGCTTTCATGAGAGACCTCAGGGCTGCATGTTTTGAGCCCAGTACTGAGCCTGAAAAGAATTTCCAACCCCACTTACAAGTAAAACTAGCTAAAATGTGCCTGGCTTCTCTTCACTGACAAGCTCATTCTGAGTACATTTTTAGCATACGTTTGCTCCTGCCGGGTCAGCTGAGCAGCAAATTTCTATTTAACCACCTGCTTTCATGAGAGACCTCAGGGATGCATGTTTCGAGCCCAGTACTGAGCCTGAAAAGCATTTCCAACCCCACTTACAAGTAAAACTAGCTAAAATGTGCCTGGCTTCTCTTCACTGAAAAGCTCATTCTGAGTACATTTTTAGCATACGTTTGCTCCTGCCGGGTCAGCTGAGCAGCGAATTTCTATTTAACCACCTGCTATCATGAGAGACCTCAGGGCTGCATGTTTTGAGCCCAGTACGATCCTGAAAAGCGTTTCCAACCCCACTTACAAGTAAAACTAGCTAAAATGTGCCTGGCTGCTATTCACTGAAAAGCTCATTCTGTGTACATTTTTGGCATACGTTTGCTCCTACCGGGTCAGCTGAGCAGCGAATTTCTATTTAACCACCTGCTTTCACGAGAGACCTCAGGGCTGCATGTTTTGAGCCCAGTACTGAGCCTGAAAAGCATTTCCAACCCCACTTACCAGTAAAACTAGCTAAAATGTGCCTGGCTTCTCTTCACTGAAAAGCTCATTCTGAGTACATTTTTAGCATACGTTTGCTCCTGCCGGGTCAGCTGAGCAGCGAATTTCTATTTAACCACCTGCTATCATGAGAGACCTCAGGGCTGCATGTTTTGAGCCCAGTACTGAGACTGAAAAGCATTTGCAACCCCACTTACAAGTAAAACTAGCTAAAATGTGCCTGGCTTCTCTTCACTGAAAAGCTCATTCTGAGTACATTTTTAGCATATGTTTGCTACGGCCGGGTCAGCTGAGCAGCGAATTTCTATTTAACCACCTGCTATCATGAGAGACCTCAGGGCTGCATGTTTTGAGCCCAGTACTGATCCTGAAAAGCGTTTCCAACCCCACTTACAAGTAAAACTAGCTAAAATGTGCCTGGCTGCTATTCACTGAAAAGCTCATTCTGTGTACATTTTTGGCATACGTTTGCTCCTACCGGGTCAGCTGAGCAGCGAATTTCTATTTAACCACCTGCTGTCATGGGAGACCTCAGGGCTGCATGTTTTGAGCCCAGTACTGAGCCTGAAAAGCATTTCCAACCCCTCTTACAAGTAAAACTAGCTAAAATGTGCCTGGCTGCTATTCACTGAAAAGCTCATTCTGTGCACATTTTTGGCATACGTTTGCTCCTACCGGGTCAGCTGAGCAGCGAATTTCTATTTAACCACCTGCTGTCATGGGAGACCTCAGGGCTGCATGTTTTGAGCCCAGTACTGAGCCTGAAAAGCATTTCCAACCCCACTTACAAGTAAAACTAGCTAAAATGTGCCTGGCTGCTATTCACTGAAAAGCTCATTCTGTGTACATTTTTGGCATACGTTTGCTCCTACCGGGTCAGCTGAGCAGCAAATTTCTATTTAACCACCTACTTTCATGAGAGAGCTCAGGGCTGCATGTTTTGAGCCCAGTACTGAGCCTGAAAAGCATTTCCAACCCCACTTACAAGTAAAACTAGCTAAAATGTGCCTGGCTTCTCTTCACTGAAAAGCTCATTCTGAGTACATTTTTAGCATACGTTTGCTCCTGCCGGGTCAGCTGAGCAGCGAATTTCTATTTAACCACCTGCTATCATGAGAGACCTCAGGGCTGCATGTTTTGAGCCCAGTACTGAGCCTGAAAAGCATTTCCAACCCCACTTACAAGTAAAACTAGCTAAAATGTGCCTGGCTTCTCTTCACTGAAAAGCTCATTCTGAGTACATTTTTAGCATACGTTTGCTCCTGCCGGGTCAGCTGAGCAGCGAATTTCTATTTAACCACCTGCTATCATGAGAGACCTCAGGGCTGCATGTTTTGAGCCCAGTACTGATCCTGAAAAGCGTTTCCAACCCCATACAAGTAAAACTAGCTAAAATGTGCCTGGCTGCTATTCATTGAAAAGCTCATTCTGTGTACATTTTTGGCATACGTTTGCTCCTACCGGGTCAGCTGAGCAGCGAATTTCTATTTAACCACCTGCTTTCATGAGAGACCTCAGGGCTGCATGTTTTGAGCCCAGTACTGAGCCTGAAAAGCATTTCCAACCCCACTTACAAGTAAAACTAGCTAAAATGTGCCTGGCTTCTCTTCACTGAAAAGCTCATTCTGAGTACATTTTTAGCATACGTTTGCTCCTGCCGGGTCAGCTGAGCAGCGAATTTCTATTTAACCACCTGCTATCATGAGAGACCTCAGGGCTGCATGTTTTGAGCCCAGTACTGAGCCTGAAAAGCGTTTCCAACCCCACTTACAAATAAAACTAGCTAAAATGTGCCTGGCTTCTCTTCACTGAAAAGCTCATTCTGAGTTTATTTTTAGCATACGTTTGCTCCTGCCGGGTCAGCTGAGCAGCGAATTTCTATTTAACCACCTGCTATCATGAGAGACCTCAGGGCTGCATGTTTTGAGCCCAGTACTGATCCTGAAAAGCGTTTCCAACCCCACTTACAAGTAAAACTAGCTAAAATGTGCCTGGCTGCTATTCACTGAAAAGCTCAATCTGTGTACATTTTTGGCATACGTTTGCTCCTACCGGGTCAGCTGAGCAGCGAATTTCTATTTAACCACCTGCTGTCATTGGAGACCTCGGGGCTGCATATTTTGAGCCCAGTACTGAGCCTGAAAAGCATTTCCAACCCCACTTACAAGTAAAACTAGCTAAAATGTGCCTGGCTGCTATTCACTGAAAAGCTCATTCTGTGTACATTTTTGGCATACGTTTGCTCCTACCGGGTCAGCTGAGCAGCGAATTTCTATTTAACCACCTGCTTTCATGAGAGACCTCAGGGCTGCATGTTTTGAGCCCAGTACTGAGCCTGAAAAGAATTTCCAACCCCACTTACAAGTAAAACTAGCTAAAATGTGCCTGGCTTCTCTTCACTGACAAGCTCATTCTGAGTACATTTTTAGCATACGTTTGCTCCTGCCGGGTCAGCTGAGCAGCAAATTTCTATTTAACCACCTGCTTTCATGAGAGACCTCAGGGATGCATCTTTTGAGCCCAGTACTGAGCCTGAAAAGCATTTCCAACCCCACTTACAAGTAACACTAGCTAAAATGTGCCTGGCTTCTCTTCACTGAAAAGCTCATTCTGAATACATTTTTAGCATACGTTTGCTCCTGCCGGGTCAGCTGAGCAGCAAATTTCTATTTAACCACCTGCTATCATGAGAGACCTCAGGGCTGCATGTTTTGAGCCCAGTACGATCCTGAAAAGCGTTTCCAACCCCACTTACAAGTAAAACTAGCTAAAATGTGCCTGGCTGCTATTCACTGAAAAGCTCATTCTGTGTACATTTTTGGCATACATTTGCTCCTACCGGGTCAGCTGAGCAGCGAATTTCTATTTAACCACCTGCTGTCATGGGAGACCTCAGGGCTGCATGTTTTGAGCCCAGTACTGAGCCTGAAAAGCATTTCCAACCCCACTTACAAGTAAAACTAGCTAAAATGTGCCTGGCTGCTATTCACTGAAAAGCTCATTCTGTGTACATTTTTGGCATACGTTTGCTCCTACCGGGTCAGCTGAGCAGCGAATTTCTATTTAACCACCTGCTTTCATGAGAGACCTCAGGGCTGCATGTTTTGAGCCCAGTACTGAGCCTGAAAAGCATTTCCAACCCCACTTACAAGTAAAACTAGCTAAAATGTGCCTGGCTTCTCTTCACTGAAAAGCTCATTCTGAGTACATTTTTGGCATACGTTTGCTCCTGCCGGGTCAGCTGAGCAGCGAATTTCTATTTAACCACCTGCTATCATGAGAGACCTCAGGGCTGCATGTTTTGAGCCCAGTACTGAGACTGAAAAGCGTTTCCAACCCCACTTACAAGTAAAACTAGCTAAAATGTGCCTGGCTTCTCTTCACTGAAAAGCTCATTCTGAGTACATTTTTAGCATACGTTTGCTCCTGCCGGGTCAGCTGAGCAGCGAATTTCTATTTAACCACCTGCTATCATGAGAGACCTCAGGGCTGCATGTTTTGAGCCCAGTACTGAGACTGAAAAGCGTTTCCAACCCCACTTACAAGTAAAACTAGCTAAAATGTGCCTGGCTTCCCTTCACTGAAAAGCTCATTCTGAGTACATTTTTAGCATACGTTTGCTCCTGCCGGGTCAGCTGAGCAGCAAATTTCTATTTAACCACCTGCTGTCATGGGAGACCTCAGGGCTGCATGTTTTGAGCCCAGTACTGAGCCTGAAAAGCATTTCCAACCCCACTTACAGTACTGATCCTGAAAAGCGTTTCCAACCCCACTTACAAGTAAAACTAGCTAAAATGTGCCTGGCTGCTATTCACTGAAAAGCTCATTCTGTGTACATTTTTGGCATACGTTTGCTCCTACCGGGTCAGCTGAGCAGCGAATTTCTATTTAACCACCTGCTTTCATGAGAGACCTCAGGGCTGCATGTTTTGAGCCCAGTACTGAGCCTGAAAAGAATTTCCAACCCCACTTACAAGTAAAACTAGCTAAAATGTGCCTGGCTTCTCTTCACTGACAAGCTCATTCTGAGTACATTTTTAGCATACGTTTGCTCCTGCCGGGTCAGCTGAGCAGCAAATTTCTATTTAACCACCTGCTTTCATGAGAGACCTCAGGGCTGCATGTTTTGAGCCCAGTACTGATCCTGAAAAGCGTTTCCAACCCCACTTACAAGTAAAACTAGCTAAAATGTGCCTGGCTGCTATTCACTGAAAAGCTCATTCTGTGTACATTTTTAGCATACGTTTGCTCCTGCCGGGTCAGCTGAGCAACGAATTTCTATTTAACCACCTGCTGTCATGGGAGACCTCAGGGCTGCATGTTTTGAGCCCAGTACTGAGCCTGAAAAGCATTTCCAACCCCACTTACAAGTAAAACTAGCTAAAATGTGCCTGGCTGCTATTCACTGAAAAGCTCATTCTGTGTACATTTTTGGCATACGTTTGCTCCTACCGGGTCAGCTGAGCAGCGAATTTCTATTTAACCACCTGCTTTCATGAGAGACCTCAGGGCTGCATGTTTTGAGCCCAGTACTGAGCCTGAAAAGCATTTCCAACCCCACTTACAAGTAAAACTAGCTAAAATGTGCCTAGCTTCTCTTCACTGAAAAGCTCATTCTGAGTACATTTTTAGCATACGTTTGCTCCTGCCGGGTCAGCTGAGCAGCGAATTTCTATTTAACCACCTGCTATCATGGAGAGACCTCAGGGCTGCATGTTTTGAGCCCAGTACTGAGCCTTAAAAGCGTTTCCAACCCTACTTACAAGTAAAACTAGCTAAAATGTGCCTGGGCGCTATTCACTGAAAAGCTCATTCTGTGTACATTTTTGGCATACGTTTGCTCCTACCGGGTCAGCTGAGCAGCGAATTTCTATTTAACCACCTGCTTTCATGAGAGACCTCAGGGCTGCATGTTTTGAGCCCAGTACTGAGCCTGAAAAGCACTTCTAACCCCACTTACAAGTAAAACTAGCTAAAATGTGCCTGGCTTCTCTTCACTGAAAAGCTCATTCTGAGTACATTTTTAGCATACGTTTGCTCTTGCCGGGTCAGCTGAGCAGCGAATTTCTATTTAACCACCTGCTATCATGAGAGACCTCAGGGCTGCATGTTTTGAGCCCAGTACTGATCCGGAAAAGCGTTTTCAACCCCACTTACAAGTAAAACTAGCTAAAATGTGCCTGGCTGCTATTCACTGAAAAGCTCATTCCGTGTACATTTTTGGCATACGTTTGCTCCTACCGGGTCAGCTGAGCAGCGAATTTCTATTTAACCACCTGCTGTCATGGGAGACCTCAGGGCTGCATGTTTTGAGCCCAGTACTGAGCCTGAAAAGCATTTCCAACCCCACTTACAAGTAAAACTAGCTAAAATGTGCCTGGCTTCTCTTCACTAAAAAGCTCATTCTGAGTACATTTTTAGCATACGTTTGCTCCTGCCGGGTCAGCTGAGCAGCGAATTTCTATTTAACCACCTGCTTTAATGAGAGACCTCAGGGCTGCATGTTTTGAGCCCAGTACTGAGCCTGAAAAGCATTTCCAACCCCACTTACAAGTAAAACTAGCTAAAATGTGCCTGGCTTCTCTTCACGGAAAAGCTCATTCTGAGTACATTTTTAGCATACGTTTGCTCCTGCCGGGTCAGCTGAACAGCGAATTTCTATTTAACCACCTGCTATCATGAGAGACCTCAGGGCTGCATGTTTTGAGCCCAGTACTGATCCTGATAAGCGTTTCCAACCCCACTTACAAGTAAAACTAGCTAAAATGTGCCTGGCTGCTATTCACTGAAAAGCTCATTCTGTGTACATTTTTGGCATACGTTTGCTCCTACCGGGTCAGCTGAGCAGCGAATTTCTATTTAACCACCTGCTGTCATGAGAGACCTCAGGGCTGCATGTTTTGAGCCCAGTACTGATCCTGATAAGCGTTTCCAACCCCACTTACAAGTAAAACTAGCTAAAATGTGCCTGGCTGCTATTCACTGAAAAGCTCATTCTGTGTACATTTTTGGCATACGTTTGCTCCTACCGGGTCAGCTGAGCAGCGAATTTCTATTTAACCACCTGCTGTCATGGGAGACCTCAGGGCTGCATGTTTTGAGCCCAGTACTGAGCCTGAAAAGCATTTCCAACCCCACTTACAAGTAAAACTAGCTAAAATGTGCCTGGCTGCTATTCACTGAAAAGCTCATTCTGTGTACATTTTTGGCATACGTTTGCTCCTACCGGGTCAGCTGAGCAGCGAATTTCTATTTAACCACCTGCTGTCATGGGAGACCTCAGGGCTGCATGTTTTGAGCCCAGTACTGATTCTGAAAAGCATTTCCAACCCCACTTACAAGTAAAACTAGCTAAAATGTGCCTGGCTGCTATTCACTGAAAAGCTCATTCTGTGTACATTTTTGGCATACGTTTGCTCCTACCGGGTCAGCTGAGCAGCGAATTTCTATTTAACCACCTGCTTTCATGAGAGACCTCAGGGCTGCATGTTTTGAGCCCAGTACTGAGCCTGAAAAGCATTTCCAACCCCACTTACAAGTAAAACTAGCTAAAATGTGCCTAGCTTCTCTTCACTGAAAAGCTCATTCTGAGTACATTTTTAGCATACGTTTGCTCCTGCCGGGTCAGCTGAGCAGCGAATTTCTATTTAACCACCTGCTATCATGAGAGACCTCAGGGCTGCATGTTTTGAGCCCAGTACTGAGCCTGAAAAGCGTTTCCAACCCCACTTACAAGTAAAACTAGCTAAAATGTGCCTGGCTTCTCTTCACTGAAAAGCTCATTCTGAGTACATTTTTAGCATACGTTTGCTCCTGCCAGGTCAGCTGAGCAGCGAATTTCTATTTAACCACCTGCTATCATGAGAGACCTCAGGGCTGCATGTTTTGAGCCCAGTACTGAGCCTGAAAAGCGTTTCCAACCCCACTTACAAGTAAAACTAGCTAAAATGTGCCTGGCTTCTCTTCACTGAAAAGCTCATTCTGAGTACATTTTTAGCATACGTTTGCTCCTGCCGGGTCAGCTGAGCAGCGAATTTATATTTAACCACCTGCTATCATGAGAGACCTCAGGGCTGCATGTTTTGAGCCCAGTACTGATCCTGAAAAGCGTTTCCAACCCCACTTACAAGTAAAACTAGCTAAAATGTGCCTGGCTGCTATTCACTGAAAAGCTCATTCTGTGTACATTTTTGGCATACGTTTGCTCCTGCCGGGTCAGCTGAGCAGCGAATTTCTATTAACCACCTGCTATCATGAGAGACCTCAGGGCTGCATGTTTTGAGCCCAGTACTGAGCCTGAAAAGCATTTCCAACCCCACTTACAAGTAAAACTAGCTAAAATGTGCCTGGCTGCTATTCACTGAAAAGCTCATTCTGTGTACATTTTTGGCATACGTTTGCTCCTACCGGGTCAGCTGAGCAGCGAATTTCTATTTAACCACCTGCTGTCATGGGAGACCTCAGGGCTGCATGTTTTGAGCCCAGTACTGAGCCAGAAAAGCATTTCCAACCCCACTTACAAGTAAAACTAGCTAAAATGTGCCTGGCTGCTATTCACTGAAAAGCTCATTCTGTGTACATTTTTGGCATACGTTTGCTCCTACCGGGTCAGCTGAGCAGCGAATTTCTATTTAACCACCTGCTTTCATGAGAGACCTCAGGGCTGCATGTTTTGAGCCCAGTACTGAGCCTGAAAAGCATTTCCAACCCCACTTACAAGTAAAACTAGCTAAAATGTGCCTAGCTTCTCTTCACTGAAAAGCTCATTCTGAGTACATTTTTAGCATACGTTTGCTCCTGCCGGGTCAGCTGAGCAGCGAATTTCTATTTAACCACCTGCTATCATGAGAGACCTCAGGGCTGCATGTTTTGAGCCCAGTACTGAGCCTGAAAAGCGTTTCCAACCCCACTTACAAGTAAAACTAGCAAAATGTGCCTGGTTGCTATTCACTGAAAAGCTCATTCTGTGTACATTTTTGGCATACGTTTGCTCCTACCGGGTCAGCTGAGCAGCGAATTTCTATTTAACCACCTGCTTTCATGAGAGACCTCAGGGCTGCATGTTTTGAGCCCAGTACTGATCCTGAAAAGCGTTTCCAACCCCACTTACAAGTAAAACTAGCTAAAATGTGCCTGGCTGCTATTCACTGAAAAGCTCATTCTGTGTACATTTTTGGCATACGTTTGCTCCTACCGGGTCAGCTGAGCAGCGAATTTCTATTTAACCACCTGCTGTCATGGGAGACCTCAGGGCTGCATGTTTTGAGCCCAGTACTGAGCCTGAAAAGCGTTTCCAACCCCACTTACAAGTAAAACTAGCTAAAATGTGCCTGGCTTCTCTTCACTGAAAAGCTCATTCTGAGTTTATTTTTAGCATACGTTTGCTCCTGCCGGGTCAGCTGAGCAGCGAATTTCTATTTAACCACCTGCTATCATGAGAGACCTCAGGGCTGCATGTTTTGAGCCCAGTACTGATCCTGAAAAGCGTTTCCAACCCCACTTACAAGTAAAACTAGCTAAAATGTGCCTGGCTGCTATTCACTGAAAAGCTCAATCTGTGTACATTTTTGGCATACGTTTGCTCCTACCGGGTCAGCTGAGCAGCGAATTTCTATTTAACCACCTGCTGTCATTGGAGACCTCGGGGCTGCATATTTTGAGCCCAGTACTGAGCCTGAAAAGCATTTCCAACCCCACTTACAAGTAAAACTAGCTAAAATGTGCCCGGCTGCTATTCACTGAAAAGCTCATTCTGTGTACATTTTTGGCATACGTTTGCTCCTACCGGGTCAGCTGAGCAGCGAATTTCTATTTAACCACCTGCTTTCATGAGAGACCTCAGGGCTGCATGTTTTGAGCCCAGTACTGAGCCTGAAAAGAATTTCCAACCCCACTTACAAGTAAAACTAGCTAAAATGTGCCTGGCTTCTCTTCACTGACAAGCTCATTCTGAGTACATTTTTAGCATACGTTTGCTCCTGCCGGGTCAGCTGAGCAGCAAATTTCTATTTAACCACCTGCTTTCATGAGAGACCTCAGGGCTGCATGTTTTGAGCCCAGTACTGATCCTGAAAAGCGTTTCCAACCCCACTTACAAGTAAAACTAGCTAAAATGTGCCTGGCTGCTATTCACTGAAAAGCTCATTCTGTGTACATTTTTAGCATACGTTTGCTCCTGCCGGGTCAGCTGAGCAACGAATTTCTATTTAACCACCTGCTGTCATGGGAGACCTCAGGGCTGCATGTTTTGAGCCCAGTACTGAGCCTGAAAAGCATTTCCAACCCCACTTACAAGTAAAACTAGCTAAAATGTGCCTGGCTGCTATTCACTGAAAAGCTCATTCTGTGTACATTTTTGGCATACGTTTGCTCCTACCGGGTCAGCTGAGCAGCGAATTTCTATTTAACCACCTGCTTTCATGAGAGACCTCAGGGCTGCATGTTTTGAGCCCAGTACTGAGCCTGAAAAGCATTTCCAACCCCACTTACAAGTAAAACTAGCTAAAATGTGCCTAGCTTCTCTTCACTGAAAAGCTCATTCTGAGTACATTTTTAGCATACGTTTGCTCCTGCCGGGTCAGCTGAGCAGCGAATTTCTATTTATCCACCTGCTATCCATGGAGAGACCTCAGGGCTGCATGTTTTGAGCCCAGTACTGAGCCTGAAAAGCGTTTCCAACCCTACTTACAAGTAAAACTAGCTAAAATGTGCCTGGCTGCTATTCACTGAAAAGCTCATTCTGTGTACATTTTTGGCATACGTTTGCTCCTACCGGGTCAGCTGAGCAGCGAATTTCTATTTAACCACCTGCTTTCATGAGAGACCTCAGGGCTGCATGTTTTGAGCCCAGTACTGAGCCTGAAAAGCATTTCTAACCCCACTTACAAGTAAAACTAGCTAAAATGTGCCTGGCTTCTCTTCACTGAAAAGCTCATTCTGAGTACATTTTTAGCATACGTTTGCTCTTGCCGGGTCAGCTGAGCAGCGAATTTCTATTTAACCACCTGCTATCATGAGAGACCTCAGGGCTGCATGTTTTGAGCCCAGTACTGATCCGGAAAAGCGTTTCCAACCCCACTTACAAGTAAAACTAGCTAAAATGTGCCTGGCTGCTATTCACTGAAAAGCTCATTCCGTGTACATTTTTGGCATACGTTTGCTCCTACCGGGTCAGCTGAGCAGCGAATTTCTATTTAACCACCTGCTGTCATGGGAGACCTCAGGGCTGCATGTTTTGAGCCCAGTACTGAGCCTGAAAAGCATTTCCAACCCCACTTACAAGTAAAACTAGCTAAAATGTGCCTGGCTTCTCTTCACTGAAAAGCTCATTCTGAGTACATTTTTAGCATACGTTTGCTCCTGCCGGGTCAGCTGAGCAGCGAATTTCTATTTAACCACCTGCTATCATGAGAGACCTCAGGGCTGCATGTTTTGAGCCCAGTACGATCCTGAAAAGCGTTTCCAACCCCACTTACAAGTAAAACTAGCTAAAATGTGCCTGGCTGCTATTCACTGAAAAGCTCATTTTGTGTACATTTTTGGCAAACGTTTGCTCCTACCGGGTCAGCTGAGCAGCGAATTTCTATTTAACCACCTGCTTTAATGAGAGACCTCAGGGCTGCATGTTTTGAGCCCAGTACTGAGCCTGAAAAGCATTTCCAACCCCACTTACAAGTAAAACTAGCTAAAATGTGCCTGGCTTCTCTTCACGGAAAAGCTCATTCTGAGTACATTTTTAGCATACGTTTGCTCCTGCCGGGTCAGCTGAACAGCGAATTTCTATTTAACCACCTGCTATCATGAGAGACCTCAGGGCTGCATGTTTTGAGCCCAGTACTGATCCTGAAAAGCGTTTCCAACCCCACTTACAAGTAAAACTAGCTAAAATGTGCCTGGCTGCTATTCACTGAAAAGCTCATTCTGTGTACATTTTTGGCATACGTTTGCTCCTACCGGGTCAGCTGAGCAGCGAATTTCTATTTAACCACCTGCTGTCATGGGAGACCTCAGGGCTGCATGTTTTGAGCCCAGTACTGAGCCTGAAAAGCATTTCCAACCCCACTTACAAGTAAAACTAGCTAAAATGTGCCTGGCTGCTATTCACTGAAAAGCTCATTCTGTGTACATTTTTGGCATACGTTTGCTCCTACCGGGTCAGCTGAGCAGCGAATTTCTATTTAACCACCTGCTGTCATGGGAGACCTCAGGGCTGCATGTTTTGAGCCCAGTACTGAGCCTGAAAAGCATTTCCAACCCCACTTACAAGTAAAACTAGCTAAAATGTGCCTGGCTGCTATTCACTGAAAAGCTCATTCTGTGTACATTTTTGGCATACGTTTGCTCCTACCGGGTCAGCTGAGCAGCGAATTTCTATTTAACCACCTGCTTTCATGAGAGACCTCAGGGCTGCATGTTTTGAGCCCAGTACTGAGCCTGAAAAGCATTTCCAACCCCACGTACAAGTAAAACTAGCTAAAATGTGCCTAGCTTCTCTTCACTGAAAAGCTCATTCTGAGTACATTTTTAGCATACGTTTGCTCCTGCCGGGTCAGCTGAGCAGCGAATTTCTATTTAACCACCTGCTATCATGAGAGACCTCAGGGCTGCATGTTTTGAGCCCAGTACTGAGCCTGAAAAGCGTTTCCAACCCCACTTACAAGTAAAACTAGCTAAAATGTGCCTGGCTTCTCTTCACTGAAAAGCTCATTCTGAGTACATTTTTAGCATACGTTTGCTCCTGCCGGGTCAGCTGAGCAGCGAATTTCTATTTAACCACCTGCTATCATGAGAGACCTCAGGGCTGCATGTTTTGAGCCCAGTACTGAGCCTGAAAAGCGTTTCCAACCCCACTTACAAGTAAAACTAGCTAAAATGTGCCTGGCTTCTCTTCACTGAAAAGCTCATTCTGAGTACATTTTTAGCATACGTTTGCTCCTGCCGGGTCAGCTGAGCAGCGAATTTATATTTAACCACCTGCTATCATGAGAGACCTCAGGGCTGCATGTTTTGAGCCCAGTACTGATCCTGAAAAGCGTTTCCAACCCCACTTACAAGTAAAACTAGCTAAAATGTGCCTGGCTGCTATTCACTGAAAAGCTCATTCTGTGTACATTTTTGGCATACGTTTGCTCCTGCCGGGTCAGCTGAGCAGCGAATTTCTATTAACCACCTGCTATCATGAGAGACCTCAGGGCTGCATGTTTTGAGCCCAGTACTGAGCCTGAAAAGCATTTCCAACCCCACTTACAAGTAAAACTAGCTAAAATGTGCCTGGCTGCTATTCACTGAAAAGCTCATTCTGTGTACATTTTTGGCATACGTTTGCTCCTACCGGGTCAGCTGAGCAGCGAATTTCTATTTAACCACCTGCTGTCATGGGAGACCTCAGGGCTGCATGTTTTGAGCCCAGTACTGAGCCAGAAAAGCATTTCCAACCCCACTTACAAGTAAAACTAGCTAAAATGTGCCTGGCTGCTATTCACTGAAAAGCTCATTCTGTGTACATTTTTGGCATACGTTTGCTCCTACCGGGTCAGCTGAGCAGCGAATTTCTATTTAACCACCTGCTTTCATGAGAGACCTCAGGGCTGCATGTTTTGAGCCCAGTACTGAGCCTGAAAAGCATTTCCAACCCCACTTACAAGTAAAACTAGCTAAAATGTGCCTAGCTTCTCTTCACTGAAAAGCTCATTCTGAGTACATTTTTAGCATACGTTTGCTCCTGCCGGGTCAGCTGAGCAGCGAATTTCTATTTAACCACCTGCTTTCATGAGAGACCTCAGGGCTGCATGTTTTGAGCCCAGTACTGATCCTGAAAAGCATTTCCAACCCCACTTACAAGTAAAACTAGCTAAAATGTGCCTGGCTGCTATTCACTGAAAAGCTCATTCTGTGTACATTTTTGGCATACGTTTGCTCCTACCGGGTCAGCTGAGCAGCGAATTTCTATTTAACCACCTGCTGTCATGGGAGACTCAGGGCTGCATGTTTTGAGCCCAGTACTGAGCCTGAAAAGCGTTTCCAACCCCACTTACAAGTAAAACTAGCTAAAATGTGCCTGGCTTCTCTTCACTGAAAAGCTCATTCTGAGTTTATTTTTAGCATACGTTTGCTCCTGCCGGGTCAGCTGAGCAGCGAATTTCTATTTAACCACCTGCTATCATGAGAGACCTCAGGGCTGCATGTTTTGAGCCCAGTACTGATCCTGAAAAGCGTTTCCAACCCCACTTACAAGTAAAACTAGCTAAAATGTGCCTGGCTGCTATTCACTGAAAAGCTCAATCTGTGTACATTTTTGGCATACGTTTGCTCCTACCGGGTCAGCTGAGCAGCGAATTTCTATTTAACCACCTGCTGTCATTGGAGACCTCGGGGCTGCATATTTTGAGCCCAGTACTGAGCCTGAAAAGCATTTCCAACCCCACTTACAAGTAAAACTAGCTAAAATGTGCCCGGCTGCTATTCACTGAAAAGCTCATTCTGTGTACATTTTTGGCATACGTTTGCTCCTACCGGGTCAGCTGAGCAGCGAATTTCTATTTAACAACCTGCTTTCATGAGAGACCTCAGGGCTGCATGTTTTGAGCCCAGTACTGAGCCTGAAAAGAATTTCCAACCCCACTTACAAGTAAAACTAGCTAAAATGTGCCTGGCTTCTCTTCACTGACAAGCTCATTCTGAGTACATTTTTAGCATACGTTTGCTCCTGCCGGGTCAGCTGAGCAGCAAATTTCTATTTAACCACCTGCTTTCATGAGAGACCTCAGGGATGCATGTTTTGAGCCCAGTACTGAGCCTGAAAAGCATTTCCAACCCCACTTACAAGTAACACTAGCTAAAATGTGCCTGGCTTCTCTTCACTGAAAAGCTCATTCTGAATACATTTTTGGCATACGTTTGCTCCTACCGGGTCAGCTGAGCAGCGAATTTCTATTTAACCACCTGCTGTCATGGGAGACCTCAGGGCTGCATGTTTTGAGCCCAGTACTGAGCCTGAAAAGCATTTCCAACCCCACTTACAAGTAAAACTAGCTAAAATGTGCCTGGCTGCTATTCACTGAAAAGCTCATTCTGTGTACATTTTTGGCATACGTTTGCTCCTACCGGGTCAGCTGAGCAGCGAATTTCTATTTAACCACCTGCTGTCATGGGAGACCTCAGGGCTGCATGTTTTGAGCCCAGTACTGAGCCTGAAAAGCATTTCCAACCCCACTTACAAGTAAAACTAGCTAAAATGTGCCTGGCTGCTATTCACTGAAAAGCTCATTCTGTGTACATTTTTGGCATACGTTTGCTCCTACCGGGTCAGCTGAGCAGCGAATTTCTATTTAACCACCTGCTTTCATGAGAGACCTCAGGGCTGCATGTTTTGAGCCCAGTACTGAGCCTGAAAAGCATTTCCAACCCCACTTACAAGTAAAACTAGCTAAAATGTGCCTAGCTTCTCTTCACTGAAAAGCTCATTCTGAGTACATTTTTAGCATACGTTTGCTCCTGCCGGGTCAGCTGAGCAGCGAATTTCTATTTAACCACCTGCTATCCTGAGAGACCTCAGGGCTGCATGTTTTGAGCCCAGTACTGAGCCTGAAAAGCGTTTCCAACCCCACTTACAAGTAAAACTAGCTAAAATGTGCCTGGCTTCTCTTCACTGAAAAGCTCATTCTGAGTAAATTTTTAGCATACGTTTGCTCCTGCCGGGTCAGCTGAGCAGCGAATTTCTATTTAACCACCTGCTATCATGAGAGACCTCAGGGCTGCATGTTTTGAGCCCAGTACTGAGCCTGAAAAGCGTTTCCAACCCCACTTACAAGTAAAACTAGCTAAAATGTGCCTGGCTTCTCTTCACTGAAAAGCTCATTCTGAGTACATTTTTAGCATACGTTTGCTCCTGCCGGGTCAGCTGAGCAGCGAATTTATATTTAACCACCTGCTATCATGAGAGACCTCAGGGCTGCATGTTTTGAGCCAAGTACTGATCCTGAAAAGCGTTTCCAACCCCACTTACAAGTAAAACTAGCTAAAATGTGCCTGGCTGCTATTCACTGAAAAGCTCATTCTGTGTACATTTTTGGCATACGTTTGCTCCTGCCGGGTCAGCTGAGCAGCGAATTTCTATTAACCACCTGCTATCATGAGAGACCTCAGGGCTGCATGTTTTGAGCCCAGTACTGAGCCTGAAAAGCATTTCCAACCCCAGTTACAAGTAAAACTAGCTAAAATGTGCCTGGCTGCTATTCACTGAAAAGCTCATTCTGTGTACATTTTTGGCATACGTTTGCTCCTACCGGGTCAGCTGAGCAGCGAATTTCTATTTAACCACCTGCTGTCATGGGAGACCTCAGGGCTGCATGTTTTGAGCCCAGTACTGAGCCAGAAAAGCATTTCCAACCCCACTTACAAGTAAAACTAGCTAAAATGTGCCTGGCTGCTATTCACTGAAAAGCTCATTCTGTGTACATTTTTGGCATACGTTTGCTCCTACCGGGTCAGCTGAGCAGCGAATTTCTATTTAACCACCTGCTTTCATGAGAGACCTCAGGGCTGCATGTTTTGAGCCCAGTACTGAGCCTGAAAAGCATTTCCAACCCCACTTACAAGTAAAACTAGCTAAAATCTGCCTAGCTTCTCTTCACTGAAAAGCTCATTCTGAGTACATTTTTAGCATACGTTTGCTCCTGCCGGGTCAGCTGAGCAGCGAATTTCTATTTAACCACCTGCTTTCATGAGAGACCTCAGGGCTGCATGTTTTGAGCCCAGTACTGATCCTGAAAAGCGTTTCCAACCCCACTTACAAGTAAAACTAGCTAAAATGTGCCTGGCTGCTATTCACTGAAAAGCTCATTCTGTGTACATTTTTGGCATACGTTTGCTCCTACCGGGTCAGCTGAGCAGCGAATTTCTATTTAACCACCTGCTGTCATGGGAGACCTCAGGGCTGCATGTTTTGAGCCCAGTACTGAGCCTGAAAAGCGTTTCCAACCCCACTTACAAGTAAAACTAGCTAAAATGTGCCTGGCTTCTCTTCACTGAAAAGCTCATTCTGAGTTTATTTTTAGCATACGTTTGCTCCTGCCGGGTCAGCTGAGCAGCGAATTTCTATTTAACCACCTGCTATCATGAGAGACCTCAGGGCTGCATGTTTTGAGCCCAGTACTGATCCTGAAAAGCGTTTCCAACCCCACTTACAAGTAAAACTAGCTAAAATGTGCCTGGCTGCTATTCACTGAAAAGCTCAATCTGTGTACATTTTTGGCATACGTTTGCTCCTACCGGGTCAGCTGAGCAGCGAATTTCTATTTAACCACCTGCTGTCATTGGAGACCTCGGGGCTGCATATTTTGAGCCCAGTACTGAGCCTGAAAAGCATTTCCAACCCCACTTACAAGTAAAACTAGCTAAAATGTGCCCGGCTGCTATTCACTGAAAAGCTCATTCTGTGTACATTTTTGGCATACGTTTGCTCCTACCGGGTCAGCTGAGCAGCGAATTTCTATTTAACCACCTGCTTTCATGAGAGACCTCAGGGCTGCATGTTTTGAGCCCAGTACTGAGCCTGAAAAGAATTTCCAACCCCACTTACAAGTAAAACTAGCTAAAATGTGCCTGGCTTCTCTTCACTGACAAGCTCATTCTGAGTACATTTTTAGCATACGTTTGCTCCTGCCGGGTCAGCTGAGCAGCAAATTTCTATTTAACCACCTGCTTTCATGAGAGACCTCAGGGATGCATGTTTTGAGCCCAGTACTGAGCCTGAAAAGCATTTCCAACCCCACTTACAAGTAACACTAGCTAAAATGTGCCTGGCTCTTCTCTTCACTGAAAAGCTCATTCTGAATACATTTTTAGCTTACGTTTGCTCCTGCCGGGTCAGCTGAGCAGCAAATTTCTATTTAACCACCTGCTATCATGAGAGACCTCAGGGCTGCATGTTTTGAGCCCAGTACGATCCTGAAAAGCGTTTCCAAACCCACTTACAAGTAAAACTAGCTAAAATGTGCCTGGCTGCTATTCACTGAAAAGCTCATTCTGTGTACATTTTTGGCATACGTTTGCTCCTACCGGGTCAGCTGAGCAGCGAATTTCTATTTAACCACCTGCTGTCATGGGAGACCTCAGGGCTGCATGTTGTGAGCCCAGTACTGAGCCTGAAAAGCATTTCCAACCCCACTTACAAGTAAAACTAGCTAAAATGTGCCTGGATGCTATTCACTGAAAAGCTCATTCTGTGTACATTTTTGGCATACGTTTGCTCCTACCGGGTCAGCTGAGCAGCGAATTTCTATTTAACCACCTGCTTTCATGAGAGACATCAGGGCTGCATGTTTTGAGCCCAGTACTGAGCCTGAAAAGCATTTCCAACCCCACTTACAAGTAAAACTAGCTAAAATGTGCCTAGCTTCTCTTCACTGAAAAGCTCATTCTGAGTACATTTTTAGCATACGTTTGCTCCTGCCGGGTCAGCTGAGCAGCGAATTTCTATTTAACCACCTGCTGTCATGGGAGACCTCAGGGCTGCATGTTTTGAGCCCAGTACTGAGCCAGAAAAGCATTTCCAACCCCACTTACAAGTAAAACTAGCTAAAATGTGCCTGGCTGCTATTCACTGAAAAGCTCATTCTGTGTACATTTTTGGCATACGTTTGCTCCTACCGGGTCAGCTGAGCAGCGAATTTCTATTTAACCACCTGCTTTCATGAGAGACCTCAGGGCTGCATGTTTTGAGCCCAGTACTGAGCCTGAAAAGCATTTCCAACCCCACTTACAAGTAAAACTAGCTAAAATGTGCCTGGCTGCTATTCACTGAAAAGCTCATTCTGTGTACATTTTTGGCATACGTTTGCTCCTACCGGGTCAGCTGAGCAGCGAATTTCTATTTAACCACCTGCTTTCATGAGAGACCTCAGGGCTGCATGTTTTGAGCCCAGTACTGAGCCTGAAAAGCATTTCCAACCCCACTTACAAGTAAAACTAGCTAAAATGTGCCTAGCTTCTCTTCACTGAAAAGCTCATTCTGAGTACATTTTTAGCATACGTTTGCTCCTGCCGGGTCAGCTGAGCAGCGAATTTCTATTTAACCACCTGCTTTCATGAGAGACCTCAGGGCTGCATGTTTTGAGCCCAGTACTGATCCTGAAAAGCGTTTCCAACCCCACTTACAAGTAAAACTAGCTAAAATGTGCCTGGCTGCTATTCACTGAAAAGCTCATTCTGTGTACATTTTTGGCATACGTTTGCTCCTACCGGGTCAGCTGAGCAGCGAATTTCTATTTAACCACCTGCTGTCATGGGAGACCTCAGGGCTGCATGTTTTGAGCCCAGTACTGAGCCTGAAAAGCGTTTCCAACCCCACTTACAAGTAAAACTAGCTAAAATGTGCCTGGCTTCTCTTCACTGAAAAGCTCATTCTGAGTTTATTTTTAGCATACGTTTGCTCCTGCCGGGTCAGCTGAGCAGCGAATTTCTATTTAACCACCTGCTATCATGAGAGACCTCAGGGCTGCATGTTTTGAGCCCAGTACTGATCCTGAAAAGCGTTTCCAACCCCACTTACAAGTAAAACTAGCTAAAATGTGCCTGGCTGCTATTCACTGAAAAGCTCAATCTGTGTACATTTTTGGCATACGTTTGCTCCTACCGGGTCAGCTGAGCAGCGAATTTCTATTTAACCACCTGCTGTCATTGGAGACCTCGGGGCTGCATATTTTGAGCCCAGTACTGAGCCTGAAAAGCATTTCCAACCCCACTTACAAGTAAAACTAGCTAAAATGTGCCCGGCTGCTATTCACTGAAAAGCTCATTCTGTGTACATTTTTGGCATACGTTTGCTCCTACCGGGTCAGCTGAGCAGCGAATTTCTATTTAACCACCTGCTTTCATGAGAGACCTCAGGGCTGCATGTTTTGAGCCCAGTACTGAGCCTGAAAAGAATTTCCAACCCCACTTACAAGTAAAACTAGCTAAAATGTGCCTGGCTTCTCTTCACTGACAAGCTCATTCTGAGTACATTTTTAGCATACGTTTGCTCCTGCCGGGTCAGCTGAGCAGCAAATTTCTATTTAACCACCTGCTTTCATGAGAGACCTCAGGGATGCATGTTTTGAGCCCAGTACTGAGCCTGAAAAGCATTTCCAACCCCACTTACAAGTAACACTAGCTAAAATGTGCCTGGCTTCTCTTCACTGAAAAGCTCATTCTGAATACATTTTTAGCATACGTTTGCTCCTGCCGGGTCAGCTGAGCAGCAAATTTCTATTTAACCACCTGCTATCATGAGAGACCTCAGGGCTGCATGTTTTGAGCCCAGTACGATCCTGAAAAGCGTTTCCAACCCCACTTACAAGTAAAACTAGCTAAAATGTGCCTGGCTGCTATTCACTGAAAAGCTCATTCTGTGTACATTTTTGGCATACGTTTGCTCCTACCGGGTCAGCTGAGCAGCGAATTTCTATTTAACCACCTGCTGTCATGGGAGACCTCAGGGCTGCATGTTTTGAGCCCAGTACTGAGCCTGAAAAGCATTTCCAACCCCACTTACAAGTAAAACTAGCTAAAATGTGCCTGGATGCTATTCACTGAAAAGCTCATTCTGTGTACATTTTTGGCATACGTTTGCTCCTACCGGGTCAGCTGAGCAGCGAATTTCTATTTAACCACCTGCTTTCATGAGAGACATCAGGGCTGCATGTTTTGAGCCCAGTACTGAGCCTGAAAAGCATTTCCAACCCCACTTACAAGTAAAACTAGCTAAAATGTGCCTAGCTTCTCTTCACTGAAAAGCTCATTCTGAGTACATTTTTAGCATACGTTTGCTCCTGCCGGGTCAGCTGAGCATAAGCATGGGCGAATTTTGCGGATCTCGCGTTCGCGAATTTTGCGGATTTGCGGATTCGCAATCCGCAAAATCCGCGAATTCCCGCGAATTTGCGGATTTTTTATTTTTTTTTGTGTTCGCCCGTGTTTCTGCCAGTTCGCGAGGGTTTTTACAATTTCGCAATTTGCGAACTTACCTGTCGGGTCGCAAGTTTTGCGAACTTGTTGTTTCTACATGTCCAGCCTGTTTGGGACACTCTTCTTCATCACTGCCACTCTCTGTCACCACTGCCACTCTCTGACTACTCATGCCACCCTCTGGCCCACCCATGCCACCCTCTGTTTCATCACCACACCCTCTGGTTGTCCAGTGTACATTATTTTCGGCAAAGCAAAGCACACCTTCCCTGCCTCAAGTGACCTGAATTAATTTGGGGCTGATTAATGTGTCACAGAATATTTTTTTAGCTGGCACCTGCTTCCTTAGTGCGCCCTGATTAGTGATCTTTTGCACTTGCTAAGTGCTTTCATTGTTGCAAAATTAGTTACAACACCTGCCCTGCCCCAACTGACAATAATGAATTAGGGGCTAATTAATGTGTCACTGAAAGAATTTAAAGTTCCAGCCTGGCACCTGCTTGTCTGCTCCTTTAGCTGTAAATCAGGACCTTTGTGGCATACAGTTAAGGTCAGAGCAGGGTCACACAATAGTTGCAAGCAGGCAACCGAATTCTGGAGGGCCCCCTCAGGAAGCAATACAAAGAATCGTTACAAATCATGAGGTTGACCTTTTGCACCTGCTCATTGCTTTTGCTTTTGCTGAAATCGTTTTGCGGTTTTTTTCGCGCTATTCGCGGGGCGCGGCGTCGTGCGAAACCGACCGCGGAAGCCGCCAATTCGTGCGAATGAGCATTTTATTTTTTTGCGGCTTGTTGTTTCGCGAGTTTTTTTGCAGTATTCGCGAGCCGCTTGCAGCGCAACACGCGAATTTACCCCAAGGTCGAGTACGGGCGCGGCCATTTTGTTTGCGTGACGTATTTCCGTTTCCGCCCGCTATGTATAATCTCGCGCAGTAAGCGCATTGCGAGTAGAGGTTCGCACGAGATCGCGCGGGAAATCTAGAGGTTCGCACGAGATCGCGAGGAAAATCTCGCGCGAACTGACTTTCGCGCTCGGAAACGGGCGCCGGCCATCTTGTTTTTCATTCATTTCCTGTGTCTGGGCATGGTGTTTAATCCTCTTGATATCTTTCCCATCCTTTGCTTGTTTTCAGTTTTTTTTTACGATTTTGCTTCTTATCTATCCCTCTCTTTTCCTAGCTGTATATTTTTGTCTTTTCTGCTATTTTTCTTTACTTTTAAACTACTTTTGTAAACTCTTTTCTTTTCTTCTTCCCTATCCTATTCTTTCTTAATTTTCTACTTCTTCCTACCTTACCTGCCCAGACCATGGTCAAGCCAGGCGCCGTGAAGCTGCCCAGGCACTTGAGGGCCGCAGCGGCGGCGGGGAGTAGTGCTGGACCCAGTGGCAGGACAGCAGGCGTGAGATCGAGGGGGGAGCAGGTGACGCGCCGGGAGATATTCAGCCCGGAGGAAGTGGGCGCGCTGGTCTACTTCGTCCAGCGCCGCCTGCCCAGGACCATCGCGGGAGGCGGCAGGATCGCGGCCGGCGGCTACAACATGCGGGAGCGCCGGAAGCGGTGGGAGAAGGTGTGCTGGGCCATATCCCACCTCTACGGGGTCCAGCGCACCTACAGCCAGGTCACCCATCGCTGGACGGACCTCCTGGACCGCGAGCGCGACCTGCTGGACCAGCTCGGCTTGGAGATCCCCGGGCTTGGTGAGTAGTAGTAGCCATTGGCATTTAATCACTCACTACTATGATGTTTTCTCCTGCTCTGTGTTGTTGTATTGCAAATATTTGTTTTTTACATGGAGCAAGCCAATAATGCCGCTGATGACGATTACATTGTAGTTAAATTATATTTCAAAATCTTCTGTGCATTTCAGGTGCACTGCTCTCCTTCTCAGTGGGGTTGCTACTATGCTTATTTGTTTTCTATTTCGTGGTCTCATTGGCCTGAGTAACTATTATGTATGAGTGTACTTAACAGAACTGCGTAATGCTAGACACTAGGGGGCAGATTACATTTACAAGCCCCTTGCGCCACGTTTACGTTGCCTTGCGTGACGCAACAGCGGCGTAAACGTGCCGCATCCCTGCAAGTCATTTACAGCATGACGCATCTAGGGAGATGCGTCACGTTATAAAGCCATGGGCCTGCACCACAATGGGTGCGTTCCTAGTACGCAGGGTGGGCGGTCCAGCGGCTGTGCGCCTCGCAAAATTGCCTGCGTGAAATCTACAAGATTTAACGCAGGCACTTCTGCGACGCTGCTACGTCAATTCAATTCCTTATGTCTGCTCGAAGCAGGCGAAAGGACTGACACAGCATGTAAAGTATTGGGTGGCCCTGAGCATTACTGGAGTTGCATTGCGTTGGCGACGTGACTCCAGCGATGCGCCGCTCTTACGTGACGAGATGCGTCACGCAAGTGCCTACCCTTGCGCCAGGGCGCGCCGCATTGTAAATGAGGCACATCTGCCGTGTCGCAAGGGTAGTTTTGCGTGACGCATTTGATCTGGCGCATCTCTGGAGATGCGCCAGAACGCGTAAGTAAGTATGCCCCTAAGGGGCAGAATTGCAATTACCGTCGCATCCCTGCAAAGTAGCAGGGATGCGCCATTAATTGTGCGGCCCGCTACCACCACCAAACATGGTGCGCCGTATTTGCAATGCGGCGCCCCATGGGCCCAAAACGTCACCGAAGCTTTACTGCTGGAGTTGCGTCGCAACGATGGCGCAGCTCCATCAATGCTCTGGGGTACCCTATCTCCCCAATGCTGGGTCAAGCCGTACGTCTGCTTCAAGCAGGTGCAGGGTTTGTGTGACGCATCATTGTCCTAAAGGTGACTGATTGATATTTTGTAGATTTCCCTCAGCCACTATTAGGATGTGTTCCAGCGCAGGAATGCCCTCCCTTGCGCCGGAACGCCCCCTGATGGCGCAGGGCTTTATAACGGGATGCATCTCCCAAATGCGTCACGTTGTTATAATATTATACGCCGCACCATGGCGCCCTTTTTTGTTTAGCTGCTGCGTCACAAAAGTCACGCAAGAACGGCGCAAAAGAGCCGCAAGGGCTTAAATCTGCCCCTTCCTTTGTAACCCTGACAATAAGAAAAATAGTGGCGGTGGATTGATAGTTTGACTATTTAAATGACTGGTAATGTAGCAGGCAACTGTTAGTGTTGTCACTGATCTGACTGAAATCACAATGGAGTTTGTCTGTCACTTTGCGTCTTGCCTGCGGACTGCTGCCTGCCAGTCCTAGGTGAACGTTTCAGTACTTTGTTTAGTGAGTTACGTGACTTTCGAAGTCACAGGTCCGCAAATAAATAAAAAGTAACCATAATCAATATAATTTCGCGGAAATATTTTGTTATTGTTCTTTTGAAATGTTTGATTTGGTTGACATTGACAAGCAACAATCATCCATGTTTTCTGTTCTTTCTTTCATGTTGTACGTCAGCTCCCCCCAGGGGCGAGAGGAGGACACAGGAGCAGCAGGCGGCGGATGCTGTTCAACAGGGCCAGGATCGGGCAGGCGAGGGCTCCTCTGCTGGCCCCAGTAAGTTTTCATTTTAGACTAGTACCTATTTTTCCTAGCGTTCCTCATTTGAATTTTTTCAAAATTGTCTTTGCTCTTCTTGTAGACTGTATCTAAATTCTTATCCTGCCTCTACTATGACTCCCTGTGGTATTACTAGATTATTCTTATTAGTCTGTCTGTGTAGCTAACTAAGATTGCACGGTTGGCGAAACTCCCATGATTCTAGTCAGCAATAGCTCTATCAACTTAGTGCAGTCCTCTGGGATTGTCCATAATGTCTTTTGAAGTGTTCTATCTGGACTCATGCTTGCAAAAATTGCAAAACCTTTCGCTCAGTCACTCTAGTCTGGAGGACCAAAAAACACAGATTGTATTTAAATTTAAAAGCTTTATTAAAAGTAAACACATTTATTAAAATGAAGTCATAATAAAACTAAACGTTTAACTGATAATGGAAAAGTGGTTAGTGCTGACGATTAATTGAAGACATTTCTTGTGGTCGAGCCGAGCTCTCACCTGGTTTCAACTTGATCTTGTTGTTAGAAGTCCATCTTCTGTCTGTGTGGAGAAAAATGGTGCGTGTTAAAAAATCAGCCTTCATCAGTTGTGCCAAAAGTGCAGCAAGACAACCTTCCCTGGAAAAAGGGACATTTTTTTTAACTTTAACGTAGACAGTCACAAATTACATTGTTTTCACATGTCTTCATTCCTAGACCAAATACTAGTGACTAGTGAGTGCTTTATTCTAAGATTCTTAAATGTACTTTGTAGGTGGAACATCTGGTGGCGGGGCCAGTGTGGTGGTGGTGCTCGACACGGAGGCGGAGGGCAGTTCATCAGGGGAGGAGGCGGCGGCGGCGGCTGTGAAAGTTGAGACGGTGGTGGCGGCCAGAGGTAAGCTCTTATATATTCCTTACTTATTGAGATTGAAGACTAGCTGGGAAGGCAAGAATATGAGATGCATGGCTGGGTGAATGATGAAGCAATGATGGGTGGAAGGACAACAGCCTGGGTGGGTGACACAGAAACTGTATGTGTCCATATACCTGGATCATGCTACTATCTGACTCTTAGATAGCATATGTGTATCTAGAGCAGGGGTACTCATAGTACGGCCCGCGGGCCGGTGGTGGCCCGGCAAGCCTTCCTTGGCGGTGCGCAGACCTTGCAGACAATCACTGCTCCCCCGGCCCCCACAGAGCAGAGGCTTTTTTGTATTTCACCTGTTAGCGCCCCTGCATCTCCACTCTGACAATCACTGCTCCCCCGGCCCCCACAGAGCAGAGTGGAGATGCAAGGCCACAAAGAGGTGAAATAGAACAAAGCCTCTGCTCTGTGGGGCCGGGCAAGCAGTGATTGTCAGGGTGGAGAAGCAGGGGCGCTAAAACAAACAAAGCCTCAATAATATGTTAATGGTCTTTTAAAGACCTGTTAAGTACTTTGGTGTTGTTGTCTGTGTGTGCGCGTTGAGGAAGCGGTCTCAACCCGGGCTGAAGGCTGACACAGATAGACACACACACAGTGAGATGACAGAGGGAGAGGGAGGGCAGGAGGGAGAGAGAGATGGAGGGAGGGCAGGAGGGACAGCAGGAGGGAGAGAGATGTATGTAAATGCTGGGTCTGGTGGCTCAGTGGATGAGGGCATCTGCTGCAGGGACCTGTGTGCAACCTCATGGTCACAAGTTATCGTTTTGCTTTAGCCCCGCCCCCTCTGACTCCGCCCCCACCAGTGCGGCCCTCGGCCCCAAACTACACTGTAAATGTAGCCCCTGAGAGAAAGTTTGTGAGTACCCATGATCTAGAGAGAGTAGATGGTCAGTGGATGAACTAAGTGTAACTTTGAAGAGCATGTAACACTGCACCCGCACGTCCGTTCCAGTGTAGGAAAGGCAAGGAAAAGAACTTTTAATTTTGTCCAAATACTACCATAAATAGTAGCAGTAGTTTGTATTGCAAGCACTGCATAGATCCGGTTATTATGGTGGCCACTCCCTACCTCTCTTAATAAGTTTAGTAGTACTCAGTCATTCATGTGTGGATGTATCACTGCCTGTCACTCAATAAAAAGCAAAGCACCTAAAGTCATCCCATATATAAGCAAAAACATCCCATGTGAAGTGATAGATAATCAGATTATTTATCTTCTTCAATTTTCCATTTCTAGTACTCATTTCCACTGTAGGGTGAAAGTTAAATTAATTAAGCAGTAGCCCTTGAGTTGTAACAGAGTATTCTCAGTGCCACCCGTAATAGAAAAGTAAGAGATTCACCACCTGCATGTACTGGACGGGTACAGTAACGCAACGGCAACGCAAGTCTAGGTCACTCCTCATGGCGTGCGTCTCTTTTTCTCGGGTGCAAGTTTACCGCGCTGGCATTATGCCGGCTTGCAGAAAATAACGTACCAATTTTCCAAAACAAGAGACAAGAAGAAGAATAAGACTGGTGTACTTTCATAGTCGACTCCAATGGAAGTCCACAGTGCTCATAGAATTTGTTCCTTAAACTCCCACTAATGTTAGAGCAAGGATGAAGAAGTGTGAGGTTAGATAGATACTGGCCTCAATAGTTATGTAATGCGCTTGCAAGTTGCTAGTTGTACTGCAGCACACATTTCTGCTGAATGATTGAGTTAATCTTAAAGAGCATTGGTTACAGACTATGTCTTTCTTTCTTCATATAGGTTCTCCTTCCAAACGAACAAGGAGGAAGGAGCTGGCTAGAGCGGCCCGGCAACGGAGAATCGAGGCCACTGTTGCGGAATATCGGCGGCTGGTGGCCCTGGAGGACGAGGAAAGTGTGCGGTCGACAACAACGACAACGTCGTCTGCATCGGCCTCCGTGGCCCCACCGGCTGCCACCCAGCACAGTGGTCCACCGAGACTGAGCCGGGCTGCCAAAGGCAAACGCCACCGCCGAGCAGCAAGGCCAACAGCTGCTTCTCACAGGCCTTGCACCTGCAAGGCAGTGAAGGCACGCCTGCGCCGCACTACCCTGATGGTGTCCCGCCTTCAGCAGGAGCTCGCCTTGCTCCGCGAGGAGCATGATGCCCTGGCCCAAAAAGTTAACAGCATCCACCCATAGTGTCCCTTGCCCCTTTTTTAGAGACTTTTGGGGGGTGGGAATTGGGAGTTGGGTTTTTGGGGACTTTTGAAGGACAATCGTTGGGGTTAGGGAGGGTCTTGCGGGAGATTATTTTGTTAGGGATATAAATATACTTTTTCAAACTTTATCTGAGCATACCTGTTTTTTACTGCTTGCCTGGTGGGTGGGGGTTTAACGTTGACTGTTTTCCTGAAAGTTTAGTTCCATTTTCTTCCTTTAAGTGTAAATGCCCAAATGTTTTCAACACTAAGTGCCTCTCACAGACTAAGTGAAGTGAATCCAAGAGTCCTAGGACTTTAGTAGTACTACCTTCAGTCTCTCGTCTCTCGTACTAATACTCCATTATACCCCCAAACCACCAAACGCTTATCTTACCTGTAATTTGTGTTTGAAAGTAGGGCTAGGCCCAGGGCTGGCTCCACGGGAAACACCGAATAACGTTGGCAATCTTGGTCGGATAAAATTTCCTCATAGCGGTGGTACTAGTGGTGTGACACAGTGGCAGTTGCATGCCTATGAAAAAAAAGAAAATGAAATCTGGTTTGTCCTCCTGAGCAATTCAACGGTACAACTGAGAATATAGCAGGTGACAGAAGTACAGTAGAGCAGTGCCACATTGTAGCCTAACAAATGGTAAAGTATAACTACTAATTCGGTTGAAGTTCTTTCACATTAGCAATGGTTCTTTGTCAAGCAGAGTAAGAATATATCATCGACAACTGTGGAAAGAAAGAATGCGACAGTACAGGGCCTGTGTGGAATTATTGATAACTATATTCAACATAAGGTCTCTGTAGCCAGATACCCGAGAGCCTTGCTGGTCACTATAAATCCATTCACAACAACACTCAATGGGGTTGGTCTGGAAGGTGTCACGTTTACTCCCCGTGATCCAGTCGATGCAAATATGGTTCCACCTCCAAATGTCACCAACACCCAGAAGTGTAAACACAGGGTGTTCGAGGCATTAGGCGAGGGAGAAAAATAACAAACTAAAATAAAAAATGTGGGATGGGTAAAGGTAGGGTCAGCAGGGAAAGGATACCTGTAAGAGAAGACAAGACAGGCATCAGTGAAGTGATGTCCTAACATACAAGGGTACTCTCATATAGTCTCACTAAATAGTCTGCAAGTCTCCCGCCTACTCATGGGAAATGTAGTTTCATAGTACGGTAGGCGCTTAGGGGCTGCGTAACCTGACAGAAGGTATAGTAGATAGAAAAGGAGAAATTGCTTTTTTTCTAGGTGTCCCCTCACTCACCAGGGTTGCCCCTTGGTGACATGCTTCATCATTGGGGCCATCCCAGTCCTCTACGGCCTGGGGCGTGCTGCGACTTGCGAATTACGTAGGAGCACTTACAAATGACTATGTGTGGTGCAGATAGTGGAGTGGACTAAGTGATGTGTTAAGGGATCAATGTAGAAGCCGAGAGAGAGCAAAGAAATGCAGTCACAGTCAGAGAAAAAGGCAAGGGATACTGTATCTATGTGGTTGTAGTGGTCCTGTTGGAAGTGGTAAGTAAGTTGCCCGCAGAAAAAAAATCCTCCTATTAGCGGCACTCCTCCATTGCAGCCGACGCTTCGTCCACCGATGTTGGTCACCAGAAGACACCCTGTCCACTGCCTGCCTGATGCTGAATTGTGGCTCGCTACTGTGAAGCCTGACTCCATCCTTTTTTCCCCATTGCAGAGACTGAAACCCGGCCTGTAATTATTCAACGAAAAACAGGAAGTGATATAATATTACAACACCACTGATAAATAAATATAAGGTATGTAGGCTGTGGAGTGCAAAAAGTCACAATTTGTTTTTCCTAGTAGACAGACAGTACAATGTTTTTGAAAGTGCGTACTCTGAGTCACCTTTTGAAGGATAAATAAGTATGGGCAAATTAATGTAGCGGATCTTGCCCCTCAAGCTAGGTGTACTGTAAACTGTGTTTTAGAACAAAAATAGATCTTCCTAGCAGTGCTCCCACCCAAAAAACGAGGCCTAGCAGAAAACTGGAGACAAAACTTACTTTGAAAGTAAAAGTAGGCCGAAGTACCCTAATTACCCATTACCCCCCGTGGATTGCATTCAAACCACTTGCAAGCAACCAAGCAAAAGTAGCCATAGCCAGCATCGCTCCAAGACTCGAAATCCCCCCCACTCAAACACATGCAATAGAAATACTGCTAACCCTAACGAACCCTAAGTTAAGAATAGTGGCAAAGGCTTTCTTTAACTATGCCAAATCCCCCCTTTCCCACCATGGATTTTCTTCAAATGACTTGCAACCAAAATTACACATTCTCACGAGTGCTCTAAGACCCCAGAACTCAGTTTGAAAAATCTAGAACACCCCGATACACATGCAATCCTGCTGCTAGGGCTAACCCTAACGAACCCTAAGTTACAAAAAGTGCCAAAACTAAAGGCTTTTCCGCGCGGATTTTGTCCCAACCACTTCTACCCGGTATTAGACCTTCCCAGGAATGCCCCAAGACCCGGCAACCCACCCGCCAAGAAGCATAACACCCCCAAACAGGCCAAAAGCAAAATCTCAATATTTCTGGGCCTTCGGTCCAAACGCGCTGCGTAGCTAGGCCATAAGTCGGGGTTGGCACGACGGATTTCCTGAAAAGCAAATGCAATCAAGATTAGAGTGTCCCAGCAGTGCTCCCAGACCACGAAACTCACCCAGAAACACCAGGAAGCCCCCCAAACAGGCCCCCGAAAACGCTACATAGAGCAAAATGTCAGAAATAGCCCAAAAAAAAATCGGCCTGGATTTAGTCCCAACCACTTCTACCCGGTATTAGACCTTCCCAGGAATGCCCCAAGACCCGGCAACCCACCCGCCAAGAAGCATAACACCCCCAAACAGGCCAAAAGCAAAATCTCATACTTGCAATATTTCTGGGCCTTCGGTCCAAACGCGCTGCGTAGCTAGGCCATAAGTCGGGGTTGGCACGACGGATTTCCTGAAAAGCAAATGCAATCAAGATTAGAGTGTCCCAGCAGTGCTCCCAGACCACGAAACTCACCCAGAAACACCAGGAAGCCCCCCAAACAGGCCCCCGAAAACGCTACATAGAGCAAAATGTCAGAAATAGCCCAAAAAAAAATCGGCCTGGATTTAGTCCCAACCACTTCTACCCGGTATTAGACCTTCCCAGGAATGCCCCAAGACCCGGCAACCCACCCGCCAAGAAGTATAACACCCCCAAACAGGCCAAAAGCAAACTCTCATACTTGCAATATTTCTGGGCCTTCGGTCCAAACGCGCTGCGTAGCTGGGCCATAAGTCGGGGTTGGCACGACGGATTTCCTGAAAAGCAAATGCAATCAAGATTAGAGTGTCCCAGCAATGCTCCCAGACCACGAAACTCACCCACAAACAGACGGAACCCCCCCTAAGAGCACCTCAAAGGCAAGCAAGTCATCAAAAACACAAAAAATTTTCCGCCTGGGATTTGGTCCAAAACACTTTTATCCGGTATTAGAGCTTCCCAGCAATGGCCCCAGAGCCGTCAACCCAGGAGAAAACGAGTAGAAGACCCCCAAACAGCCAAAGAGCAAAAGTACAAAAATGGGGACTTAGTCAATTTTTCACAAATTTCCCAAATCACTCCGCGCGCGCTCTGCAGCTAGGCCCTAAGTCCCCTCTGCCACCATGGATTTGCTTCAAACCTCTTGCAAAGTAAAGTAGATATAGCCAGCAGTGCTCCCAGACCACGAAACTCACCCAGAAACACCAGGAAGCCCCCCAAACAGGCCCCCGAAAACGCTACATAGAGCAAAATGTCAGAAATAGCCCAAAAAAAAATCGGCCTGGATTTAGTCCCAACCACTTCTACCCGGTATTAGACCTTCCCAGGAATGCCCCAAGACCCGGCAACCCACCCGCCAAGAAGCATAACACCCCCAAACAGGCCAAAAGCAAAATCTCATACTTGCAATATTTCTGGGCCTTCGGTCCAAACGCGCTGCGTAGCTAGGCCATAAGTCGGGGTTGGCACGACGGATTTCCTGAAAAGCAAATGCAATCAAGATTAGAGTGTCCCAGCAGTGCTCCCAGACCACGAAACTCACCCAGAAACACCAGGAAGCCCCCCAAACAGGCCCCCGAAAACGCTACATAGAGCAAAATGTCAGAAATAGCCCAAAAAAAAATCGGCCTGGATTTAGTCTCAACCACTTCTACCCGGTATTAGACCTTCCCAGGAATGCCCCAAGACCCGGCAACCCACCCGCCAAGAAGTATAACACCCCCAAACAGGCCAAAAGCAAACTCTCATACTTGCAATATTTCTGGGCCTTCGGTCCAAACGCGCTGCGTAGCTAGGCCATAAGTCGGGGTTGGCACGACGGATTTCCTGAAAAGCAAATGCAATCAAGATTAGAGTGTCCCAGCAATGCTCTCAGACCATGAAACTCACCCACAAACAGACGGAACCCCCCCTAAGAGCACCTCAAAGGCAAGCAAGTCATCAAAAACACAAAAAAATTTCCGCCTCGGATTTGGCACAAACCACTTTTAGTGCTTCCCAGCAATGGCCCCAGACCCGTCAACTCACCTGCAAAGAGGTAGAACAACACCCCCACAAGTGCTGAGTCTTTCTTCATTGGGCGTAAACCAGCCCTCTGCTTTGATGGAAATAGGAGTCTGGAGGAGGAGGATAGAGGAGCATGTTCTTCTGAACTTGTGAACCTGAGGAATGCAGACTGCGGCACCTTCAAATAAATTAGCAAACAAGTGAAGACAGTTCTGCTGATGGGCTTGTCTTTGTGATTATCTGATTAAAGTTTGAATTATATTAACTGTGCACAACAAAGAAAGACAGACACACAGGAATAAAAGTGAATAAGGATGAAAAAGAAAGTTATTGATTCGTTGTCTCATTTTCAGGGCTCGAAGTCGGAATCACGGTCCAGGAATAAGAATAAGGCTTCGTCATCATACTCTGCGAATTCAGCCCGGGTGAGGTCAGTGCCACCTGACAGAGTAGAAATTCCCTCATCTATGGTGCTGGCCACCTCCTCTTCATCCGGCACGCTCTCTCGTACTCTTATATCTGGTGGTATGAGGTGCTGATTCATCTTGATCATTGTTAACCTCTCCACATTTTTGGGCGAGAGGCGGCTCCGTTTGGGAGTTACAATCCCACCAGCCGCACTGAAAACCCGTTCAGAAGACACACTTGCGAGTGGGCAAGACAAGTAGTTTAAAGCCAGGTTGGTGAGCTGTGGCCACAATTCTTTTTTCCCATGCCAATACGCCAATGGGTCAGAATTAACATAGACCTCTGTGGAGTCATTCAGATAGTCCTTCACCATCGACTCAAGGTCCTCCTCCAAGGTTCCTCCACTTTGCGTAGCTCTTGCTGTGCCTCTGACCTTTTGAGAACCAAACCCACGCAGAGCTAGCCAATCCTCTTCAGCCTCCAATGTTTCTGCTGTCTTTCGTGCAGATGATGCGGTTGCCGGTGTCTTTAACGGCTGAGAGGTCACTTGTGCCACAGCCACAGGTGCAGAAGTGGATTGTTTTGACTGGGGATGGCCTGCTGATGTACTGCCATTTCCTTCAATTTCCAGCCGTTCTGTTTCAAACTTCTTGGCTGACAAGGCTAGCCAACGTTTGTACTTTGTAACATCTTCATCAGCAAAAGGAAAGAATGCTCTGCCTGCCAGCGCCTTTTTGTAGCGTGGATCCAGAATAGTAGCACAAATGTAATGCTGTTCTGAGTGGATCTTTTGAAGACGTTCATCACCTTGTAGGAGCTCTAATAATTTCTCAGCCAGAAGCAAAGAGTCTTTCTTTTTGTCATCTTTTCGAAACACAGAACACACCTCCTTCAGTTGGTCCTCCAGCATGTACAACAATGGGATAGCTTTTCCCAAATTAGAGTCCTCCTTGCTGACTGCACGTGTGAAGACCTCAAAAGGACGAAGCATGCGTGTTAGGCTTTCAACTATGTTCCATTGCGGCCCACCCATCCTCAGCTCCTCTATACCCTCTTTCAAGAAATATTGATCGAGTTGCGTATACTGCTCATACAGACGCTCAAGCATGTAGAAGGTTGAGTTCCAACGTGTTACCACCTCCTGGATGAGTGCTTTCACTGGCATTTGACTTTGATATAGCATGCTCCTCAGCTGCTTGCGGGCCTTAAAAGAATGCCTGAAATGCTTGCAAATTTTTCGGCAGTTCTCCAATACACTGTACGCTGCACTGCGTTTATTACCCAAGAATTTTTGGACAACCAGGTTTATACAGTGCGCCAAACACGGCACTCTGAAATAGTAACCGTCCCTCATGGCCTTAACTATATTGGAGCCATTGTCTGTGGAAACATAACCAACCTTGCGTTTTAGTGGGGACAGACAGTTAAGGACCTTTGTGTTAAAGACATCCAAAATGTTTTCTGCTGTGTGACGTTTCTCCAAACCAAACATGGCTAGTGTTGCATGTTTCCGAGCACCTTTAAAAACAATGTTAGTGTCAACACCTGAGTTTAGCTTTGCTTTAGCCCCTGAAAAAGAGACCCAGTGTGCAGTGATGCACATGTAATCAGCGCCTGCGCCACTGGTCCACATGTCTGTTGTCAGATGTATAGTGTGAACAGCACTCTTCTGCAAAGCTGCCCCAATCACCTTCAGAACATCTTCATGTAGTGCTGGAACCGCAACTCGGGCAAAATAGAACCGGCTAGGAACCTTCCATTTAGGGCAGAGCGCTGTCACTAATTCTAGAAAACCAACCCCTTCTACAAAAGAAAAAGGGAGAAGGTCCAGAGCTAGCATTTTAGCCAGCTTAGTGTTATACAGACGGGTCATTGGGTGGTTGCGTTCATATTGCGCTTCTGTAAACAACATCTTTTTAATGTTGCCCTGGACCAATGATTTACGGGATGATGATGATCTCTTCGACCCAGTTACGCTCGCTGATGAACTTTTCCGCATTGATGTCTCACTCTCTCCCACACTCTTAGTGTGGCTCCCATGGGGTGTGCTGCTGACATGGGAACTGGGTGTAAGTGAAGTGTTTGAATCGTCTTCTACCTCCTCGTCATCAGCAGATGACAAATCAACGTTTTCATTACGTGCAATTCCGGCTTTCTTGACCGCCTCTAGGTGCGGAAACCATTCGACAGGGTGCCTTCTCTCAAGATGACCTCTCTGGCCTCCGGTACCATAGTTAGAACCAAGCTTACCACGACTAAATCGAAGCTTACAAAGGCTACAAATGGCTACGTTTTCCTTTTTTGGGCAAACACTAAAGAAGTCCCAAACTGGAGACTTGAAATGTCTTCGGGGGCCGGAGGAGGCGGCGATACTGGTGGTGGTGGTCCTGCTGCTAATGACAGATGAAGTGGAGGATGTGGATTGCCGAACTTCAGTACGTTTTGCACTTTCACCACCACGAATTGAGGTCGAGGACGAGGTGGGTACCTTCTTGCGAAGAAATATGGAAGCGGTAGGTTTTGGTGTACTACTTAACTCCAAATCTAATGATTCCATTTCCATTGCCTCCTCGCCGACATCATCATCACGCTCAGCAGCTTTTCTGGATAGGGTCAAAATGTCTCTTTGCTGCATGCCCGGTGGGGCTGCAGTGACCTTTGTGATGACTGGCTCGTCGTCATCGTGAGAGGCTTCATCACCAGCAGTATCTGTCACTTCTTGTTGAGCCTCATCACACTCCATAGGTTTGAGTTTTTGGACGACCTTCCTTTTACGCTTAGGTACCGGTGGCAGATCATGGTGTGCCTCTGCCTCACTGTCAGACCGCAGTTGTGGTGGTTCCCAAGACAGATCACTTGCACCAGAACGAGGTGGGCTTGAAGAAGATGTAGACACCCCCCTTGATCTTTTCCTTGCTAGGGATGTGGAAGACAATGAATGATCATCAGGAGGAGTGGCTTCCAATGATACCTCAGCTTCATTGTCGATTTCCAAATGTGCCCCTACTTCGGGAGGAACAACTATTGTGGGCACTTGTGAACGTCCATGCACCTTTGCTTGCGCATCTCCTTTTGCTGCCTCTCCTTCCACATGTACTTGGGCGTGTACTTGCACATGGTGTTGTTGTTGCGGCTGTGGTTGTTCAACACTTGTCAGATGAGTTACAACAACCTGTGTTGATTCAGGGACATTGCTGCTACTTTCTTGCGATGAGCCAACATCACTGGTCGATGGTGATTGGAGAAGTACACTGACTGCCTCTGAAGCACTCAAGGGCTTTGACTTAAGTTGGCGTGGTGGTGGAGGCACTGAACCCAATGGAGCAGGGGTGCTGCTCTCAGGTTGGTCCCCAGCAGATCCTGCTGCTGCAGGCGTACTTTTTTTTTTGCTCCCAAAAAAAGTGGCGGGTGGCACACCAGCCTCCTTGGTAACTTGCTTCTTCTGCTCCTTACTAGCAACTTTCTTGCTAGAGGAGCTACGGAGAACTTTCTTTGGGGCCATCTTCTTCAGAGCAGGTCAGACAGCAGGCCGCAGTTGCACGAATTGTAGAGTTGTCTGAGGCCAGACGTGACGTCGCGTGACGTTATGCTGCACACACACACCGCTGCAGGACTTCTTCCTGGCACTGGTGGTTCTCTTGAGTCTTGTGCACCTAAAAAAAATGGAAGACAGAGGAACATCAGTTCAGTTATAGAGCACAAAAAAATCGAAAAACACTGCAAAATCAGCACAATCCCAATCCATCCATGCCCTCCATAATGTTTAAATTCAAGACAACCCACAGAAAGACTAGGCCCATGCAAGACTCACTACCCCTGGGCATAAATAAAGGTTGAAAAGTAGGCAAAATGGTTGGAGGCCTAACAACAAAGCCTGCATTCAAAATGGCCACTTGCCTGCCAAGCACATGGCCAGTGCCTGTAGCTGCACTCAAAATGGCCACCAGCCACATGGCATGTCCCTCCCCATGAACACACCCAAAAATCGAAAAACACTGCAAAATCAGCACAATCCCATTCAATCCATGGCCTCCATGATGTTTAAATTCAAGACAACCCACAGAAATACTAGGCCCATGCTAGACTCAAATACCCCTGGTGAAAAGGCCACAAGTACAGGCCCAAAAATCGAAAAACACTGCAAAATCAGCACAATCCTATTCCATCCATGGCCTCCATGATGTTTAAATTCAAGACAGCCCACAGAAAGACTAGGCCCATGCTAGACTCAAATACCCCTGGTGAAAAGGCCACAAGTACAGGCCCAAAAATCGAAAAACACTGCAAAATCAGCACAATCCTATTCCATCCATGGCCTCCATGATGTTTAAATTCAAGACAGCCCACAGAAAGACTAGGCCCATGCTAGACTCAAATACCCCTGGTGAAAAGGCCACAAGTACAGGCCCAAAAATCGAAAAACACTGCAAAATCAGCACAATCCCATTCAATCCATGGCCTCCATGATGTTTAAATTCAAGACAACACACAGAAATACTAGGCCCATGCAAGACTCACTACCCCTGGGCATAAATAAAGGTTGAAAAGTAGGCAAAATGGTTGGAGGCCTAACAACAAAGCCTGCATTCAAAATGGCCACTTGCCTGCCAGCACATGGCCAGTGCCTGTAGCTGCACTCAAAATGGCCACCAGCCACATGGCATGTCCCTCCCCATGAACACCCCCAAAAATCGAAAAACACTGCAAAATCAGCACAATCCCATTCAATCCATGGCCTCCATGATGTTTAAATTCAAGACAACCCACAGAAAGACTAGGCCCATGCTAGACTCAAATACCCCTGGTGAAAAGGCCACAAGTACAGGCCCAAAAATCGAAAAACACTGCAAAATCAGCACAATCCTATTCCATCCATGGCCTCCATGATGTTTAAATTCAAGACAGCCCACAGAAAGACTAGGCCCATGCTAGACTCAAATACCCCTGGTGAAAAGGCCACAAGTACAGGCCCAAAAATCGAAAAACACTGCAAAATCAGCACAATCCTATTCCATCCATGGCCTCCATGATGTTTAAATTCAAGACAGCCCACAGAAAGACTAGGCCCATGCTAGACTCAAATACCCCTGGTGAAAAGGCCACAAGTACAGGCCCAAAAATCGAAAAACACTGCAAAATCAGCACAATCCTATTCCATCCATGGCCTCCATGATGTTTAAATTCAAGACAGCCCACAGAAAGACTAGGCCCATGCTAGACTCAAATACCCCTGGTGAAAAGGCCACAAGTACAGGCCCAAAAATCGAAAAACACTGCAAAATCAGCACAATCCTATTCCATCCATGGCCTCCATGATGTTTAAATTCAAGACAGCCCACAGAAAGACTAGGCCCATGCTAGACTCAAATACCCCTGGTGAAAAGGCCCCAACAACAGGTCAAAAATCGAAAAACACAAAATTTTACAAAAAAAAAAAATCGAAAAACACAGAAAAATCAGCACAATCCCAATTCATCTATGGCCTCCATGATGTTTAAATTCAAGACAACCCACAGAAATACTAGGCCCATGCAAGACTCACTACCCCTGGCATAAATAAAGGTTGAAAAGTAGGCAAAATGGTTGGAGGCCTAACAACAAAGCCTGCATTCAAAATGGCCACTTGCCTGCCAGCACATGGCCAGTGCCTGTAGCTGCACTCAAAATGGCCACCAGCCACATGGCATGTCCCTCCCCATGAACACCCCCAAAAATCGAAAAACACTGCAAAATCAGCACAATCCCATTCCATCCATGGCCTCCATGATGTTTAAATTCAAGACAGCCCACAGAAAGACTAGGCCCATGCACCACTCACTACCCCTGGTCAAGGCCCCAACAACAGGTCAAAAATCGAAAAACACAAAATTTTACAAAAAAAAAAAATCGAAAAACACAGAAAAATCAGCACAATCCCAATTCATCTATGGCCTCCATGATGTTTAAATTCAAGACAACCCACAGAAAGAATCAGTCCACCCACCACTGAGTACCCCTGGGAAAAGGCCCCAAAACAGCCCAAAAATCGAAAATCCCAAAATTTTAGTTGCAGCAACTGTAATGCCCCAAACAAACTTACTTGTAAAATTTCTAATCCAACAGTGATCCAAAGAAAGTCAAAAAGGCCTCAAATCCAAAGATCCAGCAGCATCCACAAAAGGTAATCCTTCCAGGTCCACATCCGAATGAAAAGTGACCAGGAGATGGACAAAGCACTGGGAGGAGCCTGCTGAACAGGAACAGGAAGTTGAAGACTATGGGGCACTTCCTTCCTCCCACCCCCCTGCCCCCCTCCCCAAAATGGACTCCTCGCTAAAAAAGTGCAGGCAAATGTCAAACTAAGGAGTTATTCACATAAAAATCATCATTTCTAGAAGGTTTATGCTGCTTGCTGGTGGATTTCTTGTGCAGAATTGCAAATTTATATTTTCGCGCGCCGCATCTCAAATCTCGCAATTGCGAAGTACCGCGAGACGTGATCTCGTCGTACTCGCGTTGACAAACTATCGCTGGCAAGCCGCGATGACGTAATCGCGCTCGCCAATTCCCGCGGGATCACACAGCAAGATCCAAAATGGCGCAGCACTCGCAAACTATCGAAAAAAACAACTCGGCAAACGATGATAAACGCCGCGCGCCGCAAAAATTGTATCACCAACGCCGCGCGCCGCCAAAAAAATCCGCTGCGTGCGAATTTGCGGATTTTGCGGGAAATCCGCAAATCTCGCGGATTGCGGATTTCCCGAAAATCCGCAAAATCCGCGAGCGGAACGGATTTTCCGCCCACGCTTAGCTGAGCAGCGAATTTCTATTTAACCACCTGCTATCATGAGAGACCTCAGGGCTGCATGTTTTGAGCCCAGTACTGAGCCTGAAAAGCGTTTCCAACCCCACTTACAAGTAAAACTAGCTAAAATGTGCCTGGCTTCTCTTCACTGAAAAGCTCATTCTGAGTACATTTTTAGCATACGTTTGCTCCTGCCGGGTCAGCTGAGCAGCGAATTTCTATTTAACCACCTGCTATCATGAGAGACCTCAGGGCTGCATGTTTTGAGCCCAGTACTGAGCCTGAAAAGCGTTTCCAACCCCACTTACAAGTAAAACTAGCTAAAATGTGCCTGGCTTCTCTTCACTGAAAAGCTCATTCTGAGTACATTTTTAGCATACGTTTGCTCCTGCCGGGTCAGCTGAGCAGCGAATTTCTATTTAACCACCTGCTTTCATGAGAGACCTCAGGGCTGCATGTTTTGAGCCCAGTACTGAGCCTGAAAAGCATTTCCAACCCCACTTACAAGTAAAACTAGCTAAAATGTGCCTGGCTGCTATTCACTGAAAAGCTCATTCTGTGTACATTTTTGGCATACGTTTGCTCCTACCGGGTCAGCTGAGCAGCGAATTTCTATTTAACCACCTGCTTTCATGAGAGACCTCAGGGCTGCATGTTTTGAGCCCAGTACTGAGCCTGAAAAGCATTTCCAACCCCACTTACAAGTAAAACTAGCTAAAATGTGCCTAGCTTCTCTTCACTGAAAAGCTCATTCTGAGTACATTTTTAGCATACGTTTGCTCCTGCCGGGTCAGCTGAGCAGCGAATTTCTATTTAACCACCTGCTTTCATGAGAGACCTCAGGGCTGCATGTTTTGAGCCCAGTACTGATCCTGAAAAGCGTTTCCAACCCCACTTACAAGTAAAACTAGCTAAAATGTGCCTGGCTGCTATTCACTGAAAAGCTCATTCTGTGTACATTTTTGGCATACGTTTGCTCCTACCGGGTCAGCTGAGCAGCGAATTTCTATTTAACCACCTGCTGTCATGGGAGACCTCAGGGCTGCATGTTTTGAGCCCAGTACTGAGCCTGAAAAGCGTTTCCAACCCCACTTACAAGTAAAACTAGCTAAAATGTGCCTGGCTTCTCTTCACTGAAAAGCTCATTCTGAGTTTATTTTTAGCATACGTTTGCTCCTGCCGGGTCAGCTGAGCAGCGAATTTCTATTTAACCACCTGCTATCATGAGAGACCTCAGGGCTGCATGTTTTGAGCCCAGTACTGATCCTGAAAAGCGTTTCCAACCCCACTTACAAGTAAAACTAGCTAAAATGTGCCTGGCTGCTATTCACTGAAAAGCTCAATCTGTGTACATTTTTGGCATACGTTTGCTCCTACCGGGTCAGCTGAGCAGCGAATTTCTATTTAACCACCTGCTGTCATTGGAGACCTCGGGGCTGCATATTTTGAGCCCAGTACTGAGCCTGAAAAGCATTTCCAACCCCACTTACAAGTAAAACTAGCTAAAATGTGCCCGGCTGCTATTCACTGAAAAGCTCATTCTGTGTACATTTTTGGCATACGTTTGCTCCTACCGGGTCAGCTGAGCAGCGAATTTCTATTTAACCACCTGCTTTCATGAGAGACCTCAGGGCTGCATGTTTTGAGCCCAGTACTGAGCCTGAAAAGCACTTCTAACCCCACTTACAAGTAAAACTAGCTAAAATGTGCCTGGCTTCTCTTCACTGAAAAGCTCATTCTGAGTACATTTTTAGCATACGTTTGCTCTTGCCGGGTCAGCTGAGCAGCGAATTTCTATTTAACCACCTGCTATCATGAGAGACCTCAGGGCTGCATGTTTTGAGCCCAGTACTGATCCGGAAAAGCGTTTCCAACCCCACTTACAAGTAAAACTAGCTAAAATGTGCCTGGCTGCTATTCACTGAAAAGCTCATTCCGTGTACATTTTTGGCATACGTTTGCTCCTACCGGGTCAGCTGAGCAGCGAATTTCTATTTAACCACCTGCTGTCATGGGAGACCTCAGGGCTGCATGTTTTGAGCCCAGTACTGAGCCTGAAAAGCATTTCCAACCCCACTTACAAGTAAAACTAGCTAAAATGTGCCTGGCTTCTCTTCACTAAAAAGCTCATTCTGAGTACATTTTTAGCATACGTTTGCTCCTGCCGGGTCAGCTGAGGAGCAAATTTCTATTTAACCACCTGCTTTCACGAGAGACCTCAGGGCTGCATGTTTTGAGCCCAGTACTGAGCCTGAAAAGCATTTCCAACCCCACTTACAAGTAAAACTAGCTAAAATGTGCCTGGCTTCTCTTCACTGAAAAGCTCATTCTGAGTACATTTTTAGCATACGTTTGCTCCTGCCGGGTCAGCTGAGCAGCGAATTTCTATTTAACCACCTGCTATCATGAGAGACCTCAGGGCTGCATGTTTTGAGCCCAGTACGATCCTGAAAAGCGTTTCCAACCCCACTTACAAGTAAAACTAGCTAAAATGTGCCTGGCTGCTATTCACTGAAAAGCTCATTTTGTGTACATTTTTGGCAAACGTTTGCTCCTACCGGGTCAGCTGAGCAGCGAATTTCTATTTAACCACCTGCTTTAATGAGAGACCTCAGGGCTGCATGTTTTGAGCCCAGTACTGAGCCTGAAAAGCATTTCCAACCCCACTTACAAGTAAAACTAGCTAAAATGTGCCTGGCTTCTCTTCACGGAAAAGCTCATTCTGAGTACATTTTTAGCATACGTTTGCTCCTGCCGGGTCAGCTGAACAGCGAATTTCTATTTAACCACCTGCTATCATGAGAGACCTCAGGGCTGCATGTTTTGAGCCCAGTACTGATCCTGAAAAGCGTTTCCAACCCCACTTACAAGTAAAACTAGCTAAAATGTGCCTGGCTGCTATTCACTGAAAAGCTCATTCTGTGTACATTTTTGGCATACGTTTGCTCCTACCGGGTCAGCTGAGCAGCGAATTTCTATTTAACCACCTGCTGTCATGGGAGACCTCAGGGCTGCATGTTTTGAGCCCAGTACTGAGCCTGAAAAGCATTTCCAACCCCACTTACAAGTAAAACTAGCTAAAATGTGCCTGGCTGCTATTCACTGAAAAGCTCATTCTGTGTACATTTTTGGCATACGTTTGCTCCTACCGGGTCAGCTGAGCAGCAAATTTCTATTTAACCACCTGCTGTCATGGGAGACCTCAGGGCTGCATGTTTTGAGCCCAGTACTGATTCTGAAAAGCATTTCCAACCCCACTTACAAGTAAAACTAGCTAAAATGTGCCTGGCTGCTATTCACTGAAAAGCTCATTCTGTGTACATTTTTGGCATACGTTTGCTCCTACCGGGTCAGCTGAGCAGCGAATTTCTATTTAACCACCTGCTTTCATGAGAGACCTCAGGGCTGCATGTTTTGAGCCCAGTACTGAGCCTGAAAAGCATTTCCAACCCCACTTACAAGTAAAACTAGCTAAAATGTGCCTAGCTTCTCTTCAATGAAAAGCTCATTCTGAGTACATTTTTAGCATACGTTTGCTCCTGCCGGGTCAGCTGAGCAGCGAATTTCTATTTAACCACCTGCTATCATGAGAGACCTCAGGGCTGCATGTTTTGAGCCCAGTACTGAGCCTGAAAAGCGTTTCCAACCCCACTTACAAGTAAAACTAGCTAAAATGTGCCTGGCTTCTCTTCACTGAAAAGCTCATTCTGAGTACATTTTTAGCATACGTTTGCTCCTGCCGGGTCAGCTGAGCAGCGAATTTCTATTTAACCACCTGCTATCATGAGAGACCTCAGGGCTGCATGTTTTGAGCCCAGTACTGAGCCTGAAAAGCGTTTCCAACCCCACTTACAAGTAAAACTAGCTAAAATGTGCCTGGCTTCTCTTCACTGAAAAGCTCATTCTGAGTACATTTTTAGCATACGTTTGCTCCTGCCGGGTCAGCTGAGCAGCGAATTTATATTTTACCACCTGCTATCATGAGAGACCTCAGGGCTGCATGTTTTGAGCCCAGTACTGATCCTGAAAAGCGTTTCCAACCCCACTTACAAGTAAAACTAGCTAAAATGTGCCTGGCTGCTATTCACTGAAAAGCTCATTCTGTGTACATTTTTGGCATACGTTTGCTCCTGCCGGGTCAGCTGAGCAGCGAATTTCTATTAACCACCTGCTATCATGAGAGACCTCAGGGCTGCATGTTTTGAGCCCAGTACTGAGCCTGAAAAGCATTTCCAACCCCACTTACAAGTAAAACTAGCTAAAATGTGCCTGGCTGCTATTCACTGAAAAGCTCATATTGTGTACATTTTTGGCATACGTTTGCTCCTACCGGGTCAGCTGAGCAGCGAATTTCTATTTAACCACCTGCTGTCATGGGAGACCTCAGGGCTGCATGTTTTGAGCCCAGTACTGAGCCAGAAAAGCATTTCCAACCCCACTTACAAGTAAAACTAGCTAAAATGTGCCTGGCTGCTATTCACTGAAAAGCTCATTCTGTGTACATTTTTGGCATACGTTTGCTCCTACCGGGTCAGCTGAGCAGCGAATTTCTATTTAACCACCTGCTTTCATGAGAGACCTCAGGGCTGCATGTTTTGAGCCCAGTACTGAGCCTGAAAAGCATTTCCAACCCCACTTACAAGTAAAACTAGCTAAAATGTGCCTAGCTTCTCTTCACTGAAAAGCTCATTCTGAGTACATTTTTAGCATACGTTTGCTCCTGCCGGGTCAGCTGAGCAGCGAATTTCTATTTAACCACCTGCTATCATGAGAGACCTCAGGGCTGCATGTTTTGAGCCCAGTACTGAGCCTGAAAAGCGTTTCCAACCCCACTTACAAGTAAAACTAGCAAAATGTGCCTGGTTGCTATTCACTGAAAAGCTCATTCTGTGTACATTTTTGGCATACGTTTGCTCCTACCGGGTCAGCTGAGCAGCGAATTTCTATTTAACCACCTGCTTTCATGAGAGACCTCAGGGCTGCATGTTTTGAGCCCAGTACTGATCCTGAAAAGCGTTTCCAACCCCACTTACAAGTAAAACTAGCTAAAATGTGCCTGGCTGCTATTCACTGAAAAGCTCATTCTGTGTACATTTTTGGCATACGTTTGCTCCTACCGGGTCAGCTGAGCAGAGAATTTCTATTTAACCACCTGCTGTCATGGGAGACCTCAGGGCTGCATGTTTTGAGCCCAGTACTGAGCCTGAAAAGCGTTTCCAACCCCACTTACAAGTAAAACTAGCTAAAATGTGCCTGGCTTCTCTTCACTGAAAAGCTCATTCTGAGTTTATTTTTAGCATACGTTTGCTCCTGCCGGGTCAGCTGAGCAGCGAATTTCTATTTAACCACCTGCTATCATGAGAGACCTCAGGGCTGCATGTTTTGAGCCCAGTACTGATCCTGAAAAGCGTTTCCAACCCCACTTACAAGTAAAACTAGCTAAAATGTGCCTGGCTGCTATTCACTGAAAAGCTCAATCTGTGTACATTTTTGGCATACGTTTGCTCCTACCGGGTCAGCTGAGCAGCGAATTTCTATTTAACCACCTGATGTCATTGGAGACCTCGGGGCTGCATATTTTGAGCCCAGTACTGAGCCTGAAAAGCATTTCCAACCCCACTTACAAGTAAAACTAGCTAAAATGTGCCCGGCTGCTATTCACTGAAAAGCTCATTCTGTGTACATTTTTGGCATACGTTTGCTCCTACCGGGTCAGCTGAGCAGCGAATTTCTATTTAACCACCTGCTTTCATGAGAGACCTCAGGGCTGCATGTTTTGAGCCCAGTACTGAGCCTGAAAAGAATTTCCAACCCCACTTACAAGTAAAACTAGCTAAAATGTGCCTGGCTTCTCTTCACTGAAAAGCTCATTCTGAGTACATTTTTAGCATACGTTTGCTCCTGCCGGGTCAGCTGAGCAGCGAATTTATATTTAACCACCTGCTTTCATGAGAGACCTCAGGGCTGCATGTTTTGAGCCCAGTACTGATCCTGAAAAGCGTTTCCAACCCCACTTACAAGTAAAACTAGCTAAAATGTGCCTGGCTGCTATTCACTGAAAAGCTCATTCTGTGTACATGTTTGGCATACGTTTGCTCCTGCCTGGTCAGCTGAGCAGCGAATTTCTATTAACCACCTGCTATCATGAGAGACCTCAGGGCTGCATGTTTTGAGCCCAGTACTGAGCCTGAAAAGCATTTCCAACCCCACTTACAAGTAAAACTAGCTAAAATGTGCCTGGCTGCTATTCACTGAAAAGCTCATTCTGTGTACATTTTTGGCATACGTTTGCTCCTACCGGGTCAGCTGAGCAGCGAATTTCTATTTAACCACCTGCTGTCATGGGAGACCTCAGGGCTGCATGTTTTGAGCCCAGTACTGAGCCAGAAAAGCATTTCCAACCCCACTTACAAGTAAAACTAGCTAAAATGTGCCTGGCTGCTATTCACTGAAAAGCTCATTCTGTGTACATTTTTGGCATACGTTTGCTCCTACCGGGTCAGCTGAGCAGCGAATTTCTATTTAACCACCTGCTTTCATGAGAGACCTCAGGGCTGCATGTTTTGAGCCCAGTACTGAGCCTGAAAAGCATTTCCAACCCCACTTACAAGTAAAACTAGCTAAAATGTGCCTAGCTTCTCTTCACTGAAAAGCTCATTCTGAGTACATTTTTAGCATACGTTTGCTCCTGCCGGGTCAGCTGAGCAGCGAATTTCTATTTAACCACCTGCTTTCATGAGAGACCTCAGGGCTGCATGTTTTGAGCCCAGTACTGATCCTGAAAAGCGTTTCCAACCCCACTTACAAGTAAAACTAGCTAAAATGTGCCTGGCTGCTATTCACTGAAAAGCTCATTCTGTGTACATTTTTGGCATACGTTTGCTCCTACCGGGTCAGCTGAGCAGCGAATTTCTATTTAACCACCTGCTGTCATGGGAGACTCAGGGCTGCATGTTTTGAGCCCAGTACTGAGCCTGAAAAGCGTTTCCAACCCCACTTACAAGTAAAACTAGCTAAAATGTGCCCGGCTGCTATTCACTGAAAAGCTCATTCTGTGTACATTTTTGGCATACGTTTGCTCCTACCGGGTCAGCTGAGCAGCGAATTTCTATTTAACCACCTGCTTTCATGAGAGACCTCAGGGCTGCATGTTTTGAGCCCAGTACTGAGCCTGAAAAGAATTTCCAACCCCACTTACAAGTAAAACTAGCTAAAATGTGCCTGGCTTCTCTTCACTGACAAGCTCATTCTGAGTACATTTTTAGCATACGTTTGCTCCTGCCGGGTCAGCTGAGCAGCAAATTTCTATTTAACCACCTGCTTTCATGAGAGACCTCAGGGATGCATGTTTTGAGCCCAGTACTGAGCCTGAAAAGCATTTCCAACCCCACTTACAAGTAACACTAGCTAAAATGTGCCTGGCTTCTCTTCACTGAAAAGCTCATTCTGAATACATTTTTGGCATACGTTTGCTCCTACCGGGTCAGCTGAGCAGCGAATTTCTATTTAACCACCTGCTGTCATGGGAGACCTCAGGGCTGCATGTTTTGAGCCCAGTACTGAGCCTGAAAAGCATTTCCAACCCCACTTACAAGTAAAACTAGCTAAAATGTGCCTGGCTGCTATTCACTGAAAAGCTCATTCTGTGTACATTTTTGGCATACGTTTGCTCCTACCGGGTCAGCTGAGCAGCGAATTTCTATTTAACCACCTGCTGTCATGGGAGACCTCAGGGCTGCATGTTTTGAGCCCAGTACTGAGCCTGAAAAGCATTTCCAACCCCACTTACAAGTAAAACTAGCTAAAATGTGCCTGGCTGCTATTCACTGAAAAGCTCATTCTGTGTACATTTTTGGCATACGTTTGCTCCTACCGGGTCAGCTGAGCAGCGAATTTCTATTTAACCACCTGCTGTCATGGGAGACTCAGGGCTGCATGTTTTGAGCCCAGTACTGAGCCTGAAAAGCGTTTCCAACCCCACTTACAAGTAAAACTAGCTAAAATGTGCCCGGCTGCTATTCACTGAAAAGCTCATTCTGTGTACATTTTTGGCATACGTTTGCTCCTACCGGGTCAGCTGAGCAGCGAATTTCTATTTAACCACCTGCTTTCATGAGAGACCTCAGGGCTGCATGTTTTGAGCCCAGTACTGAGCCTGAAAAGAATTTCCAACCCCACTTACAAGTAAAACTAGCTAAAATGTGCCTGGCTTCTCTTCACTGACAAGCTCATTCTGAGTACATTTTTAGCATACGTTTGCTCCTGCCGGGTCAGCTGAGCAGCAAATTTCTATTTAACCACCTGCTTTCATGAGAGACCTCAGGGATGCATGTTTTGAGCCCAGTACTGAGCCTGAAAAGCATTTCCAACCCCACTTACAAGTAACACTAGCTAAAATGTGCCTGGCTTCTCTTCACTGAAAAGCTCATTCTGAATACATTTTTGGCATACGTTTGCTCCTACCGGGTCAGCTGAGCAGCGAATTTCTATTTAACCACCTGCTGTCATGGGAGACCTCAGGGCTGCATGTTTTGAGCCCAGTACTGAGCCTGAAAAGCATTTCCAACCCCACTTACAAGTAAAACTAGCTAAAATGTGCCTGGCTGCTATTCACTGAAAAGCTCATTCTGTGTACATTTTTGGCATACGTTTGCTCCTACCCGGTCAGCTGAGCAGCGAATTTCTATTTAACCACCTGCTGTCATGGGAGACCTCAGGGCTGCATGTTTTGAGCCCAGTACTGAGCCTGAAAAGCATTTCCAACCCCACTTACAAGTAAAACTAGCTAAAATGTGCCTGGCTGCTATTCACTGAAAAGCTCATTCTGTGTACATTTTTGGCATACGTTTGCTCCTACCGGGTCAGCTGAGCAGCGAATTTCTATTTAACCACCTGCTTTCATGAGAGACCTCAGGGCTGCATGTTTTGAGCCCAGTACTGAGCCTGAAAAGCATTTCCAACCCCACTTACAAGTAAAACTAGCTAAAATGTGCCTAGCTTCTCTTCACTGAAAAGCTCATTCTGAGTACATTTTTAGCATACGTTTGCTCCTGCCGGGTCAGCTGAGCAGAGAATTTCTATTTAACCACCTGCTATCCTGAGAGACCTCAGGGCTGCATGTGTTGAGCCCAGTACTGAGCCTGAAAAGCGTTTCCAACCCCACTTACAAGTAAAACTAGCTAAAATGTGCCTGGCTTCTCTTCACTGAAAAGCTCATTCTGAGTACATTTTTAGCATACGTTTGCTCCTGCCGGGTCAGCTGAGCAGCGAATTTCTATTTAACCACCTGCTATCATGAGAGACCTCAGGGCTGCATGTTTTGAGCCCAGTACTGAGCCTGAAAAGCGTTTCCAACCCCACTTACAAGTAAAACTAGCTAAAATGTGCCTGGCTTCTCTTCACTGAAAAGCTCATTCTGAGTACATTTTTAGCATACGTTTGCTCCTGCCGGGTCAGCTGAGCAGCGAATTTATATTTAACCACCTGCTATCATGAGAGACCTCAGGGCTGCATGTTTTGAGCCCAGTACTGATCCTGAAAAGCGTTTCCAACCCCACTTACAAGTAAAACTAGCTAAAATGTGCCTGGCTGCTATTCACTGAAAAGCTCATTCTGTGTACATTTTTGGCATACGTTTGCTCCTGCCGGGTCAGCTGAGCAGCGAATTTCTATTAACCACCTGCTATCATGAGAGACCTCAGGGCTGCATGTTTTGAGCCCAGTACTGAGCCTGAAAAGCATTTCCAACCCCACTTACAAGTAAAACTAGCTAAAATGTGCCTGGCTGCTATTCACTGAAAAGCTCATTCTGTGTACATTTTTGGCATACGTTTGCTCCTACCGGGTCAGCTGAGCAGCGAATTTCTATTTAACCACCTGCTGTCATGGGAGACCTCAGGGCTGCATGTTTTGAGCCCAGTACTGAGCCAGAAAAGCATTTCCAACCCCACTTACAAGTAAAACTAGCTAAAATGTGCCTGGCTGCTATTCACTGAAAAGCTCATTCTGTGTACATTTTTGGCATACGTTTGCTCCTACCGGGTCAGCTGAGCAGCGAATTTCTATTTAACCACCTGCTTTCATGAGAGACCTCAGGGCTGCATGTTTTGAGCCCAGTACTGAGCCTGAAAAGCATTTCCAACCCCACTTACAAGTAAAACTAGCTAAAATGTGCCTAGCTTCTCTTCACTGAAAAGCTCATTCTGAGTACATTTTTAGCATACGTTTGCTCCTGCCGGGTCAGCTGAGCAGCGAATTTCTATTTAACCACCTGCTTTCATGAGAGACCTCAGGGCTGCATGTTTTGAGCCCAGTACTGATCCTGAAAAGCGTTTCCAACCCCACTTACAAGTAAAACTAGCTAAAATGTGCCTGGCTGCTATTCACTGAAAAGCTCATTCTGTATACATTTTTGGCATACGTTTGCTCCTACCGGGTCAGCTGAGCAGCGAATTTCTATTTAACCACCTGCTGTCATGGGAGACCTCAGGGCTGCATGTTTTGAGCCCAGTACTGAGCCTGAAAAGCGTTTCCAACCCCACTTACAAGTAAAACTAGCTAAAATGTGCCTGGCTTCTCTTCACTGAAAAGCTCATTCTGAGTTTATTTTTAGCATACGTTTGCTCCTGCCGGGTCAGCTGAGCAGCGAATTTCTATTTAACCACCTGCTATCATGAGAGACCTCAGGGCTGCATGTTTTGAGCCCAGTACTGATCCTGAAAAGCGTTTCCAACCCCACTTACAAGTAAAACTAGCTAAAATGTGCCTGGCTGCTATTCACTGAAAAGCTCAATCTGTGTACATTTTTGGCATACGTTTGCTCCTACCGGGTCAGCTGAGCAGCGAATTTCTATTTAACCACCTGCTGTCATTGGAGACCTCGGGGCTGCATATTTTGAGCCCAGTACTGAGCCTGAAAAGCATTTCCAACCCCACTTACAAGTAAAACTAGCTAAAATGTGCCCGGCTGCTATTCACTGAAAAGCTCATTCTGTGTACATTTTTGGCATACGTTTGCTCCTACCGGGTCAGCTGAGCAGCGAATTTCTATTTAACCACCTGCTTTCATGAGAGACCTCAGGGCTGCATGTTTTGAGCCCAGTACTGAGCCTGAAAAGAATTTCCAACCCCACTTACAAGTAAAACTAGCTAAAATGTGCCTGGCTTCTCTTCACTGACAAGCTCATTCTGAGTACATTTTTAGCATACGTTTGCTCCTGCTGGGTCAGCTGAGCAGCAAATTTCTATTTAACCACCTGCTTTCATGAGAGACCTCAGGGATGCATGTTTTGAGCCCAGTACTGAGCCTGAAAAGCATTTCCAACCCCACTTACAAGTAAAACTAGCTAAAATGTGCCTGGCTTCTCTTCACTGAAAAGCTCATTCTGAGTACATTTTTAGCATACGTTTGCTCCTGCCGGGTCAGCTGAGCAGCGAATTTCTATTTAACCACCTGCTATCATGAGAGACCTCAGGGCTGCATGTTTTGAGCCCAGTACGATCCTGAAAAGCGTTTCCAACCCCACTTACAAGTAAAACTAGCTAAAATGTGCCTGGCTGCTATTCACTGAAAAGCTCATTCTGTGTACATTTTTGGCATACGTTTGCTCCTACCGGGTCAGCTGAGCAGCGAATTTCTATTTAACCACCTGCTTTCACGAGAGACCTCAGGGCTGCATGTTTTGAGCCCAGTACTGAGCCTGAAAAGCATTTCCAACCCCACTTACAAGTAAAACTAGCTAAAATGTGCCTGGCTTCTCTTCACTGAAAAGCTCATTCTGAGTACATTTTTAGCATACGTTTGCTCCTGCCGGGTCAGCTGAGCAGCGAATTTCTATTTAACCACCTGCTATCATGAGAGACCTCAGGGCTGCATGTTTTGAGCCCAGTACTGAGACTGAAAAGCATTTGCAACCCCACTTACAAGTAAAACTAGCTAAAATGTGCCTGGCTTCTCTTCACTGAAAAGCTCATTCTGAGTACATTTTTAGCATATGTTTGCTACGGCCGGGTCAGCTGAGCAGCGAATTTCTATTAACCACCTGCTATCATGAGAGACCTCAGGGCTGCATGTTTTGAGCCCAGTACTGATCCTGAAAAGCGTTTCCAACCCCACTTACAAGTAAAACTAGCTAAAATGTGCCTGGCTGCTATTCACTGAAAAGCTCATTCTGTGTACATTTTTGGCATACGTTTGCTCCTACCGGGTCAGCTGAGCAGCGAATTTCTATTTAACCACCTGCTGTCATGGGAGACCTCAGGGCTGCATGTTTTGAGCCCAGTACTGAGCCTGAAAAGCATTTCCAACCCCTCTTACAAGTAAAACTAGCTAAAATGTGCCCGGCTGCTATTCACTGAAAAGCTCATTCTGTGTACATTTTTGGCATACGTTTGCTCCTACCGGGTCAGCTGAGCAGCGAATTTCTATTTAACCACCTGCTTTCATGAGAGACCTCAGGGCTGCATGTTTTGAGCCCAGTACTGAGCCTGAAAAGAATTTCCAACCCCACTTACAAGTAAAACTAGCTAAAATGTGCCTGGCTTCTCTTCACTGAAAAGCTCATTCTGAGTACATTTTTAGCATACGTTTGCTCCTGCCGGGTCAGCTGAGCAGCGAATTTATATTTAACCACCTGCTTTCATGAGAGACCTCAGGGCTGCATGTTTTGAGCCCAGTACTGATCCTGAAAAGCGTTTCCAACCCCACTTACAAGTAAAACTAGCTAAAATGTGCCTGGCTGCTATTCACTGAAAAGCTCATTCTGTGTACATTTTTGGCATACGTTTGCTCCTGCCTGGTCAGCTGAGCAGCGAATTTCTATTAACCACCTGCTATCATGAGAGACCTCAGGGCTGCATGTTTTGAGCCCAGTACTGAGCCTGAAAAGCATTTCCAACCCCACTTACAAGTAAAACTAGCTAAAATGTGCCTGGCTGCTATTCACTGAAAAGCTCATTCTGTGTACATTTTTGGCATACGTTTGCTCCTACCGGGTCAGCTGAGCAGCGAATTTCTATTTAACCACCTGCTGTCATGGGAGACCTCAGGGCTGCATGTTTTGAGCCCAGTACTGAGCCAGAAAAGCATTTCCAACCCCACTTACAAGTAAAACTAGCTAAAATGTGCCTGGCTGCTATTCACTGAAAAGCTCATTCTGTGTACATTTTTGGCATACGTTTGCTCCTACCGGGTCAGCTGAGCAGCGAATTTCTATTTAACCACCTGCTTTCATGAGAGACCTCAGGGCTGCATGTTTTGAGCCCAGTACTGAGCCTGAAAAGCATTTCCAACCCCACTTACAAGTAAAACTAGCTAAAATGTGCCTAGCTTCTCTTCACTGAAAAGCTCATTCTGAGTACATTTTTAGCATACGTTTGCTCCTGCCGGGTCAGCTGAGCAGCGAATTTCTATTTAACCACCTGCTTTCATGAGAGACCTCAGGGCTGCATGTTTTGAGCCCAGTACTGATCCTGAAAAGCGTTTCCAACCCCACTTACAAGTAAAACTAGCTAAAATGTGCCTGGCTGCTATTCACTGAAAAGCTCATTCTGTGTACATTTTTGGCATACGTTTGCTCCTACCGGGTCAGCTGAGCAGCGAATTTCTATTTAACCACCTGCTGTCATGGGAGACTCAGGGCTGCATGTTTTGAGCCCAGTACTGAGCCTGAAAAGCGTTTCCAACCCCACTTACAAGTAAAACTAGCTAAAATGTGCCTGGCTTCTCTTCACTGAAAAGCTCATTCTGAGTTTATTTTTAGCATACGTTTGCTCCTGCCGGGTCAGCTGAGCAGCGAATTTCTATTTAACCACCTGCTATCATGAGAGACCTCAGGGCTGCATGTTTTGAGCCCAGTACTGATCCTGAAAAGCGTTTCCAACCCCACTTACAAGTAAAACTAGCTAAAATGTGCCTGGCTGCTATTCACTGAAAAGCTCAATCTGTGTACATTTTTGGCATACGTTTGCTCCTACCGGGTCAGCTGAGCAGCGAATTTCTATTTAACCACCTGCTGTCATTGGAGACCTCGGGGCTGCATATTTTGAGCCCAGTACTGAGCCTGAAAAGCATTTCCAACCCCACTTACAAGTAAAACTAGCTAAAATGTGCCCGGCTGCTATTCACTGAAAAGCTCATTCTGTGTACATTTTTGGCATACGTTTGCTCCTACCGGGTCAGCTGAGCAGCGAATTTCTATTTAACCACCTGCTTTCATGAGAGACCTCAGGGCTGCATGTTTTGAGCCCAGTACTGAGCCTGAAAAGAATTTCCAACCCCACTTACAAGTAAAACTAGCTAAAATGTGCCTGGCTTCTCTTCACTGACAAGCTCATTCTGAGTACATTTTTAGCATACGTTTGCTCCTGCCGGGTCAGCTGAGCAGCAAATTTCTATTTAACCACCTGCTTTCATGAGAGACCTCAGGGATGCATGTTTTGAGCCCAGTACTGAGCCTGAAAAGCATTTCCAACCCCACTTACAAGTAACACTAGCTAAAATGTGCCTGGCTTCTCTTCACTGAAAAGCTCATTCTGAATACATTTTTGGCATACGTTTGCTCCTACCGGGTCAGCTGAGCAGCGAATTTCTATTTAACCACCTGCTGTCATGGGAGACCTCAGGGCTGCATGTTTTGAGCCCAGTACTGAGCCTGAAAAGCATTTCCAACCCCACTTACAAGTAAAACTAGCTAAAATGTGCCTGGCTGCTATTCACTGAAAAGCTCATTCTGTGTACATTTTTGGCATACGTTTGCTCCTACCGGGTCAGCTGAGCAGCGAATTTCTATTTAACCACCTGCTGTCATGGGAGACCTCAGGGCTGCATGTTTTGAGCCCAGTACTGAGCCTGAAAAGCATTTCCAACCCCACTTACAAGTAAAACTAGCTAAAATGTGCCTGGCTGCTATTCACTGAAAAGCTCATTCTGTGTACATTTTTGGCATACGTTTGCTCCTACCGGGTCAGCTGAGCAGCGAATTTCTATTTAACCACCTGCTTTCATGAGAGACCTCAGGGCTGCATGTTTTGAGCCCAGTACTGAGCCTGAAAAGCATTTCCAACCCCACTTACAAGTAAAACTAGCTAAAATGTGCCTAGCTTCTCTTCACTGAAAAGCTCATTCTGAGTACATTTTTAGCATACGTTTGCTCCTGCCGGGTCAGCTGAGCAGAGAATTTCTATTTAACCACCTGCTATCCTGAGAGACCTCAGGGCTGCATGTTTTGAGCCCAGTACTGAGCCTGAAAAGCGTTTCCAACCCCACTTACAAGTAAAACTAGCTAAAATGTGCCTGGCTTCTCTTCACTGAAAAGCTCATTCTGAGTACATTTTTAGCATACGTTTGCTCCTGCCGGGTCAGCTGAGCAGCGAATTTCTATTTAACCACCTGCTATCATGAGAGACCTCAGGGCTGCATGTTTTGAGCCCAGTACTGAGCCTGAAAAGCGTTTCCAACCCCACTTACAAGTAAAACTAGCTAAAATGTGCCTGGCTTCTCTTCACTGAAAAGCTCATTCTGAGTACATTTTTAGCATACGTTTGCTCCTGCCGGGTCAGCTGAGCAGCGAATTTATATTTAACCACCTGCTATCATGAGAGACCTCAGGGCTGCATGTTTTGAGCCCAGTACTGATCCTGAAAAGCGTTTCCAACCCCACTTACAAGTAAAACTAGCTAAAATGTGCCTGGCTGCTATTCACTGAAAAGCTCATTCTGTGTACATTTTTGGCATACGTTTGCTCCTGCCGGGTCAGCTGAGCAGCGAATTTCTATTAACCACCTGCTATCATGAGAGACCTCAGGGCTGCATGTTTTGAGCCCAGTACTGAGCCTGAAAAGCATTTCCAACCCCACTTACAAGTAAAACTAGCTAAAATGTGCCTGGCTGCTATTCACTGAAAAGCTCATTCTGTGTACATTTTTGGCATACGTTTGCTCCTACCGGGTCAGCTGAGCAGCGAATTTCTATTTAACCACCTGCTGTCATGGGAGACCTCAGGGCTGCATGTTTTGAGCCCAGTACTGAGCCAGAAAAGCATTTCCAACCCCACTTACAAGTAAAACTAGCTAAAATGTGCCTGGCTGCTATTCACTGAAAAGCTCATTCTGTGTACATTTTTGGCATACGTTTGCTCCTACCGGGTCAGCTGAGCAGCGAATTTCTATTTAACCACCTGCTTTCATGAGAGACCTCAGGGCTGCATGTTTTGAGCCCAGTACTGAGCCTGAAAAGCATTTCCAACCCCACTTACAAGTAAAACTAGCTAAAATGTGCCTAGCTTCTCTTCACTGAAAAGCTCATTCTGAGTACATTTTTAGCATACGTTTGCTCCTGCCGGGTCAGCTGAGCAGCGAATTTCTATTTAACCACCTGCTTTCATGAGAGACCTCAGGGCTGCATGTTTTGAGCCCAGTACTGATCCTGAAAAGCGTTTCCAACCCCACTTACAAGTAAAACTAGCTAAAATGTGCCTGGCTGCTATTCACTGAAAAGCTCATTCTGTATACATTTTTGGCATACGTTTGCTCCTACCGGGTCAGCTGAGCAGCGAATTTCTATTTAACCACCTGCTGTCATGGGAGACCTCAGGGCTGCATGTTTTGAGCCCAGTACTGAGCCTGAAAAGCGTTTCCAACCCCACTTACAAGTAAAACTAGCTAAAATGTGCCTGGCTTCTCTTCACTGAAAAGCTCATTCTGAGTTTATTTTTAGCATACGTTTGCTCCTGCCGGGTCAGCTGAGCAGCGAATTTCTATTTAACCACCTGCTATCATGAGAGACCTCAGGGCTGCATGTTTTGAGCCCAGTACTGATCCTGAAAAGCGTTTCCAACCCCACTTACAAGTAAAACTAGCTAAAATGTGCCTGGCTGCTATTCACTGAAAAGCTCAATCTGTGTACATTTTTGGCATACGTTTGCTCCTACCGGGTCAGCTGAGCAGCGAATTTCTATTTAACCACCTGCTGTCATTGGAGACCTCGGGGCTGCATATTTTGAGCCCAGTACTGAGCCTGAAAAGCATTTCCAACCCCACTTACAAGTAAAACTAGCTAAAATGTGCCCGGCTGCTATTCACTGAAAAGCTCATTCTGTGTACATTTTTGGCATACGTTTGCTCCTACCGGGTCAGCTGAGCAGCGAATTTCTATTTAACCACCTGCTTTCATGAGAGACCTCAGGGCTGCATGTTTTGAGCCCAGTACTGAGCCTGAAAAGAATTTCCAACCCCACTTACAAGTAAAACTAGCTAAAATGTGCCTGGCTTCTCTTCACTGACAAGCTCATTCTGAGTACATTTTTAGCATACGTTTGCTCCTGCTGGGTCAGCTGAGCAGCAAATTTCTATTTAACCACCTGCTTTCATGAGAGACCTCAGGGATGCATGTTTTGAGCCCAGTACTGAGCCTGAAAAGCATTTCCAACCCCACTTACAAGTAAAACTAGCTAAAATGTGCCTGGCTTCTCTTCACTGAAAAGCTCATTCTGAGTACATTTTTAGCATACGTTTGCTCCTGCCGGGTCAGCTGAGCAGCGAATTTCTATTTAACCACCTGCTATCATGAGAGACCTCAGGGCTGCATGTTTTGAGCCCAGTACGATCCTGAAAAGCGTTTCCAACCCCACTTACAAGTAAAACTAGCTAAAATGTGCCTGGCTGCTATTCACTGAAAAGCTCATTCTGTGTACATTTTTGGCATACGTTTGCTCCTACCGGGTCAGCTGAGCAGCGAATTTCTATTTAACCACCTGCTTTCACGAGAGACCTCAGGGCTGCATGTTTTGAGCCCAGTACTGAGCCTGAAAAGCATTTCCAACCCCACTTACAAGTAAAACTAGCTAAAATGTGCCTGGCTTCTCTTCACTGAAAAGCTCATTCTGAGTACATTTTTAGCATACGTTTGCTCCTGCCGGGTCAGCTGAGCAGCGAATTTCTATTTAACCACCTGCTATCATGAGAGACCTCAGGGCTGCATGTTTTGAGCCCAGTACTGAGACTGAAAAGCATTTGCAACCCCACTTACAAGTAAAACTAGCTAAAATGTGCCTGGCTTCTCTTCACTGAAAAGCTCATTCTGAGTACATTTTTAGCATATGTTTGCTACGGCCGGGTCAGCTGAGCAGCGAATTTCTATTAACCACCTGCTATCATGAGAGACCTCAGGGCTGCATGTTTTGAGCCCAGTACTGATCCTGAAAAGCGTTTCCAACCCCACTTACAAGTAAAACTAGCTAAAATGTGCCTGGCTGCTATTCACTGAAAAGCTCATTCTGTGTACATTTTTGGCATACGTTTGCTCCTACCGGGTCAGCTGAGCAGCGAATTTCTATTTAACCACCTGCTGTCATGGGAGACCTCAGGGCTGCATGTTTTGAGCCCAGTACTGAGCCTGAAAAGCATTTCCAACCCCTCTTACAAGTAAAACTAGCTAAAATGTGCCTGGCTGCTATTCACTGAAAAGCTCATTCTGTGCACATTTTTGGCATACGTTTGCTCCTACCGGGTCAGCTGAGCAGCGAATTTCTATTTAACCACCTGCTGTCATGGGAGACCTCAGGGCTGCATGTTTTGAGCCCAGTACTGAGCCTGAAAAGCATTTCCAACCCCACTTACAAGTAAAACTAGCTAAAATGTGCCTGGCTGCTATTCACTGAAAAGCTCATTCTGTGTACATTTTTGGCATACGTTTGCTCCTACCGGGTCAGCTGAGCAGCAAATTTCTATTTAACCACCTACTTTCATGAGAGAGCTCAGGGCTGCATGTTTTGAGCCCAGTACTGAGCCTGAAAAGCATTTCCAACCCCACTTACAAGTAAAACTAGCTAAAATGTGCCTGGCTTCTCTTCACTGAAAAGCTCATTCTGAGTACATTTTTAGCATACGTTTGCTCCTGCCGGGTCAGCTGAGCAGCGAATTTCTATTTAACCACCTGCTATCATGAGAGACCTCAGGGCTGCATGTTTTGAGCCCAGTACTGAGCCTGAAAAGCATTTCCAACCCCACTTACAAGTAAAACTAGCTAAAATGTGCCTGGCTTCTCTTCACTGAAAAGCTCATTCTGAGTACATTTTTAGCATACGTTTGCTCCTGCCGGGTCAGCTGAGCAGCGAATTTCTATTTAACCACCTGCTATCATGAGAGACCTCAGGGCTGCATGTTTTGAGCCCAGTACTGATCCTGAAAAGCGTTTCCAACCCCATACAAGTAAAACTAGCTAAAATGTGCCTGGCTGCTATTCATTGAAAAGCTCATTCTGTGTACATTTTTGGCATACGTTTGCTCCTACCGGGTCAGCTGAGCAGCAAATTTCTATTTAACCACCTGCTTTCATGAGAGACCTCAGGGCTGCATGTTTTGAGCCCAGTACTGAGCCTGAAAAGCATTTCCAACCCCACTTACAAGTAAAACTAGCTAAAATGTGCCTGGCTTCTCTTCACTGAAAAGCTCATTCTGAGTACATTTTTAGCATACGTTTGCTCCTGCCGGGTCAGCTGAGCAGCGAATTTCTATTTAACCACCTGCTATCATGAGAGACCTCAGGGCTGCATGTTTTGAGCCCAGTACTGAGCCTGAAAAGCGTTTCCAACCCCACTTACAAATAAAACTAGCTAAAATGTGCCTGGCTTCTCTTCACTGAAAAGCTCATTCTGAGTTTATTTTTAGCATACGTTTGCTCCTGCCGGGTCAGCTGAGCAGCGAATTTCTATTTAACCACCTGCTATCATGAGAGACCTCAGGGCTGCATGTTTTGAGCCCAGTACTGATCCTGAAAAGCGTTTCCAACCCCACTTACAAGTAAAACTAGCTAAAATGTGCCTGGCTGCTATTCACTGAAAAGCTCAATCTGTGTACATTTTTGGCATACGTTTGCTCCTACCGGGTCAGCTGAGCAGCGAATTTCTATTTAACCACCTGCTGTCATTGGAGACCTCGGGGCTGCATATTTTGAGCCCAGTACTGAGCCTGAAAAGCATTTCCAACCCCACTTACAAGTAAAACTGGCTAAAATGTGCCTGGCTGCTATTCACTGAAAAGCTCATTCTGTGTACATTTTTGGCATACGTTTGCTCCTACCGGGTCAGCTGAGCAGCGAATTTCTATTTAACCACCTGCTTTCATGAGAGACCTCAGGGCTGCATGTTTTGAGCCCAGTACTGAGCCTGAAAAGAATTTCCAACCCCACTTACAAGTAAAACTAGCTAAAATGTGCCTGGCTTCTCTTCACTGACAAGCTCATTCTGAGTACATTTTTAGCATACGTTTGCTCCTGCCGGGTCAGCTGAGCAGCAAATTTCTATTTAACCACCTGCTTTCATGAGAGACCTCAGGGATGCATGTTTTGAGCCCAGTACTGAGCCTGAAAAGCATTTCCAACCCCACTTACAAGTAACACTAGCTAAAATGTGCCTGGCTTCTCTTCACTGAAAAGCTCATTCTGAATACATTTTTAGCATACGTTTGCTCCTGCCGGGTCAGCTGAGCAGCAAATTTCTATTTAACCACCTGCTATCATGAGAGACCTCAGGGCTGCATGTTTTGAGCCCAGTACGATCCTGAAAAGCGTTTCCAACCCCACTTACAAGTAAAACTAGCTAAAATGTGCCTGGCTGCTATTCACTGAAAAGCTCATTCTGTGTACATTTTTGGCATACATTTGCTCCTACCGGGTCAGCTGAGCAGCGAATTTCTATTTAACCACCTGCTGTCATGGGAGACCTCAGGGCTGCATGTTTTGAGCCCAGTACTGAGCCTGAAAAGCATTTCCAACCCCACTTACAAGTAAAACTAGCTAAAATGTGCCTGGCTGCTATTCACTGAAAAGCTCATTCTGTGTACATTTTTGGCATACGTTTGCTCCTACCGGGTCAGCTGAGCAGCGAATTTCTATTTAACCACCTGCTTTCATGAGAGACCTCAGGGCTGCATGTTTTGAGCCCAGTACTGAGCCTGAAAAGCATTTCCAACCCCACTTACAAGTAAAACTAGCTAAAATGTGCCTGGCTTCTCTTCACTGAAAAGCTCATTCTGAGTACATTTTTGGCATACGTTTGCTCCTGCCGGGTCAGCTGAGCAGCAAATTTCTATTTAACCACCTGCTATCATGAGAGACCTCAGGGCTGCATGTTTTGAGCCCAGTACTGAGACTGAAAAGCGTTTCCAACCCCACTTACAAGTAAAACTAGCTAAAATGTGCCTGGCTTCTCTTCACTGAAAAGCTCATTCTGAGTACATTTTTAGCATACGTTTGCTCCTGCCGGGTCAGCTGAGCAGCGAATTTCTATTTAACCACCTGCTATCATGAGAGACCTCAGGGCTGCATGTTTTGAGCCCAGTACTGAGACTGAAAAGCGTTTCCAACCCCACTTACAAGTAAAACTAGCTAAAATGTGCCTGGCTTCCCTTCACTGAAAAGCTCATTCTGAGTACATTTTTAGCATACGTTTGCTCCTGCCGGGTCAGCTGAGCAGCAAATTTCTATTTAACCACCTGCTGTCATGGGAGACCTCAGGGCTGCATGTTTTGAGCCCAGTACTGAGCCTGAAAAGCATTTCCAACCCCACTTACAGTACTGATCCTGAAAAGCGTTTCCAACCCCACTTACAAGTAAAACTAGCTAAAATGTGCCTGGCTGCTATTCACTGAAAAGCTCATTCTGTGTACATTTTTGGCATACGTTTGCTCCTACCGGGTCAGCTGAGCAGCGAATTTCTATTTAACCACCTGCTTTCATGAGAGACCTCAGGGCTGCATGTTTTGAGCCCAGTACTGATCCTGAAAAGCGTTTCCAACCCCACTTACAAGTAAAACTAGCTAAAATGTGCCTGGCTTCTCTTCACTGACAAGCTCATTCTGAGTACATTTTTAGCATACGTTTGCTCCTGCCTTGTCAGCTGAGCAGCAAATTTCTATTTAACCACCTGCTTTCATGAGAGACCTCAGGGCTGCATGTTTTGAGCCCAGTACTGATCCTGAAAAGCGTTTCCAACCCCACTTACAAGTAAAACTAGCTAAAATGTGCCTGGCTGCTATTCACTGAAAAGCTCATTCTGTGTACATTTTTGGCATACGTTTGCTCCTACCGGGTCAGCTGAGCAGCGAATTTCTATTTAACCACCTGCTTTCATGAGAGACCTCAGGGCTGCATGTTTTGAGCCCAGTACTGAGCCTGAAAAGCATTTCCAACCCCACTTACAAGTAAAACTAGCTAAAATGTGCCTAGCTTCTCTTCACTGAAAAGCTCATTCTGAGTACATTTTTAGCATACGTTTGCTCCTGCCGGGTCAGCTGAGCAGCGAATTTCTATTTAACCACCTGCTATCATGGAGAGACCTCAGGGCTGCATGTTTTGAGCCCAGTACTGAGCCTTAAAAGCGTTTCCAACCCTACTTACAAGTAAAACTAGCTAAAATGTGCCTGGCCGCTATTCACTGAAAAGCTCATTCTGTGTACATTTTTGGCATACGTTTGCTCCTACCGGGTCAGCTGAGCAGCGAATTTCTATTTAACCACCTGCTTTCATGAGAGACCTCAGGGCTGCATGTTTTGAGCCCAGTACTGAGCCTGAAAAGCACTTCTAACCCCACTTACAAGTAAAACTAGCTAAAATGTGCCTGGCTTCTCTTCACTGAAAAGCTCATTCTGAGTACATTTTTAGCATACGTTTGCTCTTGCCGGGTCAGCTGAGCAGCGAATTTCTATTTAACCACCTGCTATCATGAGAGACCTCAGGGCTGCATGTTTTGAGCCCAGTACTGATCCGGAAAAGCGTTTCCAACCCCACTTACAAGTAAAACTAGCTAAAATGTGCCTGGCTGCTATTCACTGAAAAGCTCATTCCGTGTACATTTTTGGCATACGTTTGCTCCTACCGGGTCAGCTGAGCAGCGAATTTCTATTTAACCACCTGCTGTCATGGGAGACCTCATCGCTGCATGTTTTGAGCCCAGTACTGAGCCTGAAAAGCATTTCCAACCCCACTTACAAGTAAAACTAGCTAAAATGTGCCTGGCTTCTCTTCACTAAAAAGCTCATTCTGAGTACATTTTTAGCATACGTTTGCTCCTGCCGGGTCAGCTGAGCAGCGAATTTCTATTTAACCACCTGCTATCATGAGAGACCTCAGGGCTGCATGTTTTGAGCCCAGTACGATCCTGAAAAGCGTTTCCAACCCCACTTACAAGTAAAACTAGCTAAAATGTGCCTGGCTGCTATTCACTGAAAAGCTCATTTTGTGTACATTTTTGGCAAACGTTTGCTCCTACCGGGTCAGCTGAGCAGCGAATTTCTATTTAACCACCTGCTTTAATGAGAGACCTCAGGGCTGCATGTTTTGAGCCCAGTACTGAGCCTGAAAAGCATTTCCAACCCCACTTACAAGTAAAACTAGCTAAAATGTGCCTGGCTTCTCTTCACGGAAAAGCTCATTCTGAGTACATTTTTAGCATACGTTTGCTCCTGCCGGGTCAGCTGAACAGCGAATTTCTATTTAACCACCTGCTATCATGAGAGACCTCAGGGCTGCATGTTTTGAGCCCAGTACTGATCCTGAAAAGCGTTTCCAACCCCACTTACAAGTAAAACTAGCTAAAATGTGCCTGGCTGCTATTCACTGAAAAGCTCATTCTGTGTACATTTTTGGCATACGTTTGCTCCTACCGGGTCAGCTGAGCAGCGAATTTCTATTTAACCACCTGCTGTCATGGGAGACCTCAGGGCTGCATGTTTTGAGCCCAGTACTGAGCCTGAAAAGCGTTTCCAACCCCACTTACAAGTAAAACTAGCTAAAATGTGCCTGGCTTCTCTTCACTGAAAAGCTCATTCTGAGTTTATTTTTAGCATACGTTTGCTCCTGCCGGGTCAGCTGAGCAGCGAATTTCTATTTAACCACCTGCTATCATGAGAGACCTCAGGGCTGCATGTTTTGAGCCCAGTACTGATCCTGAAAAGCGTTTCCAACCCCACTTACAAGTAAAACTAGCTAAAATGTGCCTGGCTGCTATTCACTGAAAAGCTCAATCTGTGTACATTTTTGGCATACGTTTGCTCCTACCGGGTCAGCTGAGCAGCGAATTTCTATTTAACCACCTGCTGTCATTGGAGACCTCGGGGCTGCATATTTTGAGCCCAGTACTGAGCCTGAAAAGCATTTCCAACCCCACTTACAAGTAAAACTAGCTAAAATGTGCCCGGCTGCTATTCACTGAAAAGCTCATTCTGTGTACATTTTTGGCATACGTTTGCTCCTACCGGGTCAGCTGAGCAGCGAATTTCTATTTAACCACCTGCTTTCATGAGAGACCTCAGGGCTGCATGTTTTGAGCCCAGTACTGAGCCTGAAAAGAATTTCCAACCCCACTTACAAGTAAAACTAGCTAAAATGTGCCTGGCTTCTCTTCACTGACAAGCTCATTCTGAGTACATTTTTAGCATACGTTTGCTCCTGCCGGGTCAGCTGAGCAGCAAATTTCTATTTAACCACCTGCTTTCATGAGAGACCTCAGGGATGCATGTTTTGAGCCCAGTACTGAGCCTGAAAAGCATTTCCAACCCCACTTACAAGTAAAACTAGCTAAAATGTGCCTGGCTTCTCTTCACTGAAAAGCTCATTCTGAGTACATTTTTAGCATACGTTTGCTCCTGCCGGGTCAGCTGAGCAGCGAATTTCTATTTAACCACCTGCTATCATGAGAGACCTCAGGGCTGCATGTTTTGAGCCCAGTACGATCCTGAAAAGCGTTTCCAACCCCACTTACAAGTAAAACTAGCTAAAATGTGCCTGGCTGCTATTCACTGAAAAGCTCATTCTGTGTACATTTTTGGCATACGTTTGCTCCTACCGGGTCAGCTGAGCAGCGAATTTCTATTTAACCACCTGCTTTCACGAGAGACCTCAGGGCTGCATGTTTTGAGCCCAGTACTGAGCCTGAAAAGCATTTCCAACCCCACTTACAAGTAAAACTAGCTAAAATGTGCCTGGCTTCTCTTCACTGAAAAGCTCATTCTGAGTACATTTTTAGCATACGTTTGCTCCTGCCGGGTCAGCTGAGCAGCGAATTTCTATTTAACCACCTGCTATCATGAGAGACCTCAGGGCTGCATGTTTTGAGCCCAGTACTGAGACTGAAAAGCATTTGCAACCCCACTTACAAGTAAAACTAGCTAAAATGTGCCTGGCTTCTCTTCACTGAAAAGCTCATTCTGAGTACATTTTTAGCATATGTTTGCTACGGCCGGGTCAGCTGAGCAGCGAATTTCTATTTAACCACCTGCTATCATGAGAGACCTCAGGGCTGCATGTTTTGAGCCCAGTACTGATCCTGAAAAGCGTTTCCAACCCCACTTACAAGTAAAACTAGCTAAAATGTGCCTGGCTGCTATTCACTGAAAAGCTCATTCTGTGTACATTTTTGGCATACGTTTGCTCCTACCGGGTCAGCTGAGCAGCGAATTTCTATTTAACCACCTGCTGTCATGGGAGACCTCAGGGCTGCATGTTTTGAGCCCAGTACTGAGCCTGAAAAGCATTTCCAACCCCTCTTACAAGTAAAACTAGCTAAAATGTGCCTGGCTGCTATTCACTGAAAAGCTCATTCTGTGCACATTTTTGGCATACGTTTGCTCCTACCGGGTCAGCTGAGCAGCGAATTTCTATTTAACCACCTGCTGTCATGGGAGACCTCAGGGCTGCATGTTTTGAGCCCAGTACTGAGCCTGAAAAGCATTTCCAACCCCACTTACAAGTAAAACTAGCTAAAATGTGCCTGGCTGCTATTCACTGAAAAGCTCATTCTGTGTACATTTTTGGCATACGTTTGCTCCTACCGGGTCAGCTGAGCAGCAAATTTCTATTTAACCACCTACTTTCATGAGAGAGCTCAGGGCTGCATGTTTTGAGCCCAGTACTGAGCCTGAAAAGCATTTCCAACCCCACTTACAAGTAAAACTAGCTAAAATGTGCCTGGCTTCTCTTCACTGAAAAGCTCATTCTGAGTACATTTTTAGCATACGTTTGCTCCTGCCGGGTCAGCTGAGCAGCGAATTTCTATTTAACCACCTGCTATCATGAGAGACCTCAGGGCTGCATGTTTTGAGCCCAGTACTGAGCCTGAAAAGCATTTCCAACCCCACTTACAAGTAAAACTAGCTAAAATGTGCCTGGCTTCTCTTCACTGAAAAGCTCATTCTGAGTACATTTTTAGCATACGTTTGCTCCTGCCGGGTCAGCTGAGCAGCGAATTTCTATTTAACCACCTGCTATCATGAGAGACCTCAGGGCTGCATGTTTTGAGCCCAGTACTGATCCTGAAAAGCGTTTCCAACCCCATACAAGTAAAACTAGCTAAAATGTGCCTGGCTGCTATTCATTGAAAAGCTCATTCTGTGTACATTTTTGGCATACGTTTGCTCCTACCGGGTCAGCTGAGCAGCGAATTTCTATTTAACCACCTGCTTTCATGAGAGACCTCAGGGCTGCATGTTTTGAGCCCAGTACTGAGCCTGAAAAGCATTTCCAACCCCACTTACAAGTAAAACTAGCTAAAATGTGCCTGGCTTCTCTTCACTGAAAAGCTCATTCTGAGTACATTTTTAGCATACGTTTGCTCCTGCCGGGTCAGCTGAGCAGCGAATTTCTATTTAACCACCTGCTATCATGAGAGACCTCAGGGCTGCATGTTTTGAGCCCAGTACTGAGCCTGAAAAGCGTTTCCAACCCCACTTACAAATAAAACTAGCTAAAATGTGCCTGGCTTCTCTTCACTGAAAAGCTCATTCTGAGTTTATTTTTAGCATACGTTTGCTCCTGCCGGGTCAGCTGAGCAGCGAATTTCTATTTAACCACCTGCTATCATGAGAGACCTCAGGGCTGCATGTTTTGAGCCCAGTACTGATCCTGAAAAGCGTTTCCAACCCCACTTACAAGTAAAACTAGCTAAAATGTGCCTGGCTGCTATTCACTGAAAAGCTCAATCTGTGTACATTTTTGGCATACGTTTGCTCCTACCGGGTCAGCTGAGCAGCGAATTTCTATTTAACCACCTGCTGTCATTGGAGACCTCGGGGCTGCATATTTTGAGCCCAGTACTGAGCCTGAAAAGCATTTCCAACCCCACTTACAAGTAAAACTAGCTAAAATGTGCCTGGCTGCTATTCACTGAAAAGCTCATTCTGTGTACATTTTTGGCATACGTTTGCTCCTACCGGGTCAGCTGAGCAGCGAATTTCTATTTAACCACCTGCTTTCATGAGAGACCTCAGGGCTGCATGTTTTGAGCCCAGTACTGAGCCTGAAAAGAATTTCCAACCCCACTTACAAGTAAAACTAGCTAAAATGTGCCTGGCTTCTCTTCACTGACAAGCTCATTCTGAGTACATTTTTAGCATACGTTTGCTCCTGCCGGGTCAGCTGAGCAGCAAATTTCTATTTAACCACCTGCTTTCATGAGAGACCTCAGGGATGCATGTTTTGAGCCCAGTACTGAGCCTGAAAAGCATTTCCAACCCCACTTACAAGTAACACTAGCTAAAATGTGCCTGGCTTCTCTTCACTGAAAAGCTCATTCTGAATACATTTTTAGCATACGTTTGCTCCTGCCGGGTCAGCTGAGCAGCAAATTTCTATTTAACCACCTGCTATCATGAGAGACCTCAGGGCTGCATGTTTTGAGCCCAGTACGATCCTGAAAAGCGTTTCCAACCCCACTTACAAGTAAAACTAGCTAAAATGTGCCTGGCTGCTATTCACTGAAAAGCTCATTCTGTGTACATTTTTGGCATACATTTGCTCCTACCGGGTCAGCTGAGCAGCGAATTTCTATTTAACCACCTGCTGTCATGGGAGACCTCAGGGCTGCATGTTTTGAGCCAAGTACTGAGCCTGAAAAGCATTTCCAACCCCACTTACAAGTAAAACTAGCTAAAATGTGCCTGGCTGCTATTCACTGAAAAGCTCATTCTGTGTACATTTTTGGCATACGTTTGCTCCTACCGGGTCAGCTGAGCAGCGAATTTCTATTTAACCACCTGCTTTCATGAGAGACCTCAGGGCTGCATGTTTTGAGCCCAGTACTGAGCCTGAAAAGCATTTCCAACCCCACTTACAAGTAAAACTAGCTAAAATGTGCCTGGCTTCTCTTCACTGAAAAGCTCATTCTGAGTACATTTTTGGCATACGTTTGCTCCTGCCGGGTCAGCTGAGCAGCGAATTTCTATTTAACCACCTGCTATCATGAGAGACCTCAGGGCTGCATGTTTTGAGCCCAGTACTGAGACTGAAAAGCGTTTCCAACCCCACTTACAAGTAAAACTAGCTAAAATGTGCCTGGCTTCCCTTCACTGAAAAGCTCATTCTCAGTACATTTTTAGCATACGTTTGCTCCTGCCGGGTCAGCTGAGCAGCAAATTTCTATTTAACCACCTGCTGTCATGGGAGACCTCAGGGCTGCATGTTTTGAGCCCAGTACTGAGCCTGAAAAGCATTTCCAACCCCACTTACAGTACTGATCCTGAAAAGCGTTTCCAACCCCACTTACAAGTAAAACTAGCTAAAATGTGCCTGGCTGCTATTCACTGAAAAGCTCATTCTGTGTACATTTTTGGCATACGTTTGCTCCTACCGGGTCAGCTGAGCAGCGAATTTCTATTTAACCACCTGCTTTCATGAGAGACCTCAGGGCTGCATGTTTTGAGCCCAGTACTGAGCCTGAAAAGAATTTCCAACCCCACTTACAAGTAAAACTAGCTAAAATGTGCCTGGCTTCTCTTCACTGACAAGCTCATTCTGAGTACATTTTTAGCATACGTTTGCTCCTGCCGGGTCAGCTGAGCAGCAAATTTCTATTTAACCACCTGCTTTCATGAGAGACCTCAGGGCTGCATGTTTTGAGCCCAGTACTGATCCTGAAAAGCGTTTCCAACCCCACTTACAAGTAAAACTAGCTAAAATGTGCCTGGCTGCTATTCACTGAAAAGCTCATTCTGTGTACATTTTTAGCATACGTTTGCTCCTGCCGGGTCAGCTGAGCAACGAATTTCTATTTAACCACCTGCTGTCATGGGAGACCTCAGGGCTGCATGTTTTGAGCCCAGTACTGAGCCTGAAAAGCATTTCCAACCCCACTTACAAGTAAAACTAGCTAAAATGTGCCTGGCTGCTATTCACTGAAAAGCTCATTCTGTGTACATTTTTGGCATACGTTTGCTCCTACCGGGTCAGCTGAGCAGCGAATTTCTATTTAACCACCTGCTTTCATGAGAGACCTCAGGGCTGCATGTTTTGAGCCCAGTACTGAGCCTGAAAAGCATTTCCAACCCCACTTACAAGTAAAACTAGCTAAAATGTGCCTAGCTTCTCTTCACTGAAAAGCTCATTCTGAGTACATTTTTAGCATACGTTTGCTCCTGCCGGGTCAGCTGAGCAGCGAATTTCTATTTAACCACCTGCTATCATGGAGAGACCTCAGGGCTGCATGTTTTGAGCCCAGTACTGAGCCTTAAAAGCGTTTCCAACCCTACTTACAAGTAAAACTAGCTAAAATGTGCCTGGGCGCTATTCACTGAAAAGCTCATTCTGTGTACATTTTTGGCATACGTTTGCTCCTACCGGGTCAGCTGAGCAGCGAATTTCTATTTAACCACCTGCTTTCATGAGAGACCTCAGGGCTGCATGTTTTGAGCCCAGTACTGAGCCTGAAAAGCACTTCTAACCCCACTTACAAGTAAAACTAGCTAAAATGTGCCTGGCTTCTCTTCACTGAAAAGCTCATTCTGAGTACATTTTTAGCATACGTTTGCTCTTGCCGGGTCAGCTGAGCAGCGAATTTCTATTTAACCACCTGCTATCATGAGAGACCTCAGGGCTGCATGTTTTGAGCCCAGTACTGATCCGGAAAAGCGTTTTCAACCCCACTTACAAGTAAAACTAGCTAAAATGTGCCTGGCTGCTTGTAGGAGAGTAGGGTCTGCTATCCTATGGTCACCCCAATTTTTGCTTTTTGCTTCACTGGTTTTCGACTTACTGAGGCTGTGGGCCTGCTAATCAGACCCCCAGCCTGCTGTTCTCTCTCTAAATTCTTAATACATGTGCTATAGGTACATACCACAATTGGAAATGGACTCCTTGTCAGCCCCTGTACCATGCACTATAGGTGCTCAGGGCATAGGTGCCACCAAGGCCTACCAGGGGCTGAAGCATAGCTTTTGCCACCCCTGGCTGGTTCTTAAATTGACACAACTGGCTGATCACTCAGCTGGGGCAAGTGGGTGTAATCACCCCTTGCTTAGATATAGTATACCTATATCTAAACCTATATCTGGACACATATATAGCCTGTAAGCCACTCCTATGGAAGGCCTCATCAATCCTGGAGGCAGAGTGCGTGGTTTTATGTGAGATGGTGCTCTGGCGTGAGCTGAGCCTGTCTGCAGCTGTCGGGAACAACTCCCTAAGCTGATCCGGGATAATGCCATACCATATACTCTTAAGCGCATTATAATCCTCGCGGTTATATAGCAACTTTGGTTTGGCTTTATCAAAACATGTCGTGTAAGGTGTCATACGAATTGGAATACTATCCCCTCGCCAGTTCTGGCGACGGGGATAGCATTCCACCCTTCTAGAGGGAGAAGACATGTTACTTTACTGAAACGCGGTTGATTTAAAATGAGCCTCAGATCCACAAAATGGATGCCCCTGCCACAGACACGGGTCTGACCTCCTGCTGCTGACCGAAACCCGGCAGAGGAGGCCTGGACAAAGAGTTTCCTGTCACAGGGCGGTGTCAAACCACCCCAGACAGGAGATAGTGGATTGGAGTAGGGAGGTTTCAATGAAACCAGACACTGCCTGGGGAGCACAAGGCTGCCCCTTGCAGGATCCGGCCAAACCGGTTCTGGGGCCTCCCAGCCCCTGTCCCAGCGCGGCCAGGATCAAAGGAGAGGGGTGTAACCACCCCCTTCCTGGGTCCCACCCATAGGAGGGGACCTAGCAGGATGTCCAACCCCCTAGATTCGAATAAGAGGGGGAGCAGTCCCAACGGACCTCAGATCATCCTGAAATCAACTTTAAACTAAGAAGACGACTGGACTTCGACATTCTGATGACAGAAGACTGAAGAGCATCTCCCTTGTGGCCTAGGAGGGGCCACCCTGTGAACACAGGCATCACCCAGCACCTCGACGTCTGCTTTGCCGCCGCCTCCCGCCGGAGCCCGAGTGCAGAGCCTGACAAGACCCAGCTTCTCAGACTTCTCCCAGCCTGATCCACAGTCCCTGCAAAGAAGGGACCCGTGGAGGCACCGAGAGACGTGGGAGCGGCCATCTTGAAAGACCCCCGAGACGCTGACTGCGCAGCACCCGAGGCACCCTCGACTCTGTGCTTTGGGGTTTACGAAGCCCCAGAACCGAGCAACATTTGCACCAAAGATCAGCCCTCCAGCATCTCCACGATCTGCGTGGGGCCCTTTTGTTTTGTGCCACTTGACTCGCCATCCCGGCCGCTTGTCACGTGGTCAGCGGCCATCTTGGCAACGAAACCTACGATTTACACTGTGGGTCTGGTTGCTCCAGACCTGCCCTCACTCCTGTAGAAAGGAGTACCCGCTCTGACCTTGCTGGTCTGAGTAATAAGCCTTTTTCACTTTCCCCGTGGCTTGCATTAGCCAAGGCTTGTTTGCTTCAATCAAGTTGCCGACACCGCCATCAGCTAGAGCCTTCGAGGGACAGCTCGTGATCGACTCCTGGACGTCCTTGACCTCTTCGTGTCCACGTGGCTGCAGAGAGAAGCAACCTCTGATCACCTGTTTGCACCCGACTTTGCCTGGTTCCAATCTGGTCCCACGGTGGTCACTGGTCAGTGACTTTGAACATTGTCCCCTCTGCTTTCAGGTCTTCACCACTTCAGATCCACCCTTGGATCCACCGGACACTTCTGCTTCACCTCGCCTGCAGCTGCAACAGCTTCAAGCACCAAGAACCTGCGTGACAGAACCCGACGCCACTTCGACCCTGTGCACCCACGGCCTGTGGGTGAGGTAACATTGCAACGCCGGTGTCTATACACTGGTACACACCTCTAGGGTCTGTGTCTAAAGTTTTGTGTTCCTAGGTTCAGCGGAAGTATCTTTTAATTCACTTTAACTGACTTTTACGCACCATTGACAGTGCATTGGTGCACGCCGCACTTTCCGTGCTGCACCCGTCTCCTGTGGGCTACTCCCGACTTAATCATTGCTAGTCCTGACTGCTCCCAGCGAATCTCTAGGCCCTAGGCCTAACCATTGTTCGATAAGTGTTACTTATACCACTTTTTTAATATATGGTCTCAGTGGCCACCCGCCCTCATCCATAAACGTGCAACTTTATATGTTTAACAGTGCTTTTGATTTAACGCTTGTGCCCCTTTCCTCATAAAGAGTACTGGGGAGTAATTTAGAAATAAATACATATATTTTTATAATATATACTTGTGTGGTGTCCTTTCATTTGATTACAGGATTGTATGTGGTAAAACAGCTCGCTTAACACGACCTCTTAAGTTAAGCCTTTAAGGCTGCTTAGTCCATGCTACCACTAGGATAGCTTGTCTACAAGGTTGACTTACAACCTGACATCTTTGGGGTTTGTTTGGACTGATAACCAGTGGTTCCAGAATTGGAAACACTACCTATCAGGCCAACTTCTCACATTGGTGTGCAGCGGTGCGGATTTGAGCTTGCTGTTTGTTTTACCATTACAATCTTTATCAAATTGAAAGATCACATCAAGTACCTCTAGGTACATATAAATCAAAAGCTTAGCATATTAAGTTCTACTGAACTTAGTAGTTGTAGATAAAAGGGATTAGCACACCCTGACTACAACTCACTAGCAAGGTACAGTAGGAAACCACTTAGTGTAGGTAAGTGCACCACTTACACCTCACTAGCAGTCATGTCTGATACAGGTAGAGCCTCAGGCTCTGCTCCTGTAGAAGTTGATCCTATAGGGACAACATCCAGATATGACAACCTTAGCCACAAAGACCTGAGTGCCTTGTGCACAGCCAGGGGGCTAAAAAAGGGCAGAGGCCCTACCATTCCTTCCCTAATAGCTCTCCTAGAAAAGGATGACCTAGACAAGGTGAGTCAGACTCCCTTAGAAACAGAGGAAGGGATAAACTCCCCTGAGAATGAGAATCTTCCAGAAGAAGAGGAGGAGGAAGAGGAAGAGGAAGGCTCTGATGTAGAAGAGCCTGAAGATCAGGATCAGCAGGGAAACCAGGTACAGGTTGCCAGGCTTAACCAGGCCAACTTGGACCTACATGGGAATGGAGAGGGCCAGCACCACTCCAGATCTCATAACCAAATTCTCCCAGGTAATAGAAGGGAGAGATCTCTGTCAAGGGACTCTCACCTTTCTAGTGCCTCAAGAGAATCTCAAAGAGGAATGACTTCCTCCCAGAGAAAAGAGCATAGGGCCAGGATGAGGGCTGTCCAACTCCAGATAGAGAGGGAGGAGGTAGCTCTGGCTCAAGCTAAACTGACCTTAGCTCAAGCTAAACTTACCTTGGCTAGGGAACAGAAAATAAGTGGCTTAGATACCACTGGTGGCAGCAAAGTTCCTAAAGAAAAAGACAGGGCCTATGACAATAGAAACCTGACAAAAATTGTGCCCCTCTACAAGGAAGGGGATGATATCCACAAATGGATGACTGCTCTTGAGAGGGCCTGCATGGTACAGCAGGTCCCTGAGGATCAGTGGGCAGCAATTTTATGGTACTCCTTTTCTGAGAAAGGGAGGGACAGGCTCCTCACTGTTAGACCTGAGGATGCCAAAAACTACTCTGTTCTGAAGAGTGCTCTTATTGAAGGGTTTGGCCTAACCACTGAGCAATACAGGTTGTTGTTCAGAGACACCCAAAAAGCACAGACTCAGGACTGGACTGATTTTGTAGATTGTGCCACTAAGGCTCTGGAGGGTTGGCTGCAGGGAAGTAAAGTTTCAGACTATACAGGATTGTACAATCTTATGATGAGAGAACAGATCCTTAATAACTGTCAGAACCAGCTGTTGCATCAATACCTTGTTGACTCTGATTTGACCTCTCCCCAAGAATTGGGAAAGAAGGCAGACAAATGGGTCAGAACAAGGATTAAGCAGAAAAACCAGAACCAAGGTGACCAGAAGAAAACAGACCAGAAGGGTGGGAATCAGAAAGATAAAGAAAAGGACCAGAAGTCTTCAGGCCCCCAAACTAGTAATAAGGAGGGGGGTTCCCAAAATGGAAACAAGAAAAAGAAGAATGATGGCCCAAAGAAACCTTGGTGTAATACCTGCAAATCAGTTTCACACTGGGGCAGTGAATGCACTAAGAAAAATCCAGTCCCCACCACTGCAGCTCCTAAAGCAACTGCACCCCCTAGTACAGTCAGCAGTGGTGGTACACAGCCAAAGGGTTTAGTAGGGTTGACCCTGGGTACTGAGGTGGAATCTGGCCTAGTCAGAATCCCCACACAGGCAGTTCTCCTATATGATGTGGACATATCTTTGCCCACTGCAGTAAGCCCCAGTAACCTGGGCAAATATAGGCAGACTCCCTTAATTAATGAGAAACTGGCTCAGGCCTACAGGGACACTTGTGCCAGTGTCACAATGGTGGCACCTGGCTTTGTGGACCCTGGACAAATTGTACTAGGTGAAAGTTACCTAGTGACCAATGCAAGCAACTCCACTACTTCCCATAGTGTGGCTGTTGTGAACTTCTCCTGGGGAGGGGTAGATGGCCTAAAGAAAGTTGTTGTGAGTGCAGACCTCCCAGTAGACTGTCTGTTAGGCAATGATCTTGAAAGCTCAGTTTGGTCAGAAGTGGAGTACAGGACTCATGCAGAAATGCTAGGGATTTCAGCTCATGTCCTTGCAGTGACAAGGTCTCAGGCTAAGAAGTGCCTTCCTGAACCAGTGGTGGATCTTGAAACAATAGACCAACCACAACCCAAGAGGAGGAGCAAGAGGGTTAAGGCTGTGCCTTCCCACTTGCCCCAGGTTGAGGATCAGGTTTCACAGGAAACTGATTCTGCAGTCCAAGAGGAGACTGTCTCTGAGGAGCTTGAACCTGATCAGGTTGAGTTTCTGGGGACAGGGGGACCCTCAAGGGCAGACCTGGGGCAGGCCCAATTAGATTGCCCTTCACTTGAACCCCTCAGACAGCAAGCTGCTGCTGAGGCTGCAGGGAATGCTCAAGGTACCCATAAAGTGTATTGGGATGAAGGACTCCTTTATTCAGAGGCTAGAGACCCCAAGCCTGGCACAACCAGGAGGTTGGTTATACCTTTGAAGTTTAGGGGCTTCCTTCTTACCTTGGCCCATGATATTCCCCTTGCAGGACACTTAGGCCAGAATAAGACTTGGGACAGGCTTGTTCCACACTTTCACTGGCCTCACATGTCAGAAAATGTCAAGGAGTTTTGTCGCTCCTGTGTCACTTGCCAAGCCAGTGGTAAGTCAGGTGGCACAACAAAGGCCCCCCTGATACCACTACCTGTGGTGGGGGTACCCTTTGAAAGAGTTGGAATAGACATTGTGGGTCCCATGGATCCTCCAACAGCATCTGGGCACAGATTTATACTGGTGGTAGTGGATCATGCCACCAGGTACCCAGAAGCAATTCCCCTGAGGACCACCACAGCTCCTGTGGTGGCAAAAGCCCTCATTGCAGTTTTCTCAAGAGTGGGCTTTCCAAAGGAGGTTCTTTCAGACAGAGGTACCAACTTCATGTCTGGATACTTAAAAGCAATGTGGAAAGAGTGTGGAGTAAACTATAAGTTTACCACACCCTACCATCCACAGTGCAATGGGCTTGTGGAAAGGTTCAACAAGACCCTAAAGGGAATGATAAAAGGGTTACCAGAGAAGCTTAGGCGGAAATGGGACATCCTTTTACCCTGCTTGCTCTTTGCTTACAGAGAGGTCCCACAGAAGGGGGTTGGCTACAGCCCTTTTGAACTTTTGTTTGGCCACCCTGTAAGAGGTCCATTGAGTTTGGTGAAGGAAGGATGGGAGTTACCTCTCAAAAAGCCTAAACTAGACATTGTGGATTATGTACTTGGTCTCCGCTCCAGGATGGCTGAATACATGGAGAGAGCATCCAAAAACCTTGAGGCCAGTCAGGAATTACAGAAAGCCTGGCATGACCAAAAGGCTGTTCTGGTTGAGTACCAGCCAGGGCAGAAGGTGTGGGTGTTGGACCCAGTGGGGCCAGCAGCTCTCCAGGACCAATGGACTGGACCCTACCCTATCATTGAAAAGAAGGGAGAAGTCACCTACCTGGTTGACTTTGGCACCCCTAGGAGCCCCCACAGGGTGCTCCATGTCAATCGTTTGAAAGCATTTGTTGACAGGGAGGACATGAGTCTCCTCATGGCCACAGATGGGGAACAGGAGGAAGAGAGTGACCCTCTCCCAGACCTGCTTTCCCAGAACCCTGATGATGGTTCAGTTGATGGAGTAGCCTTGGCAGGCAGCCTCACTGAGCAGCAACAGGTGGACTGCAGACAGGTGTTGCAGGCCCACAGACAATTGTTTTCACTCACACCCAGTCAGACTAACTGGTGCACCCATGAGGTGGATACTGGTGACAATCTGCCTGTGAAGAATAAGATCTACAGGCAACCTGACCATGTCAGGGATTGTATAAAGGCTGAGGTGCAAAAGATGTTGGAGCTTGGAGTGATTGAGCCATCAGAGAGCCCATGGGCTAGCCCAGTGGTCCTTGTGCCAAAACCTCATACCAAAGATGGGAAGAGAGAAATGAGGTTTTGTGTGGACTACAGAGGTCTCAATGCTGTCACTAGGACAGATGCTCATCCCATTCCAAAAGCAGATGAGCTCATTGATAAATTGGCTTCTGCCAAGTTTCTGAGCACATTTGATTTGACAGCTGGCTACTGGCAAATCAGATTAGCTGAAGAGTCAAAAGCCAAAACAGCATTCTCTACCCCTAGTGGACATTATCAGTTTGTGGTAATGCCCTTTGGTTTGAAGAATGCACCTGCCACTTTCCAAAGGTTGGTGAACCAAGTCCTCGCTGGGTTGGATGACTTTTGCGCAGCATATCTAGATGATATTGCTGTCTTTAGCTCCACCTGGGAGGATCACCTGATCCACCTGAAGAAGGTTCTGGAGGCCCTGCAAAAGGCAGGCCTGACTATCAAGGCTACTAAGTGCCAGATAGGGCAGAGCAAGGTTGTGTACTTGGGCCACCTAGTAGGTGGGGGTCAAGTTCAGCCACTGGAGAGCAAGATCCAGACCATACAGGACTGGACTCCTCCAACTACCCAGACACAAGTCAGAGCCTTCTTGGGCCTGACTGGGTATTACAGAAAATTTGTAAAGAACTATGGGTCCATTGTGACACCATTGAATGACTTGACATCCAAGAAGATGCCCAAAAAGGTTCAGTGGACAGTTAGCTGTCAAAAGGCATTTGATGACCTGAAGAAGGCCATGTGCTCTGCACCTATCCTGAAGAGTCCTGACTACTCCAAACAGTTCATTGTACAGACAGATGCTTCTGAGTTGGGGGTGGGAGCTGTGCTTTCACAACTTAATCAAGATGGTCAAGACCAGCCCATTGCTTTTATTAGCAGAAGGCTGACCCCCAGGGAGAAACGTTGGTCAGCTATTGAGAGGGAGGCCTTTGCTGTGGTTTGGGCCCTGAAGAAGTTGAGGCCATACTTGTTTGGTACTCACTTCCTAATTCAGACAGACCATAAGCCCCTCTTGTGGCTAAATCAGATGAAGGGTGAAAATCCCAAACTGCTCAGGTGGTCCATTTCCCTACAGGGGATGGACTTTACAGTGGAGCACCGCCCAGGGACTGACCATGGTAATGCAGATGGTCTCTCCAGGTACTTCCACTTAGAACATGAAGACTTATCTGGTCAAGGTTAAGTTTAATGTCCCTGCGTTTGGGGGGGGGTTATGTAGGAGAGTAGGGTCTGCTATCCTATGGTCACCCCAATTTTTGCTTTTTGCTTCACTGGTTTTCGACTTACTGAGGCTGTGGGCCTGCTAATCAGACCCCCAGCCTGCTGTTCTCTCTCTAAATTCTTAATACATGTGCTATAGGTACATACCACAATTGGAAATGGACTCCTTGTCAGCCCCTGTACCATGCACTATAGGTGCTCAGGGCATAGGTGCCACCAAGGCCTACCAGGGGCTGAAGCATAGCTTTTGCCACCCCTGGCTGGTTCTTAAATTGACACAACTGGCTGATCACTCAGCTGGGGCAAGTGGGTGTAATCACCCCTTGCTTAGATATAGTATACCTATATCTAAACCTATATCTGGACACATATATAGCCTGTAAGCCACTCCTATGGAAGGCCTCATCAATCCTGGAGGCAGAGTGCGTGGTTTTATGTGAGATGGTGCTCTGGCGTGAGCTGAGCCTGTCTGCAGCTGTCGGGAACAACTCCCTAAGCTGATCCGGGATAATGCCATACCATATACTCTTAAGCGCATTATAATCCTCGCGGTTATATAGCAACTTTGGTTTGGCTTTATCAAAACATGTCGTGTAAGGTGTCATACGAATTGGAATACTATCCCCTCGCCAGTTCTGGCGACGGGGATAGCATTCCACCCTTCTAGAGGGAGAAGACATGTTACTTTACTGAAACGCGGTTGGTTTAAAATGAGCCTCAGATCCACAAAATGGATGCCCCTGCCACAGACACGGGTCTGACCTCCTGCTGCTGACCGAAACCCGGCAGAGGAGGCCTGGACAAAGAGTTTCCTGTCACAGGGCGGTGTCAAACCACCCCAGACAGGAGATAGTGGATTGGAGTAGGGAGGTTTCAATGAAACCAGACACTGCCTGGGGAGCACAAGGCTGCCCCTTGCAGGATCCGGCCAAACCGGTTCTGGGGCCTCCCAGCCCCTGTCCCAGCGCGGCCAGGATCAAAGGAGAGGGGTGTAACCACCCCCTTCCTGGGTCCCACCCATAGGAGGGGACCTAGCAGGATGTCCAACCCCCTAGATTCGAATAAGAGGGGGAGCAGTCCCAACGGACCTCAGATCATCCTGAAATCAACTTTAAACTAAGAAGACGACTGGACTTCGACATTCTGATGACAGAAGACTGAAGAGCATCTCCCTTGTGGCCTAGGAGGGGCCACCCTGTGAACACAGGCATCACCCAGCACCTCGACGTCTGCTTTGCCGCCGCCTCCCGCCGGAGCCCGAGTGCAGAGCCTGACAAGACCCAGCTTCTCAGACTTCTCCCAGCCCGATCCACAGTCCCTGCAAAGAAGGGACCCGTGGAGGCACCGAGAGACGTGGGAGCGGCCATCTTGAAAGACCCCCGAGACGCTGACTGCGCAGCACCCGAGGCACCCTCGACTCTGTGCTTTGGGGTTTACGAAGCCCCAGAACAGAGCAGCATTTGCACCAAAGATCAGCCCTCCAGCATCTCCACGATCTGCGTGGGGCCCTTTTGTTTTGTGCCACTTGACTCGCCATCCCGGCCGCTTGTCACGTGGTCAGCGGCCATCTTGGCAACGAAACCTACGATTTACACTGTGGGTCTGGTTGCTCCAGACCTGCCCTCACTCCTGTAGAAA